>NC_092817.1:8232500-9432500 GCF_023375885.2 Dermacentor andersoni | reverse complement strand
GCTCGTACGGACCTGCGTTTTCCCCTAAAATTATAATAAATTATAATAAAAGAGAGAGACCTTGCGCTTACGGCTGCTCTGTTCTTCCTCAAGTTTTGCATAATGATCGCATTTTACGATCGGTAAAACGAAATATAACACTTAGTACTGCTGCTCCCCTGCGTTGTCTAGTGGCAAGATGGCAAATTGGCCCTTAATTACCTTAGTGACCAAAATAAAAAAAAAAACAGTTGTAGTTCTCTTTTGTTAGAGCTTCTTTGTAAAAACGAGTTATAGTTTCTTTTTATTTCTATAAAAACTATCCTCGCGAACAAACAATTATACTTAAAACCGCTCTTCATGCGGTCTACTGTTCTGCTTAAGCTACTCCACGGGCTTCTTTCGAGCTCGGAAAAACACTTTTATATAGCACGTATTGAGCAACAGAAAGCTCTATCGGGAGTTTTTCATGTTTCTCTACAATTTTCTCAATGACACTTTTCATCTAATTATAATAATTGAGAAGTTGATTAATTAGTTAAGACTAATGACCTAATGAGCCGTAATGCAAAAGATAATCTGAGTATCTCCAAGCGACGGCAAACAACATTACCGTGGCTCTGTCCAGCTACGTGGCATTTGTATATTTTTAATGTTTGGCTAGAGTTACCTGAAACACCCTGTATTTAGGCGAGATGACATTGCTGCTTTCAATGTAGACCCGACACCGTGGGATAAGAAATAGGTTTTATTATTGACGCTGCTACGAAATGTATTAGACAGACTAATGGATTGTGGCTAATAAGCATGGCATCTTATGGGGGAACGAAGAATGTCAGAAAGAGCGCAAAAATCAAAACAAAGCTTGGGGATTGCTTCACGATTCTCCAACCGCCAAATCCCTTATTAATTTCAAACAGGTAAAGTCGCAAGGCAAAAGAACACGTCGACGTCAAAGAGAGAGTTCGTCTCCGGTGTAAATGCTTACTCAGACGAGGCGAAAGTATGGAATAGGGTGAATAAATTGAAAGGCCAGGAGTCAAGCCCCCTGCCCTTAGTAAGTATCCAATGTGATAGCCTGGAAGATCAGGCAGATTTTCTGGATGAACACTTGGAATATACTTTGAGTGCATCGCATTAAACGCACACGTTCGTCCAATTCAACAAACGCGCAGAGCGCTAGCCCCTTGAACGTTAATGTGCGGAAAGTGACGCAGACAACTGTCAATTTACCAACATAAACTTGAGCTAGTGGGTGGGGATTCATCGTAAAAGAATGTAAGGCGTGCACACACGGACACAAGAGAAGAACTTAATCTAGCTCAACTCCAGGCATCTCTCAAATGGTGCAATGAGTCTGCACCAAGCGGCGACCGCATTAGGTATGAAATGGTCAAGTGCCTTCATCGAGAAACCCTGAAAGTACTCCTCTCTTCTTGCAATGGCATGGGGACGGCTAGGTATACGTCGTCTTGGAAAGAAGCAATTGTAATAACCAATACTTAAACAAGGCAAGAACCCTGCTTTAACTAGCTGTGACAGACCAACGGTTTTGACAAGTTATCTGTGCAAGCTCAATAAAAAAAAATGAACCGGGGCCTAATTCATGTTTTTAGAAAGCAACAAAATACTAGACCAATGTGGCTTCAGAGAAGGTTGGTCAACATAAGACAATCTTGTCCGCATCGAGGAAAACATTAGGGATGCCTTCATACACAAGGAGTTCTTTCTTTCTGTATTTCTTGATTTAGAAGAAGGCATATGACACGACATGCATTCTCAAATATCTGCCCGCCATGGGTGTCCATGGCAACATGCTAAATATAATCGAAAGCTTCCTGTCGAACCTTACCCTCCATGTAAGGGTTGACCAGGCCTTCTCCAGGTCTTCCACCCAACAAACTAGCGTTCCGCAAGGCGGTGTTCTTAGCTCTTCGTTGTGAAAATGAATTATCTGCTGTTTATTTCACGTACTATGTTATACCCCATGTACGTAGATGACTTGCAGATTGGTTTTAAATCATGCAACCTTGCTATTTGCGAAGAACATGTCCATGTTGGCCTAAATAACGAGGATAAACGAGTTAATGAAAATGGTTTTAGCTTGAACCCACAGAAAAGTACAAGGATACTTTTCTCAAATAAGAGGGGAATTATTCTAGACCCTAATCTTAAGCTTTCTGGAAGTAGACGACCGAAAGTAGAGAACAAAAATTTATTGGAATCGTTATAGACTAAACACTTTACGTTCATGCCTCATGTTAAATACTTGGAGGCAAAATTCCTGATGACAATGAACTTATTGAAGCTTCTATCAGATACAACGTGAAATAATAACAGGAAGTGGCTCGTGAATCTGCACAAGAGCCTTATAATATCACGATTAGACTACGGCGCCGCAGTTTACAACTCTATTACACTCAGTGCGGTGATAATTCTCGGTCCAGTTCACCACTTAGGTATACGACTGGCGACCGCTGCATTCAGAAGCCCGACACGAAGCCTCTGCGTATAATGAAGTGAGTTATCGTTTCATTTACACAGGGCATGCTTGAGTTATACATACCTCTTGAAAGTCAGTTCTAAGTGTGAGCATCCATGCTATTCTACAATAAGCGATATGGCCTCTGCCACACCATTTCGCAATCGACCTTCAGTGTGAGAGCCCTTTACACTTGGTGTGACGAGGCTGCGAGAAGAAATTGATGTTCCACTTCTGGAACGTCGTCGAATGCCTCAAGCGAAGATGCTAGCCCCGTGGCAGGGGCAGCTGGTTGAATGCGACACACCCTTTATTAAAGTAACAAAACCTGCCCCCTGACATACACATTCGAGTGCACTTTCTAGAGCTTCAGCCGAAGTACTCATGCCCACAGTATTACACTGACGCATCCAGGTCACACGCCGGCGTGTCTTATGCAGTGGTGCTATCTTTATCTGAAACCGACGTCCTGCACACTGAAACGAGTATACTTACGGCTGAGGCATATGCACTACTCTCGGCGGTGAAACATATCAAGAGAACATAGTTAGACTAAGCCATAATATTTATTGACCCTCAAAGTGTGGTCAAATCGCTAATATGGCTCCGTAAATGTAAAAAATCTCGTACTTAATGATATTTATGCGCTCCCGTGTACGACATACACACTTAACCAGCATGTAACAATATGCTGGGTGCCAGGGCACAGGAGGAATTGAGGGCAATGTGATAGCAGACGAAACATCCGCCTCTACAGCAACAAGAGCTCCTAATTCTTCAATAGCTGTACCCGCTGTAGACTTAAAGCCCTTCGTTCGTAAAAAGCTAAGAGAATATTGACAACGCTTGTGCGATGTCGAAATTTCCAATAAGCTCATCTATTCAAGCCACACGTAAGCGTTGCACCTCCCACAATAAAATCACAAAAAATCGATGCCTTGTTCTGCCGACTGTTTGTAGGGCACACATACGGCAGCGCACACAGTTACTCACTCACTGGCGGGGAACTCCCACTATGTC
The DNA here is from genome assembly GCF_023375885.2 of Dermacentor andersoni. Classification (NCBI taxonomy): domain Eukaryota; kingdom Metazoa; phylum Arthropoda; class Arachnida; order Ixodida; family Ixodidae; genus Dermacentor; species Dermacentor andersoni. Next base: position 9,429,019 of record NC_092817.1, on the reverse strand, counting down.
GTAGATGTGATGAAAGGCTTACCGTCCTCCATGTCCTTGTGGAGTGTAGGAAAGCAGAAAGTGAACGGGAAAGCACTTTTCGCCAGCCTATCGACACCGTACCCTACATCCGGCATTGATTCTAGGCCCAGAACCGTTTTCTGATATGAAGACAGTTCTAAATTTCCCAAATGTCGTGCCACATGTTATTCGCCCAGGAATATCGTAGAGCATCCCCTCACCAGGAGCGGTAGTGCTCCTCATACTTACACATCATAGTATTTCGTGCCTCAGCAAACATATATTTTACAGTCATAGCACTCCTCACTCTAATGTTAATTATTTTGATACCAATCAATTTTACGCGCTTTATAGAGACTCATTTTAGGCCCTTTTACAGCCATGTAACATCTGCCTATCGCAATTCATCTCTCCATCTCACTGACAAATCATTGGCACCAAATCACCACTTGCATGGTGCTCTTTGGCAATGTCTAGCCCTTGCGCCTCGACACCACACATCATCCTGTATCTGTATCGCATATATCATTCTGTACCCCGTACTTGCACAGAAGTACAGTGCCGTCCACTGCTGGGTAGAGCGTGCGAACGACCACCTTTGCTCTGCGGGACGACACCTGGCGACGATTGATCGGCCTGAGAAAGCGTGCACAGGAGCACGCGCGGCCTAATAAAGATGTAAACTTGCCCGTGTTGCAGTTAACCAGAGGAGATGTTCCTAAATGCCTTTGTTATCTCGAAAAATCTGTGAGCGCGCTTCATTCTTTTCGAAATGACCGGCGCGCGTTATCAGCCCGTACGCTTAATTCTATGACATTTGCCGTGCCGCAAGCGCCCTCAGACCGAATACAGACTAGGGTAAACAAAGGCGCTTTTCGACGTCGCCACTCGTCAAAAGCAGTTCTGCATGCCTATTAGGCCGCGCATGCTTCTGAGCACACTATGTCGCATCCAGCAACTGCCGACAGGTGTCGCGCGGCAAAGCAGGGCCGTGGGGATCCTACATGTCGCGCCTCCTCCCGGCTTAGGGTGGTGTCAGCCTTTGACATATCACATGCCGCCTGCCGCCAAGACTGTTGTTGCCAGCGCGCGCGTTGCCATAGTTACTGGAAGACGCCGCGCCATCTTGGTCCTCGCTGTGCATTTGGCGTGCGTGGTGCTGTTGTGGTCGCGTATTCATCGACGTTCATCGTCGAGTGGGACGGTTCTGAAGTGTCGGTTAGGGCACGAATGTGCGCCAGGAAGCTTCTGCAGCAGCAATGCCCAGGTGCTGCGTTCCGCAATGCTCGAACCATTGCAGGAAGGCCACACGGATGTTTCGTTTCCCGGCTGACCACAGCCGAAGAAAGGTTTGGCTAGCACAGGTAAAGCGAGACTGCTGGGAACCCACTGCTGCTTCTCGCGTATGTGCTGTGAGTACCGTACCTTTTACTCGTTTGTTACCTGCACGCTTGTCATGTTTGATGTACACCGCTTCACGTTTACTATAATTAAACACTGCCTTGCGCTGCCCGTGACGTTCCCCTGTAGCGTCGGGGCCATTGTAGGATGCAAGCATATATCTTGTAGACGGGCTCAGTCGGGTACGCGGATTGGGAACGAGTACTGCAGTTGAGACAAGAATTTCGTGGCTGTACTGGTGCTTCGGGAATCGGGCATTTGTTAGCTGGGCAGCTTAAGGGATTTGGACATCGTGATAGAGAGGGTGGGCGCAATGTCCTCGTTAGTTTTTAGACGCGCTGGCGGCATGTTGCGAACACCAAGGGCAAGGGGCGACAGTCTGCATTCACGCTTGCTGACTGTAGTTCTCATGCGAGTGCCTTCACAGTACATCGGCGCCCGCTGCCTCGTTCGCGCTGTAATGACGTCCATGACATAGGTATTAAAAATAATTTTATACATCCCTCTGACAACGTGCGCGTTCGCTGTTTCGTGAGCGCTGCGGCCGCAGGATCTGGCTGTTTGGGCACCATTCTGCTTTACGACACGATTCGGCAACACTTGAGAAACATTTGAAACCCAAGGTCAAACTGTAAGGACACGTTTTGTATACGCCCGGTAATTCGCATGTATATGAAGCGTCTAAGAAGTGATCACCCTGTCTTTGCAGTTTTTTTTAATCTTGACGCAATAGCCTGGTGAAAGCAGACCGCGCGTGAGAACTTTATAGCAGGTAGAAACAGCTCCATAGTTCAATGCTTGTCATGTTACTGTTTGCAGCTTTTCTCAAAATATGTGCATGCGTGAATATGCTTCTAGATGCTTATGAAGTGCTTGTTGTAATTCATTTCAGGCACATTTTGAAGAAACAAGTTTTGAGCAAAGCAGACAGAATGGCTTAAAGAAGCTAAGGCCAGATGTGGTTCCCTCGCTTTTCCCTTATCGAGGTAAGCTTGAAATTGTGATCCATCTCTTGAATACTACACTGCCTCATTTGTATGTAACGTCTGCAAAGAGGTTTGCCATGTACACATATACAGTAGTGCTTTGTTCGCTTTGTGCAAGCTCAAAAATGGGAGCTTCGCTGTCTTCAGAAGACCGCAAAGGAAGGTTCGCCATCAGTATAGCAAGGCTCATAGCAGGACGAAGCCTCTCCTACTGTCTTCCATTTAACCGGTCTCTGTGCCATATGTGGCCACATTATCCACACAAGCTTCATGATCTATACTGCCAACCTAACTCTGCCTGCCCCTACTGTATTTGCTTTTCTTGTAACCCCCACTGCTACTCTAAGGGGATGTAGCTTATCTTCTGTGTACATTACATGCCCTAGTATTTATGATACCGAGATCCAAAAAAACACAGATACAGCCTTGTATTCAAAGAGTAACCTACAGTATGGTTATATGTACTTAGTACAGTGTCCTCTTAATGCTTAAGCATTGGCTCATGTCTGGCATGAGCTGCAAGTGTCCACAGAAAGAGAAATTGAATAAAAAATACAAGAAAAGGACATGTCCGGCAGTGGTTTCTGAACCAGTCACTTCCCGCAGCTGAAGCGGACGCCCAAACCACTAGGTCACAGCTGCGGTTAATGCGAGGATCACGAAAACGTGCAACAGAAGCGAAACAGTAGTATTTAATACGCATTTACAGCACGTAAGGAGACTTAAGTGCCCCCAATAGCTTTTTCTTTCTAATTAAGCCGATGCCGGTGTGAAAGGCAGCGTGTTGAAGTAAACAAATATGATGTAGGGGACTGCATTCTGTATTGCCTCATCTGTTCTGTGTCATCGGGCACACAACTAAGTTCAAATGCCAAAATTCAGGACGATATGTAATTCTAGTTGCATCTGTGGTACCTCGGCGGCGAACGTGACCTGATGCTGAGCACAGTTTTGCACGACTGAGTCGTCGCCAGCAGTTGCATGCTTTCCGATGCCATTAATTATACACAGGCGGCGAGAAATACAAAGCTCTCCAGTACAGCTTTGAAGCCTTAAAACCAAAGTGATATTACTATTCCTGGAGTTGCTTTGCAGATCTTTCGTACAAGAAGTTTCTCTTTTGTAAATGCAGAATTTCTGCAGTTCTTGAATGTAGTGTTAACCTATTGACCGAATTTTTTATTGCAGCGATCCCGAAAGACCGGAAGCCTCCAAAGAAACGTTCTTGCTTACCTGCAGCCATGGCAGTGCAAAGCCCAGTTCTTGACCCCGTTGGAAGTGAACCAAATGGTTGTGCTGCACTTGAGAATTTCTCCACACCACCAGCCGATCAAGTACAAGACTTAGCTGTGGGTGACATGAGTGCCCAGGACACTGCCACTCCACTCCTATGTTCTCAGGTACCGGTAGTTCCTCCAGTGCTACAAGCAGCTTGTGAGGGTATGACGGTTGTCCAAGGTAGCGTGGATGCGTCCAAATGCGCTGATGCACTGGCAGCAGCTCCAGAGACATGTCTTTTTTTTAGAATGCTGTAGTTGACCTAGACCACACCACTGCACCAGGGAATGCTCTACCCTTGGCAGCCACCTCGCTACTGCACACAGCTGTCGACACTGTTAGTCATACAGATAGCGTTGCCCAGTCTTCTCTTTTGAGAACAGAAAAAGCCAGCGGGAAAGATTCCATTGATAGAGGTGGCCTTCCTTCGAGTATAGCTTCACCTGTGGAACCAGAATTCTCACGTTCTGAAAGACTACAGCATGATAATGAGCCATCAAGTAAAATTTCTCAAGCTGCATTCACATTTGCAACAAGTACGGCTTCAACTATGTTGTCTATTCACTGAGAAAATGCTGAGCTGCAAAAGAGGAACAAGGACTTGGTTGAAAGCACAGAAACCTACAGAGGCTTCATCAACAAACAAAGAGAAAACTGCACAGTCTTGTGCAGAAATCACAGTCAGCACAACAAGAAATGATAGCTTTGAAAAAATTACCGTTCCTCAAAGAGGACCAGAGAAGGGCTTTAACCGTGAAACCCACGAAGGGCCTTAAGTGTTCTGAGAAGACTATTCGAGAGTCACTTCAAATCAAGCATGCATGTGGCACAACAGGCTATGAACTACTGAGATCATTGTCATATACACTTCCATGCAATAGGACACTAATCCGAAGGCTTCAAAATATAAAATTTTTGCCTGGAGTTCTTCATGAAGTATTTGATGTCCTGAAATGCAAGGTAACCATGATGCAAGACGTTGAAAAAGACTGTGTGCTCTTCATGGATGAGATTGAAATCTCACAAGGATTTAACCATGATCGCTCACTTTATTGCTTTTTTGAGAGCACTACATTACCAGAGTCCGCAACAAATGTTGCGAACCATGCTCTTGTGTTTATGGTTGGTGGCCTGAAGACGCGATGGAAAAAGGTTGTCGCCTATCACTTCACAGAAAAGTCAACAGATAGCACCATTTTGAAGGATGTTGTGTTCCACTTGATTGAGCTTTGTTTTCAGATCTCGCGTAGAGTGCGTGTTGCCACGAGTGATATGGGAGCTGCCAACCGTGAAGTTTGGCGCCTGCTTGGCTTGTCAAACCACAGGAACTCACAGTCTGTCTGTTCTATTCTACACCCACACCTCAGTGGCAGGCAGCTATTCTTTATGGCTGACCCCGCCTATGTGTTGAACATTCGTGCCCAATTACTCCGCATGGGAGAAATCACTCTGGTTGAAACTGTTAAGGAGCAAAGCCTTTCTGCTGACACTGTCAAGGTGGAGCATGTCGAAGCTGTGTTGAACTACGACTGCCAGCGTGAGCTCAAGATTGCAAATAAGGTATCGAACATCCACATCAGAAGCGGGCATTTTACTACTATGAAGGTGAACATTGCTGTGCAATTGTTCCGTGAGGCTCCTGCGGCTGTCCGATATTTGATCCGACTAAAAATCTTGCCTCCCGAAGCAGAGGCTACAGCGTGGTTCTTTAAGCTTGTGAGCAGGTGGTACACCCTTATGTCAGCCAGACATCCAGTTGCTGCTCTGAGTGATATAGACCCTTCAAAGCACAATGAGGCAATTGCGCTTTTGGAACTGACGTGCAGCACTTTCCGCCGAATGAATATGGGAGCAATGGCACATTGGAAGCCTTCAAAAGCTGGTCTTTTGGCATCTACCACTGTTGCTCTTAGACTGTCACAAGACCTCTTGGACAACCAAGAGGTATGTACCAAGAGGTATGTGCTCCTTGGCCGGCTCATACAGAATTGTCTTGAAAACATATTCTCTGTGCTGAGACTTAAGAAGCCGGTTCCTAGTGCATATGACATTAAGTGTGCACTGAAGCTTATTTTTGTAGGCCAGTTCATGCACTCACCTACAATTTCTAGCTACGATATTGATGACTGCTTGTACCTAGCTGACCTCCTTGACCCGACTATCCAGAGGCATGAAGAACAACACCAAGAGCCTGAAGAGCTGGAAAACCTGTGTGTGTGTGCTCTCAAAGCAACAGAATGCGACATTCTTGCCTACCTAGGAGGATTCCTGATCGTCTATCATGAAGTCCATTGGCAACTCTAGGGATTGCAGAAACGCCCTTGTTGGAGATGCTACAAATCAGTATACCGGTCTTGTTCAGCTCAGAGTACGTGAAAAATTCTAAGAACCTCATTTATCCAACCCAAGCAGTGATTAATGTGCTTATAGAAGGTGAGGAGCACTTTAACACTTTTGCAGATATGAAGGAAATCATGGTACTCAAAACTCCATTTGCCAGCATTCTGAATGCCTTGTGCAAGGCTGTAAAAATGAATTTAGGTTGCTTTGATACACACCGTGCTCAGGCAGGGAACATCCTCCTGGCAAAGTATGTAAGGGCAAGATTGAGGAACCATCTTCGACAGCAGCACGCCCAGAGGGTGGACGGAATGTCTAGTAAAACATGGGCCGCAACAAACCTGGTCTGAACGTAGTAACATCATGTTTACATGCGCCCAGTGAGCTGATTAATCATATGGCCTTGCATTCGTTATGTGTTTCTCTGTAGTCCGATACAACGCAACAGATAGTGGTAGGTGCCCCCTCAAAGAAAGCCTCGAGCCAATGGCGCGGACAGATTTTCATGACACCACAGTTAATCTCATTAAGCCATGGTCAACTGCCTTTCATTTGCCACCCCCGACGATGCCACTCCTTGGCATTAACCGCAGTGTAATCAAAATCGGTCGAGCCAATTGGATGAAGGGCCTTCTTTGACGGGCACCTGCCACTTTTTCCTTGAATTGTATCTGACTGTAGCACTCTGCCACATCAGCTGTGTGTGCCATGCGTATTTTACTCTCCTGTAAATTGTTCATGTCTTTCAATATACTTCGTTTTATGTCACCTCTGCGCAGCATGCTGTTGCTTGCAAAGTGTGTGCACTGAGCAATGAAGCTGCTTTGCTTGCGTCAGCATTTAAAAATAGCAAATTGGTTTGCAGTGTATACCACTAGTGCGTTCATCACAGGTAATGTTTTACAAGAGCAAGTGTTGGGGTCGGATGCAAATGTGTAAACCACTGGTTCCTGTCTGTTGCAAGAATGCATTTGGAGATGAGCATTGAATTACAAGTCTGATGTAATAGTAGTTGTTGTCTTTGTCTGGCTAAAGCTGTAGGCCATCATCACTTGCACTATTTTGAAGCTGTAAAGATGCGCTCCCACAGAGAGTTGCCGTGATGTTTGTTATTGTCATTTAGGTTGTTTGCATTACCAGTCCTCCTAATTTAGCTCATTTATTGTGTCCTTTGTAGTGCACTCATGTGCAATTTTTTCACGGCTATCAGTATGTTTTGTTTTATGCAGAAGTGTGCATTGAGCAATGAAGCTGCTTTACTTGAGTCAGAAAATGAAAATGAAAATGGTTTGCAGTGCCACTAGTGTGTTCACCAGTTGTAAAGTTTTGCAGGAGTGTGTGTTGGAAATGGATGCAAATGTGTAAACCACTGGTTCAAGTCTTTTGACGAGGCAAGAGTGTGTTGGGAAGTGAGCAATGTAGTGCAAGTCAGATGTAACCACAGTTGTCTTCTTTGTATGGCTAGAGACGTAAGCCATCACCACCATTCCTTGCATTACTTAATAGCTGTAAAGCATACGCTCCCACGAAGAGTTGCTGTGATGTTTCTTGTTGTCATTTAGGTCGTTTGCGTTACTAGTACTCCTAACTTATCCCATTTATTTTCCTTCGTAGTGCATTCATGTTAAATTTTTTTCACAGCTGTCAGTATCTTCTGTTTCATGCAGAAGTATGCATTGAGCAATGAAACTGCTTTACTTCAGTGTTTAAAAATAGTTAAGTTGTTCGCAGTTACATCACTAGTATGTGCACCAGCTATGTTTTACAGGAGTGACTCTGAGCCGTGTACAAATGTTTCTCTGGTTTCAAAAATGTTGATGATGGAAAGACGTATATTCAGACCCACTTTAGCTAGCTGTTGGATGCTTCCATATTGTGTCAGTCAGTTTGCTTGATAAACGAAATGAGCGCCTCCCCATTGATTGAGAGTAGGCAATGGAAATGAATAAATGAAGCTTCTTGTGTGTTGACACGAAGGAGCTTGAAAATGTCATCTTATTTCTTGATTTTAGGTCTTCTCGCTTACTGGTGCCCTTGTTTGCATTGCTCCTTTTTCTTCAATATCATTCCACTAAACCTGATGCAACATTTGAGCATACTATGGAAGAACCTATGCAAGTTATTTTCTTAACACACATGTGAAAAGTAATAATATGAAATGAAACACTGCTTTAGTTAACTCAGTAGCAATCTGTGCAAAACTAGGATTCTTACAACACTTGATCTTAACGTGTTAGATTCCCTAAAGTTTTCAAGTGCGTTAAGACCTTTTGCTCGAGTTAGGTGCGCTCGTCGCCAATCGCCGAGCACAGTCGGCGATCGTCGGAAATCTGATCAGCGGGTCAAGAGCGTCGGCTTTTATATATCAGTCGTCGAATGTTCCAGAGTAACCGCTAGGACCCGCGCGTCTCCCACAAAGTTCTACACCATTCGCGTCGCGCATACATGCAATCAGATTACACAAGGTTTGGTGACAGAGAGCGGATGGAACCATCGATAGCATTCCAGAAACATCCGATACATGCAGGCGCGTGCTGCGCAGCAGGATGTTCTCGACGAAGAATTTCGCCACTTCGGCTGCGCTACCTTACGGCATAGCTTTCGTTTCAGCGAAGCGGGTGAGGTAGTGCGTCGCCACGACGATCCACATATTTCCGGTTGTTGACGTCTGAAAGGGTCCCAACAATTTCATCCCGATCTGCTGAAATGATCGGGAAGGAGGCTCGATCGGCTGTAGTAATCCCGCTGGCCTTGTCGGTGGTGTCTTGCGTCGCTGACAGTCTCGGGATGTCTTGACGTAACGGGCAACGTCGGTGATCAGGGGCGGCCAGTAACACCGTTCCTGTACCCTCGATAGCGTCCGGGAGAATCCGAGGTGCCCAGCGGTTGGATCGTCATGCAGGGCGTGCAGTACTTCTGGACGCAGCGCTGAGGGAACAAAATAGTTGGCGCGGACTGGTGAGAAGTTCTTCATTACTAGTAGGTTGTTTTGAAGCGAGAACGAAGGCAATCCTCGCTTAAATGCCCTAGGGACAACGTCTGTGGGCCCTTCCAAATACTCGACGAAGCTTTTGAGCTCCGAGTCTGCTCGTTGTTGTTCAGCGAAGTCTTTCGCGCTTATTATTCCAAGAAAGGCGTCGTCATCCACGTCATCTTGCAGCGGCGGGTCAATGGGGGCGCGTAATAGGCAATCGGCATCGAGTGTTTCAACGCGACAGCGTTAAGGAGCTCGTGTCGCAGAAAATCCGGTGTCGTCGGCGTCGGCGGCGTTGGCCGTGAGCGAGAAATGGCGGAAGGCAATTCATAAATAAAGACAACTTGCAAGACGGGCTGGAAGGGAATCGAACCAGGGTCTCCGGAGTGTGAGACGGAGACGTTACCACTCAGCCATGAGTTCGATGGTTCAAAGCGCATACACGCAATCAGATTATACAAGGTTCGGTGACAGACATCGGATGGAACCATCGATAACATTCCAGAAACTTTCGTTACATGCAGGCGCGTCCTGCACTGTGCCGTCACATTTGTTAAGTGGTCAAACGCGGTCACCCGATAAATATAAACAATTACACGTGTCGATGTGATCAAGCGAAAAAATTCTTACGTTATACTGGCTCTGCATGTGCATCAGTTTTTCATGGCCTCTGAGATCGCAGTGGTAATCTGGAAGACCATGAGGATGCCATTCTGCGTACGATGTCGTCGCTCGTCCTCGGGCAAGCGGCACGCGCTGCACAAAAGCCGAAATGAACAAAAAGCCGAGTTCGTTATTTCTACTTGAATTTAGAGCATCAAAGACAGGCAGTCGCCTAATGCGCCTCTGAAGTTCCCGAGCGTTGGGTTCCAGCCCTGTTGGACCGCCAGCCGTGAGCGAACTCAGAAAAGCCTGTTCGTATCAGCTCGACAGGGCATCGAAAGTTGACAGTCACTTCACCACATGCTAAAGAGGCTGAAGACGGAAGCCTGTGCGCTCACGAGACATTCGTTAAATTACTTTACTGTTGTTACTTCCTATTACTTGTTTTCTCTTTACTTGCTCTCTTCTTCGGTCGCCTAGACATGGCAACTGGTTCTGGGTGGTTAATGGCACGCTAGAACGGTCGTGACAAGTCTTTGAAGACCATTAAGGCACATACGCAGGTTCACTGAATGAATTTTATTACGATAGCAATTCTATAGACACTCGATCCAGGTGCATTTCTGCCGTCGGCGTCGCCGTGAGTTTCCGTATAAAGTCCAAGTGCGATAAAACCGTAGCCGCGCGCCGTATGCTGCGTGTGCGAGTGAGAGCGTGTGAGGGTGAGCGCGCGAACGCGGTTCAGTCTCGCGTGCGCGAGGGAGGAACGCGGCCCGGATGCGTGCCCTCTCCGGTCGCGCGCGAGGCAGGGGGTCAGGCGAGGGAGGAGGGACGTTCTTCTCCGGCGGCTGCTAGGGTGCCTCGACGTCCTACTCGCCCGCCGCTCCGTACAGAGTGGATACAACTTACATACAACTGCGGCGTCTACTACTGCGTTGGACACGCGAATCGCGGACGCAGTAGTAGACGCCTTTGGCAGACGCCGGAGGGACGGATCGCCGGCGCTCGTGTTTCTTGAACGCGACCTGCGACGTGGGAAAAGCGCGCGCCCCCGCTGGCCTCACCTTTAAAGCGATCTGCGATTTTTTCAGAGTGCGCGTAGTGCCGGTAGCTTAGTATGCGCTGTGCTTTCGACGTTTCGTTCGCGTTGAAGTGAGAGATGCAAGAAGGGCAATACGCTTGCTGCTTCCGCGATTCCTCACTCCAGAATTCTGACAGCGAGTTACCGTGCTCATCGAGCGAGACGTGTTCATGTTTATCTGTGCGTGCGTGACGCCGTGCAGGCTAATTTAGTTAAAATACGTTGGCGGGCTAGTTGGCTTGAATCCATGATAGAATGTGTAAGCGCGACTGAAGAAGGGCGTAGCAAGAAGTGAGACACGGAAAAACAGTGCTGTCTCTGTGTGTGTTTCTTCCTACGTCCTCGTTCAGTCCCGCTTACACATTCAAACATTATTAATTTATTTAGTAAGCGAATGTTTACAAGCTTATGCGACCGCTAAATCTACTATCCTTACTTCGTACAGTTATCCACAAATTTGCTATCGTAATCGGTGCTTCACATTTTGGGCGAAACTGCGACTTTTTTTATTTTAACACTTCAATCGACCAAGGACATAGGCTAGTGTATATATGGTGCCTTATACTTTCTCGTAGCGCAGTCACAATGAGAAGGACATGGAAAGGCAAATTAGACAAACACCACAGCGCTAACTTTCAACAACATAATTATTCCCAGTTCTCGCAGGCATTGCTCGGCAAACAACAAAGCCGAGAAGCCACCGCCCACACTGATTATTTAGGACGGTGTCCGTTCAACGCGAACCTAGATAATCAAGCTCTGTTTTTCTTTTTAATACGAAAGCATTATATGCCCCATCACGCGAAAATCCGGCGCAGTAGTCGGCGGCGTAAGCTTATGATGGTACCAAAAGCTGCCTATGGAAATTAGTAAAACACATCGAAAAATACTCAAAGTGACGTCAAATTTCTCAGGGAGGTTCCCGTAAATAAATTTCTTTCGGGAGAATATTAAGTAAATTTCGGTCTGGGGGGGAATCGAACCCGGGCCCGCGGGGTGCGAGACGAGCACGCTTTCCCGACGCCATGGCGGCTCCACGGTTCCGGTTGACTAAATGCGCGCCTAGTGAGTGCGTCATTGCACACGTCACGTCGCGGTTTGACTAAACGTGTGGCCTACTGCGTGCGGTCGTCGGGAGGTTGACGGCACAGCCAATTGGTAGGAGGTGGCGCCACGTCAACATCATCATCAGCCTGGTTACGCCCTCTGCAGGGCAAAGCCTCTCCCATACTTCTCCAGCTACCCCGGTCATGTACTAATTGTGGCCATGTTGTCCCTGCAAACTTCTTAATCGCATCCGCCCACCTAACTTTCTGCCATCCCCTGCTACGCTTCACTTCCCTTGGAATCCAGTCCCTAACCCTTAATGGCCATCGGTTATCTTCCCTCCTCATTACATGTCCTGGCGATGCCGATTTCTTTTTCTTGATTTCAACTAAGACGTCATTAACTCGCGTTTGTTCCGTCACCCAATCTGCTCTTTTCTTATCCCTTGACGTTAAACCTATCATTCTTCTTTCCATAGCTCGTTGCGTCGTCCTCAATTTAAGTAGAAACCTTTTCTTAAGCCTCCAGGTTTCTGCCCCGCACGTGAGTATTGGTAAGACACAGCTGTTATACACTTTTCTCTTGAGGGTTAATGGCAACCTGCTGTTGATGATCTGAGAATGCGTGCCAAACGCACCCCAGCCCATTCGTATTCTTCTTATTATTTCAGTCTCATGATCAAGATCGGCGGTCACTACCTGTCTTAAGTAGATGTATTCCCTTACCACTTCCAGTGCCTCACTACCGATCGTAAACTGTTGTTCTCTTCCGAGAATGTTAAACATTACTTTAGTTTTCTGCAGATTAATTTTTAGACCCACCCTTCTGCTTTGCCTCTCCTGGTCAGTGAGCATGCATTGCAATTGATCCCCTGAGTTACTAAGCAAGGCAATATCATCAGCGAATTGCAGGTTACTAAGGTATCCTCCATTACCTCTTATCCGCAATTCTTTCCAATCCAGGTCTCTGAATAACTCCTGTAAGCACGCTGTGAATGGCATTGGAGAGATCGTAACTCCCCGACTGACGCCTTTTTTTATTGGGATTTTGTTGCTTTCTTTATGGAGGACTATGGTGGCTGTGAAGCCGCTATATATATCTTTCAGTATTTTTACATACGGCTCGTCTACACCCCGATTCCGTAATGCCTCCATGACTGCTGATGTTTCGACTGAATCACACGCTTTCTCGTAATCAATGAAAGCTATATATAAGGGTTGGTTATATTCCGCACATTTCTCTATCACCTGATCGATAGTGTGAATATGGTCTATTGTTGAGTAGTCTTTACGGAATCCTGCCTGGTCCTTTGGTTGACAGTTGCTATTACCTTAGTAAATACTTTGTAGGTGACGGACAGTAAGCTGATCGGTCTATGATTTTTCAAGTCATTGGCGTCCCCTTTCTTATGGATTAGGATTATGTTAGCGTTATTCCAAGATTCCGGTACGCTCGAAGTCATGAGGCATTGTGTATACAGGGTGGCCAGTTTTTCTAGAACAATCTGCCCACCATCCTTCAACAAATCTGCTGTTACCTGATCCTCCCCAGCTGCCTTCCCCCTTTGCATAGCTCTCAAGGCTCTCTTTACTTCTTCCGGTGTTACTTGTCGGATTTCAATTTCTGCGCCTCGTCATGAGTGTAGAAAATGAGTCTACAAAATAGAAAGCATAATTGTCTCATTGAAAGCCGGTGGGTGGTCCTTCGAGTTATTAGCTCCTCGCGGGCAAGCGAGTGTGTTGAGACGCTCGGCGCGTTTTCATTTGGCCTTACCGAAACACAGTTCAAAACGCTGGCGAGAGCTTTCGCGGACAAGGAATGCGCAGAAAAAAAACATTTCACCAAAGCGACTGTAATGCTTTCACATTCCTACACGTAAGCAGTCTGAAGTTGCCGAATTTTATTGCGAAAGCAATACTGCTCGCACTTTCGGCCTATCGGTGGTCGTGGCGCCTCCTTACACAGCTGCGCGTCACGTGACCGTGTGACGCCACGCCAGACCGAGAGACGGGGCCCCAGCTGGCGGCATTGATGGTGGAGGCGAAGCCTTGCGCGCCGGTGCTGCGGCGCTACCGAGAGAGGGCGCTCGCTGGTGTGCCGTCACGCTAGGAGGATAAATGGCACTATAGCTCGGCTCCTCGCAGTGGTCGGCGCGCTGCCTTGCGCTATGTCGGATGATGTATAGCCATAAGTTTAACAAAGGGCAACCATGTCCACACCATCAGCCGAACCAAGGCGCAGCCAAGGGTATTGCGCAATCTTCCAGGCTTAACCAAGCTAAGCCTTCAGCCAATTTTTCTTACTGATAAAAAAATACTGGTGCATGTGCTTGAATTTTGGTGCCATAACGCCGGACGGTCAATTTTTCGACCCATAGGTACTAGTACATTTTACCATGAGCCATTTAAGGCTTTTGCCTTAACACGAGGTAGCAGGTGCCGGAAGCAATAGGCAACAAACCGTTCGAGGTGTTTTGAGAAACGTTAAATAGGTGTCGTAGCCGTACGTTCTTGGCCATACCAGACGACCACAAAAGAAATACACACGTAAGCAGCACCACTTGTCACAAAAGACCATACTCATTCAATGTACTGTCATGTAACAACTTGCCTAGCAACGTGATACGTGCCTTGAGTACTACGCCACTGGCAGTGATGTGTAATTCCTCTGGAATAACTCAAGCTGCCTCGCCTTTCAGCTCCTGGGTCGCCAGTGAAAATGCTTCCAAGGACTTCGACAAGAGGAACGTGCGGCACTACACACCGCTGCAGGAATGCTCCAACGTGAGTGCCACTGTCGCCATGTCGTCCCATGTGCCGTGATACCCTCGCTGCTCTATGATAAGGCGCTGGAGGTTCTTGAAAGATGGGCCCCTCGTTTTACTACTGTGGCAATCATCCCTGAAAGACAGGACTTAACATACCCTAACGTACGTAAGTTAACGTAATGCTTATTTCGCCAACTTTGAGTTGTCGTACGTGCTAATGGAAGGGGACCCGGGGATAAGATTTGAAACGAGAAGAGTCTAAAAATGTTAATTGCAAGTTTGCAAGGACGTCAGGCGTTCGCGATTTTCAAAATTAAGTGTCAAAGATACAGTAATTGGGGGTACTATAATCGAATGACGTTCATACAGGTTACATGAGAGACGATACGCAGAGTAAAGAGAAAGCTTGTACAGCAGTAGTACTTGGGATCGTACGAAAACATGTTAACTGCCGCTAATGGCTAACGGCTACAAAGGACGCAATGAGCGCGCCATTTTAGTGTGAGGCACTCTTTGGTTCATGCCAGACACGTTGACGCAGGCAGGTAAGTTGGTTCCTGTTTCGCACCGTTACTTCAATAAAAATAATTCAAGTGTCCGATAGAGAGATTGAACCTCAGCGGAACCGCCCGATGCTCTGACCACTAGGCAACAATTTTTTAAGGACAAGGTCCTTGTTGACGAGTTCATATCAATTTAGGATCGGTGGAATTTGGGTATATAGTCACTTTCGTCTCGCAAATTAGATGATTTGAGGCCTAGGTCACGTGGGACAAAAGAAAGGCTTTAAAATTAAGCTTTAAACGACAAAAAGAAACGCACGATGAGAGCTATGCAGCGCATCAGTAATGCATAACTAGCGAAAAAAAGTCCGAAATGAAACCTTGATGCGCTAGCTCAAACTTTGTGCGTAAAACCGTAACGGAAGTGTGCTTTACTCAACGAAAAATGTGGGCCGATCTCGGCGGTATTTCAGCCTAAAATGCGAGGAAAGCATAAAAAGTAAAGAAGTAAAGGTTAAGAAAGGACTCTATGTAAGAGTGATACTAAAGCACGGTAAGAAGGCGCGGGTGAAGACAAGGAGACCCAGCAGCGGTTGACATCAAAGAAAGAAGTCTTCCCTCTCTACACTTACGAAAAACAAGAATAGAAAAACATGAGACAACAAACCACAACCTAGACTAATGCGCCCCAGAGGAGCTTGTCTCCCTTCGATGCCAACCACTGTTGACATGCCTTTTCTGCTTATTACATGTACATTTTAATGCGTTAGCACTAGGAGTGTCAACATCGAAAAAAGTGTTAGTCTGCGAAGTATGAAGTGTGAGAAGCCGGTCACCTGGTAGAGAGGGGATGCGAGAACTTAGAAGAGCGTGTGCATGTGTGTGTATGCGTATGTATGTATGTGAATTGCAAATTTTCAAGGACTTCAGATGGTCGTCATTTGCAAAAGCAAGCGTCGAAAATACAGTATATAGTGCAGCCGACGGTGGTCTGCTCCGGACCACGGTTAGTTGCACTTCGCTTTTCGTATGTGCGTCGAGCTATTCCTGAACAAGCTTGCAACGGGGTGAACGTGGTTTAAATCAAGGATCCGGGACCTCAAAGAGGTGCGACGTAATCCTAATGCATTTCTCTCGCGTTCACCGAGCTTCTTGAAATTCTCCGAAGTGAGCGCGCCTGGCTTTGGTGCGCTCTCCCTTCAGTCGGCTAACGTCGACTTCGGCCGGCGACGCGGCGCGCGAAGACTCTCGTACGTGCCGGATGCTGTGCTTGTGTGTGCTCACAGGACTCCAATCAACTTTTATGAACTCTACGAACTTTTCCTAACGCCAAGAAAGCCGAAGGTGAGCCGTTCCCGCCTCTTTTCAGACTTTTGAGCGGAAAAGCCCTAGCCTGGGATTAGGCTTAGCGCTGCGGACGGCCGCGGCCGATCCTTTTCCTTTGGCCACCGAGCATGCCGGACGGGGCTTAACAATGGCTCAAGGCCATATGGATGTGGATGAGTGATGAGCCGATTCCGGGCCCCTCTCGGGCGTCAGACCTTCTACCAAATGAAGCGGGAGACATCCTGCAACATATAACATCCAATAATGAGGCGTAGGGAAATAACGACGCGTCTCTCGAGAACGCCGCGGATATCTCACCGTCTCAAACATGGACGGAGGACGGGTGGCACACCGTTCTATCGCGTCGCAAGAAAAAGAACAGTCAGAAAAGCGAAAAGGAACCCGAAGAGGGAACCGAAAGGAATATCAAGAAATCCGAGGGCGACTCGACAAAAAATAGAGAGAGCCAGGCTAACAGCGACATCCGACGCAGGAAACGCCGTGGACCGCCGCCTCTCCCGAAGGATGACATCAAGGTAATTTTGAGGCCACACAAGGGCCTCATTGTTAAAGATCTGCTTGGATCGGAGCTCTCTATGGCAGTCATAGAGGCGTGCCAGAATACTTTTGGAGGCAGCAGTTTCTTGCTGCGGATTCATCCCGGGTCCAATATTGTCATATTATCGACACCACACGAACAAGTGGCGGGAAGGCTGCGAGAAATCAGACAACTAAAGATCAGAGGGCAGCTTCACCCCTTTAATGCATATTTGGCAGACCCAGAAGATATTCTGCGAGGCATTGTTCACGGCTTACCACCCGTAACACCCCAGGCGGAACTAATGGAGAACCTGCGGATCCGCACTCAGGGTGTGAAGATTGAAAGAGCTCGCATGCTCGGCTCGTCCAAATCGGCGATAGTGACTTTCACCGGAAAGGTGCTTCCAAGGTGTGTATGTACTTCATGGGAGCAGAAGTAATCTGCTACCCATACAAACCCACAATCCAGGTTTGCAAAATATGCCGTTCAACGGGTCATCGTACCGATGTGTGATATCAGTATCTGTTCCAAATGTGGAGCAACTGAACCCAATCAGGAGCACGAGTGCTCGCCAAAGTGTGCCATCTGTGGCGACGAACACGCGACGGGCGACAGTTCATGCAGAAAGAAGCTAAAGAACATCGCCCCCCGAACTTCTCGAATCGAGCAGCATCGACGGAAATCGGAGTGGATTAATTCGAAAAAAGACTTCCCCGAAATCGAGCAACAGGGACATCCCCGATGGTTCAGCTCGGAACGGGAGGAATCGATGAGTCGAAGGAATTCCCGATCAAGATCACCATCAGGATCAAGACCACCATCGAGGGCATGCCAAGCCAAAGCCAACAAACCCGAGGACACCCCTTGGAAGCCAAACCTCAAAAACACCTCGGCCAACAAAAACGACATGAGGACGCCCCCCCCCCCCCCCCCCCCCCCCCTAGACCGGAACCGGAGCAGAAGAAGAAGCTGCCAACCGACGAAACAATCAGGTGAGCTTGGCGGGGGTCGTGTCTCCCAGTGCTCCAATAACAGACCATCAGCAATATAGAAAAATCGTAGATGAAAACAAAAAGCTAACGCAAGAAATTAAACAGCTTAAGGTCCAAATGCAGGCAGAGCGTCAAGAATTCCAATTGGCAATCTCCTCATTGCAAAAGAAGTTCGAAAACACAGTTAAAATGATTCAGACCTCTGGCTCGGCGGTCAGCACTAACGGGCACGAAACACAAATACATCCCACCCAAGAAAGGGAAATGGAAGTAGGCGAGGGTAGAGATGATGAACTTCTTGGCATCCCCACGCACACGCACAACCTTATAAAACAGATCCAGAACCAAGTCCAAGAAAATAGGAGTAGCATTGCGAATCTCCACGATCTTTTAACGAATTTCATGTCAGACATATCACTCATCGGCGAGGAATTAAGAATCCAGAAACAATATGTAAACGAGACTGTGGGAGGCTTGCAGAGAGCAATTAATAAGCGTCCTCTTGCTACCCCAATCACCCATAAACCATCGAAGGCGGGTCGGGACGACGCGGAGGCTCTCGTACATCATGGCTCAAACTAAATTGAAAAGTGCGGAACAATTAGAGATTTGGCAGTGGAATTGCCGCACTTTTCACAAGCGCGCAGCCGCACTCCAAAATATATAAACGGTGCACCAATCCGACCAGATGTAATATGCCTGCAGGAAATTGGCCCCAAAGTGGTCAAGCTGCAAGGATATTACACCCTGCAAAATTCAAACTATCCCCGCGTTGCCACCTTGGTGCGCAGGACTGTCGCTGCCAAAGCAGAGCAGATAGAAAACCTTGAGACAGTCATCAGATAATAAGCTTATTCCCACTAAAGAGAGGGAAGGCAAGAACTGTAATAGTAAATTTGTACAGTCCCCCCAAAAACAGGAATGAAGATTTTAGCAAACTCCTTGCGGAGGCTCTTAAAATCTCGGGTACCAAGGACCGCGTCGTGGTGCTGGGAGATTTCAACGCTCCCAACACCGCATGGGGCTACCCAAAAGACACACCCAAGGGAACGAGTCTATAACACGCTGCATCCAGGCTGGGGCTGAGCCTGATCACGCTCCCCACCATGCCCACCAGGATGGGCAACAGTGTGAGTAGAGACACGTTCCCGGACCTCACTTTCACACGCAACATCAGGGACGCCACCTGGACCAACCTAGATGAAAACCTAGGAAGTGATCACTTCCTCATCAGCATTTCCCTATCAACTCCCAAACTACGCCGGGTGGCGGGGGAAACGACGCTGACAAACTGGACAAAATTCCGGCTACACAACCCTCCACCCAATGCCGAACCGGATTCCATGGGGGAATGGTCCGATTTCATTAAAGCAGCACACGGGCGGGCATCTAAAAATATTACGCGTACGGTGGAAACACCGGCGGTGGACAGCCACCTCCTAAGCCTGCGGGAAAGCAGGCGTAAGCTGCTAAAAAGGTGGCGAAAACAACGTCTGAACAGAAACCTTCTGCGCAGGATCGCAGCTCTGGCAGAGGAAGCAAATCAGTATGCCAGTAAATTGGCAACTGAGGGCTGGATCCAGCTTTGCAGTTCGCTGCAAGACACACTGAGCACTGCAAAAACCTGGGCCATCCGGAGGAATATCCTAGACCCTGAAAAGTCCAAAACCGCGACCAGCAGAACATTGCAAAGGATCGCGGAGGAATTTCCAGGCACGAATGAGGCATTAATAGACGCTCTCAAGGAAAGATATGTCGGAGGGAGCGCGATACAATCAACGGGACAAATTAACTATATGGGCATCGAAAATGCAAAGTTAGACGCCCCAATATCCACGGAAGAGGTTTTTGCGGCAGCCCAGGCGGCCAAGAAGAATACAGCCCCTGGCGCCGATCAGATTACCAACGCTATGATTAGAAACCTTAACGATAAAGTCATAGAAGCTATCACAAGGCAATTTAATGAAAACTATTGGCTTAAGGGAAAGATCCCCGAAGAGTGGAAAACTGCAAAAATTATTACAATACCAAAACCCGGAAAGAAGCCTTCCCTGCAGGCGCTAAGACCCATTTCACTGACGTCTTGCATGGGAAAGCTCTTTGAACGGGTCATACACACGAGGCTTCAAAACTTCATTGAAGCCAGGGGCTTGTTCCCGGCTACCATGTTTGGGCTTCCGCAACGGCCTCTCAACACAAGACGCGTTTCTCCTGTTGCAGGAAGAGGTACTCAAAGGCGTACCCAAGGGTGGGGAGCACCTATTGTTAGCTCTTAACCTGAAGGGCGCCTTTGACAACATATCACACGAATCGATACTTTCCGAGCTTAATATAATTGGCTGCGGAGAAAATGTATTTAATTACAACAGAGCATTCCTCATGGGGAGGAAAGCTACGATAGGAATATCGCATGTCAAATCCGATCCGTTTCAAATGCCCAACAAAGGTACGCCTCAAGGTGCGATCATCTCTCCTACTTTTTAACATCGCCATGTGTAGACTTGCGCGTACCCTAGACGGTGTCCCGCTACTGGGTTATACTATTTACGCGGACAACATCACCCTTTGGGCCACGCGTGGGTCCCTAGCAGAGAAGGAGCAGACCCTCCAAGAGGCAGCCACTGCAGTTGAAAACTTTGCCAGGGCCAGCGGTCTCAGCTGTGCTCCCGAAAAATCGAAGATAATACGCATCCACGGGAAACGATATAAAAGTAATGGGGACATGGAAATATAAATCGAAAATCAACAAATCAAAGAGGTCACTGTTGCTCGGATCTTGGGATTCTGGGTTCAGAGCAACCGGAAAGCCAGCCGCACCATAAATTTACTAAAGTCGGCAACAAAACAAGTGGCAAGGATGATTCAAAGAATCAGCTCCCAAAACCAAGGTATGAAGGAAAGCGACACTGTCCGTTTAGTACAGGCGCTCGTTATCAGCAAACTAACATACACACTCAACACACTCACACACTCAACAAGAGTGAGGCCGAGCTGGTTGACACTATTATCAGAGGCGCCTACAAGGTAGCCTTGTGCTTACCGGTAGGCACCCCGACAGACAAGCTCCTTGGCCTTGGTGTATACAACACATACGCCGAGCTCAAGGCGGCGACTTTAATTTCACAAAGAAACCGACTTAGCAAGACGAAATCGGGCAGAGAGATCCTAGTGAGGGCGGGTATTCCACCACACCCCCAAAACTTGGACGAGGTACTGGTGGATATTCCTGGTCCCGTTCGAAGCAAGATCTCAGTCGCTCCTGTCCCGAGAAATATGCACAAAGACAAAAACAAAAAGCGAAGAGAAGAGAGCGTGAAATGGCGAGGCAAACTAGTCAGAAATAAGGAGAATACCGTTTATGTTGATGCCTCTCAGTACAACTGGACGCGTGCGATAGTCACTGTCATAGGCAGCGACAGGACTAGTCTAATCTCAAGCGCCTCCCTGGTCACGTCATATATTTCCAAAGCAGAATGCTTCGCCATCGCCTTGGCAATCAAAGACCGGGAACGGACGGGGCCGTCGTACATCACCATCATCTCAGACTCACAGCAGGCGTGCCGCTTCTTTATGAACGGCCGTCTCCCTTTCAAGGTAAGCCACCTCCTGGGAAAGGAACTCAAGGATACATACATACTGGTCTGGTGTCCGGGACACGCAGGCCTGGAGGGGAATGAGAGGGCAGACGCTCTAGCTCGAGAGCTCACGAACCGAGCGGAGCAACCATCGCCCTCCCGTTCACAACCCGCCACTTCACAGGAGAGCCGTCGCGAGAAGGAGGATAACGATCTGGCACGTATGGCACCACGCGATAATCTTGCCCACCAGCGCGGCATGCGGCAAAGATACGGCGCCCCCCACACATCTTTGCAAGGGGAAAACGCAATAGATCTCCGCAGGATTCAAACGGGGGTCTACCCAAATTTATTAAAATTGAGCAAAATTTTCCCAACAATGTACGGGCGCGCCTGTCCGTGGTGTAGCGACTCACCACCGTCTTTGTACCACATCTCATGGGGATGCCAAAATAGACCACCGAATTTAAATGCCTACTTAGTTAGGTGTAACTTAACAAACACACTGGAGCAATGGGAGGCACAACTCGCCAGCTCAGATCCGAAGGTGCAGAAGGCCCTTCTTGGTCACGTTCGGCTAGCGGCAGAAGCCAGTGGAGCCCTGGACTTGGGGCGTGGACTTGGGGCGCCACCCATCAAGCTCCTAATCCCCTATCCCCCTTTCCCTAATTCAATAAAGTTATTCTCTCTCTCTCTCTCTCTCTCTCTCTCTCTCTCGCGTTCACCGCTAAATCGCAAATTCTTCTTTTATTTCGTGCCAATGCGAACTGGCACTTTCAGGCGTCTTGTACGTAGAGGCATAGCGCGAACGAGTGTGCGTGACAGCGCCAGTTTAAATTCGACCACGGAAGGAAAAAATTTCGACGACGCTTAAGCTTCGCCTTTAAGACTGGAACGCGATAGCATTAAAAAATCCGTGACTGCTTGTCACACCTCCCGGCAACTGGAGCGTATGTGACTAATGTTTACCGGGAAACGCTGGCCGCGAATGCTATGCACGTAGGCGGGCTTTCTGGTAGAAACGCGGCCTCTCGCGTGGGCTGCGATGCGATGAAGGCGAGCGCCAGCTGGTGGCACTGCAAGAAACCGGCCGCGCGGTTCCATAGCCCCCGACAAACCTGCGCGCCGGCACGCGTAAATGGTGGACGCCGCGGCTTGCTTGCAAATGGTACAAACGCTGGAAAAGGGGTTTCTTTGAGTTTTCGCGCAATAGAATTATGTTTTCTCCTATAGTCAAAGTACAATCCGAGAGCTGTCCTGTCTGTAGGTTGTGTGCAAGTCATAGTTTGCGATTCTTCCGCGTATTTTGAGTTGAGAAATTGAATAAGTTCAGTAAATTCCTTGCGTCACGCGGAGGGCCTGGGCATCAGTGGTTTGAAAATTATTTTCGCCGCAACAATGTCCGACGCCAACAGCGGATTTTCTGCGACACGGGCGCTTATACCAGTCGTAAATAGCGCTAAACAAGAGGATGAAGCGAGGGACCCTTTGTCCCTTCTTCGTCCCGTTGTTTAGCGCTGCTTACTGCTAGTAATCATGAAGCAACCAGCCCCAATGCGTACTCTTCACCTTAACGCCATCGCGTTAATACGGAGGTAGTCGTAAAGCTATTAATATTATTAAAGGAATGACTTCCGTTGTCGGCTGTTGTCGGGTGCGAGCCTTTTCCGGAGCACTCCACCGGCGCCAAGGTGTATCCTAAATGTATCAGGTAGTTACTACCGCACGACTGCCAGCTTTGCTTCGCGAAGATTAGGGAGCTGCATGGCCAAAACATGCGAGTTTTTTTATACCTTAAGGCCAGATAGTCTCTTGAGCGAGAGCACGGTACCCGGGTGATAAGCCTACTGTTAGGCGTAGCCTCATAATTAGTGTAAGTATGACATGACCACCAGCGTCGATGGCTCACCACTACCGCCAGGGTCAGCGGCAGCCTCAAGTGCCCGCTGCAGCATCTCGAGTGCTTGAACCTAGCACGCCGCGGTTAGCGTGCAATTCCAAGGTGCTTACCCCGTTAGAGGCATGGTTAAGAGGAAGCTTTAGCTCGGGCCCAACTCCGATGCGCCCTATTCAAGTACATGCAAAACGCTTTTCTGAGATGACTCCTGGACCGATTGTAAAGAAATTTGTTGCATTTGAGAGAGAAAGTTAAATTCTAGTGACTGTTCGAAGTAGAATTTCTATTTAGGGCCTGAATTTGGTGAGTGAGTGAAGAAACTTTGTTATGGATGCGTGCAGAACGGTTAGCCTTCCCCTGTTAGGGAGGCGTCACCGTGACGCGGCTATGACGTCTTCGCGGCGTGTGGCGCTTCTACTTCGGCCGCGGCCGCACTACTTCCTTTGGTCGAGCGCGCCTGTCCCTCTTTTGGGGTGGCAGCCTCCCTCCGGTTTCGCTCGGTCGTTGCCTTTCGAGGGCCGCCGAGATCTGCTAGACGGCCTGGGCTTGGACGTCGTGATCGTATCACCTCGTAGCCGCCTCGAGCCGCGGCGGGATCGTTGCTGTCGTTGCAGCTTCGTGCGGATTTTTAGCACAGTCCCAAAGGATGTGAGCTGCAGTGGCTCTTTCTTTTTGGCACACACAACACAGGTCACTTATGTAAACACTTGGACACACGTGCGTCATCAGCACCGGGGTGAATAACGACCCCGTTTGAAGTTGTCGATATAGAACCCCTTCCTTACGGGTCAAGCCCGGATGAGGTGGCGGCATAGTCCTTCGCTCTAGTCTGTACCACTTTACAATCTCGTTGAAGGAAGTCATCTTGCCTTTGGTTTCCCACCACCACGACGGGTCGACCTCAGTAGCAGCGGCATGGTTGGTAAAATAATGTTAAAGAATTCGCATGTTCGAAAAAATATAGACGCACGAAGTATATAAATTAATAGCTCTGCATCAAAAACAGATATCGCGGTTCTATAAACGCATCCATTAGATCATTCAAAGCGGACCAATTTAATATGTCCATTTGTATCTATGGGAATTTGTTACGTTGTGTACGAGAGTTCTGCAAAAGCTTTATTACCATATTACTGAATTTTCTTTTTTAGATTCATTTGTAAGACTGGATATTTTGTCCGCTTTAGATGTGATATCGATGTTGTGATGAGAGATCTGATGAGAATTCTGATATCATTTTTTCTTGCTGAGTTAGAGAGTTGTAAACTTGATAGTTTTGTTTTCTGAAAATTTTCGATTGTTGCCAATTTTAATAAAAAATTGACGATCTAAATCAAAAATTTGAAAAAACAATCATTAGATGCTAAGTTTTTCTTTTAAATGCGACAAACCTCGTCAAATTTAGTGCAGTGGTTGCTGAGAAAAATGAATTCTCCTTTTACATGTATTTAGATAGGAGCCACCGAGCTAAAGCCTGCTCTTCATGCAATCCGCAGCATTGCATTCTCCTCGGCAGCATCCGGAAAGTACGCTCAGGCTTACCAAGGGCGCAGCCACAGATATGCCGCAGCTTGTAGGATGCCGAAGCTTCAAGAAAAAATGTCGCAGTTTCACCCGAAAGGGGAAGCACCGGTTGTGATGGCAAATTAGTTTATAGCTCTACAAAGTAAGGATATAGTTTTAGCGGCCGTGTAAACTGCGCCGCAGGATAAGGGCAATTTGTAGACAACTCCCCTGGCACAAGGAACGAACGGGCTTGTGTGCTTGATACTGGAATAATTTTATCCTCCTTCTGCCTGTGCACCCGCGAACAGATTGCTGTCAACTTTCGAGGGGCGGAAAACACTATCGCAATGTGGTAACGCCCTTTTACATTCTTAAGGCCATGTGCCAGTCTGTGCACGTATGGTATAACGGCAACATTTCGACGGTCTGTTTCCTGTAGTTTATGTCGCGGCCCTGCCTTGATCCAACTTGCCAGTCTCCCACAAGCTTCGACAATTACATGCTGAAGGTACCCACTCCCTTTCATCCTTTTCAACTGGGACGCAACACTGATAGGGAGTTTCGGTTCTTGGCCAATTCAATCGGGTACACGGGGTAACACGTGATGTTCAGAATGATAGCCTTGTTTTGTTGTGTTTCAGTTTTCCTATTTATTCATGCATGTGTTTGGAATAAACTTGAGTTCTGAGCGCTCGTCCTTGTTTTTTTTCTCGGCTTGTCCTCGCTTCTCCGCGCAAACTTTTTCAGTGCGCATTTCAACCAACTAGCCCAACTATCTGCTCTCCTAAGTATTGTTTTGCAGGCTTCAAGTCGAAAACACGACGGCGCGTCAGCAATTGTTCTGGTACCTAGCTCAGTTTTGAAGTGCATGTCGCCGCGGAAAAGACGCTCGGCAGCGGTTTCGGCTTCAGAACTGTGCGCCTCATGAAAATGCCGTCGGCTGGAGGATGCAGAAACCAGCGGGCGTGGCTTCGCCGATTCGCGGGTGCGAGCCTGTTTGAAGATGTTTCAGCCCGTCTTCGCGATACTTACGTGAGGTCACTTCACACAAGGTCGTCAAAGAACCACTGTGCAGCCTTTCGGCGCAGCAGTAACTAGAGTATGCGAAAATTTCTCTTGGCTGCGCAAACATGTGACGCGCATCACATAGCCGCGGTGCGTGCGTGTGTGAATTATTTTGGCTGGTTTTCACTCGAAGAGAACCGGCATCTGTGAACAGTTTACAGAGGCTCCTTCTATAACTGGCGACGAAGTTAGAAGGGCCTTGCAAGACATGAAAGGAGAAAAGCGGCAGGAGAAGATGGAATAACGGTCGATTTAATCCGAGATGGAGGAGACACAATGCTTCAAAAACTGGCGGCTCTCTGTTGAAACCGTCTATATGGACTTCAAGGTACCCAGAGAAGAATGCCAACATTATACTAATCCACAAAACGGGAGACGTCAAAAAATGCTGTATAAAATATTCGCCAAGATAATTTCCAATAGAATAAGTGCAGCACTTGACTTCAGTCAACGAAGAAAACAGGCTGGCTTCAGTAAGGGATACTCTACATTGGATCGCATCCATATCATCAATCACGTTATCGAGAAATCTGCAATTACAATCAACCTCGATGCAGGGTGTCCCAGCTAACTTTAGCCAGAGTTCTCGGGCAAAAACCACGTCCAACAAGCGAGATATTCGTATAATGCGTCTTCAGATAAGTTTGAAGGCCTTTGCAAGTTACAGCTTAAGTTATCGCGCAGCAGAATGGTGGTACCCACGCTGTTAGGATCGTCGTATGTTTCGTAACTACTCATTGCTGCTAAACCACAGCTTAGAATTACAGTGATAATGCTACAGTAAGATCACATTTCTGAAACATATTTTCGTAAATACACAACTGATCTCCGAGGGTAAGTGTATAGGCTCAATTAACCCGCGCGCACACATCGCGCTGGGTGCTCCCGTCCGCCTCAACGCCAGCAGAAAATCCGGCCATGCCGACCTGAATCACTTCAGCACGTCTCACAGAACATTTTACCACGTAGAAGACGCCACGTCATACTACATGCACCGCGCGAACGCGGCAACAAACAAACTGCCGCCGGGCATATGCCTGGCAAACACAGAGGTCTCGCTCAAGCCGCAGGCCGACTGCCCATAAATGGCGCCACCGGCTACGCAATATGGCGGCGCCCATTAAAAAGAGATGAGATAGTATATAGACGCTTGCCACGGCTATCCAGTGGGCACTGTCATGTTTGACCACGTGGTGACGTGTCCACTGCTTGCCTGCGCTGCCCCCGTTGTTTTCAAAGAATGTGCATGACGCCGGTGCGGCTCGGCAAACCTCGCTTTGCTGAGCCATGCAATGCACGAAGCGTGGATGGCACGAGGCTTTGGCTACAGCTTCAGAGAACCGCTTCAGAGAACATGTAAGTGTTTTCGGTGTTCATTACGCCTTGTCAAAACAGCGCGAGCTCCGTATACGGTGCTCTAGAAATTTATTCCTAGCTGTGCAAACTTTCTGCTTATGAAGTAAATAAGGAACTCTGTGTTTTACTCTTCGTTGTTTTGCTTTCTTGGCAAATACTTTAAAGCAGTGACTTGTCATGTTTCAGACTCAGTAAGGTTCCTCGGTGCAGTCACTATGTGATTGTTTATTTTCTACCTAATCGCTCCCGGGTGTGCTCAGTTGCGATAGATTTGTTCGTGCTGCGCACAAGGCTTGGAACGTAACGTCCTGTACGTTGTAGTAGGTTGTACTAACGACTTATTGTCGCTAATCACTTTGCTACTCTGTGGACGATATCGAAATGTTCATCTTCGAACATTCGTGTGTAGTCGGTCTAGTAGCCGTCACCCATATATACTTCGGCGCATTCATTCAAGTGTGCGCCCATTCATTATTCCTGACACCTTGGAGATATAGCGGGCGTAACATTGCGTGTGACTTGGGTTGGATGTGTGCATATAAAGTGCGAAAAACGTGCTCTGCCAGGAAGCGGCGATACTCTCTTTGTCACTCTGGAGCGAGCGGTACTGCCAGTATGCCAGTCACTATTTTTACTCTGAGCTACGCGCGCGCGCCTGCAGCTCAGAGTGGACGTATGGCGGCCACTTCCACCGCCTTCACTTTCGAGTGCTTCTTGTCTGGCTCCTAAAGGTGTCTCCTCCGCGGCACGAACCGTCTCGGAAGCCTCGTCGGCGAGCGCGAAGCTCTGGGCGCAATGTGACCGTAGCTTTCGCTTTCACAGCCGGCGCCGCAGCGTCGGGCGATTCCCGACCCCCTCTGGCGATTCCTGACCTTCGCTAGGGAGTAAGAGCGGGTGCGAGAGAGTAAATCTGGGAGCCTACGCTCCTTGAATATCTGACTCTGACTAGGCATTACTGTGGAGTTTTTTTTTTTCTTTTTTTTGGGGGGGGGCCTGTTGTATGCGTTTGACCCCTAGGCATGCCGGCATTGCGGAGTAGGGTCGAGTTTGTTTACGCTCGGACGCTGGCTGCCGGCGCGATCAAACAGGTGAACCAGCGCGCACTGACACCCCATTTGGTGATCGCTGTGTCTAAACGCACGTCGGACAGACTTCCTCGCGCGTGCGGCGCTGGTGCTGAGTCAGTCCTGCCCGATTATAACTTTATCGCTCTTTACGGCACTCTAAATTTTAAAAAAGAAGAAAATCACTGATTTTCCCGGGGGAGCAATAGGGGCCTTAGTAGAGGCCGGGCCTGCCCTCCTGGACTTTTCAGGAGCATCTTTGAGTAGTCCCCTTGGAGTGAAATAAACCCACAGCGCCTTGGCAACCACGGTTGAACGTGATTGCCTGATGCCGCGTACGCCGTGAGGATTATTGGATTTGCGTCTCGTCCACGTTAGGTTAAGTTAGCTTAGGTTCAGGGTAGGTTTACGTTAGCTAAGGTTACGTTAGGTTAGCGTAAAAGGCGTTAGGGTGGTGCGCCGTATTCTTACACCGGCTACGCCGCGCGGATTATTGTCTTTGCTTCTAGGCGACGTTTTGTTCTGTTAGGTTAGGTTAACGTTACGTTAGGCTGGGTTAGCGTAAAAGCTGTGAAATTGGCGCGGCGCATTCTCCGAACAGTTATGTCGTGAGCATTATTGTCTTCTTGCTTGGCGTCATTATATTAGGGTAAAGTTAGGTTAGGTTGACGTAAAACGCGTTAGGGGGCGTGTGTGTGTTTGTGTGTGCGCTTGTGCGCGTGCGTGCGTGAGTGAGTGCTGTAAAACTGCACTAACCTGAACGGTGACGACAAACCGAAAGAGGGGGAGGCATTCAAGTGTAATAAAGTCAGTGGGGCTTTATTTACTCGGGTTCATCGAGAGAGACAGAGCGTATATAGTCACTCGCTGACCACCGATGCGTAACACCGTATGTGTCACTTATGCACAAGTACCATTAGTTTCTTTACAATCATTTTTTAGAGCTGCGACGTGCTTCAGCTCCAGGAATCCGGATGCCGGAACTCGCATGGAGGCTTATGTTCTAAATTTCTTTTTTCTTAAGTGCAAGTACATTACAGTAGTAGTTGTTTTGTAGATTCACTTGTGCAGAGAACGGAACACAATGTGGCGGCCCTGCAATCACCAGCACTCGTTTATTCTGAGATTACGAACAGCTTTTACCAAGCATAGGTACAGGCAAAGGTTTAACACGACCAATAATGTGTACGACAAGTCCTACTCATTTCCTATAGACTGTTGATTGCTCATGACGTTGTTCAGGTCGTGTTACAAGCAGCTGTGAGCACACCGTGCGAGTCCCCTTTTACGCTGCCACGACCTCACAGTTACCTATACTGTAGCTTGCGTGTGTCTACGTACATAACAAGTGCACGGCTTGCGCCTCAATTGATTGAGCAGTTACTTTGCGCTAACACTTTACGCGCCACCAACTATATGGCGCACATGATTTCTGTACTTTGGCGCAGGTCTCCGTGACCGCGGAGAATGACGACCTACCTTCCAACTCAGCGCTGCCTACTTCTCCGGACCCGACTAGTGGCACCTACACCGCGTCCGACCGGTCTCTTGCCGACAAGCCAGTGTACAGGGCGGGCGGCGCCTTCCTGGTCCCCAAAAACCCGGTCAAGTCCACCCCAAGTGCTAACACGCTGGGCGCCAGTCAAGGGGACGACCGGGACCACATGTCAGCCAGTTTCGCGGGTCCCACGTTTCGCGGCAGTAGCTCAAGTTTCCTGTATGGCCAAAGTGCTGGCGGCTCGGGGCACAACGTAACTAGCGGTCTGGGCGACAGCTCGGGCTCGTTCATAGAAGAGGAAACTCAGGAGCGCCGGGTCATTGAGTCTCGGACCGAGGAAATCCGCACCGTGCGTAGAATCCGCAGGACGCGGTCTCGAAACCAGGCCGCAACTGAGATTCCTCCTCTTGCGATCGAGGAGACTGTGTGGTACAGGACAGAAAGTGGCCACAAGGTGGCCCGGCCTGGAGGGCTGCCGCCTATCACTGATCGCGAGTCGGCCATCAGTCGGTCCATGATCAGTGGACCAGGGAGGACGGTGACGGAGAGCCGACAGTCTGCCGAGGAGCGCACCGAAATGGACAATGTCAGCGAGCGCGCTATGAGTACGAGCTACGCATCGTCCCAGTACTCGTTCGGTGAGGTGGCGTCCGCCGACAGGATGAGGCTCATCGAGGGAACCACGCCCGTAGCCGAAGATTCCTCGCCTATCGCGTCGGCGCGACCTTCCACCGTGTCAATGGGCGAGATAGGTGCTTTCTCGGACAGAGCCGACTCGGCGGCAAAAGCGGTGAGCAGCACATCCTCCATGTACAGCCTACCTGCGGAAGAGCAGGACCTGAACGCGCTTGCTCCGTGGAAGCCGGCAGTCCCCGATGAGTCGATGCGCAAGGAAAGCTGTGGATTCGAAAGCAGAGCCTCTGACAAAGGTGGATCTGAGAAGTCTTTTCCGGCCGCCTCAGTGGAAAGCATCGATATATCAGACTACAAGACCATTTACGGAAAGTCCCAGAGCGAAGAGAAGCAACTGAAGGACGAGCTGGACACCATCGACGAAGCAACTACGGTGGTGTCGCTTACAAGCGAAGCTCGCGATGAGCCGGCAGAGACAAAACAGAAGACACAGCCATTCACCGAGTTGATGCCACTAGATGAGTTCATGGATCTTGAAGAAATCGCACAGCTTTGCGCTGAACACGCGGCTGCTGAGGTGCATAGACGAATGTCTGCTGCTAGCCTCCACGGCGAGAAACCTGAAGATAAGCCGCCAGCCGAAACGAAGACAACAGATCAGAGCACAACGAAGAAACCGGGCGCAGAGCCTGTCACCGGGACTGACGACAGCACTCAAGCCAAAATAAAACTGGTGCCCCACACAGACACTCTGAGTAGTGTACAGCCTGAAAGAAGTAGCAAAGACGCCATAAGTCACCCAACAACAGACGCAGTGTTGAGTATAGCCGGGCAAAAGGCCTTTATCGAACCGGGTCATGTGCAGCCTGAGCAGGCGCCGCATTTATCAGTTCTAGAAATCAAAGAGGTCCAAGAAATGGCGTCCTTTGAACAGAGAACACTTAAGCCCAAGAAAGCAAACCTGACCAACGCGGTCGTCAGCGAAGCCTTGACACAACCTACTGAAGGGGCAAGGACAGACGCCGGCGCTAACAAGACCACAGCGCCGGACAAACAGCTAGATACAGCTGAAGGTCCAGAGCACCCCACAACTTACGTTCCTCGCGAAGGTGAAACGAGCGGCCCCAGCGTACCGGAAGTGGAAAAGCCGCGTGCAGCTGAAGAAACCACGGATGACGGATACAAGCTCGCATTTTATCCACCGGAGAGGCAGGATGTTGAACAGAAATCTGCAAGTGACAATGATAGCCAAGAAGTCCCGTACCTAGAAGTTGAATCGCCGGCAAGCACAGACAGCGGCAATGCCGATAGCACCAACATTCCGCTGCAAGACGCAAACAATGTCGACCATGATAACATTTTGGAGGAAACTGTACCACATGCAGCTTTGAGCGACCAGTCCGAAGTGTCTGAAGGTAAACCTTCCAAGACTGCCTCTGATGAAAAATTGGGACAGTTGGGAAATGCAGAGCGCCTGTCGCAAGCTCCGCTGGCTAGTGAGACGAATGACAAAAGTTCCCTGCTCGAGTACCATGCAAAAAGCCTGGCGTCGCGTGAAAACGCTGTCAAGTCACCATCAAAGCGCTCTTCTACTTCAAGTTCAGTGAGTAGCGTACGCGGAGAAAAGTGCGCATCAGACCACACTGTGACGGAAAGGGGCACGACTCATGATGAGTGCGCCGAAATGAGTAACGCGACCGACAAGAGTGAAAGTTCTGATCTCGATATTGACAACAAACGGCTAAATGAGACAAGGGCTGACTTTCTGTTCGAGGCGAGCGATATTAGGCCCCAAACGACGTCTAGCGAACCCGCGCTTCACCCAGAAGAGACGGCTGAACTGCGAAAGAAGGTGGTCGATGCTGCTGACATAGAACAAGAAAAAATGCCTTCAACTGCGAGGGCGCTTGTCCCTCGTGGTGAACTCGCCTCAAACGGTAACCTGGTTGAGAAGAAATCAAGTACGGAGATAACTTCTGCTGACCGAAGCAGAATCCCATCCTTTGAAGGTGGCTTTCCGGCAGAAGATATCTACAGAGGTGTATTCGTTGGACTCAGTGAGGCCGCAAGTGAAGCGTTTTCTCCGGAGTCCAGCAAGCTCAACGCGAAAGTGACAACTAGTGAAGCCAGTCCCTCGAAATCACGCTTGCTCCCTGGAGAGAGAAGTGAACTGCCACACAGCCTTATAGGTGCTATCGACAAAGAGCGTAAAGAAGTGCATTTACACGAGGCGCTCGTTCCACTTTTTGAAAACGCCTCTAAGGAAGACTTGGTCGAGAAGAAATCAACTGCAGAGGCAACTTCTATTGACCGAAGCAGAATCCCCTCCTTTGAAGGCGGCTTTCTGGAAGACACGTACGGAGCTGTTTTTGGTGGATTTAGCGAGGCCGCAAATGAAGCATTTTCTCCGGACTACAGCAAGCACGACGTGCGCATGCCGGCTAATGAAGCCAGCGCGCACAAACCGCCGCCTTCCTATGATGTAGCCGACATACATGAAGAGGAAAAAATTAAATCAGGCATAGAGACAATAAATAAAAGGGAGCGGAGTGACAGCTGCTGGCACTGTCAAGTAGAAATGGCGCAATTGAAGTCCAGAAAAGCGATGTTGGCTGGAAGCCTGGAGAGCCTTTCAAAAAGTTCAGGGTTGACTACAGCCGTCACAGAGGTGAATCTGCAAGGAATTTCTGGCGTATCCGACAAAACCATTGCGCCGGACCGAATGTTGGCTGCGAGTCCCGAGGCTCATTTGGCAGAGGTGATGACCGTTGTGACAGAGGTACCCAGAAAAGCCTCCGAGGGAGCTGCTTCGGAGGTAAAGTCTTCAGACGACTCTGAGGTGCCGGATAATATTTCACGGAAAAGTAGTTTTGAGCATCAACAGATAGAAGACCTGCCAGAGGCGATCTCTGCTTTTGCAGTAGACCACCTAGAAGTATATAGTCCAGTTGAAGAGCCGGCACCGCTAGAGAGTGCATACAAAGCGGTCGAAGTTTTCACATATCCTGAGTGGGTCTCCCGTAAACTCGGCGAAGGAAAAAGTAGCTCGGTGTTCAGCTCGGATGCCGAAATGCAATCCGGATCATCCACAGTGCCTACAATCGGTTCTAACGGATTTTCACCACCTCCAGGAGACGTTCATTCCGACTCTGGCGAAAGCATGTCAACTGCTTACGGAAATACGATACCTCAAGGGGTTGATAGTGGAATGGTCTGTGAAACAACGTACACTGCTGAGGACACCACAGCAACTAGGACTGCAGTACCTTCAGCAATGTCGACGGCCTCACTGGCGGGTAGTGCAGGCACTTCTGCATTTTTTCCTTCTGCAACCATCACCATTGACATGTCCAGCGCCGGAAGCGAATACAGAGCAGGAGTTGAAGTACCTTCAGACGGGCTCGAAAAGAGCGCTTGTAAGTCTGCGGCGCTGACTTTTTCGAAAACTACCGAAAATGTCCCGTCTGACTCATATTTAGCTCACGGTGGAGCAACAGAGACGCCTTCAAGCCAGAAGCTAAGTATTCCTGCTGTGGTGACAGTAGCGGAACCAGAGACACCGTCGCGAAAGATGGCAGAGAGCAGCAAGCCTCATTACGTTTTACACAAAACGCGAATTTTTGCTACGACCCCCGCCCAGTCCCTTGAACTCGTCGAGGAAACTGTTACTCAGATCGCGTCCTCTGAGCTAACTGAGGATGCTACTATCACTAAGGATCACCCGGTAGAATCAAGACCACAAGAATGTGTGACAGCGCAGGCATCATCTGAGAGGCCAGTAAACCAGGCGTCAATGAACCCGTCGCTAGAGAAGTGGGAAACATTGCTCAAGAAGCCATCATCAAACTTAGGATGCGCCGAAGAAGGAAGCATAAAGGAGTCATTTGGCTCACAGACTCAACCGCTTAAAGAGCGCACGACAAAAGACAAAATAATGCGCTCCCAAAGAAGTGCTGCCACAAAGCCGCCTTTACTACAGCGTACTCGCATTTGCGCAGAGGGCTTGAGCCATTCCGTGGAACTAATATCTGAGCAGTCTTTCATAAAAGATCTCAACAACGATTCTAATACTAGCTATTACCGTGTTCAAACACCGTACCACGAAAGCGCTGGACATCTAAGCTTCCTTAGCCGGCTCCCAGGGCTCAAAGACGTCTTGGACATTAGTAGCGTAAGTGAAGAGGATGAAAAAGCCATCAGTGCCACTTCTAAGGCAGACGTGCCCAGGAAGATGGAAAAGATAGGTAAAAAGATATCTGAAATCAATTTTAAGAGGGCGCTGCTTCAAGATGCCTTCGACATGGAAAAGAATCCAAAGCGGGTCGACAAAATCAAGATGATGGTTGATGCGCTCAACATAACAGAAAGTGCACTGCAGCGGAATTTAAGCAGCTTGGCACACAAAAACGCTTCTTTTGCTGCATTTGGTAACAGATCTGAGGAGGTTTTCAGTGCCACTAACCGAGACGACACAATAAAGGAGTCAGAGCCAATCCAGACTAGATTCCCTTCCGATGTATTCCGTGACAAAATGGACCCACTTCCGACAACAGTGAACACGCTAAAAGCGGGCAACATATACGAAGATACAGTCACGTCCTCACACGAAATAATGCGAGTCAAAACCGCTGCTCTAGGTCAGGGTCAGTTTGAGCAGGCCATAGAGGTCTTTCCTACAAAAGTGTATGCCGCTACGAATTACCTCACTGGCCCAGTCGGAGACAGAGCGAAGGCGCCTATTGGCAGCGGCACATGCGAAAACCAGAAGCCAGGGGAAGCTAGCAGTGATTCTGACGCATCAAGAGCCATTAAGGACATTCCAGAAAGGAAGACTGTGTCGGAACCAAGCTTTTCAAACTCCAAACAGCCGAATATGGATGGGGAAACTGAATCATTGGGAAGTGCGGCAGGTCACAGACAGCCGAGTCAAAAAGCAGTAACGCCAGCTGCAATTAAGGAAGAGTCGTCGTTCACTGACAAGGAAGCCTTCAGAATGCACAACGGCACAGAGACGTCAACAGAGCGGTCGTCTACGCATATCAAGGTCACAGACTCTGTTGTTAACTCCGAAGGCCCTAATGAGCAAAATCTCGCTGCCGGGACCAACACGCGTCCACAGTGCAGTTTCAGTGGTTTCACGAGCGGTACGGCACCGGTGGCCGTCCAGGTACCTCTTTCATCTCTAAGCCAGGTCTTATCTCAACAGCCTCTCAAGGTAGTGAAACGGAAGGTGGTGTTAGAGACGGTCACAAAGACAGTAACGGAAAAGAAGGAAAGTGTGAAGGCCGTTACGAACCAGAGCACGGGCATCGAGCACAAAGACTCCCACCTGGAGTCCACCACCAAGGAAGAAGTGCAGAGCAAAAGAGAAGAGGAGACCATCGAGTCGTACGACTCGATCGCAAATGTTGTAAGGCAAGGCACCGTTTCGAATCCGATCATAGCGTCCATGGTCGAAGACAAGCAGGCGAGTATTGTGAGCAGCCCACTATTAAGGAGTAGTCCGAAAGCGGTAGACTCTCCAAAGGAAAGCGCTGCCTCGCAGTCTGCGCCCGACATCAAGGGTGTTAAGGAACAGATTTGTCAAACGCCCGAGAGAGTCAAGCGAGCGAAGCAACCAGTGGCGATAAGAGTTCACGACGACACCTTGGCCGAGGATGAAGAGATCGCATCGCGCAAGGAAGAACACGGTCACATGGATCTCGAACCAAAGTCTATACTGAAGCCGCTTAATCGGCCGGCAGCGCA
Organism: Dermacentor andersoni; assembly: GCF_023375885.2. Taxonomy (NCBI): domain Eukaryota; kingdom Metazoa; phylum Arthropoda; class Arachnida; order Ixodida; family Ixodidae; genus Dermacentor; species Dermacentor andersoni. The sequence goes on along the minus strand of NC_092817.1, from coordinate 9,392,838 downwards.
CGAAGCGCACGATGCACCACCAGATAAGAAGCACTTGGGCTTCCAAGAAGCTGAAAAGGCTGACAGCGCACCACCGCCGTCAGTACTGCCAACAGCCGGCACAAGAAATGATGAAGACGATGCAGAGGAATCAGCTCTACCACCGCCACGCTTCAAGTTCAATCGCAAGGATTCTATCGCAGTCACAAAGCTTCGTATGATGAAGCAAGCAGAAGAATTCTCAGAGGAAGAGGATGAAGACAAGAAAGATTCCGAGAGTTTTTTAGCCAGTAGCGCGGCTGCGGATGACAGGAGAGGCGAAAAGCATACCGTGTTCAAGCCACCGGTCGTGATTGGCATCGAGGAGCCGCAGCCGGCAAGTACTACAGACACGGCCCAAATCGACAACGAAGAAGTGAACGCCTCAATATCTAAAAGCGCCATCACGACACAGCCTTTGGTCGAGTTAACGGTTGTCGATGCGAAGGAGGGAGATAGTAGCGCCAAAAATACGACAGAGGAGAACAGCGCTGGAGTGGCTCGAAAGAAGCTCAGTAATGAAACAGCTACTGGTGGACGTGAAAGAAGCCCCAGTGACACTCGGAGCTCATCAAAAGAAACGGAAGATCCAGGGAAAACTTCGGACAATACTCAGAGTCTCGAAAAAAGAGAGGAGGAAACAGAAAAAAGCTTCAATGACACCTTTGGCAGCACAGCAGGAGGTATAAGCACGTGCTCTATTAAAAGTCAGAAAAAGGCAGTACACGCGAAAGAGAGCTTTACCGAGACCCTAAAACATCAGAAGGCAGACCATGCGGAAATTAACCTCGCAGACAAGCATACAGAACGCAAAGGAGCCGTCGTTTTTGGAGCCCAGGACGAGGATCATAACAAGGGGGTATCTGAAACCAGTACTGAGCAGTCGCGTCCGATGAATATGCTACCCATCGTGCTGGACGCAAGTCAAATACAAACCCAAGCAACAGTGGCAGACGAGAAGGCAATCATGGAGCCTTGCATCAACCGATCCGTGAAAGAGGTGAAGAATGTTGAGAACTCTGTCGTTACTTCCGAAACGGAAGAAGTATTCTACTACCCGAAAGAAAAGGTCACCAAGAAGCATATATCGGAAACAAAGGTTCTCACGGAGACGCGGTCTTACACAGAAATAGTAATAGAGCCGAACTACAGTGGATCGTCACTGATGCCCGCTATACCTGAAGAAAACGAGCAGCTGCCTATAGCAGCTGCTTCGTCTGGAGAAATCTTGGCTGGTGGAAGTAGCAGCTGCAGCCTTTCAACAGAAGCAAAGGAAACTGAAGGATTTCGGGGAGTGGCTTCGATTTCCAAAGCTTTGTACAGAGAGAAAGAAGCAAAAGACGCCGAACGTCCGCTTGCGCTTCGGAACCAGCTTGCTCTCGATGACAGCTGTAGCCGCGTTGCTCGGAAGACTGATTCGTTCCAAACGCTCACTGACTTCGCCCCTTATGAACCAGAGGGGCTACTTTCCATTCAGTCTACGGCCATCCAGGAAACAACCAAGCCACTTGACCGTGTTGGAGATCAGACGATGGTGGAGCTTCCCTCGAGTGATTTTGACACATGCAAGGGAATTTTTGACAGGCCTCATCACGAGCATCGAGAGCTGCGTTCTGTTAGCGGCAGTGGCACCAAAGACGACGATGCATTGTCCGGCCCCACAGAATTGCTTTCAACTGCAATGGACGACATGGCCATTGGCGCGCTGGAAACGACGAGGGACATAGATAGCTCTATTAGGCGCCAACCAGACGTCAGATGCATTCAGACCCGTCAGCAGCCCAAGGAGATAACTGCCACATCGTCGTCCGAATTGACTAGCCGAACCAAAGATGTAGCGGTTGAAGAAACCTCTGCGCCATACGGCACAGAATCAGAAAAACCATGGCGCACTTACGATTCTGAGAAAAGCGGAGGGTATATTGAACAAGATGCTTTCAAAAATTACGGACGACTAGCTCCTCCAGAAGTCATTGCAAATACTGTGTTGGACACACACACAAAAGAGGTGACCCCTGAACAGGTGGGACGCGCATCTCTTGATAACGAGGTCTCACAGGAACTTATTCCTCGAGAGGAAACCACGCACGCTGTTTTTAAATACCCAGAGGAAAAACGCCCGGCCACAGAACCAACATCCCAGCCGTTGTCAACGACGCCCATTTCCACAACCTCGGAAGCACCAACGGCATCTGCGTCTTCAAAGCTAGTCCTTTGCGAATCGGAGTCTCTAAAAACATCAGCAAAAACAGCCGAATCTGTTTCGGAACAAGTTAAAGAGGAGAAAGTTGTAGCTCATAGGAAGATATCTATGCCGGTGGACTCGCTAAGCCGCCACTCAGACGTCATAGTGCCGGAATTTGGGCCACTGACAGCAGACGTCCGCAGTGTGCGTGCAACGGTGGGAGAAGGCACGATCAAAGCTGCAGAATCTTCGCCCGTCACGTATGATGATTCCTCAGCGAATGCTTTCGCAAGTGGTATTTCAGGCACCTCAGTGACCACTTACGAATCTGCTGCAGACTTACTCGGAGAAAGGCGTGATTCACTCACTATGGAAGTGATATACGACGCAGACAAAAAACCAACCATTACTCAGGATGCGTTTCCCATGTCACCACAACGAAGTGAGCAATCTCACCGGACTGTTCAACTCCCTCAGTTCAAAACAAGTGTCGGAGCAAAAGATCAAATAGAGAAGTTTTCGCTACCCGAGATAACGCCGAAATCTGAACAAAGTCAAGGTGAGATACAGTCTGTGATCCCCGTGCACTTCGTAGATGGACTTCACATACCCTATGAAGTACCAGCCCATGCAACAGGCTATACGTCCGATAGAGTCCCCGCTTCCTTTCCTGTAAATGCTGAAGAGAAAGATTCGTCTGAAAAATACTTCAGTAGCGGGTCTCGCGAATCGACAGCTGTCATCCCTACACAAGAAAAAGAACTCATAATTAAGAATTATGAAATTTCAGAAAACTCGAAAGAACGCGATGACGCAGAAACAAGATTGTCTGAAAGGATTGCGTCTGTATACACTCAGCACGAAGTGTTTAAAAATGCTACAGATAGCAGTGCTTCACAAAGTGCACTTGGTACACTTGTGCCCTTCTCTGAGCAAAAGGCGTTGCTGTTGGCAGATTCTGACTCTGTAGCATTAAAAGAAATGGTTTTGGAGTCATTAGAGCAAATGCCAGAATTGCTAACGTCGGAGCAAAGACTCAGAGATAGCGTCTTGAAAAAGGGCGCAGTTACCACTTCTGCAATCACAGAAGCACAAGAGGTTCCTTGCCTGGCATATGTAGATGTTGTGCCAGCGGAAAACGCTGTCAACGGCGAGGCTACAGTTCCCACTTCCATAATTTCAGCAGCAGCGACCGACTCGCAAGGTGCGCTGATGCAAATAAGTGCTAGAGGTCCCTTTAACAAAAGCGACGCTTCGCCTGTATTGACATCGGCTGTGGATGAGTCATTGACCAAGGAGATTGCAGCCAAGTTAAGCTCTCTAATTGAAAGTGTGGAGCATACTTCAGCTTCGCAGATAACTGTTCCCGCATCGTGTACAATAGTTCCAAAACAACAAGCACCAAGCACTGAAGAAAGAAAAATAGAAATAACACATGAGTCAGCAATCATTGCTAAGCCGGACCATGTTGTCGAGAGGCCGTTGGTTCATGACAATAATCTAAAAGACACGGGGGAGTTTGTGGTTTCTACCGGGTCTTCTTTAGTAAACCCAACGATAGAATCCACCACGACAGTTTCCAAGCCGACAGCTAGTGTTCTTGAAGGAAACAGAGAAATAAGTACTGCACCGTCAACATACATGTCTCAGCGATCACCCGCCGATCGTTCAAAAGGTAGTCATGATTGGAACTCCGTATCGGTGTCTGAGACTGCTGCCAATTTCACGGAAACTGAAGCAAGCCTTGTCAGTTACAAAACTCCTCTAGCCATAAGCGAAGCCGCTCCAACGCTTCCAGGCGAAGGCTGCGCACTACCCGATAAACTTAACGGTAATGAAAGACAAGTGGTAACACGATTGCCCTTCATGACCCCTGAAGCTACATCTCCCACTGGCGAAACGCTCGGAAGTTCCACAGAGGCCAACCTGCCGTGTGTGAAAAGAGAGAGGTCCATAGACTCGGCAGGCATACCAGACGTTAATGCTTCGTCGTTCATGTCACAAATACCAACCACGCCACAATCCACAGACACAACTTGCGAGAGCAAAGCACTAGTGTCCATAATCGAACATTCTTTCTCCGATGGCGTAAGGTCTCTCCAACTAACACTTAAGACCAGCAATCAAGGGTTTCAACAGCAGGCAGCCGAAGGACGAATAGTAGCTGTTCTCAAGAGCACGGAACCGACTAATGTCAACGGAGAAAGTACAGATGCTCTTGAAAATATATCAACGTCTCTGGTAACAAGTCAGCTGAATGAAACCTCCCCCGCAACCCACATAGAAAATAATGAAAAGCCGCTGATAAGTTTCGCAGAAAACATCGAGACAATGACTTTGAGTCTATCCACTATATGTAAACGGCGGTCAGAATCGGGTGACTTAAGTGAACTCGACGGCGACAGAAATCTCGCACCTTCCAGTATACCAGCCGTTCCAGAGAAGGTACCGGCATCGAATATTAAACCAAGGTCTGGAAGTGTGGAAATGCAGCTGTCGAACACACGTTTAAAACCAAAGATTAGCGAGAGCGAGAGTCAAGTTCCTGATAAATTACTACTCGCATCTGTAAGCTTGAACCTTCAGGAAGTGACATCAACCTTACAACCAAGCTTCAGAGATGACCAAGCGCCCACTATCATGACCGAGTTTCCAGCAAAAGCACCCCTACAGAGAGAGGGTGCTGTGCCAAGCATTTCTGCATTGACAGAGCCACTGTCACTGAAAGAGCCGGGTGCTCTATTAAGTTTCAGCAGCGATCAGATTTCAAAAACAGTCAAGGACGCAAAGCCAAACGTAGCGCCAACGCCCATTTATCCTGCCGCCACTGCCCATAAAAATGCGCCTGGTGACGCTGCACAAATGGCAGTAACAACCACAGTTCCTTCAGTAGCCACACAGTCGATATCTGCAATAAAATTTACATCAAATGTCATGGCTAAAACTCCATATACAGATATCTTGCCGAAAAGAAGCGGTTCTCTCCGTTCGGCGGAGTTCCTACAAGAAACGTTTCCTGAAGAGGAAGTAGAGCCTGGCATCGTGCGAAGGCGCAGCTGTTATGAAAGCCTCGCGCTGCTGCCAGAACCAAGCATAATAGCGAGAACTTGCGGGAATCCGAGCGTCGCTAATGAAAACGAGCCAGTCGGACTCGCGACACTGCAAAAGACTGACACAGTAGCTGCGACAGCTAGAGAGGTGATTTCCGATAAGGGCAGCACTGCGAGTTCAGTAGTAGAAGTATTGGATACAAGCATCGCACGAAGGTCCCGTGAATCTATAATAGCATTCCGTGACACAAGAACAGTAGCGACAAGTGGTCGGCCGAGTATTGAAACCACGGCATCCATTTCTGTAAAGATATCAGCGGCTGCTGAAGTACCCAAAGCCAGTGGTGAAATTGTTCGCGCAGAGGATCATATTACAGATTCAGTGGTGGGCGTGCGAAGTTCCGGTATCGTACGCAGAGCTAGTGCGCTCGCAACTGGCAACACAGGAGCAATATGTACAAGGTTGCAGGCACATTCCACTGCCCCTGAATATGGTGGTCATGAAAGCCGCGAGACTGAGATCACGTCGAGCATGAATGTGGATTACCGCGAAAAGGCTGTGGTGCCGAAGTACAGCCATCGCGAAAGCAGTGATACGAATGATATCCTGACTACCATCTCGCAGTCTCGGCCAGGTACGGCGGTGTCGAGATCAAGCGCTGAAATAAGGTTTTCGGACGAGAGTAAAACAGGAGCAACCCTGGAGTTTCAAGAAACAAGCATCACACAAAAATCATCTGATGGTGCCAGCGTAGCTGACAAATCGCATTCAATTTCGCAATCTTCGGCAGCTGTTGTATCCCTACGTCCCTTAAGTGAATGTGTCAGAACAGAAAACAAGTCAACTACGCTTGTCGCAATGCCGGAAATAGGAGTTGTGAGGCGGCCCAGCTTTCCTGCAAGCATCGTGCAGTACACGGCGTCAGGAAGCTCGGCGTCAACAGATGTTTCGCATGCTAAGATGCTATATACAGATACCTTGCCGAGAAGCAGCGGTCCCCTCCACCTGGCTAAGTTCCCACAAGAAAGGTTCCCAGAAGAGATGGTAGAGCCTGGCATCGTGCGAAGGCCCAGCCATTCGGAAAGAATTGCGCTGCTGCCAGAACCAAGGCTCATACCGAGAACTTCCGGGCATCCCAGCGTCACTAATGAAAAGGAGCCACACGGACTCGTAGCATTGCAAAGGACTGACAGAGTAGCAGCGACAACTGGAAAGTTGACTTCTGAAAAGAGCGGCACTGCGAGTTCAGTAGTAGAGTTATTGGATACAAGCATTGTACGAAGGCCCAGTGAATCTATAATAGAATTCCGTGACACAAGAGCAGTAGTGACAAGTGGTCGGCCGAGTATTGAAACCATGGCATCCATTTCTGTAAAGATACCAGCGGCTGCTGAAGTACCCAAAGCCAGTGGTGAAATTGTTCGCGCAGAGGATCATATTGCAGATTCAGTGGTGGACGTGCGAAGTTCCGGTATCGTACGCAGAGCTAGTGCGCTCGCAACTGGCAACACAGGAGCAATATGTACAAGGTTGCAGGCACATTCCACTGCCCCTGAATATGGTGGTCATGAAAGCCGCGAGACTGAGATCACGTCGAGCATGAATGTGGATTACCGCGAAAAGGCTGTGGTGCCGAAGTACAGCCATCGCGAAAACAACGATACGAGTGATATCGCGATCACCATCTCGCAGTCTCGGCCAGGTACGGCAGTGTCGAGATCAAGCGGTGAAATAAGGTTTTCGGACGAGAGTAAAACAGAAGCAACCCTGGAATTTCAAGAAACAAGCATCACACGAAAATCATCTGATGTTGGTACCAGCGTAGCTCATAAGTCCCATTCAATTTTGCAATCTTTGGCAGCTGTTGTATCTCTATGTCCCTTAAGTGAATGTGTCAGAACAGAAAATAAGTCAACTACGCTTGTCGCAATGCCGGAAATGAGCGTTGTGAGGCGGCCAAGCTTTCCGGCAAGCATCGTGCAATACACGGCATCAGGAAGCTTGACGCCAACAGAGGATGTTTCGCACGTTGTGGACGCCATCGAAGAAATCAGCACACTGAGACCACCTAGCAATCGTTATAGCGCATCAGTACCACCTGTTATCGAAGCGGCAACAGATACCAACGTTTTGCGCATATTGGAAGCAAAGCCTGTACTTACAGGAGTCCCTTCATCCCAAATATCAATCGTGAAGAGAAAAGAGTCTGAACAAAGGGCACTTGTTCCACTGAGCATTTTATCTAATCATTTGGTCGAACGAAGAAGAGAAACTCTACTAAACGATCCTGTACAGATATTGGAACGTGCTACTATAGCCGGAAGAGAAGCTCAAGGTGCGGTCGAAGCACTGAACAGAAATATTGATAGAACTGGCTCAGAGGCTTCGTTGTCGCTTGTGGCAGCTCCTGCATCAGATTCCCTCGTACACAAAGTGTCTGAAACTGAGACCGCGGCTTCCGACGGCTTGGTGTATGGTGATGCAAAAGAGCGCTCTATTCATGACATATCACAAGAATTGGCTGTTGACGTAGTAAAGAAGAAGCTAAGGTCCGTAGTCGATGTCTCGGCTACACAGGACAAACTATTATCCGAGCATAATTTAAAATCTCATGAGCAGCCCTTTTTAGAAAGAAACGTCCATCCACAACAGGAATATGTTGTGGCAGAAGTTCAAGTTTACGAACTTGAACGTGCAGCCCACACAGTATCGAAAACCAGTTGTGAATTGAGCCACGCTAATGACAGCACATCAACGACAACCGGGAAGTTAATAGAAAATACTGGTGCACGTATAGCCAGTGACGCTGTCGGCACCGCAACTGACAACCAATCCAGCACTACTTTTAATCTTCAAGGAGTCATGCTACCAAGCTCAGGGGACGCAACAAACCTTGCAGCTGAAAAAAGATTAATCGCTACGATAGAGACTCCAGCAGCTGCGCTTACGGCTAATGCTCAGGCAAGCTCCAAAGCTGACGCTGTGGCAACCGGCAGCAAACCTGAGAGCAAAGTGGCACCAGCAAGTGAACGGAGCGTTGTGACCAAATCGGCGTCAAAAGCCCTATCAATTGGTCGTTCTCTCGCTGACGTATCACCTGCATTAGAAAAACAGAAAGTCATTGCTGATCTTTCATTGCCCGCACGACAGCTAGACGTCAACATTGCGAGGCAAACAACTGCAGTCCATGAAAAGGTATCTACGGCGTTTGCACTTCAGCAGACAAACTCTTTCAAAGCTGAAACTATAGCTGACACAACCGAGGCGCTAAGCATACGTAGAACTGACGACATGGCTACAGCACATTCGTCTTCGCTTGTCACCGCCAATGCCTCCCCATCTGTGGATGCTACAGGAGACTTGGTTGAACTTATCAGCCCTGAAGTCACCGAAGCTTTCGAACAGCTGCAGTATGCTTTCGGTGTGCGTCTCGAAGACGCCAGTTATCAGTCGCCGTCGGCTGACGTACACCCAATGCAAGACCCGCCAGAAGTTCCGCTCTCCCTTGAAGTTCTTGGTAGGCCACTCCCCGCAAAGCACATTGATATAAGGCGCCAGGAACCCGCACAAATTGGTACTTCGCCTTCGCCATATTCCGCAGTAGGCTATGCCTCCCCTGACGTTCCATCCGGAGAGATCATTGAAAGAAAGGTCTCGGTTGATGCTGAATCTACACAAACAGGCAGACCTAAAACAATGAAAGACCTAACGGCGTTGTTCGAAGCACCCAGGTCTATAGAGCAACCCTCTTCTAGAATGACTACTGGGGACGAGTCTGAACGACGAAGAATTAATTATAAGCCGCTCAACAGGTTCCAAGAGGAAAGAGCGGGAATGTTTGCGACTTGCAGGCAGGACACTACTTCAATCATGCTGTCACCAGGTACCTTCGGACCACTGGTGCCAGGTCCTCAGAAGCAAGAGACACGCTCTGTTCCAGAAAGCACCTTACCTTCTGCCTGTTCTGCGGATGTGCAGAGTGCCGATGGTAAACACGGAGACGTGACCCACACGGTTAGGGACCGAACCGACGCACTTTTGTCCAGTCCTTTTGCATCGCCCGCGGGCACGATGACAGGTGGTTCATCAATATTCGCGGCCAGCGAGAAGCTCGCAAGCATGTCAGAGACAGAGACTTTCAGGTCATTTAACACAGACCGAGACGAAAACAAAGTTGTCGCTGTTTTTCAGGGGACAGAACCATCGGCCCCGGAAGTGAGAACGCCGGCACAGTTGCGCAATGAAAGGGATCCTCGTGGCTTTATAGAGTGGATGCCAGTGGCGAAAGAGCAAATAATGACCATCACGGATGACGAAGATGTAGTGAGAACAGCTTCTCGGATGTACAGTGCTACTCAGCAACAGCTTCTCACAAAGGGTACTTCTCAGAAACCATCTTCAAATGCTGCGGATCTTACTAGCGAGCCATCTACCAGCAAGGACTCCACGGAATGGTCACCGTCTTCGCTCAAACGCAAAAGCGCGAGTTACAATGCTCCTGACATTGAAGAAAATGTCCTTCACCATTCCTCACACATCCCTCATAGCACTTACATACGGCGAGAAAGCGCAATGTCCGCAGCATCTGAATCGGCGGACAATGAACCACAAATAGCCGATGTCCGTGGTTTCATTCAGTTAGATACGATGTCCGCAGATGAAACTTTCGCTGCCCACAGCGAAAGGAGAAAATCCTCCCTATCGCCCATTGCAGATATTCGTGGCTTTGTTCCAGTCAAAAAGGTATCTGCAGATTATACCACGAGTGAAAGCGAGAAAATAAAAATGTCGTTAGCACCAAAGGCTTCCGAAGACACAGTCGGCGAAAAATCGTCGGAGACAACTGTAGAGCCGGCAGTTGATGATATCTGCTGTTCTTTACCAGTCTCTGACGTAGATTCTGCTGCTGAGGCGCCGTCATCCACAAAACCTCAGAAAAAAGGGACCTCAGAGGAAACACTAAAGGAATGTGATGACGAGCTGCCAGAGCTACCGATTATCGGCGCACATGCAGCCTACGATTTAGGTAGCCGCCCACCTCCGACGACCCGGCGCGAAACGTATTCAGCTCTGGACTCGAGCGAACCAGAGAGAAAAGTGTCTACCTCAGTAGTGCTGAAAGCAGCCCGCGAGAAGGTTGAAGCACTCTCCCAGTTCAGAAACGAGGATTCAGACAAAGTAGAGCAACATGCATTGCCGGCCGATGTCCCGATCAGCGTCCGTGCTTTGATTCGGCAGATGAATTCACAAAATCAGCCGCGCATAATTACTCCTGCTCCGAAGGATTTGTTGATTGCTCGTCAAAGGGAAGAAGTTTCGCAGTTTGTGGCTCCCGAATCTAGCCAAGAGACACTTACGTACGTCGAAGCGCCGCCGGTGCCACCAGATGCGCAAGCGGAAGCATTGCCAGCGGAGACGCCAGTAGAGACCACAACCATACCTGTTCCACCCCCAGAACCTAATTTTCCGACCTACGCAGTACCTCGATTTAAGCCGCTCGTAAAAGTGCCACAAGCTGACGTTGCTGATTTGGAAGGCTTGAAGAGTTCTGAGGACGCAAAGCCAGACGCAGGGCCTGCCATGGCTAGTAAAAGAATAGAACATTTCCCAATGGTCGACGAGAAGTGGAAACTGATCGGCCTTCTCGCGTCTGAGGAGGCGAAAAAGAACGCGGGCGTGCGCAGGGCTTCAGATGGCGCCGGCAGCGTGGCACCCTCCGAGACAGCTGATGCAAAGGACTCCGAAGGAATGCGCTCTCCATGGAAGCTCAAGCCTGCCCCCAAGAAGGGTTCAGAAGACGAGTATTTTGAGAGTCTCAAGACAAACAAAAAAGAGGCCATTCCATGGAGCACAAAGCCTTCCGAGAACAAAGCAAAGCAAAAGAAAGCACGGACAGCGGACCAAGCGTTGGCTCCGCCGGAACACCTCCCCAAACCAGAAGACCACAAACAAGAAGAAATAACATTGAAACCTGCGGTTAGCGAACAGCAAGCACACTATCAGGTGATGGAAGAGCCGAAACAGTCCGATAAAATACAGCTTGCGGCACTAGAAGCAATGCCTAGAGAATCTTTACTAAAAGGAGCTGCGCTTCATGTGCCGTTGCTGCAGGACGCAAGAATACCCGGTTCATCATTACAACAGCAGCCAATGTCGCTTCACACAGAAGTTCGGCACTCAATGTTGAAACAGCCTTTGATGCGATCATTGCTCCAGGAATCAGTTGCAACACCACCTAAAGTACCCTTGATTGCACCGCAACCCTTGCACAAAGAGGAAGTTCCGACCAGGAAGGGCCTCGAAGCGTCCGTGTCCGATGTGAAACCTCCTACAGAAGTAACTAATGTTATGCCACCAAGGAATGCTACAATTGACAGCTCAGTTAGCGCTAAGGAATTTGCAGATGAAGACAGTCTTGAAGGTTCTGTGAAATCTGTAAAGAGATTGATAAAAGCTAAAGACCGTCAGCTTATGATAATGAGGTCCAGCCAGGGACAAAGTGTAGGCCCCGACGACAGCTTCAAGGTTGTTTTAAACATTGATACTCCGAAGTCGGAACGCATTGTTTTCAAACATGAAATACCGCACAATTTCGGGAGTACTTCGACGCAGTCAGGTGCTCACAAGGTAGACTACTTTTGGGAAGCAACACCAAAACCCACTCCAGGTCCTTTTGTAGATTCTGACGATTACGATCTCACAAAAGAAGGAAGCGGTAAGCTATCCAGAGAACCCAGCAATGCCGAGACTGTGGTTGCTCATTGGAGCTACTCGCGAAAGCTGTCAAAATCAAGAAGTGCCTGCGAAGTGGACAAATCGAATACGTCGCTATTTTCTTTCGTAGCACCGAAACAGCAAAAACCCAAGACTGCAGCATCTGCAGAGGCTAACCAACAAATGCACTTTTCTCATTACGAACATTTGCCGTGCGCTTCATTCAACGACAAGGCGATGAAGACAGAAAGTCAGTCGTATAGCGTGGTTTCAAAGGCAAATACCGCTGTAAAGACAATTCCTGGAAGCGGGGTGGGGTGGTCTAATGAAGACGGCACACCGCAAGGACAAGACCAGCCTGGTGGTCAAGAACATGGTAATGTCGGTAACGACAACGCGGACGCCAGTGCGGACTGCAACGCGGACGGCGAAATGGTCACAAAAGAAGAGTTGGAGCGCTATATGAAGATAGCAAGAGACCTCAAGCTCAGACGTGGGTCACTAATGCCACCCTCGGGGACACTGCAGTCGTCGGAACCAGTAGGCGTGGGAACAAAGAAAAAGCCCAGTCTCGTGATGGAAACAAGGATAGAGCTGTACGGCAAAGGCCACGTCACCTTCTCTTTCGACGCGGTGGCAGAAGAGGGAACTGTCACGGGTAGCATGTACCAGGATGACTCGCAAGGCAGTCTCGTCCGGCGCGGTGCACCCTCGATGACTCACACACCGAAAAGGATGAGCATCGACGTGCGTGCTCCACCGGCCACACCAGCACCTTCGATGGAAGCCATCTCGAAGCGCTCTAAGTCGGTCGATTTCGGCTACAACAACGACGACGAGAGCATGCAGTACGAGCCTCAGGAGCCGCCGAACGCCGTCAGCCAGGCTGCCAGAAGGCGACACTCTGAGCACATCAAGGCTCAACCTGGAGAAGAGCTCAAAAAGCGGAGGCACTCGGAACCTGGTACTTTATCCATGTCCAAAGATACGGGAGAGGACACGTCTAAGGCCTTGTCTGCCACCGACTACCAGTCGGAGCCCACTGTGGTTGCTGAGGACTACCAGGCGCCTCATGCACCATGCGCACCATGCGCGCCCTGCGAAGTACTGCAAGAAGCGGAAGATATGGCCACCGCGGCAGTAGCACTGGCGGCTTTCGAATCTCAGATGCGCAAGGCACCGCTTGCCAGCGAAGAAACCATTTCGGTGCACTCTCTTCTCGCCGAAGCGCCTGCGCAAACTGCATCTGAAATGAGTGCAGCGGCAAAAGAGCCAGCGCCGCCTGCCAGTGAAGAAACCATTTCAGCGCTGTCTCTTCCCACCGAAGTACCCGCGAAACCTGAACTGACTGCAGCGCCAAAACAGCCAGTGCCTCTTGAAGAAAAGGTTTCCATGCAGTCTTTTCCCACAGAACCACCCGCAAAAACTGCGGCTATGCCGGAAGCAGTGTCAAGGCAGCAGCCTCTTGAGCTGGTGGAAAAAGCAGAAGAGAGGCCCGGCTCAGCGCTTTCCATGAGAACTACGTCACCAGGAGTGGTGAGCGACGAAGATCTGTCCGGCTACGCAACCTGCGAATCGCGCATGGGCGCAAAGTCTTCCGAGGCGCAGAGCACGGAAGACGTGCTGACGCAGGAGCGCAAGATTGCAGAGTTTCCTGTGAAAGTTCAGATGGCGCCACCACAACCTTTAGCGACAGGGTTCCCCGAGGAAGCTGAGCAAAAATACGAAGTGGAACGGGTACCTGCTGTAGAGGCTCCGATTCCAGTTGCGTTGGACACTCCAGTGGGACGTGAAGAAACTAAACACGAGATGGCAGAACCACCAGCTATGGAAGAAATTAAGCAGGTGTCAGAAGTTCCTGTCTTTGAGGAGCCGAAAGAAGCGGAGCAGGATGTAACTGTAGCCCTGGCTGCAAAAAAACAGGAATCTGATGTACCAGAAAGGTTACCTATTGAAGTAAAACCACCAGTAGAAGCAGCACCGATGACTGAAGCAGCGCAGATATTACAAGCTCCTACTGTAGAGACCTTTGAACATAAAACAACAGATTCGGCTATTCTAGAAGCTAAACCAGCCAGTCAAATAACCGCAGAAGAGGAGACAAAACAGGTACTTGAAGTTCCCCCCAAGGAGGAGCCATTCACAGAGCGAGAAAGAGTTGAAATGTCAAAAGAGACAGCGGAATCAAAGGTGAATTTAGAAATACCGGAATTAGAATTTCAACCAACATCAGAAGCATCGACTGCAGAAGAAAAATCATTGTCGCACGCACTGGTTATGGAAGAAACGGCAGCAATTCCTGAACTGCTAACTGCAGAAGGAGCAAGACAGGCATCGGAAGCAGCAGCAGAAGGCGAACAGAAAATAGTAGGGCCATCGACAGCGGAAGAAAAGAAAACGTTATCAGAGATAGTGGCTCCGGAGGGAACAAAAGCGTTGTTGCAAGCATCACTCTCTGAAGGACTCAATGTGGTATCAGAGGTTCCTTTTGCACCAGTCACGGAAAAAGTTACGCCTAAGATAGAGCCACCTGCTGCAGCTGCAGAGGAACAGATGTCAGATTCACAGATTAGCGTTATCACAGAGTGGAAAGTGAAGCCGGTTGAAGCTCATCACTCTGAACAGCCCCAAGCAATGCCAAAGGCGACTACAGCAGATGAACGAAAACTCGTGGAGACCCCAGCCGTGGAAACTGCCGCGGAGGAAACGCACGTAATAATGGAGGCACCAGTCATGGAACAGCCGGTACACATATTACAAGAGTTGAAACCTGCTCTGGAAAAAACAGAAGAGATAGCAGAGCCACCAGTAGCTGTAGAATTGATGCATATATCAGAAGCAGCGGCACAGGCTGTGCAAGAGACAAAAGAGATAACAGAGGAACCAGTCTCTGAAGAATTGATGCCTGCATCTGAAGCGCTCCAACTGGTTGCGGAAGAAACGAGAGAGTTAGACACAAGACCGGTCACGAGAGACTTGGAACCAGTGTTAGAAGCAGCGGTGACGGCCGCGGAAGAAACAAAAAAGACTACAAAGGAAGCAGTCACGGGTCAATCGAAGCCCACATCTAAAACGCTGAAATTGGCTGCAGAAGAAACAAAGGAGTTCGAGGCAGCACTGGTTGGAAATGACTTTGCACCTGTGTCAGAAGGAGCCGTACCAGCTGTGGAACAAACCAAAGAGATAACGGAGGTACCAATGGAAGAAGAATCGAAATTCACATTAGAAGCGCCCACACAAGCTGCGGAAGAAGCAAAAGAGTTAGAAGCAGCACAGGTCATTAAAAGCTTGGAACCAGGGCTAGAAACAGCGGTGCCGGCTGTGCAAGAAACAAAAGAAATAACAGAGGCACCAGATGCGGGAGAATTAATGCCCACATCAGAAGCACTCGTGTCGGCTCTCGAAGAAACGAAAACGATAGCAGAGGCACCTGCTCCAGATGAGCTGACACATTTGTCTAGCTTACCGGGTGTACAATTGCAAGATGTAAAACCACCAGCTATATTAGAGCCATCAGCCACAGAAGAAACGAAAGCAAAAGTTGCCGTAACATCTCAACTAGAGGGGGAAGGTGTACCAGAAGTACCAGTTATGGGTGAAGCCACGCGCGAACTAACAGAAGCAGCCGCTGCAGAGATTAAGCCTTTGTTGGAGGCACCGACTGCGGAGCTTCAGCATACCGAAGAATCAGTGTCAGAAAAGCCAGTCGTAAAAGAAACACGACTGCTGACAGAGGTGCCAAAGCTAGAAGCAACACAGGTACCAGAGCAACCAATCGCTGAGCCAGAACAGCGAGAAACTGCTAGAAAACTGGTGACGGAAGTGGCCAGAGATGAGCCTGGAGCAGTAGTCGAGCTAATGGAGACACAAGTTGGCATACCTGATACTACTACACTACAGCAATCACCGCCAAATGATATTGTTGACCATAAACCGTGGTCTGAAGAACTGGAAATACCAGAAGAGCAGATACCTGGTATGGATGCTGTCGAGCCTACTGAGAGTATGCAAGATATCAGGGCAAGTCATAAAGCAGACTCTTACACCGAACCAGAAGAACAAGGACCAAGACGTCGTTCGTATTCATACCTTGGCAGGTTCCCTCCACCAACTTGTGTCCTTGAAGACCTTCGCGAGAAAGTACAGAAAAGTGGAGAGCAGGAAGAGCTTCGTCCAATAGTAGACACCACGGTGGCCACCGCAGTAGAATTGGGGCATCCCAACGAAGTTAGCCCGCTTACTACCGCAAGGGAACTACAGGAATCCAAACCTGAAGTTCCTGCCGTAGAGAAGCAACTAGAGCAAGCTGCTCCAAAAGACATGCTTGAGAAGACAGAGGAGGTGCTGAAAAAGCCGTCGGTGTATACATCATTCCCGAATTACACGAAACTTACATCATCAGGCATAACGGAAGCTGTAAAGACGCACGAAGTAGCACACAAAACCACGAAGTCAGAGGAAAAACTGGAAGCTACCGTGCCCTCAACGGCATCCTTACCGATTCTGGAGACAAGACTGTTGCCCGAAATTTCACGAGATACTTTTGTAATGCCAGCAGTTTCACAGCCAACCACAGAACGCCACGTAAGCGAAACGGTACCAAAAGATGATGAGCTTACATCTACTATCGAAGCAACTAAAGCTGATATTGAACCACCATCAGGAAGAGCGGGAATTATCAAAGCAGTAGGAAAGCTAGAAGGGGCGGCTTCAAAAAATGCATTGGAAGAACCTTCAACACCTCCCTCGCCAATTTTGGATACAAGACTTGTCCCTAAAGATTCGCAAGAAGGTTTTGTAATGCCAGAACTGTTACAGCAATACATAAAACTCCAAGTAAGCGAAAAGGCATTGAAAGATGAAGAAAAGGTTGATGAGGTTGTTCCCGAAATTGAAACAACAAAAGCTCAAGTGGAAGAGCTATCAGAAAAAGCAGTAACTACAAAACAAGAAGAAAAGCTGGAAGAGGCCACTCCAACAAAGGGCCTCGAAGAACCAAAAGGCCACGGCTTAAAGTCTACAGAAACGGGATTGCAAGTAGCAGCTGCGGATACTGCACCAACATCTGATTTGGCGCCTACAGAAACATTAAAGGAGCTTGAAGAACCAGCTGCGAAAAAACCGGCAGAGGAACGAATACCCGTACAAGAAGAAAATCTCGCAGAGACAGCACCGACAGAGGCAACTGAAGAGCCAGAAGATCATGCTGTAATTCCTGTGGAAACAAAGCTTACAAAAGAGAAAGAGACTGTGCCTGTTTCAGCTTTGCTTGAATCTGCACCTAAAGAACCGTTAGCAGAGCCGGAAGAATCAGCGGCGAAGATAGAGACACTGTCCGAGGAAGCAATACCCGCACAAGAAGAAAAGCTCGCAGAGACAGCACCGACAAAGGCAACGGAAGAACCAGAAGTTCATGCTGTAATTCCTGTGGAAACAAAGCTTACAGAAGAGAAAGAGACTGTGCCTGTTTCAGCTTTGCTTGAATCTGCACCTAAAGAACCGTTAGTAGAGCCGGAAGAATCAGCGGCGAAGATAGAGACACTGTCCGAGGAAGCAATACCCGCACAAGAAGAAAAGCTCGCAGAGACAGCACCGACAAAGGCAACGGAAGAATCAGAAGTTCATGCTGTAATTCCTGTGGAAACAAAGCTTACAGAAGAGAAAGAGACTGTGCCTGTTTCAGCTTTGCTTGAATCTGCACCTAAAGAACCGTTAGTAGAGCCGGAAGAATCAGCGGCGAAGATAGAGACACTTTCCGAGGAAGCAATACCCGCACAAGAAGAAAAGCTCGCAGAGACAGCACCGACAAAGGCAGCGGAAGAACCAGAACTTCACGCTCTAATTCCTGAGAAAACAAAGCCAACAGAGGAAGAAGAGGCTGGTGCTGTTTCACCTATGCTTAAATCTGCGCCTAAAGAACCATCAATAGAGCTGGAAGCACCAACGGCGAAGGTAGAGACACTGGTTGAAGAAACAGTACCCGTACAAGAAGAAAAGCTAGCAGCGACAGCACCGGCAAAGGCAACGGAAGAGCCGGAAGTTCGTCCTATAATTCCTGTGGAAACAAAGACTACAGAGGAAGTAGAGGTTGGGGCTGTTTCACCTTTGATTCAACCTGCGCCTAAAGAACCATCAATAGAGCCTGAAGAACCAGCGGCGAAGGTAGAGACGCTGGTTCAAGAAGCAATACCCGTACGAGAAGAAAAGCTCGCAGAGACAGCTCCGACAAAAGCAACGGAAGAGCCGGAAGTTCATGCTCTGATTCCTGCGGAACCTACAGCAGAAAAAGAGACTGGGCCTGTTTCATCTTTACTTGAATCGGCGGCTAAAGAACCTTCAATAGAAGCGGAAGAAGAAAAAGCGGTGAAGGTAGAGAAACTGGCTGAGGAAGCAATACCTGTACAAGAAAAAAAGCTCGCAGAGACACCTCCGACAAAAGCAACGGAAGAGCCGGAAGTTCATGCTCTAATTCCTGCGGAACCTACAGCAGAAAAAGAGACTGGGCCTATTTCATCTTTACTTGAATCGGAGGCTAAAGAACCTTCAATAGAAGCGGAAGAAGAATCAGCGGTGAAGGTAGAGAAACTGGCTGAGGAAGCAATACCTGTACAAGAAAAAAAGCTCGCAGAGACACCTCCGACAAAAGCAACGGAAGAGCCGGAAGTTCATGCTCTAATTCCTGCGGAACCTACAGCAGAAAAAGAGACTGGGCCTATTTCATCTTTACTTGAATCGGAGGCTAAAGAACCTTCAATAGAAGCGGAAGAAGAATCAGCGGTGAAGGTAGAGAAACTGGCTGAGGAAGCAATACCTGTACAAGAAAAAAAGCTCGCAGAGACAGCTCCGACAAAAGCAACGGAAGAGCCGGAAGTTCATGCTCTAATTCCTGCGGAACCTACAGCAGAAAAAGAGACTGGGCCTGTTTCATCTTTACTTGAATCGGCGGCTAAAGAACCTTCAATAGAAGCGGAAGAAGAATCAGCGGTGAAGGTAGAGAAACTGGCTGAGGAAGCAATACCTGTACAAGAAAAAAAGCTCGCAGAGGCAGCTCCGACAAAGGCAACGGAAGAGCCGGAAGTTCATGCTCTAATTCCTGCGGAACCTACAGCAGAAAAAGAGACTGGGCCTGTTTCATCTTTACTTGAATCGGCGGCTAAAGAACCTTCAATAGAAGCGGAAGAAGAATCAGCGGTGAAGGTAGAGAAACTGGCTGAGGAAGCAATACCTGTACAAGAAAAAAAGCTCGCAGAGACAGCTCCCACAAAAGCAACGGAAGAGCCGGAAGTTCATGCTCTAATTCCTGCGGAACCTACAGCAGAAAATGAGACTAGGCCTGTTTCATCTTTACTTGAATCGGCGGCTAAAGAACCTTCAATAGAAGCGGAAGAAGAATCAGCGGTGAAAGCAGAGAAACTGGCTGAGGAAGCAATACCTGTACAAGAAGAAAAACTCGCAGAGACAGTAACGACAATGCCAACGGGAGGGCCAGAAGTTCATGTTCCGGAGTCTGTGCAAATAAAAGATTCAGCAGAGACAGAGACAGAGGCTGTTGCGCCAGTTCTGGAACTGGAGCCTAAAGAAACAACAAAGCAAACCGAAAGACAGGTTCCAAGTAAAGAAAAAACAACCGACGAAAAGGAACAACTACCACAAACACTCGAGGTAGTTCCAGAAGTGCCCAAGGAAGAGGTCATCGCTGCATCTGTGCCATCTGAGCCAGTTGCGGGCGAAGAAAAGTCATCGGCTCCACCACCCCCGCAGGAGCCCGTAGCTTCTGTAAGTGGGGAAGGCGTGTCAGCAGAGCCAGACAAGAAATCACCAGATTCCAGCCTGGAAGCCGTTGCAGCTCCCAAGATTAAAGAAACAGAAATTTCTGAAGAGCCTGCTCAAGAAATGCTTCAGCTGAATGTGATGATCGAAATAAGTCCAGCTTCATTGCAGGAGCCTGAAAAGAAAGAAGAGGGTGAGGGTGAAAAGCCAACTGCCGCCGCAGCATCCGAGATCGAAGAGCACGCAACAAAGGAGGGCGAAAGTGCTGAGACAGCGCAAGCGAAAACTGAAGCGCCAGAAACACCCGAAGTTGTTCTCGACGAAGAAAAACGGGTTCGCGAGATACTGGAGTTTGAAATGAACCTCTGCAGAGCACGCAACCTCGGTAGCGCACTGCCGAAAGCCGAAGAGCTCTTGCACGTTGGTACGCCAGTTAGTGAGCCTGCGGAGTCTGCGGAGCTGGCGCTCCTTGAGGAAAAGCTTTCTCAGCCTCCAGGAACGTCGGCGGTCCCCACGGAATCTCCTAAAGCTGACACGCTGGCACCGTCTACACAAGAAGGTGGCCAAGCAGACACAGAACCGGCAGAGCCGATTCTCGACGCTTCAGATTTCAACAAAGGACCTATGTCGGACTGGGAAACGGAGCTGCAGCAACTCAGGGACTCCAGGCTTCATGGTGCGCCGTACAGGGCAGGCGAGCAAGGAAAAGCACTACCGGCTGACGCGGCCGTGGGTGCTCGAAAGTTCATTTTTCCGGAAGGCGAGGGCAAGAAAGGTCCTGAGGAAAAGCAAGTTACCATTCCACCAGAGGCTGAGAGTGGCAGCCCAGGACCTGCCGCGCCATCCCAGAGTGGCTTAACCCAGCGCGAGTCTGTCGTCATTGTCTACGAGAGCGACACGCTCGGAATGATTACGCCCGACTATGAAATTCGGCTGAAGAACGAGCGCGAGATTCGTATTAGACCACCCGAACAGCCTGACACATCTGCGCAGCCACATGAAGGACCACCGAGATCATTCCTTCGACTGGACGCGGATACTGAGGGAGGGTACCCCAAGTCCCCAGTTATCCACCACGTGAGTTTCACGAGAGAAGAGGGCGCTCCTCTTGGTGAAAAACCAGAGCATGTGAAAGAAAAAGAAGTCAAACCTTCTATGCTAAGCCTTCCCGAAGGAACGCTGGATACAGAACAAGTTGCAGAACCTGTGCCGTCAGCTTCATCCTTCGCTTCGGCAGCAGGTGCCGGGCCCGATGAAAAAAGGAAATTTCTTGGTGCAAAAGAACAGTCTGCTGACGAAGCGCACCCCCAAGACGACGGCCTTTCGAAGGTACCCATTAGTGCTGCTGAAAAAGAAAGTGAAGTCATGCCAGAGCATCGTGGTGTCGAAACTCCAGAAGAAAAAGGGAGTGCTGAGCCAAAACCAGAAGCCGATATTTCTTCACGTGTCTTTCTTCCAGCCCACAAGGCCTCGACGGAAGGCGAATCTGGGCCGACAGCAGAAGGCGAGGCTCCGGCACCTGACAAGGTGAAAGGAGAGGAAGCTCCCCGCACTTTCCTGTCAGCCAAGGAGCAATTGCCGCCGGAAGCCGGAATACAGCCGAACGTGGAAGACAATATTGCTCAGGAAGCATGCGAAGCCATGGTTTTATCAGAGCAGCAGCCCGAGGAGAAGGCGGAAACACCCAAAGATCAAGACACACTGCTCTTACCAAAAGATGAGCTCCATCTCATGGTGGAGCGACAACCTGAGAAAGAAATCGAACCTTCGAAGACAGATGAAACAATGATCATTGTACCTAGAGAGGAGCTCCCCAGTGGTGCGCGAGCGACACCGCCAAGCGACGTCGAGGCACCCCAGCGTGTGGCAGCCGAGGTAAAAACCGCAAAAGTAGCTGGAGAGGATGAAGGGAAAGCACCGAGCGGAGACCTCGTTGAGCTTACCGAGGTCAGACAAATAGCACTGCCAACAGACGAGAGCCAAGCGTCCGTTTCGAGGGCTCCTGTCGTAGAGCAAGTCGTGATTCCGGTGCACAAGAGACCCTCGGACACCGAAAAGCCCGACGCCTCGGTCATCTCCGCCATAGAGCGGGACCTGGTATCGGCAGCGGGCCCACCTGTGGAAGAGCCCAAAAGAAGCATCCCTATGTCCAAGGACGACTTGCACCATGCCGTCAGCTCTGACTGGGACGTCATGTCTAGGGAATCGCTGCAGGGAAGGCCCGGCACCAGGACGGCCGACACACAGACTGAGCTGTCCACTGATGTCAGGAGCAAGGACGTGCGCGAGGCCTCGACGTACGCATTCCTTTCTGAAGAGACTGAGGAGGTCAGAAGGGCGCCAGACGACTACCTGCCGCTCTACTTGCACCGGGTGACGCTTAACGACAAGGTGAGCCGGCGCGCTGCGTGTGCCTCCACGTGCATTTAGCCAGCGCCATGTAAATGCGCAAGCTCTGTCCGCCATCAGCCGCGAGGTCACACACCGCAGCGTTTGCGATCGTATGGTAACAGCAGTAAGCGTGAAGCGGTGATTATCGTGTCTGTGTTCTGTCACGCCAGGCTTAGCGATGAGTGAACGTAGCGGCTCCAAGCGCTCAGGCCCCGGGCTGTGCGTGTGGGGTCAGTTTGCTGCGGCTGTGCGCTTGAGTATGCAGTACTGTTGATCCGTCAGAAGCAGGAGAGCGAACATTTGGTAGACACTTTAGCATGCCCTAAATAGGATGAAGGCAAAAGCCTGCGCACTCACGATACATTCATTAAATTAATTTGACATCCTCATTCGAATGCATTGTTACTTCTTATTACTCGTTTTCTCTCTACTTTTTTTCTCTTGTTCTCTTTTTCGGTCACCTAGACATCGCCGCTGGTTCTGCTTGGTTAATGACACAGTATAACGGTCGTGGGCAAGTCTATAAAGACATAGACACATACGCAGGTTCACTAAATGTTTTTTTTATTATTATTGTAGCACTGTATTCAACGAGGGAAGCTACGTGGGATTGTATATACGGTGTCTTCTACTTTCTAGTAGGGCAGGCAAAATGAGAGCGACGCGAGGAGGCAAATTATACAAACACGCAGTGCTAACTTTCAGTAACAGATTTATTTCCAGTTCTGGCAGGCGCACTTATACTCCTCAAAACGTCATGTGTACATTCCTCGGCAAAGAACAAAACCGGAACAAACCACACGCAGACACTTTTTTGGTCGCACTGGTCCACAAAGGTGTCCGTTCAATGCGAACAGAAATAATCGAGCTCTTTTTCATTATTATTGACAAAGAAATACCGGCGCATGCGCTTGAATTTCGGTGCCATGACGCCGGACGGTCAAATTTCCGACCCATGAGCAACTCAAGCCTTTCGCCTTAATAAAGGAAAGGCTGAGACACTAGCCACGCACTTTCCCGCACATGCCCACTTTCCTAAGCTACACAGAGATAAGGTTAAAGGAGAGAAGCAAACGCATAGAAGGAAAAGCAGGTGCGCAGACTGCGTAGATCGAAATGTCACTGAATGGTCACGGAAGCCTATGAAATCCAACAAATTTTATGCTGCCTTGTGTGCCAGTGACACAGTGGCGATGGTCGAAGAGCTTTTACCACTGGAAGTTGTATTGAAATAAGCAAACTTAGCCCGACCGGGCGATGCCGAACCCCCCCCCCCCCCACACACACACCCACACACACACACATACACACACACATACCTAAACTGCCATTACCAGAGATTTGTCGCCCACATCATTTTTTTTACGTTCATCGACCTTGCAGTTTTACTGGCGCTCATAGCTTACTGCATCATTGATGGCGCGGACGTGCACGGCTCTTAATTCATACTTTCGCTTTATTTCTGCAAATCCTGACAATATGAGGACAAGCGCATTAGAAGCACTAGCGGCGGCTGCCTCATCCGTATTTTCTCACTTCAACATTGTTTCAAATTTCCACTGTAAACACCATCTACATACACAATGCGCGTATATTTAAATATACACACACGATAGAGTTCATTACGTTTTTAAAAGAGATGTAGGTAGCCAGGTAAAAATTATTTCGAAAGGTATCAATAGCATATGCCTAGAGAATTAATATGTCGCTGTATGTTCACCTCGCTTCAGATTGCATTGCGTGCTTTTTTGACCATGAAAAATCCTACAGACTTCAGGGACCCTTCGGCAGAGACCTTTATCAATGGCGCATAATATGCACGTGAATGTTCTGGGTCTCAGTATTGCTACTCTTTCCAATAAACAATGCTAACGACTCATGAAAATAATAAACTTCTAATTATTTACAACATTTAGAGAAGATGGAAACATCGTCAGTTGCATGCAAAGGTAATAAATATATACAAGGTCTCCCAATTAACTGCCATGCGCCCAGATTTAAGATAGAGCAGTTGCGTTACTCGAAGAAAACCTAGTGCATATTGTTTACAGTACAGTGGAGTAGCTGCCAGTAAATTTTTCGTTACTGAGATTAAATTAGGTAATTGTAATTATCTAACTCGAGACGTACTATCATAATTATCAAGTTGTCAATGAGCATTTGAAGCCACAGCCAAGAGACATCTAACTGCGGTATTTTTTAGCGATGTGCTAATTGCGAACTAATTTTTTCCCACTGATAAGTAAACCCAGCGAAATATGGAGAATACCACGTGACTGCGCTGCCACACGAATCATAAAGCAGCGCCCTCGAACAGGCTGCGCCTGAGTTATCCAGAACGAAATAAAGGAAATAAAGAAAATCATCGTGATCGAGCAAGTGCCTTGTCTGCCGTGCCACGGCCGAAGTACCCGGCCACGGCGGCCGCATTTCGATGGGGGCGAAATGCGAAAACACCCCTGTGCTTAGATTTAGGAGCAGGTTAAAGAACCCCAGGTGGTCGCGGAGTCCTCCACTACGGCGTGCCTCATAATCAGAAAGTGGTTTTGGCACGTAAAAACCCATAACTTAATAATTTTAACGGCCGAAGTAATGAGTCGCATTTGGTGTTAGAAACAAGCTGTGATAGCTGTTGTCTTAGCGTAGATAAAGTGCACGGATGTCTTTGTTTTTTTTTTCCACAACACCTATCACCACAAAAGCGAATTGACAACGTCAGCGCAAAGGTTTAAATGTGCGTTTTGTTTCGTCCCTGTTGCCATGTGTTTCTCGAATGAGCAGAAGGTACACATGATCCTCGCCTTGGGGTCTCCAAATGGCAACGAAAGGAAGGCCGCAAATATATATATCAGTCATGGATGTGTGGCGCTAGACCAAGCGCATCGACTATAATCAGAAATTACGAAAACCTGAGACAAACCGGCAGCTTCAAGAAACAGCGGCGGAGGACTCCATCTTTGAGTCCTAGCCTACGCGCGGATGTTCGAGCATTTATGGCCTCAAACCCTCATGCTAGCGTGCGGGATGTGGCCGCCCAGGTACGAATTCCCAAGCCATCAGTTTGGAGGATTCCAAATGACGGCCTTTCACCCGTACCGCCTTAACCAACACCAGTGCTTCTCCAATTGGGTCCTCACAGAAGCCGATGAGTCACCGGATTTTTTTTAGCATTATCATGTGCACAGATGAAGTCAATTTTCGCAGAAACGCCTAGGTATAAAGCATAATGCACACTATTGGAGGGACTCCAATCTACACTGGGTAAAGCGTAATCGGCACTAGTACCAGTGGTCGCTCAATGTGCGATTCGGAATTTACGCCGGTGCTATAATCGGTCCCATCTTCGATCACACACTGGCTGGACAGCGTTACGTGGACGAAATCCTTGGAGGAGTGGTGAATGAGTTTCTCAGCGAAGTCCCACTGCCACGTCTTCCACTTCTGTGGTATCAGCAAGATGGGGCACCCGGACACAGCAGTTGTCGAGGACGAAACTGGCTGGATATGAGTTTTCATGCGCAATAGATTGGAAGGCGTGGGCCTGTAAATTGGCCGGCTGGGTCACCTGACCTCTCTCCACTCGGTTTCTTTCTTTGGGGTTATGTGAAAGATCGTGCTTACATTATCGAGACGGACGTCAGATTAGTTCAAGGCAAGGATAACGGATGTCTGCCCTAGAATTCAAGCGTCGGTCACCAAGAAAGCCACTGAAGATGCGACAAAACAGACACAGTACTGCGTAGTTGTTAAAAGGAGACCTATTTCAACATGTTCTCTAGGCTGGCGTTCAATGGAGCTTACAAATTCCTAAATAATAAGGGCGCACTAAAATCTAACGGCGTCTTTTTTATTCTTTTTTTTTTTTTTGCAGACATCGTGATGGCCAATTCGGCACATTTCGAAGTGGTATATTTACTTTCTTGAGGGCATCGCGTTTGCCTTTTCTCTACACGTTGGTCGCTTCCCGGCCTGTTTATTTCGTTTTATTTCTTGACGCGAACCTTTTTTGCAGCACGTGTGCACTTTCATGAAAAATAAAACGGTCACTTTAATTTGGCTTAGGTCCAAAGCAAGCTTCTGGCGCGAAATGCAGCTGCGCGGGCACTCTATCGACGCGGTGGGAGCAAAGCCGGGATTTTGAAACATGCTATGCCTACTACATTGCTTTTCGTGTTTCGTGCGTGGTTGAAGCGGCGCTTAGGCCTCATTATCAAGGGGCTTCTGTTGTCAGTGTGATCAGTTGGCCTTTAAAGACCGATAATGGGTGTGATGTAGAAATGAGAGGAAGGAATAGATGCAAAGCCGCGAACCTGCTGTTGCTGCTCCTTCCACACCATTATTAAGGTGATGCGCTGTCTCTTCGGGCTTGCGACAGGCAACGTAGTAGCTTTCAATCAGCTTATTTGAGGGTGGCGCTTTATGATGCAGGTGGGAGCGCACTCACGGGGTATTTTTCATACTTCGTGAGGTTTCTTTGCCAGTCTGGAAAAAATGTACACAATTAGTACGTCGATGAAAAGACCGCAGTTAGATGTCATCTTGGGATGCTTTCAAATGCCTCAGTCACACTTGGAAAATTGGTACAGTACTTCTCGAGATAGATAATTAATTGCAATTACCGAATTAAACCTCGGTAACGAAAGCATTACTGGCGGCTGCTAAACTGTACTGGAAACAATATGCACTAGGTTTTCTTCGAGTAACGCAACTACTCCTTTTTTAAGTCTTGGTGCATCATAGCTGGGGAACACTGCATAGTTCACTCAGTAACCGAAATGAGGCCGGATTCGCTTGAAATCAGAATCAACGGCTGTCATGCGCAGCAGACTCACAGAAAAAGAAAAGAACGAGAGAGAGAGAGAGAGAGAGAGAGAGAGAGAGAGGCTGCAGCTTCTTCGGAAAGGCGAAGCAGTATTAGTGATAGCCAAATATGCGACAATTACACGAAGGAAGATTACACCACCGAGATGACTCCGGCTGTAAAACTGAACTGTCTCAGACTATGACGTCTTGTATATACTCGTATAACGCCGTCACTTCAGCGCTCAATTTTTCGACGTATATATATATATATATATATATATATATATATATATATTGTTACGCAGGAATCGTTTACTTAAAAATACAAAGCAGATCAAGGGACCACGGTTGGCGTTTCTTCGGGAGCGGTCCAAAGGTAGCCCGCCGAACGTCGTCGTCCTCTTTCTCCACCCTCCGTCTTTGTTGGCATTCGCGCTCCTTCTGCCCTTTTTGACGAGTGCTGGAGACAACACACACACACTATATATATATATATATATATATATATATGTATATATATTGGTCCAGCCCCAGCCTCCCCCCCCCCCCCCCCCGGATAAATCAAACTTTTCCACCTATGGGCATTGCCGTGATCTAACATGGCTAACGAATCTTTTGGCTATGGTCATCCCAGCAGACTGGCATCCACGGATGTCAATCACTGCAGCTAGGCATCGTTACGTCGCTGGCTATCATAAACCTGCTCAGCTCTCCACGTAGAATGCGGGACTCAATTCAAGTTTTCCAGCGCTTAGTGCGGAAAGCAAGAAGCAGGCCAAAGGGATAAAAAGCAACAGGAGAAAATTAAATTATGCGGTGTTGCGGGCCAAAACCACCATCTGATTATGAGGCACGCCGTAGTGGGGTACTCCGGAAATTTGGACCACCTGGAGTTCTTTAACGTGCATCTAAATCTAAGTACACGGGTGTTTTCGCATTCCGCCCCCATCGAAATGCGGCATCCGCGGCCGGGATTCGATCACGCGACCTCGTGTTTCGTAGCCCGATACCATAGCCATAAGCTACCACGGTGGGTCTAGCGCAGAAGTAGCGCCGGCCTTCCTTCTCAATCCAGCGTTCATTCTGTGCGGTTGCTTTCTACCCTTCTGCCTCATTCCCTCTTTTCCTCTAAGCGCTGGAAGTATTTCAATAATGTCACAGTTCCAACAAGCTTCTCTATTTGCTAGAGAGCGCGCGATGCTCTGGAAGAATGCCCACATAAAAAAGTCGGAGGACGCTGCTTTCGAATTGTTGTTCTTTCTTCCGTTGTTGCTTCAGGTTGGGTGATGCGAGGAAATTCTCTATCACATTCTAGTCCAATAACGAGCCTCTACAAGAAACTGAATGTCTGATATTGAAGACCCAGCGAACGCGTCCACACAATGCCCAGAATCGCATGCGCGGCGCACGCGTCGCGTGTTTGCCACGCACCCCTGAGGAAGGTTCTTCTCTGCGCAGCCTTCGATAGCGGAGATGATGCGCAAGCTGACGCCGGCGAGCGAGGAGTGGGAGGAAGCGGTGCCCATGAACTGGAAGGTCAACCCGGCCAAGGATCTCGAGAAGTGGCCGTCGCACTGCATGCAAGACGTGCGCGCTCCCACCATCGTCCTGCTCGGGGGCATCAACCTGTCGGCGCTGGGCGAAGTGCTCACGGGTGAGTCGTCGTGCCGGCGACGCCTTGGGTTGCGCAACGTGCAGTTGTGTACAATGCCGCCAACGAACGTATTTCTTTTAATCACAAACAAAGCACTCACTACGTCATTAACAATCCCTGTTAATTCAAAGCAAGAATATGTTCCCTATATGGGGTATATGAGGAGTGCTTGTTTCGCATTTGCGTCCGCAGCAGAAAGACAAACTGTTGGCAGAAGAGGCGACAAGCATCGCCTGAAACGTGTGCGTCCCTTCTTTCTGTAATCCGTTTCCTTTACGCAGCGGATATGAAGAGTTTCTAGCATTTGGATAGTCGTTGTGCCAAGTTTTATTCCTTCAATCGCTAAACGTTGATAGATTGAAGAAAACAAAATCAGCATTACAACCACGAAAAATATTGGTCTGCAGCGCGCAGCGGTAGTTTACAAAGCATCGCAGGTTTGCATTTCCACTTCCGAGAGGTGAGGGCGTGGCGGCTTGGGCGAGTTGCTATTCCATGGCGTTTTCTCGCTATTCGCGCGAAAATAGAAAAGGTTTACAGGGAGGCGCTGTCCCTTAGCGCACCTCCGTTTTGATGCGTATTGGCTAGGTAAGGTGCCCGGTGTCATTTCCTGCTCCGTTGCGTTCGTCCTCCCGTTTCGCGCCCCAAAAGATCCATAGCGCCCTCTAGGCTTGAATACGTGGATTTCTGTGAGATTCTGTGCGCTTACCGCCGCCTTCTCTTGGACGCACGAGCCTCCGACGCGATATCTTGTCAGAAAACATCCGGGTGCCGACACACGGTACCGAAGGCCCAAATCGGAGAGTTTCGATACGGCAATCACCGGAGGGAACTCTGGCGCCCACGGGGTGGTTCAGCCAGCATGGGATTAATGATGGTTATAGCTTCATGGATTTGCCTAAATATCGTCCTTCTGGCTTCAAACAACTTCGTGGCCTTGGAAACTCATCATTTTAAACGAAGTACTGTTCTATAAATAAAGGCCATCGACATTCTCTGACGGCAGGATTCGAACACACGGCGTCTAGGCGTGGTGTTGCAGCCGTCACGCCACGGACGCGACAAGGACACCCTTGTGGATTTCTCGCGCGCAAGCGAGCGCGTAAGCGCGCAAGCGAGCCTGGGTGCCAAGCGAGGCTTGGCACCCAGGCGAGAGCTTGCGCGGCTGAGGTAGGCGCCGAAAACGCAAGCAACCAGATAATTACGTCTGCAGCAACAGGGTTCTACAAGCTTCGGAAGAGGATGTGTTAGAACGAAGGCGAGCATGTCGGCGGGCAAATTATGCGAGAGAAGAAGCACTACAACAACGTTCTTTCATTTACCGAACACACAACTCGCCGTAAAAAATTCACGAGCCATTCCACTCTGTGAAGGTGGATGACCAGCGAAGCCGGTTAGCGCGTGACACACAGGTGACCCAGGATATTGAACAAAGGTACAAACATATTTATTGTCCTAATCTGTGGTCGTCGTGGCGACATAGCTACGCACACACATTCGCGTATCACCTTTGTTATTAAATGTGTCCGTCACAAAAGACAATGAATGGCTCACGCCATTTTGTGCAGCTCTCACGAAGAACCACATTGATAAAAATGTGTACGCACCTTCTCTGTGCATTGAGACTTTGTTCGATAGTTTCGCCAGCGAATGGTAGACCAACTCTACGGTAGACCAACTTCAAGAAAATTTCATTCACGTCAACTTTCAGTGACGCCTTGACAGAGCAACCTAATTTACGAGCCTACATGCAACACCGCATTATTGTGGTATAGACGTTAGCCAGATACCGGCTTAGCTTTTGCTACAGGCTGTTATGATCGGCGACCGTTGATTCCCATCTGCAGCCTTATAGTGACTAGCTATCACCCTCTCTTACATTTATCCTGCGCATGGTACTCCCGTGTTCAAAGGAACTGTATGGTACGATCGATACGGACGGTAGGAAACGCTCGCGTTAGGGCTGTCATCGTTAACGGGAGCAACCCATTCGCAGGCTGCCTGATGCTGCGTTACAACCTGGAGGAAAACGAGTGGCGTCGTTGCAACATGATGCCGCTGCCTCGCTACGGCCACCGCTGCGTATTCCTCAACAATGAAATTTACGTAATCGGTGAGTGATACTGTTAGTGAGCACGGAAGTCGAATACACGCCGGCCATATGTTGTAATACATCGGCGATGCATGCACGGGTTCCGTTGCTTTGATTTCTATCAACGACGACGATGCGTCGTTTTGAAACTAAATTCGCGGTAAATACCTGAAACTATTCATATGTGCGCTACAGCCAGTCGTGAAGTCAAGCAACTGCTGGGTAATCATCGCTGGTCCGAAGTTTAACGATCGTTGCTTGGAAATGCACGCGTGTGTGCTCTCCTTTGATATTCCGGACAGCTGCAGCGAAATTGTCGCAAGGTATGTACGGGGATGATTGGTGTTTCATGTTGCTTCTATCGCAAACCCCGGGCAAGGACAGTAAACGACGAAGAGCTGACTTCCGACTGTTTATTTTTTTTATTTCTCACGAGTAACATATACAGGGTGTTTTTTTGTCGTTGTATTTTAGGCAATATATATTTTTTTATATATATAAACAAGGTTTATAAGAGCAGTGAACGCGGAGTTTTTGCGGAGGAGTTCCTTGTTGAGGCGGACATATTTTGCCGCTAATAACGTGAGCTTGGGAAGAATAATTAACAAAAAATTATTAACCTCTTTATTTGTGCTTTTGGGGTAGTTTAAATGGTGAACTTGTAGGCGGTCACGTTTTAAAGCACCCTCTTCTTTTTTTTCCACCTCGAAAGTCGCATCTAATTCGAGATATCTATAATCGAATTTCAACGGTAAATCCGGGAAACATCGAAACCGAGCGCCGCGGGAGCGCATGGGAAGCTCGGCCCCGCGATCACCACGTCAGCCCGAAACGCCCCATGAGGACAAGCGCGAGGAAGTTTGTAACCGAACGCCTCGGGAAGTCGCAGCCGCTGCTGACGCGGCACACCTGGCCAGCAGGTGCCGATGTGTGTCGGGTCAGGATTTTCCGCGGCGTTCAAACTTGGCCCGACGCTTTTTTACGGGGCATTGCCGTCCGACGCGCGCCGGGACGCGTTCAGTCTCGATATTGCCTCGATTGTGCTTTGGAATTTGATGGTGAATGTCTCGATTTATTTGCAACTCTCAAGATTATTAAAAGGTGAATGGGCATACAAACTTCACTGCCTCCAAATTTGAACGAGAAGAAATGGAATGGAGGGACCCGATTTTTATTAATCATATCATAAGAAGCCAACGAATAAAGAAACCAGGGACAACCTTGGTGTCATTGGCGTCTTTGTTCGATGGCGTTTCTTTCTTTTTTTTTTTTTTGTCTTTGGTGTCTTGGTTTCTTACGACAGGCCTCCAAATTTGCCATTTAGACAACTGCCCACAAGGCACAAATAAAGTTAATTAATGTTTCTTAATTAGTCTGAAGCTCACGTTATTAGCAGCAAAGTATGTCCACCTTGCCTAGGAACTAGTTCGCAAAAACGCCGCGTTTGCTACTTTCATTACACTTCTATAAAAAAGCTGTATTTTCTAAAAAAAAACACCCTGTATATGCACACGTGACACTCTAAGAAAGAGCTTCCAAAATACAAACGCCTCCAAGAACACAAATTCTTAGCACTGTTCGGATTGCAGATGCGCCCCTCGGTTTCAAAACACCGCAGTAAGGCGCATGGACGACCATACGATAATCATTGTCGAAGTCGCGGCCATTGCTGAGGGTGGTGATGTCAGCAAGCGCTCCATCGCTCTTCTGCAAAAAGAAGTGTCTTATTTAGGCTGCACGGAAAGCGGTGCGCCCACTCAGGGTGTTTCACAGTCGGCACATAGTCACGCTCCTGTTATCAGGATTTGGTTGCATCATTTCTTTCATTACAAAGTTAACGTGTGCACACATGTGTTACTCGCGGGAAGTAGAGAAACAGTCGGAAGCCAGCTCCTCGTCGTTTCCTATTCGTGTCCCGGTGTGTGTTGCAAGTGTTACGATCGGCCTGCAGGGGTACTGCTCTGCAAAGCTATTTCAGCCGGCTGCACGTGCTTCGATCGACCCGCGGTGCTGGCGCCCTTCGGAGAACCAGCGAGGACGACAGCACTAACCGACCATTGGCCTCGTTCGGAGAATCGGTGACGGCAGCAGGGCGGGCCACGTTTGGTGCCCAACGTATTGTTGGTTGATTTGCCGGGTCGTCATGGTCTCTCTCGGCAGCAAGAAGGGCTTCCCTAACAAAAGGGTGCTTTGCGGTACGGGGGCCCCAGGATTCGTCACAGTCTGCTGACACTCGTGGCGACTACAGGAGAAGGGCAGCTCTGGAATTTAGAGGCGCAATACAATGGGCAACCGGCAGCCACGCTGCAGGGGTCAGCTCGGGGAACCGACGCGCCTTTCAAGACTCAAGATAATGGACAACCGGCGGGTCAACTTCGATGACTGGTCGAACGGTTGTCTCACCTAGGGAACTAGGGGCCAATGGAGTGTTTATAAGCGGCTGTTGTCGGCTGCTAGAGTGTGCTCATGCTCGTCTGTGATCGTGCTCGTGAGCTGTGTGCTCGTTTGCTGTATGCTTCGTCTTGCGTGCTCCATTTGGAAGCCACGCTAGACTGTCGATGTATCTCTTATTTAAAATGTAAATACTGTAAATAAACCCTGTACGCCTAGTTCCTCCCAAGTTCCTCTCTACGACCTTCAACCCCTTACAAATGGTGGCAGCGGCGAGATCGTCCGACAACTCCTACAACTGTATGCCAGCGGTGGGATCTTCCGACAACTCTAATACAAGTCAGTCCCAAGGCGAGGTTGGCTGGTTTCCGCCGTAAAAGATTATATCGGTCACATCAATTCACGTGGTGTCAATCTGAGGAATTCTAAGCGTGCAAACGTTGTCCGCTTTTCATTTGTGCGATTTCACAATGTTGGCTACTCTTGCCAGGATCAAAATACCCAATGCCAGCGTACACACAGTTCATGGCCATGATGCTGCCTAAATATAACACCGCGAGGGCACTTCACTCATACACAAGCTTTTCCTAGTTTTATCTTCCTCTGGTTGAAGTAATTTGTGGGAAAAGGATGTGCCGCGAAAATGAAGATTTAAATAACAAAAAAATGTCCGACGATTACGATACTCCGCAATGCGAAATTTTAGCGCAGCTTTGCGTGTGTTTTTCTTTTTTTTTCGCGATGTATTAAGGCAAGGAATTTGACACAGAAATCACCGCACCGATTGGCAGTGGGCCAATGCCGGCAGTGCCTTCGCAGAGGGAGGTGCAGTATGGGAACGCTGGCATGATGAGCGGCATCGTAGCGAGCTGTGGTAGAAGACGACGACGAAGAACGCGCGAGCGGTGGCACGAGCGCGTTCGCGCGGTTACGCCGAGGGACGGTGACGCTTAACCGAGGATGGGGGCCCAAGAGCTGCGCTCCAAATATGATTCCCAAATGGCAACGTAAAGAAGATGCGCTTTTCACATGTGCGTTCATATTTAACCCTTTCAAATCTAAACAGATGCCGAGGGACGGTGACGCTTAACCGAGGATGGGGGCCCAAGAGCTGCGCTCCAAATATGATTCCCAAATGGCAACGTGAAGAAGATGCGCTTTTCACATGTGCGTTCATATTTAACCCTTTCAAATCTAAACAGATGATAGTGATCTAAAGAACAAGATGACGTTTAATTTTGCAGCCCCTGAGGGAGCACGGCGATGCGCCGTCAGGAGAGAGGGAGTGGGAAATGAAAGTGAATAGATGAATAGCGAGAGGACTCCACCATGTGCAAAAGAGGACAGGTGGTGGTCCTCAGCAAAGGGGCCAGTATCGTAGCAGGTGCTCACAAGGTGGCGATCCCAGTTGAATCGGCAAACTACAGGAAGCTTCGCAGCGCAGGGAGCTGGGCACGCAATGGAAATGTCAGGTCAGTTTCTGTGGGCGTTGGAAGTGCGTGGCGTCTCCTGGATGGCGACGACTATGGAGAAGAAGAATCTACTTTATTGAACGAAGGAACTCCGTGTGGTTAATCTCGGGTGGGGCCCTCTTGTAGAGCCCCACTGGGCCTGGTCCAGTATCGCCAGTTGGCTTCCCAGTGCCTGCATGGAACGGAGCGTTCCCGCGCAAAGGATGCCCAGGCACAGAGAAGGATGCTCCAGTGTCTCGGCGTCCCCACGCTTCTTGCAGGCAGGTGACGTGGCGCGGCCCTTGGCGCATTGCTGGTGCACAGCCGGGCCGCATTGCACGCGCAGCAAGTAAATCTAGACAGAAGCATGTCGCTGTACGCGCGAAATGACATGCGAGATAGCACGTGTGATGTGGCATGGTTTGCCTAGCGGATATTCACAGTGGATTTTTTCTGCAGGAGTCGGAAAGCAACGCTGCCTATTGGACATTGGTTGACACTGTTACAATTGGTGTTTGGCACCCAGTGCTGATATAATTATCGAAAAACCCTGCCGTGCCTAATCGGAAAGCGCAAGGCTGATCCCAAATTCATATGAGGATCTCAGGTGGTTCCCGGTCGGACTGGCGCCCCGCACTGATTACGAGCCCCTTTGTGCGTATGTGAGACAAGGGGGGCACGCCTTTCACGAATTGTCGTAACTCAATGTGTCAATCACCCCGGAGAGCTTGATGACCCAGAGGGAGAACTGCACCCACGGGTTACCGCCAGCGGAGGCGAGATAGTGCAACGTCGCCTGAGAGAGAGAGAGCAGCCGCTAATCACCGACCGGACTCAGTACATACCACGTGACGTTGGCGTGAGCAAACGCCCGCCTACGATTTTAGCGGGCCTTTTTAAGCGGCCCCGCAATGCATCTTTCTGCATTCTCTCCTCTCCTACTTCGTCACGATGAAATAAACACTGCAAGCTTCGCTAGTAGAAATCGTCTCGCCCCTGCCTTGTCGCGATAGTCGCCCCGACGCCTGCCGACAACGCCACGCTGCCCAGAGGTAACGCCGGTAGAAGTCAACCGACGTTCTCGTAACCGGTGTCGCAGCAACACTAAGGGACGCCCACTAGGGAATTTAGAAGCGCCGACCTGCTGTGATTCACGCTGCTCACTTTTAAAGCAAATTCGGATTTTACGCCCGCTCTCGTGGTCTGTGATTGGCGGTCAAGCGTTGTTGGATGGAACGAAGGCGCCGACGCAAAGGGCGTGGGGTCGTGGAACGCCAGTGTTCATTGAGACGCACATGGTGTCCAACTACGCTCCTACAAATGTGCAATCGCTCTGCTCTCTGCGGAATTACGCAATGATACAACAGACGCTACCTAAATATTTTTACTGTAACACACATATGTCGTCAAGCGCAACATTCCTTGAATAAAGCGAATAGCCATGTTGAAGCGTTTGGCTATTCGCTTACATGACAATCATCATCGATGGTCTGCACAATTTTTTCAGAAGAGTTGTACTTATCCCAATCAGAGTCAGGCAATGGACTGTGGATAAAAACTACAATAAAGGAGTTACAATAAAGCAGTAGTGTTTAAGAGCGACAAGTATTCTGCAGTCATCATACACAGCTTTACTTGACAACGTACAGGCGGTAATGTGCCGGCTGCACACTAAACAGGAACCAGCTAAATTTGCTAGGTCACAAAAAAAAAATCAAGGGGGTATACTTTATATTAGCAATAAAGTGTAACTTAAAACAAATGATGGTTACTCTAAAAATTTCATTTGCGCCGTGTTTGTTCGACATAGTACACGCAAACTGATGTGTATGCTCAGTTTCTCATAATTAGTCCTCCCGTGCCGGATCACAAATCTGCAGTCCTTCTGGTAAAAACATTTATTATTACATATGAGATATGTGTCTCCATGTATTCAGGGACAGAACACACTGAAAACTAGAGAAAGAAAGTTTATATGTATACGAACAGTAGATGAATACGGAGAACGTTATACACGAGAAAAGGAATACTTGGAGTGTGTCCTGTAACTGACTCTGGCAACAAGTCTATTTGATCGTTTTATTTTTGAAATATTATAAAGGGACATTATTTTAAGAGGTAGTCGCTCGTAAAAAGTGGTTATAATTGAAGAGTGATTGCCATATCATGTTGTAAATTCAGTTTCGCAAGAGAAAATTCGTTGCATCTAGTAAAAGCTCGACTGAGCACGATATTTCCGTCGCAATATATCTTATATCTACCTTCCATCTCATAAATTCACCCAACACAGCGTCAGGTTATTTGAAACTGTTGCGATCTCAATACCGGTCATGGAATCGTAATAATTGATTTACAGCTACTCTGTTAAGCACGCGAAATATTGCTGCTTTTTTTTTTCTTTGTATTAACACGCAAGCCGTTTGGTCAAGACAAGTCCTTAAATGCACCAAGAACGGTAGTGCGGCAACTTACGAGATGAGCCACCGAAGAACCACTGAGAAAAGGACTCGCGTCATACAAGTATAAAGCACTTTTTCTTGTCACACATGCAGTGTTATTGGCGAGCATATTAAAAAGATATCACCTTAACAGACTACGCCGAGAAACCAGTCATTAGGTTAATCATATATCACCTTTATAGTTAACACAAACATTTGTCTTCGATGGCCTAGGTAAAGTCGACGAGGAGGACTGCGAACACTATTTTTGAAGTTTACGAATTGAGATACTAGGATTTAATAGTTCGAACGCCTTAAAGAGCAACATATACTGAGTGATGGTTGCTTATCTTAATTTTTTCTAAGACAAGCTCTTTCTATGGCTGTGCAGCTGATTGAGCTGATCTACTTTTAGTAAATTGGAAATGACATTCCGTTATAAAATTCGTTTTCCAAAGATCTATTCCATCGATTACTTTTACGATTACTTGAAAAACTTATCGAAAATACTTCAGAATATAGGTAGGATCAAAATACAGGGACAGTTGCCGCCTCCTCTAAGTAAAGCCCTCGTTTCTCCTTAATACGCTTCTCGAAAGTCGTACAATAAGAATGTGCCACGAACATTGTACTACATATAAGTGCTAAGACGAGGTACTGCAGCCTGTCAAAGACGAGGATGTCACTAGAGCGTTCCAATGTCACCATAGCTAGACGCGCTGCTTAATCGCGTCACAGGAGGAAGGTCGTCAAACCACTGTGGCGCCCTCAGGCGGCGCGCACGTCTAGGGAGCCGCCTGAGGCAGAACTGATGGCGCTGTATTATGGACATACTTATTAAATAATGATAGCAGGGCTATATGCAAGGGCTGTAGTGAGAGGTCGAGTTTAATTTGTGTTATGCGTTTGTTAGTCACAACAACGTGAAATAAAACGCGCAGCCCTATTCTGAATAGATTCGAGTTTTTCGATCAAGGTATTTCTGATGGGGAGACCAGGCGGCGTATGCATCTTGGTACCCGGGATGGCAATTGTGGGTTCGGCGTTCCGAAATTGCACAGTGTGCTACGAAGGACGCCGTAGCTAGGATCTCGAGAACAGCGTCGATCACCTGTGATTCTCCGGCGTGCGCCTAAGAACGCGAGCATCCCGTGGCCACCGGATTAAGGCCGCCGGTAATCAAGCCCGCCACCTCGTGCACGGATGACGACAGAGCGATTGCCCCGACTAGCACTGTTTGCCTACTTGAGGTACTTTGTGCCTATCTTGCCCCTTACGCCGACACAGTGACCCAATTTGTCTGAGCCAGATCGTAATGCCGCTCCATCGTAACTCGTTCCACCTTTGTCGTCCGACTCTCGTCGTGTAATCGTCGCCGTCACGATGTCGTCGTGCCATCCCCATTTCAGAATCGTCATCTCATCGTCGTCGCACCGCCTTCGTCATACTCTATCATCCCATCGTCGCTACTGCGGCGTCGTCATACAGCCGTCGTTAGGCCGTTATGGTCGTGGCCAACACTGACAAGGGAGTGTCATGTCAAAGTGGGCTGATCCCGGATGCAGTGTATGTCGCATAGAGCCGAAGCAATGAAAACTCAGAATTGCCAGTAGAGATATTAAATACAAGTGTATTCAGCATTACGGTGTGTCGTTACACTGCTTCATTGCTAATCGCATTAACGGCGACAGCCATCACGAGGTTCTGCCGAAATATTTTCTTGCAAACACACTGCTAGTGGCTTAAAACGAGCGTTCGGCGTTGGTCGTCGAAAGTGGCTAGCTGCACACCGTTAACACCCAAAAACTGCCTGTATAAACTTGGCTACGAAATATCTTCCTTCGCAGGAGGCTTCGACAACCGAGACGCGACATACGGCTTGCGTATGTCGACCAGTTTCTGCTTTCGCTACCACACCCAGACCGGCGAATGGAACGTCGTGGCGCCACTGAGGCACGCTCGGGGTTACCACAACGTAGCCGTGCTCAACAACGCCATTTATGCTGTCGGCGGAGTCGACGCCAATGACCTGTGAGCGGGGCTGGCTTCCGCTCGTTGTTCCTCTGAGCTTGTTCGCATGTTACGCACATTGTCTGGTAAAATCACCATCAGCTCCTTTTGCCTAGGGAAATTTGTTATTTATTGTTTTTTTTTTATTTCTCCCGATCTCATGAAGATGGAAAAAAATTCACCGACGATTACGAAACTCTCTAGTGCAAAATTTGAGCGCCGCTCTATACGTGTTTTCATTTCGCGTGTCAATATTGATTATATAGGTGCTCGGTTTATATTAGGAAGAGAACGCTGCGAGTGGCGTAGCTAGCGCGTACAATCTGTCTCTTGTGGCACATTGCAAATGAAGCGAAATCTGGCGCGACTGCCTCGCTAATCGGGAGATCGCGAGAGGCAGCGCGAGGGTGACGCGTGGACGCGATTCACAGCAGCCGCCGCAGACAGACCTCCGCTCATGCAGCACTTTGTTTCCATACAGACGACGCACACTGCTCTGCCGCCATATCGTAGCTATCGTCTCCGCACAACCCGCCTTGCGTGGCACTACGCCTTTCTTCTCACGCTTTCGTTCTAACAACGACGAGAGCGGGCTTTCGCCGCGGGGAAATCGTGCCACCAGTGCCAGCGACGACGACATCTAAGGGAGCGTCACATCGAGGTATTCGTAGCCGCTCGCCATCGCCCCTTGCAGGTGCAGTGAACCCCGTCACGCACACTGGCACCGCGGACTGACCTCAGTAGCTGACGCCGCACCGAGAGTTGCCCGCCCCACCTGACGCCGCCCTAGGCCCCTTCGGAAGCAGAGACCAGATTGCCCACGCGGCTGCGAATGCCGTGGCCGCCGGCAACTCAGCGCATGCGCAGGCCGTCTCCCCTCCGCGCCTCCTCCGCTTTCCGCCTCATGCTTTCACTGTAGCCTCCTCCTCCACTTTCCTCCTCGCGCTTTCCTCTTTATCTCCCGCTGCGCTCTGCGTTCGCTTTCATTTTTCGCTTTGCTCGTTCGCTCGGTTACGAGGTACGACACCGAGGCACACCGACGCTGAAAAATCAGAACCCGACATAGTTTTATTAATTCGACACATCCACATTTTGCTGACCTGTGTTTTTGTTGAATACCAGATTATCTTGTCAGCAGTAAATTTTCAGTCAGAGTTAGTTTCAGCGTTACGTAGCTAGAAAGCGAGAGGGCAACGGTATACAGAAGGCACATACCGTTTATCATGGTGGGCCACCAGGGCTACACGTTGGCGGTGACGCTCATAGAAATCTTGCACCGCAGGCTCTTGTCGAGCGTCGAGCGCTACGACCGCGAGGAAGACGTTTGGGTGGTGCTGGAGAAGGGCCTGTACTGCGGTCGCATGGGCATGGGAGTGGCCGCCTTCCAGGGCTGCCTCTGGGTGGTCGGCGGCATCGTGCAGATCGCCGGTCTGCAGACCTGTTCCACGGCATACGTCGAGATCTACAACCCCGCAACAGACCAGTACGTCTGCACGCGCGATGCTGCATGACACACGCGCACTTATTACCTCGAGTGCCACCTCATCCCCATCTGTGCGAGTTGGCATAATACGTGCATTGACGCGATCAAGTTGTCCGATCATCTGCTGCCGTTTCACACCTTTCAGGCGTTGCGCATTCCACTAAGCTTAATATATTGGCTAGTGCCGTCGACATAACTCATTTGCGCACTTTTGGTGTTGATAGTTTTGTGCGTCGTTCTGCTAAACTTTCGTTTCTGCTGACAGAATAACAGCCAGCTAAATAAGGAGCTAGAGTATCCCGAACACACAGGCGATGCCTGTGTACAGCTGACATGAGGTGTAGCATGCTGTTCTGGGCATGCATGGCACGGTTGCACCGCTGCCTTTATCCGCCGTCGTGGCTCTCTGATTAGCTTTCTCTATAGAGCAACGCTTTTCTTTCTTTTTTAGGTTTTGTGGCGGTAAACGAAAGTTTGTAGAAAGGGTTACCACGATTTCGTCCAAAGGAATAAACGGGACGTGTGGCAGCGCACCCTTTCACCACAAAAATTTCATCTGCTCACGGTGATGTTAGCACTGAAAAAGGAAAAATTTGGAGCACGCTTAAGTTTTGCCTTTAAAAGTGGAACCCGATAGCATTCAAAGATTCCTATCTGCTTCTCACGCTTCCCGGCAACTGGAGCGTATGTAACCGTAATGTTTACTGGAATGCGCTGGCTGCGAACGCTATGCACGAAGGCGGGCTTTGTGGTAGAAACAGGGTTGCCAGATTGGGCTGTTAATAGCCAAATTGGGCTACTTTTTGTCCGAGTTGGCGTCAGAATTTTCTTTTGGCTGTGTGGCTATTTTTGGGCTACGTCTTTTTCTTGTGTAAAAAAAAAAAGTAAGAATAG
Organism: Dermacentor andersoni; assembly: GCF_023375885.2. NCBI lineage: Eukaryota > Metazoa > Arthropoda > Arachnida > Ixodida > Ixodidae > Dermacentor > Dermacentor andersoni. The sequence continues at coordinate 9,351,493 of NC_092817.1, read as the reverse complement.
TTAAGCAGAAATGAAATGCACGCTGGAATCAAAATGCAGAGGACAGCAGGTTAAAGAAATTGAGCGCGTCTGCTACAAAATCAAAATTTGCAAGTTCTATGTGAGAGAACACATATGCCTGTCAATAGGTCAAGGATCGCGTCCTTTTGATAATTTTAATTAGGAAAGCTGGCCTCAGGAAATACGTCTCCATCAGCGAAATAACGGTAACCGCGCGCGCGCGCCAGCGAACATAGACGGTTGCTGTCTCCATACGTGAGCTTTCGGTGTCCTACGTTTCAAGCATGAGATGCTTTTAGCTCCCGTTGACGGTGCGCCGCGGGTGATCTCGGCGCCAGAACGGAGGGAGAACCCCGAGCTGGACCTAACTGAAATTTGCCGAATTTTCTGCCTGCCCCATGGCGCCTGCGTGGCAATTCGCTCGGACCCTTCCTGCCCAAATTGCCCCTGCTCCAACGCCAACGTAGACCATATCCTCTTCCGTTGCACCACAGCCACCACAGCCATCCGTTCCCTACACAACTCCAGACCAGACTCCAGACAACTCCAGACACAACTCCAGACCCTCTTCCTGTATTTTCTATCACTACCCATATCAAATGCCGCCGTCGAATTAAGTGTTCAGCCAGGTCAACTCCAGACACAACTCCAGACACAACTCCAGACCCTCTTCCTGTATTTGCTATCACTACCCATATCAAATGCCGCCGTCGAATGAGTGTTCAGCCAGGTCTCGATCATTAAAACCGTTCTTTGAAATAGAATGTCGAACGAGACATTGGTAGGATGGCCAGGAACGGAGGCTGCTGCAAGGATTTTAAAACGGGTCAATAATTTCTGTCCCGTTTGGACCAAGCAGTTCCACTTCGGGATATTCGCAATAAGCTCGTGATACTTAATCATAGCATACTTTTAATGTCTATATATCGTACTAGATTTTGTAGCAACTGCTATCTATTGTGTTAGATTTTGTCTTCGAATTTTTTGTAGTTTTTCGTTTAGTGCATTGTGTGGTCTTAAGCGAAATTATCATGAGCTGTAAGTAATACTGAACTCCTGAATGCATGCCATTGCTTAGCGTGTTTAGTGCACGGGGCTGTTTGCGTGTTGTTGTTTTCGTGATCTTTTGGTGCGCCGGGAAAAATAAAACACTGCATTTGCAATGAAGACCGCATTTGCCTTATCATGACTTTGCCTGTATGTCAGCGTTTCTGCACTTCTTGCACTTGTGCAGCATCTGTTTTCCGTGACCCATGACCTCAGTGACGATGCGCGCGGAGGTCATGCGTGGTCAAGCGTGGAAAAACTAATGTGTAGGTGTTCTTGCCGAAAATGAATTCAATATGCTTAAAAAATGACTTCACAAAAAACAAAGCTTTTTGGCTACTTTTGGGCTACCCAAAAGTTTCGCTTTTGGCTACATTTGGTCTACTGCGGAGGCCAATTTGGCTACCTGTGGTCGGAGCGATCCGGCAACCCTGGGTAGAAACACGGCCTCTTGCGTGTACGTCGGTGCGGCGCAGGCGGGCGAGCGCCAGCTGCAGGTGTTGTTGCAAGGAACCGGGCGCGCCGCTCCGTGGCCCCCAAGACACCCGCGCGCCGGCGCGTGCAAATGGCGGACCCCGCGGCCGGGCATTGAATTGGAGAAACGCTGGAAAAGTGGTTTCTTTGAGTTTTCGCATAACGTAATTATGTTTTCTCGTATAGTCAAATTACAATCCGAGAGCTATCATGTCTTTAGGTTGTGTGTAAGCAGTAGTTTACGACTCCTCTATGTATTTTAGCTTGAGAAATTCAATTAGTTCAGTAAATTTCTTGCGTCGCATGGAGGGCCTGGCTACGCGTGGTTCGAAAAATTTTTTGCCGGAACGACGTCCAACGCCGACACCAAATTTTCTGCGGCGCGGGCTCCTTAACGCGATCGAGTTAAAACGTGAAAAAGACCATCCCCAATTTTGGCCTGACAAGCACGGCTCTCAATGTGCTCATTGAGCACTTTTCCCCGAAGCTGCCGAAACAATTGGAACCGAACTTGGTCTTGACAAATTTCCTCGATGCCAGAAGTGCATTATTCATGCGACGTTTCGCACGCTGGTGTCTGCCCGTAAGAAAAAGAGCCCTTATATCTGCTTAGGCCGGTCTCGAACAAAAACTGCCCATCTTGTGACGCGAGAGAAACACCTGAGCACATCTTTTATGGGTGCTTAATCCCGGCAGCATTAATTGAGAGAATGAAAAATCTCTTCAAGCTGCCGGGAGTGCCATACCAGGGATACTTATAAACACACCCCAGAAAGAAGGGGTGAACCAGTCCGCTCTACTGATGACTGGGCGTAGCTATCAGGTATGGCTTGCGAGATGCAAAGCGACGATCACGGAAAAACAGCCGGGCCTCCACGAAGTACTGTCTAAAATAAGGAAGGAACTGTGGTTCCACCTGGAAAGGGAGAGACGTCATTTGGGTACACTCCAATTCTCCCATACATGATGCCGACCGATGGCCATTTTCTTTGAGAAACAGGAGAAGATGCTCTGGGGTGCTGAAGGACTTGATCGCCATCTACAAAGGTGCTGGTAGCGCGCTCACATTCACAGTTTGAGCCACCACGGTATGGTGGCTCAAACTCGTTCCGAATATAACCTCCGCCTCGGACCCAAAATCTTTTTCACCCAGTGGTGTTGGAGGCCTTGCTTGAAGTGGTTGTATGGATGATGATGGTCGGCTGAGATCTGAACTCCCATTAGGGGACAGCACTTTTTGAGCTGCCCTCTCTTCCATCTGACAAAGCAAGGTCGAAGACATACGCACATAAAGTATCATTGTAGTTCTGCAAACATAATGTGATATAATATGTGAAAATATTGTGATAATGTGGTAGTCCGAATGGTTATCGCTTAATTTTATTGAAGAAATATCACCCGAGTTACGTTAAAGGAAGGTTCTCCTGGTCAACGTTATTGAAGTAGCGGCTATCTGCCATTTACAGAGATTTGCCGCTATAGTTTGGACAGCGGCGAGCGTTTCATAATATGCTAATGAGCGATCATATGCAGTGACGCCTGACAGGTGAATATTCCGTCACTCTAAGGAGTGAAAGGAGTCATGCGCGTAGCGTTTGCACTGCTGTCAGGAGACGCTGTCATTTGGGTTCTAAGCGAACACACATTGAAGATGACCCATTGACTTGGAAAATGCTCCGCATTACAGACCAGTTATGACTTCTCAAGCATTTCATTGGTGCCTTCGTGTTGTCATCACGATCGTTTTGATTCACAATTATATGTGCGCAAGGCGGTGCCTCCGAACTTTAATCACGCGATCGGACTGAGCGAAAAACGGATGCACGCCGCCTCTCGACGAGTTTCCGTTTCACGAAGCCATCGAGTGCGTCACTCGTGGTCAAGTTCGAGCGCTCGGGCTGCACCAAGACAGACTGCGCGACGGCGACTGTGGCGAACGACAGCTCTTGCATTCAGTACATGACGAAATATATCTGGGATTTACACGGATGACCTTGCCTTTGCTGAGTTGCCTATTTCACTCTATCACGAGCGTAGAGTTCTGTGCTCCCGTGGCACTTTGATAAGCAAAAAGTCAGGCGACATGTAAATAGTACGTCTTGCTTGAAAACTAATGGTGAGTTTGCGTTGCCCAAGACACCATGATGTTCGTGTAGAATATGGCGGTATGTCCCGAAGTATCCCTGCGCCAAATAAGTTACGCCTGTTTCCTTTCAATTCTTATGATAACCTTTGGTCGAGACCTGGCAGCATGAGCACGCCATTGCAACGATGAGCGGGCACTGACCAAACAAATCCAGCCGCGGTAGCGCGTAGAGTGGCTTTGGCGTTAGCGCTGCTGCTAAGCCCGAGGGCGCGGGTTCTAACCTCGGCCTCGGCTGCCGCATTTCGATGGGGGCGTGTATACGGTGCACCGGATGCACGTTAAAGAACCTCGGGTGGCCAAAATTAATCAGAAGTCCCCCACTATGGCGTGCCTCAAAGTCAGATCGTGGTTTTGGCAGGTAAAACAGCAAAATTTAAAAAAAAGAAAGACAGAACGATACGCGCTTCAAATACACGCTACGTTTTGCCCAAATTTAGGAAACCGCAGTCGCATGTGTGCATCACTATCTCAGCCCTCCTTTGAAAAACGACTGTCAGTACATACATATTATATATATATATATATTATTGGATAGCTTGTACATTATTTGTGAATTGAAGTAATTATGGACTTTAATTACGCCGCAGCCTTTCTCATCATAACACGCCAACATAATGCGTGAACAAGCAAGCGCTGTACTTTACGACTATTGTTAGTCATGAAGGATGCACTAAGAAACAATCAACGCGACAAATTCCTCAGCTACTGTTGTAATTAAGGTACTCAGTCAAAACAATAGCGAAAGTGGCTTTGCATAAAGAGGGGGGGGTCATATATTTATTCGCAATATGTCAGAAAAGACCAATTTGTAAGTCTAGAATGCGTTTAGTTCCACTGTAAATTTGAGAATGCTGGAAGCTACTGCTCTGAAAGAAGGTAAAACTCAAGAACAGACTTAAATAAGTTTCCGAACAAATGCGTTCACTAAAACCTCGTCGTGTTTCTCTTGTCTTTTTTTTTTTTGCCAGAATTATAGTTCAGAATAGCTATTGTAGGCTTCCTCTACATACGCGAGACGAACCTGACGAATCTTACCATGGAACATCTGACGCTGGCTCACAGAATCAGAATCAGAATTTCAGAATATATTCTTATTAGAAATTGGGTCACATTACAAGTATTTAGTATACAGAAGGAGGTCCCATAGTCAAAGACTGTATTGGGACCTCCTGTCGAACTTGAGCTAGGTGAAATATTTTGACTAGGTGAAAGTTTTAACGCGACAGCGTTAAAGAGCTGGTGTCGCAGGAAATCCGGTGTCGGCGTCGGACGTCGTTTCGGCTAAAAGATTTTCGAACCGCGCATACCCACGCCCTCCATGTGACGCAAGGAATTTACTTAACTAATTGAATTTCTAAAGCAAACATACATGGAAAAATCGTAAACTACGACTTGCACACAACCTACACGCATGATAGCTCTCGGACTGTAATTTGACTATACGAGAAAACAGAATTCTCTTACGCGAAAGCTCAAAGAAATCCGTTTTCCAGCATTGCTACGATTCACAAACCGGCCGAGGCGTCCACCATTTGCGCGCGCCGACGCACGGGTGTCTTGGGGGCCACGGGGCGGCGCGCCCGGTTCCTTGCAACGCCTGCAGCTGGCGCTCGCCTCCGCCGCATCGCAGTACACGCAAGATGCCGTGTTTCTAACACAAAGCCCGCCTTCCTTCATAGCGTTCAACGCCAGCGTATCCGGGTAAACATTACGGGTACACACGCTCCAGTTGCCGGGAAGCGTCAGAAGCAGTCGGGGATTTTAAAAGCTATCGCCTTCCACTCTTAAGAGGAAGCTTTAGCTCGGGCCCAACTCCGACGCGGCCTATTCAAATACATGTAAAACGCAAAAACCTTTTTCTGAGATAACCCCTGAGCCGATTTTAATGAAATTTGTTGCATTTCAGAGAGAAAGTTAAATCCTAGTGACTGTTGGAAGCGGAATTTCGATTTGAATTTGTTTGAATTTTGTTAAAACAGTTTTCAAATATTCGACAGTTCGAAAAATATAGAAGCACAAAGTTTACAAATTCATAGCTCTACATCAAGAACAGATATCGCGGTTCTGTAAAAGGCAACCATTAGATAATACAGAGTGGACAAATTCGATATGTCATTTTACATCTTACCTTAATTTGTTACTTCGTTTACAAGGGTTCTGCAAACGCTATATTTCCATATTACTAATTTTCTTGATAATCATGTGTAACATATCAATTTTGTCCGCTTTAGATGTACTATTAGATGCAATTCACAGAATTGTATCATCATTTTTCGTTGTTGAGTTACAGAGTTGTAAACTTGATAGAGTCGTTTCTTGGAAATTTTAGATTTTCGCCTTATTTTTATCAAAAATTGACGACCTAACTCAAAAATTCGAAATCAACAGTCACTAGATTTTAAATTTTCTTTTAAATGTAACAAACCTCGTCAAATTTGGTGCAGTGGTTGCAGAGAAAAGCGAATTCTGCTTTTAGATATATTTAGATAAGAGCACCCGAGCTAAAGCTTCCTGTTAAAGGTGAAACTTAAGCGCCCTCCAAATTTTTTAGAGGTTTGAGGCACAAAAATGTCTTGTTCCTTACTTCGCCACACGATAGTGATATATGAATAAATAATTTACCGTATGTACCACTAGCGGAACCCTCCTATAGGGCAAACTTATATGCAAAAATCATAAATTTGGCATTTCTCCTAAGTTTCAGGGGCTAGTTTTCCAAAGCTACAACTTTGCCAAGATTGACGTAATAATTCTGCGCAAACCCGCAAGGCTAAGAGAGGTAATTAATAAAAGGAAAATGAGCCATCCACCCAATAGTAGCAATTGCTAAAAAGAAAACCTATACGGGTTCCTCGAAAGAAAAGCCTCGCAGTTCAAGAAAAATTCGTCCTGGTCCGGGACTCGAACCCGGGACCACCGTATTTCGGGGGCAGCCACTCTGCCATCTGAACTAACCAGGCGGCTAGCAGACGGCAGGGCGAAGTCGAACCCATTCCTTTGTAGTAATTGCTACGATTGGGTGGATGTCTCATTTTCCCTTTATTAATTAATTCTCTCCACATTCCGGGTTTCCGCACATTACGTCAAACTTCTTCAAGTTGTTGATGGGTTCGACTTCGCCCTGTCATCTGTTAGCCGCCTGGTTAGCTCAGATGGTAGAGCGGCTGCCCCGGAAAGGCGGTGGTCCCGGGTTCGTGTCCCGGACCAGGACGAATTTTTCAACTACAAGGCTTTTCTTTCGAGGAACACGTATGGGTTTCCTTTGTAGCAGTTACTATGATTGGGTGAATGTATCATGTTCCCTTTAACTTTACCAAGACAACACATTAATCAAATATGGGGCAGCGACTTAGTAGATTATTTGTTACGAATGACCTAATTTTATTCAAACCAAGCGAGCAGTTTCAAGGTCAACTTTCTTTGTAGTTAACTTTTGGTACTGAAGTTCTATGTCCTGCAGCAAACTGAACGGTTTTTAGGCAAATCAAAGACAACCTACATATCCTACTATGACGTAGTAATACACAGGAGACATCGAAGATGTCTGCAAACGAGGAAGAACAATGCAGATCTCAGCTCCAGTTGACGTCTGCGGAAAGCGAAGCATTCTTGGTGTGAATGGCTTGTGAACTGTGTGTGTGTGTGCGTGCGTGTGCGTGCGTGTGTGTGCGTGCGTGCGTATGAAGTGCGGTTTTCGGGGTATAAATTGCAGTATTGAAGAGCAGCATGTTATACGCAGAAATTATTTCATTTGAAGCGAATTACAGACAGGTTGGTTACTATACACACAAACTTACGGGCACACGTGCCGTGTGTTTCAGCGAGCACTTACAATTTTTTTAGTTGCCTGTGGCAGATAACACACTTTTAATCCATGAGCTTGTCTACTGGAAAAGGCGGACATTGCTTGCACAAGATGTTTGAATGAGTAATCAACTAATTACCAAACATTCTTCAATTAGCTTTTTAGCTAATTACCTTATGGCACATATTGCAATTTACAAATTCCAGCCGAAGAGTTCGCAGGGCGGATCCTACTTGGAACGAATTCTCAGGATGACACCAGTTTCGAGATTTTAATTCCTGAACTTTGCGGAGAAATGCATTGGCGTTCCAATCACTTCTGTGCTTCAATGCATAGAACGACGTTTTGTTAAGAAAGTACGTGGAACGACAGCGCATTTTTACCGCTAGTTTGACGGCGCATATCTCGTAAAGCGTGTCGTCCACACAATTCCTTTCAAGTGAATATGCCTTCCAGTCTCAACGGCTAGAATTTGTAAATTTCCATATGTGCCATAAGGTAATTAGTTAAAGCTTGATTTTTGTTAATTAGCCAATAATACATATCAATTCTTTGTGGAAGTGATGTCCGCCTCTTTGAGTAGGCGAGCTCATGGAACATAATTGTGCTATCTGTCATTGACAGTCGGAAAAAATGAAAGTGTTCGCCAAAATACGCCATTTATTATTAGGTAAAATTTGCACTTCTGATCCACATATTGTCGCGTTGCACTCGTAGTGTTGCTGATGCGTCTGATTCTCTCTTGTCACAGTCCAAGTGCGGATCGAAAAGCGTCTCAACACGCTGGCTTGCTCGCGAGAAAGGTTGTTCTAAGCCACTTGTAAACATCCGTGGCGTTCGGCGTTAGAGGCCAGATACGTATTACAAGATGCCTGGAACACAGCAAGAAAGTTTCGCTTTAAAAGCTATATCTAAACGCTTCATATCGAGAAGTCCAAACAACGAAAACACCTGTCCAAAAAAAGAAAAACCGGCGCATCCCACGCCCTGTGGAATCGATGTTATGCGAAACAGTGTGTGGGGAACCTAGCAAGTTAACGAAACGGCCATGAGAGCACCAAGGCCTAGGCGGCTCTTTCATGGCCTACATGACGCACATATCATGATATTCATGCCATGACCTATCATTTGTGCTCGTCAGACACTCTTGCCATCCTGTGTGTGGTACATACCACGTTAATGAAACGACCACGACAGCACCAAGGCGTAGGCGGCTATTTCATGACCTACACGGCACACATGTCATGATAGTCATGTCGTGACCCATCATTTATGTTCCTCACACACTCCTGTCATACTATGCCAGTTTTGGTACCTACGAAGTCAACGAAACGACCATGAGATCGCCAAGACGTAGGCGGCTGTTGCGTGACCTACATGACACACATGTCATGATAGTTGTGTTAACACGACCGACTAACAGAAACTAGCGGAAGAGCTGTGTACAGAAGCTTAAAAAGTCGGCATTCTTTCCAGCGAAGCTGTCTATGGCTAGGATCTGGAAAAGATTTGGAGGACGCTTAAGAGGAAGCTTTAGCTCGGGCCCAACTCCGACGCGGCCTATCCAAATACATGTAAAACGCAAAAACGTTTTTCTGAGATAACCCCTGGACCGATTTCGATGAAATTTCTTGTATTTGAGAGGGAAAGTTAAATTCTAGCGACTGTTGGAAGCGGAATTTCGATTTATGGCTTGAATTTCGTTAAAAAGATTTTCAAATAATCGACAGTTTGAAAATAATAGAAGCACGAAGTTTACAAATTGATAGCTCTGCATCAAGAACAGATATCGCAGTTCTGTCAACGGCATCCATTAGATCATGCAAAGCGGACAATTTCTATATGTCATTGTACATCTTACGTGAATTTGTTACGTTGTTTACAAGGGTTCTGCAAAAGCTGTATTTCCATATTACTAAATGTTTATATTCATGTGTAACATATCAATTTTGTCCGCTTTAGATGTACTATTAGATTCAATTCACGGAATTGTATTATCATTTTTTGTGGTAGAGTTAGAGCTGTAAACTTGATAGTTTCGTCTTTTGAAAATTTTCGATTACTGCCAATTTTTAATAAAAAAATTCCTAATCAAAAATTCTAAAAACCTAATCAAAAATTCGAAACCAGCAGTCACTAAATTTTAAATCTTTCTTTTAAATGCAACAAACCTCGTCAAATTTGGTGCAGTGGCTGCCGAGAAAAACGAATTCTGCTTTTACATGTATTTAGATAGGAGCACCCGAGCTAAAGCTTCCTCTTAAGCTTCGCCTTTAAAAATATGGAACGCGATAGCATTCAAACGTCCCTGACTGCTTCTCGCGCTTCCTGTCAACCTGAGAGTATGTAACCGCAATGTTTACCGGGAAGCGCTCGCCGCGAACGCTATGCACGAAGGCGGGCTTTGTGGTAGAAACGCGGCCTCTTACGTGGGCCGCCATGCGGCGGAGGCGAGTGCCAGCTGGAGGTATTGCAAGGAACCGGGCGCGCCGCTCCGTGGCTTCCGAGATACCCACGCGCTGGCGCGCGCAAATGGCAGACGCTGAGGCCGGTTTGTGAATTGTAGAAACGCTGGAAAAGGAGATTCTTTGAGTTTTCGCGTAACAGAATTGTGTTTTCTTGTATAGTCAAATTACAGAGCTATCATGTCTGTAGGTTGTGTGTAAATTGTAGTTTACGATTATTTAGCTTGAGAAAATAACTAAGTCAGGAAATTCCTTGCATCACATGGCGGGCCTGGATATGAGTGGTTCAAAAATCTCTTTGCTGAAACGACGTCCTACGCCGGATATTCTGCGACAAGGACTTTTCAACGCTATCGCGTTAACAAATGTGTCCGAGATGTTGACAAAAACAATTCGCCGGTTCGATGAACACTTGCCCAAACGCGAGTCTATGACTATGCGTGTCGAAACGTCAGTGTATATGTACGAAATAAAAAAATGAAAAGTAAGAAAATAAAGAAAAAGAGAAAAGAGGAAATAAAAATGAAAAAGAGAAATAATGTATGGAAAAATAATTAAGAATAGAAATACAAAAAAATTTGAACGACGAAACAAACAAGGAAGTTATGTGTTAGTTCCTTTATTCAACCAATACAGCATAAACACCATGTAGAACCTAATATAGCTATTGAGCAATACAGCTTCGCTGGTCTTCAATCTTCACAAAGTCGATTAGTGGATCGGAGACGATCGAGCGTCATTGCACTCAATAAACTTGAAGGCCCAGCCTCGCGACCCCACTGGCGCTTACCGGCTTGAACCCCACGCAGGTGGACGTACGCGGCCAACTACCTGCCCTCGCCGCGCACATGTGTGTCGCTGCTGAACGTGAACGACACAGAGCTGTACTGCTTCGGCGGCATATTCTACAACTGCGTGGGGCCGACGCGCAAACTGCTCACAATTGACGACATCCTCGTCTACTCGGACAACAAGAAAGTCTGGCGCCAGGTGGCGTGCATGCCGACTCCCCGACACAATGCCCACGTCCTCCAGCACCGTGAGTCACGTGACAGTTGGCGCCCCGCCCCGCAATGAATGCGCCCCGCCGTCGTTTCCGTGATGCCCGAGGCGTACACACTCGATTCTCGCGTCCCTCGCTTGCAACGCACACCCGTTTTCCGTGACCAAACAAAAGTCATGCATGGTACCGCGCACTTCATGCTTTCATACGGAAATACGCACTAAGGTTGCGATGAATGAAAGAAAGTCGCAGTTTTGCCCGATAGGCGAAGCATCGATCGCGATAGCAAATCGGCAGATTGCTATACGAAGCAAGGATAGTAGTTTGTCGGCCGTATGAACTTGTAGACATTCGCTTACTAACTAAATTAACGAGCGTGGTGTCGCACACGCACAAACAAACATGAACACGTCTCACTCGATGACAGCGGAAACTCGCTGTGAAAACGCTGGAGTGAGGAAGTGTGGCAGAACGAGGGAGCGAATTCGCCTTCGTGCTGCGTCTCTCCCAACGCGAACTAAGCGTCGAAAGCACAGCGCATACGAAGCTACCAGCACTCGGCGCACTTTGTGCACATCTCAGATCGCTTTGAAGATGAGGCCCGTGCGACCGCGCACTTCGTCCACATGGCGAACCGCTCTGAGATATGGGCGCCCGCGCGACCGCAGCAGCCGCCGAAGTAGAACGCGCCCCCCGGTGCCCCGCGCGGGCGAGATTCAGCCGCGATCGTCTGCTCACCCTCACACGCATGTTTCGGGAACGCCCGTGATGCGGCCCGATGTCCGTCCGTCTCCGCTCACGTGATCGCTTTAATTTTCAATGCGGCGTCATGATGAACTCGGCGGGTCTTCGCAGTCAGCACTGAGCTAACGCAGAAAACGGGAAGACAGACGGTGGGCTAACGTAAGCACACGTACTGCAGCACATAGAGGAAGCTACGTGGAAGCTACGGACGAGTGGCTCATTTCAGGAATCGCCAGCCGCTTCTGCGCAGGCGCGAGTACAAGCGGGTGCGAACGAGAAAATCTGGGGGCTTTTGCTTCTTGATTGTCTGACTTTGCCTAGGTACTACTGATGAGATATTTTTTTTTTTGCTCGTTTTGTATACGCCCCTAGGAGTGCCGGCATTGCGGCTTGAGGTCGCATGTGTACGGCACGTGTACCCAGCGCTACAATTAGAATTATGTTATCTTCAGCATCCGATTCTTTTTTTTTTTATTCAGAAAAGCTTAAACATTATCACCCCGTACATGTATAGCTAGTGTCGCTTTCCTGGGATGCCTTTCCTAATTTCACCATATCGTGGAATTCACCATTTCGTCAACGCTGATTGGCCCAGAGGGCCGCTACGGCCTCTCCGATTGGCTTGAAATGTCGACAATATGGCGGAATTTGACAATGTCCAGAAGACGTGAGGAAGGGAAAAGCCCTTTTCCTTTCTACATGATGGCACCCTTGATGGATAAAAGGATTTCATGAGAATACTTTTTGAAACAGCGTCGTGGCTGGCGCTCCGAAGCTCATTCCTTTTTTAGCTACTTGTTGCATCTGTTCTCAGTCATTTAATATTCGCATTTCCTTGCAAATAAACATGTAAACGCTCAAAAGTTCAATGTTCCTTTTATTCTATGTTTTCCGTATCCTTACGCCAACAACGTATCGGCGTTTTTTTTTTACTGCTCTCCAACGCGAATTCATTCAATTTTCCCCAACTTTCTTTCTCAAAACCCAAAGCCTTCGTGCTGCCGGGTACGGACCACTCGGTCATTTACTTCTGGCTGGATAATGCGACATGCTGAACCATTCAAGCTCCATGGTTTATGCGCTGTTTTCACACCGTATTCATGAACAGTCACCATATCCCTTTTTGTTAACTCCACTTTCTCGGACAGCTTAATCTGACTTCGAACAAAAGGGCATTGCCCCTTGAATTAGCCAAAAGTGCTTTCTCTGCGACTCTAGCTTTTGCCGAGTTACACACGCAGTTGCGCGCGGCTGGCTTTTATCGCGCCCGTCCAGTGCGCTCTTTCCGGGTCACCGATTTCTCGACGCTGTCCACATCTTCAGTGTGCTGCTTAGTTTCCCTTTCTCCGCTGTGAGTGATCGTTCTTTCACACAGGTATGTCCTCACCATTCGTGTGTCTCGTTTTGATGCTCAATTGTGCTTCGAAGCCAATATTGCTTTCAGCACTTGGAAAGATGCTCAGCCGTGTTTTTATCCCTGTACTAATTAACATTTATTTACTTACATTACTTATTTATTTACTTACATTATTTACTTATTTATTTACTTACTTACATTGCTGACTTATTTACTCACTTACATTACTTATTTACTTACTTACATTACTTACTCAATTACTCACTCACTTTACCTTACTTACTCACTCACTCACTCACTGAGACATTAGAAAGGGAAGAGAGTAAGAGAGTATCAATTATGAACATAGAAAGTCAAATATTGAAGCGAGAAATGAAAAAAATAATATGGCACCATACTTCGATTGGTCTAATTCACACGTTGTTATTGGAAAAATTGGGAACTACGACAGCACAAGGAAAAATGGAAATGAGACAGAATGGAAATGAGACACACAAACACTGACTAACAAGCGTGTTTTACAGTGCACAATATATAACGTATGCGTCCAGGTTTTTTATCTCTTTATTTTTCTTCCTGCAGACTCTTGAAAAAATCGCCTTTGACAGCATTGATCCGTGTTTTCAAGTGCATATGGACGAAGCGCAAACTGCCTCTTTGAGAAGTCTTAAAGGGACACTAAAGGAAAATATTAAGTCACGCTATATTATCAATGTATTCGTACAGAAGTCCGCCATCGTTTTTTGTTTGTCAATATATAAATTTCTTGCATAGGAAATCGCCGTCGACGGGCCTGCAGCTGAGGAGGAGAAAGAGTGAATACGATGTCATTCACAGCAAGGCTTTTCTTCGGGTGTCAATCCGTGGGCGCATGGACTGGCTGCGACAGCTTTTCAAGGCTTAGTTTGTGACGCTCTAATGCTCTAAAGAATGTGTAGCTATGCTTGCCCTACCCACTTTGGCCCCCCTTTGTAGTCATCTAAGTACAGGGGTGTTTTCGCATTTCGCCCCCATCGAAATGCGGGCGTTTAGGTCTTGCGAACACATTGGCATCGCCTTGCGAAGGCTAACAGTGTCAAACTGACGTGACATTTGTTGTCATATTTTTCCTAAAGTGACCGTCACAACTCAACGTCACAATCAGCAGTGCGAAATAGCAGGGCGATAAATCGGACACACCGAACGAGCCTCGGCGATTCCATCCGGCCTTCCGATAGCACCTTGGCAACCTTGAGCATCACAAAAATAGGCAAGCGGGTCGAGCATGCGAGACCCTTGGCGATCGCACTCGCTGGTGCTTGTTGACGTTACAGTATTTGCGTGGCCTTGCGACCGCACAGCCCCTTCCGAGTGTCCCGTCGCCGTGCGAGCCCGCGGTGTCGCCGCCGCCGCGCGTGCATTTCGCGATGCATTTCGCCGTGTATTTTGCCACCGTGCGTCCATCGCCTGCGAAAGCGCTTTCTTTCGCAGAGAACCAGGCGTACATCATCGGGGGCCAAGACGTGGAAAAGCCCGACCACCCGTTGAGCAGCGTCATCAAGGCGGCCGTGCCCACCGAGAAGTTCGCCTGGGGCCCGCTGAAGGACGTCCCGCTGCCCGTCTCGGCCTATGCGGCGGTCGTTCTACCACCCATCGAGGAGGAACCGCAGTCGGGTCACGCGTGAAGCCCCGCCGCCGGCGCAAGCTGCTGCCGACGGCCCAAAGTGGCACTGGGCCGCCACAGCCAGAATGCAGCGGAGAACATGAGCGCATAAATTCTGTTGTTGAAACTCTTACGCGTTTATTAGTGCCTGAATATAAAACTCCCACTACTGGCACCAGAGATGCACCGCCACCGACCGTAAGCACGTACGTGTGGTCATGGAAAAGGAACAGCTACAGGCATAGGCCACCTTGATAGCAAAACTTGCTACGTAAACGAGTATCGGGAATTGGGAAACAACGTGTGTCAGTGAGGGGCTTCCTTTCAACCAAGCTTTTCCCAAGGTTACTACAAAAAATACCAAAGCCGATGTGTTCGTTGGCAAGGGGTAACATCAAAGCGGTATATTATCTCTCGACCGCGACAAGCAGAGAAAGAAGAAACGTCCGGACGCGTCCACCCGCGTGCTCTCGGTGCGCAAATATCTGCCGGCGGTCACTATTGGTCATTTGGCGGGCTTTCGATTTATTTCGCATCCGCACATGCAGACGGCACAGAGCAAAAGTCAAAATCAATTTGGCTTGAAATGTGTCCGCGCCCCTATCGAAGTTTGTGTGCAAAATAAAGGAATAAAATTGGCAACAGCAATCACACCTTGTTAGGTATAGCGTTATAGAATGGCTAAAGAGGAATCTAAATATACGCAAAAAAAAGTAATTCAGGCAGTCCAATACAAGGACAATCATCATTGTTTCAGAGAAGAAAAGAGCGTGTCCGGTATTCCGGCAAGCGCGGGCAGTTAGCCGGTTTAGCGGGGGCGTAAACGTGAGCGGCCAAGTTGGTGGCGCCAGCTGGTGGCGCAAAGATCAACCACCTAAACACAGAGCTAATTACTATATTAGAGACTTTTAGCTTGTACGCTATTCCGGTAAACGGGAGCGGTTTGGGCGGACTACCGGATGGTCGGGGCGTAAACGTGAGCGGTGAAGCCGCCTGGTGTTGTAGAGCTCAACCAGACAAACGCATAGCTAAAACTGCAGTAACTCACCATATCCTGCTTCGCCACTCGTGCAAATTTTTGGCAGCGGCGTAAATGTGAACACG
Organism: Dermacentor andersoni; assembly: GCF_023375885.2. NCBI lineage: Eukaryota > Metazoa > Arthropoda > Arachnida > Ixodida > Ixodidae > Dermacentor > Dermacentor andersoni. Next base: position 9,335,706 of record NC_092817.1, on the reverse strand, counting down.
ATTACGCCACTGTCGAAAATTTACGCCAGCAGCTAAGCAGAATGTAGTAATTAGCTCTGTGTTTGTGTGGTTGAGCTTTGCGCCACCAGATGGCGCCACCAATCTGGCCGCTCACGTTGACGCCCCCGCTAAACCGGAAAACCGCCCGCGCTTGCCCGAATACCGGACACGCTAAAAGTCTATTCTTAGCTGGGGTGTAAGATTTCGACAGCGGCGTAATTGTGAACACAATTACGCCACTGCCGAAATTTGCACCAGCAGCGAAACAGAATAAAGTAGGTTACTGCAATTTTAGCTCTGTATTTGTCTGGTTGAGCTCTACACCACCAGGCGGCTTCACCGCTCCGGCCGCTCGCGTTTACGCCCCCGACCATCCGGTAATCCGCCCAAACCGCCCCAGTTTGCCGGAATAGCGGACACGCTAAAAGTCTCTATTGTTAGGTAGCACTTATTGACAGCAAAGAAGAAGTCGACCTGAGCTAGTGCACTCTAGTTTGCTACTCTGCACTGGGGAAGAGGGAAGGGGAGTGAAGTACTGGGACGGGTGATGTTTATATGTACACTCCAGACCTTGTTATGTTGTACAATGCTTTTAATACTAGTATAAGATAGGCATATATTTTTTCACTGTCAATTAATAATGAATGTCTATTATGTTTTTTATATGTTCTATATGCTCTGTTAATCATATTGTAACGCCCCCTTACCCAATGCCTCATACGAGGCCTGTAAGGACATTGTTAAATAAATAAATAAATAAATAAGTGTAATTCAAGCAACGTAACACAATTACAATCATCATTGTTGCAGAAGCATCAAGAACGAAGTAAGTAATCAGAAGCAAAGTGACTTAACAAGGACAGTAAAGAGTAGGAAAGTAGTTGCGTTTCATAATTTGCGCGTGTGCGGGGTATGAACCATGTCGCATTATGACGAGTATTGTATTTTTTTTTATGCTTTTCGATAACTTGGATAAGTGACTTCCTCGCTTTTTATTTCTGTAAGGTGCCGTTGGAAGAGTAATTCTGTGAATACGCCGAGTTGATAATAACACGCACAGCGTTATTATTTTTTTTTTTTGTAGTAAAGTTAGTTTAGTAATATTTGACCCTGTAGTGTTGCCCCAGACAAGGTGACAGTATTTTAGGTGTGAAATTTTTAGTAATATTTGACCCTGTAGTGTTGCCCGAGACAAGGTGACAGTATTTTAGGTATGAAATTTTAGGTGTGAATAATTTGACAGAAGTGGGCAGAGACAAGCATACCTTTGCAAGGGCACCCACGACGCCTGCAAATTTACCGCTGAGCATGTCGAAATGTTTATTCCAGGCCAAATGTTCATCAAAAATTACGCCAAAGCATTTCACTGAGGAGGTTATATGCACAGGCGACTTTCCTACAATTATACGGTCAATAATATTAGCCCTGAATATGAATATTAGCCCTGCATATGCATATTAGCCCTGCATATGCATATTAGCCCTGCATATTCATATTAGCCCTGCATATTCATATTAGCCCTGCATATTCATATTAGCCCTGCATATGCATATTAGCCCTGTAATATGCAGCAGACGCCGCGTCCTCGACTGATCCCTTTTGGAGATGCACTCCAGTTATGAAGAGCGTTGTCCACTAACCTATCTTGTCTACGTCCACTGATATTTCTTAAAATATTTCAGCGCACGCAGGCCACTGCGCGCAGTGGCGTTTATTACTCCTGAAACGTCAAGAATGACCGTAGCCTACCACCACAGACTTCTCGTATGAAGATGAAACAGAAACGGCATGTCCTACGAAACAGAAACGGACGCCTATAGCCTGCCTCCTTCAGGCCTTCAGGCGGGCGCCGGTGGTCGGAGCGTAATTGTTTGCAGGGGCGAGGTCACAACACGCATTTCAAAGCTGCCGGTCTGGCGGTGAAGCATCCTTGTCCAGAAGGATCGTCTGGCACAACACCATGCTTCTTGTCACACCAAAGCACAGGCGGCTTCCCAAGTCGCCTTGCATTGGCGTAACTTCAGGCAGCTTACGCTGTCCTGTGCTCACGGAACCTCGAACACATTTCTCTTGGCGGCTTTTTCAAGCGAAGCTTCTATTAGCTCACGAGTGACTCCGTGGCCACGCAAAAAAAAAAAAAAAAAACAATTGTTCCCAGAGCAGATCAGATACGGGAAACGGCGGTTTGATGAGTTGACAGCTGCGCCGGCACCGGCACGTGAGTCATTAGCAAGGGTTCCAGCTGTCGTTCATTGCCACGCGCACAACCAATCAGAGCCGTTTCGCTCCTGGTGGAGAGGGAAAGGGTACGAAAGTGTTTCGCGCGCACTGCGCCGACTTCGTTCTCGTTCAGTTGGCGCTGAGTGGTGCTCCCTCAAGGGCAGCAGGAGATAGCGCCAACCTTTCCTTCCACATCTAACAACTGCTCTCAGTTCAGTCTCGGAAAACGTATGGGACAGCCACGCGTTGTGCGTTCTCCCGAAGAACGGGCAGCGTTCGACGAGCGGCGAGAACTCGCTCGTGAAAGGGCTCGCCGTCGGTGCGCTGATCCAACCGTTGGAGCCGCCCAAGCCCATGCAATCCGACAGTAACGAGAAGATCCCGAGCTGAGAGAGCGGGAGGCCGAAGCAATCCGGCACCGTTCCCTGTGGGTTACTTAACGGTGACAAAGGTCAGGTGCACGCAACACAAGCTTCGCTTACCCCCATTTTCCGGTAGGGGAAAGGGAGGACATTCTTTCTTTCTTTTGCTTTTTAGTTCAGTAAGTAAAGTCGCAGTTTCGCCCGGAAGGCGCAGCGCTGACAGCGATTGCAAAGTATTAGACCATCACACGAAGTAAGGTTCATGGATTTATGTGCGGTACAAATTGCAGTAAACACTCGCTTATCTAACTACGTAAACAAGCCTGGTGTCACGCGCCCAAAGGCGGTGAGGTGATGAGAGCCATCATCGTGACCTCCATCAGATCACGTGTCTAACGCAAGGCGCGCGGGTCGCATGTATAGACCCTTTTCCGTCGATCCCGTGGGTGCCGCCATGTTTGATCCCGTGGTGATGCGTACATTGCTTGCCTCAGCTGCCTCCGTGTTTACAATGGATGAGCATGACGCCCCGGTGGGCCTCAGCGTACCTCTGCTTCGGTGGATATCATGGACGGCGACTGGGTCAACGACACGAAGCTTTGGCTACAGCTTCAGAGGACATGTAAGCGCGCTTTCTGAGCTCAATACGCCTTGTCCAAACGGCACGAGCAGCGTATACGTTGCTTGTACTAAAAGCGGGGCTATAGAAACGTATTCCAAGCTGGGTGCAAACTTTCCGCTTATGAAATAAATCAGAATCAGAGTGTCTTGCTTTTCGTTCTTTATTTGGCAGACAGTTGGAAGGAGTGGCTTGTCATGCTTATGACTAAGTGAAGTTCCTTGGTACGGTCACTATCTGTGCATTTGCAGCCTAATCGCTCGCGGGTGTGCTTAGTTGCCGTAGATTTGTTTTTGCTACGCGCAAGGCTTGGAACGTAGATGTGATGTACTTGTAATGGCTGGTAGCAAAGACGTAGTATCATTAGTCAATCACTTAAACCTGTTTCACATCATGCGATTTCGGTCGCATGAAACGGACATCGCAGTCGCAGGGGTCGACCAGCTGTCACAGTACACTAACAGCGCGGGACACAGGACCAGAAAATAGACGACGCCCATGTCTGTTTGAATGCTGTGATGCTACGTACACAAGTGACTGCAGCTCCTAAAAAAATGTGTGGTGTCGACTTTTGCGCCTTTCAAAATACTTAAAGAGGACTTCTACACATAATTACGGCACACGCGCCGCGATGGACGAAGCAGGTTAGCGTTAAAATTTAATTTCACAACACGAATTCCACTGCACGTTCAGTAATCACACACCGATCACTTGCGACTTCCTTCAGGGGCAGACGTCAGTTTTCTGGTTGGTGCTTGCTGCTAAGTTTGGTGCAAGAATATGGCTAGGAGCAGGAACCACCTACGTGCAATTACGAGCAATATACACACGCCATTTCTTCAGAAGCTGACGCTGAGAACGGGTAGCGCGAGGGTCTCTCCGCTGACACGACTTATTCACTGCAGCCGAAATTCCAAGTAGTGCATATGCGATGAGGGTAGCTATATGGGCTATTTGATAGGTCCTCTTGTAATTTGTTGTATCGCGGGCAGAATGACACGAACATAGAAGGCACACGAGACAACACACAGCGCTGAACAACCAGCTGCGAACAGCTGTCTACGTCTGCCTTGTATCCTCCCACTGAACTTAAGGAACCGCTGTTGCGCACTCCAAGACAAATTTAAACTTCGAAGCGTTCCTAAATTACAAAACACGCGTATTACTTGTGGCGCATGCCACAAAATCTAGCAGCAAGCAACCCTGAACGTCACACGAGCCGTATTGTTAAAATCGCAATCGTGTGAAATGAGCCCTCTAGAAATCGCTTTGCGATGCGTGCGACTGCACCAACTTTTTTTCGCTCCAGTCGCAGCATGTGAAACAGTCTTTACTGCGTGGACCGTCACGAAGCGTACAGCTTCGAACATTCGCGTCTAGTCGGTGCAGTCGCTGTTACCCGTGTTTTGGCGCATTCATTCAAGTGTGCTGCTACTCGCTATTCTTGGTACGTTGGCGATAGAGTGGGCGTAAGTTTGCGTGTGAGTTGAGGTAGATGAATGTAGATAACGTATGAGAAACTTGCTATTCCAGGAAGCGACGCTACTCCCTTCGCGACTGTATAACGAGCGGTATACTCACTCTTGCCGACGTTCCGGGGTTCAAGTCCTTTCTTTGGAGGTGAGCGATACAACGCTGGCGTATGCGTGGATTTTTCCACGCTCCGGGAAAGCCGTGCAACGTGAAGGGTAGCTGGCAACACAGGCAGTCCTTATACAGCAGTGCGTGAACTTCGTCACACGGATTCATTTCACTTCATAATATGCCAGTCACTTATTTTTTTGCAGCCAACTACAGCACGTACACGTCCTCTCTCTATCGCTCCACATTTTGCAGCAAGAACGGAGCACAGTGCGTTAGCGAACCCCCACATGCGTTTGCGACAGCTGATCATACAGTATCGGGGCAGAAGTAATGGTTTCGTATTCGTACGCTTTCGCTGAGACAACGTGTGGCGCGCCACGGAAAGCGCCATCTCATCCCTCTAGAGCAAACTGTTCCGCAAAAAAGGGTCGGTATGCGCTGGGCAGAGCTTGCTGGGCGGGCTGGCCCACGCGGCCCGCGCATGCGCCGTCACACCTATATGAAAGCTGTACTGTGGTGCCGACGCCTATTAACGCGCCTTCATTGTCCGCATAGTGGTGATCGCAATAAAACGTTTGTGGCTGTATAGACCGGTACAGCATCATACCCATGGGCGCTGCCACATTTGCTCACGTGACAGCGCCTACTGATCGGCGCTTGCTTGTCGTATTGTGCGCAAGCTTACCGGCCGAAGACGACGAACGTAGCAGCCTCTTTGCTTTTACACTTCATATTCTTATACTTACAGCAGTAGATTTGCTGGGTTTACGGTCGTGCGCCTGTTGTCGTTAACTGTATAGTGCGACGACTTCGTTCGGGAATAGCTAGGCGTGTGCGCGCGCGCAGAAAAAGCCTGTTTGCGACCTACTCCGACTGCGGTGGTTGGTTCCGACCGCGTAATTTACAGTGTACAAATTTTTACGCATTCGCGTGGAGAAAGAAATATTGCAAGTGGCCGATCGATCAACCGCTCGCCGTTTAACTCCTGGCGCAGGGAGAACGCTCGCGGGGCCCGCTGTTGCGACTGGCGGGTGTCGTGTCACGGCGTTCGCCCGGACGTTCTTCACGTACGCCGAGCCGCGCGCAGCCGCTGAAAAAAAAAAAAAAGAAAACGTAATCTCGCCCGAAAGGCGAAGCATCGATGGCGATAGCAAATTATTACACAGCTATACGGAATAAGGAAACATTCGCTTACTAACAAAATTAAGAAGCATGGCGTCACGCGCGCACAGGCTCACGTGAGCACGTCTCAACCAATGACCACGGACACTCGCTGCCGAAACGCCGGCTTGAGGGAGCGCGGCTGCAGCAGCGAGCGAATCGATGTCTGCTTGGGCTCGCCAGTGATGTCTCCTTTCAGCGAACGTGACGCTTCGTGCATGTGCGCATTCCTTCCTTCTCCTCCACGGCGCTTAAGACGCCGGCGGTGCCTTTCTGTGTGCGCGTTAGTGCCTTTCCCTCTGTGGCGTCAGTGGCAGCAGGAAAATCCGTTGAACTTAGTGCCATGTACCGAGCGGCGGCCGCACGCGTGGAGAGCGTTGAGGGCCGATTTACGCTCGAGCCGCCCATCGCCGCAAGCCGCACCGCACGCTTGCGGTCGCGCGAAAAATTGCACGTATCCAGCACTTGTGCACAAATTACCATTTACACTGTGTGCACAGTGCATACCTTACACATTGTAAACCGAAATTTGTGCACAAGTGTTTGATACGTGCTATGTTTCGCGCGACCGCACGCGTGCGGTGCGGCTTGCGGCGATGGGCGGCTCGAGCGTAAATCGGCCCTGACTCTCTCCATCTGCGTCACGAAGCTTGTAACCACCTTGTAGTTGACCGCTCCGTATATGATGTAGCTCCTTACGCCTTGGCCCCTCTCTGCTGGTCAAGCTCCAGACCTCTAGGCGCACGATGCCTCGGCGGTCTTGGATGCGCGTCCTTAACACCTCCTATTCTTCCACGTTTGACTTCGCTGTCGTGGAAAGTTAAGTTGCTCGAGTATATGAGTCGCGCTTGGGTGGGGAAAACGTAGCGCTGACTTGCATGCTTATTTTGTGCCAGTGGTGGCACAGAATATCACGATAATTTAGGGCGCAAGCTCCTTGCCCAAGCGTATCACCTCTGAAAGAAGCCGAACGCCAGGCCGGGGTACACTTGTGCCCGAACCAGTGGGTGACCGACGTTCTGGCTGCAGGTGGTGTTAGCCTGGCCGTCATTTCCGGCATTTGCCTATCGAGCGCTGACGGTAGAGCTCGTTGTGCTTGCCCTGCGGAAAGGTGTGCTTGACGAACTGTCGCAAATGCGGGCACTCCTTGTACAGCTGATGCGGATAAAGTTCGCCTAGTCTCATCCCATACATGCAAGTCTATTTCGCAGTTCTTTCAGTTAACGACAGAGCACGTCTTTGCACTGCTCTTCCACATTATAAGTAAATATTACTAAGCTACTCTGGGCGGAACGTTGCTGGAGCGGTGAGTGGCGGCTGATGCCTGCTTCCTCACGATTCCGAAGGCGTTCAATGGCGACGGGCGTGAGGCGACCCCTAGGGCACCATGCGCTCGCTGTAATAGGTCTACATGCATCTCGACTCCGCGATCAGACTCAATCAGGTGGGGATAAACTTTAGATTTCGTTTTCCAGTTTCTGTGTTTTTTATACGTTGCAGGTTTATGGTTCAGCCACGCAGTTCATAACGCTGGCCTTGCTTTCTTTGATTCCAACGCTGCAATTACGGTTAAGCACTTCGTTCCGCAGAGTATAACGTAATGAATCCAGGAAATTTCAGTAGCTGCGGGTTGCTGGCACCTTCTGTCCTTTTGAAACGCGTGTCAAATACATCAACAGTGTCGGCACAAGCCGGGTATCACGTAGAGTCGACGGTATGGTTGTATCGCCATGTTCTGCACTTTAACAAAAACAATCTTATTAAAGAAATGAAGCAACCGACGCTACCTAAAAGAAACAACAATGTAACTGTAAAACTGTCCGCCATCTCCTGTCCTCGAAATGAAGAATGCTGGGCGAGTTGGTATTCCATGCCATGCCTAGGAAAACACCCATTCGAATATCCCAAGTTGTGCTTCTAGCTTTGACCGTGGCACACTCTGTTTCTGGTAGGGTTACTGGGGCTCAGAAGGCAAGGTGCGTCGCCAAAACAGCAGGGGCAGGGACCGCTTTCAAAGGTAGGCAAGGCAGCAAAGGCAAGGTGAATTCTTGAGTGGACTTTGTTATGATCGACCTAAGTTTTCCAGGAAGCCATCGACTACCACATCTGGCGACGGGGGGACGTCTCACCAGCAAAACGCAGCTGTCACGGTTGGTGTTCACGCCTCATCATTCACTTCGCTTCAAGACGGCAACGTCGCCCTCCTGACCATCACGAAGTGGCCAATTATCGATGAAAGCGCGCTCGTCGAGAACTCCCGGGGGAAAGCATCGACGACAGGTGGTTGCCGACAGGAGGTGACACATTGGAGCCAGATGCACCACGTACACGAGTAGATCATTGAAGACATGAGCTACCCGAGCAGCACGCTGACGACCGGTGATGGGTGATAGAGGTGGTGAACGGTTTGGCGTTTGTGAATGGCCCGTGGATTCCCTCAACGAAGGAAAGAGGCGTTATTTAAGGCCGTCGTTGCTCCCACTGGAGACTCGGTTGAGAATCGCAACCATGTTCCAATGAAGTGAATACAATCTTTTCAACTTTTTTTCATCATCACGACGCCCGGCTTCGTCGTCGTTTCCTGATTCTTGCGGTGAAGACCCATCACCCGCTCGAGATCGTATCAACTTCTTGATCGCTAGTGAAATTACTCGTTTAGTCGACGATAAAGAGGGAAGCTTCGTCGTTATGCATGAATGTGCGTTTTGCGAGAACGCGTTACAAGCTGTGGAAAAGAACCGAAAGAGAGCGACGGATAGACCACTGATTTCAAGAAAAATTCTGTTGGGGTGAGTTGAAGCTCGATAAGCTATGCCAGTTATGTGCAGCAGTGAGAAAACTTGAAGGAACCCTTGCTTATACTGTTCTTACTGTCAAAACGCACAAGGAAGGCAACCCCTTTCAGGTAATCCTTTCTGATCATAAGCCGAATCCTTTCTTGGTGAGTTATACTCCCCCCCACGTTTCCGTATCAGGTTGTTTGATAAGGTCGACCGAGCACCTGCTGCCGCTACGTGGTGCTGTTGTTCCTGGCGGTCCTTCTGCACAAAGCGTGCCTTTACCGATCCCCGCTTTATCGTCTTTTCGACGCCAAAGAGCTGGCGACGAAACGAAAGCCATCCCACGATAATTGACGAGCGATTACGCGTCGCGTCTTCGTCTGTTCGACGACCCACAGCCGGCGAACGAGACCATTTCTTGGAATCCAAACGGCATTGGGTCATAAACAGCAACGCCACTCTTCAACGAGAAGAAAGGGAGTAAACCGAGGGGCCCTACTTTTATTAGTCATACCACAAGAAGCCAACAAACACTGACACTGAGGACAACATAAGGGAAATTACTTGTCCCTAATAAATGAAATAAAGAAACGATAAATTAATGTAAATGAAAGTGGATGAAAAAACAACTTGCCGCAGGTGGGGAACGATCCCACAACCTTCGCATGTCGCGTGCGATGCTCTACCAATTGAGCTACCGCGGCGCCGTTTCCCAATCCACTTTCTTAGGTATTTACGTTTTCCTAGTAGAACCCTGGGAGTGTTAGCCATCTCCACCACTGCGGCGGCGGACGTGGAAGATCCTTTCTGCCGCAGGAACTGCCGCAGGAACATCCTTTCTGCCTGCAAGGATGTTCCACGTCCGCCGCCAAGGACTGTGAGTGGTGGAGCTGGCTAACACTCCCAGGGTTCTACTAGGAAAACATAAAAAACATAAATACCGAAGAAAGTGGATTGGGAAACGGCGCCGCGGTAGCTCAATTGGTAGAGCATCGGACACAAACGCCAGCCTCTGTGTGCTTCGCTCAAAGCACCGGCGCCCGTCTATACAACGATGGGGCCCGGCGCAGACTACTATCAGGCAGACGAAGAACCTCCCTCCCGGGTGACCACAATCGCCGTATTCTTTGGAAGCGGTGGCGACAGTCAAGCCTACAAAGAGCCTAGAACGACAGAAAGCTGAGCTAGTCGGTAAGGATTCATTATGCAAAAAAAGAGGTGAGGCGTGCAGACAGGACACAGGAGTAGAGAAGTGGACAACACAAGATAGTCGGCGTTCGTGTTGTCCACTTCTCTACTCCTGTGTCCTGTCTGCACGCCTCGCCCCTTTTTTTCACTACAAAGAGCCAACGCTGACAATTTCCGTGAAACGGGGTCGAGCCCTGTTTCACCTGCTTCTCCATTGCATCGAGGGCGGCTCGAAGGATGCGCACCCGAGGCGGAGTCCGGCGAGCTGGTGCGACACCATGGGTGGGATTCTGCGGACTGTGCTGCAATTCCAATTGGCCGCGAAATGGACATTGAATTCCCTCGTCGAGCGAAATAGTGAAAAGGAACTGCACAAAAAAGCGTAGCGCGGAGGTGTAAAAAAGGCAATTCCCGAGACTTTTGAAGCCAGCGCACGTTTTACTGTCGCCTCATGTTTCTTTTCACATTCTTTTTTCTTGGCCTAATGCCGGCAAAAATGCGAAATGAACCAAGCTAATTGCTCCATGGCCAAGTGTCAGCACGGAACATCATCTCTGGCCGGAGAGCGTCAGAGGTTTCCGGATACCAACCTGGCAGAGAGAACTACTGGGCGTCCCGGAAGAAGCTTCCAACCTCGGAAATCCAACAGGGTATATGCATGTTCTTCACCTCCTTTGTGGCCCAATCCCGGAGATGATGCAAAATAAAATTGTGTCCCGATGTCGAAGGTAGATCTGGTACTGATGCTACCGGTGCTCTCAGTGATCTCGGTACTGGTGGTATCACCACGCGGTGCCGGTGGTACCAGTGATTACGGTGGTATTGCCACCGCTGCTCCCGATTGTATCGGTACCAGTGGTACCATCATGCGGTACCGGTGACGATAACAGTAATAGGAGTCGGTGGTATCGGTACCGGTGGTGCCACCGTGCAGGAGCACCCCACAATAGCGGTACTGCCGTGCGGCACGTGCTACCGGTGGTAAAGGGAGCGTTCTCGCATTCCCCCGTGGGAGCTAACTAGCGCTTTTAGGCGCTGTCCTCTGAGACGCTGCAGGCCTCTCAAAACTACATGGCACGCGCACCACATTCTCACCCATAACTCGCTCAAGAAGACTTTCATTGACGTCAACTACAGGTTGAACCACTCTACAACTTTCTTTAGATGCGTGTGTATGCTACGTAATATACGGTATATTTCTGTTTCTGTCAATAGGCACCAGTTTTGCATTCGTGTCGCGATTCCTTCTTGACCTTGTGTGTCTCAGTTTTTTTCGTCCCTTGTCCTCAACGACAAAGGGGGGAGGGGGGGCTTACAATATGCCTTTGCAGCTTATATGCACGACCGCTGCAGTGGGTATGTGCACTTACGCGGAGTAGATCAACGTTGTGCTACAGTCCACCCGTAAACATTTGTTCTTCTATGGCCTTTCTTCCCTTTGGTCCCGTTCCTTGCAGAGTAGCATGCAGCCAAAAAATTGCGGAAGAACCCATCTCAGATGACTGTCAATGGTAATGCACAACAATTTTTTTTTTCAAATTAGCTCATTAATAGCACAGACAGACAGACAGACAGACAGACAGACAGACAGACAGACAGACAGACAGAAAGACAGACAGCGAACTTTACTGACAAGGTCCTTAGAAACCCTGCACTAGGGCAGAGCTGCGGGCCGCTCCCACGTGGGGACTGGTAGGCCGAGATAACCGCCGCATCGTGGGCTCTAGGACAGCCCAAGTTTGCCGTGAGAGTTCTGAGCTCTAGATGGCAGAGCTCCGTCCTTCTTCCGTGATGCGATTGGGTCCCTGTAACGAGGTGCATCGCCAGAGCACGCGTTCTAGATTGCTAACAGCCCTATAATCGGGACAAGTAGAGCGCCTCTGGAGTGATCGTATGAAAAAGGGGCAAGTTGGGATAAGGCTTAGTCTGAAGCATGCGTAAAGTGGACGCCAGAGGTCTAGCCAGTTTGCTATGAGGAGGAGGATAAGCCCTCCTCAGGTGATAGTGCTTAGTGCTTTCGTTGAAAGTAGTGAGAGCCCCGAAACTCGAGAACCACGGACTCGGAGCTCGCCCCTGCTCCCGCGCGGTGGATTAACGCTCGCGCTTGGAAGTGGGCGATGTCATTGAGATTGGGCAAGCAGTCAAGCAGGGGGGTCGAGGTGCGCCAGAAACCACGAGATGGCGCGCGGAGGGATTATTTTGTTCTTGAGAATCTTGTGAGCCTCCTCGGCGATCAAACCTGAAGCGATAGCCGTGACCGCCGATCTCGAATCGGTGAAGATTTGAGCTCTGCTATTATCTAGGAGTGCTATAGCAACTGCGACCTGTTGCACTCTAAATGGTGTTCAGCACTTCAGGGAAGCCGCACTCACTATCTGTCCGTCGTAATCAACGAAGTCAATGGCGAAGTTAGACGACTGTCCATATTGGGCTGCGTCGACAAAACATGTTGAGTAGGGATCGGCTTTGGTACTCTTGAAGAGGACGAGTGCTCTTGCCCTGCGTCTGCCTACGTTGTGTTGAGGATGAAGATTACGAGGAAACGGTGCGACTCGTATGTTGTTCCTTTGATCTTCCGAGATCTGATACTTCCGTTCTTCAATGAGGATAGGGTTGATCCCAAGAACCGCCAGGATCTTCTTTCCAGCCGGGGTACAGGATAGACGGGTCAGTTGGGCCGACCCCTGGGCCTCGATTATCTCGTCCAATCTGTTGTGCACTCCTAGTTGCATAAGGAGGTCCGTGCTCGCCTGTAAGAGAGTGCCTAGTACTCTTTTGATAATCTTTCTGATTTGCGTGTTCAACGTTTCTTCTCGGAGTTATACCAATATGAATATTTGAAATGGCGCGAACCTGTGATTTCAGGAGGCGAGCGTCACCGCCAACATAGACACTCTCCACTTGCCCCGTCTAGTATCCGCCAGGGGCATTTCTTCCCTGCGTTCTCCCATACCAGAGCCGGAGGATCGGTTGAAGAATACGTCATGGGCCCCGCCTTCTTTTTTCTCTCTTTCGCCTTTTTAGTGAGTGGCGCATTTCCGGTGACGGTCTCGATCGCGAGATGTTGCCTTTGTCTAGTTTCGCGCAGGAGACGATTTTGCGCGCCCTGCATGAGAACATCTGATTGGCAGTATAAGTAGGTGCGACAGTTGCAAGCACTGACGCAGACGCGAGATGATAAAAAAGTGTGATGGCGGCGCTAGAACGCGGTATAAAATAGCATAGCTTCGTTCTCTGCACGCGCGCTATTACAAGACGGGAACAAACAGATGAAACTGAAGTAATAATTTTCCAAGTCACGTGTCACTGTGAGTGACATCACAACACTGCCATGTTCGTAGGCGCACTTGTGCGATTGACGTCGTCTCTCCGGCTGGGAGCGCGGCGCCAGCGAGGAGAAGGGCAAACAGCATTTGGTATGAAATTTAGGCTCTGTCCGCGGCGCGTAGGGATGTAATAGTTCGCAGACATGATCGTTAGTGCGCCTTTTATACACTGCGCTTGTCATCTCGAAATGGCCAGACTTAGTGAAGGGCCCTTTAAGAACACTCGGCGACATCTAGCGCCATCGCCGCAAAGCATGCGCATGGCCTCCGAAATGCATGGCGCGCCGGTGCGAGGGAACGCTGAGAAACGCGCCAAGCGGCAACCGGGATCCTCTCGGGCTTCTCTCTGGACACGTTGTGCCATCAGGTGAGAATGCGGAGTAGTCTGCACGTAGCCTCCGAGACGAGAGGCGTGGCACACCAGTGCCTGCAAGCGCTGAGAATTGTTCCCTTGCTGGCCGCACACTCAGTGGTGCATATTCAGTAACCCCAGTTGGCGAGAGGTTCATTGAAGAGAAGCACATACCGAGTGCATTGATGACGCAGCTCGCTAAAGCGTTGGCGTAAAAGGCGTTCATTGAAAAGCGGCACATACCCAGAGTATCCGTGGCGCAGCCTGTGAATGCGTCGGGTTGCTGTCCGAACACTTGCGCGGTGGGTTCGATTCCAGAAATTTAAGGGATATATTTTTCGCCAATGCAGAGTAGCACATTCCCAGTGGCACATACCTAGTTACACAATTTGGCGTCAAATAGCTTAATTGAACAGCGGCACATACCTACCCCCCCTAACCAGCGCATACCCAGTGACCCGCATTGGAGGAGGAGGAATAATCTTTATTTGTGCAGAGCAGATTTGAGACCTAGGCCTCTACCTAAATGACGGCCCCGAGCCCCTGGGCCCTGGCGGCATCTTCGGCCTGCTGGATTGCCTTGAGTTGGTCTTCCGGTGCAGAGCTGAGCAACGCGTTCTCCCACTGCTCTCTGGTCTTATTTTATTCTGTATGGGTGTACGAGGACAAGCCCAAACCATATGTTGTAGGTCCGCCCTTTCTTCACAGAATCTACACCTATCCGTGTAAAGGTCCGGGTAGTAGCGGTGGTAGGCCACCGGGTTCGGATATGTATCTGTTTGTAAGAGGCGCCATGCCGTCGCTTGCCGTCTATTTAACGAGGAGTGTGCCGGGGGAAATGGGCCCTTCCCAATTTATAGTGTTTGGTGATCTCGTTAAAGCTGGTCATCTGGTCTCTCTCCGTTCCCAGTATTTGTTGCGTGTCACCTGCTCGGCCTGTCAGTTCTCGAGCCAGGTTGTGCGCTATTTCGTTCCCGGGAAGGGAGGAGTGTGCGGGTGCCCATATAATGTGAATGTCGCGATCTTCACGAAAGTTGTTTAAAATTCTCAGTGCTTCCGGCGAGATTCTTCCTTTTGCATAGTTCTTGACGGCTGTCTTGCAGTCGCTTACTACGATGTTAGCTTCCGTGGAGGCTATTGCCAGTGCTAAGGCAGCTTCCTCCGCGACCTCTGCCTTCCATGTTTTTACCGTCCCACTAACTCTGCAGTCACCCTCTAGACTCGTAGCAACTATCGACATACTCTGTCCATTTGCGTACTCCGCCGCGCCCACATAGACCACGTCCCTGGCACTACGGAATCTTTTGTGGAGAGCTCTCGCTCGTGCGTTTCTTCGATCTTGGTGAAACTCCGGGTGCATGTTTCTGGGGAGTGGGGGTATTGATAGATGTTCCCTTATTTTCCTTGGGATGTCTCTCCGCACTCCGTGCTGTGCTTCGTAGGTTATTCCGATGTCATGTAAGATGTGTCTCCCCGTCAAACTCTGTGTAAGCCTTTCATACTGCGCTACTCTCTGGGCCTCAATAAGTTCGTCTAATGTGTTGTGCATGCCGAGCGCCAAGAATTTCTCGTTTGACGTATTTGCCGGAAGTCCCAAGGCTTGCTTATACGCCCTTCTAATAATGCAGTCTATCTTGGCTTTCTCCGCAGCGTAGAGCTTGAGGTAAGGAAGCACATATACACATTGCATCAAAGATTTTCATTGAAGACCAGCATAGACTGAGTGGCATACACCCAGTGCTCCAAGTCGGCGTCAAATAGTTTCTTCGAACAGTGGTACCTACCCACTCCCATATCTGCAATGACCCTTGTCGGTGTGAAATATATTCGTTCAAGAGAGGCACGTATCTACACATTGGCACACATTCAGTGAACCAGGTTGGTCCGATGGTTGGCTTCGAATCCAGCAACCTCAGCACAGCAGCCCGATGTGCTAACCATTCGACTACGGACTACCCAGCGGCCCAAGTATAACAGTGAAAACTGTTACAAACATACATATACACAAACATAGATAGATAGGGCCCGGAAAGGGCGCGAAGTACCGAAAGAGAAAGGGCAAATTATAAATGAAAGGCAGGGAGGTTAACCAGGACTGAGCCCGATTGGCTACCCTGTATACACTGGGGAAAGAGAAAAGTGGGGAGATTAAAATAAGAAGAGAAAGTTCACTGCGGATATCGACCGGTCACTTAGTCCGGATCACAGACGGTGACTCAATCTGGTAGCTTTCAGGTATCGCAGCAGCGCTTTTGTGGCCTTTTGTAGCTGCGATATGCGAGGCCATGGCCCCAAGATCTTGTTCAAGGTGAACGGTTTTCGGTCTAACTGATTTAGAGCAGTGCAGAGATCATGTCTTTCATTTTCAAAAGTCGAGCACAGTAGATGTTCTATGGTCTCCTCGACACCGCAGGCACTGCACTCGGCGCTATCAGCCATTCCAATCAAACACGTATATGCATTGGTGAATGCGACGCACAAGCGTAAGCGGCACAGCATTGTTTCCTCATTTCGCTGAAGCCCAGGTAACAGCCGCAGTTGCATAGATAGGTCCCGGCGCAGAATACCGGCGGGTTCAAACGAACAGTTCGCGTTGCTTGCACATCCGCTGCAACGTAAGATCCGCCGGCAGGACGGCACCCACTTGCCGACAGGCGCTGCTCTACAATCGTCGGCAGACGGCCGTTTCATCCGACGCCCGCTCATCACAATCTCCGAGGTCTCCGATCACTCGTCGGTGCCGGATGTGGTTTGTCTCGCAGACGCGACAACTTGGAGTCGCGTAGCGCGAAGGGGTGCATGGACATCCGGTGGTCTTGCGAGCCAGCTGGCTGAGCGTGCAACGAGCCGTCAATGCCAGCTGTTGATGATAATTTTTAATGCGAAGCATTCTTTGCCTCATATCAGGCACTTTGCCTATCACTAGTTCATGCTGGACTGGTTGGCTAGCCCAGCATCATTTATTAAGAAAACGCTGTTTGATGCATTGAAGCACAAAAGTAGCTGGAACAACAATGCCTTTCGTCGGTCGCTTTGAAAATTAATATATCCAAACTGGTGCCGCCCTGAGCATTCGTTAAAGTGGATACGCCTTGCAAACTCAAGAGCTAGCTACGATTCGTAGACTAAAATATGTGCCGTATTATACTTTATTAAAAATTCAGTGTAATTATGTTATTTATTCAATTAACCATCTTGATTTCTCATAGAAGTAATGGCCGCCTCATCAAGTTACTTTGGTCAAGTGTTAGAATTGTCCTGTCTGCCACAGGGAACTTTTTTTTTAATTTGGTGCAACAGAAGAAAGCACCCTCTATACGATACAGCATGCAGTTAGCGGTTATTTCGTGAACGAGATGAGAGATTTGTTTTCTTGCGAGAAAGTAAGTTTGGAGGCGCAATACTACTTTTTACGGGCTATGTTAATTAGCACCATTATTGTGGTGAATATGTCAGAAAATTAAAATGACAGCAGTTTTTACGATAGACGTAGCGTGGGCACAGTGGTCTTCCAGGAGCTAAAGACAAGAGCGGCAGCAGGGAAAGGAGCAGTAAGAAGGTATTATTTCTGCTTGTTTCAAGCTCCTGCAGCCTCCGCAAAGCAATAATTCACATAAAGAGAGGTGCACTAATGCATCCGGTTTGAATATTGAAGCTATACTTTATTCAATCAGTGATTATCTCATCAAATTTTCAAGAAACGTATACTAACTTGAGCTGCAAGAAATGAACTCCATTTTTTAGAGCAAAGTTTAAAGTTTTATCAACGTTTCTGACATTTTTCCAGGTTTTCAGCGATTCAAGTGTCTTTTGGTTGCGAAATATACTCGTAACTGCGTGGTGTATCGTATATGACACGCGACAGTTCTTTGTTCACAACATCACAACCAAGCAGTAGGGGCCCTATTAATAATTCACTTAAGAATACTGTAGGCCTTTCCCGGTTGCCGCTCACTCGCATTAGTTTCATTCGCGTAGAAAACTTCATTTTATTTAAGCTTTAGCATGGTGCATGATGCTTTACAGGGTGTCTGAACTAAAGTGCACTGCCATAGTCGTGGTGCAAATTTCCCCGCAGGAGTCAGAAAGACCAGGCCAGGGTGGCGAGAGAGGACGGATCAGAAAAGTTCACTGCGGGGACGCGCGTCCTCAGATTATTTCTGCGCATGGCTGGCGTCTCCGGCTGTGCAGATGTGGAAGAGCCGGGCGTCCGGCTATCGCACATAGCACACGCGGCGGAGGAAGTCGCTGTCGTAGTGACGCAGTAGTACGAGAGATGGCGTGGTGGTGACGATGATTTATTGGCATCTCCTTTGAAAGGGGCTGGAACAAACATCCACCTAGCCTGCTTGAGTTAACCATGCATGCTATACATATTTTTCATTCTAGTACTTTTGTATGCGTCGCCTAAATCTCAAAAATTCTCCATCTACCTTGCACCGTTGCCTATGTTTGCGACGTATCCGGTCGTATCAATCTGCTCCCTGCTATTTTTCCACCAATACTCTAAACGTCCCTTGCTTATCTCGACTGCTGACCGGTTGATGCTTCCGTCCACTTAAAACCCAAGCGCTTCTGGGAGGTGTACGTTACCTCCGGGTCTCACTGCATGAGTTCCTTCGCGTTCCATGGGTATGTGCCGAGTGGTCTCCGGATTTTTGCTCCAGCATAGACGTGCATCATCTTGTAGAAAATATTCACTCCGGTACGCTTTTGTCCCGTGCCCCGTTTATCATATATTCGCATTGGCTCACTTTCATTTGACTCGCCCTAGTACATTTTGCAAAACTCCTGCTTTTTATACGTGCTCTCTGTTGCGACTATAATTTCGGTGCAATTACTCACGATACATGACCGGTGACAGCTGCTACTGCGTAATACATTGGAACAAATGACAGCATCATTGAGATTTTTTCCTGGCCGTTGCATATGTGCAAGAATGTAAACACGGTTCTTGAATGACAAAGATATATGACAAAAAATGACATTAACATATTTGTCCTCAACTTGTTCATTTCATGGCCTTTACATTTTTCATATCAACGGTATGCACTGCTTTGCTAGTTTCGAACTGATATAGTTCTAAAGTTCGCGTGATGTATTCTTTACTTATTAAATAGACAAAAAATGTGGAAGCATTGATATCAGTTATTTTGGGCAAAATGTTTGGCACATACGAGTATATTCTGTTATGAAAAAATACATATCTTGCTTGTTTTGACAGTGCGTAGCGTTCAAGAATTAGTTTGCAGCATCTTTGGCAATGGCAATGCAATTATTATTCATGTATTTGATCCCTCGACAAATTGTTTAAGACGAAGCTTTAGCTCGGGCCCAACTCCAACGCGGCCTATTCAAACACATGTAAAACGTAAAAACACTTTTCTGAGATAAACACTGGATCGCTTTGAATGAAATTTGTTGCATTTAAGAGAGAAAGTTAAATTCTAATGTCTGTTGGAAGCGGAATTTCGATTGAGGGCCTGAATCCTGTTAAATATTTCGAAAAATTCGAAAGTTCGAAAAAAATAGAAGCACAACGTTTACAGTCTAATAGCTCTGCATCAAGAACAGATATTGCGGTTCTGTAAAGAGAAAAGCGGATAAATTTGGTATGTCAATTTGTACCTCACATGAATTGGTTACTGTGTACAAGGATACTGCAAAAGCCGTATTTCCATAATACAAAATTCTTTTGAGATTCATGTGTAACATATCATTTTTATCCGCTGTAGATGTATTAGCTGAAACTCACAGAAATATGATATCATTTTTCATTGTTGAGTTACAGAGCTCTAAACTTGATAGTTTCGTTTTCTGAAAATGTGCGATTTTGTCCAATTTTTAATAAAGAATTGACAAAGTAAATGAAAAATTCGAAACAGCAGTGAATAGAAGTTAAGCTTTTTTTTTTAAATGCAACAAAGATCTTCAAATTTGGCGCAGCTGTTGCCGAGAAAAACGAATTCTTCTTCTACATGTATTTAGATCGCAGCACCCGAGCTAAAGCTTCCTCTTCAGGAGGAGGCTGAGTTGCAACTTGACCCCCCCTCCGCACGAAATTTCTGGCTACGCCACTGCATACAGGGGCCTTGTTCACAATGTACTCATAGTCGAAGGTAAAACGGACGCCGATCAAAAACATTAAAAGAAAAGAAACCAAGACGGTTCGGCTCCCATACGGGCGCCTTTTTCACATAAGGCCCATGTATGGGAGCCGAAACGTCTTGGTTTCTTTTCTTTTAATGTTTTTTGGTAGGCGTCCGTTTTACCCTTGACTAAGGTTACCTTTTACATAAGTATGCCTACCTATACAATAAAAAACCACAGCCTTTCTTTATTTATCTTTAATTGCCTTTTAGGTGTCGTGCTTAATTTCTCTAAGACGGCATTAGCGTTAAAGGGTCCCTGAAATGGCTCGTACAAATTTTGTAGACGCGTAAGGTACAGATACAGTAAAACATTCACGCCACAATTTAAGTGAAGCATCTCATATTAAAGAGAGCTACGGACGATTACAAGTTACCCTTCTCCATAGCCATGAATTTTCACCTCAACTCGTTCGCCGAGTAATAAATTATAAATGTGACTTCTGATGAAATATTGACTATAACTTATGCTTTAAATATCAAAAGGCTGAGAATACTACCCTGGGATACTCCTAAGATTATCGGCTATATGACCGAGACCATTTCATTAATCGATACAAACTGACATCTTTCTGAAAGATAACTTTCTAGTACCATCAGGGGAAGCTCACGAAAGTCACACGGCGCACTTTTGATCGCAATCTGGATAAAATTTCTCGGTCGTGATTTGCTCCTTTGCGCAAGCTGCGCGAGGGAGTCAATCACAGTCGATAATTTCGATCCGGATAGGGCTTGATCGCGATCAGAAGTGGTCGTGTGACATCGATATTAATTTATCAAATTTTATTATTTATGTAATCAAAGTTTTGTGTGAAATCAACAAAAGTTCCAAGAATAAATAGTTTTTGTTTTGTTTTTTCAAACTTCTCCAATATATACTCTTTCTGGTTGAGGAGAGCAAGTTCTGTTGATCGATTTCTTAGAAAACTGTGCTCACAGCTCGTCACGTTATTGTTACAGAAAGAATATAATCGATTATAGATTCCAATCGACTGATGTGTAATTCGAAACATTTTTTTTTTTTTTGTCCCATTTCTTACGACTACACGAGCTACTTGCATTTTGGATGAAAAAGAACGTTGAAATATACATAGGTTAAATACATAGGTTATACATAGGCCAGCACCGGTGCACTTTTATTGATTACGTATTTGACTGTCTTAGTTGTAGCCATGCTTGTAGCTCATCAGCATATCGCAGCTACGGCGGTTTTGAGCCCCAATAAGAAAACCGCACAAACTTCAGGTTCTACTTCTGCTTCTAAAGAGAACGTGTATCTGTGTCTAAAGTTGTGTAGGATGCGCGTGGTCTAGCGTCAAAATCTCGTTACACAAAATAGTCACCCGCCGTGGTTGCTCAGTGGCTATGGTGTTGGGCTGCTGAGCACGAGGTCGCGGGATCGAATCCCGGCCACGGCGGCCGCATTTCTATGGGGGCGAAGTGCGAAAACACCCGTGTGCTTAGATTTAGGTGCACGTTTAAAGAACCCCAAGTGGTCGAAATTTCCGGAGTCCTCCACTACGGCGTGCCTCATAATCAGAAATTGGTTTTGGCACGTAAAACCCCATAATTAAATTTTTAACAAAATAGTCGTTGATCGTAAAATCACCACCGACTAATTAACCCCAACCATGTAATGTTTCTGTCACCGGTTCCCCTTCCTTGCTATGCGTTCCGTAATATATATGTTCGTTCGAGCAGGAAGAACAGATCTCAAGCAGCATTTCAAATTGAGTTGTATGAGTGATTTACGATGCAGTCCGACTCTGCAGTGCAGGCAAGGTATGATTAATTTGGGGGAAGTTTTGGAATACAGTCAGGCTACTTCTAGCTAGTGTGGCACGTTACTTCTGAGAAGGGATGGTCGCTGGCGTAGCAATGCGATGCAGTGTCTCGCCCCCCTAGCCAGCTCATCAATATGGAGATTCTTGTCGAGCGGCTTGACCAACAGCTTGAAATGTGAAAACGAATGCCATATGGCGATGCACCATAAGGAGCGTCATATGCTACCGTTCCCCATAGCATTTTCGGCACGTCAGTAGTGGTAGTTGACAAATGAAAGGCACAATGGAGCATAAGTGACAACATAATCCGTAAAAACTGGTAAAAACGACGTGATAGCGGCGGCCGCCGTTCGCGTGCTGGTGACGAAAGCATCTATGACGAAAGCACAAGAGCACGATGACGTCAAAAACAGAAAAATAGACGCTGCAGTCGCCGCCGTCGCGCGGGGTGGCGCCACAGGGCCCGAGGCGAAAAAAGAACGGACCACACAACGGACAAACTTGTCGCTGCCGAGAAGCAGCCATGGCGAACGCGAGAGTACGCAGCGGCCCCGCTCCGACGGGTTTCTAACGTAATGTTGCGTGTGACATAGCTACATCGTGCCCATTTCTGTCTCCGCGACACAGCGAAGGTTTGAGAGAAGCTCAGGGCGAGTGAATGAATTTTGCTAGGATATGTCGTGATCGCCCGCGCTGTTGATGGATGTGCGCGGAGACCGTATGCATTCATCGGTCCGCTGGGTACAGGACCGACCAATATGTCTTGGAAAGCCGACTTGGATGGCGACGACGAGGACTTGCAGAGCGACGTCGCTTTTTTCGACCCTGAAGCTGCCTCCACGTCTCAGCCGTGTTACATCCAGGGCGACGGCGTCGAGCCCCCCTGCAGCGCAGCAGCGGTCGATCTTGGGAGCCTAGGTCAGAACATTCGCGATGCCGTTTCTTTCACTGCGCAGGGCGCGCTTTCGTCTAGCAGCAGTTCCATTGGTGGCAACTCAGGCCTGTTGCCATTTGAGTCGTCGTACCGGCTACCGAGCTCGAGTTTCTTTGCTAGAAGAATAAGCCCCCCCGTGGCGCCGCAGAACGTTTCCCTGACCGACCGCGACATGAAAGAGCCGTCGCCTCCACTGCTCCGAAACAGTTGCATGGAGCAGGACGATGAAAATGAGGACGTGGATGGTCAGGACGCAGCCAGCAGCCCACGTTCGAGCGTCACGGACTCGGAGGGACTGTCGTCATTCAGCGAGGGCTCGATGGAGGACCTGTCGGAGTCGGAGTCCATCACGGACGTGACGCCACTTCATTCGCCTTACATGTGTGACAGCCCCGTGCCCGTAATGAAACTACCTGTCAGCAAACTGACGATGTCTGAAGCAGGCATAAACGGCGTTACCCGTTCCGGCGACAGCAGCAGCGGCAGCGATTCTGATAGAAGTTCCTTCAGTGGCGCCAGGCGCAAACGCTCGTCCGCCGTGCCATTGCCTGGCAAGGTGCGCCTGGGAAGCAAGCACCAACAGCGAGAACCCGTTGACCTGCAGCTTCTCGTGGACGCCATCAGGCGCCTCGAGGCGCATCAATGCGAGCAGGGCCAGGCCAACCGGGCACGCAAGGAACCCCGGGCCAAGGGGCGCAAGAATATGTCATTCTCGAATGAAGAAGTCCAGCGTATCGACCGCGAAAACCAGCGACTCTTGAAGCGGATCTTGGCACAGCAGAACCGACCGAGGCCAAAATTTGACTCAAGGACGCCGTCCCGCCTGGCGCCTTCGGCCATCAACCGGCAGCGACAGCAGCGGCAGATTGAAGTGGAAAACCTCGTAAGTTTTAGTGCCAGCTTGCGCCATCCGCTCAATTCGTTTCTCGCCTCGGCTGCTTCCTGAAGACGTGCGGTGGTGTATCAACGAAGAAAATCGCCCTCGATGAGGTGGGGGGTCGGCTACCTGTGGCATTAGCGCAGGCCAAGCTTTGCCAGTGCTAATGTGGTAACTTAAAGCTTGGAATTTACTTTGCAGGCAACATTTCGAAAAGCTCGCCATTTTGTGCTGTGTGCTTTGATTTGGTTCTAAAGACTTATCTACGCAATGATGGGAGAAAAAGTTTGCACAACACTTGCGGTATTTAAGTTTGTTTGCCTCCGAGAGTGGCTCATACCCACTATGGGGGATTGGCCAAGAATCCTTAGTTTGTATACGTCTTTTTCACATGAATGCTTCTGCTTTGACTGCAGTGCTGTAGTCAGCCAAATGTGGATAATTGGCCCTTAATGTTGAATTTACACAGTGATAAAGAATTCAGCTGAAACGTGATTAGTGAACTCAAGGTGAGTATTAAAATTTGGACCACCATGTCTGTCGCCAAATTCAAGGAATAAAGAAGTATACATATCATCGAGTCTGCGTTAAAAAATTATTGCAGAAAAGTTTCTACTAGACGTAGTGTTGCATTTTGGATCAGCTTGTACAACACTGGTGCAAACAATAACAGAGGAAGGAGGAGGAACAGCCTGTCCTGTCATTTTTGTTGTTCTCTCGGCCTTCACTGTTTGTGCTGAATGTAATCGATCAGAAACCACTGCACACAATATGACTGTATTCTCAGGTCCTTATTTTTACAAGACATGATATCCATCATGCCTCGCTTGAGCAATGGGCGTTTTGCCTACTAGCATAGCCAATCAACATGCACTGAAAATGATATCCCCAAAGGCGATTGAGTCAGGGGCTGCATTCTTAGGTGATAACTTTTGCAGATGATTTTGCGTGGTGCAACACACAGCACAGTGCTTCACTGGAACAACGGGCACTCTACCCTGTGCACTGGCTCACCCAAACAACATGCTCTGCCAGTAATAGCTTCAAGAGTGGTGGGTCACGAATGTGTTTCCTTTGCAGGGTGGCTGGACAAAACAAAAAAAATAACTTTAAATCCCGAAGAGTAGCCAAAATGAAGTTAACCTACAGTAAAGATGAGAAAAGTAGCTGAGATACATCTGAATAGTCGCCACAGATACACGCAAACCATGCCAGTGAGGGGCGACTTTAGATCAGTGCTGATGACTGAGATTTGTAGTGTAGCTGAAGACATACTGTTGCCATGGTGTAACACTTCACTATATATATATAAAATATCCAGCATATAGAATTCATTTCGCAATTGTGCAATGCTCACTAAACAGTAGAAAAAGAAGTGCACAGGACTTGTGCTGTCCTGTGCACAGGATTTGGTGACTTGGGATATGGTGTAAGGCATGTGTTGAAACTCCCAGATAATAACGTAGGCATTGTTTTCCCGAATATTGGTATGATGCAGTAATTACACCGCAGACAATGTGTTAATGTTAGACTGAAGGAGCACCAGCATTCACCGTCTGAAGTAAAACTTTATCCCCTTGCTGCTCATTCCAGTAAATGTGGCTGCTCGCCACTTGCAGGTCCTGCACTTGCAAGTGCAGGTCCTGTGCACTTCCTTTTCTGATGTTTTGCGAGTACTGCACAAGCCAGAAGATAACTAGTACCAACTTGCTCAGTTTTTTATCCTAAACTAGTGTAGCGAAGTTCATGTTCGTAAACAAAGTGGCAAAGTGCAGGCAGAAAGAGAAGGCAAATGCACTACTTTGCTGCATGCCACTTTGACCAACAACCCCTTGTAAAGCATTTAAAGAAATATTGTTAAATCTATGTCTTACTTACCGAGAAAATTAGTGCTCGTAAGGTTTGTAAAAAATTTTTTTTTTTTCCGGCACAGAATGTGATGACAGCACTGCCATACGTTTGCTATTACTAAATGTTTTTTAGTAATAGCTTGTCTGTTACTGACGGTTTTACTCCTAGTACCAATGCCTGAAGTAGGAAAAATATAGCAAAGTGATGCAGAAGACAATTCGCAGGGAAAGAAGTGATGCATCAGAGATGGGCGCAGAGTGAAACAAGGCACGAACAAGTACTTTTCTCTATACTTGTCTCTAGTGCACTTACTTCCTTCCCCGGAGTATATTGAGCCAACTAGAACAGCAGCAAATCTTGTTAAGCCCAAATCCTTGCAGCTGAATGTTCCAAATGTAGCCACACTTTGCAGCCTTACTCTACAGGCATAAATTGAAATGCAATTCAGTCGTAACGAATTAGAATTTTTTTCACATAAGTGTTTGCCTGTATGCGTGACTGCAGCTTGTGTAACAAATCTCTGCAAAAATATTGCATTGAATTGCCCTCATTGGCTTTACCAAAGAGGTCTGCCGACTTGTCCTTTCTACATCATTTTCCAATTTGCTTATGGCACAGTAATTCAGTGTCTTTGTGGTGCCGTGCATATGTTGAGGTGCAAGAGTTTCACTGTTACGATCTAGTAGCTAGAGTTTGGTATTAGCACAAAGACAACCTGCAAGAAAAGAACTCTGACACCAACTCAAAATTGAAACATTACCATAGGTTATGTGCAGACTGAACATGCATTTCATTACACCAGTAATGACCAACTGAGGCATATAGCAACATTTCCTTTTACGAATGTAACCTCCACTTCATGAATTTCTGCAGTGATTTGATTAATGACCTGCAATAAAAAGAACCACTTGTTATTGAAGTAATATGACTTAACATTGTGCAGAGATTAAGCATGCATTGCTATTTCTGAAAGAACTGCTCCCTGCAGCAATAACGCTGAAAAAGCTTTCTATATGCACTCGCATTATAGCAAGCCATGCCCAAAAATTGGGATTTCAAGCTATCATTTCTTTCAGTGCAGAGGTTGTGGACTACTCATTGTGCAGAGCAAACAAGTAATGCAGCAACTTGTCCTGTGTGCAGAGTCTCACAGTGCACCATTCTCTTCACGAACCACAGGCACTTCTCAAGAGAATTGAGTCTGCCAAGCCATCTCGAGAAGTGGCACCTTCGCAGGACCTCAGCCATGTGCAGAGAGCACGATCCCACTCCCTCTCTCTGACGCGACATACTCTGCAGACTCCTCCGGTAATGGCGACAGCAGCAACACCACCGCTGGCAGGGGTCAAGCATTTCCCACCACGCCAGAAGCATCACTCCCACTGAGCTTGGCTGTCCTTTCGCCTTTGCAATGAAACAGTGTTGTGAAGAATGCAGCCCACCAAAGTTCCTCTTATGGCATTGCAGTGGACTTATCCTTACATTAGCTGTCTGTGTAGCCACACCCAGTCGCACACATTTGTGCTGAGAGTGCACACCCAGCACTCTCAGCTAGTGGCATGGTGATAAAGGGTTTAAGAAGGCACTGTCTGGTTTTGTTCTTGCCATCTTGTGCTGGGTATCCTGTGTCTTAAGCCA
This sequence comes from Dermacentor andersoni, assembly GCF_023375885.2. Taxonomy (NCBI): domain Eukaryota; kingdom Metazoa; phylum Arthropoda; class Arachnida; order Ixodida; family Ixodidae; genus Dermacentor; species Dermacentor andersoni. The sequence continues at coordinate 9,308,881 of NC_092817.1, read as the reverse complement.
AACTTTATGCTTTGGCTATTTATTTGCCATGTTAATTGATTGTATTGTTTCTACTACAATTAACATATTCATACAAATTTCCCAATAGTCGTCTAGGCATATACAACAGAACTGCATTTCGCCACTGTTGTGGACACTTGGTTGTCAGCTGTGGATGCTTTTGGTTTTTGTACCTCATCTGCCATCCCAAGTTGTGGGTGCATGGCACTCACTGAAATAGTTTCAGCCAAGTGGCAATCATGGTCAGTGAAAAAAGTAGCACTTGCAGTCTGAGCAATGCTTGATATTTCACATACTTTTATGCAATCGCAGCAATGCAGAAGTTTATGGTGCCGGTGAATACTGCACTTTGATCAAGCTTGCTATTGTACTTGGTCAAGAATGTTGCCTGAAAAATGTATTGTACAGTATGCTTCATTTCTTTAATGGAGCATGAATAATTGATTCGACGTTTGCAATGCTCACATGTGGCATTCATTCCCTTCAGCTGTGCTAGTGAAATAAGCCTTTGTAGCTGACAAAGCATGTCTGCTGCGCAACACAACAGCTAATCCACAGTTTGTATGACTGAAATTTTGTATGCCTAAATCCTTAAATATCAATTGTTTTTCTATGTGTCCATGATGCACCAATGTGCAAGTTTTACAAGGTTCATTTATTACCCCCTAAGGTGTCACTGTGTATGGTCTGAGAGCTTTAATGAAACGGTGCAAAAGCTTTATTGTGGAACAGCACTGGCTATTGAAATACGTAGTGTGGGAAAATACCTACATGTTACACTATGATGCTGGCATTGTGTTACTAATTATGTTTACAACACAGGCGTCCCAAACAGACCTTTTTGCTCACAATGCCGGAAACGGTCCCCATTTCACTGAAACAATATGGCGTAGATAAAAAGTAACAGGATACATTGACGCAGTGCCACTCAGTCTTACAATGGAAGGCATGTACAATACTTCTTGTGTCAGGAATGCTGTTACACAGGCAGTGGCACATGCTATATTGACATTGCAATGTGCATGAAATTTTCAGCCTGCCATGGCCAGCATTTGTAAATAATTTTGTCAGAAGTTTTAGCTGTGCCTGTGCATGAGGCAGCTTCTTGGCAACTGCTCAATGGTCTTGCAACCTTGTGGAGAGACGTGTACATAGGCATTTTCTTTCTTTCTTTTTTAGCAACGTACATACTAGAGCTTGGTGCATGGCATTGTGAGGCACACTTTATTTTTGTACATAAATCTACTTTATGCTCGCGTACAGTTGCATCCAAAGGCTCAGTGTAGTTAGTTTTACATTGCGCTTGTGAGCTACATAAAAGTAGGCTCTTAAATTATGTTAAGGGACACTGTGGCAGCTCCTTGACCATTATGAAGAAGCAGTTGTCTTATATTTCTGCAGCTGGATGATGCATAAGACAGATAAAGTTGTATAGAAATGCTGAAATTTAAGCAGAAAACGCTATGTCAACACCAAACCTGAATTGAGCATTTTGGAGAGCCAATTATGACATCAGTTAGTGTGTTGAGTTACAACAAATTCCAAATGTTCTTGTGTGACGCAGCTCTTGTTGGTGCATAAAAAGAGGTTGCTTTGTGAAGGTCATGTTATTGCTGAAATCTCTATGGTGGCAAAAAAAGCTGAATGCAGTCTGCGATTGTAATAAGCATTCTGTACCTCTTGTTTAGAAGCAGCTTTACAGGATGCTGGGGAACTGCTGCTCCAATGCTGGCACTATATGGCTGGCAAGCACGAGGCAGGAATTCACTTTCAAAGGAAAAGATTGCGGGCGCACGGCATACCTTGAAATGAGTTGGCGAAAAAACTATGTGGTCGTACTATTTGGCCAAAGTATCCACGAGAACATACATCACAGGTTTTGTTCAGACATACAAGCCTCAAAAGATCACTGGAGTCTGCACACACCTTGCTGCTAAGTATCTTGACATTGATTTGGAACTGATGGCAAAGCTAGTGTGCCATCAGCCTGCTAGTGTGCAGGCTGATGTGCCTGTTAATACGAGCAGCTTTAGGAATGGCACAGTATGCCAGGTGTCATGGTAGCATATGTACGTTTCTCTGTTTCTGACATAAATGAATCGGTTTTAGTTTCACTGACAAGCTATCACTGATAAGAGGAGTCTTCAGCGCCAACTACATTTTTATGCACCAGCTTAGACTGAGCAAATGTTAGATGCCCTGTCCACATAACTCAAGCAACATTCCTAACTCATTTTCATTGAACGCTAGTGGTATGCAAATATTCAAAATTTCAAATGCAGGTCTAATTGTCTTTGCTATTCAATTTGTATTCGATTCAACAATTTACTATTAGATATTGCCGAATATTTATTGATGTTAAAGTTAAAAGAATAACAATGCTGATTGCAGCTTAAAGGGAGAGAAATCGATAAAAGAGGACTGTTCTGAATAATTTGCTGGAGGAGAAACACAGTTGTTGTGCAGAGTTCATGAGCAAAAGCACGCAGCAGATTAGCTTCTGCCTAATCATTTCCCATCATTGACTTTCGGTCAGCCGAGTACGAATTTGTAGACAACGAAAATTATGATTGGCCGATTTCACCATGTTCGAATTCCTCTAAAACAATGTGCAGAGCTCTGGTATTCTCTGTTTTATCACAATACTCCATGCACATCTGGTAACGTGCTGTTCCCGTTTCACTGTTGTCATAGTCGTGATGCACTATGCAAGTGAAAGCAGTCGTTTCTCATCTAGAAGCTGCTCAATTGACTGAATATCCAATTACAAAGTATTACAGGAATATGTAACAAATAATGGAGTTAAGCCTCTTTATATACCAGATGCACTTCTCACAAAAGTTGCATTTCATTTTCTTTCTTCTTTAAGATTTGATATTCTGAGGTCCCTCGGAAGTGCAGATGTAAACCAATGCGAGCACAAGCTTGCATGCATTTGGGCTAGAGATTTCCAAGGGGAGTTCAAACATAGTATCCAACTGCCTATTTGAGCAGTCTTGGTAGATATAAGACATGCAAAACTTTATGGCAATTTAGGTAGTGTTTTTTGTGCCAATGAAATGCTATATATGTCCAAAGCCACAGGGCACAAGGCCCAGGCTAACCACATTTATTATTGATACAGTTGACTTCCATTAATGCATCTAGGACATGCAAAATAAGTTTGGATTGATAGAATGTAAAATTGGCAGTGAAATGAAATTCTATTCGCTTGCAGTACCTTACAGTGGCGACCAGCCCTTGCATTTTGAAGTCAGCATTGTACAGGAAGCTTGAATTGCCAGTATGGGCAACACATTACCCACCTTGTCACTGTACTAAGGATTTTTGGTCCATCTTTGATGTCACTTCTGAGCCCAGCTCAGACTGCTAAGTCATACGCTGTTGGTGGCTGGGAAGAGGTTGCAGTATACAATTGTGTTGAAAAAAAAAAAAGGTCTGTTGACAAATCAGTATGTACATTTGCATTTGTTGGCTTCATTTCCTCTACACCTCTGCATCTAAAAGCACCATTTTCATCCTCCTGCTCCTCAATTCTCTCGTACTCTATGGATGCAACTTGTTCCACTCATTTTTGGTGCACCTGGCAGGTGGTGTCTGTGCTGCAGCCCCACTACTTGATTATAGAATGTCCATGTTGACACATTAGCATGACTTGCAGAGCTTGTATCCTACTCATAAGGAACTATTTTATTAGATTCACAGTGACATGTCTTTTCCTACATGGAAAAGTAAAAGCTTGAATTGAGACTTTCAGACGCATTCAACTGACAGATTAACCAATGTCAAACTATTGTACTAATGTTTGGCACTATACAAATATTGAGAATTTTAAGAATGGCAGACAGGAGCATCGTTACTTAAATAGCACAGCCAAAAATTATTTCATAATTGTGATAAGTCATGCATTGCATGACGTTGACCCATAGAGAAAAAAAAAATGAAGCCTCAACAATCCCAGAAGCACTGCAGAAACCATGGCAGAAGTTGCATGTCATTTTAGGCTTTGTTGTCCTCACTTACAGCCGAAACAGCAATGGTTGTGCTCTGTGGGTGACATAGCTATGGTTGGCGTGGAGGCAGAGAGGTCAGTTTTGAGATTGGAAGCGGGTAGAGAGGAGGACGAGGGGAGTCCTCGTAAAGTTTCGAGAAGCAATGTTGGGGCCTCTCCAAACATTTAAAGTGAAGCTTTCTTGGCAAACCCTCCTAGACATTCCCCGAAGGTGGCTGCTGGCTTACCAAATAGGTCGCACGCAGAACCGCACTGCTACCTTTACTACCCTCGTAGGTGACCATGCTGATATTTTCTACAGAATTACTTAATAAAACAATGATGCCCAAATCCTCATTGCAACAAATATAAGTCACTGAAACAATTTCTTTAATAAAGCAAACCTTTCTATGTCTACTTTCCTAACCACTGGGCAACAGTTTCGTTTATACTTCTATCGTGCCAACACCAACTACCTCTTTGTGATGATTGCAGTGTGTCGATTCTCGTACTATGGTACATACCCATGACGATGGATTGAACAAGCAGGCAGTACATTTAAAATAAGAAATGAAAAAAATACAAGGCAATCCAAGAGTTGTTGCATTGCATAGCACGAGTGCACAACGTGCCAGTTCCCATAATTTATGCCAAGGATGCAGGAATGAAATGGGCAAATTTATAGTACTCAAGTAACCACTTTACGAAAGCTTCGTTGCACATATTCCAACATGTGCATTGCATCTGTATTACTTTTTCTTACTGCTATGTGGCCACTGCGTTTTTTTTCTTTTTCAAGTGAAGCTTGTATTGGCACACATGTGGTGTTGTCGTGGTCATGAAAAAAAAAACCAGTTGCACCCAGAGCAGAGCAGGTGCGAGAAATGGCGGTTTGATGAGTTGACAGCTCCGTAGGTGCCAAAGTGTCATTAGCATGAATTCCAGCTGCATATGTGCACGCTCACAGTAAACGCACAACCAATCGGAGCCATTTCACTTTCATTTGGGAAGGAAAGGGTTTCGCATGTGCTGCCGCCGGTTTCATTTACGTTCAGTTCAGTCTCGGAAAATGGATGGGACAGTCACGCGCTGTGTGTTCCCCCAAGGAACAGGCAGCCTTCAACGAGTGGCAGCGCGAACTTGCCCTTGAAAAGGCGTGCCGATCCAGCTGTTAGGAGCCGCCCAAGCAAGCCAGGCAATCTGACAGCAACGAGAAGATCCTGAGCTGAGGGAGCAGAAGGCCGAAGCAATCCGGCATCATTACCTGCGGATTACTTAACCGTGACAAAGGTCAGGTGCACGCAGGACAAGCTTCACTTATCCCACTTTCCAATAGGGGAAGGGTTGGTCATTTATCAATTTTTATAATAGATAAATGACCTTTAGCATTTAGTCTGGAGCACTTGGAAAAAATATTAGTGCTAAAAACATTTTGGTGTATCAGACTGACATCGAAAATGTATCACCTTTTCTCAAGTAAAACTGGCTATATTTTTTTATGTCCACTGCAGAATGAACGCCTCTCTCAGTGACCTCCAATTACCCGTCGTGCACTAGCTAATTGCAACTTGCACCTGTGAATTTCCCAATTTCATCACCCCACCCAATTTTCTGCCATCCTAGACTGTGCTTCCCTTCCCTTGGCATCCATTTGCAACTCGCTGTTTATCTGCCCTACGCATCTTCATGTCAACTAGAATATCGGCTATTCCCATTCGCTCACCAATATACACCGCTCTCTTACCTGTTGCAGGAGTACGTTTATTTAAGTCAATTACTCACAGGGATTCTGATCATGAGAAGGACATTTACAGAATAATAAAAATGGGTTGAAGCACATATGGCAGGCATTACCAAATCCATACTGGGAGCTTGCCACTATCATAGAAAGTAAATGTACAATCATTGCATTCTACCAGTGCTAACATATGGGGAAGAAACTTTAAGACTAACGAAGAAGCTCGAAAACAAGTTAAGGACATGCAAAGAGCAATGAAACCAAAAATACTAGGCATAACAACCACAGTACTATACTACTACAGGAACTCTGCCTCGAAAGAACAATACTACTGCCCGAACTAGTCAAGCTGTGTGTTGCAACCTTAGTCAAGTTACGCTGCCATGCTTGTAGAGCGTGTACATAGTGCATTGAAATGTGCAATGGGTTGCGTTTCTGGGTATTGTGCTTGACAAAGACTGCCAGTTCAATCTCTCCCATTGTTCATGCACAATGTCTGGGCAGAGCACTTGCATATCAAAAATTTTGGTGTGTAACTTATGGATGAAGGCCTGCAAAAATTGTAGCTAAACCTGCAAGAGCTTCATGCTAATTGTTTAAATCAAATTTTATGCAAGGCATACCAGATGCTGCTATTCTTTGAGAAAAATATCTGTGTGGGGAGGCATTATGTCACAGCATAGCATTTTTGGTCTCTTGGGCTTGGACTCTCAGGCAAAACAATAGCATACACAAACTATGCGTGATCCCTAGAACGCTTGTGCCTTTGCAGGAATTTGTAAGAAGCATTTATGTAATCTTGGCCAGAAATGTTTTTCACTAAGTGTTACCTAACAAGTACAGCTTGTCATTGAACTATGTTCAACATAAATGGCCACATTTGTTAATCTGTACAATACTGTGTATGCAAAGACTCACGCCATGCAAGCCCAGTAAAGCTGCAGTGCCGGCATATTGTGTAGGCAAGCACATGGCTTGCGGGTTCCACATGTGCAGTTGATTCACAATTGGAGTGTTGGAAAAATGGTCTCATGGTAAAGGACATGTTTGCTATTTGCCGTTTGTTCAAAGTGTTGAATAAAAAGTGCTTCGAACTTGGCTCTCAAAGAGTGATACAGGACTTCACAGAGTAGCTAAAACTCTCATTTAATGCCAAAGACAATATGAAAAGAATGCCCAAGTAGAATGCCTAGCGCCTGCACTTCTTCTGGACTATAATGGAATGCATCACAAATGTACACAGCAATCTGCTTGTCTGGGCAACGACTTTGCAGCAAACAGTCTCTGCATCACTTGGCAGATCCTTCGGTGTTAACAGAGCATAAAGAAATGCCATGGTAGTTCTTCAGTATTGCTTCACTGAAAAGTGCTGAAATATCTGTCAACTGGAAAGTAAGCAAGGGAAACAGCAGAGACATTGCACACAGTGAAAGCAACAAAGTGGGGGCCACCTCTCTACAGCAGCCTCTCGTGATGGTACAGATATGCAATTTAACACGACATGTTAGTCAGCGCACAGCTGACAACAAGAACATGTTTGAAATACGCTCAGCATGAGTGGTAAGAAACAAAGTAACATTTTTGCAAGCAATTCCAGCAGAACCTTCCTTTCTCCATTCTTTGTCAAGCAATAAGGCAAGCTGTGCACAAATACCAACTGTTAGTGATACACTGAACAAAACATCAGATAGCTACCGCATGCTGGGATCGTTGAGTGATATAAAAACTTGCACTATTCCAATAAAAGCAAAAAGACATTTGATAGTCAAACACATTATCTGGTTTACGTAACCTTACCCCATCCCTCTTCCACTGCGTAATGGGGAGAATACCTATTCCCACATGTGCCTCATCTAAAATAAAGAATATGTCAGATAAATTCCACCAGGTTTCTTGTCGTGCATGGCACTCACTTTTGTCAGTACCCTGTTATTTATATTAACACACACCAGCTGCCTGTGCTGACAAAACAAAGCAAGAATAGAAAATGAGAGAGAGCGAGAAGGGCACATTGCAGAGTCTAGCCAACATTACCTGACAAGCAGGCTAATCAGAAAGGCACGGAAAAACCAACACAAGTGCAGACAGTTGGCAATGGCTGTAAGCACAGGCTAGTCTGTTTCAAAGCCACTTGAATGGCAGCCCTTCCAAAGTACCTTACAACGGCTGGTGCCCATTGGGAAAAGAAAATTGCACCATCTGTGGCAATACCAAAGTGAAGAGGACAGCTCTGCAGAAAATCACAATGATTGGAAGGTGGGGAGGGTGGGGGTCATTATCCAGTGTTTAAAAAGAAAAGGACATCATCACCAAAAGCAAGATGTCATTTGGTGAGATGGAGGAAAAAAAGGGGGTAATAAACCTGCAATGGTGTGTGCATTGTCCTTCCATTTACATTGGCACATGACTGAACAGGTATGACACCGACTCTCCGTTGTGCGTTCTGCGAATCGCCTCGGCAAGGATCATGGAGACGTCGATACACTGCAAAGACAGAATAAGAACATCCGATATCACTTGGACTGAGGAGCCAAAGAATTTGAAAGCCAATTATGGGACAAGGGAAACAGAGGCAATCTTCAGAGAAAAAAAAAAAAAATGTGAGCACAAGCAGTAAAAGATGCACAAGTATTCAAGAGCAGGATCATCTGCACTGAACTGCCCTCCATAAATGATAGGCTTTGTTAAATGACAACTAAAGAACAATTCAGTTCACAAATTCTAGGCAAACTGGTGCATGCACTTGGAATCTGCTAGTGCTGTTGCGAATACTTGCATAACCCAAACCAGAGAGAGCAGCATCACATATGCCATGCTCGCAAAAGCCAAGCTTCTGCAGGTGGAGGTGCACGAGCCAAAAAATGTTCAACCTCGACAGGAGATGAACCCTATACGTACTGCCAAATGCTTTCTATGTTACACTATGGAGGTCATAGTACCTCCAACCTACCTAGAGAAGGACCAAAAGCTAGCATGGCTACAACTGTTTCATACGACAAGCTATTGACGAAAGGCGCCTAAATTACGCTCGCACCCAAAGTGCTAGCTGTTTCGGCAGCCTACTTGCCTTAGGTTGACATGAACTCACCTGCAAATAAATGGCAAAGAAATTGCACTGGCTTTGTGGAGTTCCAATGCTGACCTTTGGGGCTTCCATTTGCTACTAGAATGGCCGCTACGTACATTTCCTTCACTACTGCACTGCAATCACTGCCCCTTTCACTCTTCACTCGCATATGAATCGTCTGCATTTTCATTTGTTTTATAAATTGTATGTGGCCCAGTCCTTTAAAAAAAATGTTTTTAGGAGTTGAGCATCTGGGAGACAAGGACAACACTGACAGCTGGAAGAGTTCCTTCAGGCCATGTAGTTTGTCAACCCTTGCACTAAATAGCAAAAACATAGCCCTGCATCCGTTGAACATGGCTAGTGCTGTGCACGTCTTGCTAGTTTGCGTCTCCTTCATCGATATGCACTAAGTGGGCCAGCAACCAGAATCTCCAGGAATAATAACCAACCTGAATCTTAGGGCACTCTTTCATGTGTTGATCCTGCGGTATGGTGTTTGTAACGACCACAGCCTCAAAGCAGGCATTATTGATCCTAGATATGGCAGGCCCCGAAAAGATGCCGTGAGTGAGAATGGCATACACCTTGCTGGCACCTGCTTCCATCAACCTGCAAAGAAACATCTGATTGTGAAGCATTGCAAGCTGTGTACATCACCTCATTTTGGAACACTGAAGCCACCAAATACCTTTGCTAAGTGTACAACCAAACACCAAGAGCTGCTTGACGAAGCTGTCCAACAAAACTGCAAAGTGCCTCCCTACATAGCATGTTCCTCTAATCTTTATTCTAGCTTGTCATGCATTCTGTAACACCACCTCCAGCAAGTGCATGTGACCACTTGATAACCACGCATGGCTGCTCCCAAGATATCGGAATGCCCGTGCATTCACAAAAATATGAGCAGCGATAGAAAGAAAGTTACCATCAATAGGTAAAAACTTCAAAAAGGCAAAATCGAAGAAACTTCCAGCCCGTGATGCACTCTGTAAAAAGTATTTGTTTGTATGACGCATAAAAGATCTTTCCGCAAGTGTTCGTATGATGCATAAAATATTTTCCCACAAACAACTGCTTTTTAGAAGCCAAGAAAGTGAGAGCAAAGAACTGTTTTCTTTCCAACTAAGCTAGACATTTCACTCTTGGACACTTCCTTGCTCTTCAAGCAAGCAAACTTTGAAAAAGTTGGGTGTGGAATCTGGATGCCACTCGCAAAGGTATAAATGTGCTTCACAGTGCTCACTTGATACGGATCAGTACGAAACTAAGAAGAAAACCCAAAAGTGCCATAACAAGGCAATTTGCTACACTCAACTTGAGCTTCCAGCCATTCTTTCATAACGGGATGTTATGTGAGTGAAGGCGTGAAGTGCCCCCTTTTGAGTCAATGTGGACAGAGTAGACACCTACTTGCCGGCTGCATGAACAATGGTGCCGCAGGTGTCAGCCATGTCGTCCACCAATATGGCAACTCGATCCTTGACATCTCCCACAAGCACCATGCTGGCCACCTCGTTCGCCTTTTTGCGCTCCTTGTGGATCAGAGCAAATTCCACATTGAGACGATCCGCTATGGCTGTGACCCTGGTGCAAAAAGCATGGCTGTTAAAGAGGACTCTTGAATGGGGCTATGACACGGCCATACTGCTAATAACGGTTTTTCATTGTAACAGAGTAGAGGGACTAATATCATATACAATGCCTGTTCCAAAAAATTGTGAAGTATGTTTAAAAAAAATTAATTTTACAAGCTCTTACATCAATTTGGTCCATTTCAAAATACTCCCCTTTAGACACTGGCTACCCCTTCTTGCATTGCTGGAAGAACCTTTGGGAGTAGTGTTTTGTTAATGGGACACTAAAGGCAAATACGTGCTAAGTTGACATGGATTGTTGAAACACCATTCCAGAAAGCTAGCAGCACTTGTTTCGTGCCAAGAAAAGACGCAGTTTACGAGAAATGGCGTCTTAAGGGCCCGCATAGCTTTAGCGCAATTCAACTCGCCCACCTCTGAGCGGGGAGCGGTAATTTTGCATACGCGATCACCACCCTTTATTGTCGTTGGCGAGTAAAACGCCACCCAACAGACAGCACTACGGTTATCTGTGCAAAACGCAAAGGCGTGGCCGTGGAGAAACCAAGCCAAGACAGAGCATTGGATTCACTGCTGCAGCTGCTCTTGGTCAAGTGACGTGGACCTTTCAGGAATCCCGCGACATCACGTGAATGTGGCCTTCTCTGTACTCTGCTATTTGCAGTTTGTGCAAGTTAACTGGAGCACCAGGTAAACGAAAAAGTTACGGGGTGCTGAATCTGGCACAATGATGGAATTGCGTGCCAAAAACTAATGTGCACACTACCAATGTAGAGTGCACAGAAGCATATTGCAGAGCAGAATCCAGAGCCCATCTCTCTCAATAAATTTGGTCACACAAGGCACACAATCTTTTAGACGCTTCAGGACCCCCATGTAGAAAAGCTGCATCGATAGGTTGACCTCCAGAAACAAATCTGCAGTGCGTAATTCCAATGCAGTCAAACACAATCAAGATAACTAATAGTTGCTTTGTTCTTTCGCACTTTTATTGGCTTTGACTCATTTTTACTTTTCTTCCTCAGTGCCGTTGAGCTCAATGTCTTATTCGTAAATTCAAGTTTTCTCGCCGGTGATGAACTTTTACAAGAATTCATGGTTGTTGCCAGAGGCTTTCCAATCAGTCCCAACATTCTTTTCATCTCAACTTTTACTCGGGAGTCAGCAGTTTCAGCACCATCTTGGCGCATACCTTTTCATTTCCAAAGTTTTCTGTAAAAGTCCGGTGAACAGAGACTTTACCAAACTGAGTGCATCTGCTATTATTCTTAGTATTCAGCAGTCACTGACCACAAGAGAAAGTGCACAACTGATGACTCATGTGAAGCACAACTTCACATAAGCTAAAGGGGCGCCCTGATCTTGCATAATTGAACTACAAGGGTTGATCCAGGAATGAGGTTCCCAAAGAGCTCCAGCAACACGGGAAAGTGCGAGGCGAAATCTGGCAACACTGCTGCGCGCAGCTGTTCCCCCACTCTCGATTCCCCCCAGCTGCGCTTCACTGCACCACTCATACTTGGCTCAGCAGCTGTCCGATATGAAGGTTCCCATCGTTGATCCCGCCAAGTGCGAGATTCGTTCCGTAATTCGCTTTTTGCATGTCAAAGGGACTCCACCCTTGGATATTCATCGTTAGTTGACAGAGGTGTACGGAAACAAGTGTATGTCCCTTCAACACGTCCGAAAGTGGTGCAGGGAGTTTAGTGCCGGTTGGAAAGAAGCCCACGATGAAGAACAGAGTGGAAGACCGTCAGTTTAGGAGGTGGTTATCGAGATGGTCCAATGCAAAGTGCTTCAAAACAGGAGGAGAAACAGGAGAAACTGTCCATGAATTTGTTGCTCAGATTCCTGGGAGTTCTTACGGTACCTTTGACTGAAAAATTGGGGTACCACAAGTGTTGTGCTCGATGGGTACCACGGCTATTGACATGAGACCACAAGAGGAAACGCCTTGACTGTGCTGGCCAGTTTCTTCGAAGGTGTCAAGGAAGGAAGGATTGGTGGACTCCATTGTTATGGGATACGAAATGTGGGCGTTTTGCTCCCGAAATGAAACAAAAATCCAAACAGTGGCGTCACCGAGACTCACCAGCCGCAAAGAAGTTTAAACAAACTGCTTCTGCTGGCAAAGTCATGGCCAGTGTTTTTTGAGATCGTAAAGGGACACTGCTGGTCGATTTCATGGAACGTGGGACAACAATCAACTCAGACAGTTATTGTGCAACACAAAGAAAACTCAGGCGAGCTATCTAAAACCACCAGCCAGGACGACTCGCAGCCGGTGTAACGCTGCTTCACGACAACGCCCGACCTCGCATCTCCCATCAAACCCAAGAACTTTTGACAAACTTTGGGTAAACTGCCATGCCCCACCCACCGTACAGTCCAGACCTCACACCTAGTGATTATCACCTGTTCCCCAATTTAAAGGAACATTTGAGTGGCCAACGCTTCCGGAGCGACTATGAAGTCAAAGAAGAAGTGAAACACTTCCTCAACGGGTTGGCGGCGGAGTTCTACAACATTGGGATACAGAAATTGGAGCACTGTCTACAAAAATGCGTTGAATAAGATGGCAATTATGTAAAAGAATAGAAAAAGCTTTCCAATGATATCAATTTCTATGAGAATAAACAATGTTGTCTATGTCTAAAATTGATGGGAACCTTATTTCTGGATCAACCCTTGTAGTAACGCAGTGCAATAAAAAACACAAACATGCAAGACCTTTCTTGCCTGCGTTGTTTTTATTGTGCTACGTTACTAGTTCAATCATGGAAAACCAACTAGTCCAACAATCAACTCTTCTGATCTTGCATGATCTTTGGAGTCTCGACAGCCTTCCCAAAAAAACTGGACATTCGCAACACAGCATGTTCCTTTAGGGGAATCCATTCCATAGGCCTCTTGCAACATTTCAAGAATTTCTGTCCCTTTATTACCCAATTTCACAAGAAATCTGATATTGATTCTTGTTACCTCTGTTCATCGATCTCCATTTTGACAAAGATTAAAAATAGATTACTCAAAAGTTTGCGCCTAAAATTCTACCTTTCCACAAAGCAGTTTGGCTCACAGGTCAAATGGGTCTTCTTTAGAGTAGAGAGAGTGGCCCCACCAATCCCACTTTTTACTGACTCACTTTTGGAACGGATCTTGAACACACACACAAATTACTGTCCTTTCACCACAAATTTTTTCTAATTTGAAATCTCTATACTCCATCTCGCAGGATGTTTGCAGCACTGCCAAAGACACAAGGAGCACACAGGCAATATCACAGTGCAGCGGTACGTAATTCTCAGCATATCTGTATGAATAATGGCAGGAAGAGTTATTTTTGCTTGATACACGATACACTATAGCGATATCCAGGGAAAACACGGGGAATGCTGGAGATGGAAATTCAAGACGATTAGCAAAACGAGAACAAGGTGAAAGCAGGAGCCAATGTTTCAACAAGTGGGCTTGTCTTCTTCAGGGCGACGTATGCTTTCCTCACCACAGTATAGATGGGGTTCTTCTAAATTCTCAATTCGACACGCTAACACACCTTCCCTCGTTGCCGCACCCACCCACCTTACACCCTCTCCCCTTTAGAAGAATGCCACCTATATATACTGTGGCGAGGAAAGCATACGTCGCCTTGAAGAAGACAAGCCCACTTGTCGTAACGTTGGCTCCTACTTTCACCTTGTTCTCGTTTTGCACGCTATAGCGATATGTCACATTATAGGACCTTTGTGCATGCACCTCATATACCACGAATTTAGGAGCCACTGAGCAGGCACCGCGGTGCGGGTGAACATATCTCAAGGGGCATTCGGCCTTCCTTATTGGCTAAAGAGTCCTGCAGCTTGCACAGTGCTGCGAACAACTTGAGAGATGGGGTATACATACAAGTTCCTCCGACTGACATTTGCTGCCATTCTCGCATGAAATGACTGATATCAAGAGTCAGGGCTGCTGCTGTGTCATCTGCTGCAAAACTACGAAACCACGACATGCCATGCCAAAGGGGGTGGATGCTAACAGCAACAGAGAGTGTTAGCTTGCCCGTAAATCTATTAACCTTCACTGAATACCAAGCTTTGCCAGAGACATTAATGACAGCAACAACGCTGGTAGCAAAATCTTGCAACACTTTGTCCCAAACACAATGTGATAGGCACATTTTCATGTTACATGTTTCCTTGTTAAAATAAAATAAAGGCTGCATGCTGACGAATATGCCACTGCCCAAGATGCACAGCGTGCATAAGGTATTTGAAGACACGGCTTCGAGTCGCCATAAACATTATCAATCTGTCCTGGCACTTAACTTCGTCATCCACAAACTCGGTCACCAATCTGGCACAATTACAGAATATCAACTTCCAGTTGGCCACAAGAGATGACTCCGTACGATGTTCTGGTCACTTTGCACGCAGACTCCAGCGACTTCGAAATTAGAACCTTCATGAATGTCACCAAAGCCTTTGTTTTTGTGGTAATTAGACAACAGTTCATGGCCAATTATCATCGAAGTCAAAGAATTAAGCACTGCCAAGGATCAGATTCCATTTAGGTGGCTCTGTTTCTTCAGCAGGTGAAGGCCACGATAAGTAAGAACACTGAAAAGCCATTATGGCCCCTTTGTGGTGCAGCTTCAAGTGGTAGATTCAACAGCCAAGCTTTTTGCGCTCGACATCATCAGGTGCCACTGCTAATTTATTTTCTTGCTCCCACAGGACTTGCACCTTGCGCGTTAGTAGTGTCACTGTGGTGACACTATCAGTCACAGGGGTGGAGTGGATGCGAAAGCATGGCTGGCTTTGCTTCGTACCGCTCATGTGACAATATCGTTGACACAGCATGAAATTGTATCTTTTGTCACCAACTCTGAAACTGAACAAATTTGTTATCCTAGTTCTTGTTTTTCTTTTTTTACTGCCCAATAACTTCGAACATTTTGCAAGCCCTTTTGTGTAGGAAAAATTCATCGGCAACAGTACTTATTTGCATAAACGGTTAAATTTCAATATAATGAAATTTCTATATAAGAAAGCAAATTGCCGATTTTACCAGCTGCATTACATCAAGGTTTAACCATATTATATAGTAGTAGTAGTATTCAGATATGCAGGGTTCATCAATTGCACTTCTGAAATGCCAAAGTCAGTCTTACCATGAAAAGAGGCTTAGACGGTGGCAACACCACAGTGGGGGTTTCCATATCAGCTAATCGTAACACCCATGGATTTTAAGAGTCTGATCAGCACTAGCTAACTGTTTAAAGCTAAAGAACGATTTCATTGTACCATTGTATCCTTAAGAAACCAAGGGCAACCTAGCAAGTAAATGCTGAGAACGCTTTCTTGGTAAGCGACCTCTGGAGAGGGAGCTTCACAAAGAATGCAAAGAATTGAATCACTTGATAGACTTCTTCAGCACTCAATTTGACACCATAACCACAAAGTACTCAAAGATAGAAAAAGAAAATGCTGCTCTAAGGAGAGAAAATGCCACTCTCTCTTCAGACTACGGAGTACTAGAGGAGCGATTGAATGGCACCTAAATCCTAAATGCTTATCTTTCTCCCACTTAAATGCACAGTCTGCTCGCGATACGGGCGATGAACTTGACACTTTGCTCTCTTCTTCTGGATTTACCTTTGACGTTATAAGGACCTAACATGGTACCAGAGCAAGGCCAAAGTACCAAATATTCCTGGTTATAACAGTTATTACTTGAATCGTTCTTCTGGAAGAAGAAGCTGTGTGTTGCTATTGGCTAACAATGCCTTTAAGTATAATATAGTTGAGAACGTCTACTAAATCCACTAAACTTCTAAGTGTTAACACTTGTTTCAAAAAGAATGTGTTTGCTGTTGCACATCGTACCCCTTCTAGCTGTATATCGCCATTCTAAAGGTTCTTGGATGGACTGTTAAGATGGGCGAATGAAAATAAATACATTGTCATATTAGATGGTGATCCTAATATGAACACACTCAATGCAAGCAAGTGAACTAAATCAATTATTAGAATCTAATGTCTGCACTAGTACCATATCCATGTTCACGAGCGTTCACCACAGCTCCTGAACCCTTTTGGACACATTCATCACTAATATTGATTCACAAGACTTACATTCCGGTGTAATTAGCAGTGCCACCAGTGACCACATGTCCATATTGCTGATAGCAAGAGAATGTGCGGCATCCGCAAGTACTAAATCTAGTAGCGGCGCCTGGTGGCGGCGAGAAACGTTATCCGGGTAGTACCGGCTTGGGTAGTATTGAGTCCTGGCTGTGGCTAAGCACATTTCTAGCCCCAGCTTTGCGTCGATTCGCATTTTTTTCTGCCCTGTTGCAAGTGCAAAAAGGCTCGTCACTTCCCACAGACCACGCCGACCATGCTGCGAGCTGGCCACAGCGTATAGTTTAACGAGAACGGACTCTCCGTGTGCCGTGGGACGTAATGCTGGAAGCAGAAGGAATCGACGACACCGATCCGGAGAGACCTAGCTCAGCCTCGAAAAAGCGTCACCGTCATTACTGCTGCACCATGGGCTGCTGAACAAGAAGGCCTGAATCCCAACATCAGATTCTACCGTTTTTCTTCAAGGCCTCATGAAGTGGAGCGTCAGGCGCACTGGATAACTGCCAGTTCGTCAAGCTGGGTAAGCGAAACTTTTCGCCATGTTGACTGCTTCGCCTGTCTTGAAGCTTGCTTGATTATCTGCGTTCTAAAATTAGGTCTTTTGCACCTACAGTCCCGACTGCAGACCAACATAGCAGCAGGCATGGCTGGTGATTCACGATTCGAGACCCGGCCACAGCGACAATAATTCGACTGGTGCGAAGTGGTGAAGTGACCAGGTGTGTGCAAATGACCACAAACGGTCAGGCTGATTTCGGTGACAATTCACTACCCTACTACGAGCAGCACAGGTTAGAGAGTTAAATGTGCTCATCCTTCACCTCAAGCCAGCACGCTGAGGCAGCACAGCAAGGCAGTATTAATTGCAGCACATCGATGTTCGAGCGCTGTCATTAAAAGCTACATCAACCGAGCAGCGCACGAGCTCACGCTGCAGCGTGATTCGCACGTTTGTTACTGCGAGCTCATATGCATTGCATCAGTTATTTATCAGTTGTTAAAGGGACAGATGGCCGCTACTACAGCGCAGGCATAACTAGTTTGATTGCAGGAGACCCGCCGTTTCGCGGCATGTCGAAAGACCGCTGCCGTTGCGGCGCGTACGATCGTGCACTCAAGCAGTTCGTACATTGCGGCATGCTGAAAGACCGCTGCCGTTGCGGCACATACCGTCGTGTGCTCGAGCAGTTCCATACACATGTCTGCTTATCTCTGCTGTGATTCATTTATAGCAAACATTTCCTCGCGTTTGTGCGCCTGAATATAACAGCGTGCAAACCTTACCGGAAGTTCAACTTTGTATGTGACTAGCTTCAGTTCGCCCCTTATTTCTTGAACGGCACACACGTATTCGGCGTTGCATAATTTCTTGCCTTTACGCAGCGTGCCACCCCTGCAAAAATCTTCGGCGCTCAATATTCACTGCAAGCCATGGTACAACATAACCGAAAGTGGCGGGTTTATATTGTAAACGTGCTTTCCAAAGCAGACGACCGAGCTTGGTACTACCCAGTTCAGGACAGAGGGCGCTTTTAAGCACCATTTTCGCAGCGTCCCTTGGGCAAAGCAGGAGCCCCATAGGTCCCGTAACATTTCACGACATTAACCCTTACAGTGTTGAACAGTTTTGCAATCATATAGCAAAAATTAACTGAGAAACCTTGTTGCTACTAAGTGACTTTAATGATGCCTATAACGAGCTTCTACCTAGCTTTAAGTCAGCATATTTTGAATATTTCCCCTATAAGGTGCTACATTCAAAACAGGCAAGAAAGCCATGGCTAACAAATAGGTGTTAGGCTTAATAAAGCAGAAAGGTGCCCTTAATAAATGCTTTATTCAAGCTCGCAGTTTCAATGATTTAAGAGAGTTCAAAAATTTTTGCAATAAGGTAACATGCTTCCTCAGGCAATCAAAAAGAATACCTTCGTAATATCTTTAATAGCGAAACCTTAAAACGCAGTGATGCTGATTGGCAGCAGCTGAATCTGATAAGTGATCATAGGCCGGAGTGGTCACAAGGTACTCATGAAATAGATATAGATGGCGTAGCAACCTCCAGAAAATTACTGTGATAGTTTTAACAATTTCTTTGTCTCGTTAGTTAACAGCTCTCCTTATACATGCTGAAGTGACTAGCGCAAGAGTGGACACGGGACACTAAAAAGGCGACAAGGACAAGCGTAAACTTCCAACTGGTGTTCATTACAAGAAGGTATGTATATATACTGTCGCACACTTGATGAGGATCAGTTACAATCGTGCAAGTCAACATGGTCATCACAAATAAACAAGAGCGCAGCATGGCCGCACCAAGGCCTAAGGCAGCCTCCCACAGTGTCCACTCTTGGGCTAGTCAATTCAGCATGGAATACCAACTAGCCCGGTCTCACACCTGCTCCTGATACAGGTTGTTTGGATTATATGCAAGCAAGGTGAAAGTGCTTTCCTAAAACTGACTAATCCAACAGGAGTGTTCCGTGTGTTTTCTAGTTTCCGCAACGCGAGAAGCTGCGACACATTGACGACTTACAAATTTGACCAGTTAGGTATGTATTAGATATCTTTTGCCCTGTCATCAACCTAATCTTTATGCATGGAACATTTCTGGAAAGAATGCAATTAGACAAGGTACGTGTCCTGGACGGAGATGGAAATAATCTAACCAACTACAGGCCCGTGTCGATTCTCTACCATTTTTCTAAAGGCCTCGAAAAATTAATGACAGCATGACATCTTTTTGTGGCAAGCACAGCCTAATAACAAAGTCAGTCTGGCTTTCGGAAAAGGCTGAGCTGGCACTCCTAACTCAAAAAGAATTTCTTATATAAACGTCATTGAGCATAAATTACTAACACTGGGGATAGTCATGGATTTCTCGAAGGCTTCCTCGATCGGATAATCATGAAACCTTGTTAAGGAAATTCGAAATATACCGATTCAGGGGTGTCCTTTTAGATTTAATCAATTGCTTTCTGAAATTTCGCCATCAGAGGGTTATAATATATATTAATGAAGCTTCGGACAATCTCGTAGTCACGTCAGGTATACCTCAGGGAAGTATTCTAGGGACACTTTTATTTAACCTTTACATAAATGACATGGTAAACATTGACCTCAAAAAACTGTTTATAATTTATGCAGACAACGCCAGCTTATTCTTCACCTCGACAGACGCAGAAGATTTAGTGTACAATGCAAACACTAAGTTTAGTAAATTAGACGTATGGAGTAAATCAAACTGTCTATTAATTTATGCTACCAAAACCAAAGTAGTGCTTCTTAAATATAGAAATTGTCAGGTAAACATTGAGAGTGCCTTAAAATTTGGCAATTCTTACCTTAATGTTGCTCCATCAGTCAAAACCCTAGGAGTTGAGTAACACTGAACATGGAATATTCATATCGATAGGCTCGCTACTAAACTTGCTCATGTTGCTGGCATCCTCACCAGATTACGCTTCTTTCTTCCTCAAAATATTGAATCGCCCATATACAACTCCCTTTTTCTTTCACATATTGCATAGTGTCACCTGGTTTGGGCTACTACAACTAAGACCAATATAATGAAACTTTTTTTGTTGCAAAAGAAAGCACTCCGTGCAATAATTAATTCCAAGAATTGACGCTCACACTGAGCCTCTCTTTGCCTTTCTTGGAATCAAAAAGGTGCACAATTTTTAGAATTACTTGCTCCTAAACAGGGTGTGAAAGGGAAACTCTGGCTATCTTGAGAGATTAGCTTGTCTCAGGGAATATCATATCGCATGCAACACACGTAACCAACAAATCTGGCACATTCCCGCCTCACAAATGCGATACGGCGACAAACGATACAGTGATACAGTAACGTGATCGGTTACAGAGTGCCATTTCTCCTAAACAGATAACAAGACCGATGCACTTGCATTTCGCTTTTATTTCAATGTGATGTGCTTGCTGTGTGTGTGTGTGTGTGTTTTACCCTTTTAACATGCATTTCCTTTGCACTATGTAGTCATTGTGTAAATGCTGCTATTGCTCATGTTGCCAATGTGAATTTTTTCTGGGGTACAGACATCGTCAAGCCTATTTTGTGCTTTTTGTCTGTACTCCTGACAACTGTATTTTCCGCACTGTTGTCCAATAAACTGACTTGGAGTGGTGCCTCTTAGGGGCCCAGAAACTGCTGGAGAGGACTACCTCTTGGCTCCTCCAGCGTCGGGAGAGACAATGATGCTGTTGCGCCATTCGGGTATGTTCTCGCGAACCCACTTGAGAACAGCAGGCTCAGCATATAGGTTGTCCACCGGAATGTCAAAGAAACCCTAAAAAGAGAAAAGGTTAAAATTCCACTTTCAGGCCCAACTTTATGTTCAAACACTTGCCCTGTATCAGTCTGTTGTGATCATTTGCTTTGGGCTAAACTCTATGCAGAAGCTACACCCATCACGTGTTGTGGTGTCCTTAGTTTCTCAAGTTTGTTATCCTCCACATTTCTACCCCTTATATTAGCACCAGCAGAATGAACCAATTATGATAAGTTGCAGTTAACCAAACAAGAAGCCTTTATGATCTGTGATGCCGGCATAATTACAGAAAGAACAGCACTAACTGACGGGATGATAAAAGACTGAACACACAGCACTCCTGCTTGCATTGTCCCACCAGGTCATACATCTTTCTGTAATCACGAATCAGCTCACCCGTCAGTCAAGCCAGCAAATTTGTTACCTTAATTTAAGCAGTTTTTTCCTCTGGAGAAATTCACTTTGTATACATAACGGACGTGATGTCTGGTGTTACACTTGTAATTTCTTTATCTTTCTTTAACCAGAACATAACAATAGTAATTTATATTTCAATTTCACTTTGCCTTTTACTCTTCCATCTTTTTTAACGCAATAGCATTAAGGGCCCCGTGTCACAGAAAATGCGGTGTCGGACGTTGTTTCAGCGAAAAGATTTTCGAACCACCCATACCCAGGCACTCCATGTGACGCAAGAAAATTACTGAACTAATTGAATTTCTCAAGCCAAAATACATCGAAAAATTGTAAAGTACGACTTACACATAACCTAAAGACATGCTAGCATAAGATTGTAATTTGACTATACGAGAAAACATAATTGTTTCACAAGAACTCAAGGAAACCCCTTTTCTAGCATTTCTACCATTCATAGACCAGCCACAGTGTCTGTCATTTGCGCGCGCCGGCGCACGAGTATCTCGGGAGCCACGGTGTGGCATACCCGATTCCTTGCAATAACTCCAGATGGCGCTCACCTCCGCCGCATCACGGCCCAAGCAAGAGGTTACATTTCTACCAGAAAGCCCACCTTCGTGCATAGCATTCGCAGCCGGTGTTTCCCGGTAAACATTACGGTTACATACGCTCCAGTTGCCAGAAGCGTGACAAGCAGTCGGGGATTTTTGGATGCTACCGCGTTCCACTCTTAAAGGCGAAGCTTAAGCGTCCTCCAAATTTTCGCTCTATGGAACTGACCAGCAACTGACAGTAATCAATGCAACATTCAAAGCCCCCACTTTTACTATTTAAGCAGCCCAACAGTATATCATAGAGAGCATTTCAATGCACCTGTATTTGCGAGGCATGTAGGTCCATTGTGATGATGTGATCAGCACCAGCGACAGACAGCATGTTGGCAACGAGCTTGGCTGAAATTGGTGCTCTGCTCTGCAAAAGGCAGAATTAAATTGTATTAACGATGGCATGGAATACACCTGGTCAACACATGCGTTAGTGTATGAATTCAAGCATTCAGTCACTTCAGTATGACATGACACATGACAGACATCAACAACATTGAATTCCTATAGTACCATCTCCTATGCGATATGAGAAATACATACAGATAAACCTTGATACAATAAAGTCAGTAAAATCTGAAATTTGCTTCATTATAACAAAATTGTTATATTGAAATCAGTACTTTTATGCAAATAAGTACAGGCGTTGATGGCTTTTCTTAAGCGAAAGGGGGCCACAAAATTTTCTGAATAATCAGGCAAAGCAAATATAAATGACAAAAAAATCATTTTGTAGAATTTGAAAATTGGCAACGAAATATACTGTTTCATGCAGTGTCAAAAATATTTTCACATCGGCGATATGAAGCAAAGTCAGCCATGCTTCCACATGCGCTCTGCTCCCGTGACTGGTAGTATCACGCACAATGGGAGTTGCAACATTATCATGAAAAACGCTGGCAGCAGGGAGCGAATGCATAGTCTGCCTCTAGCTTATGTCCCCATCCCCCACCAACACTGGAACACTGCACTCATCAAGCCATCATCCTTCTCAGCTCACCCTCACAGGCTTTCACTCGCACTCAAAGCATACAGCGCACAGGGCCAAGAACTTCTATGGACAAGAAGCTCTAAGTTAAATACATCATTATATCGAGAATTTCGTTATGTCAAGGTCTGACTGTATTTCCAAGAATTAAGTGACAGTTTTACAAGTTAAAAAAAGACAGTGAAAGATTCGGTGCAACTGACCCAAGGAAACAGTGTCCCCCCTAATAAAAGAATTGCCTTTTAGGTCAACATCTCCTTGCCTTTTACCTAATCAATTCTTCTCCGCTCTCTTATAAGTCAACTGTATGCAGCAATTGTATGCATCAACGTCACATGTGGCCACTGCACATCTGTCTGGCTAGTGGGCATTCACTGGGTGAGCACACAAGAGAGGCTCAAGCCAGCCAGCCATTGTGGACCGAGTGACATTCCAGAAATTTGCAGGGGAAGGGGGTGGGGGGCACCTTGATCACAGGCCAGTGTCTATATATCTTTTTTTTGTAGGGAACGCACAACTTCGTGTGCCTGGCCCACCTCTCAGACACATACACCGATATCTCATATGTAAAGACAAAGACTTGCAGAAATACATGTAACGACAGGTGCGTACCGATTACGGGAGAGCACAAAAAAACTTCATTGAAAATGACGAAGGAGTGAGAAATGTGTGGTCAGTTTCCTGTGTGACCAAACTTTGTGCAGTGGACTTTGCGATAGGCAGCAGTTGTTTTGTCTCATCTTGCTTACTGAAATGTTGACGTGTGTTTGCAGCCCAAATGACAGCACAATGCAACAATACTAAAAGATAAGATAGACATGAGACAAGCAGCATCTCGCAACTATTTGTTATAGAATGAATGAATATTATATATATATATATATATATATATATATATATATATATATATATATATAGCCTACATTATTGTTACAATGCAGACCTATACAAAGGATGATAATGAAAGCAATCAGAGATTGCATAAAAAATGCTCTAGTCATGTGGCGAGTAAGCATGATACAGCCACCCCTTACCTTGTCCTTCTTGTCCTGCCTTGCATATGGGAAGCAAGGTATGACAGCAGTCACTCGGGATGCAGAGGCAATCTTGCAGGCATTGATCATGATCAGCAGCTCCATCAAGTTGTCATTCACCTCCCCACATCCACTCTGGATGATGTACACATCTTCACCACGAACACTCTCCCCTACCTCTACACTGCACATAAAAAAAATTAAGATCTCACTAATTTCATTATTCTTTCAATTACAGGGTTTAATGTCTAATGCAACTACTGGGGGCTATCAGAAACTATAGCGGAAGTGCTTTGTATTAACTTTGACAATATGGGGTTCTGCTCTCAAAGCCATGAGCATTTTCACATTTTACCCCAACCAGAACATGGCCAGCAGCCAGAAATCAAAGCTGCAATCTCGTGCTCAGAAGCAGACCAGGCCTTCCAAAAGCAATGTGAGAGCATGTCATAACTGTTTTCTTGCTCACTGCATCAAGTATGCAGCCAGTTCAGTGCAATAAACCTGTCATGCCAGACATAATCTACAAACTGTATGCTTTGTTTTTCCTTACTCTGTATCTTAACAAGCCACTCAACAGGGAATGTCCACGTTATTAAAGATGTTACATAGAACCAGTGCAATATTGGCAGCTAAACAAAGCAAAGCTTTCGTGATACGCTTAGATGTCTTTGTCAAAGTAACACAAGGTCCCTTTGAAGGCCACACGCAGCATCCATTGATGGTGCAAATGAGTGACCTTGACTGACACACAGAAACAGCAAGCTGAAAG
Source organism: Dermacentor andersoni (assembly GCF_023375885.2). NCBI lineage: Eukaryota > Metazoa > Arthropoda > Arachnida > Ixodida > Ixodidae > Dermacentor > Dermacentor andersoni. The sequence continues at coordinate 9,284,236 of NC_092817.1, read as the reverse complement.
CCCATCATTTATTCATCGTGCAAAGCAGTGTCTTGGAATGTACAAGTGGTGTCATTTTTGCAATTCATGAAAGTGAATTAGTAGTTGCACAAGCATATACATGGGGTTTCCGGGTGGCCAACTCCAGAAGGTACACATTCAAAGAGGTAGACAAAGCAACGAGGGCAATAAAAGGACTCTCAACCACTGCACAAGCTTGCATACTTTCCTCATTTTCCCATTAAGGAGGAGGATGTGGGAATGCTGACATGAGGCGCAAGATGGGCTGGTGCATGACGACGCATACTTGCACACACTACAGTACCCAACCCATGCCCAAAGGGGGCATCAATTGCACCCCCACTGTAAGTCGCAATAGCAAACTGGCTTGGGGTCATATAGAGAGAAGACATCAACTTGAGTCTGTAAGTGTACTTCATGAGATCACAGATGCAAGTTTTTGGATTTATAAAGGTTGACGGTAAAGTCCCTGATGACAATCAGAGGCACCTTCTTGTCCGTGTTATTGTTGCAGACCCGAATCACACCCATGGGGGCAAACTGAACAAAACATGACAATCTCCTTCACGTGCACCCCAGCGAACACCACAACTCCTCGCTTTTCTCCCCAACCCACGTCCCCGTCCCCCCATCACCTGGGAACTTCTTGCTTCTCGTCAACCCTGGAAGTCCCAGTCCCCACATCATCTGGGAACTTCTTGCTTCTCCTCAACCCTAGAACACCGCTGTTAAACTGCTAGCACTATCATCACTTTAGTCGGATACCACTCAAGTCTGCAGTGAAGCCCCACCCATGCCCTCATAACCGCCAGCCACTGTTCCTCCGCGAGGCTGCAAATAGTTTGTACTTGAAAAGTAAAATTATAAGCGCATAATTTTGTACATTTTTACTTGTCTATTATAGCAGGACGGTGAAAGCAGAGTTCTTTATTGAACTGAAATAAAACGCTTTACTGCAACCTTTTATTACGAAGTTTCACTTCAATTGGCAGTGAAGTTTCGCAAGTAAAACGCAGTCAGCAGTGAAATGAACAATACCACGGACTTTTGAACAGTGGAATGCTCAAACTCCCTACACTTTGTCCATGTCTGTTGCACACCTCATCGCTACTGCCGATGAAAAGACTCTTCAAAAACAGCAGATGCTCCGGAGATATCAAGTACAATGCCATTTTGAAAAGGTCACATGACAACAATTTCGTTTGCTTCTGGGACTGGCTGGCGGAGTAACACAACCCTGCGTGGCCCGTGTAGCTTGGTTGCCAACTGCTGTTTTAAGTTGTATCCTACTATAGAACATACAATGAGCAATTATTTTTTTAAGTTCAATTGCTGTAGTCACTAAGTAAAACCAAGAAAATTACCAAGATCTTGTGGAATACGCCCTCAACCTGCTGAAAGATGAATTCAGCCAATAACTAGGCTGTCTGGCAGGCATAGGATCCACATAATTGTTTCCCTACTACTACATACTGGGTGCATAGCAGAATGTCAGTTTAGACAGTGAAAGCCCAATTGTGGATGCACAGCAAGGTCAACTATGGTGTTGTACAATTTAGAGGTGGTCCAAAATGGCTTGTTTGCATGCAAGCTTCATAAGAATGCTGTACTAGGCGAACAGACTACCACAAAAACTGCATCACATATGCAGGGTCTTTGTGCACATTCATTGCAAGGCCACAAGTGCCTTAATCACCATTAATCTCTTCTGGTCAGTCATTTGTTGAATAACAAAATGGAGAGTATGGGGGCACAAGCAAGGAGACTATAAAACATCAATTGTGTGGCAGCTCTAACAGCTTCTCATCAGCAGATGTGAAGGCAGTGCTTGCCAATACTTAGAACTCACTACACACAGACAGTTGCACTAGGCTGGAGCTCATAGACAGTTAAATTCTTGCTGCGAGTGTAAATGCTAAGATAATTGAAAAATAAAAGCTTGTTGTTTCTAGCTAAACTATCTTCGGCTGCGCATAGATCCCATGACCTCCCATAAAATTTGTCAAGACGTTCAATTTTCAGACTAGAACCAGTGACACACAGCTGTATGTTGAGAAGCATCCATAAGGCAAAATTAGCTATATTAAACCAGCAGAAAGTGGGAAAATAGCTTCCCATAATCTCTGCTATAGGCTAACCTTCTTTCGGCGCCTATGGTAAGGCCATGGTGGTCTGACTATACTCTTGGGGCATCCTCATCACTCCAGAAAATTTATTTTAAAGCCCCCTTAGGCAGAAGCAGTCAGTTCATCAGTTTTAAGAACTGTTCACAACATTCTCTACAACTCTCATTACCAATTTTGAATTGCAACAAATTACTTGTTACTGCATCAGTACCCGAAACCAGTGAGTGTAAGCGCAAGTCTAAGTGTGGTGGGCCGTGGTCTGAGCCAATCGGTTTCTTTTCTAGACCGTTCACTAGGCTCTCATGAGACTCTATATGTCGTAGCAAGTGGTCGTAGTAATACGAGTATGCGAGTCCACTGCAAACATACTATTTGCTATGGGGCTGCTTCCGGGCTCACCTTAGGTTGAGTACTAAAAAAATACATCATAATGTGTCATGTGCAATGATGTGAAGCAGTGAAGCGAAAGCTGATACACGAGTATAACAAAAAAATAAAGGAAATCATTCAACACACATGTACGAACTCTCCAGAGCAAATGTGATCCATAGCCACCACTCATATCCCGCTCGCGCAGATGACGGGACGAACGCACGAAGAGTACGCCTGCTATTTATTTCTCTATGCCGCAGACCGCATATGAAGATTTCACGTTTTACAAGCACCTTCGGCACTTAAAAGGCACAACTACGGCCGGTAGAGCGCGCGAATTACGTGCGTCACGTTTACGCGGACGTAGTTTCCTTTAATTTTCGCGACCTTCGAGGCCAGCAACACCACGAAATAGCCATGCAGCGATCCTGTGGTGTCCCCGTTTCAGAAACGTGGTTCAACAACAAGCGATTGCGCAATGCTAGCACATGGAGCGATCGCAGATCGGTTCTGGCGCGCCTTTGGAGAAGTTAAAGACGGCTGTTGAAAGAATGCAACAAGTACATAGTTCAATTTTGCGCAAATGTAAAGGTCGTGACTTTGAGACGCGACAGACTTGTAGGAGATAAAGAATGAGTTCGGCGCCAGACGATAAGGCGCCGGCGAGCGCTATCAGCGCTCGAAGGGTCAGCGGCGAACGGGGGGTTTCTCGGCTGTGACGAAAAGCACGCCGAAGGAACAGCTGATAACGTAAAGCCTTGGCACTTAACCAGCGGGACACGTGTTGTTCTGTTACGTTAAAACACCGGTATAGCATCTAAGCAGCGATACTAAAGTCATGCGCATTACGCATTACAAGCACCCGCTATAGCTATACCCTGCTCGGCCCGACTGCACCCACAAAACCCCTTGGCGACACAACCTCGCACATAACTTCTGGCACAGCTGGAGAAAGTGTAATATGCAAGGCACTTACCACGTCTCTTGGTTGCTGAATTTCTTGAGAACTACCTTTCCGAGTTCTATGCCGAGCCTGTCGACCACTTTCTGGGCGAGATCGCAGTGCGACGACCCGCTGAAAACCTTGATATTGGGCATTTTGCGGCAGAAATTGACTGCTCCGCTGTGGCAAGCAACGCAACAGTCTGGTGCTTCCCAAGTGGTGCCTGAAACTGGCTTAGCGCTGCCGAAGACCTCGCGATGATTGCGCTGCTTGAGTTGGTCTTGCTCCTCGCTCGTCGACGGAGGAGTGGACTGACCACTGTGGGCCATTGCAGAGCCGTTGCCATCTAGCGAGGGCGGGCAGAAGTGACACCTCTCGGTGTGATGGGGTCTAAGTGGGGCCCTCTGGAGCGGCGACGCGTGGGTTGGTCCGTAGTGCAAGAGGCCGTAATCCATCCTATCGGCGCGGGCGCCCCAATCGCATGTCGCATTTTAACTAGCGCTACGGCCGCGATGGCGGCGCCTGCCAGGACTCATGCTCGGAGCACGCCTGCCTGGCGGGGCTCGTGAACTGCTGTTCCGAGCATGCGGGCTTTGCGCGCGCACTTTGGCGCAGATTTACACGAACAATTAAAGCTTCTTTTTCGCAACTTACTACAGAACTGGTATTTCACCTCAAGCTGCCCCGATTACCGAGAACCCGGTTTTCCCTCTCTGCGGCGTAATTAAGTGAAGTACTCAGGAACGGGCATGCATGCCTCAAGGCACACAGCAGCGGGAGGAATCTTAAAAGCTCGCAATGGGGCATTTAGCGGACCGTTTCAACTTGAATTTTCCTTGTTACGCTTTGTACTAACGGTAACTAAAGCTCTGCAGATTCTGACTGAAAGTCAGTGGGAGGCCTTGCCAAGAAAGTTTACAAATTGAATTTCGCCAGCCACGACAAATACGCCTGTATTGCAATTTATACGATACACAAAACAATTAAACTTGCAAAAACTTCTCTTCCCTCTTTCACTTCATCCAAAATTCAATTTTAACTCTCTTTTGCACGGTCAGCTATGAGCTCACACATGCTTTTATAGTCAAAGCTTTAATTTGGTTACAATGTTCACGAAAAAAAAAGAAACTGAGAAACCCCTTGCAGCAGGTAAGCGCCACATTTTAGAAACGAGAAGTGCCTCTCTAGAAAGACAGCTGTGTCAAGCTCATGACAAGCATCACTCTCCACTGCAAATTGATTTCAGTTGCATCAGCAGGCCCACACAGTCAACAATGGTTTAATGGTTACCAACTGTCTAAACACAGAGGGGAATACATGCATGCTTTATGGACACTTCAAGAAAGAAAACAGCGCATGTAATGGTTTAAAAGCACACCTTTAATGCTCATCACAACGACAAAAGAAACAGGGCAAAAAAGGGGCATCTTCAAAGTTGCTCAATAGAAAAATAGAATTTCTGGTGCAGACTCTTAGGTAAACATGCAGTTTCAGAAAAGGGAATGAAAATGCATATCAAGTCCATATAAGAGAGCCTGAGAATAAATGGTCACTACTTTCAATCACATGCAATTTTTACAAGAACATAATCTTTCGCGATGGCATTTACCATCCTAGTGGATCACAAAAGTTCACTCGCTGTTCACAAACCAAATTGGCACATGGAGCCACATTTGCATCCAAGCTGTAAAAACGAAGATCAGATTAAGCAGGCAAAGTCTTGAGGGACAAATTTCTCATTACAGCCTATTCAGCACAAGCAAATTTTTACAGTGCTCCTCAGTAGATATAGTGCAAATGCTACTGGCATCTACGGTTGTACCGCGAAATTTGCCAAAGGCACACCTCTCACACTGTGTACTCCCAAAAGACATAATGTTGAATGAAGTGTACTTTCACAAGCACTGCTGGCTTAATTGAAAGCACCTGAGGAAGAGAAAACATCGGAACGAGCAACAAAGAAACAGTCCAGGTTAGATTTTCTTTCAACCAGCTTTAGCTGAAGATGGCTTCTGTGGCTTTCTCAAGGTCCCACGAGTACGATGACAGTGCGACGCGTGCACGGTGCTGCATGGAAAAGAGAAGCAACATTTCATTGCATCAACAAACATGATCTTTGAAAAATAAAAACATGCGCCACAAAGGCCTGACAAGTGAAAGTAGTTCTAGATCTCGCAACGAGAGCTCCCTGGGTGTCATCATAACATCCTTTGGACTGTTGTAAGCACACATCCCACCCCCTCAAAAGCGTTGCAACATCTCTGTAACAACAGCCCAGAGAGGAGGTGCTCTTTTTTCTTAATGGAAAGTGACCTGTACGTACAAAGCTGTAATTATGAATTTGTATGTATAGGCCAGTGGTTCAAGTGCAATTATCTGTAGATGCTTTAGTGCTCTTGGAGACTTTTTTTAGAGTCCACAAGTTCTGTTTGGCTGGGCTACGGTCCCCGTGAGAAGGAGACGCAGCAGTACTTTGCAGACACGATCGTCAGTGCGTGATATATACGGTGCACTTATTTGCTTAAAATGGCCAAACCTGGTGAAGCGCCCTTCAAGAGCTTTCAAGAACTTGAGAATGGCAGTTTGACCAATCCAGGGTTTCTTTTTTTCTTTCTTTCTATAGCTGAACAGAATTTTTATAAATTGCTTGCAGTATATAGCACCATTATAATCGTTTAAATACCCTGAAAGACGGCAAGCCTCAGAGCATAATGATGTAATGTGTGACACTTGTTCAAGACAGCACACTGAAAATAGAGTTTATAGGTGTTGCCTAAAGTCTATTTTGCATGCACATTATGTTGTTCAAGAAGCCTTTCACAAATTACATGTTCTTTCTAATTAAATTAAGTAACAGTGGAAGGAACAGGACAGTCAGAGTCAAATGAATGAAGTGCTGTCTTCAAAGCAATGACACTTGCTTTTAAACAAAATTACGTGATTATTTTTATTATGCATTTTTTTCATTCGCACAAACTACTTTATTGTTACATGGGTTTGCACATACAAAAACCATCTCCCATCTGTGCCAACTTTCCAGGAAAGAACCCTTCACATAATAGTGTCTAATAATATGTATACGAGAGGTAAGGATTTGTCAAAATACTTCAATGTACTAAGTGTACATAATCTAGCAACTCATACTACTGCTTTCATAACATACCAAATAATTAATGGTAATTGAACTTAATGACAACATCCATTTAATCAGTCACCTCACACTAATAAGTACACTTACCATCATCGCATTTTGCTACCTAAAATGAAAACTGATTACGGTTTCCAAACTTGAGAATTCACGGATGCTGCAATTTCGCTCAAACTTCACTCATTTGTGAAATATATAAAGAATTCAATCCATAAAATAGTAAGCTTTTTTTTCTTAAAACGATGTATAACCCAGAAATCACATTGCTAGTTACCGTTTAATATCTGATGTCTTGCTGTATTAAATAAATATTCATGCATGCCCATAGACTTATTTTCATGAATTGTTAAATAATATCTTTGTTTCACATACTTGCCAATGAATTTTTTTATATGCTTTTAGATCTAACAATTTTGCTGGGTTCTTAAATGTGTCCAAAGTGTGCATGTACTGTTTACAGAAGCCTACGAAAAACATCGAACTATACTGCTCAAAGAAGCATACAGTACTTGCCCAATAAAACAACATGCATAATCAACTAACTTGAAATTCACTAACTAAGAGTTCAACTAATTAATTAATGACACATATTGCAATTTACAAATAGCATCCAGTGAATTCACAAGGCACTTGGAACAAATTATCGGGACGACGTCGGTTTAAAAGTGTGCACCGTCAGACTGCCGTTCCGCTTACTTCTTCAACAAGATGCCTCTTATGGATTGAACCAATGAAATAACTGGAATGCCAATGTATCTATCTGCACACTTTAGGAATGAGTACCTCAAAAATTGTGTCATTCTCAGAATTCATTTCAAGTAGACATGCCTTGGCTACAATTCATAAAGTAATAAGCTAAAGACTTGAATTAGTCAAACATGTATTTTGATTTTTCACATAAGTAATGTCCTCCTCTTCAAGTAATCCAGCTCCAGAAGTAGAATTATGCTTTCTGTCACAGGTGATTTTTAAAGATTCTCATCCATTTTTTAAAAAATACACAAGAGATAAAATTTAAGTAATTTGAAGCAAGGTGTCCTTCAATTATTAAGATAATTCCCCTCCTTGCTTTAAAGGGACTGAACCAATTTTCATGGTACGTACCCACATTTAGTGCAATGGAAAGCTTACCGACCAGAGTGTCTAATCATGAAGCAGTAACGCGGAAAACACCGTGGAACATCTCTTATCAGAATTTTTCTATCTGCAGTGAGGAAGAAGTCGTTCACTGGAAGCATGCTGAAAACTTCTATAGGTGAGCACGATAGGGATTATAGGCGTGCACTAGCGGGAGGTAGACGACAAGTGCGGCCGTAGGTGTGAGAAAGTATTTTGTTTATTGAGTCAATGTTCTTGCGATTCATGTTTTACAAAATATTTCTGCGATATTAGCTACATGTTCTTGTGGTTTCCTGTCCACCTGCTTTGGTATTTTACTAGTCAAAACAACACCGAGTGCAGCAAAAACAAAATGACGCTTTTACACGTGATACACGGTTCGTGTTGCTGTAGCCAAGCATGCGCTTCTGATTTCCAATGTCTCTCGAAGACCTGAGCAAGCTGGAACAAAGGATTTTAGCTTACATGCATGCTCAGAATTTGTATCCTTATGAAGTAGCACCCGAATGTGAATGAACGAAAGCTGCAGCGGAAGCGACGAATCCAACTTGCACTACGAGCCACCATCCCCGCCACAAGCAGCGCGCCTGGAGAATGCCGATTGGTAAAGGCTCACTCACTCTAGGCCGACCCGACACCTATTTCACTCTGCCGACTGTCGGCAACAACATTTTTACCTTTGTGTTGGCGCGCCTCTGTCACACTGTACTGACGCCGACAATCTGCCGACAGTTGGTGGAGTGCTCGGCATCGGTACAGTGTGACACAGGTGGCGACACGAAGGTAAAAAACGTACCCATTTACGACACAACTCGTTGATGGCATCTTGTATCACAGGGAGATCATAAAACTCCGAGTACTTGCAAACTTGTGCTATACTCACATGCATACAACAGCATGTGTGGCACCATGCATGTGGGACTGCAGGCGCCGCTGCATGGACTGTGAGCTCGTTAGCGTGGACTTTCTCTACTTCGTAATACACTTAGAATAAAGCGCAAGTGTCTAATAATCTACTATCTGCAATTTTAAGCAATAATTGTACTGTACCTGATGGCAGTCGACCTACGTACAATAAACTCTTGACTACATTTCGAAGTATCAAGATTTCACCGCCAGGCCTCACCACTTACTGGTTTTTCTGACTTTCTTTGCCAACTTAATATTACATTTCCTACTTAAATCCCGAACAGCGTGCCAGATTCTATCATGGTCATTTCATTTCCATCAACGTCTCACAAAGCATTCTGGCCAATTGTCAGTCCCTTTAAATAGAGTACAGGTAAAAAGAGTTTGCAACATCTGGAACACCAGTGAGTATTAAAAAAAAAAGTTACAAATTAGTAAAGTACTGTATTAGTACTGCCAATATGAAGCTAACACAAACTGAAAACCACCAAAAATCCCACTGTTCATAAATGGGCATTTTTTCCAAATGAACATGAAAAACTAAAAACCTAGCAAGCAGGAACACGTCTAAGTTGGCAACACTGCTCCTGTGAGAATGAAATACTTTCACTGTGAGCCACTATCCCACACAAATAACCACTTCAATAAACACAATCTTTGATTAATGCCAAGGGCTCACTCGTCGCATCTAAAAATCAGTGTTTCAGTTATTTCAATTATTTAGTCTACCCAAGGCTCAAGAAAGAAAACATATAAACAGGCAGAGCTAGAGTTTGTGGAGACCTTTGCATACCAAGGCACCCATTTTGGGTAAGCATTCCAGGCCAGGAGGTCAAGAAGACAAGAGGAAAATCTCTCTAATGGCTTAAGGGGGGACGTGGGTCTTAAAAATGTTTTTCTTATTTTTGGGTGAATCTTTAATAAACTCCACTGTATGGGGTAATTTTTCGTGCTGATTTCAGATCTGTAATTAGATTTTTGATAGCTGTAGCAGTTCAAAAAATATTGAGGTCTGAAGTCAAATTAATTTCAAACACGTTACGGGGCTTTTTGATGATTCCGTCTAGCTAAACCAAAAACTAAATGCATGACACCATTGCTGAAGACCTACTGTAGGGGGTAATGCCATTTTTATTCATTTGGAAGCATTTTGCGGACAAGAAAACAATCTTGCCTTTATTATGAACATTTTTTTTCTAATTAGCAGCGATTACTATACCTGAATGTAATTTTCATGACGGTGCAAGAATAACGACACATCCTTTACTCGTAACTTTCTTGCATTAAATGAAAGTCCAAACCCTTTAATAATTGAAAAAGATACTGGAAAGTGCCAGAGTGCCATAAATAATTTGCTGCTATTATAGTTGTCTGCCTGAACTCGATTCGGTTTTGGTACTGAGGTGGGCAACGTCACGATACACTGGCTCACTCCATTCACGTGACCGCTGCCACATGCAACAAGAAATGCGTGCAGCACTGTTGTTTATTTTTCTATTGCAATAGCAATCATATGGACACTTCAGACGCATTTCTGCTGTCAGCATTGCTGTGATGTTCCATTTAAGTCTAGTGCGACAACAATGTAGTCGTGTGCCATACGCTGAGGGTTTGTGTGAAAGTGTGCAAGGGCGAGCGAAGAAGGATGGTGGCTGGATCTCGTGCACACAAGGCGGGAAGGAAACGCGCTCGCCTTCCACTGCGCACAACGCAGCAGAGGGTTGTTCTACTCCTGCAGTGGCTGCACATGGGCTTTATCTTGAAAGTGATCTACGATGGAGACAGACTCTAGGCATGCCGAGGGCTGATGACTTCGTGCGCGCAGTGTTCTCTCCGTTTAGTTAGCGCTGAAACAAGAAGCAGCACGAAGGGAAATCCGCACATTGCTGCTCTTCATCACGTCAGCTTTTTGACAGCAAGTGTCGTGCGAGATGTGTTCATGCTTGCCTGTGTGTGTGTGACTTGTTAATTTAGTTTGTAAACGAATGTTTAGAAATTTATAGGGCTGATAAAACTACTATCATAACTTCGTACAGCTGTCTAATAATATGCTATTGCAATTATTGCTGTCTTTCGGCCGAAACTGTGACATTTCTTTCAATGAATAACCTCGTAGATAGCCCTACCGTTACATGAAGCTCTGAAGTTCTGCTTTGCGTCAAAAGCATGCCAGTGATGCCAAGCCCAGCATATCGAGACAACTTTAGCAAGAAATTAAGATATCTTGCACTTTCCAAGCATCATACTTGCCAAGCGCCATCTTTTAGAGTTTCTATAACTTCAAAAATATGTATGATTACTCCTTCAACATACTTGCATAGCAACAGGTGCCCATGGCAGGCTGTACTCCTCAATACATAGCACATTCTCTTCGAGGAAACACTCAGCTACAGTTCTACACAGCTAGCTGACCTGATTAGGTGTGTAAGCGAAAATGTAACAAATGTCATAGAAGCGTGCACACTGCTATTGCCATTTGTTTCTGACTCCAAACTAAATATTGGTTGTCGAAGAACCATGTGGCAGCTCCGGTGTGGAAAGTGCCAAGTTGTAGGTAAACGGAAACCTACAAGAGTGTCATTCAGTAAGCATCAATTTGACACACAAATGAAACTTCTAGGACATTAAGGACATTATTATCTCTTCACAGTTCTAACAGTATTCAGTGCATTAACATTTACCACATATGCATGCCCATAGGAAGTGCATTCATAGCATTATTAGAACATGAAGAAACCAGCAACTTAGGAAAAAAAAGAAGATAAAGTAGTGCTATTGTACTCCCTAGTGGACAACCTTGCTTATGAGAAGGTCAGCAAGTATACTGAACAATTCGGCAGCACCAAGTTTCAGGGTGCTTACAGAATTGATGCTGACAAGTTTACATAAGTGCTTCATTTCTTACTTTTATTCTACCTCTGATCATCTTGACACTGTCAGTGTAAATCCAATATTACTGCCAGCCTTCAGCAATCTTTGAATTGCATAATGGAACAGATGATTCACGGACACTGTAAAGTTTTCCATTATGTGGACAATATTGCTACGGAACAATATGTGCGTTCACGAAAAGGCGAGCAGTGTGAAGACGACGACAACGATTAGGAGCTAGCGCGGGCTGTTGCCTCTTGGCCAAACGCAGCGTATTTTCTTGTAAATATACCTGTGCATAGCTTTTCATCTGCGTCTTCCTACGTAACATATCTCGTGGAGGTGGACGTTCCCTGTACTTCGTCACGGAGCTTCGCAGTGGACGGTACGTCGAGCCTTCCTTCATGGCTCCTGGCAACGACAACCAGACTCCGCCGGCTCCAACAGCTGCTGCCACTTCGACGACCTACATCACTCTCCCCGCTCCCCGTGATCCTGGCGTATTCTCAGGCAAAGATGGGGAAGACGTCGATGACTGGATCAGCCTGTATGAACACGTCAGCCGTAATAACCGGTGGGACCCTACTATTATGCTGGCCAACGTAGCCTTTTACCTCGGTGGCACACCTCGAGTTTGGTATCGCACGCACGAAGATGAGCTCACCAGTTGGGATTCACTTAAGACACAGCTTCGAGACTTGTTCGGCAACCCCTACGGTCACCAACTTGTCGCGCAGAAGGCGCTTTCCGGCCGTGTGCAGACGTCAACGGAGACCTATGTCACGTACATTCAGGACGTCTTGGCTCTGTGCCGCAAAGTTGACACCCACATGACTGAGCCCGACAAGGTTGCCCACATCCTCAAAGGCATTGCCGATGACGCCTTCAACTTGCTCGTTTGCAACAACGTAGCAACGGTGGATGCTGTTATAAAAGAGTGCCGCCTGCAACTCGCTAAAAGCCGACGTATTGACCAGCAGTTTGCCCGTCTGCCCCGCACCCCAGCGACATCTTCCTGTGCCGACACTCCTCGCCCCATTAACACTGCCGATGTTACCAGGATCGTCCGGCGTGAGATCGAGGCTGCCTATCCGGCTGCCTTCGACTCCAGTCCCACCAACACATCTGCAGTCGCGGTCTCACTGATCCAGGCAGTTGTCCGCCAAGAGTTCGAAAACATGGGTCTTCACACCATCTGCTCGGCCCATCGTCCTGATACCCGCCCGGCTTCTTCGATTCCGCCCCGTCCCGCATCTTCTTACCCACCATGTTTCCGCAACCCATCTGAATGGCGCACTGCTGACGACAAGCCCATTTGTTTCCACTGCCATCGAATCAATCAGGCACATTTCACGGCACTGTTGCAGTCGCTGGAGTTCCCCGACCCGGTCTACTTATACTGCCCACTCTCGCCCCCCAGGTGGCCCTTCTCGTCCCTATGCCGCACACTCTGATAACGCCGCCGCTGATTCTCCTGCATCGAACCGCTCCTATTCTCGTTCGCCTTCGCCCCAACGACGACAATCTTGCTCTCCCCAGCCCCGTCGCTCCTATTCGCCGACTCCCTTCGGACGCCGCTCCCAGCCGGAAAACTAGACGATGCAGCGCCTCAAGGTGACACTGCATTGCTCCCTACGCCGCCAAATCCTCTACTGACGTTGCCCACTCATCTGAACCTTCTTGACGTGCAAGTCGACGGTGTTTCTGTGTCTGCACTCATAGACACTGGGGCGCATTTGTCCGTAATGAGCGCTGACCTTCGTAACCGGCTCAAGAAAATTATCACGCCCGCCACGACGCCTGTTGTACGTGTCGCCGATGGCGGAACAGCCCCCGTAGTTGGTATGTGTACCGCCCTCGTCTCCTTCGCCGATCGCTCAACAATCGTGCTATTCACAATCATCGCCCACTGTCCCCACGACATCATCCTTGGCTTAGACTTCCTCTCCGCACATTCTGCTCTCATTGATTGTTCCGCCAGTACTCTCCGCCTTGACGTGCCTGTTCTGGATCCTGCTGAACCACACCCCAGTCGCCTCAGTTCCGTCGACTTTGTTCGCTGGCCACCTTCGGCACTGACCTACGTTGACCTAGTGTCATCGCCACCAGTCCCCGACGGTCACTACATCGCGGCTCCTATGCAAGACGTCCTCCTTACACACGGGATCACAGTACCTCCTACAGTTTTATCTATTACGGCGAATTGCATCTGCCTGGCAGTGGTCAACTTTGGCTTGACGACACAAGTGCTGCCACGCGGGATGTCTCTGGCCCAGCTTTGCTCATTCGAGGATCACTCAGTAGCATCCATTGCAGTAGACGACACTTCATCCGATACTCCTCTACCATCGCAGCAGGCAAATTATACCATCGCTGACTTACAGAAAATGATTGCGCCCGACTTGCCGTCCGAGCACGCTCGTGAACTCTACCGCGTTCTGTTTTCCTACCACAATATTTTTTACTTTAACGATTGTCCTTTGGCCCAAACTACAGCTGTCAAACATCACATTAATACCGGCGATGCCCCTCCTATTCATCGCCGCCTGTATCGAGTGTCACCAGCTGAGCGTCAAGTTATTCACGCAGAAGTTCGCAAAATGCTTGCCAAGAACATTATTGAACCATCATATAGTCCATGGGCGTCACCTGTTGTACTGGTCAAAAAGAAGGATGGCTCATGGCGCTTTTGCGTGGACTATCGGCACCTTAACAGGGTTACCAAAAAGGACGTGTATCCCCTACCTCGGATTGACGACGCCCTTGACTGCCTCCACGGTGCTCGCTATTTCTCCTCTATTGACCTTCGCTCCGGCTACTGGCAGATTGCCGTGGACGATCTCGACCGCGAGAAGACTGCTTTTGTAACACCCGACGGTCTTTATCAATTCAAAGTGATGCCGTTCGGTCTATGTAACGCCACTGCCACTTTTGAACGCATGATGGACTCCCTTCTTCACGGTTTCAAATGGTCCACGTGCCTGTGCTACTTGGACGACGTTATCGTATTCTCCTCAACGTTCGCTACGCACCTCGAGCGTCTTTCAGCAGTACTAGACGTTTTTCGTCGAGCCGGTCTGCAACTCAACGCATCGAAGTGTCAATTCGGCCGTCGCCAGATTACCGTCCTTGGACATCTCGTTGACGCGAACGGAGTCCAACCGGACCCAGGCAAGATCCATGCTGTTGCGCAGCTTCATCGGCCTTTGTTCGTACTTCCGCCGTTTCGTGAGAAATTTCGCCGCCATAGCACGACCACTAACTGAGCTTTTGAAAAAAGACGCCCCTTTCCAGTGGGGCGATAACGAGGCCTCTGCATTCTCACATCTAATCGACATTCTCACAACGCCTCCCGTTCTGGCCCATTTCGATCCTTCTGCGCCTACCGAAGTCCGTACTGATGCCAGCGGTCACGGAATTGCCGCAGTACTGGCACAACGCCAGCGTGGCCACGACCGTGTTATCGCTTACGCCAGCAGGCTCCTCTCACCCGCGGAGCGCAACTATTCCATCACTGAGCGTGAGTGTCTGGCCTTAGTTTGGGCGGTTGCGAAATTCCGCCCATACTTATTGGCGGCGAGGAGTTACGGAGTCGCCATCTGTCGGAAGCGCCTCCCTTGCGTAGTAAGAGGGATCACGCGGCGCGCTCCCCGTAGGTTTCGCTTACAGCGCTCAATAAAAACACCACGCGGCAGCCAGCTCCTGGACATTTATGTAGGTATTCTCAAAACAAGGGAAGTTTTTGACTGTCGATATAATAAGCTTGGGCAAACTGAAAGCACAGAATCGTTTACAGACGCTATCTCTTAACCGAATACGTACAGTGAACGCCACTACGCGCGGTCGCCGCGATGGAGTCTCCCGAACCGGCTTCTTGCGTGAAAGGTAGCCAAACACTGAGAGTAAACTATGTGATATATGTTCTTATAGAGAGTGGTCTGTATAACCTAATGGCGCCTAACAGAACAAAGCCTCAATGCGTGCAGCCATCACACGGGTTCACGGCAACAGACTGCCAATCTGCATGCATGTCCGCGCACAATGTTTTGCTTTCGCTGTGAGCGCATTTTCCCACCGTGCCGTGAGCTTTAGGCCGCAGCATATGAGCATTTTCCAGTACACTAGCAACTATTGTTGCATGGACGCTATCAGAACTGTTTAAAAATAATTTCGTTAGACTTCGACGCCTACGGCGACTGTGATGTGCCGTTGCGACTATTCAATCTTTTTTGTCTCCTAAAGTTTTGGACATTTAAATATTATTTCTCAAGTTGCGTCGCACTCAGTCTTCTCAACGTGCGATTTCCCTCTGCTTCTTTTTTGTAATCCAGTGCATTAATTCATAACACAAACATGACCATATGTCATGCCTTTCTTTATTATGCGTCTTACCGCTCCCTTTTCGTTCCAGAGGACTTGCCAGTATCTAGAATCAACAAGTTCATAGTCCAAATCGTCCTGATATTAGCCGGGCAGCGGGCGCGGGCGAGCGTCTCAGTGCGCGTTTTCTTCTACTCACCGAACATCGCGCAGACCCGGTGCCATAGCAGAAATCTTCCTCGCGTGTGTGCTTGGAGCATACGCGAGCTGTAGCCGATGGCTGTCTGCCGGTTCAAAGTTTCGCCAGCCAAGCTTCACGCAGCTCCTTAATTGCCGTGCGGCTGCGTGTGAATAAGGCTGACAGTGGGCTCTGTTGTGTACGTTCGGCACTGCGGCCCCAAGCAGTAACCTACCATGCTGCACGCCTCCAAAGGCAGCCACTACCTATTATAGTAGTTTCAGATGTTGTCAAGCAGACACCCAAGGCGGTAAAGCCGCACCACTTAATCAGAACCGCGGCGCAGGTGCGACTTTAAACATTCGTTTTCGGCTTGCTTCGGCGCTTCCGAAGCAGCCGAAGCGGCCGCTGTGTCCACGTGATCCCTCATGCCACGTCACGCCGACGGTGGCGCCAGCTTTTCCAGTGGTGGAGCTCGAGGCCAATATGGCCGACCCTTTTCCGTTGTCACAGACCATCACGTGCTTTGCTGGTTATGCTCACTGAAAGATCCTACAGGAAGACTTGGTCGCTGGGCCTTACGCCTCCAAGAATATTCGTATACTGTCACCTATAAATCTGGCCGACTACACAAGGACACTGACTGCCTGCCTCGCTACCCGGTCGACGAGCCTGACGACGCCGACAGTAGTAGCGCCAACGGCATTTTCTCTGTGTCTGCCTTCGCTAACATCGCCGATGAGCAGTACCGAGACCTATCGCTGCGAGCACTTATCGAGCGTCTGCGCTCTACACCTACCGACGCATCCGTTCGCCGATATGTCCTCCAGGGCAGCATTCTGTATCGAAGGAACTTCCTCCCTGACGGCTCTGATCTTCTTCTTGTCGTGCCAAAACAGCTACGACAGACTGTGCTCTTTGAGATGCATGACGCACCCACTGTAGGACATCTTGGGGTAACCCGCACGTACAACTGCGTCCACCGCCGCTTCTACTGGCCTGGTCTCGCTCGCTCCGTTCGACGCTATGTTGCTGCCTGTGATCCCTGCCACCGTCAGAAAACAGCTCAGGTGCTACCTGCCGGTCATCTCCAGCCGATCACCGTTCCTGTGGAACCGTTCTTTCGTGTTGGATTAGACCTGCTCGGTCCCTTTCCCACGTCATCCTCTGGGAACAAATGGGTAGCCGTCGCGACTGGTTACGCCACCCGATACGCTATCACTCGGGCTCTCCCTACCAGTTGCGCCACTGACGTCGCGGACTTTCTCTTGCGTGACATTATCTTGCTTCATGGCGCCCCGCAACAGCTGCTTACTGACCGTGGTCGAAACTTCCTCTCGAAAGTTATCGCTGACATTGTGCGTTCCTGCTCCATTCAACACAAACTGACTACCTCATACCATCCTCAAACCAATGGCCTGACAGAGCGGTTAAACCGTACTCTTACCGATATGCTGTCCAAGTACGTTTCCAAAGACCACCACGACTGGGACATTGCCCTTCCTTACGTAACATTTGTGTACAATTCTTCCCGGCACGACACCGCCGGATTTTCTCCATTTCATCTACTGTACGATCGCGAACCTACCTTGCCCCTAGACACGGCACTTCCTCCTGCTG
Organism: Dermacentor andersoni; assembly: GCF_023375885.2. Lineage (NCBI taxonomy): Eukaryota > Metazoa > Arthropoda > Arachnida > Ixodida > Ixodidae > Dermacentor > Dermacentor andersoni. The sequence goes on along the minus strand of NC_092817.1, from coordinate 9,266,630 downwards.
CGATCTCAACAAGCAAGTATGCGCACGACGCCATCGCCCTCGCCGACCATGCATGCCAGCTTGCCCGTGCTCGACTGACGGCCTCACAAACCACTCAGCAGTGTCAGTACAATGCCCGCCATCGTGACGTACAGTTTTCGCCTGGTGCGCTCATGCTCCTGTGGTCGCCCTCTCGTCACGTCGGACTTTCCGAGAAGCTCCTTTCGCAATACACAGGGCCCTACCGCGTGCTGGGCCAGGCGACGCCTGTGACTTACGAAATTGCTCCTGTGGGTTCAACCTCGTCTTCTCCTCTGGCATCTAGTGATGTCGTGCATGTCAGTAGGCTCAAGGCCTACTACACTGCTTCCGAGTCCGATCTTTAGTCACCCCGGGACGACGCTTTTGCAGCCGAGGGTAGTGCTACGGAACAATATGTGCGATCACAAAAAGGCGAGCAATGTGAAGACGACGACGACGATTAGAAGCTAGCGCGGGCTGTTGCCTCTTGGCCAAGCGCAGCGTATTTTCTTGTAAATATACTTGTACATAGCTTTTCATCTGCGTCTTCCTACGTAACAATATTTTGGATTTTAAATGCACCTATGCACCAGACAAACGGTGACCAAGAAACAAGATCTTTGATGCAATTTACTACGAAATTAAGCAGCTCATCCCAATGTCACAGCTTCCAAATGGCAATCGATGTACAACATTTAGACTTGCAGATAGGTTTTAGCAGTAACCCAGCGTGCTGACTGAATCAACCTTCAGAGCTAAAGCTGAGCCTTCACAGCTGCATACTTATGAGGCATGCTTGATTACAGTGAAGTGCAACGCACAGGACCAAAGAAAGACGAGACAGACTGAACAAGACAGGAAATGCTTGTCCCACCTTTCTCATCTTTCTTTGGTCCCATGCACTGCACTTCACCGTACTAAAACATGCTCCACCAACTCACCCAAAATTCTACTCTTCTAACACTCATATCTCAATGAAACGTCATAGCTTCAGAGCATTGAGCGTCTGTCCAATTGTCTCTCTTGTCTCGTTTTGTTTCATGCATGGTCTTCAGCAATGAGTATGTACCAACCAGACCAGGGAGCGTATTCTGAAAATGTCCACCTAATGGGCATGTCCATTTTGGCTGCTGCTGCTGAAGTGCTGATTGGTTGGGCTGAAATACCAGCAAGAAGGGAACAGGCACCAACAACCAGTCTCCTTGCTATTTCAGCTCCAGCCACTATCAGCAGCGGCCAAAACGTACAGTGCACCAGGTGGACACTTACGGAATAGCCCCCGGCAGTACGCTTTACTAAACTCTATGAACATTTAATTTCATTTTTTCACAGCCCTTTCACGGTCTTGCCATCATCGGCAAGTGTTACCAGCATCCAGTGTGGAGGCCACATTAAGTTGGGTTTCTGCAGAAACTGCTGTCCACTGTCAGTATTTCCTGACAACTATTGAACAACTAAAGAATGATAGAAAGGCAAAGCGTTTCCTTTCAGGCACAACACAGTCATTCCTTGCATCCACAAGGCCCCGCACAATCCAAAGAAAGTCGCAGAAAGAGCCAAGGTAGAAGTAGGCTGTGCTACACAAGTTAACAAAGATGTCCTTACAAAAGGATGTAGTCCAAGAAAAGAAAATGAATGTGCGACAATTTGTTGATTGTTGGGGCAGGATGATTTACAAGATATCGGTTTCTTGTGGGCATTGTTGCAGGGGCCAAACAGGCTGCTGCTCTAATGACTGACTAGCAGGACAATACTTGCTAAGGGATTTTATTGGATGCTATTTGGCTGAATCCTGCAAGAAGTGTTACCATGACCACCTGCTTATACAATGTGCGATATAGCAACAAGCACAACAATGTTTCTGAACAATTCATTAAAGTGGCGACATTTGTGCCAGTTAGTTTTACAACTGCTGTGCTGCAACAAAGTCAGCTACTAATATAGCGCATATAGCGCATAACACCATGTATTGTGGGGATGCGCGACTCGCGCGCGTCCCCTGATATGTTTGTTTTCCCGCACGGCTCGCGTGGCCTGGCGCCCGCGGCGGTCGGAGTGGTTGAGGCGCAGTACGAGAGATGGCGCGAGTGTTGCGCTGCTAACGCCGCCGACAGGCGGGGTTACTGGGGCGCCGAAAGACAAGGCGCTTGCTTTTGCATCGGGACAGCAAGCAGTACAGACGTGCCGTGCCGCGCGTGCGCCGATCCATGCTTCTGCGAGACCGTCTCGCGTGGCCGCCTTCGAACGCACCACCGTTCGCGTGACCGTACGCGCGAACGACTAGGCGTTGGGATCCAGCATGGGGTGAACACATTCGCTCGCTATCCGGTCGCGGTGAGTCGGACTTCTAGATTTGACGCGCGCCCATCGGCATGTTTTGTGGATAGCAACTCGGCTAGCAGGCATTGATCTATGAGGTGTTGCAATAAATGCCCTTGTGATTGTTTGCACTACTGTGTTGTCGTTCCTTTGTCCCAAAAGCACGGAGGAGAACCCCACAGTATATAGTAGTGGCGGTACTGTTTGTTCTTAGCTTTCTTTTTTTTTTTTAATTGTTTTGCAGTGCTTGTTCTTTTTTACTATACAGAATTTTTAAAAATTGCCTGTGACAAATAAAGCAGTTCTAGCCCTTGAGATGGATTACTCAGAGAGAAAGCTTGATTGAGAGATTGAGAGAGATTGCTTGATTGAGAAATATAAATGCATAAACTAGGATACATAGCGCAAGAACGACGCAAGGACGAAGCAGGAATACGGTGCATGTTGCTGCTTCGTCGTTGTGTTGTTCTTGCGCTATGTATCCCAGTTTACGATTGAGCTACCAACACGCCCAAACTTCTTCCCTGATAAATGCATAATCGACTTACATAATGCATAATCACTAATTCAATTCCAAACTACTGATTACTTCATGGCACATATTGCAGTTTACGAATTGTAGCAGGTGAGTTTTCAAAGTGTATCCATTAGAATTCTCAGGATGACAACAGGCTTGAGATATGTGCAGTCAAACATGCAGTAAAAATGTGCTGCTGTTCCATGCAACTTTTTCGACAAGACCACATTTCCTGCTTTGAAGGACAAAAATAACTGGGACATGATTAAAGAACGTAAAAGAACAGACACAGCACGAAAGAAAAGGGTAGACACTGCACAAGCACTTGTCCCATTGTGCCCTTCAGTCATGTCACACAGTGCACCAACTAGGCCCCCTGAAATCCCTGTTAAACAACTGGGATGCCAATGCATTTCGTCGCACACTTCAAAAATTATATTAAAACTGGTGCCCCCCTGAGAATCATTATAAGTGAATATATACATTGTGTACTCGCCAACTACAATTAGTAAATTACAATACGTGCCATAAAGTAATTAGTTTAAAAATTACTCAGTGAATATTTGTTGATTAGTCCTTTCGATTTCTCATGCAAGTAATGCTCGTCTATTCAAGTAATCCAGCTAAAAACTTGAATTGTGCTATCTAGCTTTGGTGATCTTTTTTTTTTAACTCTGCACAGTCACAGAAAAAAACTGCAATTGAAGTCGAGGCAAAATAAAATAGCAAGTTGGTCAGCACTGTCTTCGTCTATTGTTAAATTTTGTGTGGTTTCCTTTAAGTTCCAATAATGCAGCAACTAGCCCAATTAAAGATGCTTCACTGCATTAAATTAGTGGCTAAAGAGGAAAACACCACAAAAAGCTATCGAGGCTGTCATATTACCACACTGTCTGGTCTATGAGGAAAACCTTTAGTTTGATTATGATTAGGTACTCTGCTTGCATTTGTGCTCTTGGTTTATTACTTTGCCAAGTTGTAACACTGTTAACACTATGGTTCCTATACTGCAAAATTTTACCTTTTCTGTAACCTTGACATGGTGGTGAATAAGAAACAGAAGACATGACACCCTTGACTTTGTACTTGCTTAACACAGCCATTTGAACAACAAACAGAGACATTTTGCTGTGTAATATAGAGGCATCCTTGGCACAAAGCAGCTCTAGTGGATGCTAAATATGCCACACAGTTCTTAAAATGCACATTTTTGTTGCAATAATTGTGTCATGCCAGAGCAACATCTCTTCCCCTAGTTGCAGAATATCTTGCTCATTTCCTGGATTGCTGCACCAATCTAGATTAAAAATCTAGACTTAGTTGCCATTAAAGGCTAACTGCAACAAAATTTCACTTTGGCTAATTTTGTTTTATATCAATCAATCACTCAATGAAAGGAAGGTTTATATGTATACTACTCAAGCAATCTTGGAAAAGCTACAGGGCTGATAATTGCCCAATTTTCTTATTAGCAGCCTTTAGATAGCACTTAAGCAGACAGCACGTATGCACGGCAGTTAGCGGATATGATGTAAATGTGCCAGTATGCCACTGCCGAGATTTTTCAAAATGCCACAGGCATCCGAGGAGCTGGAGGTCATGCTGAGGAGCCATGCTTGATCCCTATTGTCCTGGGTGATGCGCCCCGTCTGGTGAGTGGTAATGGTGGCTTTTTTCTTTAGTTTTTGTATGAAAAAGTGTCTATTTTCGCTAACATCTTGTGAAGCATCAACTCGCATTTCAAAAGTAAAATTTTCAATGGAGGCTGCTACATGTCTACACTATATGAAATTGTGCTTTCTACGTGGTCCAGAATTTCACTGAAGTTGCCCTTTAAAGCAGATGGCTCACATCCACGCTGTTTGGACTGCACAGTGAGGCTAGAGTAAAATCTGCTTGGAATAAGGAGTGTAACTGGCTTTCCAAGTATTTCTTTAGAGACATGACACACCTCTTCAACTCCCATGTCCAGGAGCCTCTTGATCTTTGCGTCAAAATCAGGGAAGTGCTTTGGACCTGCAAAATTCAAGTTAGCATCAAAGGAGAGCTAGAACAAATCCCAGGTACTAAACAGAGTTCTTGCAAGCACTTTACATTAGGCAACTCTCATGGGAAATGCTTCTCTGCTTTTTGTTGCTGCTGTTTTTACAAATGATAAAAAGACAAACATATTGGTGGCTTGAAGGTACCGCCAGTTTGCAGTTATTTCCAAGTCCTGATAATTCCCAATTGTCGTTACTTCAAAGAAGGCACCAAATGTACATCGGCCCAACACATTTTCATTTTTTCCATGCTTTTCAGAAGCAGCCAATTCCAATCAACATTTCAGTTGACTTCCCATAGCAATCAACTGCTTCACTTCAACAGTCAGAGGCAGCTAAACAAAAGGCAGTCCAACAAGGCAATGAACAGGTCTAACTGGACCCTCATTTTTCTTTTTGCACTAAGTACAACAGGCACAACATGAGGGGAAAAAAAACTGAAAAAAGAAGGGAACAGAGCTATCTGTTGTTTCACACATTTCTTGTGGGGTCTCAGGCTCCTCCTTATCAGGCCAGCTGGTGTTGTGGCTGCCACAGTTTGACGGTATTTTGTTGGTTAAATGTTCAGTTTTCTCAATTTCTGAACTATGCTGGAGTGTCATAGAAGAAGGGAACTTGATACCACGAGCATGCACAGACGCCATTTGTCACAGCAGTGGCACCGTTTATTTGGCCAGATTTCTCGCTTTATAATTCCAAAACGAAAGAAATGATGGAACACATTTTTTCAGATTACATTAGTTCAAATCAATAGACTTAGTTCGGGAAAATTTTTAAGCCGTTGACGGTCAATGACGTAAATATACGGCGCCGCGAACAAGTCTGAAAATGGTCGATGGCGTATATTTATGGCACCGTCTGTACGTTTAAAAAGCACCCCAATATCCTAACTTTTTCTTTTCTGTCATGTGCTGCCACTATGTGGGGATACAGGTAATTTTTTTCGCACGCCTCCCTCTCTCAGTTTTCATTACATGGTTTGTTTTAGAGCTAGTTTGCTCCGGCGCACTTATATACTACCACTCGCACATTGGCGCGCGGGCTGGCAGGCGGCGGTTTGGGTTTTCTTCCGCATGAGGTTTCGGCTTCTTGCACTTGCAAAACTGATGGCTATCTTGTTACTAATCGCTCAAAGGGCGACCACTTGTTTCTCGCTCGTTGATCGCTCACAGGGGTGAGCATAGGAAGGATGCCGCCGTGCATGCGTTTCCGTTTCTTTTCTTTTTGGAGACTCACGAAAACTAATTGCCTGTGGTTGGCGATAAGATGGAGGTTAGCGGAAGTTTGTCACACGTTTTGCTTTTTGACGGGCACACAACCACACAGTTTTCTTGACTGCGCTCACCTACGCAGTTTGATTATGCTATGGACGTACATATTGCTGTAAGAGCAGGAACATTTGAGACTTGCAAAATATTCTTGTGTGTGCATTTTCAAAGCCTCGAACTATTGCATAACAACGAATCGAATTTTCAAATTCTTTTAAGTTTATTTCCTTTTTTTATTGTTGTTATTCTTGAATGAACAGTACATATATACCAATGCAAAATATTTGTTTCTAACTTTACGGTCACCCAAGAAAAATTGCGGTAAATTTTTTTCAATGTAGGTCTGTGAGAAGAATTGGAATCTGAAATAAAGAAATCAACCCTGGGTGGTCGCATATGGGGAAAAAAATTGACCCTGAAAGGGATAAGTAGCACCTTTCTTATTATTACTAGGGAAATATTAAAAAAATACTGACTTTCCAACAAGTGAAGGGGCATGCCGACAAGAGACAATGGTACGCAGCTTATGGCAGTAAGTAGTATGTAGTTACCTCCAGCATAGACTTGTGCCCAGTGCTGGGCTGTCAGCTTGAACATCTCGGGGTTCTCTTTGAATTGGCGAGCCACCACAGCATCCTGGGGGTCGTCCGGCTCAGCTGCAGCAAGCAGAGCTTGCAGAGACAGCAGTACCGTCCGCAGGGTCATTGCCGCAGCCCTAGAGCAGCAAAACAAGTCCAAGCAACAAAATGGCCATAATATTACACTCAATGACATACTCAAAACACAATGGCACATATTGCTACAGCGACGGTTCTAAACAGTATGAATGGAGTGCTGACTGGTAAACAAGACACAGAAGCGTGTGATGTGCTGGTATGCAGAGCAAGGCAGTTGACCACATCTACGGGAACAATAATGCATTCAACTGGTCGGCACTTACTCATGCCATCCAGCTATGGAATTAACTCCTTAGTGTTGCCAAAACGAAGCTAGGAAAATTCCACAAGCACATAAGCTTGTATTATTTCCCTGCAGAATGACATCTAGTGGCATGATGATTCCTGCTTTTGCTTTCTTGCTTGTGTATCCCTTAATTTGCCGAGTTCCAGGCACTCTTTAATAGATATCTGGCCTCTGCACGCCGAACGCGCTTAATGGGATGGTGCCATCTAGGAATAGTGCAGCGATGAATTAGCTTACGAGTTCACCGTTTCAAGCATACAGTTTCATACAATTACTAACCAGAGCTGTGGTGCTAGTGTATATGGGAGTTGCAAGCAAGGGCAATTCAACCATTGACGGTTAGTACATGGACTTGCCTAGACTCCGTCCTTCTGGCTTCAAACAGCTTTGCGAATTTGCAAATTCATCATTTTCAACAAAGCATGGTGTTATAAATAATTAAATAAACATTAATAAAATTGTCCGATGACAGCATTCGAACACAAGGATCTATAGCACACAAGCCTGACACTAAAACCATTTGCGCCACGGATGCACGTTTCGACAAGTGGCATAGGGCACCCTTTCTCGCGGCAAGCCAGCGCACTGAGATGCTTGGCACGGTTCAATCCGCAGTTGCACTAAAAGAAACGGATGCATCAGAAACACCACTAGTGCAACAGAACACTATGGACACCACTGAAAATTTAAGTAAATAATCTATACATGATGTATTGCATGTATAGTCAGATACAACTTAAGAAAAAAGGGGAGGCCCCGCCCAGATGACCAAAGCGCGACAGCTGATTGCCTCCACGACTAAAATAGTTCCACACGAAAAATTGTGCTCCTGAAATGCGTAATTCTCAGTATAAATAAAGACTTTTGTATTTTGATGACTGGTTTAGTAGAGCTCTCATGTGCTACAGCACATGCCGGATAGCGACAGAAAAATAACCCCGTGCCTTCTACAACGCTGCCCGTCGTCTGCTCTTTAGCTTCATTGCAAGTGACAAAAGTAGCAAGAGCAGCTCTGCATGGCTTCTGCGCTTGTTTACATGTACACGGCGTATCTACTACTCGTTTTCCAAGCTTAAAATGAATCAGTTGCTATTGAAAAAGTACTTATATAAAACAATGCATTTATCGCAACCATTACAAACCTGGGGCGAGAATGCAGTCGAGGCAGGAAGGTACAAAAATGCTTCATTCATCGTTTTAAATAAGTACTCTTGATGTTAAATAGCATAAAATTTATATTTTTTGGTTTTGTGTTTTCACAATTTCATAGCACGCATTCTACAGCTTGCGCGTGCAGTGAGCACTGGTGGACAGCAATCAATCGACGGTGCTACACAACGCTCGAACACCGTCGCTAGACGCTTGGCTATCTCACTGCTGACAATGATCGTTCACGCCAAGTTCACGGCGACAAATCTTTGCGTTGAAGGCTTCTTCTGCAAATATTTTCGGTTGAGACACTCGTAGGTTTGTTTCATGCGCGAACACTGTTCTCATTTCTCCTGAGAATAGTTTTGCTCCATCACTTGACCCCGTCCGACGAAAAACGCAGCGACACAGTACACGAACACACCTGCCGCTAACAGTAGGCACCAGGCTTTGGAAAACTTTTCTCGTCGTAACGTCACTTGGGAGTGAAATAAAACAATATGGAACAAACATGCAGGATGTGTGTTCGTAGCAGTCGCCTCGGGATCCTGTTTTCAGGCAAAGCGTAGCACAACACCAGCGATGCTCACTGCAATGTTCCTTCGCCAGATCACGGCTCAGAATAAACGCACGCGGCACAAATGCTGCATCGTAAGCTCGTAGTAATATTCCCGGCATGATAGACCATCACAAACAGTTCTGGAATCCCCTCTGACGAGGGGCTGAAGCACACAGCTGACGCGACCTCGCCCAGTTTGAAGTGTGGGTGGCCATCTTCTCCGTCGGCGTGCAGGCTCACCGGTCGTCCAGCTGATGACGTTAGTCCAGAGTGCGAGCCCACTGGTGGGCGCTCGTGTGCCTCTGCCTCGGAGGAGTAAACGCCCCCTTTTTTCTAAAGTTGTATCCGACTATAGGTATGTGCATGTTATAATATCCAGCCTGTCTAAGTCACTGCAAACAAAATCATTTCTTCGCATAACACGCTGCTATTTAATACTCATATTTATAGTACCTCTAAAACCACACTTCGTATACACAGACACGCTTCACAAGAAGAATGCTTCAGTTTAACGTAGATGTCAACTGGAGTTGAGTTTGCCCGTTTTTTTGTTTGGCATTGGAGTGAACACTTTCTTTCACTTTTTCGTTGATTTCACAAAGGTTATGTTTTCTTTATTTTGTTTATTTTGTCTACTAGCATTTATTTATTGCCCAATGCTATAGTAAGCTTTCCCAATTAATGCTCTGCTTTTACGCACATTTTACTGTGACCCCCTCACCACCCTTACCCAAATCCTCTTAATGGGGGCTTACATGCCAAAACCACAACCTGATTATGAGGCATGTCGTAGTGGGTGACTACGGAATAATTTGGACCACCTGGAGTTCTTTAATGTGCACCTAAACCTAAATAAACGGGTGTTTTCACATTTCCCCTCCATCGAAATGTGGCCGCCATGGCCGCGATTCGATCCCGCGACCTTGTGCTCAGCAGCCCAACACCATGGCCACTGAGCAACCACGGCAGGTACCCAAATCCTCATACTTGTAAGAGGCCTGTAAGAAATTTTGATACAAGATAATAATAATAATAATAATAATAATAATAATAATAAATAAAAGCTTCAATACCTCAAAGTGATGGTACTTCCTTTAATCTAAAAGACTTTTGAAACTTAGCCGCTATCCAATTCTCATGACGGAAGGCTTCCAAACATAAACGGGAGCAGCAGAGTATGGCTGAGTGACTGCGGAGGTGTGTGGTAGCAACAAGCAGTAATTTACATAACCAACTAAAATTTAGACGTACAATGCACAGGACTCGAGAATGCGCAAATTTTTAATTGTTTCTTGCTTACACTTTGTAGCTAGGTAGCTCCCACTTTACTGACTAGGTAACTATGTAACCTGTTTCAGCTCTTTCGTATCTAAATGCTTCTCCTGGCTTTCCTTATCATAGGTACAAAATAAAAGGAGATGCTTATACCACATGTACTCGAACCTAAGCACTTTGTTGTTGTTGTTCATGTCCACTATAAGCACAGTTGGTGAGCATCATCTGATTTGAGTCAAATATTAAATTGACACGCATATTTTCGATCTCATTCATTCTGTCTTATATCCCAGGTGTGCCTAAATTTCGGGGAAATACAGCACCTCAGTACTCTATGGTATAAAGGTTATAAACAGGGATAAGGTGAATCAGAAAGGCTGGCCAATGTTTCGATAGGAGGACATATCTTTGTCAAAGGTGGCCTCATCATTCTCAGCATGGTAGTTTTAGCGGGTTAGTAGCATGACGTCACATCCAGTTGTCGCCAGTGACGGTTGGTTGTAAAGGGAGAGACTGCAAAGAAAATGAGCACTGTTGCCTGACGGCCGTACGTGTGGTTTCTAAGACGAGGGGGCAAGTGCGGGAGAGTGAGAAAGTGGGGAAAAAGAAAAAAAGAGCAAGCAGGAAAAAATTAAGAAAACAAGAAAAGAAAAGGAAGGGCATAGGAGGGTGTTTGGGGAGCGAGAGGTTAGGGAGCATTCAGGGGTGTCGTATGCTTTTGTGGCTTTAGAAGAGTCGGTCAGTCGGTCAGTGGGCGAGTAACAAAAAAGATCAAAAATGACATCACATGAAAGAATGGCTCGAGTAGTGTAGCAGCAACGCGTCGGGTAATTTTGAAGGAGTTAAGATGCCGACAAGGAGTCCGGGGGGCAATGCACGAGGTAGCTGGAAGGCAGTGGCTTCCATCCGCTGAATATACACTGCTAATATCCCAGGGCGCCCAATAGTATCAAACAAAAACACCCCGACAGAGAGCATTTCCACATTCCTTAACCACTTCCATCATTTGAACAAGATACGCCCCACCTACTGAGAATTATGGAGGGCATTAATACTAACGGCACACTACCCCAAAACATAATTCTCGCAACTCTAGACGTCACGGTCCTGTGCACCAACATTCCAATCCACGATAATTTATCTTCGATAAAATAAACGCTGTCTAAACACAATGCACAACACTCTATTGAAGACTACTTGTCTCTCCTTGAATTAGTTCCAACACATAACTACTTTGAATTTGAGGAGAGTTACTACCTACAAATACGTAAGGCAAGTATGGGTACGCCTTTTACACCAACCTATGCGAACATATTTATGGGGACTGTAGAAACAGATTTCCTATCACGCTGCACAGACAAGCCACACACCTACCTATGATACATAGATGACATATTCATAATATGGGGACATGGTCTAGACAGTCTAGATAAATATGCAGCATCTCCAAATTATTTTCACCCAACAATAATATTCAAATCAGAATCATCAACGCAGCACATAAATTTTCTGGACACAACAATATACATTAACAATGGGACACTAAAGACAACACTTATAGGAAACCTTTTGACAAACAACAGTACCTAGAATATACGAGCCACCATCCCAGACGTAAACAGAGCATCTTTAAAAGCCAAACCACACAACTACATCGCATTTGCGTTGAAAACCAAGACTACATAGATAGACTCCATCATCTTAAAGAAACCCATTAAAGAAATCATTAAAGAAACCGCATTATCAATCCCTCTTGGACTTCATTAAGTCAGCAAATCTTTTTTCATTCATTTAATCATCCTTATTCACCCCCATCACATACCCTTGTATGCCCTGAGGCATTTATCCTCGCATTAAAAAAAAAAAGGAAACCCTATCAAACAGGAACCACCCAAACAGTGCCCTTCAAAAAGCCTACACCGATGCAACCAAACTTGATCGAGTCAAGGTCCTTAAGCCCCGCCCTAGGATCACAAGAACAACAACGCCTCTTACTGCTAAATTCTCAAACACACTCCCAAACGTGAACAACATCTTCAGTAAATACTACCAAATGCCCACCCGCGACGAGAAACTTAAGATTTTTCCCGATCCGCCCAGAGTAGCATACAGATGCAGCACTAATTTTAAGGATATTCTTGTGCAAGCCAAACTAAGGACAAACACAAAGCATCCAGTCTCTGTGGCCACCTCAGGTGCTACATATGCAAAAATATTTAATTTACTACTACAGTAAAAAAGTACAGCGTTGAATTACACAAGGTAACTTTGGGTTCCACCTCCACATCAAGCAACGTAGTCTACTGTCTGAAATGTGCCGCTTGTAGCAAACAATGCTGTATTTACTCGCATAATGATCGCATTTCTTTCGTAAAAAAAATTGACGCAAATTCAGGGGTGCGATGATTACATGGGTTAAATTTCCCGCCGCGAAAAGAAAACGTTTTTTTTTTTTTTTTCATCTTCCCACGTAAAGAAAACTTTTTTTTTTTCATCGCGCGTTTGCTGCGGGATGACAACAGGTCAACAAATAGGCAGCTGCCGTTGTAACAGTGTCAGACACCAAAACAAACATTGTAGCCGGAGCAGCAAGCCGAACGCGCCGAATGAGATTTTTTTTTCTTCTTGTGAGTACACTATGCGCACTGAAATAGTTTTTTCCGTATCAGTAATGAACAATATATAGTTAATATCGGTAAGTATGCGGCCATAACGTAGCCATGTCTACCTTGAGAGGACAGAAACAGACAGGCGTGCTTAGCTGCCAGTGACATAGAAACACATGGCGGGCTTTCTGTGGAAACTGCGGCATTTGTCTTCACTACTATCCTGACACGGCACGTTTCCGCTAAGGGTGGGCAAATATCTTAGCTGTGTTACAAGCGTCAGCGTATGAATAGGGTACACTTCTAACGTATCAGTGTAAACGTGGCTACTATCGTTGCCGCTCGCAATTTCTTGCGTGCCCACGAGCGCAGACGAGAAGAATCGAAAGGCGGCTTTTTTGTTGTTGTTGTTGACCACAACCATTATAAAGCCTACACATAATAAAGGCAAGTTTGGTTGTAGCTTTTTTTTTTGTCATGGAAGTGTGGAAAGTGATGAAAGGAATAAAATCTGCTTAATCTGCTTACCATCTGCTTAAGAATGTGGTGCGTGCAGACCGCTTGGTTTGTCTTGAAGAGTCGTTCACGTAGCATGCGACAGATGGTAAGTGCGATCATTATTAGCTAGACTAGGCACACAACATATCGCTGCGGCAAGTTCGGGCGCGATCATTACACGGGAAATAAAAACAATCGAATTTCGACGGCAAAATTCAGGGATGCGATCATTACGCGAGTGCAATCATTATGCAAGTAAATAAGGTACATAGGGGAGACTGGACAACAAATTCATACAAGACTCAACGGACACCGCACAGATACAATACACCATTTACCTAAAGCAGTAGCCAGTGACTTCAATGAACTTGTTCATATATTCGACAAAGCAAGGCTCTATTACTACAAACCAATTTCCACTCACCTCGCGAGAGGAAGTATACGAAACCATACCTCATACACACACAAGTTTAAATGCCTACACCTGATAGGAGTTAATCTGGCACGTGGACACTTAGAATCGCTTAAAGCTGTAACTTAAATCTGAAATTTTCATATCACCAACCAAGGCACAAAACACATTATGCCACTAGCTAACCTTAATTCTTAACTTACCTACTCCTCCATTTCCATACACACCTGCCCCCTCCCATTTTTACTCATGTCACCCTCCTATTTGTTAATCCGGTTTTGGTCCACCCCCCCTTTCTTTTGGCTGGTATTTTTTTGTGTGTTCTTTTTTTCTTTTGAACACCCTCACCAATGCATTCCAAAGTCCCAGATGCCAGGATACCTTTTTAGGTGCCTCAGTCACACACGGTGTTGCCATTTCCGTATACCGCCGTGACGGCGCCTACGTTGGGCTACTGGGGCTAATGTCGCTTGAAAGACTAAGCCACTGCCTTCCAGCTACCTCATGCATTGCCCCCCAGACTCTTTGTCGCCATCTTAATTCCTTCAAGATTACCTGACGCATTGCTGCTACGCTACTCAAGTCATTTTTTCAAGTGATGGTTTTATTTTTTTGTCTTTCTTGTTACTCGTGCAATGACTGGCTCTTCTAAAGCCACAAAAGCATGCCTCCAACAACAACCCCGAATGCTCCCTAACCTCTAGCTCCCCAACACCCTCCTATGCCTTTCTCACGTCTTTTCCTGTTTTTTTGTTTTTCCCCGCTTGGTCCTTTTTTTTTCTTTCCTCCCCCTTTTTTCCCCTCCGCCTTCCCACTCTCCCGCTCATGCCCCCTTGTCTTAGAAACCACACTTACAAACATCAGGTGACAGCACTCATTTTCTTTGCAGTCCCTCCCTTTACGAGCCGCCACCGACAACAACCGCACGTGATGTCACTCTACCAACCCGTTGAAACTAACATACCGAGGATGACGAGGCCGCCTTTAACAAAGATAGGTCCTCCTATCGAAACATTGGCCATTCTTTCTGAGGCACTTTATCCCTGTTTATAACCTTTATGCCATAGTGTGCTACTCCATCTGTCAATGCCATTCTTGATATTGGAGCACCTCAGCACTGTATTTCTATACAGACTATTAAGGCCTTCAGAGGTGCTTGAAAGAGAGCTCTAGATTATGTTCGACTATGCAAGGTCTGTCAGTGGCTGTAAAAATATCAGTAGACAAGCATTTTTTATTCATCCATTGCACACAAGAAACCAACGAAAGCCCACCTCATGCTGCTACAGTTCGTTACAGGTTTCAACAGACCTCAAACAGAATTGCATCACAAGCAAAGCCATGAAATGATGCTAAGCCTGCCAAAAATTTATACTACATCCACAATGTGGTAGTGGCAACAGTGCCGAGGAGATAAGACATGGGCCTCACCACTGGTCCTTGAGAATGTCCAGGCATATAGCACCTGTCACTGAGCTGATGTTTGGATGCCAAATTTTTGTAATGAAGCGAACCTGCATCAAGAAGAGGTCAATAAAAGCAAGCAAGAGGTCAAGAACACCGCGTGTATAACAAACTGACACAACCCCGTATTCTAGAATGCTCTTCCACTGAACACTCTGCCTCAACTCAAGAAAGTCGATGGCAGCGCCACTCCTAAACAAAAACGGTCACTGCACTTCACCGATACTCCTCGGCGATTCTCAAGAAGTGTAGTGTCGTTTACGATCAAGGGGCAGCACTGTGCTCAACTCGGTCAAGTGGAGGAAGAGCTTCAAGTTGAGGATCATTTGAGAATACGAGGGACAGTCTCTTTATTACCATCTTTATTCTACTTTAAGATTGCAGTTAGATGCAAAAAAAGCATTTTGATCTTTTGCAAAGGCAACTTAAGAAAAACAAAGTAAAGCTGCTAAGAGAGAGCATTTCTTTCTTTTTACATGCAAAGACTTTGGCTAGCCTTAAAGGGCCCCTCATCAGGTCTGACCATTTTGAGCTAACAAGCGCAGTGCACACAATGCGTGCTAACGATTGTGTCTGCCAATTATTACACCGCTATGTGCCACAAAACAAGCTGAAATTTCAAGCCAAATGCCATGCGCCCTTCTCCTACGGGAGCCGTGCTCCTAGACAGAAAGTCAACGTCAGTCGCGCAAGTGCACCTACGTAAATGGCAGCGCTGTGACGTCACTCACAGTGACACATGACTTAAGGATTATTCAACGCAACATCAGTGTTTTGTTTGGTCTGTTGCTTCAATAGGTGAATTAATGTTTAGAGAAATAATAAAACATACAAACCGAATGACTGTGTCTCTGTTTTACTTCGTACCATAGCAAGGGGGATGTACTCAAGCTTCACCTGCTTGTTCCTATGTCATGCAGTTGTGCGTGCAAAGAATGAAACTATGTCATTTTGTACCGTGTTTCAGTGCACAATTGTGCTCTTTCATCCACTCGTGTCTACCTCAGTGTTCATGTGGTACTGACTTATCATATTGCTGGCTAGTGTGGTGCCCGTAAAGATGTCGCAATATCCTCCATGCGATAAGGAATCCATGAGCCAGGCGAGCCTCTCCAAACGTGCATGCACTGAAGGAGCCATTTCGCAGAAGCAGCCAGACAACAATGCAGGTGTTCTCATGTAGAGCGCCCGTGATCGTGCACAGAGAGAAATGAAACAAATGCAGCGCAAGATTGTCACCGAAAGTGTGCTGTGCAGCAAGAATGCAAGAAAAAAAAAAAAAAAGACTGGGGCCGTGATGTGTACATGACTCGATCCTCCGGCTCTGGTACGGGAGAACGCAAAGAAGGAATTTTGTTTGCAGAGTGTAGGTGGGGCAAGTGGCGAGAGTGGCAATGTTGGCAGTGACGCTCACTTCCTGAAATCATGAGTTTGCAACACTACAAATAATTATATCTCAGCCAATAATTAACTAATTTGAAAATTTCTTGTGGTAGAACTCTCTCTAGAGGACATGTGACAACTTCCAGCATATAACCAAAATTTGCTATGTGGCCTGATAGGGGCCCTTCAATGAAGACCTCACCACGCACCATTGAAAATTTTGGTAACACAACGGGAGTTGTGAAACGCCATCTAAGCAGCATTTTACCAACAAATTTTTTTTCATATTGGTTCATCATTGGAGGAGCTAGAAGAAATTGAACCTAAATGTAAATTAAGTTCTGAGGTCTTACATGCCAAAACAATACAATTATGAGGCACGCTGTAGTGGGGGACTCCACATTAATTCTGACTACCTACGGTTCTATAACATGCACCCAATGCACAGAACATGGGCTTTTTTGCATTTTGCCCTGATTAAAATGTGGCCACCATGGTCAGGATTTCATCCCATGCCGTGGGACTTAGCAGCGCAACACCAAAGCCACTACGTCACCACAGCGGGTAAAATTGAACTTCCTGTTATGCTACCACCAGGAGGCAAACGTCACTGTAAGCACAGACACTCTTTCCCTTTGCCCTGACTAACATTCACAAGCGGCGTTCTCTCCCTGCTTTCTCCCATGTCGGAGCCTAGGGACGATGTCAGGTTCACGTGATGAGCCCCACCTGCATTAATTTTTTTCTTCTCTTCCTTTCCTGCTACGCAGCGCATTTACAGTGCGAGCATTGCACCTTCCATATTGGATGATTAAGAAAAGTGACATGTCATGGAGAGTGACGTCGATAGCAGTGCGTTACACGATAAGGCAGGCATTTGTGCATTGTTTGACCTTGATGCTCTGGCTAGGAGAAGCTCCATTGTGAGGGAGAGTGCATGGCATTTGGTGCAACATTTCAGCTGTTCTCACGGCGCACAGCGCTGTAATACTTAGCAGAGATAATCATCAGCAGGTGAAGTATGCGCTGCACTTATTTGTCTAAAATTGCCAAACCTGGTGAGGGGCCCTTTATCACCAGCACAAACCGTTATTGAGGCATTAAGCAGTGCCTCATCTGAACCTTGGGTGGTATTCTGCAAGTGTACACCTATTGGACATGTCCAATTTGTCTGTTGTTAAGTTCTGATTGGCTGGGCTGCGGTACGTGTCAGAAGGAGACAAGTGCCCCCAGCCGAACAGCACTTTAGCAGCAGTCGAAATGCGCATGTCCACTAGGTAAGCACAGAATACCCGCCTACTGAATACACACATTGGTGCCCCACTCAACCGTCAATATTTCAAAAAATATTTCCAAAAAATCCACAGATTTGTTGACAAATTAATTTCAAGCAAATGCTCAATTTATTATTGTTTGTGGTACAAGACGAAACATGGTGCACATGTTTAACCACTACCATTTTGTTCCTACATATATTTTTCCAATTTATTAGCAGCGTGTTCATTTGGGCTAGTTGGTACATCTTGTCACACAGTGGATTTCTTCATAAGCGTGACACTTTTTGTTCTTGCCTCTCTGTGCATCTGCTGGATATGTGTAATGCCAGTTTCCTTCTTCAGAGATAAATTAGTTGGAAGTGTGCATCTGTCCACGTCATTTCTGTAGTCTGTGTCCTTATTGCTGCACCACAATTGTGGTCAGAAACATGCATCAACTAGCACAGTTAAGTAGTTTTATTATAACCTCTCAAAATTTGACAACAAGCACTGCTAAGTGGAGATGGAATGATTACAGTAACGAGTGCGCTTAAATGTTGCATCAGACATTTACAAAATGCAATGTTAGGGTAGGCGTTCACAACGGCTGACATGCGAGAATAAACCAATAATTTCACACCTTGACTACAACCAATATGCAAATGCAATGTGCAGTGACCTACTTCTTAGCCTTACTCATATAAATTGAGCTATTCTGAGTCAAATCTACAGTCAGCTTCTACAATACTGTAAGATTACAAAATTCTAAAGTAATTCTCTACACCCTTTTTTCTTCTACACATCTTCCTGAAATATTGAACCATAATCTGTTAATACCAAACTTCCCGCAGACTATGGTGCACTGTTTTCAGGCTTTCTGGTTTGAGCCAAACACTCGAAGCCCATATTTATCTCTACACTTAATACTCCTACGACACCTTGATTAACAGTATGCATAGTGTCTGGTGTTAGCAATCATGTCCTAATCAACCTTTTCCACCAAAACATTTGTTAACGTGCCTTGCATGAATGGAGCGGTCGGCTATGAAATGTGCCAGAGCCTCGAAGACTTCCCTTTCTTTTCTTCATTCCTACTGCACTCAAAGCAGTACCTCTGCACAACAATGTCCAACTCTGATATCACTTCATTCTGCCACTAAATCTATGAGGCCACAACATCAGCACAATGCTGCCCTCCCGCCTCACACCCCCTCCCCTTTAGAATAACCCCACCTATATATACTGTGGCGAGGAAAGCATATGTCGCCTTGAAGAAGACAAGTCCACTTGTCGAAACGTTGGCTCCTGCATTCACCTTGTTCACGTTTTGCTCATTACAGTAACAGAAGTTGGTTTTCAGAAGTTGGTTCAGCCAAAAGTGCAGCAAGTCGCAACGTCCAAAGAAATCTAGCCCATGGCACCACATTTATCCAGCATGAATAAACGGCAGGGAGTTTTGACATAATAGTTCTGCGAAAATCCGCAAGGTGGAGAGAAGTAATTAAATAAAGAGAAAATCGGACATCCACCCGTTCGTAGCAATTGCTACAAAGGAAACCCATACGGGTTCCTCGTAAGAAAAGCCTCGCAGTTGAAGAAAAATTCATTCCGGTCCGGGACTCGAACCCTGGACCACCGCCTTTCCAGGGCAGCCACTCTACTATCTGAGCTAACCAGGCAGCCAGCAGATGGTAGGGCGAAGTCGAATTTGTCGACAACTCGAAGCACAGGCAAGAGTTTTGACATAATAGTTCTGCAGAAACTTGTGTGGAAAATTGCTACGAACAGGTGGATGTCTAATTTTCTCTTTAATGGCAGGAATTTCAAAAGCCTTGTACAACAGAGCAGGTGGTGATCATGGGCTTCCTTCTCACTGCGTGCAGTCGAACGTGATATGAAAATTTGGAGGATGCTTAAGCTTCGCATTTAAGAGTTTCAGCCTTCAAAGATCCCTGACAGCTTCTCATGCTTCCCGGCAATCGGAGTGTATGTAACCGTAATGTTTACCTGGAAACGCTTGCCGCGAATGCTATACACAAAGGCAAGCTTTGTGGTGGAACCAAGGCATCTTGCGTGGGCTGCGATGCAGCAGAGTCGAGCGCCAGGTGGAATTATTGCAAGGAATTGGGCGCGCCGCTCCGTGGCCCTCAAGACACCCACCGCGCCGGCGCGCGCAGAATGACAGAGGTCGCGGCCAGTTTGTGTATGTGAAGGGGTTTCTTTGAGTTTTCGCCTAACAGAATTACGTTTTCTCATATAGTCAAATTACAAACCAAGAGCTATCATGTCTGTAGGTTGTGTGCAAGTCGTAGTTTACGATTTTTCTACGTATTTTAGCTTGAGAAATTCAATTAGTTCAGTCAATTCCTTGCATAATATGGAAGGCCTGAGCATACGTGGTTCAAAAAATCTTTTTGCTGAAACGTCTGATGCCGGATTTTTTTGCGACACGGGCTCCTTAATGCTATCGTGTTAATAAACATCGACACAGTGAAGCAATTCTAAAATGTTTCTCGCCAATATCAGTGTGTAATGAATATATGTTTACAATGAATACCAGATATGGTGAAGGTATTTTTGTGCTGGATGTGACTTTGTTATGGAGTCAGAGGTCTTTACGGCAGCATTGTCTAGCAACTACACCAGTTTATTTGAAATGCTCAGGGCCCCTTTTATAAAGTCTCTGAGTTGTTACTGCTACCACGAAGTTTACCACCTTTATTTTCCCACAATTATGCCACCTCCTTGCAATTAGCGTTGTGTAAAACGCAGCAACAACAAGATTTTATCTTCCTGAGCAAGGCAGAAATCTTCCTTGTTTGTTTTTTAACACAGGGCTTGGGTTCTGAAGTGCAAGTCCCACAATCACTGATAACAAAACAAATATGCAGGGTGTTTCTCTCTTCATGCCAAAAGATAGTATCCATGCTTTAATGTAGTTGGCAAAAATGAACTGTGAATGCGAAAACATCATGTTATCACACTTACCTGAAGTTCCATACAATGAATAATTTTATTTTTATGCATCTTAAATATGGAGAAATTCTACGCCATGCATATAAAGCTAAGATGGACTCCTAAGCTACGCTTCAAAAATATTCAGAAAGATCAGTTTTACTGTCAGGGGAGTCTTTGTAAGCCAGACAAAATGTAAAAACAAATGATGTGCTTGAAGCTTTCACACTATGTCCTCACGATGGCATGAGATTTCAACACTGTCTATTAAGGACTAGTTAATAGTTTTTTTTGATAAATGGGATTGCAACAAATTCTAAAGCAACCACGAACTCAAAGTGGTTTTTCAGAGCATCTTTTTTCTCACAAGAACGGCCAAATTTTAAAGAGACATTGAAATCCATGTCAACACACTTATGCACTGACACTGCAGTCTAGGCGCAAAAATTGAACAGGTGGAAGCTCTGGCCATCATTGTATTAGCTAGTACCTACTAACTACCTTCCCACCAAATAACTGCAAATAGTCTTCAAAAATTGCATTATCCATCATTAACTGGTTTAGTGTTGTTCTTTAGTAACCATGTAACAAAGTTTGGTATGTGTGCCTGCAGCTATACTGAATTAATGTCCAGCCTGCAGTCTTATGATACAGCAAGGTACTGCTGCAGCAGACATACCTTAGGTGGGTTGAACGGGTACGTCTCGGGGACATGGATTTCCAGGACAAAGGTGCCTCCTTCATAGGGTGTGTCTGGCGGGCCTGCTATCTCACCACGAAGCTCTGTATAGTTGTCATTCACCAGCTCTACTTTGATGGCACACTTGGCAACCTGCACAACAAGAAATTAAGGGCCTGCATCAACACACAAAATGCCAGGGGAAGCGCAGAAATGCTAAATGCAAAAATAAACACTATCAAATGAATGACAGAAAAGAGAAACCCTCAGTAAGCACAAAGCAAAAATGACATGTGAGAATTTATTTATTCCAACTACAGCCAACCCCCTCCAGTGTGTACTATGTCAAGGTGTTGCGATAAAAAAATTACAAAGAACTGTGACATAAAGGGCCTAACTTTGTCTAAAAGTATTTGAGCAAGCATTGCATATATCAAGTGAAAACATGCACATTGTAAATGTGCACGTGCGAAAGTCAACATGAAAGCAAAAACATGCGAGAACACTTATGTGCACGCAAGGACACCAAGGCAACCTCAAGAGACCAACAACTGGCCAGAACTACTTAGAACACTATGATGGAAGTTTGAAGCTGTCCTTTTATGGCGACCAAATCTGGACAGAGAAAGCTGCACAATACCCAAAAGGAGCGATGCTCTGCGACAGTACTTTTCTAGCAAGCAGGTACACACGACCCCAAATTGCTTCAGAATGAAGCTGCAACCAAGGTATATGTACTTTTTATAATCACTCATAATTATTTATGCGTATTTTTTAATTTTGTTCGAAATTATTAGACTCGGTAGCACAGATTTCGGGTGCAGTGTTTGTGGCACA
This sequence comes from Dermacentor andersoni, assembly GCF_023375885.2. Lineage (NCBI taxonomy): Eukaryota > Metazoa > Arthropoda > Arachnida > Ixodida > Ixodidae > Dermacentor > Dermacentor andersoni. The sequence continues at coordinate 9,244,448 of NC_092817.1, read as the reverse complement.
GTAGTCATTCACTGAGCAGCGAACACTCAGAAGCGCCACAGTTTGCAGCAAACTTGAACTTTAAAAAAAAAATTATGCGTAAATATTTTCTGAGAGTTTTCACTTATCCTTCAGGCATGAGCCTTTGATTGCTCTGGAAAACTATAGACGTCGAGAAGTGAACCCTCTTCGTTTACTGGTGAAGCTGCGCGCGCTTACGACGGGAAAGTAGGCCCGAAAGACATGGACAGAAGGACACACACAGGCCCTTGTGTGTCTCACTTCTTCCTTCTGCCCACTTTAACATTCCAAATGTCGAAGCAACTAGCCCAGGCTTTCATCCTGGGGGGGGGGGGGGGGGCGCATTGCGTGGTTCTTCGTGCGTCTAATCCACGTGCAGTAACATCCGGTCCACTGACACCTTCGAACGGAATAGAAGTCAAGAAGTAAGCGCAGGAAAAAACGTGCGGCGTTCGCGCGCATACAGGACACTGCCAGTGACTCGCACGACGACCTTGGAGCACGACGCTGGCTTCTCTCGCGGCTCTGCAAGACAAACTCACGTGCTCGAGCCCGCAGACGCCTTCACAGCGCACCACGCTGCCACCCTCGCAAGTCATGATCAAGCCAGTTCTTACACTCCTTCGGCTGAAATTAAGCGAGGCGTGTCAGAGGGGCAGCAACGGCTACGTAATTAGCTCCCGACGTCTGCAACGAAGTAATACAAAGGATAGGTTCCTCAAGATGCGACAAATAGCTATTTCGCCGCCCTCAGTACTTACATAGTGCCAATCGATAGGCTTTCTGGGGCATACTGAGAATGACACCACAAAAATACACGCCTACCGCGACTGCGCGTCGTCGATTTCCAGGTTAATTTGCGCACAGGTAGAGAGATCGAAGCTTTCTCAATGCGACACAGCATCAGACACTGAACAGGTTCTGGGTTCTTTAAGCGCTTTGAATACAAACCTGCAACGCGGTGCTATATGTAACTTGCGCATAACTCTCTTCGCGATAACCGCCCGGTGAATGCGGTGAATAGCAGAGTACCGTATTCAGATAAAAATGCCAAGAGCTTCGAAAATGCAACGACAACGCTCGTCATCGGCGCTCACCAAGGCTGCTCACCTCTTCACTTTTGACGACTTCCTTAAATTCCCTTTTTATTCTCTGCACGGCGATGTTAGCCATCGTATCGTAGAATCCATATATGTTTTAGGTTAGAGCTAAAATCTTCTAAGGTGTGAAGCAACTCAGCTGGATCGGCTGGGTTGACGGCCTTCGCCGACGGCCATTAACAAAACCCGAAAGAGACGGCAATCCTAGCAATGCAGTGCGCGGAAAGCTCAAGATTTTATCGTACAAATAACTACTTATTTATTTAATAAATTTTAACTTTCGCTCTCCAGTTTGCTTTTTTTTATTTATTGTAAGGATTTCTTCTCGCCTTTTTTTTCTACGTGCATAAGTTTCAGTTTTGATATTCAGGCACCTGCTTGATGCTTCGACAGTGTACTTTACTGTTTTTTATTCCTTTTCCTCATTTATGAAGTGCTTTGATTATTTCTACATATTTATTGTCCTAATCAGTGGTCATCGTAGCGATATAGGTACGCGCACATACATTCGCGTGTCACCTCTGTTATTAAATGTGTCCATCATATTATATATAGATGTGTGTGTGTGTGTGTGTTATTTTAATAATACGTCTTGTGCTAAATTACTCTGAGACGGACATCACTTGCACGAGAAATCATAATTGTTATTGAATTAACAGAGTTTCGTTAATTACCTTCTAAATAATTACTTCAACGCATATGTTCCGATCCACGAATTGTAGCCGGTGGTTTCGAAATTCATATCCACTTGGAACGAATTCTCAGAGTAACACGTTTCGAGATTATTATAATAGCTTTTCTATAGACCGTTTTTTCGTAGGCGCCGCCATATTGTGAACGCAGTGGCGCCGCCTATGAGCAGCGCCATACTGGCTTGGGTGAAAGCGGTCTTTTGCATGGCAGGTATACGCTCTCCGGAAGGTTCTGGCGTTTGTTTTCGCGGTCGTGCGAAAATATGGCTGTATACAGGCCAAAAAGGCAATGCCCTAGCACACAGCTTATGTATGTATCGCGCTGGCTCACCAACCGCAGTGATTGCTGTGTTGAGCAGCGCCATGGGCCCCATGCAGCAAGGCTAGCGTAGATATATGGTAATTTCAAGCATACTAGACTTGAAATGCGCGAGAACGATGCCAGTGTATCACAAATATTTTATAGCGCCTGCCGCTCAGATGTTCCGTGGTTGCCTTAGGTTGGCCGTGCACGAGCATGCGCTCTTATGTTTTGTGTTTTACTCCCTACGCCAATCGATCAGACAGTGAGCTGATTTACTATTTAATGCTGGTAATACAGAGACGCCGGTTTTTATTGTTGAATTAAAATCGATATAAGCAAAATAGTAAACAACACATACACGCACCGCGACTGATAATGCGCGTACACCGCGGCTGATTATGCGCGTCACATTTTTGCGCCCTCAAGACACATTTCTGCCTACAGTAGTTACCGATGCACCGAAAGGCTTCCCTGACGACCTTATATGAACGGACATTGCGTAAATTTCACAAAGTAAGATCTAAAACATCTCGAAATCGTTCCGCAGCATGCGACAGCTATACTTTCAAGCAGCGCCGCGCCGGATCGCCCAAGCCAGAGAGGAGGAAAGGCTCTCCGTGCGCCCTATCCTCCTTGCCCGATGAAACGGTCTATAGCCAGACTCGATACTGTGTCGTGACGTCACGACACAGTATATGTGGGAGCACGGAGGAAGGAAACTCAGGAGAGGCCCCGACGTCACTCTTTGTGAAGCGAAAGTGAAGACGGAAGTTGGCGTTGCTCATGGCGTTGCTCCGCCTATCGGGCCAGCTCTCCTCTCTTGTTTACATTTCTCGCGAAACCACGCCGCCACGGAGGAAGGAAACTAAGGAGAGGCCCTACCCCCTCCGCGCGCTAGGAGAAAAGTGTGGCGGAAATGACGTAGTAGGTTCTCATTTTTTTGCTGCTTTTTTATTTTTTTGTTGTATAGCCACGCCTTTTGGGCCACAATGGCGGCGTTGTTATGGTTTTGAGCGCTCACACGCGTTGCTCTGGTAGGTTTCGGGCCGTGGCAAAGGCGCTGAATGGGCGGGTTTGCGTTAGTCACCGTGTCTTGTTGCGCTGTGTTACCTGCACCGTGCTCTGCCAGATGTTGCGCGAGCGCGCGCGCTCCGCGCGCGACACCACGCGCAGCGCGGCGTGGTTTCGCGAAAGATGTAAACAAGAGAGGAGGGTGGCCCAAAAGGCGGAGCATCGCCATGAGCAACGCCAAATTCCGGCTTCACTTTTGCGTCACAAAGAGTGACGTCAGGGCCTCTCCTTAGTTTCCTTCCTCCGTGCACGCTGCGCTGCGCGCAACCGTCCTGCTCGGACCCGCGCGCTCCGCAGCAATACTAAACAATCGTTAGCACGTTAGCATGATTCCGCCAAAGAGGGCAAAATTTCCCGCGGATATTCTTTCGTCCGTCGCCATTGCCGTGGCGCGGTACATTGCGTACAGCGTTGCATGCGCGTTCATTTCACGAACTTTAGTTCCTCCTGTCCCACCTGGCCACAGCAACATCCGGTAGAGCACGGTCCAGATAACGCAGCGCAACAAAACACGGAGACCAACGCAAACCTGCCCGCACGGCGCCTTTGCCACGGTACGAAACCTACGGAGCAACACGTGTGAGAGCACAGAACAATAACAAAGCCGCCATTGTGGCCCGAAAGGCGGGGTGGGCGGGGCCACTACAGCAAAGAAATAAAAAAAACAGCAAAACAAAGGAGAACCTACGACGTCATTTCCTCCACACTTTTCTCCTAGCGCGCGGGGGGGGGGGGGGTAGGGCCTTCCTCAGTTTCCTTCCTCCATGTGTGGGAGCAAGACAATGCCACGTTTTCACACTCGCTCCGGGTCGCTCGGTCGTCCGCTGCTACATCAGCCCTCACAGCGAGTAGCAGCCTACGGTTCAACCACACAAGCCAGAGCGAGCATGAAAACGTCGCCATGTCGCAATGTCCTATTGGCGTCGAGGAGTTACGGAGTCGCCATCTATCGGAAGTGCCTCGCTGGCGTAGTATGAGGGATCACGTGGCACGCTCCTCATAGGTTTTGCTGTCAGCGCTCACTGAAAACACCACGCGCGAGCTCTCCCGGATATTTCTGTAAGTACTTTTGAAACGAGAGAAGTTTTTTACTGTCTAAATAATAATCTTGGGCAAACTGAAAGCACAGAATCGTTTACAGACGCTATGTCTCTTTACCGAATACGTACAGTGAACGCCACTGCGCGCGGTCGCCACGATGGAGTCTCCCGAACCGGCTTCTTGCGTGAAAGGTAGGCAAACGCTGAGAGTAGAGTATGAGAAATATGTCCTTATAGTGTTTGTATAAATAAATGGAGCCTAATAGAATGAAGCCTCAATGCAGCGATCGCACAGATTCGCAGCGACCGACTGCGCGTCTGCATGCTTGTCCGCGCACTGTTTCGCTTTCACCGCGTGCGCGTTTTCGCACCGTGCCATGCGCTTTAGGCCGCAGAATATGAGCATTTGACAGTATACAAGCAACCATTGTTGCGTGGGCGCTATCAGAGCTATTCAAAAATACTTTCATTGTAGAGGCTTCGACGCCTACGGGGACTGTGATGTGCCGTCGCGACGATTCAATATTTTTTTTTCTAAATTCTTGGACGTTTCAATATTACTTCTCGAGTTGCGCCGCAATGTATGTTTATCGGCGTTCTCAGCGTGCGATTTCCCGCTGCTTCTTTTTTGGTAATCCAGTGCATTAATCCATAACCCAAACATGACCATATGCCATGCTTGTTTTTATGTGCTTCTTACCACTCCCTTTCCACTCCAGTGAACTTGCCAGTATCTATAGCATCGACAAGTTCATAGACCAAACCGTAATGACATTAGTCGGGCAGCGGACTCGGGCGAGCGTCTCAGTGCGCATTTTCCGAACATCGCATACAAGGCGGCGTCGCAGAAATCTTTCTCGCGTCTGTGCTTGCTGCATAACCCAGTTGTAGCCGATGACCGTTTGCCAGTTTTATGTTTCGCGAGCCAAGCTTCACGCAGCGTCTTGTCCTGCGGCTACTGACACCGGGCTCCATTGCGTATGTCCGGCACTGCGGCACCGAGCAGAAGCCTACCATGTTGCGCGTCTTCAAAGGCAGCCACTACCTATTGTAGTGCTTTCAAGCGTTGTAAAGGAGACACTCGAAGCGGGAAAATCTCGCCACTAAATGAGGACCGCAGCGTACGAGGGAATTTAAACTCTCGTTTTCAGGTCGCTTCGGCGCTCCCGAAGCAGCCGACATGGTCGCTATGTCCACGTGATCCCTCCTAGCACGTCATGCCGACGGTGGCGCCAGCTTTTCCAGTGGTGGAGCTCGAGGCCAATTCCAACGTGACCATATACTGTGTCCTGACGTCACGACACAGTATACACTCCTGAGAAACGAAACAGAAACTAGCTGTAGAAAAGCTATTATGTTAAATTATTTACGGAGCTTTGGGGCTCGTCGCTATTTTTCCTCTGTTTTAAAGATGTAGGCCTTCATTTAATGCAATAATAGTAATAATAATAATTAGTCGAAAATATAATGTCAGTACCCCTTTAAAATGCGACCCGATATAGTTGTGTAATAATAGCGAAGAAGTAAGACTGGTACATCTCATGTGGCTCCACTACTGTCTTTCGGAGCGTCTGTGCTTGGGCACTCACACAGGAATGTATGCTTCGCCTTAGAAAAATTTATTATTGAATCAAACCGATTTCATTGATGACCGCATTATTCTTTTCATTCCTCCTCTATTCCCTCATTTATATATTATAGATAATTATTCTTTTTCCTCTTCATAGCATGACATTCTACTGAACTCTTTCAATTTTTGCTCGCCTATATTCATGCAACAAAATTATAGATTTTTACCTCCATTTTCTGAACACATAAGCAAAGTCTGCCCGACTCTTGGCCAATCCCTGCGAGTGGGTAAGCGCCAAACTCATCAAGGACATCATCATCATCATCATCAAAAGGAGTGGGTGTTCACACAACGAGCAAGGAAAAGAAGAAAGAGAAAGGCATGAATCGGCGTTCTGGTACAACGGCCTTGGCAGAAGATTCGGAAACCATGTCCGAGCCGGTAAATATTTCTTTCTCTGCCTACTCACGGCGCAACCTCAAGAACGTACATTTATGGTCGTGTACCCATCAAATACGGCAGCTACATCGGCGTGTTCTTAATTCAGGTCCTGCATGCAGGGCGTTGAACCGAAGAGTTTTCGGGGTTCGGATCGGACTCATGTTCCGTCTTCTGCAAGTTCCTGTTCGGTTCAGGTTCAGCTCCGGAGCAAAAATATGACAGTTCGAACCGGTTCGTAACGGTTCAGAATTAGAACGAATATTTTTAGAAAACGTTTTTCGGGGCCTCACCCTCGAATTTATGAGAGCGATAGCTTGCCCTCACGTGACGCGGACCGATGTATCACTGATCTCTTTAATATTACTCAATACGTTCAATGCACTGGCGACCCGAAGCGCGCGCACCCGTATACTGTGATTGGTTTTTGAAAACCCACAGGCCCAATGCGTTCAAAACACATTTAATTGCATTTAGTTGCGACGGCTTTACCCCTACGTCCGCCACGTGCGTTGAACAGCTTGAAGGACCACATGGGAACTATGGCAACGACACAGGCCTTTGGGACAGATGTTACTATTGACGTAGCAAGGAGGAGGGGGTGTGTGTGTTCGAACCCCCTCCCCGAAATTTTCTGAGAGCCCCCCCTCCCTTCCCCACGGAACAGAAAGTTTCAGGAGGTGGACTCCGAAAGAGCCACATAGATGAAAGGAAAAGTTTGAATGCTAAAGCAAAGCGAGGGCTAGTGGCGGTCCGAAAGTGGGGTGGGGGGGGGATCCCCTCTCCCATGCACAGAACATTGCGGTCCGACTCATGGCGCGCCTCTACCTCATTCTGGATCGCGTTAACCATAACTGTTGAGGGGGCACCAGCGCTAAAAGTTCCACACTCAGATAAAGATAGGACTAGTGCGTGCATAAAACTTGGAGGCATTGTTGCTCCCCACCAAGCCTTCGTGTCGTCCAAGAGCTTCTCATTTCTATTACTCGACCAAATCGTCGACCACGCTGCGTGGAAGAAAAGCATTCCGAAAATATTGCGATTTGCTTCTATAGGAAAAAACGACACACCCCCCTTTCTTTTTCTTCTTTTTCCTTCCCTTGTCTCTGACTTTCATTATGTTAATAAACTTGAGAACAGCTTGCTGTTACGCTAGTTTGTACACGCTGTGAAGATTACAGCGTGTACAAACTAGGCAAAAAAACGGGACAAGAAAGAAAGACCTACATAACGCTGATTTGCGCATAGCAAAGTATATCAAGAACGGGTTGCAGGGCCAGGGAAGCTGAGAGACCGCCGCAACAAACAGGCGGGAGGGCAGGTGGGTGAACATATCCCAGAAGACCACGCAGAAAGAGAAATACAGGAAGGTTAGGGGCCGCTGCAATACGATAGCGCATGAGCGCAGTCACGTGGCTTTATTTCATATTTCGCGGGCTCTCTTTAAACACCGAAAAAAATTTCCACGCAGCATGCACGTTGCCACAATAATTGGATCAGTCGTTTCCGAACCCGATCTACGACGCAACGAAGCGCACTTGGCCCTAAAGCGAATGTTGAAAATTTGCATAACTCATGTTGGTTAATTAGATATATTTAGCGGAATATAAAGAAAGATACTCTCCACGTGACGACAAACCATATGCCGTTGGTTTCATTCAGCTGCGGCAAACCACTTCTTTTAAATATTTGGCACAGAAAGAGGTGAAGAAATTCAAAAACGTTGGGAGGAGTGGTAGCTGTCGGCGGAGAACCGAAATATATTTCTCGCTACGCCACTGGGTCTTACCCATTCCAACCTGGTTCTGTTCTGTACAGCCTACAACCGAGCTCTAACGATATGCACCCATGAAGGTTTCGTTATTTCAGTGGCATGAAACTTCTACGCCGTCACGTTTTTGCAGCGAAGCTGTTATCTCGACGATATTACGAAAAAGCTAATTTAAGTTATATATGCCTGTTCTCACAATTTTCTGAAAAACAAAAAAGATCATTCACAACGTTTATATTTTGAGAAAATGTGGGCAATGTTCGGCGTGACATGAAAATGGAATTTGGAGCCTCTAGCTTATTTAGGTTCCCGTTTTCATGGGAGTCAATAAAGGGCAGCAGTTTCATATACTTATAGAAAATAAGGGTCATGCTGGCTGAGTGTGTCCTTTGCGTAGAATAATTATGTGCTGTGAAAATAATTACTCAACACTCTCTTTCTCAGAGTTTTCACGGTTATATGAGGCGTGTATATAGGGTGTCCCAGCTAACGCGTTAGCGAAGCTGTTCAACGAGAAAAAAATAATTAAGAAGCATGTCCTAATATACCATTTTTAAAGTGTTCGATCGTTAGACTTCTGACGACTGAACAATATAGGTCGTGTAATTGTATCCGTGTTTTCTTAATCTTTACTTTTGTTCGTTGAGCGGCTTGGCTATTGCGTTAGCTGCAGGACACATGGTATCATATAATTCGTTTTTCGGCATTCTCGCTGGACTATGCCAGGCAAGCTGTTTACGTTTCGTTGAAGCAGGAACCATGTTGTGCGTTATGTACAATATGTGTTTAATCTGCGTACTTTAATTACGGTCTTTGTAGAAGATAACTTGTTGAAGCGTTTCAGAAAGTACTTATCCACAATGTGTATCCCAATGTCCTAAGAGAACTACATATAATTCCGAGTTAGAATTCGGTGTTCATGGAGGAAGGGGGTTCAGTGTACGGCAGAGCTTTAACGTTACCGGCTTAAGTAGCGCCGCAAGCTCACCTTTTGTTTTACTGACGTTCTCTTGCGTTAATTGTACGAGTTTCGTAACAACGTAACTACACAACTTTGGTATAAACGAGCCATCTGTTCTTATTTTGTGAAAATAAGGCGAACATTGTGGGTGATGTACAGGCAGTGTGTCTGGGTTTATTGTGGCCTTTGAATAATGTATTCAAGTGCTGTGGAGCGTATAAAGGGCACAATATTTAGCCCGCTGCCGGCAAATCAAACCTAGCAAAAAATGGGGCGACCGCTATGGCAAAGCAGTACGGGAAGTAAAATGTGCGTGCATCAGATAGAGCCTTTGCAAAATATTCTTAAGCTAGTATTTGGAGATGTCATATACGACCGTTATCAGCACTGTTTCTCAACAAAGTCTACACCAAGTATATATTTCGTGGCCATGGAAAGCACAGTGAGTGCAGTATGTAGCGAGATCTTAACGTTTCTGGCTGGTTTTGGAGCGTTGAAAGTAACTGCTTCACCCTCGCTTTTTTCGGCATCGTACTGTACGTCACGCCAAACTTACCTGGCTAACAAATTAAGCACTTTCGCAGAAGTGACACAAGCAAACTATGGTTGTTCATGTTGACGTAGTCACCATGTTATTTTAATTATTATTTTTACCACATTGTACAGTATGCAAATAGTTTTCTTCGTCCTATCTTGTCCTCCTTTCACATACTCTGGCCCTGTCTGTTCTCCCCTCCCTCCCTCTCCCCAACTTACATAGCTAACCACCGTTCATATGTCAAAAGATGTAGACAGTGATAGCGCGGTAAGCAGTAATTTTAATTACTTTCTTTTTCTTAATTTCTTTTACTTAAAATGAACAATCAATTACTATTACGTACACAAGGCTTACATTCGGTAGAAAAAGGGGGTAGATCGTGTATGATGCGTAGGCAAAGTCAGAAGTGTGTTGGTTAATTGCGGCTTTTCCAATAAATTATGTATTCAAGCGCTCCGGACAGTTTGTTGTAGATGTGTTTTACGAATAGCGCAATTTTTACATAGCTGCCTTGGGAGAAGACTAAATGTCCCTAAAACCAAATTTCTCGGAAATGGAGTTCGCCTCTGTGATAAATTTGTATGCGAAGTTGAATGTGTGTGTATCCGAAATCGAATGTGTGAGAAAGAGCCAGTAAATGCGTCTGTCAGTTAACTTTACAATTGCCAGCCATACACGTTATTATCAATCACACATGGTGAAGCAAGAATTATCTGAATATAAATTCCCTGAAAATATATACATCTCTAGATAATGCAGTGACAAAAAATTGGAGGACGCTTAAGTTTCGCCTTCAAGAGTGGAACGCGATAACATTCAAAGACCCCCGACTGCTTTTCATGTGTTTACCGGGAAACGCTGGCGGCTAACGCTATGCACGACGGCCAGCTTTCTAGTAGAAATGCGGCCTCTTGCGTGGGTCGACCTCCTGTTATTGTTTCGCACGTTTAATATTTCAGTCTGAGCAGGGCTAACATAAGAGATACGCGCTGTCGGTGTTTTCTTTTTTTTTCATGACATTTGTTTGTGGGCTGCCTTTCTCGAAAATTTCCAGGAATAACTTTGTAAAGAATGTAAGACAAGGTGTGAGCAACTTTGGTGATAGAAGATCTTTAGTGGCGGATAGAATATTTACGGCAATTTTCGCTCACGGGACGCCAACGCCGGCTGCGACGCCGACACCGGATTTTCTGGGACACGAGGCCCTGAACGCTGTCGCGTTGAAAGGCAATCAGTGCCTGAAATAAGTCCCTGTACAGTAGCAGTAGTACCGCGATTATAGACGCTTGCTACAACTTCAATAATTAAACAATTAATACTATTGGTGTATGTCTACAGTAAAGTTTATCGCCAGCTAAGGCAATAGGTAATAGTGTTCTCGAGATTATACACATCAAAGTGCAGTCAATATAGAAGACTAGCAATATTGCTAGTCTGTTAAATAAAACAAAAAGAAAACGTCAGCAGATGTTTTCGACCTTGCAAAATTGCAATTTCCAGCGAAGCTGTCTTTTTCGAGCTGTTGAAATAAGAGTTTTAGTTTCCTGTAATTATACAACCTAAAAGATTGGTCGGTTCCATTTGAAAACTTGCCCGCATGTAACGCTTTCGAGCACTCATTTTTAGGAATGCTTGAAAGTCATCAACACACATTTTACTCCACCAGAAGATTAACCATAGCTAATGGCATAGCATCCTTCTCCGCCCCCCCCCCCCCCCCACTTTTCTTGCTAGAGTTGTTCTCGGTTTCGTTCCCAGATCTCCTAGAGCAGCAGCGATATAAATTCTACTTTGTTCGTAAAACACATTGATAAAGCTCTGGGTCACTTGCATGCGTAATTTACTGCAAATGTCGTACTTTGTCCCTTTAACTTGGCCTACACATTACCCACAACATGCCCCTTACTTTCGCCAAATATAAGCAAGATGCCTTGATTAGTTCAACGAGGACCTCACAGAAACGAACTTCAAACGCCTTATGACGCATGAAAATAGGAAAGGAAAAGCGAGAGTTCAGCAATTATTTTCGAGGCTTCTAAGTGGACCAGTAACATCAAAATTTTGGCAGACATGGCACTCACCCTGACAAAGCCTCCCATTTCCACGAAATATAAGCATGTTCGACCTTGCAGACAGCTATGTCAGCTATGTAATCAGCTAGACAGCTATGTAATCGACAGCTATGTCGGTACAATGGGAGGTATAGCTGATAGCGGCCATGTCACACATTCTAAAACTTGATTAAGACATTCATGACAACGGGGACATAATAAAATAAAGTTTGTACGCTTTAGTCTGTGCAATGTACGAATGTATAAACGAAAATGTGCAAGGCGAAATTTACAGTCAGTGATACAAAGCAGTGTGTTTAGTCAGTACAAATGACATATATGAATATACAGTATATAACAGATATACATAGTTATTTTCCATTGCTGAAAAATTTATCATATGACATTCTGTTAACATACGAAAACATAGCAAATAAAGGTGTGTATAAATGCCTTGCTGTACAGTGGGGGGCAAGTGCCTCCCTCACCTACCCCCCCCCTTTTTTTTTCGGCAAGTGCGCCAATGAGTTCGTCCGTTGGTGGGTGAGCGCGGCGTGCCCATTGCTGCGGAACATCCGGGGCACCATGCACCACATATCATGTCAGTGGCATTTGTATAAGAAAACAGTTTCTTGAAGCTACGAAGGAAGAAGGGCAGACGAAGAACGCTTTTAAAGCAAATCTTTCTTTAACTTGCAACACTTCATGCTGTAAACAGAAATTATTCTGCGGCTGGTCCTTCCTTCTAGGCGACGCTGGTTCGCGGAAAGGCTCCTTTCTAGAGTCGCACAGCTTGCGGAAAGGGTTTTCATGCACACACGCAAAGGGGCCTGTGAACACTGCAGGGCACTTGCCAGACCGGTCATCCACTCGATACAACCGTGGCAAATTAGGCATCCATCCTTCGTTCCGGTTGAGCAGGGTCCTTCGAGCGTCCTTTACACCCGGGGTGTTACATGTCAACCCTAACAGGGGACAACCTCGCTCTCGGCGACATCAACAAGCCCCGTCCTATGCCACGGCGGCAACACTGATGCAGAGACATGAAGCGACACCGAGTGTGTTAACATTTAGGACAGCTGTTGTGAAAATGAAGAGCAGCTGGTGATTTCGGCAAGTTTAATATGACCCGAATGTCATGCATGGACAAGAACAAGTTTAGCTTCATTGGCATATTATTTGTACGTTTGCCGTATGTATTTTGGTTTCATATTATAAATGCGTGTTGTTTGTTCTCCTCTATGTTCATGTCGTTGTCTCATGCGCCGACAATCGTGCTCGGTGTGGCATGCACAAGGCTGCTCGGCGGCAACGTTAGTGCGTGTGCGCGCACAACGCTTCGTGTGTAGCTTGTTCTCCCCTATGTTTATGTTGTCCCATGCGCCGAGAACCGTGCTCGGTGTGGCATGCACAATGCTGCTCAGCGTGAACGCTCTGTGTGTTGTTTGTTCTCCTCTATGTTCATGTCGTTGTCTCATGCGCCGACAATCGTGCTCGGTGTGGCATGCACAAGGCTGCTCGGCGGTAACGTTAGTGCGTGTGCGCGCACAACGCTCCGTGTGTAGCTTGTTCTCCCCTATGTTTATGTTGTCCCATGCGCCGAGAACCGTGCTCGGTGTGGCATGCGCAATGCTGCTCAGCGTGAACGCTCTGTGTGTTGTTTGTTCTCCTCTATGTTCATGTCGTTGTCTCATGCGCCGACAGTCGTGCTCGGTGTGGCATGCACAAGGCTGCTCGGCGGTAACGTTAGTGCGTGTGCGCGCTAAACGCTTCGTGTGTGGCTTGTTCTCCCCTATGTTTATGTTGTCCCATGCGCCGAGAACCGTGCTCGGTGTGGCATGCGCAATGCTGCTCAGCGTGAACGTTCTGTGTGTTGTTTGTTCTCCTCTATGTTCATGTCGTTGTCTCATGCGCCGACAATCGTGCTCGGTGTGGCATGCACAAGGCTGCTCGGCGGTAACGTTAGTGCGTGTGCGCGCACAACGCTCCGTGTGTAGCTTGTTCTCCCCTATGTTTATGTTGTCCCTTGCGCCGAGAACCGTGCTCGGTGTGGCATGCGCAATGCTGCTCAGCGTGAACGCTCTGTGTGTTGTTTGTTCTCCTCTATGTTCATGTCGTTGTCTCATGCGCCGACAGTCGTGCTCGGTGTGGCATGCACAAGGCTGCTCGGCGGCAACGTTAGTGCGTGTGCGCGCACAACGCTTCGTGTGTAGCTTGTTCTCCCCTATGTTTATGTTGTCCCATGCGCCGAGAACCGTGCTCGGTGTGGCATGCGCAATGCTGCTCAGCGTGAACGCTCTGTGTGTTGTTTGTCCTCCTCTATGTTCATGTCGTTGTCTCATGCGCCGACAATCGTGCTCGGTGTGGCATGCACAAGGCTGCTCGGCGGTAACGTTAGTGCGTGTGCGCGCACAACGCTCCGTGTGTAGCTTGTTCTCCCCTATGTTTATGTTGTCCCATGCGCCGAGAACCGTGCTCGGTGTGGCATGCGCAATGCTGCTCAGCGTGAACGCTCTGTGTGTTGTTTGTTCTCCTCTATGTTCATGTCGTTGTCTCATGCGCCGACAGTCGTGCTCGGTGTGGCATGCACAAGGCTGCTCGGCGGTAACGTTAGTGCGTGTGCGCGCTAAACGCTTCGTGTGTGGCTTGTTCTCCCCTATGTTTATGTTGTCCCATGCGCCGAGAACCGTGCTCGGTGTGGCATGCGCAATGCTGCTCAGCGTGAACGCTCTGTGTGTTGTTTGTACTTCTCTATGTTCATGTCGTTGTCTCATGCGCCGACAATCGTGCTCGGTGTGGCATGCACAAGGCTGCTCGGCGGTAACGTTAGTGCGTGTGCGCGCACAACGCTCCGTGTGTAGCTTGTTCTCCCCTATGTTTATGTTGTCCCATGCGCCGAGAACCGTGCTCGGTGTGGCATGCGCAATGCTGCTCAGCGTGAACGCTCTGTGTGTTGTTTGTTCTCCTCTATGTTCATGTCGTTGTCTCATGCGCCGACAGTCGTGCTCGGTGTGGCATGCACAAGGCTGCTCGGCGGTAACGTTAGTGCGTGTGCGCGCTAAACGCTTCGTGTGTGGCTTGTTCTCCCCTATGTTTATGTTGTCCCATGCGCCGAGAACCGTGCTCGGTGTGGCATGCGCAATGCTGCTCAGCGTGAACGCTCTGTGTGTTGTTTGTTCTCCTCTATGTTCATGTCGTTGTCTCATGCGCCGACAGTCGTGCTCGGTGTGGCATGCACAAGGCTGCTCGGCGGTAACGTTAGTGCGTGTGCGCGCTAAACGCTTCGTGTGTGGCTTGTTCTCCCCTATGTTTATGTTGTCCCATGCGCCGAGAACCGTGCTCGGTGTGGCATGCGCAATGCTGCTCAGCGTGAACGCTCTGTGTGTTGTTTGTTCTCCTCTATGTTCATGTCGTTGTCTCATGCGCCGACAGTCGTGCTCGGTGTGGCATGCACAAGGCTGCTCGGCGGTAACGTTAGTGCGTGTGCGCGCTAAACGCTTCGTGTGTGGCTTGTTCTCCCCTATGTTTATGTTGTCCCATGCGCCGAGAACCGTGCTCGGTGTGGCATGCGCAATGCTGCTCAGCGTGAACGCTCTGTGTGTTGTTTGTACTTCTCTATGTTCATGTCGTTGTCTCATGCGCCGACAATCGTGCTCGGTGTGGCATGCACAAGGCTGCTCGGCGGTAACGTTAGTGCGTGTGCGCGCACAACGCTCCGTGTGTAGCTTGTTCTCCCCTATGTTCGTGTTGTCCCATGCGCCGAGAACCATGCTCGGTGTGGCATGCGCAATGCTGCTCAGTGGGAACGCTCTGTGTGTTGTTTGTTCTCCTCTATGTTCATGTCGTTCTCATGCGCCGACAATCGTACTTGGTGTGGCATGCGCAAGGCTGCTCAGCGGGAACGCTACTATGTGTGCGCACAGCGCTCCGTGTGTAGCTTGTTCTTCCCTATGTTCATGTTGTCCCATGCGCCGAGAACCATGCTCGGTGTGGCATGCGCAATGCTGCTCAGCGGGAACACTCTGTGTGTTGTTTGTTCTCCTCTATGTTCATGTCGTTCTCATGCGCCGACAATCGTACTTGGTGTGGCATGCGCAAGGCTGCTCAGCGGGAACGCTACTATGTGTGCGCACAGCGCTCCGTGTGTAGCTTGTTCTTCCCTATGTTCATGTTGTCCCATGCGCCGAGAACCATGCTCGGTGTGGCATGCGCAATGCTGCTCAGTGGGAACGCTCTGTATGTTGTTCGTTCTCCTCCATGTTCATGTCGTTCTCATGCGCCGACAATCGTACTTGGTGTGGCATGCGCAAGGCTGCTCAGCGGGAACGCTACTATGTGTGCGCACAGCGCTCCGTGTGTAGCTTGTTCTTCCCTATGTTCATGTTGTCCCATGCGCCGAGAACCATGCTCGGTGTGGCATGCGCAATGCTGCTCAGTGGGAACGCTCTGTGTGTTGTTTGTTCTCCTCTATGTTCATGTCGTTCTCATGCGCCGACAATCGTACTTGGTGTGGCATGCGCAAGGCTGCTCAGCGGGAACGCTACTATGTGTGCGCACAGCGCTCCGTGTGTAGCTTGTTCTCCCCTATGTTCATGTTGTCCCATGCGCCGAGAACCATGCTCGGTGTGGCATGCGCAATGCTGCTCAGCGGGAACGCTCTGTGTGTTGTTTGTTCTCCTCTATGTTCATGTCGTTCTCATGCGCCGACAATCGTACTTGGTGTGGCATGCGCAAGGCTGCTCAGCGGGAACGCTACTATGTGTGCGCACAGCGCTCCGTGTGTAGCTTGTTCTTCCCTATGTTCATGTTGTCCCATGCGCCGAGAACCATGCTCGGTGTGGCATGCGCAATGCTGCTCAGCGGGAACACTCTGTGTGTTGTTTGTTCTCCTCTATGTTCATGTCGTTCTCATGCGCCGACAATCGTACTTGGTGTGGCATGCGCAAGGCTGCTCAGCGGGAACGCTACTATGTGTGCGCACAGCGCTCCGTGTGTAGCTTGTTCTTCCCTATGTTCATGTTGTCCCATGCGCCGAGAACCATGCTCGGTGTGGCATGCGCAATGCTGCTCAGCGGGAACACTCTGTGTGTTGTTTGTTCTCCTCTATGTTCATGTCGTTCTCATGCGCCGACAATCGTACTTGGTGTGGCATGCGCAAGGCTGCTCAGCGGGAACGCTACTATGTGTGCGCACAGCGCTCCGTGTGTAGCTTGTTCTTCCCTATGTTCATGTTGTCCCATGCGCCGAGAACCGTGCTCGGTGTGGCATGCGCAATGCTGCTCAGCGTGAACGCTCTGTGTGTTGTTTGTTCTCCTCTATGTTCATGTCGTTGTCTCATGCGCCGACAATCGTGCTCGGTGTGGCATGCACAAGGCTGCTCGGCGGTAACGTTAGTGCGTGTGCGCGCACAACGCTCCGTGTGTAGCTTGTTCTCCCCTATGTTTATGTTGTCCCATGCGCCGAGAACCGTGCTCGGTGTGGCATGCGCAATGCTGCTCAGCGTGAACGCTCTGTGTGTTGTTTGTTCTCCTCTATGTTCATGTCGTTGTCTCATGAGCCGACAGTCGTGCTCGGTGTGGCATGCGCAATGCTGCTCAGCGTGAACGCTCTGTGTGTTGTTTGTTCTCCTCTATGTTCATGTCGTTGTCTCATGCGCCGACAATCGTGCTCGGTGTGGCATGCACAAGGCTGCTCGGCGGTAACGTTAGTGCGTGTGCGCGCACAACGCTCCGTGTGTAGCTTGTTCTCCCCTATGTTTATGTTGTCCCATGCGCCGAGAACCGTGCTCGGTGTGGCATGCGCAATGCTGCTCAGCGTGAACGCTCTGTGTGTTGTTTGTTCTCCTCTATGTTCATGTCGTTGTCTCATGAGCCGACAGTCGTGCTCGGTGTGGCATGCACAAGGCTGCTCGGCGGTAACGTTAGTGCGTGTGCGCGCTAAACGCTTCGTGTGTGGCTTGTTCTCCCCTATGTTTATGTTGTCCCATGCGCCGAGAACCGTGCTCGGTGTGGCATGCGCAATGCTGCTCAGCGTGAACGCTCTGTGTGTTGTTTGTACTTCTCTATGTTCATGTCGTTGTCTCATGCGCCGACAATCGTGCTCGGTGTGGCATGCACAAAGCTGCTCGGCGGTAACGTTAGTGCGTGTGCGCGCCAAACGCTCCGTGTGTAGCTTGTTCTCCCCTATGTTCGTGTTGTCCCATGCGCCGAGAACCATGCTCGGTGTGGCATGCGCAATGCTGCTCAGTGGGAACGCTCTGTGTGTTGTTTGTTCTCCTCTATGTTCATGTCGTTCTCATGCGCCGACAATCGTACTTGGTGTGGCATGCGCAAGGCTGCTCAGCGGGAACGCTACTATGTGTGCGCACAGCGCTCCGTGTGTAGCTTGTTCTTCCCTATGTTCATGTTGTCCCATGCGCCGAGAACCATGCTCGGTGTGGCATGCGCAATGCTGCTCAGCGGGAACACTCTGTGTGTTGTTTGTTCTCCTCTATGTTCATGTCCTTCTCATGCGCCGACAATCGTACTTGGTGTGGCATGCGCAAGGCTGCTCAGCGGGAACGCTACTATGTGTGCGCACAGCGCTCCGTGTGTAGCTTGTTCTCCCCTATGTTCATGTTGTCCCATGCGCCGAGAACCATGCTCGGTGTGGCATGCGCAATGCTGCTCAGCGGGAATGCTCTGTGTGTTGTTTGTTCTCCTCTATGTTCATGTTGTTCTCATGCGCCGACAATCGTACTTGGTGTGGCATGCGCAAGGCTGCTCAGCGGGAACGCTACTATGTGTGCGCACAGCGCTCCGTGTGTAGCTTGTTCTTCCCTATGTTCATGTTGTCCCATGCGCCGAGAACCGTGCTCGGTGTGGCATGCGCAAGGCTGCTCAGTGGGAACGCTCTGTATGTTGTTCGTTCTCCTCCATGTTCATGTCGTTGTCTCATGCGCCGACAAGCGTGCTCAGTGTGGCATGCGAAAGGCTGCTCAGCGGAAACGCTAGTGTGTGTGCGCACAGCGCTCTGTGTGTTGTTTGTTCTCCTCTATGTTCATGTCGTTGTCTATGCACGGTGTCACGCGTACACAGGTAAACATGAATAGATCTCGCTCGATGAGCACGTAAACTCGCTGTGAAAATTGTGGAGTTAGGAATCGCGGCAGCAACCGCGAGCCAATTGACCTCCGTGCATCTGTCGCTTCAACGCGAACGAAACGCCGAAAGCACAGCGCATACGATGCTACCGGCACTACGCGCAGTCTGCAAACATCCCAGATCGCTCTGAAGATGAGGCTCGCGGGGGCGCTCCCGTTGGCCACGTCGCAGACCGGTTTCAAAACACACGAGCGCCGGAAACGCGTCCTTAAGGCGTTCGCCAAAGGCGTCTGCTACGGCGTCTGCGATTCGCGTGGCCAATGCCGCAGTAGACGCGGTGGTTGTCTCCACCATTTCTTTCTCTATGTCTCCACTCTGTACGGAGCTGCGGGCGAGGTGGACGTCGATGCACCCTAGCCACAGAGAAGCCGCCAGAGAAGAACGCCCCTCCTCCCTCTCCTGACCTCCCTGCCTCGCGCGCCACAGGAGAGGGCACGCATCCGGGCCGCGTTCCTCGCTCGCGCACGCGAGATTGAACCGCGTTCGCCTGCTCACCGGCTCACATGCTTTCACTCATACGGAACCTGAGGGCGACGGTGACGGCGACGGCAGAAATGCGCTTGGAGTGTCCATATAGTTGCTGTCGCAATAACATACAAATGTGTGTGTGTGTGTGTGCTGTTAGATACGGGGCCGTTTCCTGAGCCTACTTCGAGTTCACCAGACCACATCGAATCGCACCACAGCTAATTGAGGAGCGAAGAAACACGGATGCCACATTCCTGAGGCACGACACGTGCAAACAAGTTGGCAGACCCCACTTCGTGTGCAGCCGGTGGAGCTATTCACTGCTTGGCTCTTCCCGAAAGTAAAGCGAGAGCCTGGCACTGTGGCGGGTAAAGTGGGTCACGAAGCAAGACGGCTGTAATGCGCCGTGACAACCTGTCGGCGTCGCCCCCTACCCTCTATGGTGACGGCGCACTGCAAGTCAGCAAGGCAAGACCGCAGGGGGACCAAGGAGCGACTCTCTTCGCCGGGTGTGACTCCATCGCACGGGCGCCTACCATTGGCCGAAAATGACGACACCCGAGCGGGCTCGCCGATTGGCCGAAAATGGCGTCACCTGAGCGGGCTCTCCCATTGGCCGAACGTTACGTGTCTTATCGACACCGAAGGGCTTAAAAGACGCAGACCGGGAGCAGCAGAGGAGCATTCCTAGAGCATTCCCTTGATTCATCTCTCTCGAACTTCTTGCGACGGGCCGCAGCGTCCGAGTTGCTGCCGGCCCGTAATGACTCTAAGACTGTTAATTGACTCTCTCTGTAAATAATGTAAATAAACCTCCCAAGTTTTTCATCCCGACGTCCTCCTCAACTCCTACAACTGGTGGCAGCGGTGGGATCGCCCCCAATGCAACAGCTGGTGGCAGCGCTACGGATCAACCTTCGTCGAGAGAAATCCAGAGGAACCCCGGAACAGCGAAAAAGAGCCTTCGTCCAAAGGAGTCGCGAGGAACCGGGAAGAGCGAAGCAGAGAGAGCCTTCGTCGAAAGAGGTCCTAAGAAACTGGGAGTAGCGAAGAAGACCAATGAACCAGATGGCAGGGTGCTGCAACCGTAAGTGAGTGCGTGGTTTTTTTCCTTTTGATTCGCCAGACTCAAATGTTGTGTGTTCATTTTGATAGTTCTGGGAATCGGGAATTTGTTGCATTGTGTGTTTGCACAAATTAATTAAGGAAAACAGTTCTAACCACCAGTCGGGGCAGCTGCCATGGATCTTAGAAGGTTGACGAGCTTAGACTTGTTGGTTAAAGCCGCTGCATCCACGCGCCACCGCCGCTTTCTTGGTCGGCGGAAACGTGTATGGAGGGGCTTTATATTGGTGTGCGACGATTTGGGAGTTGAGGCGGACGAACAGATGAAAACGCCAGCTATCATAAAGGCGATTCAAGATAGTGGCAACGATGATAAAAGCATTGAGCTTGCTTGGGAGCTAATACAAGAACCACGGGAGCGTGAGCGTCGGGAACGTGAGCGGGAGCGTCGTGAACGTAAGAGTGAGTGTAAGCGTCAAGAACGCGAGAATGAACGTGAACGTGATTATCACGAACGTAAGCAAAAGGACGAGAAAGAGATAGCAGGATTGGAAAAACAGATACAATATTTTCAGCAGTTAAAGGCACAGAGACAACGGCTGTCTGAAAATTCTGTAGGTAGTGCAAAGCAAAAGAATGAGGAAGTATCTAGCGCATTTTCGCCAAAAGCCGACGAGTAGTGCCTGTGAGATTGGCTGCACATTCATAGGTGAAG
Organism: Dermacentor andersoni; assembly: GCF_023375885.2. Taxonomy (NCBI): domain Eukaryota; kingdom Metazoa; phylum Arthropoda; class Arachnida; order Ixodida; family Ixodidae; genus Dermacentor; species Dermacentor andersoni. The sequence continues at coordinate 9,223,522 of NC_092817.1, read as the reverse complement.
GGAAAAGGCTAGCTGCTAACGATGCCTTAGTGGCAACAGAGGCCGTTAAAGGCCGTAGTGAAAGCGACGAGATGCTGTGCCAACAGAGGACTGTAGAGACAGCTAGGCCAGCTGCGAACAAATTGGCACAGTTACCGCGCGTGTGCGTCGCTTGTAATGTTAGCGAAGTACAGAGTACTGCTGACCCGACAGACGCGAGCACCCATGTCAGGTCAGATCTGCGTGCCGAAGTGAAGCGCCAGCTGGACGATGCAGTTGAGGGTAGTTCTCAGGATTGCGAGCTACGTAGCTCAAGAGAAGACAACTGCATTGTTCAGGGATCGGTGCAGCTCTCCGACAATCTAGATAGCCTAGAGAAGGATGATTCAGTTATTAATCATTCGGACTGTGCGCGTGAGACAGCGATCGGTACCGACGGGCTGTGTGCCGATGCACAGCGTGAGCTGGGCAATGCAGTAGAGGGCAGTTCGCAAGAGTGCGAGTTGCATAACTCGAGTAAAGCCTGCTGCATTGTTCAAGAGTCGGTTGAGCTGTCCGCCAGTCGAGGCAGAGAGAGTGTTGATTTAAATGTAAATCAATCAGACTGTGCGGGTAAGAGACCGATCCGGGCCGACGAAATGTGTAACGACCAGCACGAGGCGCGAGAGAGCGACGTGAAAGAGAATTCACAGAAAAAGCGCCGCAGAAAGAAGCGCGCTAAAGATCGGAATGCGGTGACTAATGTAGCGCCGCCAAAGACGGCGACAGGCGCGAAAAGGCAGGGCGCGGAGAAAAGAAAGGTGCGGTCGTAACTAACGATGTTGACGCATCCTAAACGTTCGAGCCACAGGTCAAAAAGAGACCGCGAAGCATGTTCTGCACGGACGCGGACAAAGGGCACGGGGCAGTTAAATTCCTCGTTGTTCCGTCGTTCTTTTCAAAACTCAGCGTGTAGTAAGAAGAAGCGCAAGGTGGCAAGACGAGACCAGGTGGGGAGTAGCGACGCGGTCAATCGAGTTCGTGTTGAAAGCGGGGCGCCAGGACGCAAATTGGCACGGGACTGTAACGTCTTGGGGGAGCTGATGGTGAGTCAGCCCTTTTGATGTTCCTCGGTATCCAGGGTAGCTTTCGGACCGCGACCACCTCGAGTACGGTTCACAAGTGAGTCAGTCGAAAACGTTTGGAACGGGAGGCAAACAGAGCTTCCGTAGAAGTAAAACATTCTGTTTTGTTTTATTTTTTGAGCATCGGATAATTTTCGCGATTTAAGTTTCTTTCAATATGTAAGGTATGAGCTTTGTTTGTGTTTTGTTCGAGAAGCTCGAGATTTGAAAGACGCGTTTTTTAGTAAACATGTAGTATCGCGAGGTGTTCATTAATAAGTAGATAGAATTTCTTTTTTTGTGTGTGAGTAACCTGAGGGTCAAGGTTATCGGCGAGAGGCCTATCGTAACGCGCGTGTGTTTTAGTTAACCTTCTTTTTCTTTATAAGCGTTTTTTTATTTTCTAAGGTTAACCGCGTAGTTTTCAGTGAGTGCATGATGTGCACTGAGAAGCGTTCTTAGTTCCATTGGCGCGTGTCCTGTGTGGACGGACGGAAGCATATTTTTGACTCGGTTGCTCGTGTGTGTTGAGGGCAGCCGTATTCTGACTTGTTTAGTGAGCGTGCGTGGAACGAGTTATTGGCGGACGCATATTTTTTTTAAGGGTTTTGCGGAGTGCGTAAGTTACGCAAATTAAGTTGCTCGTTTAAGGTACGTGTCCTGTATGGACTAGAGAAACACACGTGAGTAGGCGTAATGAAAAGTTTGCCTACGACGCAAGTACGCGTTCTGAATAGTGACCACAAAGCTAGAGCGCTTGTGATTACGTACTTGTGAAGTTGACCAGACTGTTCAGTGGCACCAATACGTGCGATAAGTACGCCACTGCGATAGGTTGGAAACATGCTGTTCGTGTAGTTAGGCCACTTAAGTTATGTTCGGCTGTTTTCATTGTTTGTTTGCAACGGCAACGACCCATTGTTTTGCTACAACAATGACACTCTGGTCTTGTCGGCATTCGGGGAGATATGGATAGCGGTTTGGAAGGGTAGTTGGAACTGCTTTGTCAAAATTGGGGAAATAAAAGATCAGGGTTCATTTTGACTCAGTAATAGCCTGGCGAGTCAGGGGTGAAGAGCCTGTGCTTACACGTGGTGCAGCGCTGTGTTGTTTTGTTTGTTTGACGTATGTTCTCCAGGGCCCAGGATCCCGAAGTTCGTCAAACGAGGCTCGACACCAGTACCCTGCAGTTCTTTTAGCGTTCCTCATGGCCAGCGAATTGAGTTCACCGGCCATTCCGAACTTCCGGGGCGAGGACGAGCTGTTAGATACGGGGCCGTTTCCTGAGCCTACTTCGAGTTCACCAGACCACATTGAATCGCACCACAGCTAATTGAGGAGCGAAGAAACACGGATGCCACATTCCTGAGGCACGACACGTGCAAACAAGTTGGCAGACCCCACTTCGTGTGCAGCCGGTGGAGCTATCCACTGCTTGGCTCTTCCCGAAAGTAAAGCGAGAGCCTGGCACTGTGGCGGGTAAAGTGGGTCCCGAAGCAAGACGGCTGTAATGCGCCGTGACAACCTGTCGGCGTCGCCCCCTACCCTCTATGGTGACGGCGCACTGCAAGTCAGCAAGGCAAGACCGCAGGGGAACCAAGGAACGACTCTCTTCGCCGGGTGTGACTCCATCGCACGGGCGCCTACCATTGGCCGAAAATGACGACACCCGAGCGGGCTCGCCGATTGGCCGAAAATGGCGTCACGTGAGCGGGCTCTCCTATTGGCCGAACGTTACGTGTCTTATCGACACCGAAGGGCTTAAAAGACGCAGACCGGGAGCAGCAGAGGAGCATTCCTAGAGCATTCCCTTGATTCATCTCTCTCGAACTTCTTGCGACGGGCCGCAGCGTCCGAGTTGCTGCCAGCCCGTAATGACTCTAAGACTGTTAATTGACTCTCACTGTAAATAATGTAAATAAACCTTCCAAGTTTTTCATCCCGACGTCCTTCTAAAATCCTACAGTGCGTGTGTGCGTGCGTGTGTGTGTGTCTGTGTGTGTGTGCGTGCGTGTGTGTGTGTGTGTGTGTGTGTGTGTGTGTGTGTGTGTGTGTGTGTGTGTGTGTGTGTGTGTGTGTGTGTGTGTGTGTGTGTGTGTGTGTGTGTGTGTGTGTGTGTGTGTGTGTGTGTGTGTGTGTGTGTGTGTGTGTGTGTGTGTGTGTGTGTGTGTGTGTGTGTGTGTAACCAGAGGCAGCGGTAGTGGAACCCGTAACCTCCTGTAACCGTGGCGGACCCTCAACACGTCTAATAAGTTGCTGTGTCGAATTTCTGGCGACTGTTTACAGGAGCACTGCTCGAGACGTAATGAAGAATTAAAAAAAACAAGCAGTTTCGGACGTTGTGCCATGTTTGTGTAAATCGGAAAACTCTATCGTAAATGCGGTTCTTGTTTAAACGGAGGCTGTCGATATTCTTAACTTTCTTGTATTACTGAAGATATGCATGGTTTCACCTGTCCTCTGACGCCCTCTTGCTTTCCCTCTTGGCCACCCACATTCGTGGTGTCATTTAATTGTGCAGGTGCTACGCAACAACGAGTTCAGTGGCATCAACAACCAGCAAGTCGTCCTCGCCAACAATGCGGCCAAGTAAGCAACGCGTCCTTCTGCGTGAATTAAGTGCTTGTAGCTCAGTTCAAGAGCGGGCTTATTCAGCGTTCGCTAGTGACACTCGTGGCCGCTCCCTCGGGGCAGCTTGGCGCGCATCCAGACAAGGAACGACACAGGCGAAGGCACGAAAACGCACCGTACCTTCCTTGTCTGTTACCTACAGGATGTGTCGGCTGGACGCGCGCCAAGCTGCACCAAGGGAAGGGCGCACTCTGTGAGTCGTTTTGAACGCTCTCTCTAGTCCAGCCAACACTTATAGCAAATGACAAATGGCACTAGTCGGTGCACATTCACAGTCTTCTTGCACTGCATGTTACACGGGAAAACATTTGCAAGAAACGACACAAACGAAGGTACGAATAAGGCGCGCTGTACCATCGTGTTATTCTTTCATATCGTCTAATCAGTGTTTAAAATAATTAAGGGGTGTGCCTGTGGGAGGCCTGGTCCCTCCTCTATATTTTAAGAAGGGGCTCCCCTTCCATAGGCAGGTGAACTGTAGCACTGCGGCACCCATTCGACAAGCGCTGGAGGTGATTTTATTACCAGTAGGGCCTTGTGCGGGGCAATTCTTACTCTCAAATTTTTCGATTAATCAAACGCGATTAATCGGTCGATGTGGCATGAGTAAAAACATTAAAGCAGATATTGTATAGCCGCATGCATTTTCCCGAATCACTGCATGTGACAGTCACCACCCTTGTTCAACTAAGATTCTTGGCTCAGCATACTGTTTCACGAGACACTTGAGCGTGAAGCTACGCGCTCGTGAATTAGTGAAAGTTCATCTTTTTTTCTTTAGGTTACCGGTTAAGTTTCATTCGTTTTCTTTTGTATTATGAGTGCTGTGTTATACCAAAGACGCGTGCATATTGTGTACATTTATAGGTAAGTAAGTGTGAAACCATAAAATATATTATTTTAGTGCCTGAGGTTGCCAATGAAGCAAGGCAACTATGTGTTGTGTTGCAGCTAGACTAATTTGCTTCACATATTGTTACGTGTAGCTGGAGCCCAATACTATATACAATTTATTTACAGGGAAGGGAAGCTAACGGAAGGCCAAAATGGCGACGCTATATCAAGCAGGCCCACATCGTCTTCTTCCTCCTCAGTGCAGCCTCACTGTGGCGGCTGTTCCGTAGCATCACCCCCGGCGGTAGAAGCACCGTCCCGGTGCTTAATCTACACATCCGCGGTGAAAGGTGTCTGGTATCGCTTCAGTCTCGCCACGTGAACGATGTCACTTGCAGCCGATGATGACGCTGACAGGTCGGCGGGGATGACTTCATACGTGACACCGGTCACTTGTCGCACCACACGGTATGGGCCAGTGTAGCGCGACAGCAGCTTTTCTGAAAGGCCCACACGTCGAATGGGTGACCAGAGAAGCACCAGAGAACCCGGAGTAAAGTGCACGTCGCGATGGTGGCAAACATAGAGGCGTCTCTGATGCTCCTGCGAGGCCTCGAGACGGGTGCGGGCGAGCTGGCGCGCGTGGTCGGCGTGTGCGATCGCGTCGCGGGCGTATTCAGTGGTTGAACATGTGGCCGAGGGCAACAAAGTGTCCAAGGGCAACGCGGGTTCTCGGCCATAGAGGAGCTAGAATGGTGAATAGCCGGTGGTGTCGTGACGCGATGAATTATACGCGAACGTCACATATGGTAAGTGAAGATCCCAGTCGTGGTGGTCGGTCGCAACGTACTTTGAAAGCATGACGGTGATGGTCCGGTTGAGGCGCTCCGTGAGGCCGTTGGTCTGTGGGTGGTAGGACGTGCTGAACTTGTGCTTTGTCGAGCAGGAGCGGAGGATGTCCTCGACGACTGCCGACAGAAAGATGCTGCCACGGTCAGTGAGTAATTGGCGTGGAGCACCACGCACTAAAATGATGTCATAGAGCAGAAAGTCAGCAACGTCAGTAGCACAACTTGTCGGAAGGGCTCTGGTGATTGCGTACCGCGTCGCACAATCAGTAGCGACGGCGACCCATTTATTTCTGGAGCCCGAGAGAGGAAACGGTCCAAGCAGGTCTAGACCAACACGGAAAAAGGGTTCCGGTGGGATGTCGATCGGCTGGAGACATCCAGCTGGAGGTGTGGAGGGCTTCTTCCGGCGTTGACAGGGCTCACAAGCGGCAACGTAGCGCCGCGCGGAGCGGGTGAGACCCGGCCAAAAGAATCGACGGCGCACACGGTCGTATGTGCGGGAGACGCCCAGGTGTCCAGCCAAGGGAGCGTCGTGAAGTTGTTGGAGGACAGTCGAACGCAGGTGTGATGGAATTACGAGCAGAAGGTCAAGGCCGTGTGGATCGAGATTGCGGCGGTATAATGTCCCCTCCTTAAGGAGAAACATCCGGGGAGAGGCGTGGCCAGGCGTTGACTCCAGATGGTCGATGAGGGCTTGTAATGAAGGATCGCGGCGTTGCTCGTTGCCTATTTCAAGCAACTGGGAGACAGAGAAAACGCAGGCGATGGCGTCCGCATCAGCCGGTTCGTCGACGGGGTAGCGGGACAAACAATCGGCATCCTGGTGCAAGCGTCCCGTCTTATATACCACGGAGAAGGTATATTCTTGCAGGCGTAATGCCCAGCGAGCGAGTCGTCCCGTGGGGTCCTTGAGTGAGGATAGCCAGCAAAGCGCGTGGTGATCAGTGATGAAACAGAAGGGGCGTCCGTACAAGTATGGACTAAACTTCGCAACAGCCCACACAAGAGCGAGGCACTCGCGCTCTGTGATTGAATAATTGCGCTCAGCGGGTGATAGAAGTCGGCTGGCATAGGCTATAACGCGGTCATGTCCACGCTGGCGTTGTGCTAACACTGCTCCTATGCCGTGACCACTGGCATCAGTTCGAACTTCCGTTGAGGCAGACGGGTCAAAGTGGGCCAGAATTGAAGCGTGGTAAGGAGAGTAGTGAGCTGCGAAAAAGATGCGGCATGGTCAGGTCCCCAAAAGAATGGGGCGTCTTTCTTCAAGAGGTCGGTAAGGGGACGTGCTATAGTCGCAAAGTTCTTCACAAAGCGTCGGAAATATGAGCACAGCCCTACGAAACTACGAACGTCTTTGGTAGACTTCGGAGCAGGAAAGTTCGTAACGGCGCGAATTTTGTCCGGATCAGGTCGCACGCCTCTGGCGTCCACGAGGTGTCCAAGGACGGTGATTTGGCGGCGAGCGAAGTGACATTTTGACGAGTTCAACTGGAGACCGTCGCGGCGAAACACGTCAAGAATCGCTGAAAGACGGTCTAGATGCGTGTCAAATGTGGGCGAATAAACGATGACGTCGTCCAGATAGCACAAACAGGTGGACCATTTGAACCCCTGAAGCAAAGAGTCCGTCATTCGTTCGAAGGTGGCGGGCGCGTTACAGAGACCGAAAGGCATCACCTTGAATTGATAAAGGCCGTCAGGGGTAATAAATGCAGTATTCTCTCGGTCCATGTCGTCGACGGATATCTGCCAGTAGCCGCACCGTAAGTCGATAGAAGAAAAATAGGTGGCACCGTACAAGCAGTCTAGAGCGTCATCAATACGTGGCAAAGGGTATACGTCCTTTTTTGTGATTTGTTCAGGTGGCGATAATCTACACAAGAACGCCACGTTCCATCCTTCTTTTTGACATGTACGACGGGAGAAGCCCAGGGACTACAGGAAGGCTCGATAATGTCCTTTGCAAGCATCTTTTTGACTTCCTGTTGGATAACAGCTCGTTCGGACACAGAAACACGATATGGACGTCGGTGAATAGGGTTCGCATCGCCAGTATTTATGCGATGGGTCACGACGGACGTTTGACCTAAGGGTCGATTGTCAAAGTCAAAAATGTCGCGATAGCCGTCAAGAACGCGGCAAAGGGCTTCAGCTTGAACAGGTGTAAGGTCAGAGGAAACCATCTTCTCAATGTCGACGTCAGTACCGTGCGATGACGTCACGGTATGGGCTGAGCTGTGACGATCTTCCACTGTGAATGGCTCGATCTCATCATCCTGCAAAGCGCTAATTATAGCCAATGAAATCCCCTGAGGCAGAATTTGCGCGGTTAGCGCGAAATTGACAAGGGGAAGGCAGGTGCGGTTGCCAGTAATTGTCAGCACAGTGTGCGGCACGGTAACACCATGTGGAAGTATAACTGCCGGAATTGGTGTGACCACGTAATTACCGTCAGGTACAGCTGGTAAGGACAAGTCGACGTGTGTCACAGAGTGAGGCGGTAGGCGAATAAAATCCATGCAGGTCAGATGGCTTGGAAGCGGCTCCACAGGGTCGGCAAGAAGAGGCAAGTCAAGGCGAAGTGAGCCGTCCGAACATTCAATGAGGGCAGAATAATTGGCAAGAAAATCCAGACCGAGAATGAGTTCGTGAGGGCAATGCTCGATGACGGTGAAGAGAACGACGGTGTGTCTCTCAGCAATGGTGAGTCGGGCAGAACACATGCCAACAATAGCGACAGTCCCTCCGTCGGCGACTTGTACAACTCGGTTCGGGGCAGGCGTCAGAACTTTCTTGAGCCGACGGCGAAGAGCAGCACTCATAATGGACACGTGCGCCCCGGTGTCAATCAACGCGCACACAGGAACATTGTCGACGAGAACGTCCAAAAGATTCGTGTTCGTGGGTAAGGTGAAGCGAGGATTTCGTGCCAATGTCGTCTTTGCAGCTCCACCTCCAGAAGCTGCACTGTCTAGTTTTCCGGTCGGGGGTGCGGCGAGTAGGTCGGAGAAGGAGCACGGCGTGACGGGGGCGAACGAGATTGACGACGGGAGGAGAAGGCGAGCGGGAGTAGCGGGGTCGTGTCAGAGGTGTCGCAGGGTCAGATGATGGAACGGGCATAGAAGGGGCGAAGGAAAAGGACGCGCTAGAGGGGCGAGGGTGGTAATCAGGAGAATAGCGCATCGGAGAAGTCCAGCGGCTGCGGCAGTGGCGAGCGACATGTCCAATGCGTCGGCAATTAAAACAGATCGGCCTGTCGTCCACTGTTCGCCATTCGGAGGGGTTGCGCTGTCCGTAAGAGGAGTAAGAAGGGGACGTGCGGTGGGGACGTGCGAGGAGAAAGAGCTTCCGAGCGTATGGAACGAATGGATTGCAGGCCGACGTTGGACACTTCTTGACGGACGACGGCCTGGATCAAGGAGATTGTCACCGGAGAATGATCAGGTGACGGGAATGAAGGGGCCGCCGGTTGTGCCGCTTCGACCTCACGACGAATGATGCGGGTCAAGTTGTCACATTGCGACGGCTGGTGGAAGAGGTCGTCACAGGATGACGTAGCAGCTGTGTTGGGAAGTCTCGTGATGTGCTGGGATACCCGGCGGCTTTTAGCATGCTCAATACGGCGGCACTACTTGAGGATCGCATCGATGCTGGTGACGTTCGTAAACACCAGTAAATTGAAGGCGTCGTCAGCAATGCCTTTGAGGACTTGATTAACCTTATCGTCCTCAGACATGGTCGGGTCAGCCTTGGCACAAAGGGCCAAGACGTCGAGAATGTACGACACGTAGGACTCGGTCGACGTCTATACACGTGTGGCAAGGCTTTCATGGCATTGACTTGGCGACCAAACGGATTGCCAAAAAAATGGCTGTGGCTTAGCTAAGGTTAAGCCCAGGATGCGAAGCATACTAGCCTTTATTTTAGTTGTTGAACCACTGTTTAGCCTGGTGAACTGCTGTTGCTTGGCTATATTTGGTTCGGCTAGACGAAGAAACAACTCATGCGTTACTCCGCTTCGCCTTCAAGAGTGGAACGCGACAGCGTTCCCGTAGACCCGCCAAGGGAGACAATGGGCTACGGCGCAGCGACTACGCGCCCCGCATTGGACGCGGTGAGCGTCGAGCAACGCAGCGTTCGGCGCGGCAACGAAATGTGTGCCTGAGCAAGCGACGCACGCCTGAGCCTTAGAAACAGCTCGTTTCTAAGGCAACACTGCATTCACTAGAGGCGCTTTTGTACCGCTTTGAAGCATCGTACTCGTGGCTCAGTGGTAGCGTCTCCGTCTCACACTCCCGAGACCCTGGTTCGATTCCCACCTAGCCCATCTTGCAAGAGTTGAGCCCGGCTTGCAGCTGTTGTGACGTCAGTGCCCTAGCGGGAGGAGTTAGGCCGCAGTAGCATCTGTGCGACCGCAGGCGAGCGCACGAGCTGAGACCCGGCTATGTAGCTACGCGGCCGCAAGCGAGCGCACAAGTTGAGCCTCCGCTTTTGCAGCTGTTATGACGTCATATGGTAGCTACGCGGCCGCGCGCGGCGCAGCAAGGAAGAGCGTGGTTGTGCGGCTAGTATGCTTCGCATAAAAGGTCGCAGAGCTTCTCTTTGAAGAGATCCCAGCTCGAGATCTCCTCCTCGTGAGTCTGGGACCATGCAAGTGGAGCTCCGTCGAGTTTGAAAAGAGAACGTTCGCAAGCGTAATAGTCGGATCCCACCTGTGACTGGTGCTGACACGTTCGTATAAGCGGAGCCAGTCGTCAACATCAGGACTGCCGACTCCGTTGAAAACACCAGGATCTCGAGGGGGGAAACGGCGACGTAGGTCGGGGCTGCAGGTGGAGACTGTTGCGTAGATGAAGTGCCGCCAGCAGGAGCCGAAGTTGCACTGTCGCCGTTGCGACCGCTGCGAAGCTCCATGACGGGTACGGGGAACGTCCACCTCCACCAAATTAATGTTACGTGTAGCTGGAGCCCAATACTATATACAATTTATTTACAGGGAAGGGAAGCTAACGGAATGCCAAAAAGGCGACGGTATGTCAAGCGGGCCCACGTCGTCTTCTTCCTCCTCAGTGCAGCCTCACTGTGGCGGCTGTTCCTAGCAATATCTTTAACTTTCACATAGTTCACATATCTTTAACCCTTTACATTCCGAGTTATTTAAAAAAAATTTTCCAAAATGCCACTTTCTTGTAAGTGCTTTATTGAATCGGCACTGTAAATAAGTGTTCGAAATATTCTCAGAATGATATACTTGTTTGCAACACCAATAAAAATTTGTTTATTTATACAGAAAGTTGGCTTCACAACATTGCTTCAAGATGGGTTAATTTTTTTCAGGGCCAATAAAGTAAACAAAAAGTGAACATCCAAACACAACTTCTATGACCTGTGAGAGTTGTGACGAAACTGACTGTCAGGTCACTGTCACTGAAACCGACTGTCAGTAGGGCACACATCAAACTCAATATCAAAAGGAGTGTCATTTTACAGTCTTCACAGCGCTTATGCGTTTCCTTCTTTTTATACTTTTCTGTGTCCGTAATATCACTGTCACTTTCGACACCAAGTTTATTTATTTATTTATTTATTTATTTAAAAGTACCTTACATGCCCCAAGGGGAGCATTCAGTAAAGGGGGCGTCGGTGAACAATGACAACAGAAAACGTCTTCAGAGTGCATGCAGATATATATATATATATATATATATATATATATATATATATATGTGTGTGTGTGTGTGTGTGTGTGTGTGTGTGTGTGTGTGTGTGTGTGTGTGTGTGTGTGTGTGTGTGTACGCGCATGTGTCTGTGTGCAAGAAAGAGACGATTAACTTGTTGGAAGCAAGACGTGTTTACTTAACGTTGCCAGAGTAGAGAGTACTCTGGCAGCACCCTGCGAGGATTCCACCCCCCCCCCCCTCCCCTTTAAGGGCTTCAAGCCCTGATCTTTCCACGGAGTGTAATACAAATATACAAAACAATCCCCATTTTCTTTTTTCTACTCGTTCGTAGCATAGCGAGGGTCTCGACTCGGGCAGGTTTGATGCCTTCAGGCATCAAACCTGCCAGCATACGAGCGTTTAAATTGGTCAGCCGTCTGCTCCTAAAGCTCACGCAGCGTGTGACGCCATCAGTCAAAAGGATGTTTCACATCCACCGCCATAGCCACGAGTGCCGCTGGCTAACACTCGCAAGGTTCACGCTCTACGTTCGCGTGTTATGTCTTTGTTCACACTTTGTGCTTTAGGCATAGAAAGACCACTGGAAAACTGTGAATTAGGATTTGATTTATGCTACATGCTTAATGGGAAACAGGTGCAAGAGAATGCAACAGAAGATTCCTGGGCTGATGTATACGGACGATCTAGTGTTGCTAGAGAAAATGCAGGAGATTTACAGAGATTTGCGGCTATATGTGGCAACGCGGCGACAAATCTATCTTTTAAGTCAGCACAGAGAAATCGGGAATTATGATCTTTAATGAAGGCTAGGTGAATTCATGTCACCGTCCCGTTTCAAAGGGGACATGCCAATAAAATCATCATCATCAAGGTAAAATCTTGTAAGCGTACATAAAAAAAAAATATCCAATGTGGACGTGGAAGTAGCCGCCGCCGTATACCTCACTCGGAGGGTGCCAGATCGGCTCCCACCAGCGGCAAGTTGTTTTTTCGTCCACTTTCATTTCCCTGATCATTTCTACACTTGAATTAAAACGACCAATCATTACATTACGCTTTCCTTGGCTTCATTATCTTTTCGCTTCATGTGACTGATCTCTGCATCCAAAGTGGATGGGCGGCTGCGAACCTAGCGTCACGACTGCTATGCCGCAGTTGGCCGTTGCGCTGACAGAGCACAACGTGTAGAGTTTATACAGCAACAACAGGAAATCCTCCTCGCCACCTGCCCTATCCGTGCAACATCGCGCGGCCATAGCCGCATTGGAGCACATGGCACCAGATGTCGCCATCATTGCGTGTGGTGGAGGCCAATCGCAATATCGACCTAGACGTGCATTAAGAAAATATAGTCATCCCGCTGGCAAACACAACGACAGCTACAGTTCGCAATCCTTCGGAGGTGCGCAGCGGGATTTTGCACCGGCTTACCCACGCGATAACACCACGCCCCCACGCGAGACTAATGTCGGCCGCGAGGTAATGAAGTAATGGACATAAATGTTGCTCCCACTTCAACTTCATTATAGCGAGGTGTTAGTGTACGCAGGAGCTGTACTGTTCATGCCTTCAATGAAACACTCGGTATAACGCCCGTGACTGAATGCATATTGTACTGTCTCTTTTGTGCTTTCGAGAATATGATTGAGCTGAACGGAAAAAGAGTCCAACGAATCGACATTCCACCGCAGCCACGAGTCCCCATGGAAGACGTTCCTGTGTACAACCAGCGCCTTCGTGGCCTTCACCATCGCCACAGCCGTCATACTGTTCTACTTCAGGAGGTCGCCAGGCACGTGCACGCCGAGGGCCTCTCGCGTCGCTTTTGTCCCCATCTGGTAGCACGCCACGCTTGGCAATCACTTTAAAGGCAGCAGAGCAAAATATAACCGAGGTGAACTGTATGTATGCATCAACAAATAGGCCTGTGTGAGCGACACCTTTTCCGAATAAATATCTCCACAAAGTACTAACCACTCAGAGAAGCACTTGATAACGAAGTACAAACTACACGAAAATCGTATTTCGTTACTTGCAAGATACTTGAAGATAACTGTTGTGTTCACCCGCCGTGGTCGCTCAGTGGCTACGGTGTTAGGCTGCTGAGCACGAGGTCGCGCGATCGAATCCCGGCTACGGCGGCCGCATTTTGATGGGGGCGAAATGCGAAAACACCCGTGTACTTGGATTTAGGTGCACGTTAAAGGAACCCCAGGTGGTCGAAATTTCCGGAGTACTCCACTACGGCGTGCCTCATAATCAGAAAGTGCTTTTGGCACATAAAACCCCATGATTTTTTTTAACTGTTGTTCTCAAGTTAAAAATAAATGCTTAACCATGCACTCCCGATCTCGGAGGCCATGGTTTAACGTAAAGAAAGAGAAAGAAAGAAAGAAAGAAGACGGCAGTCTACAGCGATGGCAAGATTGCGTTAGAACTATACTCCGTTTCATGCATAGCTTGCAACTATACGAAGGCTAGAAAAGCTCCTCTTGCTGCTCGTACCTGCGACCAAAAACATTGTGTCCTACATGAAGCCGCATGCAAGCTCCCTAGTGCGTCCCATGTGAAGAGAGCTATAGGTACGCATCATGTTATTTGTTGCAAAATTAAATCTAATTCTTTTAAGATCACAACACCCGACATATTTATTACATGAAAGTCGTACGAAGATCTGAACCTATTTACAAAAAACGAGCGGTGTGACATGTTTCTGCGACTAGCGGCCACAGCGCATCAGCTGCTCCCGCTACCAAAACATAGCATGCCACAGACTATGAGCACAGACAAACGATATGTCATTTGACGCAAGTTCGCGCCCACAATTTATAACATATGAAGTAGTTATTCTGTAAAAATCGTCCCAGATTAAAAAAAAAAAAGTCAACCAAGTGTCTACACTAAATAAGACGAAGTCAACGTCCATGGTGATTTAAATGATTCACTGATTAAGCACAAACACCATGTGAGCGATTTTGTGCGCGACAGTGACGAGCGACGAGACGGGTCGTCACGCGAACAGAGCTCTTGTCGCTCGATCGCTCGGTTTTGCAAATCTATAATTCCTCACTCGCCGTCCGGAAGTCATGAGCGACTAGCGAATCGCGCCAAGCTGGAAAACGATGAACATCAGTCGAGTACTACAGGTTGTCGCACGGAACGAGCAATGGACAAATTTTGATACGTGAAAAAGTAAAGAACCTGCTACAAGACCTGAAGAAATATCTTATGCTGCGCTGTACAGCAAAATATCTTAAATTATTATATCATGCGTCACCCTAGTTTCGGTATTTCCTCACATCATACCGGCAACACGGAGAAGACGACGCTCAAAGTCGTCACTCGCGTGAAGTTCGACTTGTGGGCGACGAGTGGACGCGATATCCCGTCGCCTGTAGCGCTATTCTCTCTCTCCCTCTCTCTCTATCTCACGTTCATTATTCACTCATTTCGTGTCTTATTGGTACTGTATTCCACGCGCAATCCCATAGACCTTGTCTTATTTAGCATCGGCACTTGGTTGACGGCTTCTATTCTTGACCAAAATATCTCGGATACAGCGCAGGCGTTGCAGTAAGTTTTGGACAAAAATTACACCCGTTAATTTACTTACCTTTACCTTTACCTAATTTACTTACATAAATTAACGTTAATTGTATAATTGGTAATTGCACTGTGCGACAAATTCTCGCTTCATGCGAGCACCGCCGAAGCACTTTTGATATCCCATCGCCGCGCGAGAGCCCTGCTTAGTACAAGCGAATTCCCTCCATTTCCCAAAAGTGTGCCGTACGGCGGCTTTGCCTCAGCATGCTTATATCAACGGCGGTGCATCCTTTACAGAAGCGTGGTGTCGTGTGGTTAATTTTCGACTACATGGGTACTAATTACGCCCGTCAATCCACTTCGTTTTGTCTTTACCTAACTTACTTACATAAATAACGTTAATTGTATAATTGGTAATTGCACTGTGCGACAAATTCTCGCTTCATGCGAGGACCGCCGCAGCACTTTTGATATACCATCGCCGTGCGAGAGCCGGTTAACCTCCCTACCTCCATTCATTTATCATATTCTCGCTCTCTCTGCTTAGTACAAGCGAACTCCCTCCATTTCCCAAAAGTGTGCCGTACTGCGGCTTTGCCTCAGCATGCTTATATCAACGGCGGTGCATCCTTTACAGAAGCGTGGTGTCGTGTGGTTAATTTTCGACTACATGGGTACTAATTACGCCCGTCAATCCACTTCGTTTTGTCTTTACCTAACTTACTTACATAAATAACGTTAATTGTATAATTGGTAATTGCACTGTGCGACAAATTCTCGCTTCATGCGAGGACCGCCGCAGCACTTTTGATATACCATCGCCGTGCGAGAGCCGGTTAACCTCCCTACCTCCATTCATTTATCATATTCTCGCTCTCTCTGCTCAGTACAAGCGAACTCCCTCCATTTCCCCAAAGTGTGCCGTACTGCGGCTTTGCCCCAGCATGCTTATATCAACGGCGGTGCATCCTTTACAGAAGCGTGGTGTCGTGTGGTTAATTTTCGACTACATGGGTACTAATTACGCCCGTCAATCCACTTCGTTTTGTCTTTACCTAACTTACTTACATAAATAACGTTAATTGTATAATTGGTAATTGCACTGTGCGACAAATTCTCGCTTCATGCGAGGACCGCCGCAGCACTTTTGATATACCATCGCCGTGCGAGAGCCGGTTAACCTCCCTACCTCCATTCATTTATCATATTCTCGCTCTCTCTGCTCAGTACAAGCGAACTCCCTCCATTTCCCCAAAGTGTGCCGTACTGCGGCTTTGCCCCAGCATGCTTATATCAACGGCGGTGCATCCTTTACAGAAGCGTGGTGTCGTGTGGTTAATTTTCGACTACATGGGTACTAATTACGCCCGTCAATCCACTTTGTTTTGTCTTTACCTAACTTACATAAATAACGTTAATTGTATAATTGGTAATTGCACTGTGCGACAAATTCTCGCTTCATGCGAGCACCACCGAAGCACTTTTGATATCCCATCGCCGCGCGAGAGCCGGTTAACCTGCCTACCCCCATTCATTTATCATATTCTCGCTCTCTCTGCTTAGTACAAGCGAACTCCCTCCATTTCCCAAAAGTGTGCCGTACTGCGGCTTTGCCTCAGCATGCTTATATCAACGGCGGTGCATCCTTCACAGAAGCGTGGTGTCGTGTGGTTAATTTTCGACTACATGGGTACTAATTACGACCGTTAATTCACTTCGATTTGTCTTTACCAAATTTACTTACATAAGTTGACGTTATTTGTATAATTGTTAGTTGCACTGTGCGACAAATTCTCGCTTCATGCGAGCACCACCGAAGCACTTTTGATATCCCATCTCCGCACGAGAGCCCTGCTTAGGACAATCGAACTCCCTCCATTTCCCAAAAGTGTGCCGTACGGCGGCTTTGCCTCAGCATGCTTATATCAACGGCGGTGCATCCTTCACAGAAGCGTGGTGTCGTGTGGTTAATTTTCGACTACATGGGTACTAATTACGACCGTTAATTCACTTTGATTTGTCTTTACCAAATTTACTTTCAGGGCTTTCTTTCTTTATTTGTTTCCATTGCTAAAATACAATGACGGGGGCTAAGATAAAAGCTGCAATGAGGCAGCTTGAGGTGCCCTTAGCCCCCGTGTTACATGGTGGCAGTGAGTAGCGCAATCAACCGTACGCAAAGAACATTACATATCATCGATCAATTCAAGAGAATTTCCTATAACGGAACAAACAAAAAAGGAACAAAGAAATGAGATAAGGGCAAATAAAAGCAATGCAGATAGTACGAACCACCACATTACATACACTTGGCAATACGTGAATAAAAGTGAAAATCGCGTACACTTGACGATGCATAATTAAAGGTGAAGAGATACGATGGTCGATTAATATTGGAATAATTAAGAGAAAGAAAAGGACAAGCAAAAATTATGTCATTACACACATTTAACAAGACACACATGTGAATACAAGTGAAAAAGAAATTACGCTTGATTCATTATTTAGGAGAAGGTTCTGATAAGTAACGACAGTTCTGAACGTGTTATGTTAATGATGTCAATGCCAGCGTCATGTAATGAATTAAGCAGTCTGGGTAATTTATTTTTCGTCATTTAGAAACCATAGTTGGTTCTTGAGGGGGGTATAGACCAATATTCTCCGTGACGGGTGATATAGGTAGCTGTATTTCTTTGCAGACAAGCAATTTCATTAAATACGCTGTTTTCAGAGTTTAAGTTTGAGTGCCATATACGAAGGAGAGAGCGGTTGTATAGAGAGTAGATTGTAGGTATGTTGTATTGTTTAAAGAGGTGCTCACTGTGACTGTGATATGGCACGTTTGCAATGATACGTACGATCTTTTTCTGTAGTAAGTGTATTTTCCTGAGGTTAGTTTAAGTAGTTGTGCCCCACACAAGGTGTGTATAATTAATGTGTGATGCAAATAGTGAGTGATAAATTAATATTTTTACGGATGTTGGTAGACGATATCTATTCTTATTTAGCATTCCTGTGATACGGCTAAGCTTTTGTACTACACAGTCTAATTGTCGATCCCAGTTTAGCGTACTAGAGAAGTATGTACCTAACACTTTAATTTCATTTACTATTTCTATGCTCCCATTGTTCATCTCTAAAGTGTGGCTTTGTGGAATCTTTGTGCCTTTCGCATAAAAGATTACGGCTTTGGTCTTATTTGAATTTAATTTTAGATAATTTTCTATAGACCATGAGGATATGTTCTGGAGAAACTCGTTTGCGCTGTTTATCAAACTAGTATAGGATGCCGATGAAATAAACACACTAGTATCGTCTGCATATATGATAAATTTTGCCTTGGGATAGATCAGAACAATATCGTTTATATATAAGTTAAAAAGCAGCGGTCCAAGAATGCTTCCTTGTGGGACTCCTGTTTTTATTTCTCCAGAAAACGATTTAAAGTTATTTATGTGCACATATTGCCGTCTTTTTTCTAAATATGACTTAATTAACTGCAGTGGGAGGCCCCTGATACCGTACGTATCAAGCTTTGTTAATAATAGGTTACGGTTAATATGATCGAAGGCCTGAGTAAAGTCTATAAATATGCCTATTGTCAGTTGCTTCCTTTCAAAATTTTGCAGTATATGGTCTTTCTGGTGTAGTAGTGCTAACTGTGTTGACTTGTTTTTTTGAAAGCCATACTGAGCCCTCGTTACAACGCGATATTTTTCACAGAAGGATGTTAACTGGATCAATATTATTTTTTCAAGTCCCTTAGAAAAGTGCGGTAAAATTGATATGGGGCGATAGTTTTGGATATTGAGCCTGTCTGCCTTCTTATATATTGGAATGACTTTAGCAACCTTCATTTTTGACGGAAAGATGCCTTCGGCAATAGAGGTATTATAGATATGAACTAGAATAGGGGCTATATCGTGTATGACATATTTTATGGGTTTTATCTGCAGGCCGTCTGAATCACAACTTTTAGAGTTTTTCATTGCCATAAATACAGAGCAGACCTCGCCAACATTAGTTGGATGGAAAAAGATTGTGTTTGAGTTTCCGGGTAGGGAGAGAGTGGTTTTCGGGCGTGTATGCGCTTGTGTTTCTCTGTTCAGGAAGTATTCGTTAAAGGCATTCGCCATGTCTGTTTCGGACAGTAAACGACCTTCTAGGCTAATTTTTTCGATAGGTTCTGCGCGTTGTTTCCGCTCTAATATATTATCAAGGTTCCTCCACAGTTTTTCTGAGTTTCCATCACACAATAAAAAAGATTGTAGATAATAGTTATCTCTGGTTTTCCTTATTTCCTTGTTTAGACTGTTCCTGTAAGTTTTAAATTCTTTAAGATCAGCAGCAATTTCACGAGTTTTAATGAATCTGGCGTACAACTTTTGGCGTTTTCTTATTTTCTTTAATATCTCTCTTGTTATCCATGGTTTTCTGCACGACTTGGGTTTATATTGTTTGACGGTGAAGTGTTTCTTATACACAACTAAGAATTTTTCAATGAAGATATTGTAGGCTCTTTCTGCATTATATTCCTCAAGTACGTCCTCCCAACTTACTCGTTGTAATTCTCTTTGAAACGCTGCCATTGTACGCTCATTGATGTTCTGAAATATCCTAGTTATATTTTTGTTAACCTTTTTTAATTGGCGCTCGATAAAAATGCATATTGGATTATGATCACCAATTGGGCTGCTTAAAACAGCGCTTTTCACATATGAAGGCTCATAATTTGTAATAAATAGATCTAACGTACTCTCCGAGGACATTGTGATTCTAGTACTCGATTCTATAACATTTATACAACCGTTCGACAAGATTATATTTAATAAGTCATGCTGTCTAGCACTACATGCACTCATGTCAATGTTATAATCGCCGCCAAGGATCACTTTTTGCTTGTTTTCGCATGCATACGCCAACAGATGATCTACAAAAGTGAGGAACTCCTGCACGATACCGTCTGGTGGACGATAGCACACACTAAATATAACACCATCAGCTTGAATGCACAATGACTCGACATTGTTCGTTATTGTTGTAAAGTCTTCCAGTATGTCAAAAGGTACGGAATTTTTCACCAGCAGAGAGACACCACTGCCGCGTCGAGTTGTTCTGTTCAAGCAAAGTGTTTGCTTTTGCGGTAGTCGAAGAATATTAACATCATTTGAGTACCAGGTTTCACATAACATAATGACATCACACAGGTCATTTATGTCATCGAAAAAGGTTTCTAGTTCACCAAGTTTGTTACAAGCAGATTGTACATTCATATGTAGACAGCTCACGCCTTTAACTGCAGCAAATGAAGAAAACCATTTTTGTTTATCGATAAGACCGAGCTGCTCCATTGGAATTAGATCAGTAACACCAAAAACGAAGACTCAGGTGCTGATGGCCCGGAGTTCATTCCCGTCTTTCACTAACGTCGCTGGTTCACCACTCGATTTGCGCATCAGCACCTTGTCATTTGAATGCCAAACAAACTGATAGTCCGCATTCTTCGCCCATTCTTTAGCCGCAGCAAGAAGCTTTCTGGTTCGTGAGGTTAGGTTTTCATTAATAAAAACGCTGTTTCTCTTTTCTCGCAAAAGCTTTCGCTTGGCAATCCAAGCGTCTCTAGTCTTCTGGCGCACGAAGCGCAAGATGATCCCACGCGCTTTCCCTGTCTTGGCCGGCAATCTGTGAACAGCGACTATATCTTGGGCTGTGATGGGTTGCATTTCCAGTTGTGCACATAGGTTATTGACCTTCTCAAGTAGATTCTCCCCCTCGGTTTCCGCAACCCCATGTATTTCAATGTTTAGTCTTCTACTGTGCCACTCAAGTGCTTCAAGGTCAGACTCAAGTCGACAGAGTTGTTCTGAAGCGCCACTACGCTCAAACTTTTCTACCTTACGTTTCACTTCATGGATTTCCTTCTCTTGGATATCTTGTCGATTTTGAATTTTGTCAAATTGATCAGATAGCATTAGCATCGACTACTCGATTTCTGTCATTTTGTTTGGAATCACGAGGAGTGAACTGAGCTTACGGTCCATTTCTGCGAGTTTTGTAAGAATGTCCGAGTATGTCCTTGGCGCCGGCGTGCTGGTGCCACTTTTGCCTCCGCCAGCCCTGCATGCCTCACATTTCCAACTCTTCCTGTACTGCTCACGTTTACCCTTCAGCGTCTTTTCGCTTACTCCTGAGCATTCACCGCAATGAAAAGAAAACTCGCATTGACCACAAGTTAGAACAGAGTCAATATCGTGCAGTACCTTGCGGCAAGAATAACAACGAGACATCGCCGGACACTTCGGGATACACGGACACTTCGCGACAAACACTGTTCAACCGTAGCACAATGATATACCCGTTGATGGCAGCGGCAGAACGCGGAAAGAAACGGCAGATAGGTAGTCACCAACCTGAGAAAACAGAAGAGCAAGGTAAGACCGTTGCGTCCAGCGCGTTCCGCCCCTGCCACCGAATGTAGGGACACACCCCCGCCGAACGATATGCCGCGGCTTTTCCCCGTTGTGGCAGCACACTCGTTCACAGATAACCGGTGGCGCGCGATTCAAAGACTCCGGTCTGCGGTGAATTGGTCGATTCCGGTCTGAGAAAACAGAAGAGCAAGGTAAGACCGTTGCGTCCAGCGCGTTCCGCCGCTGCCACCGAATGTACATAAGTTGACGTTATTTGTATAATTGTTAGTTGCACTGTGCAACAAATTCTCGCCTCATGCGAGCACCACCGAAGCACTTTTGATATCCCATCGCCGCACGAGAGCCCTGCTTAGTACAATCGAACTCCCTCCATTTCCCAAAAGTGTGCCGTACGGCGGCTTTGCCTCAGCATGCTTATATCAACGGCGGTGCATCCTTTACAGAAGCGTGGTGTCGTGTGGTTAATTTTCGACTACATGGGTACTAAATACGCCCGTCAATCCACTTCGTTTTGTCTTTACCTAACTTATTTACATAATTAACGTTAATTGTATAATTGGTAATTGCACTGTGCGACAATTTCTTGCTTCATGCGAGGACCGCCGCAGAACTTTTGATATACCATCGCCGTGCGAGAGCCGGTTAACCTCCCTACCCCCATTCATTTATCATATTCTCGCTCTCTCTGCTTAGTACAAGCGAACTCCCTCCATTTCCCCAAAGTGTGCCGTACTGCGGCTTTGCCCCAGCATGCTTATATCAACGGCGGTGCATCCTTTACAGAAGCGTGGTGTCGTGTGGTTAATTTTCGACTACATGAGCACTAATTACGCCCGTCAATCCACTTCGTTTTGTCTTTACCTAACTTACTTACATAATTAAGGTTAATTGTATAGTTGGTAATTGCACTGT
This sequence comes from Dermacentor andersoni, assembly GCF_023375885.2. NCBI lineage: Eukaryota > Metazoa > Arthropoda > Arachnida > Ixodida > Ixodidae > Dermacentor > Dermacentor andersoni. Next base: position 9,201,551 of record NC_092817.1, on the reverse strand, counting down.
GCGACAATTTCTCGCTTCATGCGAGGACCGCCGCAGCACTTTTGATATACCATCGCCGTGCGAGAGCCGGTTAACCTCCCTACCCCCATTCATTTATCATATTCTCGCTCTCTCTGCTTAGTACAAGCGAACTCCCTCCATTTCCCCAAAGTGTGCCGTACTGCGGCTTTGCCTCAGCATGCTTATATCAACGGCGGTGCATCCTTTACAGAAGCGTGGTGTCGTGTGGTTAATTTTCGACTACATGGGTACTAATTACGCCCGTCAATCCACTTTGTTTTGTCTTTACCTAACTTACTTACATAAATAACGTTAATTGTATAATTGGTAATTGCACTGTGCGACAAATTCTCGCTTCATGCGAGGACCGCCGCAGCACTTCTGATATACCATCGCCGTGCGAGAGCCGGTTAACCTCCCTACCCCCATTCATTTATCATATTCTCGCTCTCTCTGCTTAGTACAAGCCAACTCCTTCCATTTCCCCAAAGTGTGCCGTACTGCGGCTTTGCCTCAGCATGCTTATATCAACGGCGGTGCATCCTTTACAGAAGCGTGGTGTCGTGTGGTTAATTTTCGACTACATGGGTGCTAATTACGCCCGTCAATCCACTTCGTTTTGTCTTTACCTAGCTTACTTACATAAATAACGTTAATTGTATAATTGGTAATTGCACTGTGCGACAAATTCTCGCTTCATGCGAGGACCGCCGCAGCACTTTTGATATACCATCGCCGTGCGAGAGCCGGTTAACCTCCCTACCCCCATTCATTTATCATATTCTCGCTCTCTCTGCTTAGTACAAGCGAACTCCCTCCATTTCCCCAAAGTGTGCCGTACTGCGGCTTTGCCCCAGCATGCTTATATCAACGGCGGTGCATCCTTTACAGAAGCGTGGTGTCGTGTGGTTAATTTTCGACTACATGGGTACTAATTACGCCCGTCAATCCACTTCGTTTTCTCTTTACCTAACTTACTTACATAATTAAGGTTAATTGTATAATTGGTAATTGCAATGTGCGACAATTTCTCGCTTCATGCGAGGACCGCCGCAGCACTTTTGATATACCATCGCCGTGCCAGAGCCGGTTAACCTCCCTACCCCCATTCATTTATATTCTCGCTCTCTCTGCTTAGTACAAGCGAACTCCCTCCATTTCCCCAAAGTGTGCCGTACTGCGGCTTTGCCCCAGCATGCTTATATCAACGGCGGTGCATCCTTTACAGAAGCGTGGTGTCGTGTGGTTAATTTTCGACTACATGGGTACTAATTACGCCCGTCAATCCACTTCGTTTTGTCTTTACCTAACTTACTTACATAATTAAGGTTAATTGTATAATTGGTAATAGCAATGTGCGACAATTTCTCGCTTCATGCGAGGACCGCCGCAGCACTTTTGATATGCCATCGCCGTGCGAGAGCCGGTTAACCTCCCTACCTCCATTCATTTATATTCTCACTCTCTCTGCTTAGTACAAGCCAACTCCCTCCATTTCCCCAAAGTGTGCCGTACTGCGGCTTTGCCTCAGCATGCTTATATCAACGGCGGTGCATCCTTTACAGAAGCGTGGTGTCGTGTGGTTAATTTTCGACTACATGGGTACTAATTACGCCCGTCAATCCACTTCGTTTTGTCTTTACCTAACTTACTTACATAATTAAGGTTAATTGTATAATTGGTAATAGCAATGTGCGACAATTTCTCGCTTCATGCGAGGACCGCCGCAGCACTTTTGATATACCATCGCCGTGCGAGAGCCGGTTAACCTCCCTACCCCCATTCATTTATATTCTCGCTCTCTCTGCTTAGTACAAGCCAACTCCCTCCATTTCCCCAAAGTGTGCCGTACTGCGGCTTTGCCTCAGCATGCTTATATCAACGGCGGTGCATCCTTTACAGAAGCGTGGTGTCGTGTGGTTAATTTTCGACTACATGGGTACTAATTACGCCCGTCAATCCACTTTGTTTTGTCTTTACCTAACTTACTTACATAAATAACGTTAATTGTATAATTGGTAATTGCACTGTGCGACAAATTCTCGATTCATGCGAGGACCGCCGCAGCACTTTTGATATACCATCGCCGTGCGAGAGCTGGTTAACCTCCCTACCTCCATTCAATTATCATATTCTCGCTCTCTCTGCTTAGTACAAGCGAACTCCCTCCATTTCCCCAAAGTATGCCGTACTGCGGCTTTGCCTCAGCATGCTTATATCAACGGCGGTGCATCCTTCACAGAAGCGTGGTGTCGTGTGGTTAATTCTCGACTACATGGGTACTAATTACGACCGTTAATTCACTTCGATTTGTCTTTACCAAATTTACTTACATAAGCTGACGTTATTTGTATAATTGTTAGTTGCACTGTGCGACAAATTCTCGCTTCATGCGAGCACTACCGAAGCACTTTTGATATCCCATCGCCGCACGAGAGCCCTGCTTAGTACAATCGAACTCGCTCCATTTCCCAAAAGTGTGCCGTACGGCGGCTTTGCCTCAGCATGCTTATATCAACGGCGGTGCATCCTTCACAGAAGCGTGGTGTCGTGTGGTTAATTTTCGACTACATGGGTACTAATTACGACCGTTAATTCACTTCGATTTGTCTTTAACAAATTTACTTACATAAGTTGACGTTATTTGTATAATTGTTAGTTGCACTGTGCGACAAATTCTCGCCTCATGCGAGCACCACCGAAGCACTTTTGATATCCCATCGCCGCACGAGAGCCCTGCTTAGTACAATCGAACTCGCTCCATTTCCCAAAAGTGTGCCGTACGGCGGCTTTGCCTCAGCATGCTTATATCAACGGCGGTGCATCCTTTACAGAAGCGTGGTGTCGTGTGGTTAATTTTCGACTACATGGGTACTAATTACGCCCGTCAATCCACTTCGTTTTGTCTTTACCTAACTTACTTACATAATTAACGTTAATTGTATAATTGGTAATTGCACCGTGGGACAAATTCTCGCTTCATGCGAGGACCGCCGCAGCACTTTTGATATACCATCGCCGTGCGAGAGCCGGTTAACCTCCCTACCCCCATTCATTTATCATATTCTCGCTCTCTCTGCTTAGTACAAGCGAACTCCCTCCATTTCCCAAAAGTGTGCCGTACTGCGGCTTTGCCTCAGCATGCTTATATCAACGGCGGTGCATCCTTTACAGAAGCGTGGTGTCGTGTGGTTAATTTTCGCCTACATGGGTACTAATAACGCCCGTCAATCCACTTCGTTTTTTCTTTACCTAACTTACTTACATAAATAACGTTAATTGTATAATTGGTAATTGCACTGCGCGACTAATTCTCGCTTCATGTGAGGACCGCCGCAGCACTTCTGATATACCATCGCCGTGCGAGAGCCGGTTAACCTCCCTACCCCCATTCATTTATCATATTCTCGCTCTCTCTGCTTAGTACAAGCGAACTCCCTCCATTTCCCAAAAGTGTGCCGTACTGCGGCTTTGCCTCAGCATGCTTATATCAACGGCGGTGCATCCTTTACAGAAGCGTGGTGTCGTGTGGTTAATTTTCGACTACATGGGTACTAATTACGCCCGTCAATCCACTTCGTTTTGTCTTTACCTAACTTACTTACATAAAAAAAAATTATGGGGTTTTACGTGCCAAAACCACTTTCTGATTATGAGGCACGCCGAAGTGGGGGACTCCGGAAATTTTGACCACCTGGGGTTCTTTAACGTGCACCTAAATCTAAGCACACGGGTGTTTTCGCATTTCGCCCCCATCGAAATGCGGCCGCCATTGCCGGGATTCGATCCCGCGACCTTGTGCTCAGCAGCCCAACACCATAGCCACTGAGCAACCACGGCGGGTCTTACTTACAGTTTCAGTTTCAGTTTTATTCGTCATTCCAAAAACAATAAGTAAACAACAAATAGTATGCAGACGAGGGTCCCAAAGTCAATGACTGCAACGGGACCCTCGGTTCTAAAAAGAAAAAAAGAAAGATGTATACAAAACGTAGGTTAAAGCAGCAAATATAAAAGAGTACAAGAAAAACAAATGAATGTGCGTAATGCAATACATTAGTAAGAGACAAAAAACGAAAAAGTACATATATCAAGAAGCATAATTATACAGAGAACATATTATAGGACATGAAACTATTTACAATAAGAAATAAAGCATCTTAACTCATGTTTGAATATATTCAAAGATGACGTTAGTTTAAGTGAATGGGGTAGGTCATTCCATATTTTTAAAGCTGAAAACGAGGATGCCATTTTCCCATAGTTAGTGTTACATTTAGGTAATAAGAAGTTGTAATTATGCGCAAACCTAGTGTGGTTGGTATTAGTGAGTAATTTGTAGGCCACAAATTCGTAAGGAAGCTGTTTGTTAAGTAACTTAAAAAAGAAAACGCTTAGATGATACTTAAACAAGCCAGATACAGGTAGTATAAAGTTTGCCTGGAGTAGTGGGAGAGCAGTTGAGTTAAAGGAACTGTTGGTGATAATGCGAATAGCCTGGTTCTGTATGTGTTGAATGGACGAGAGGTGGCAGTTATACGTATTTCCCCAGGAAGCAATACCATAGGTGATATGACTGTGAATGAACGCAAAGTATAAAGATAATAATGCGTGTTCTGAAAAGAATGCACGTGATTTTATGAGAGCTCTTATGCCGAAAGCTGTTTTCTGTTTAATAAACGCAATATGATTAGTAAATTTCAAGTGAGGATCTAATTTTATGCCAAGGAACAAAACACAGTCCGCTGCAGAAATAAGGTGACTGTCGAGAGTTACTCGGGGGAAAAACGACACGATCTTCTGCTCTGTTTTAAATAACATGAACTGAGTTTTGAGAGGGTTTAAAATTAAATGATTTAAACGACACCATTCAACAACTTTTGCTAGTTCATTGTTCAGCTTAAGGAGTAAGGTTGCTAATGAGTTATCAGACATGGAAATAGTGGTATCATCAGCATATAAAATGGCATTAGAAAGGTCAAGAACATCGGGTAAGTCGTTAATATAAATGCAAAATAACAAGGGTCCCAGTATTGAGCCCTGTGGTACCCCTTGATTAACAACTTTCGACTCGGAATAAGCGCCCCTTACACAGACTGTTCGCTCACGGTCATGTAAGTAATCTTTAAGAAAAGTTAAAGCTGGACCTGTTATACCTAAAGATTCTAGTTTGGCAAATAAAATGGTATGATTCACAGTGTCAAAAGCTTTAGTAAAATCTAAAAATACTGAGCCAACAAATTTACCACTGTCAATAGAACACCTTATGTAATCGGTTAAGGCAATAAGAGCTAAGCTCGTCGAACTGCCAGGACGGAAACCGAATTGACAAGATTTCAACAACTTAAACTTTGTTAGGTAACTGTTTACACGTTTCAGAAATAATTTCTCGATAAGCTTACTAATGGAGGACAAAATGGAGATTGGGCGATAATTAGACACAAGAGATTTATCACCTTTTTTAAAGACAGGAATTACTTTTGCCTTCTTAAGCGAACTTGGAAAGGTACCGCATTTGAAAATTAGATTAATTATGCTGCTTAGTGTTTCCGCAATGCAAGGGGCAACAAGTTTTAATTGATAGGCAGAGACATTATCTAGACCTGGGCAAGTGTTTTTTAGATTTAATATAGCAGAACAGACCTCATCGGCTGTGACGGGAAAAAGAAAGAATGTGTGATTGCAACGGTTACATGGATAGGAAGAGGCTATCGGGCAATTACTGTACACTTCATGGAAGTAATCACTGAACGAGTTAGCTATGCAAGACGATGCAGTGCAAGTGTCATGTTTATAAGTTATTTTATCAATGGTTCTACTAGCCTGGGGAACATTCAAAAAGTCGTTGAAAAGTTGCCATTGTTTCTTAGGATTATTTTTAGCTTTGCAGAATTCTTTCTCGTAATAAAGCCGTTTTGATTTTTTGAGTAGGTTGTTCAACATGGTATTGTATTTTTTATAGCGATGCGCTAGATTCACATTGAACGGCTGTTTTTTAGTCTTCCTGTAAAGATTATCTTTTTTACGCATGCTCGTTAACAAACCTTTAGTTATCCAGGGATTACGTGGGAATTTAAACTTTTTTTTGCATTTGACAGTTGTAGTGCTAGCGCGCGCAGCCTTCAAAAATAATGAGCAGAATTTTTCGAGTGCCTCTTCAGGATCACATTGGTTACCAAATGATGACCAGTTGGTACTATTTATTGTATTAACAAAGTTATCCCGGTCGAACCTGGATGTAAAGTAATTAGTGTCATAATAAGGTTTTTCTGTAGCAAAGGTAACGAAAATGGGAAGATGATCTGTGATAGACATCTCAATGACACCCGCACTTGGAGATGGTGTGACATTGCTTAAAGCGTGATCAATAAGTGTATTAGTTCCAGAAGCGGAAAACCTAGTAGGAGAAGTAATTAAAGTCTCAAGCCCGAATCCAACAAAACAATCGCTATATGATATTACTAAACTATTATCAGTATCCAGTAAGTTGATGTTAATGTCACCAACTATTAAAATCTGTTTATTTTCAGCTGAAACTTTATGAAGAATTGTGGAAAGGTTGTGTAAGAAATCAGGAATAGATGAAGATGGGGAGCGATAAATGCAACCAATGATTAGACCATTGCGATTACTAGTAGACGATAGGTTAGTTTCGATCCACACTGATTCACATTTAGATACGTTTAAACATAGGTCAAGCCTACGTTCGTACTTGATTTTCGATGATATGAAGATAGCCGAACCACCATGCCGATCCGAACTGCGGTGACAGTATTCGGAATGGAACGACCGAAAACCATATAAATTACCATCAGAAGAGTCAAGACAAGTTTCCGATATGCACAAAAATGAAAAGGAATGTCCAAGCGAATCAATAAAGGCAGTAATGCTATCTTGGTTTTTGCATAAACTTCGCGCATTGAAGGGTAGTAATGAGTAGTTAGAACCAGCGAGCAACGATTTTGATTCCGTTGTTGAGAACAATGCCATTGAGTAAATGTTGTTAAGAACAGATTATGAAAATGACAAATGTTGCGAATTGATATCTATGTGAAGATGCGCAGATCTGACTCGGCACTTATTCTGAAGACCCTGCTGTCATCAGTCTTGCGCGCCTTGATATGGCAATTCTCAGTCCAAAGGTAACGCCATTTCATTTCTTTTTTGAGGGCCAGCGCTTTGCTGAATAGTCGTTTGTTGTCAATGGTCAGATGTTCGTTGACGTAAATAGCGCTATCCTTGCTACCTGTCAGACCTATCAGAGACGTATGCAAACGTGCTTTTCGAGCTTTCCGAAGGAACTCGTTTTTCTTGTCACGCGAACAAAAACGGGCGATAATGCTTTTTTCTGGTGTCTTGCTGGCGACACGGTGAACTACGTCTATGTCTGTCGATGCAATGGGGCATTCAACAACTTCTGCAATTGTGTTCAAAATGACAGCGCAGTCTTCCCCCTGTGTACAGGCGATGCCTTTGATTTCAATGTTATTTAGCCGGCTCTATTGTTCCATTGCTGCAATCCTCCTGGCGAGCGCTTCGTTTTCAGCCCTCAAATCTTTGTTTGAATTTAGCAATTCACTGACAGTAGTCTGCACTTTGTCATACTGGTCACTCATGTGACGCACACTCTCAGCCAGAGATGTAAGGTTAGCAAGACCCTGGTCATCAAGCTGTTTTGTAATTTTAGAAGCAAGTTCATCAACAAGGTTGTCAAGTTTGTTATTAAGGAGTGATTCAAGTTGCTCAATTTTTTTAGCCAGTTCAGCATATGAAGGCATGTTATATAGCACAGGCAATAACCAAAGAAACACTAGTGAGCAGCAGCCGCAGGCAGAAGCACAAAATGGGAAGAAATATCGTAAAAAGAAAAAACCAACCTGCAGTGGAAAGGCAGAAAGATTTTCAAAGGATGTCCTAATTCCAGCGACTGCTGCTCACAAGTGGACCGAGTGCCTCAGTGGTTCCTTTTATACCCCCTTCAAGCCAGGCAGCGCAGGCGCCGTGGTGCTCAGGGGGAGGCGCAATAAGGCCGCACGTGCCGGCAGTAGAGCCACAGTCGTGAGTCCCGTAGATCCTTTTTTGACACCGTGAGGCCAGGCAACGCAGGCGCAGTGGCTCCTAGGGGGAAGCGCAGTTAGGCAGCACGTGCAAACAGGAGTGCAGCTGCACGCGGAAGAAGGCTGCGCAAGACGGTGACAGCAGGAACCACGTAGTCGTCAGCACTGCAGTGGAAAGGCAGAAAGATTTTCAAAGGATGTCCTAATTCCAGCGACTGCTGCTCACAAGTGGACCGAGTGCCTCAGTGGTTCCTTTTATACCCCCTTCAAGCCAGGCAGCGCAGGCGCCGTGGTGCTCAGGGGGAGGCGCAATAAGGCCGCACGTGCCGGCAGTAGAGCCACAGTCGTGAGTCCCGTAGATCCTTTTTTGACACCGTGAGGCCAGGCAACGCAGGCGCAGTGGCTCCTAGGGGGAAGCGCAGTTAGGCAGCACGTGCAAACAGGAGTGCAGCTGCACGCGGAAGAAGGCTGCGCAAGACGGTGACAGCAGGAACCACGTAGTCGTCAGCACTGCAGTGGAAAGGCAGAAAGATTTTCAAAGGATGTCCTAATTCCAGCGACTGCTGCTCACAAGTGGACCGAGTGCCTCAGTGGTTCCTTTTATACCCCCTTCAAGCCAGGCAGCGCAGGCGCCGTGGTGCTCAGGGGGAGGCGCAATAAGGCCGCACGTGCCGGCAGTAGAGCCACAGTCGTGAGTCCCGTAGATCCTTTTTTGACACCGTGAGGCCAGGCAACGCAGGCGCAGTGGCTCCTAGGGGGAAGCGCAGTTAGGCAGCACGTGCAAACAGGAGTGCAGCTGCACGCGGAAGAAGGCTGCGCAAGACGGTGACAGCAGGAACCACGTAGTCGTCAGCACTGCAGTGGAAAGGCAGAAAGATTTTCAAAGGATGTCCTAATTCCAGCGACTGCTGCTCACAAGTGGACCGAGTGCCTCAGTGGTTCCTTTTATACCCCCTTCAAGCCAGGCAGCGCAGGCGCCGTGGTGCTCAGGGGGAGGCGCAATAAGGCCGCACGTGCCGGCAGTAGAGCCACAGTCGTGAGTCCCGTAGATCCTTTTTTGACACCGTGAGGCCAGGCAACGCAGGCGCAGTGGCTCCTAGGGGGAAGCGCAGTTAGGCAGCACGTGCAAACAGGAGTGCAGCTGCACGCGGAAGAAGGCTGCGCAAGACGGTGACAGCAGGAACCACGTAGTCGTCAGCACTGCAGTGGAAAGGCAGAAAGATTTTCAAAGGATGTCCTAATTCCAGCGACTGCTGCTCACAAGTGGACCGAGTGCCTCAGTGGTTCCTTTTATACCCCCTTCAAGCCAGGCAGCGCAGGCGCCGTGGTGCTCAGGGGGAGGCGCAATAAGGCCGCACGTGCCGGCAGTAGAGCCACAGTCGTGAGTCCCGTAGATCCTTTTTTGACACCGTGAGGCCAGGCAACGCAGGCGCAGTGGCTCCTAGGGGGAAGCGCAGTTAGGCAGCACGTGCAAACAGGAGTGCAGCTGCACGCGGAAGAAGGCTGCGCAAGACGGTGACAGCAGGAACCACGTAGTCGTCAGCACTGCAGTGGAAAGGCAGAAAGATTTTCAAAGGATGTCCTAATTCCAGCGACTGCTGCTCACAAGTGGACCGAGTGCCTCAGTGGTTCCTTTTATACCCCCTTCAAGCCAGGCAGCGCAGGCGCCGTGGTGCTCAGGGGGAGGCGCAATAAGGCCGCACGTGCCGGCAGTAGAGCCACAGTCGTGAGTCCCGTAGATCCTTTTTTGACACCGTGAGGCCAGGCAACGCAGGCGCAGTGGCTCCTAGGGGGAAGCGCAGTTAGGCAGCACGTGCAAACAGGAGTGCAGCTGCACGCGGAAGAAGGCTGCGCAAGACGGTGACAGCAGGAACCACGTAGTCGTCAGCACTGCAGTGGAAAGGCAGAAAGATTTTCAAAGGATGTCCTAATTCCAGCGACTGCTGCTCACAAGTGGACCGAGTGCCTCAGTGGTTCCTTTTATACCCCCTTCAAGCCAGGCAGCGCAGGCGCCGTGGTGCTCAGGGGGAGGCGCAATAAGGCCGCACGTGCCGGCAGTAGAGCCACAGTCGTGAGTCCCGTAGATCCTTTTTTGACACCGTGAGGCCAGGCAACGCAGGCGCAATGGCTCCTAGGGGGAAGCGCAGTTAGGCAGCACGTGCAAACAGGATTAATTATTAATTAATAATTAAGGTTAATTGTATAATTGGTAATTGCACTGTGCGACACTTTCTCGCTTCATGCGAGGACCGCCGCAGCACTTTTGATATACCATCGCCGTGCGAGAGCCGGTTAACCTGCCTACCCCCATTCATTTATCATATTCTCGCTCTCTCTGCTTAGTACAAGCGAACTCCCTCCATTTCCCAAAAGTGTGCCGTACTGCGGCTTTGCCTCAGCATGCTTATATCAACGGCGGTGCATCCTTTACAGAAGCGTGGTGTCCTGTGGTTAATTTTCGACTACATGGGTACTAATTACGCCCGTCAATCCACTTCGTTTTGTCTTTACCTAATTTACTTACATAAATTGACGTTATTTGTATAATTGTTAGTTGCAATGTGCGACAAATTCTCGCTTCATGCGAGCACCACCGAAGCATTTTGATATCCCATCGCCGCGCGAGAGCCGGTTAACCTCCCTACCCCCATTCATTTATCATATTCTCGCTCTCTCTGCTTAGTACAAGCGAACTCCCTCCATTTCCCCAAAGTGTGCCGTACTGCGGCTTTGCCCCAGCATGCTTATATCAACGGCGGTGCATCCTTTACAGAAGCGTGGTGTCGTGTGGTTAATTTTCGACTACATGGGTACTAATTACGCCCGTCAATCCACTTCGTTTTGTCTTTACCTAACTTACTTACATAATTAAGGTTAATTGTATAGTTGGTAATTGCACTGTGCGACAATTTCTCGCTTCATGTGAGGACCGCCGCAGAACTTTTGATATACCATCGCCGTGCGAGAGCCGGTTAACCACCCTACCCCCATTCATTTATATTCTCGCTCTCTCTGCTTAGTGCAAGCGAACTCCCTCCATTTCCCCAAAGTGTGCCGTACTGCGGCTTTGCCTCAGCATGCTTATATCAACGGCGGTGCATCCTTTACAGAAGCGTGGTGTCGTGTGGTTAATTTTCGACTACATGGGTACTAATTACGCCCGTCAATCCACTTTGTTTTGTCTTTACCTAACTTACTTACATAAATAACGTTAATTGTATAATTGGTAATTGCACTGTGCGACAAATTCTCGCTTCATGCGAGGACCGCCGCAGCACTTCTGATATACCATCGCCGTGCGAGAGCCGGTTAACCTCCCTACCCCCATTCATTTATCATATTCTCGCTCTCTCTGCTTAGTACAAGCGAACTCCCTCCATTTCCCAAAAGTGTGCCGTACTGCGGCTTTGCCTCAGCATGCTTATATCAACGGCGGTGCATCCTTTACAGAAGCGTGGTGTCGTGTGGTTAATTTTCGACTACATGGGTACTAATTACGCCCGTCAATCCTCTTCGTTTTGTCTTTACCTAACTTACTTACATAAATAACGTTAATTGTATAATTGGTAATTGCACTGTGCGACAATTATCGCTGCATGCAAGCGCCGCCGAAGCACTTTTGATATAACATCGCCGCTCGAGAGCCGGTTAACCTGCCTACCCCCATTCATTTATCATATTCTCGCTCTCTCTGCTTAGTACAAGCGAACTCCCTCCATTTTCCCAAAGTGTGCCGTACTGCGGCTTTGCCTCAGCATGCTTATATCAACGGCGGTGCATCCTTTACAGAAGCGTGGTGTCGTGTGGTTAATTTTCGACTACATGGGTACTAATTACGCCCGTCAATCCTCTTCGTTTTGTCTTTACCTAACTTACTTACATAAATAACGTTAATTGTATAATTGGTAATTGCACTGTGCGACACTTCTCGCTGCATGCGAGCACCGCCGAAGCACTTTTGATATACCATCGCCGTGCGAGAGCCGGTTAACCTCCCTACCCCTATTCATTTATCATATTCTCGCTCTCTCTGCTTAGTACAAGTGAACTCCCTCCCTTTCCCAAAGTGTGCCGTACTGCGGCTTTGCCTCAGCATGCTTATACCAACGGCGGTGCTTCCTTCACAGAAGCGTGGTGCCATGTGGTTAATTTCCGACTACATGGGTGCTATTTGCGCCCGTTAATTCACTTCGTTTTGTCTTTACCTAACTTACTTACATAAATAACGTTAATTGTGTAATTGGTAATTGCACTGTGCGACAATTCTCGCTGCATGCGAGCACCGCCGAAGCACTTTTGATATAGCATCGCCGCTCGAGAGCCGGTTAACCTCCCTACCCCCATTCATTTATCATATTCTCGCTCTCTCTGCTTAGTACAAGCGAACTCCCTCCATTTCCCAACAGTGTGCCGTACTGCGGCTTTGCCTCAGCATGTTTATATCTACGGCGGTGCTTCCTTCACAGAAGCGTGGTGGGATGTGGTTAATTTCCGACTACATGGGTGCTATTTGCGCCCGTTAATTCACTTCGTTTTGTCTTTACCTAACTTACTTACATAAATAACGTTAATTGTGTAATTCGTAATTGCACTGTGCGACAATTCTCGCTGCATGCGAGCACCGCCGAAGCACTTTTGATATAGCATCGCCGCTCGAGAGCCGGTTAACCTCCCTACCCCCATTCATTTATCATATTCTCGCTCTCTCTGCTTAGTACAAGCGAACTCCCTCCATTTCCCAAAAGTGTGCCGTACTGCGGCTTTGCCTCAGCATGCTTATATCAACGGCGGTGCATCCTTTACAGAAGCGTGGTGTCGTGTGGTTAATTCTCGACTACATGGGTACTAATTACGCCCGTCAATCCACTTCGATTTGTCTTTACCAAATTTACTTACATAAGTTGACGTTATTTGTATAATTGTTAGTTGCACTGTGCGACAAATTCTCGCCTCATGCGAGCACCACCGAAGCACTTTTGATATCCCATCGCCGCAAGAGAGCCCTGCTCAGTACAATCGAACTCCCTCCATTTCCCAAAAGTGTGCCGTACGGCGGCTTTGCCTCAGCATGCTTATATCAACGGCGGTGCATCCTTTACAGAAGCGTGGTGTCGTGTGGTTAATTTTCGACTACATGGGTACTAATTACGCCCGTCAATCCACTTCGTTTTGTCTTTACCTAACTTACTTACATAATTAACGTTAATTGTATAATTGGTAATTGCACTGTGCGACAAATTCTTGCTTCATGCGAGGACCGCCGCAGCACTTTTGATATACCATCGCCGTGCGAGAGCCGGTTAACCTCCCTACCCCCATTCATTTATCATATTCTCGCTCTCTCTGCTTAGTACAAGCGAACTCCCTCCATTTCCCCAAAGTGTGCCGTACTGCGGCTTTGCCTCAGCATGCTTATATCAACGGCGGTGCATCCTTTACAGAAGCGTGGTGTCGTGTGGTTAATTTTCGACTACATGGGTACTAATTACGCCCGTCAATCCACTTCGTTTTGTCTTTACCTAACTTACTTAAATAAAAAAAATTATGGGGTTTCACGTGCCAAAACCACTTTCTGATTATGAGGCACGCCGTAGTGGGGGACTCCGGAAATTTTGACCACCTGGGGTTCTTTAACGTGCACCTAAATCTAAGCACACGGGTGTTTTCGCATTTCGCCCCCATCGAAATGCGGCCGCCATGGCCGGGATTCGATCCCGCGACCTTGTGCTCAGCAGCCCAACACCATAGCCACTGAGCAACCACGGCGGGTCTTACTTACATAATTAAGGTTAATTGTATAATTGGTAATTGCACTGTGCGACACTTTCACGCTGCATGCGAGCACCGCCGAAGCACTTTTGATATAGCATCGCCGCTCGAGAGCCGGTTAACCTCCCTACCCCCATTCATTTATCATATTCTCGCTCTCTCTGCTTAGTACAAGCCAACTCCCTCCATTTCCCAAAAGTGTGCCGTACTGCGGCTTTGCCTCAGCATGTTTATGTCTACGGCGCTGCATCCTTTACAGAAGCGTGGTGTCGTGTGGTTAATTCTCGACTACATGGGTACTAATTACGCCCGTCAATCCACTTCGATTTGTCTTTACCAAATTTACTTACATAAGTTGACGTTATTTGTATAATTGTTAGTTGCACTGTGCGACAAATTCTCGCCTCATGCGAGCACCACCGAAGCACTTTTGATATCCCATCGCCGCAAGAGAGCCCTGCTCAGTACAATCGAACTCCCTCCATTTCCCAAAAGTGTGCCGTACGGCGGCTTTGCCTCAGCATGCTTATATCAACGGCGGTGCATCCTTTACAGAAGCGTGGTGTCGTGTGGTTAATTTTCGACTACATGGGTACTAATTACGCCCGTCAATCCACTTCGTTTTGTCTTTACCTAACTTACTTACATAATTAACGTTAATTGTATAATTGGTAATTGCACTGTGCGACAAATTCTTGCTTCATGCGAGGACCGCCGCAGCACTTTTGATATACCATCGCCGTGCGAGAGCCGGTTAACCTCCCTACCCCCATTCATTTATCATATTCTCGCTCTCTCTGCTTAGTACAAGCGAACTCCCTCCATTTCCCCAAAGTGTGCCGTACTGCGGCTTTGCCTCAGCATGCTTATATCAACGGCGGTGCATCCTTTACAGAAGCGTGGTGTCGTGTGGTTAATTTTCGACTACATGGGTACTAATTACGCCCGTCAATCCACTTCGTTTTGTCTTTACCTAACTTACTTAAATAAAAAAAATTATGGGGTTTCACGTGCCAAAACCACTTTCTGATTATGAGGCACGCCGTAGTGGGGGACTCCGGAAATTTTGACCACCTGGGGTTCTTTAACGTGCACCTAAATCTAAGCACACGGGTGTTTTCGCATTTCGCCCCCATCGAAATGCGGCCGCCATGGCCGGGATTCGATCCCGCGACCTTGTGCTCAGCAGCCCAACACCATAGCCACTGAGCAACCACGGCGGGTCTTACTTACATAATTAAGGTTAATTGTATAATTGGTAATTGCACTGTGCGACACTTTCACGCTTCATGCGAGGACCGCCGCAGCACTTTTGATATACCATCGCCGTGCGAGAGCCGGTTAACCTCCCTACCCCCATTCATTTATCATATTCTCGCTCTCTCTGCTTAGTACAAGCCAACTGCCTCCATTTCCCCAAAGTGTGCCGTACTGCGGCTTTGCCTCAGCATGCTTATACCAACGGCGGTGCATCCTTTACAGAAGCGTGGTGTCGTGTGGTTAATTTTCGACTACATGGGTACTAATTACGCCCGTCAATCCACTTCGTTTTGTCTTTACCTAACTTACTTACATAAATAACGTTAATTGTATAATTGGTAATTGCACTGTGCGACAATTCTCGCTGCATGCGAGCACCGCCGAAGCACTTTTGATATACCATCGCCGCTCGAGAACCGGTTAACCTCCCTACGCCCATTCATTTATCATATTCTCGCTCTCTCTGCTTAGTACAAGCGAACTCCCTCCATTTCCGCAAAGTGTACCGTACTGCGGCTTTGCCCCAGCATGCTTATATCAACGGCGGTGCATCCTTTACAGAAGCGTGGTGTCGTGTGGTTAATTTTCGACTACATGGGTACTAATAACGCCCGTCAATCCACTTTGTTTTGTCTTTACCTAACTTACTTACATAAATAACGTTAATTGTATAATTGGTAAATGCACTGTGCGACAAATTCTCGCTTCATGCAAGCACCACCGAAGCACTTTTGATATCCCATCGCCGCACGAGAGCCCTGCTTAGTACAATCGAACTCCCTCCATTTCCCAAAAGTATGCCGTACGGCGGCTTTGCCTCAGCATGCTTATATCAACGGCGGTGCATCCTTCATAGAAGCGTGGTGTCGTGTGGTTAATTTTCGACTACATGGGTACTAATTACGACCGTTAATTCACTTCGATTTGTCTTTACCAAATTTACTTACATAAGTTGACGTTATTTGTATAATTGTTAGTTGCACTGTGCGACAAATTCTCGCCTCATGCGAGCACCACCGAAGCACTTTTGATATCCCATTGCCGCAAGAGAGCCCTGCTCAGTACAATCGAACTCCCTCCATTTCCCAAAAGTGTGCCGTACGGCGGCTTTGCCTCAGCATGCTTATATCAACGGCGGTGCATCCTTTACAGAAGCGTGGTGTCGTGTGGTTAATTTTCGACTACATGGGTACTAATTACGCCCGTCAATCCACTTCGTTTTGTCTTTACCTAACTTACTTACATAATTAACGTTAATTGTATAATTGGTAATTGCACTGTGCGACACTTTCACGCTTCATGCGAGGACCGCCGCAGCACTTTTGATATACCATCGCCGTGCGAGAGCCGGTTAACCTCCCTACCCCCATTCATTTATCATATTCTCGCTCTCTCTGCTTAGTACAAGCGAACTCCCTCCATTTCCGCAAAGTGTGCCGTACTGCGGCTTTGCCCCAGCATGCTTATATCAACGGCGGTGCATCCTTTACAGAAGCGTGGTGTCGTGTGGTTAATTTTCGACTACATGGGTACTAATAACGCCCGTCAATCCACTTTGTTTTGTCTTTACCTAACTTACTTACATAAATAACGTTAATTGTATAATTGGTAAATGCACTGTGCGACAAATTCTCGCTTCATGCAAGCACCACCGAAGCACTTTTGATATCCCATCGCCGCACGAGAGCCCTGCTTAGTACAATCGAACTCCCTCCATTTCCCAAAAGTATGCCGTACGGCGGCTTTGCCTCAGCATGCTTATATCAACGGCGGTGCATCCTTCATAGAAGCGTGGTGTCGTGTGGTTAATTTTCGACTACATGGGTACTAATTACGACCGTTAATTCACTTCGATTTGTCTTTACCAAATTTACTTACATAAGTTGACGTTATTTGTATAATTGTTAGTTGCACTGTGCGACAAATTCTCGCCTCATGCGAGCACCACCGAAGCACTTTTGATATCCCATTGCCGCAAGAGAGCCCTGCTCAGTACAATCGAACTCCCTCCATTTCCCAAAAGTGTGCCGTACGGCGGCTTTGCCTCAGCATGCTTATATCAACGGCGGTGCATCCTTTACAGAAGCGTGGTGTCGTGTGGTTAATTTTCGACTACATGGGTACTAATTACGCCCGTCAATCCACTTCGTTTTGTCTTTACCTAACTTACTTACATAATTAACGTTAATTGTATAATTGGTAATTGCACTGTGCGACACTTTCACGCTTCATGCGAGGACCGCCGCAGCACTTTTGATATACCATCGCCGTGCGAGAGCCGGTTAACCTCCCTACCCCCATTCATTTATCATATTCTCGCTCTCTCTGCTTAGTACAAGCGAACTCCCTCCATTTCCCAAAAGTGTGCCGTACTGCGGCTTTGCCTCAGCATGTTTATGTCTACGGCGGTGCATCCTTTACAGAAGCGTGGTGTCGTGTGGTTAATTTTCGACTACATGGGTACTAATTACGACCGTTAATTCACTTCGATTTGTCTTTACCAAATTTACTTACATAAGTTGACGTTATTTGTATAATTGTTAGTTGCACTGTGCGACAAATTCTCGCCTCATGCGAGCACCACCGAAGCACTTTTGATATCCCATTGCCGCAAGAGAGCCCTGCTCAGTACAATCGAACTCCCTCCATTTCCCAAAAGTGTGCCGTACGGCGGCTTTGCCTCAGCATGCTTATATCAACGGCGGTGCATCCTTTACAGAAGCGTGGTGTCGTGTGGTTAATTTTCGACTACATGGGTACTAATTACGCCCGTCAATCCACTTTGTTTTGTCTTTACCTAACTTACTTACATAAATAACGTTAATTGTATAATTGGTAATTGCACCGTGCGACAAATTCTCGCTTCATGCGAGGACCGCCGCAGCACTTCTGATATACCATCGCCGTGCGAGAGCCGGTTAACCTCCCTACCCCCATTCATTTATCATATTCTCGCTCTCTCTGCTTAGTACAAGCGAACTCCCTCCATTTCCCAAAAGTGTGCCGTACTGCGGCTTTGCCTCAGCATGTTTATGTCTACGGCGGTGCATCCTTTACAGAAGCGTGGTGTCGTGTGGTTAATTTTCGACTACATGGGTACTAATTACGCCCGTCAATCCACTTTGTTTTGTCTTTACCTAACTTACTCACATAAATACAGTTAATTGTATAATTGGTAATTGCACCGTGCGACAAATTCTCGCTTCATGCGAGGACCGCCGCAGCACTTCTGATATACCATCGCCGTGCGAGAGCCGGTTAACCTCCCTACCCCCATTCATTTATCATATTCTCGCTCTCTCTGCTTAGTACAAGCGAACTCCCTCCATTTCCCAAAAGTGTGCCGTACTGCGGCTTTGCCTCAGCATGTTTATGTCTACGGCGGTGCATCCTTTACAGAAGCGTGGTGTCGTGTGGTTAATTTTCGACTACATGGGTACTAATTACGCCCGTCAATCCACTTTGTTTTGTCTTTACCTAACTTACTTACATAAATAACGTTAATTGTATAATTGGTAATTGCACCGTGCGACAAATTCTCGCTTCATGCGAGGACCGCCGCAGCACTTCTGATATACCATCGCCGTGCGAGAGCCGGTTAACCTCCCTACCCCCATTCATTTATCATATTCTCGCTCTCTCTGCTTAGTACAAGCGAACTCCCTCCATTTCCCAAAAGTGTGCCGTACTGCGGCTTTGCGTCAGCATGTTTATGTCTACGGCGGTGCTTCCTTCACAGAAGCGTGGTGCCATGTGGTTAATTTCCGACTACATGGGTGCTATTTGCGCCCGTTAATTCACTTCGTTTTGTCTTTACCTAACTTACTTACATAAGTAACGTTAATTGTATAATTGGTAATTGCACTGTGCGACAATTCTCGCTGTATGCGAGCACCGCCGAAGCACTTCTGATATACCATCGCCGCTCGAGAGCCGGTTAACCTCCCTACCCCCATTCATTTATCATATTCTCGCTCTCTCTGCTTAGTACAAGCGAACTCCCTCCATTTCCCAAAAGTGTGCCGTACTGCGGCTTTGCGTCAGCATGTTTATGTCTACGGCGGTGCTTCCTTCACAGAAGCGTGGTGCCATGTGGTTAATTTCCGTCTACATGGGTGCTATTCTTCCCGTTAATTCACTTCGTTTTGTCTTTACCTAACTTACTTACATAAATAACGTTAATTGTATAATTGGTAATTGCACTGTGTGACAATTCTCGCTGTATGCGAGCACCGCCGAAGCACTTCTGATATACCATCGCCGCTCGAGAGCAGGTTAGCCTCCCTACCCCCATTCATTTATCTTATTCTCGCTCTCTCTGCTTAGTACAAGCGAACTCCCTCCATTTCCCAAAAGTGTGCCGTACTGCGGCTTTGCGTCAGCATGTTTATGTCTACGGCGGTGCTTCCTTCACAGAAGCGTGGTGCCATGTGGTTAATTTCCGTCTACATGGGTGCTATTCTTCCCGTTAATTCACTTCGTTTTGTCTTTACCTAACTTACTTACATAAATAACGTTAATTGTATAATTGGTAATTGCACTGTGTGACAATTCTCGCTGTATGCGAGCACCGCCGAAGCACTTCTGATATACCATCGCCGCTCGAGAGCCGGTTAGCCTCTCTACCCCCATTCATTTATCATATTCTCGCTCTCTCTGCGTAGTACAAGCGAACTCCCTCCATTTGCCAAAAGTGTGCCGTACTGCGGCTTTGCCTCAGCATGCTTATACCAACGGCGGTGCATCCTTTACAGAAGCGTGGTGCCATGTGGTTAATTTCCGACTACATGGGTGCTATTTGCGCCCGTTAATTCACTTCGTTTTGTCTTTACCTAACTTATTTACATAAATAACGTTAATTGTATAATTGGTAATTGCACTGTGCGACAATTCTCGCTGCATGCGAGCACCGCCGAAGCACTTTTGATATTCCATCGCCGCTCGAGAGCCGGTTAACCTCCCTACCCCCATTCATTTATCATATTCTCGCTCTCTCTGCGTAGTACAAGCGAACTCCCTCCATTTCCCAAAAGTGTGCCGTACTGCGGCTTTGCTTCAACATGTTTATGTCTACGGCGGTGCATCCTTTACAGAAGCGTGGTGTCGTGTGGTTAATTTTCGACTACATGGGTACTAATTACGCCCGTCAATCCACTTTGTTTTGTCTTTACCTAACTTACTTACATAAATAACGTTAATTGTATAATTGGTAATTGCACCGTGCGACAAATTCTCGCTTCATGCGAGGACCGCCGCAGCACTTCTGATATACCATCGCCGTGCGAGAGCCGGTTAACCTCCCTACCCCCATTCATTTATCATATTCTCGCTCTCTCTGCTTAGTACAAGCGAACTCCCTCCATTTCCCAAAAGTGTGCCGTACTGCGGGTTTGCCTCAGCATGCTTATACCAACGGCGGTGCTTCCTTCACAGAAGCGTGGTGCCATGTGGTTAATTTCCGACTACATGGGTGCTATTTGCGCCCGTTAATTCACTGAGCCATATCCCACCTTTATATGTATATATATATATATATATATATATATATATATATATATATATATATATATATATATATATATATATATATATTTGCTGGGGAACGATTCCAAGTTCACATTACGCGTGCGATGCTCTAAGCAAGACTAATGCGAAGACGTGGGATCGTTTCTCCCCTGCGCCAAGTTGTTTTTTCATCCACTTTCATTGCCATTCGTTTATCATTTCTTTAATTCAATTTTTAAGTACAAGTAATTTTCCCTATATTGTCCTTTGTGTCTTTGTTGGCTTCTCATCATATGATTAATAAAAATTGGGCCCCTTGGTTAACCCCGTATATTTATTTATTTATTTATTTATTTATTTATTTATTTATTATTTATTTATTTATTTTTAATACTCCCTGTCTCTTTCGGAGACCATAGCAGGTGGGAGTGCAGATTGCACATGCAGGTATAGTATGCGAGCGTTACTGCATTAACAGATATTTGGTATTTTCTATTTGTGAGGAAAAGTCCGATAATGAATTCGCATTAGTAACCAAGGGATATAAACAATTCCATTCCCTGGCAGCAAGTGAACAAACAGAGTGCTTGAAAGTGTCATTGTGGTAAGAGTACCCTTTCAGTGTGTGTGAATGTTTCTGCCGGGTTGCGCGGGATTTTGATAGACGTACAAATGATGTGTCAATTTTATAATAATTGTGAGGTGGCTTAAAAAGAAATTTCAGGCGCGCTTGTTTTGCTCTGTTCACCATTGTTTGTAGGCGTGAGCTGGCTAACATATTTGTGGGAGAATTGATGCGCTTATATTTGCTGCAGATGAATTCTGCAGCCTTCCTCTGTACATTTTATAGTTTTGTAATGTTAGTGATTGTATAAGGAAACCATACTCTGTTAGCGTATTCTGATACCGGCCTAACATAGGTAGTATAGGCTAAAAGCTTGGTAGATTGAGGGGCCAGCCTCAGGCATCTGCGAAGTTAAAACAGCTTCCGCAGAGCAACTGTAGTAATATTAGAAATGTGTGCACCCCATCTGAGGTTTGAAGCAATTGTGACTCCTAAATGTTTTTGTTCATTCACTTTTTGAAGCCTAGTGCCTTTAATGCTGTAGTCACATTTGATAGCTGGTTTCTTTCGCGTTATCTTCATGCATACTGTTTTTTGGGGGTTAATCGACATTTGCCACGCGTCGAACCCGTTCGAGAGATGGTTTAAGGAATCATCAATTAGTGCAAGGTGATCTGAATGACTGGTAATTTTTTTGTAAATAATGCAGTCGTTGGCGAAGAGCCTAATGTTGCAAGAGATATTGTTTGTGATATCATTAATAAAATAAGAAATAACAAAAACCCCAGAACAGAGCCTTGTAGTACTCCGGACGTGACAGGCAGGGTTTCCCACTGTACTTGCTCAAACAAGACATTGTGGAAACGGTCGGTTAAAAAGTCTTCAATTCAACTTGTTAATACGCCATCTCCAATAATATTTCGGAGCTTTGTAATTAATTTGTTGTGACACACAGAATCAAAGACATCAACCATTCAGCATCTCCAGAATCAAGCAATAAGAATAATAACCTTCAGCAGCTACATGTCCAATGCATCCTCCTTACTCCACTCGCATGGAATTTTATCGGTTCAAAAACTAAACAGATACTTTCTCGCCATTCTTATATATAAATATGTGAATGTAATGCTCCCAATTTTTTTACTACACACTAATCAGTTTCCTCATGTATCACAAACTCGCTTTGCAAAATTAAATAACTTTCTCTTACCTAAACCCAGGCCTAACTATGGCAAGTCTACAGCTAACTTCTCATCAGTATCATCTTGAAATTCTTTGCCTGTAGGTATAAGGAAGAAATCCTTTGAAAAGTCTAAAAAGACTTTGCACTCACACTTGTTAAACTCATAGACACTTCTTAAAGTTCATAATAAGTGTTTTACATTCATGTATATATGTTTTATTTTTTTGCTTAACTGAACATTTTTATAGCTAAATTTTCTGCGTTTACCACTGTTTACTGAACTGTTGTTGTCCGATGCATCGTTTTATAGGAGGTCTCACTCTCAGTCTTGCGACTTTGAGACCTCCTCCTGTATTTATATGTCATATGCAATATGTTACATGCACTTCAATAATAAAATCTTGAAATTTTGAAATCTTAGAAAAGTGTAGTAGTATACATTTTTGCACGCAGTTAATAATAGACAGTGCTAAATCATGAACAACCTCTGTTAGTTGCGTTATAGTCGATAATCTGCCACGGAACCCATGCTGGCTAGATGACAAAATGCCGTTCGTCTCCAAGAAAACGATTAAGTGTTTTAAGGTTATATGTTCTAAAATATTGCCTGACGTGCTGGTTAACGTTATTGGTCTGAAGTTTGAAGGGTCATCGCTATTTCCTGCTTTGGGGATCGGTGTTATTTTAGCCTTTTTTACAATCGTCTGGAAGTTTTGATACGGCGAGAGATTTGCGGAAAACGAAACCAGGGTTTTATGCTGCACCATTCTGCATATCGACTAAGACAAGAATTGAGGACGTCGTCTGGCCACGAATATTTTTTTGAGTCTAGTTCGAGCAAAAGAGTAAATATTCCTTCTTTACTTACATCTATTGGGTTGATTCCCGTAATATCGGGGGGTATAAGCTGCGGGATTTTCCCGTTATCTTTTGTGAAGACAAAATGGAAAAAGTTGTATATATTAGAATTTGCCCTTTTCTGTTCTAATGTTAGTTCAAGTCTGCCTGTTTTCCTCGGACGGAAATGCTCCCAGAACCTCTGGGGGCTACCAGTAATGAATGACGGTAGCGTTACCTTGAAATAATGCTCTTTGGCTTGCTTTGTTTTAGCCTTGAAGTTTGATATGGCTGTATTTAGTTCCGATAAACTCGCACTGCTGCACTTCTTCTTTATCGCTTTCCGTAATCGTTTCTTTTTTTCGCTTTGCGTGTAGAATTTCTCTTGTTGTGCAGGGATTATTTCTTTGGGGCCGTGTAAGCCGTAGTAGAATAAACTTATTCATGCAGTAATAAAGGTGCTTCATTAGCAGCCAGAGGTCATTTACAGTTGTGGCAGGATCACAGTTCAATTCCAGGAACTCGTCAAATTCATGAGCTAAATAAGTACGCTGGGGTCACCTACTTTACTGAAGTTCGGAACATAGGTTACTATTGATTGAAAGTGTAGGCTGTGATCAAGTGCAAACCGGCAGATGGGCACCTTGTGGTCCAAAATAACAAGAACATCAACTTGAGCGTTCTTAAGGCTAAGGTGACTACTAATCAGTATTAGGTCTAATATACTTGTGGCTGTTCCTTGAACACGCGTTCAGCATGAAACAACTTGATGGAGGTTGAAATGTAACATTATATCGAATAAAGCCTCTGAACCTTGCGAGGTGGGTGGGGGGAGGACATGCTACTCCAATTTATATCAGCGAGGTTAAAATCACCCATTAGTATGACTGCAGGGCTACGGACACGTTGCTGAAGAAAATTGTGGGTGGAAACTGCATTCGGGACGAGAGGATGGGCTACGATAAAAGCAGTGGGCCACTATGCTTGTACCATTGCACGTTATTTTGCAGAAAACCGCCTCTGCGTCTGGGACATGAGGCAGCAGTATATAAGAAACAGAGCGTCGAATTAACAATGCTACGCCTCCGCCACGAGACGGTCTGTCTTTTCGGATGAAAGCGTAGTTAGGGAGGGCGAATGCCTGGTCGAGTACAGCTGGTGAGGGCAAGGTTTCCGTGATTGCCACAATGTCTGCTTCGTAGAGTAAGTCTTCGAGGGGCTTCGCGTTATTCACGACACTGCTGGCGTTCACGTTTAGTAATGTTATTTTTTGTTCTGTGTGGTGCTTCCAAGTACGACTTGGTATTCCGCAGTTTTTTGGTTTGTTCCCTTCCTTCTTTCTCGTCATCCCAAACAAACGAGCAGTCATTTACGAACAGCTTATCTAAAGCCAGCGCTACTTTTTCTTTTTATCTCGGTTTGGTTTCGCCCTGTCCCAAAGCTTCTTCCTGATTTCGCGAGTTTTGCGACAAAGATCTTCACGGATAGCGTAATTGGTGCCCTTAAGATATTTGCTACTCTTAATATTGCTTCCTCCTGTCGCAAATCTACAAGATTGAAGATAACTGGTCTGGTTTTATTGGGAGAGCGTCTACCTAGCCGGTGAATGCGTTCAATCGCAATCGGTTGTAGTTCATCTAGTATGACGTCCTTGTTTACTGCTTGTTCGAGGGTGTATGAGTGTATGTGTGTGCATGTGTGTGCGGGCGTGTGTGCGTGTGTGCATGTGTGTGCGGGATTTTTGTTGCCATTGATCGACGGTTGTAAAGGAACGGACGAGCTGACGGCATTCCTTGGCGCGGCGGGCGGCATCAGAGATAGGCGTACATTCGGATGAGTAGGGTCTGCACGGAAGAATGATGTCGAGTGTAGTCGAAGGTTCGTGGCCATACAAGAAGAGGAAGAACGGCGAAAAGTCTGTGGTCGCCACACACACACACACACACACACACACACACACACACACACACACACACACACACACTCACACACACACTCACACTCACACACACTCACACTCACACTCACACACACACACACACACACACGCACACACACGCACTGCTACGCTCGTGGTTTTCGAGTGCCGTTAAGCGGAGCGTGCGGAAGGGGTGCTGGTGTGTGTGTGTGTGTGCCGTCTGCTCAGCACCCCTTCCGCACGCTCCGCTTAACGGCACTCGAAAACCACGAGCGTAGCAGAAATTTGCTCATCTTCCGGGTGCTAAGTTAAATCACAGAGGACGCACAAGAATCCCAGGAAAGTCATCGTTCTATGTGCAGCGGGCTGAAGTCGAGAGCTGGTAGTGCGAGAATAAATTATTAGAGTTGACCACCTTGACCGCGCGAAACCGAGGAGAAGGGGGGCAGCACCCCCAAAAGGGGGGCGGCGGCCCTCTCGGACCCGCGGAAGTAGCGAGGGACCAAGACCTCGAGGAGCACAACGCACGAGACTGACGTAGTGGCCGCGTCGCGGTAAAAGCTTGTCCTCCCTGCGTGGAGGGAGCCTAACCGATTCTGCAGGCATTTTCAATTAGGTTGTTCTCTCTCTCTTTCTTGACCACCTTGAATATCTGCATCGCGCTCGAGGCACATTCAAGCTGCCGTTATCACGCTGCCCCGCTAACGGCGCATGCGTGGCTCACGGAGAGAGGGTCTGATTGGCTGCAAAAATAAATAAATAAATAAATAAATAAATAAATAAATAAATATAAAAAATAAAAAAGGAGAGAGAGAGAAGAAAGAGAGAGAAAATATATTTACCTCGAATTGCCGATGGCCTTCCTAGGAAAATCCCTCCGCACTGAGCGCCTCTGCCACCTTGTGGTATCCCGGCGTCGTGCAAGGCCAGGAAGCCACTGACAGCGGCTGAACAAAACCCGAGCCAAGTGGATGCTTCTCTCAATCACCTCGGCGTTCTGCCTTCCGCTACTGGCATTTGGGCACGCACACCATAAGTACTTCACGAAAAAAAATTAAATTATGGGGTTTTACGTGCCGAAACCACGACGTGATTATGAGGCACGCCGTAGTGGGAACTCCGGAATAATTTGGAGCACCCGGGGTTCTTTACCATGCGTCTAAATCTAAGCATGCGGGTGTTCGCGCCCTCATCTAAGTGAGGCCGCCGTGGCCGGGGGATTTGATCTCGCGACCTCGTGCTCAGCAGCTCAACACCACAGCCACTAAGTAGCCTCGGCGGGTGAGTACTTTGCTGGCGTTCCTGCTGAGCGCATACGCTCTGCTATACGAGCAGTATAAACGCCATGCTGACGTCGCCTAATATTTCCCCGCCGGTCTCGTGTGCCATCAAGATGCAACGCCACCGGCTGTGGTCATCTCGCCAGCGAGACGCGTGGTTCCTTCTGCTCAGCCTTGCGTGTTGCCAACATGTCGCGCAATTTATATAGTTGGAACACCATCCGAGAAGTTGAAGCGCAACGCTATATATGGGATATTGGCAATTTTTTTATGGCGATAGCGGACACCCCAAGCGATAATTTGTCGTCGGCGTCGCCACGAGGTTTCATATATATTTAGGTATATGTATGCTATATGCCACGCTATATGACATGCGATATATATACGGGTTATATCGCCACACCATTCCATCACTCAAGTTGTTCACAACAGATCTTACATTCTTTACAAAATTATTCCTCAAAATTTTGAGAATGGCAGTCCACAAACAAATTCATGGCACAATACACCGACAGCATACGCCTTTATTCTTCAATGTTATCAGAGTTAAATATTAAAACTTGAAAACAATAATAGAGCGCAAACCTGAAAATGATGTAATTTTATTGGCGCAGCTGTGCACTACCTCGGGGACCGGCCCAGGAAAGAGATTTGAAATATACCCGATACGGAAAAGTGGTGGTAACGTTTCTAATGAAGATGATGGCTTTAATTAATAAACATAAATAAAATTGTCCGATAGCAGGATTCAAAAAGGACCTGTAGCACAAGAGCTCGTTTTTACTTAGCTTACTTCAATTCATACTGCTGCTGCAACCACGAGTCTTACACTTGGCGTAATATTCCGATGCGCTGCTATCGCATTCATTGCTTCGCCCTTGAAGCGAAAGTGATATGTTTTTCTACCAACTGTTCAACAATTCACCGCAGTATTTTACCGGTAAGCTGATTTTTTCTGGGCGTATCATGTCACATGTTTAACAGCAAGTTTCAAACATCCATGCATTATTTGCTTATTTTCCTTTGCCTACGCGATCATTGGTGACATGTACGGACAGTAGTTATGCCGTATTATGGCCTAAGATAGCATTTCTAAAATGATGCATTGGCATTATTACCTATACGGATGTCATCAGTTAGCAGTAAAAAAAAACTCTGACCTTATATTATCAGTAATTGTAGAGATCTCGAGAGCCCGTCGAATTTATCTGCATCTACGAGAAGGTGGCTGAAGCGTGACGCCGTCACGAAGCTTTGCTTATGCAGCGGCTAAAGCACGTCGTTGACGAACGCCCTGATGTTTGTTCTACTGACACATGATGAATACGTTGTTCGTAACACGGCGTTTTCTAACACGATTATTGTAGAATCGACCCAATGCTTAAGAATGCACGTAAATTGTCCTGTCCTCTTTTTGTCGTTGTATCTTCTTTGCGCTCTTGACATTAATTAAGTACGTAAGTTGAGTTTCGCCCAAAAGCGAGAGTTGGGACTCTATTCGCATCCCATAACGTAGAGCGGACAAGTTCATCTACGTTGCCTCCGTTTAAATGCTCTCAAACGCTGGAACATATAAAAAAGTTTCTTTTCTTTTTTGTGACTCCCTGATCTGACGTCAAGCGACGCCTCATACGTAAGAGAACATTCAAATGATCGAGACAGCCATGGCGAGTGATTTCAACCCTTTTGTCTTGTTCATTACAGCTGTGCGATCCCTCGTGAAATTTGGTACTTCCGCACCAGGTAAGAATTAAAGCACGCTATACATACTTCGGCTCGCGGATTTTGCCAGCCTGCGGCACATTTCTACAATTCGATTGCCGCCGAGCAGTGAGCGGTGACGCGTATTGCAATTGAGATTTCGTCACTGCGAAGCATGACGATATAAAAATTATTCCACTAACCCTCGGCACGACTGCCATGCTTCAAGGTATATTGCTGTCCAGTTAACACAGGTGTCAGCTGCACGTGTTCGATATCTCACAGTACGATGGTCATCTGGCATAAGCTTGCAGACTTGTCATGTTTGTGTTGTCCGTAACTGTGACTTGTAGTCTGTTGAGTGCCCCCTCGGAGCATTAGGCCGAAAATTTCATAACGAGCTAAGAATGAATCAGCGATACTCCGTCTTACTTATTTTTATTTGTTTATTACCTCAAATGTCCTGACGCGGGCCATTACATGAGGCTTGATGGTCTATATGTGATAATGATTGTGTATCATCAAGAAGGAATTTGAAGGAATCTAAGTCGGCCGTAGTGGCGATGAGACCGACGTTGTTAAACAGCTCGAAACCGGACCAATGAGGCAAACAGACAAAATGGACATGAAAACGTTCGCTGACGGCGAACTTAAATCCGAAAGCCAGGGGTTTTTTCCCCACGTGGTGCGGTATAGGGAGGCACTGCCGTCGGTGCCGACAGGTAACTCCGGTGTTGTCCTTCCTTGTTGCGGGCATATCGCGGCGGAGCTAAAGCAATGTCTGCATCCACAAATGAATTCCGCCATGTTGACGCTACCTTTTAAAGCGAAAGCTTTACTGGCCGCGAACTTGCGATTTCGCCGTGGCGGTGCTCCAAGGAGGCACATGACGTCATAAGGCGTGCCCTCGCCGCGGATATTTCTCTCTCGCTCCCTAATCACTACTGCGCATGCGCCACTAGTAGAACCGAGTCACAGGTGTTCCGCCGTTGCGCAGCGCCGCGCCTATCCGTCCCCGCCGTTTGGTATGACGTCACACCGCGTTCGTCGTCGTTACGCTCGCCTCCGCTCGTTTCGCCAGCTGCGACGCATGCCTGATAACATGTCGGAGGATTGAAAAGGAGAGATCTTGTGCGCCGCAACCACAGCTGAGGCGGCAGTATGGACGGCGACAGTTCTGATAAGCAGGAGGAGGCCTGGAATCGACATCGGAACGAGAAGAAGAAGAAACGAATAGCCCAGAAAACAGACGAACAGCGCACCGAACGACTGGCTAAACGCCGCAACATAGCTAGACAACCAGACTAACCTGGACTTGCAATCAAGATTAACCAAGGCTAACCATTAAAAAAAAATTATGGGGTTTTACGTGCCAAAACCACTTTCTGATTATGAGGCACGCCGTAGTGGAGGACTCCGGAAATTTCGACCACCTGGGGTTCTTTAACGTAGTACACGGGTGTTTTCGCATTTCGCCCCCATCGAAATGCGGCCGCCGTGGCCGGGATTCGATCCCGCGACCTCGTGCTCAGCAGCCTAACACCATAGCCACTGAGCAACCACGGCGGGTAGGCTAACCATGCTATGCCTTAGCTTTCGCTACGTATACCCTGGCATGACCGAGCTAAGCCACTGCCAATTTTTTCTACTTGGCACTGAAGCTTGTTGGTTCTCGCTGTACCTGTAGGAACTTGCGGCACAGACGTCCTCGTCTCAGTCACTCGGAACTCAAGATTTTGCAGACCCTGTTTCATGCAGCCTCATTTATTGGATGGGCTGAAGCCACCGAACATGACTACGACTCCCGGAGGCAGTTGCTTGGCCCCTTTTTTTATCCTTTATCGTAAACCTCGTACTGCGTACGCGTGCCTTCATACTGCATTCGTGCTAAGCAACTGCCTCTGGAAGTACAGGTCATGTCCGGTGGATGTCATGTGCGGTGAACACACTGCACCCATCGACCACATGTCGGAACATTTGTGGATGCAGGTCTTGCTTCAGCTCCGCCGTATTACGCCTATAACAAAGAAGGGAAAAACCGGAGCTTTTTTTCATGGGCGCCGCCATATTGCGTAGGCTGTGACGCCATCTATTGGCCGCCTACATGCTGGCTTGGGCGAGCGCTCCGTGCTGTTTGCCAGATATACGCCCGGCGGCAGTTTCTTGTGGTTGTTTCGCGCTCGCGCTGTCTATTTACTATGACGTGGCGTCTTCTACATGGTAAACCGTTCTGTGAGACTCACTCAAGCGATTTAAGTCGGCATGAAGGGGGTTCTGAAGTCACCCCCTTAAATTATGTGAAAGGACTCTACTTTTGTTAAGTACCACCAAACGTCTTAAAACGGCGACAAACCTCACGTGTGCAAGTTACTGCGTGGCATCCAATATTTGCCACTTAGTCTCAGAGGCCATGTGCGTCGAACGCAAGGAGCCGGGAGCACGCCATAAATGTCGGTACTAAATGTAAAATAATGTTCAAAAACGTTAAAAAGTTGAATGATTTAAACCAACTTTACCTGGCCTTATTGTCCAGTTATCGATTACTCTCACTGGCTATACCATATACCTATACCTATACCATATACCACCATAAGCGCAGCCATTGCAATGGCGCAGCAAGCAAGCGTATGGGGGCATGTGCTTGGCATGTGCGAGCTTGTGTTCCGGTGCTGGCGCTGCTCCACTATGCTGCGCTCCCTCAACAACGGCTGCAGAAGACAGCAAGATATGGCTCCAACTTTACCTTTCTCACAACTAATCACTTCAATGTTGCGGTGCTGATGCTGTGACGCTCCATTTATTATTCTCACCATGCCTGCAGTGGTGTCCGGTCGTCAGCAGGCACATGCTTTTCAAGGTAGGTCGGCAGTTAGTTTTTGTACTTTCTTCTCTGGTATGCCGGTAATGAGAGCTTAGCCTGGGCGCGAAGATTTAGTGCACAACGCAAATGCACAACGGTTTCGACACCGCCTTCAAACATGTCGGCGGTGTTTTTTGTCAGTATAATACTAAACTGAGCCAATTGGTGCATGGCTAGGACGAGCTTGAACAGCTGAACTGCAGCCCGAATCAAATGGTAATGGACAAGCGACGTTTTTGTCTGTCTCCCTTTGTCCCGTGTTTCAGTTCAGCTTGTCATACTCGTCTTGGTCTTTCTTGTACTGTGCTTCTCGCGCTCCGCAAGTTTTGTGCACAACGTCACAATGGTTTCAGTGGTTCTGGCACACGTTTTTGATAGTGGTGCTTGAAGATGTGAGGTGCATTGCTTTTGTTCTGTCTGCCGGTGGCAGTCTCTTGCAATAAGGGCTGTCTGTAGAGCTAAGTGATCTTTTGCGCGCTTTGTTGCTCCTCTGCACATTTACACAGTTCCTGCGTATAGCGTGCAGTATTACTTGCTTGTATCATTTGTAGGCACAAGCCATGTATTTTCACGTGTTCTTGAACAGTCAATCCTTTTGAACATAATATAAAGATTCGCTGTGCTCTACTACTTGCAAGGACAAATTTCATTGTCAGTGCTACTATTTAACCAGATGTCTTAGACCTGCTTCCATGATAAAGGTGTTGCTATAGCTGTGGATTTTTACTCCGGAATTTTAGCCTAGTCACTGAATTTAGAGAAGCTGAAAACCAGCTACTTTAGTAGCCTTAAGTTACTTTGTATGTCTTACCC
This sequence comes from Dermacentor andersoni, assembly GCF_023375885.2. NCBI lineage: Eukaryota > Metazoa > Arthropoda > Arachnida > Ixodida > Ixodidae > Dermacentor > Dermacentor andersoni. Next base: position 9,169,803 of record NC_092817.1, on the reverse strand, counting down.
CCGCATTCAGAAATGTGCCTTAAGTTGAAGTCCATGCTTGATTTGGTTAAGATAAAGCCAGACGCATACGCGCGCAAGGAAAGACAATAAGTGTCTTGTGCATGTTCACGCCTGTCGTTATAGTGACAAAGTCAAGCATGGGCTTCAAGTAAGGGCTCATTTCTGAATGCGGAGCAAGTAATACGCAATGTGTTTGCGTAATTGTAAAGATCTTGTCCTCTTTTTCATGCTTAGGATGCTCAAGCCAGCCAGCAAGAGAGTGATCTCCCAAGTACGATTCACCCTCCATCCCCACATAGCATCGTCCCATCTGCCAGTGCTGACAAGCTTTCTTCCTCTTTTGAAACAGGTAGCAGTTTACCATGTAATCACAGTAATGACGACAAGGCAAAACCTCACTGTCTTCAGCACACACAACAAAAATTTCCCTTTGAAGTGGCAACTTTAAGATGAGCCCTCACTGCAACATGTTTCCTTGGTAGTACTGCTACGGGTGCCACTGCAATTAACCACTGCTGCTATGTGCTATGTGCTGAGTGTATGAACACCAGCCAGATAACGCTACGGAGATGTAGCTGCGCATAGCCAGCATTACTTGAATCAACGCTTTGGCCTTTCGTGGTGCCTGATTGCATTATAAGGAGTGCTGTGTGTTTTCAAAAATGTGACAAATGTAGAATCCCGTTATCTGATGTCAGGCTGAGTGTATGGAAAACATTGAGCCGGTTTAAAAGGAAAGGGCTGATTTCATACTGCTAGGAGTGGCTCGACACTCTCAGCAGCATGGTGTGGCCTAGTGCAACTGCACATAATTGACTAATACATACCAAGTGTGCTGTGGTAACAGGTAACCAGTAACTACAATTACATTGACATTCCTTATGATCCATGAATCTGGGCACGAATTGGCTGTAGTCTCACTCGCATGGAAATATGGTATAGTTATTCCAGCCGAATAATTTATACAGCATACCATTGTTGTACTTGCACTGCATGCCTACTTATTCAAGGAAAATGAGGCAAAAATTATTATACTTCCTAATTATAACAGCTTTGTGCCATTTGCAAGAGTTTTCGTTTCTAAGAGTTAGAACAATATGTTAAAACTATTTTTTTTATGCAGCAGCTCTGTTCCGAATTTTTCTCCTTTATGGAGAAGCTAATTTGGCACCCTTCTGCTGCAGGGGGGTTGCCTGCTTCTCTTACACAATTTATCATAGTACTAACTTATTGGTGGTTTTCAGACTGTTTTTCCTATGAGATATTGCTGTTTTGGCCCTTCAGCTGTTGCTCTCCTTTATGTTTCACTACGTTATTTCTATTCTTTCTTTCTTCTTTTTTTGGTGAATACAAGGCTAGTCAAATAGTGCCTTGTCCATATGTGAATTCTGCTTTTGTTTTTGTTCATGATAATTAAGTCTCATAATCTGCCCTTTGTGTTTTATTTTACTGGAGAGAGTGCAGCTAACAGTGCACCGTTGCTCACCTAAAACGAACGTGTCTCGTGTTTTTTTTTTTTTTTTTTTTTTTTTTTTTACGCGAGAATTGTTCCTTTCCAAGCGTTGCTTTTACAGTCTCATTCTAGTTATCCCTTACGGAAAACACGGGGAAGGCAGGAGATAGAAATTCAATACGATGAGCAACACGAGAACAACGTAAAAGCGGGTGCCAACGTTTCGACGAGTGGACTTGTCGTAAAGATTAAGTTTTAAAGAACCTTTAAGAGGAAGCTTTAGCTCGGGCCCAACTCCGACGCGGCCTATTCAAACACATGTAAAAACGCAAAAACGTTTTTCTGAGATAACCCCTGGACCGATTTTAATGAAATTTGTTGCATTTGAGAGAGAAAGTTAAATTCTAGTGACTGTTTGAAGCGGAATTTTGATTTAGGGCTTGAATTTTGTTAAAAGGATTTTCAAAAATTCAGACGTTTGAAAAAAATAGAAGCACGAAGTTTACAAGCTAATAGCTCTGCATCAAGAACAGATATCGCGATTCTGTAAACGGCATCCATTAGACCATTCAAAGCGGACAAATTTGATATGTCAGTTTACATCTTACATGAATTTGTTACGTTGTTTACGAAGGTTCTGCAAAAGTTGTCATTACACATTACTCCATTTTTTGAGGTTCATGTGTAACATATCAATTTTGTCCGCTTTAGATGTGCTATCAGGTACAATTCACAGAATTGCGATATAATTTTTTCTTGCAGTGTTACGGAGTTGTAAACTTGATAGTTTCGTTTTCTGAAAATTTGCGATTTTTCCAAAATTTTTATGAAATGTTGACGACTTAAATCGAAAATTCGAAACCAACAGTCACTAGATTTTAAGCTTTTCTTTTAAATGCAGCAAACCCCGTCAAATTTAGTGCAGTGGTTGCCGAGAAAAACGAATTCTCCTTTTACATGTATTTAGATAGGAGCACCCGAGCTGAAGCTTCCTCTTAAGACTCAATCTTTACGACAAGTCCGCTTGTCGAAACGTTGGCTCCCGCTTTTACCTTGTTCTCGTTTTGCTCATCTTATTTATCCTTTAGTATGTTTATGCTTAGCTGTTATGCGTATGCGATATTTTTGTATTGGTTTGTGCTTTAAGTGCTCATTGTGCCTTTCAGAAACCAAGAGATGGCATTATGTTGTATTTTTAGTGTCCACTTTATTTTCATGAGACAGAGGTACCGTATTTTCGCGATTCTAAGCACCCCCCTTCTATTTTCGCGAGAAAGGTAGGAAAAAAGTTTGCATGCGAATCTAAGCACCCCGCTATTTGTTAGGAAGAGCGCGTAGCCAAGGCCGCCAAACGCGCTTGCTCACTCTGGGGGGCCAAGTGGACGTCGCGGTCAAATAATTTAAGTGCTCGATCACAAACAACTTCGACGGAATGGAAGACGACCTGCTGTGGGATACCGAGAGCAGCGGTTAAAACGGTGCGACGAACTCGAGTGGCAGTGATTGTGACTGAGCACCCTACACAAGCGGTGGGTTCACTGTCTGCACCGATTTTTCTTTCGAATGTTTGCAAAATAAAATGCTATTTCTCGCACCCATCTCGTCGTGATGTCGCAGCGAAAGGAGGTAGGGGGGAGTGTCATTCTAGATTTTTCGAATCTAAGCACCCTCCCTCACTTTGGGCATCGCGATGGTGAAAAAAAGGGGGTGCTTAGAATCGAGTAAATACGGTAATTTTTCATGAAATGCAGCAATGTTTTTGCCTGTAATGTCTGCAGTTTGTCATTGTATTTCACTGCACATATTATGTACATCATTACGTACTTGTCAAACGGTGGATACCAATAAGTGGTTTCACAATAAAGATGCTGGTGGTGACAACTTGAGTTTTTCTTGGCTCAGTAATAGTGGTAATTCTTTGATCCCAAACAATCCAGGACTGTCCGAGAAGCTGCGTACGCAAATGCTCACTGGCTGTAATAGCGTCTCAAGCAGTCTGGGACAACAAATTGAAGAGGCCCAGTGCATACATGCATGACGAATATAAGAAACAGCCAAAAGTAGTACAAAGCACATCCAGTGGATGTCAATGTGGATATCTATTAGATGTTGCGGATATCTATTAGATGTAATAAATATCTATTAGATGTTGTGGGTATCTATTAGGTGTAATATAAATATATCTACAGGATATTGTGGACGTCAATTAGATATTACATATATATCCAGCCCTGACATCCCCACAACATTCCACTAACATGTTCTGGATGCATTTGCGATGATCAATAGTACATAAATACGTTTTCTGGATAAATTTGGATATCTAATCGATGTACTGAATGTCGAAGCTGTACCATGTCATGCACATCTAATGGATGTATCTGGCTATCTGGGTAACGGTCCTTCCGGTCGAGTTATTTTGCAGTACTTTGTAAAGCTTGATGCCCGGGTGCCAGGTAAACAATGCTTAGAAAATCGTACCACGAAACTGTGAGGAGCACGAAAGCTAGCAAAACGTGTTTCCTCGGAATACCTCGGAGCTTTGCAGTTACCTGGACGGGGATGTAGGCTGGTGAGGCACACCGGATAGCACACGGAGACACCTCTGATTGTTGTCACCTGAGTGGTGCCTTAATTATAGTTCAGGGCTAGATACAATAATAACATGCTGAACGTGTGTTAGCATCGACAATGTTCAGACTTGACTCGCCTCCTATATCGATCCCGGGCCGAGTTGCGGCACCCGTTCGATGTTGCGGCTATATCGAAGCCTAGTAACGACGGGCTAAGAAGTTTCCCAATCCCGAAAGTTTGCATGTCGACACCTCTCAGGAAAACGCGAAAACTTGTCACTCGTCGTCAACAGCACGTTCACCGTGCGCCCTCCAGCGCGATCCCACATACCATCACGGCTCAGACGATAGACGGCGTTCTGATTGCAAAATGGCGGCGCCCTCAATAAAACGTGGCGCGTTTACACGACTGTGACACTAGCGTGTCGCATTTCTTAAAGCATCCCGCTAATGCTACAGCGTTTACCTGCGAGGCATTCCCCTTCGTCCGAAACCAGCCGGAACCTCTTTCCGGCACGAAACCGGCGATCTGCGTTCCGCCGGCAACCGGAGGAGAGTTCATGGCGGCAGCCGTCTCACTTTTCGTCTCTCTCCCTCATTACGATACGGCGGTGGTTTAACATACACCGCGCGAGGCGATGCGATTCGCCTTACTTGCGCATTATCGCCGTTTTCATATAGATCCGATGTGCTAGAAATGCGATACAAATGCGCCACTCACACTGGCGGAACCGGATGGAGTTGCCTTGACCACCACCTATAGAGGCTACCCTATAGGTCCCTGGCCACTTGTCGCATTCGCGTAAACGCCCTCTATATACACCGACGTCTGTGTCTCCCTCTACCGGACTACGTGGAAAAAACCCTCACTCTCGGATATAAGTTCGCGGTCAGCGCTTGTTTGAGTCTCGCATTTCCTCTTTTTGTCTCGTTTTTCATTTTCATTTCATTTTATTACCTTAAAGACCCCTTGATAGGGGTATTAGATAAGGGGTCTGGTTTCGCACTTTTTAGCGAGATGGAACACCAATTATAATCCGGTCTCATACCTCATCGCGAAGAGTAGCAGTGCCCGTTATCGAGCGGACGTATGCGGCAATACAATCCTAGACGCTTGATATTGGCATTTCGTGTTACTAAACGGCGGCTAGATTCTTGTTCTTTTGTCTGATTTAGCCGCGCTCTCTGCCCGATATCAGAGCCGATAGTTTTGCATAAATACACAACACGGTAACATGTCATATGCAGGAACCAACAGCGAGACGACCACAGAACCAAAGAGCTCTTGTGCGTCGCGCTGTTTTCCGAGGGCGTGATGAAAACTGAACCATCATTCTGTGCGTAAAACGTCAAGCACCGAAAATTAAGTTCATCGCAAAACGACTAGACATCCCCGGACGTCTCCGGAAGTCCACGTTCTAACAGCATAAGAAAAACACTTGATGTACAGGCCAAATATGTACGGTTGGCAACTCTGATAAGCATGTTCAATGGCATGGAGGGTATCTGAATGGCACGTAGTGACAGAGACCTGCGCTAGTTGGAATTTTGACATTTTGTGCCTTTCCAGTGTTTAAGGGAAAGACAATAGGACAGCGGACTCCCTGTCCTCTTTTCCGTGTTGCCTGCGTCCTCCCTGTTCTGTTTTACTTTGTTGCGGTGTGGTGACCATTTCACCGCCTTTTCACTGTTAAAGGGGATTCTTATTGTACCACTTCTTATTGAAGTGCAGGCATTTGAAAGTAAAATAGGCTATTTCAGAAATGCTTCGCCGCGAAAAGTACTTAAATGCGTTCAGCAGAAATGGAGTTATTGGCAATCAAACACGTCCTTCGCTGTGCTTCCGCTCCTTCTTCAATACCTTGCGCTGCGAAGGCCACGGCGGAGCGGGGCGTGCCCACATCGCTCCCGGCTACTGAAAGTCACCGTGGCGCGCAGTCCAAATTTGATTTTGACTGTTACCGTAGACGCCAGTGCTTCCGATTTTGGTGCCTACGACGCGCCAAACGCGGTGGTCCTCAGCGAGCCGCAGTGCGCTTAGCCAGTATTTAAGCCAGTCGACTCGTCGCGACACCCCGCGGCGGCCGCGGTATCTACGCTACGCAGCAGACCGCAGCTACATGCAACTGTAGTGCGCATGCGCAGCGTTTGCTTTGTGCACGACAGGGCTTGAGTGCGTGCTCGCGCTGATATGCTCATCTGACCGTGTTACGCGGTGCGGATTGACTTGGTCCTTCACCAGTTTGACCAACGGATAGCAGCCCCATCCAAGCTTGCGCACCTTTGAAGCGCTATCAATTAGTGTACCAAGCCGTCTAACCAGGAGCGGCCAGGAGTGCGAGCGCGCGCTAGTAAGCGTGCATTCAGTTTGCCCTTAAGTTTCGTGGGGTTCCAGGCTAGTTGAGCGTGTCATTAGTGTAAACAGTGCAAAAAAATATTTTTTTCCCTCCCGCAGAGTACACAGAGGAAAGCTCCGTGGGTAAGTGGCTGCCTCAAATTTTGGACGTGTTTACGGAGGTCACGGTGTACTGAGAAGTTGTTACTTTTTCTGCTGCCAATTCTTGCAGTAAGCCCCATAACGGTGCCCTACGAGAAGCAGCGTAAGTACTGGTTTGTACTTAGTACGATCATGACGAATTCGCGGTGTTCAACAATTAATGCCTCAGTGTATACACGTGCACTTTGACTCTAGGAGGCGAATGTAGAAAGAGTTCATCAGGCACAAGGACATAATACATGCAACTTAATAAGCTCGCCGGAATCCAGAAATAGAGAAGAAAGCACAGTCGCATGTTAAGAGTGCAGACATATATATTGACGTCGTTTGGCGGCGATTTCGACTGTATACGACAGTGATGATGTGGTGTGAACTGTTACCTTGCATGCAACAACTGCGTTTATCTAAGTAGTACACAGCGAGACGTCTTTACTCGAGGCGTTGTGGTGCGCCTTTGTTCGTAGCCTGCGAAAACGATAGCACTGTCATTCGCTCACACGGCTCATCGCATGGTGGGTGAGATCGATGAAACCTTTTATGCCTTAGGAGAAAGAGCTGTCCCGTGCGCGACGGGCCAGTCCCCGCTGGACACCCGCGGGCTTCCGTCACGCATCGCCCCCCCCCCCCCCCCCCCCCCGTGCTGCAGGGACGTCGCGACTGAAGGGTTGATTACGCTGGGGCACCACTTCCGTATTGTCGTTTTAACGTGGCGGTGCTTTAATGCGGCTTTGCGTCGGTCTGCACGCGCTGCGTCAGCTGTCGGCATGAACAAACCTGCACGGTGTTTTTCAGAAATAGCACACACGTTCCGTACCATACCTTGAATTAGAGGGCGAATCGAAATGTCTTCGTCTCCCTTTTTTTTTTTCTTAGCCAAATTACGGCTGTAAATGGGAAGTCAACATATCCATTGCCAGCGGTGAACGTTCGCGGTGTACGAGCAACGAAGTGTGATTCGTTTTCTATGGAGCAAGGGACGAACGCCCGTCAAAATCCACAGTGTTAGGTACGGGACCTTTTCCTGAGCCTCCTTCGAGTTCACCAGATCACATCGAATCGCGCCACAGCTAATTAAGGAGCGCAGAAGCACATCTACCCCGTTCCCGAGGCGCGGCACGTGCAAACAAGTTGGCGTCCCCCACCTCGTGCGCCGCAGGTGGAGCTATTCACTGCTTGACTGTTCCCGAAAGTGTAGCGGGAGCCTGGCACGGTTCCAGGTAACGCAGGTCCCGAGCAAAGCTGCTTTGCAGCACTGAAACGTCGCCCCTTTCCGCCTATTTTGACGGCGCTTGCAAGCCAGCAAGGCAATACCACAGAGAGAAGTAAGCCCTCGGACAATTGGAGCCCAAGGAGCGACCCTCTGCGCCGGGTGCGACACAATCGCACGGGCGCCTACCATTGGCCGAAAATGACGACACCTAAGCGGACTCGCCGATTGGCCGAAAATGGCGTCACCTGAGCGGGCTCGCCGATTGGCCGAACGTGACGTGACTTCAAGACACCGGAGGGCTTAAAAGCCAGAGACCGGGAGCAGCAAGAGAGCATTCCTTCATTCATCTCTTTCGAGCTTCTTGCCACGGGCCGCAGCGTCCGAGTTGCTGCCGGCCCGTAATGACTTTATGACTGTTAATTTCTTTGTACTCTCACTGTAAATAATGTAAATAAACCTCCAATTTTCATCTCAAAGTCCTCTTCAACTTCGGCCAACTCCCGCACTCAACGGCAAGGTCCAAAATCTGGGGAACAGCAATTGGGATTGTCCTCCAGATCCAACAAGAGGAATGCCGCCCATGTATGGGGAAAGGTGCCTCGCTTCGAGAAGCGTGAGGTAGTGGTGGTGCGAGTTCGCAAAAGGCCGTGAAAACTTGATGACACTGACCGCTCGGGGAGGCCACGCGCGTCGCTGACTGACGACAACTTGGCACAGAGGCACCTCTAATTTAGTTTCATACGATGATTACATTCTATGAAACTCTACGCATGAACCTATGCTCTGTTCCATACATAGCAGTCAACGCTGTGGAGGCTTGAGAGACTTCTTGCAGTGGCTTCGCTCGCACTTGGTTATAGTTCGATGTTTTTTCACCGCAATTGTGCGCAACTGTTCTTCATGTAGGCTCAGTATTGAATGAAACTAGTTTTAATCCTTAGAAACAAACACACTGTTGTATACGGCTCTAATGCCTTGTTATATATCATTTTTATTTTTGTTGTTCTTTCCGGTTTTTTTTATTTGCGGCCCGTCGCGAGGAGTCTCACGTGCATACTCACTCGCGCGAGCGAACGCTGTTGGCGCGCAGCGAAAAATGAACGGAATGCCCAGCGAAGCGTAGACGATACGCGCGCAGTGATAACTTTTCTTGACCGAACTTCTTGAGTAGCTTCCACAGCGTTGACTGCCAGGTATGGAAATGGGTATAGGCTCATGCAAAACCCCTTGATAATTTGGAAATAGCGACAATCTCCTCGCGCGCCGGCTGCTCACGGCACGCTCTTTCGTCTTTGCTCCCGCGGACGGGCCGTAGCATTCGATGGAGGCACATGGTTTTGGGTCGGTTGCGTGACCTAGTGGTGTGGAATATTGAGAAATTGTGACGACGGCATCGAGAACGCTGAAGGTAACGTTTATGAGGAGGTCGGTCTCTCCTTAAAGCCGTATGAATGGGGCATACTGATATAAAAGGAGCTTTGGGGCGATTTCTAAACGCCGGACATATTTTTCTGCCACATATGATAAGATGCTTTACTTTGTGCATTTGATCTAGCATTGCTTGTGGCACATCGCTCTGTGTGTGACTCAATACGCGCGTCTCAACAGCGTAACGACGTCGCACCACGCAATCTTACAAAATAGTGCACGTAAATCTCAAGGAAAGGCGACGACTTCGGCGTTTAGAGTGCAGGCTAATGCTATTTATTTCTTTCACAACAAAAGACGCACAGAAGAAACTTTTCCTAAGAAAACACGCGACAAATAACTATACCGCGATACATCTCGTCCCATCCTATATAGGTGCAAGACAGCAAAACAAAAATTAGCAAGGAAATACGCACCGGAGTTTAAGGTACACAACAGCTGATTTGACGGAACTATATACACTACGCTCGGGCATACTCTGGACGGCCTTCGAGGTGAGAGCGCTGACTAACCTCGGTGGTAAGCGCAAGTGATGCTTTGAAAATTATGTTGTCATGGGTCTGGCTCCCCAGTCTTTCTCCACGTTTCAAGGCAACGCATTTGAAGCGAAGAACGACACCCGCGGTAGCAGAAACTCACGTGTTATATTTCCTATGTGCCTCCATGCCTTTGACGGCAGGTGCCATTAATCGCTACCACGTGCCAAACAATCACAAACGGTCCGGCAACAATATGGGCGTACTCCTACCCAAAAGGCTTCGCGCACAAGGGCCCGCACGCAGTTTTACAATTGCTAGTAGGTACAGCGGCGCGTGGCGCTTTTGACGGTCCTCGACGTTTCTGCGCAGGCGCGAGTAACAGCGGGTACGAGAGAGAAAATCTGGGAGTTTTTGCTCCTTGAATATGTGAGTCTGCCTAGGACAACGTAGGTTTCTTGACGCGTGTTGTATGCGTTTGTCCCCTAGGTATGCCGGCATTGCTGAGTGCGGTCCAGTTTGTTTACGCTCTACCGCTGGCTGCCTGCGCGGTGAGGCGGTGGGCACGGACGCATCGTTCGGTGATCGCTCTGTCTGAAGGTGCGAGGTTCTGACTGGTGTTGTATAAGTCCCGGGTCGCTTCTTTAGTCGCGACGATAGATTGCATTTTTTTACAAGCACTGCTCCAGCAGGGCAGATGTAACCGCCAAACGGAGGCCTCAAGAGAGCACCTGAGGTTATATTAAAGCAGGCGGCGCAGGATCTCCGGGGCACCCAAGCGCTAGCGGGGGGATCCAAGCTTGGAGCAGGGCGGTACGTGGGTTGGGGCCGCGGAGGCCGAAGCGTGCCAGGGTGTGTTACCATAAAAAATTGGCTGTCCGCGATAGCGGACAGCCGATCTTATACTCTCCTAGCACGCGCAGTCCCCTGCGAGCCCCAACCCACGGACCAGTCCGGTTTCTAGCTTTGATGTCCCCGTTGCCGCTTTGGTGTCCTGGAGGCGCCGCCAATAATGCGAAATAATGTCACGTTGTTGTAATTAGTAAAAACATGATTGAATAAATATAATTGCGTCGAGCCGCCAACTTGCGATGCTAAGTTCAGCACTACCGCGCCCCGCAACTTCTGCCGGCACACCTAGGGACAAGCGCATACAACGCGCGCCAAGAAACTCCTCCGTAGTGCCTAGGCAGAGTCGTATATTCAAGGAGCGAAATTCCCCACATTTCCACGAGACGTTCATTTGTGTGATCGCCAACCGTTTGTGCGCAGGCACGAGTAAGAGCGGGCGCGAGAGAGGAAATCTGGGGGCTTTTGCTTCTTTGACTCTACCTAGACACTACGGGGGAGGTTTATTAGCGCATGTTGTAGGCGTTTACCTCTAGGCGTGCCGGCATTGCGGAGTGGGGTCGCGTTTGTTTACGCTCGGACGCTGGCTGCCGGCATAGTAAAATAGGTGAAGCAGCGGGCATGACGCCCGATTTGTCGGACGGACTGTCTCGCACATGCGGCGATTGTGTCAAGGGCGGATCATATCTGTCCCGCACCTTACGGCGATGTACCTTGTAAGTAACATCACATATGTTTCTGTGGGAGCAGTAGCGACCGTAGTAGAGCCCGGGCCGCATATATTGAAAATCTAGAAGGCAGAGCGCCGTAGCAACCGCGGTTGAACGCAAGTGGCTGAAAAATCGCCGGTGACGATGACTGACTCAGCATCAGCGCCGCAGGCGCGAGAAAGTCTGTCCGACGTACCTTCAGAGGCAAAGTTCTGAGTGGCATTGCAGAAGTCGCGGGCGCGGTAGTGCTGAACTTAGCGTCACAAGTTGGACGTAATTATATTTATTCAATCGTGTTTGTTACTAATTGTAACAATGTGTCATTATTTCGCATTATTGGCGGCGCCTCCAGGACACCAAAGCGGCAACAGGGACACAAAAGCTAGAACCCGGACTTCGTCCGTGGGTTGGGGCTCGCCGAGGCCTGCGCGTGCCAGAGGTGTATAGGATCGGCTGTCCGCGTAGCGGACAGCCAATTCTTTATGCGAACACCCCTTGGCACGCTTCGGCCTCCGCGGCTCCAACCCACGGGCCACCCTGCTTCCAGCTTTGATCCCCCCGCTACCCCTTGGGTGCGGAGATCCTGCGCCGCCTGCTTTATTATAACCTCAGGTTCTCTCCAGCGGCCTCCGTTTGCCGGTTACATGTGCCCTCCTGGAGCAGTGCTTGTAAAAAATCCAATCTATCGCCGCGACGAACAAAGTGACTCGCCACTTATACAACACCAGTCAGAACCTTGCCCCTTCAGACACAGCGATCACAGGCAGTAGGCGCTGCCCGCGCCTACTGCCTCACCGCGCGGGCAGCCAGCGGCCGAGCCTAACAAACTCGACCGCACTCCTCAATGCCGGCATGTCTAGGGGACAAACGCATAGAACACGGGCCTCCTTAAGAAACCTCCTCTGTAGTGCCTAGGCAGAGTTATGTATTCAATGAGCAAAAGCCCCCAGATTTTCTCTCTCACGTCCGCTCTTACTCGCGCCTGCTCACACACGGCTGGCGATCCCTCAAATGAACGTCTCGTGCTTCAGAGGAGGATGGCTTGACGAGGCTAGCGGGATCACGTGACGTTCCCTCCTTGTTGTTTTTTTTCCTTCCTCCATGAGCCGAACCACCGCCTTCTCTATTTTTTTCCAAAAAATGTAGGAGGCGATGGCCTAATAAACGGAGGAAAGAAATAAAATAGGAGAGGCCCTGACGTCGCATTTTTGAAGCCGGAAGTGTAGCCATATTGGTGCGCCATCTCCCTTTCCGATTAGGGGACCTGCGATCGTACTGGCACCGCCATTAAACAGGTTGTCATCGCCGTGCCTGCGCTAGGGTGGCTAGAGTGGCTAGGTAGGGTCTAGCCACCCTACCTGCGCTGTGCTTGAGTTGACCCGATTCGCATGACTCGTTGTTGGTCGAAATTGTCATTTGAAGCCTTCTTAGAAAATACCCGCGGAACCACACTCACCCAGACAAACAAGAGATACTGCGGCAACAAGCGCTACTACTTATTGCAGCTTTATTCTGCACAGAAAAATAATTTTTCACGGGAACCGGGGCGCATGCGCTTCTTGCAAACGACAAGTACAGATGACGAGTGTGTCTCCTCTTGCGCCTCCACTCAGCTCGCCGGAGCAGATAGGCGCGAGCTTTGAATTTGCAATCGCTATACGAGCCGCCGGCGCGCGTGTGCCGCCGACGCGCGTCAGAACAAACTTTACCAAACGTATGTAACAGTTTTAGTGAAGCAGACGCGCTCCTGTGCTTTTCCGTGGCACGTTGAAGAAGACGAATACTCGCGCCGTGATTACTTGAGTGCTCCTGTTACTCACACTCATCTTCAAACACAACTTTCAAGCAAGCTTACACACCACACTCAAAGTTAGCTTGTCTCGCCAACAGAATGTGCTGCGATAAAGACGCGGGCCGTGAAACTTAGCTCACTCTTCAGAAGCCTAGAGCAGCAGCGAGAGCCTCAGGAGCGCGGTTGCTACGGTAACGTAGACGCTTGGGGTACTAATCCCAGCGATCATTTGCGAAAAACAGCACGTGACTTGCGCCACACTTTCTCCAACACGTCCGTGGTGACCTCTCCTACGCTTTCATCCCTCCATGGCTTAACATTAGCGACGCGCTCGCGTGTTCCCTCTAACAGAGGACCAACTTGTGCGTTACACACGTTAATAATAGCGTTATATTGCCCGATCAAGCACTGGAGTGGACGCTTATTGACGAGAAACAACTAAACAGTCAGTAGAAATTGTATACAGCCTAAATTAAAGTTCACAGCCAAGATGTTATTGTAGTTGAATCGAATTACGAAATTAGCTTTATTAAAAATTCGCCGTTGTGTTTTCCGACAGCATTACACCAATGTGCGGTCGCTAGTTTTGCTGGCCTGCAACCTGTGTCAGCGAAATAAAGTCGAGTGTGCTGCCTTGAAGATTTTAGTGCATGTGCGTTAACAAGACTTGCTGTTGCCAGAGCAAAATGTGTGAAATTTATAAGTGACGTGTAATGCAGACGAGGATGAGGGTCATAGTGAACTACTTTCGTTTTAATAAAACAATATTTACAGTTCGAACGCTTGATGAACGCATGAGCCCGCCAAGTTGTGGTTATATTTGAGAACAATCCACATACATACCGAACATATAAGTGGATATGTGCGGTTGCTTGGGCTATAAGTTGCTTGGAGTGACATTTGCCCTCGTCCTTTCAGTGGACCCCGAGTGCAGTATTCTGGCAGCTGACATCTACGTAAAGCGAAGCATTCTTGATGTGATTGGCTCGTGAATCATGTGTGTGCATATAGTTGTTACGACTGACATTTAGCATTGTTTACCTTCCCTTCTCAACGATTAATGCTTCACCGGCAAGCCTGCAGCTGTGCAAGGCCGTTCATGCTGCATCGTCCCCGGGTAAGCAAAGCTGGCGGGCGCGACGAGCGCCCGCCTGGAGTAGACGGGACGCGACATGACACGCGAAGGCGCTCGCGTCGAGGCGCCCACAGCCGCTGTACCTTGATGGAAGCAGCAGCTGACTGCCACGAATGGCCCACTAATTCATCAAAGGGGTCAGCGTCGAGGACTTCCGTGGGAGCGTCTTGCAATAACGTGCAACATTGGAGACGGAATGCGGCGGGACGATGCGACGTCATAGGCGGGATTTTGCGATCGGTTGTGGTTATACGAGAAGATGCACAGTGAATTTCCCCGACGAGAGAAAGGGGAACAAGAAGTGCATAAAAAGTGGATCTGGAGAGCTGTGGGAATGTGCTCCGACTCCTACTAGTATCGTACGGGTGCTCCAATTCGTACGTGTGCTCCTACTCATGCTCGTACTAGTACTCGAACTCGTGCTAGTGCATGTAAGCTCTCATCATGCAAATGTGTAAAAACCCTTTTTCTCATCTCTCGGACGTTGCCCTGGACCTCTAGATCACCCGGCAGCTGACACATCACCAGCCACGGAGCCGTAATGACCGTTCCGACGCAGAGTCGCAATAACTGTATGACAGCGGTGGGATACGCTGGGTCCCAATAATATGAAGTATGGTTTTAAAGGTATAACTGTATAACTATTAGTATTGAAGAGCAGCATGTTATACGAAGAAATGATTTTATTTGAAGTTAATTAAAGGCAGGCTGGAGGCTACAGGTATATACACACATATACACATATTTACGCGTAGTACATCACACATATATTATTTGCTAAAATTTCCAGTGGTTATCCATAGTGTCGTGTTACACTCGTGGTGTTTCTTATCCGTCGGATTCTTCAAGTGCAACTGCGGATCAAAACGCGCCAAGCGTCTAAGTGCGCTGGCTTGCTCGCGAGAGTGTTCTATGCCGCTTGTCCACGCCTGCGTCCACCGCGTTCGGCGTTAAAGGTCAGACACGTACAAAAAAGTGCCCGGAGCTCGGCGCTTCGCGTTAGGAAAGCTCAGCGACGCGGGTTCTTTTTTCCCACCGACGGCGGCAGGCATGGGCCTGCGGATGGCGTGCGTCGAGGACGGCGACTGCCAGGACGAGGCGAACCTGGTGTGCGGCTCGGACGGCTTCGACCGCGTCTGCCTCTGCGACAGCGGCTACGTGGAGGAAGGCAGCGACTGCTCCGAGAGCCCCGCCCAGCCCGGGGAGCCGTGCGACGGCCGCATGCGCTGCGCCAAGCGCACCAACATGGTGTGCGACCAGTTGCTCAAGCCCCCGCGCTGCGACTGCATGGCCGGCACGCTCTGGCAGGAGGACAAGTGCGTCGCGCTGTTCGGTACGAAACCCGCTGCGCTGGCATCATCTGGCTCGCTCCAAAACACGCCCTGAACGCCGCCGCGCATGCTTATTGATGGGCTCTGGTGGATAGTGCACGCCTCTTACACCGTGCTCGGAGCCCAGAAACCGAAATCGCTAGGTATAATAATGCTGTTATTAAATTATTTATCCGGTGTATATGAATCCCACGGTGTGTATCGTGCTTCCTGAAGTAGTACGCAACGCTTCAATTGAAGAACGCATGAACGAGAATTTTCACGTCTCCACGCCTTTAAACATTCGCATTACACGTCCGTAACCACCGCCCTGCCTTTCTCTCTCTCCGACGTTCTAGGGCTCGCCCGCTTTCTAAGCATGCAATGGCGCAGCCGAAGTCGCTATGTAATCAGCACAAACAATAAATGGGTGTTTGTTCTTTATAAGCCTGCCCCAATGTCTTCAACGACAAGGACATTAGGTTTGTTGTGCGAAACAAGCATTAATTGCTGCATCATATGATAAAGCATGCAGTTATGAGTTGTTCTGTAGAGTAGAGCACATATTTGTTTCACCGCAAGAACAAATTTGGCGGCAAATTATGCTTTTATAGGTTTAGCTGTTTCTTGTCAGCATTATTGTGATGACTTATATGTAAGGAAATGAAAATGCTAGCAGTGCTTGCGATAAACATAGCACTGGGCCTGTCCTGCTCCAAGAGCTATTGGCAACAGAGCAACAAAAAGTACGCGGAAGAAAATGAAGAAGGCATATTTTTTGGCTTGCGTCAGTCACCGAAAAAAAAAATTGTCGTAAGAGAAATTGCTCTAAAGGTTCCCGCCTAGATATTTAGGCTTCCAATGGGCCAATAAAGAATGACGTTATCAAATCTTACAGGAACGTGCACTTAATTTAATTGCGAGGAATACGTGGCTCCATTTTTTTGCAACAGAGTTTCAAGGTATTTCAGGTACTTTTTGCAGGTCTTCTGCAAATATAATCGTAACTGCATGGTTAATTTGTCTCATTAGAAACTTGTTTCTATTAGGTGATATCTAACGTTGTTGATTTTTATGGGGCTATAAAAGGAAGTCGTCGAAGTGTAATACGGCCGGTGCGACCTCAGAAGCCACGGCATGCGTATCGTAAATAAATAAAACAATCGGACACGACGTACATCGGCATTGCGAAAATCTACGATCGCCACTGTCCCAAACAATAAGAGATATATCTGCCGCTGGACGCCGAAGTATGTAAACCGAGGCATATGCGCTTCGTTCTTCGGTTGAGCGCGCGCTGCCGTCCAAGACGCGCAGTTATGTCTGCAATTTTTCTTTCTTTCGTACTTCGTTGGCTTTCTTTTTTTTTTTCAGTGCCCGAAAGTAAGAACTATGTAAACGATAACGTCAGACCACGTTTTTCAAATAACTACGACATACGCCCTAAAACGGATAGTTAAGATAACCTCGACTAATGGCCTATATAATCGCACTGCAATATATTCTGAGCAACTCAAGACGACCACGGACGATATACCGTTGGTCTCATTCGTGGAAGGTGTACCGCTCTGTGTTTAAAGTTTGCTTCTCTAGTTACGTGAAATACGCGGTATGGTACGCGACAACTTAT
Source organism: Dermacentor andersoni (assembly GCF_023375885.2). Taxonomy (NCBI): domain Eukaryota; kingdom Metazoa; phylum Arthropoda; class Arachnida; order Ixodida; family Ixodidae; genus Dermacentor; species Dermacentor andersoni. Next base: position 9,152,740 of record NC_092817.1, on the reverse strand, counting down.
GCTTATAAAATCGCCACTATGTATTTCTTTAGAAAAAATTGAGATTTACTTGGGCATATCCGGCCTACACAAAGACCTGCCTATTTTTTTTTTTCACAGGAAGATAAAAAATTCGTGTCGTATAAGGGGGTTAATCCTCTCAAGCGCGTGCGCAATCCCCAAAAAAGCACGCAAGGCTGGCTTCTCCGCAATACGACGCTTTGATGGGAGAAGCTTGTTTCTGCAGGCGTTTTGGGGTCACGGGATTTGAGATAATTCTCGTAATGAATAACCTTAAATTCAAAGTTTCAGTGCGTAGTAGCCTTTGCCACCGAGGCAGTGATGAATTAACTTAAAAGAGTGATGACTTCGCAGAGCAGAAATTCAGATTTGTAGCGGAGCCCGTGTCTCATAAACTTTTGCCGCCGACTCTACGTACTTTGTGTGTCTGCAATACCTATGAGTCAGTTTAACTGGAAACACGCACTTTTTTTAAAAATACTTTTCCTGTTGCAATAAAGCATCCGCTCGTGCAGTGGATGTTTTTCTCTTAGCGCGATGGTGATTGTCGAATAGATGTTCCTATTAAAAAAAAAAAGCTTAGCATATCTTTGCAGCTTTCAGTGATTTACAGCGATAAGTCGCCATCACTCGCTCCACTTCACTAACTGCTTGTGCGCTGTGTCGTTCGCGTCGCATGAGCTTTGGCTTCAGCCAACCTCCAATTTTTCCGTCTCTGGCACTCCGCCATTTAGGATTGCCTCCTGTTGAAAATTTTCGCATGTTTAGATTGATTGACTCCTTTCTATTCAAATATTATCTCCTATCTTTTAGACCATACAACCATTCGAGTAGACGAGATGATGGTGATATTAAGTCCCGTGCATCATATACAGCCAAACCCAGATTCTTAGGACTTGTACGCTTGTTGAAGTAAAAGCTCGAGTGCAGCCTCAGCCACAGTTATAGAAGAAAGCCGGTGAGAGCTTGAAAATGTTCCGTCAATAACTACAACGCACCCGTGCAATGCCGTAGGGCACGTGTACACATCGAGCCTCACACGCGCGCACGTTCCGTCGCTTTTTACACCGACAGCTGTCGTAGATTTTTTGTTTTTTTCGGCTAGTGGAAGCTGCAAACCCACTCCGGTTGTATACCATAAGCTGCGAGGTGGGGACGGGTACACATGGACGAAGCTTCAAATATGCATGGACACTGTGGCAGGCTGGTGTATGGTCAGTCTCGTGCTCCTCTTGTGACGTGCATCTTTTGCTCCGCAGAATTGACTGGCAATCAAGAGGAAGAGCGACCGCAAAACACGACAGGTAAGCTGACGCCGACAAGCATAGCGCGGTAATGATGTGCAGACACACGGCACCGCGCCTCTCCTGTACACACTTTCGTCCTCTCTGAGGCAGTAATTAGAGCGATACACTGCAGCAAACAAGAATAAAATGTTTGACTGCGATAGCAATTACATGGACACTCCAAGCGCGTTTGCCGTCGCCGTTACGTTCCGTATAAAGTACAAATGCGATAACACCGTCGCCGCGCGTCGTACGCTGTATGTGCAAGTGAAAGCACGCGAGGGAAGCCGACGATGGCGGCTCAATCTGGCGCGCGCGAAGGAAGCGAAGAGCAAACGCGCCGTGTCGCGCGAACGACTGTGGGGGTATGGGGGGGGGGGGGGGGGGGCGACGATGAGCTGCGCATTTCGCGACCGGGCGCGAGAGGAACTGATGATCGCGGCTCAATCTCGCGCGCCATGTATGCAGGAAAGCGGGTAGGCCGCACAGGAGGGGGGGGGGGGGGGCGGCTTTGACTCCGCCAAGTGCGCATACTTCGGACGGCCGCTCCGTATATTGAATCTGCAGGCGCATCATACCTTTGTCCGCGCCGCTCTTGCGTCGAAGCGATAGACCGCACGAAGGTCACTTCGCTCGCTGCTGCTGCCGCGCTTGCTCACACGAGCGTTTTGACAGCGAGTATCCGCGCTCATCGAGTGCGACGAGTACGTGTTTGCTTGTGCGCGCTGACACCATGCTTGTTAATTCAGCTATCAAGCGAATGTTTCCAAGTTTATACGGCCGATAAAACTATACCCTTACTTCGTATAGCTGTCTACAAACTTGCTATCGCAATCGATGCTTCGGCTATTGGGCGAAACTGCGTATTTTTTAAAGGGAGCTCTCGAATATATTCTTCATACTATAATGGAACAATGTAAACAGCTGCCCTTAAAAGGGCCCCTCACCAGGCCCCAGAGCAAATTTTGGTTATACGCTGTAAGTTGTTACGTGTCCTCTAGGGAGCGTTCTGCCGCAAACATTTTTCAAATCGGCTCATTAACAGCCGAGATAGAAATATTTCAGTGACGCGAACCCATGATTTCAGCAGGAGGGCTCCACTGCCAAGCAAGACACTCTCTCTACTCGCCCCGTCTAGCCTTCGCAAGCGAAATTCCTTCCCTGCGTTCTCCCATACCAGACCTCGAGGATCGCGTAACGCACACGTTACAGGCCCCGCCTTCACTTTTTTTTCTCCTCGCTGTTTATTTTTTTCCTGCGCTACGCATTTCCGCTGACGGCGTCGCGCGCGCGCGAGCTGTTGTCTCGTTCGCGCAGCGCACGATTTTGCGCGCTGTGCACAAGGGAATATGACCAGCGGTATAATTCAGTGCTACACGAATACTGAGGCAGAACAAGCGGATCGCAGAGCATGATCACGCGCCGGAACACGGTAGAAAATGGCATAGTTTCGGTACCTGCGCACGTGACCGCACGACCGTGGGAACAAGCAGACGAAGCGGAAGTATATATCTCTCTTGCTTCGGTGCGAAGTAAAACAAAAAAATATGCAGACATTCCGTTTGTGTGTTTTATTATTTCTCTAAACTTCAGTTCAATTCAAGCAACACGTCACACAAATAACAGATGGTGCCTTGAATAATTCTCGAAGTCGCGTGTCACCACGAGCGACGTCACTGCGGACGACTACGTAGGCGCAAGGGCACGACTACGTCACCGTCCGGCTTGGAGCGCGACGACCGCGAGAAGGAAAAAGCTGCGTTCGGTTTGAAATTTCAGACCTTTCTGCGGCGCGTAGCGTTGTAATACTTTGCAGACACGATCATTATCGGTCAACGTATGCTCCGCGCTTGTCAGCTCAAAATGGCCAGACCTGGTGATGGGCCCTTAACTCCTGCGGTATCACCTCTAGTCAGAACGTATCTTATCACATTTTTCTGCCTCAATTTCCTCTCATGAGCTCTTTATTACATTCTTTTATTTCAGTATTTTAAAATTACAATCTTTACTCGAATTGAATCATTCGCTTAATCATGCGAATACCTTTCTAGAAGTGCTCCACTATTTGCTAGCATTGACAATCAAGGTCGATGATTTATGCTCAATTTTTTTTACACCTAACCGGAGATTATTTGACGTAAATCGGGTTCTTTTCACATTATTTCTTATAGTTTGTTTTTCCACACTACAAAGCCCATCTCTTGCTCCCGTTTTCTGAGAAAAGCCTGCCGGATTGACTACATGCATGCTTACAGACTGCAGTTTTATCCAATCCGTCACTATGTTGTGTACGTAGTGCCTAGTTAGTAGATCTATGAGCAGGCTGATTTTGCGGCCATGATGGCTCGTGCAAATGCTGCAAATACGCTCGGCTATAGTTCCCGGTGGTTAATTGCTTCAGGCTGGCACAGTCTATATACTTAAATAATTATTAGGACGTGATCGAAGTTTTCTACGTTGGAAATCATTCTCTGATGACTTGACATAACCGGAGGCAAACGGAGCGCCCAGTACGACACGTGCACGCATGCTGTGCCTAGCCTTTAAGCCGAAGCACACGCCGGCTCACAACAGGGCCCTTCTTTTTTTTAACCTACACTTAGTGCAGGCTCCTGCAGACGAGTGTAGTGCACTGCACTTGGCTAAGTGGGCTGTAGCCAATCAGAGCAGACTGCACGTCTTCTGCATAAGAGGTGAAAAACGAATGACTTCGCACTTGCTGGCTATGCATATGCCCTTGCCTGAAATTAAAGAAACAATGCACGAGTTTTCAACAAATCTAGAGAAACTGCAGCTAAATACATCGCGATTGCGCAGCGCACAATGCAACTTCTCTCTGCATATAATGCCACACAGCGCCTGAAACAGCCTGCACCATCCACGAGTAAGATAATTTTGCCTTCTTTGAGGATTAGCTCACCTTCCTCTGTGACCATCTGGGACACACGGTTATGCCAGCACTTCGCTTTTCCGTCCCTGCAGCGAACTTTCACTATCGTCTCCATATAAAGTCGCACAAAATGGCACCTCATGTTAGCAACGGCTGCTGTTTGTTGTCTGCTACCTACACTCATTGAAATTGCAGTGTAGAAAGTGTAGTTTGCATGTTTCACTATTGCTATAAAAAATGTCTTCGTGTATATAGGTGAATATAGCTGTATATAGCTGTATATAGGTGAAAAAAAAAAGGCAACTTTCTACACTACCTACACGTCTAGCCAGCGTAGGAAAAAGAAGAAAAGGGCTCCAATCCACACTGTGAAGGTGGTCGGCCAGCAAAGCTGTGGTATCACCCGATTCGATAAACCAATGTGACGTAGCCTTGAACTGGGTCCTGCCGAGCCCGAGCACAACGCCGTTGTGCATATTGACATTGCTGTTCCTTTCATCGCTCATCGTATTAGCGCTGCTCTTCAGGCGTCCCAACTGCATGTGGCTTGCTTTGGGCAAGAACGGCTGCGTGCTCCCTAGCCAGAGCACGACAACGTTATGTATACAACATCGACATTACTGCTCCCGTCGCCGCTTATCATGTTCACGCTGCTCTTCGAGAGTCCTATGTGTCACCTTTCTATAGCACTATCGCAACACAAATGAAATAAGTTCTAGGTGGGTCCTTTTTTACATATGAAAGTGTAGTGACGTCACTCTCTGCTTCGTATACTAGTTGCCGCTTACCAGAAACTGCAGCTTATGCAACCGTAATCTTCACCGGGAAACGCTTGCGCTGAACGCTATATGCAAAGGTGAGCTTTCTTGTTCCCTTTTCTGTCCCCCGCACGGCCGACACTACCATCAGGTGGTGCTGCAAGGAACCCAGCAACGCAGGCCTTCTGCTGCGATTGGTTGAGTTTTTGGCTACGGAGACAAAGAAATCCCGGGATTTTAGTTATAGCCTTGCTCTAAAAAATTGCCCTGATAACACTCGAAGGAGCATTATGGCGATGCCCGCGGGGAGCTTTCTTTGGAGAGGCTTACCGGATACAGTTGGCGATTTCCCTACTACAAAAGTTACCAGCACATTTGGCCTCTACAGTGGAGAATCTGTTTAACCAAGGTCTCTAATTCAGACCTTTTACTATTTCCAGCCGAAGACAGCGAAGAGCCGTTTACAGTTGTGCGCAATGAATCGACGCCGCAGCCATAGAGGACGCGCTAGGTTCGGCAGCAAAGACCCTCACGACGCCGTGGACGACACTGATTTTGGTTGATTTTTGACAATTACAGTTCTACCATTCGGGTTTACAGTGCCTGTACGTTCCTGTGTTAAATAAATGCTGACTGACATATCATTTCCGGCTTCATTTTCTTCCTTTGAATAAAGGTTCTGGACCTTGAAACCTTAAAAAAAGAACTTCCTGGCTTTTCTTAGTGCACCCTAGCTTTTATACGGGCAAGTTTTGCTTTTGTTTCCCAGGATGTGTATGTCTTGTGGTAGAGATGCAGAAGGTGATCACACAAGAGCAGAACATGGGGACAATGTGGGCTGAACAGCAGCGAGAAACATTGGGTTACGCAGTAAGTAGCAGCATACCAAGCCACCGCTACAAAGCGAAAGCGGCTATGGGAAGAGGCCTCTACTGCAGGAGATACAACTTTTGTCGAGTCTTACGTCATTCTGGATTTTATTAGAGCATACCACATGAAAAACAGGGAACCAAATCAAGAAGCGCAGCATGCTGCAATACCTTGTCTACTCGTGTAGCAATACCGCATGATAATCTACATGGATGAAGTGGCATCGCACACGCCACCTCAGCAGTGTATTTGGCCAAATCTTTGGGTCAGCTTGTAGCAGCCAGTGTTGCCCGGCATATCATCCATGGCTCAAGAAAAGTGACTGCTGTCACCTCCAAGGTGTAAGGGAAATGACAGCTCCTTACCATGGTGCCCTGTAGCTTATCAGTGTGAAAAACACTGTACACATTCGTTTATATGTAGCGTGTGACTAGTGAATCAAAGATGCTAGCACTTAACTGTTACGGTTAACAAACAAATAGTTCGCACGGCCACACATCTGCCGAACTCACCGGTGAAATCAGCGTATTGTATGTCATACTGAATTATGCACAGTTATACCTTACGGCAGGAACTGTACACGTAGACCAAGTGCTAGCATAGGTCTCTAAGCACTTAGTTTGCAAGCACTGCCACAATAGTGCAGCAGAGGAAGGAAGGGTAATTAAAGGGCAGAGGAAAGGATATGAAATAGCCCTTTGTTCCTGACCTTTTACTTTCCTGCAAACAGGAAAGTGAGAATGTTGAATAAACAAACAAACAAAGCAAAATATAAAGACACAGATTGTGCTGTCAAAGGGGCACTAAATAGAAAGGCAATATCAATTAAAACTGACAGTGTCCTTTTAAAACTTCATAATAATTAGCTTCACAGTAATAGGTTAATTTTTAGAAGATAAAATGAAGATGAAAGCTTCATTTTTGAATTTCAGACGAAAGCCCCGGTGCCAGTATGTCAGTGTATGTCACAAAATACAAAGCATTTTCTTGTAATATCCGACTTGGTGAAAGTTCTTGAAACTTCCCAAGTCCAGTCTTTGGCACTTTTAGAACACAATGTAGTCCATTTTCTTCTATAAACGTTTACCCGACATGCGCAGACGGTGTCAAAATTCGCGACATCACAGTTAGCTGGTGCAGGAACTTCCAAGGCGGCGGCACCTGTCTTTTGTATTTGCATGTTTTCTGGCTCAACAGGTCTCATTACATGCTAAGAGTGCCCTTTTGGTATTATAGAAGTTCAATTTTGCCAATGCAGCTCAAATAATTTTGCTCGTTAGTGTACCTTTAAGCACTTATGCATAAAACATGCTTTCATTCCTGTTGATATTTCAATTAGGTAGATTGCACATAGTAGTGAACTTCTAAACAAACCTAGCGGTCATTCCGAACACTAAGGTGCAAGATTGATGTGGGGCTAAGACTTTCACTTTATTCTCCCGTAAGATTCACAGGACAAAATGGATACTCTTGTTTTATGCACAGATGTAGCCAAATTCTAGAATTTTGGTCTTTTGTATTCTGGTGTGGCACTGTAAAAAAAGAAAACAGCAGTTATAACGAGCAGTGGGAACAATCATGAGAACAAATTAATGACCAAATGGGCCGGCAACAGAATTTTCATCTAATACAAAAAGATGCAGGATGTATGCTTCGTCATTTTACAATCAAGAAACCAGCACTACTCACTTTTATTTAAAAAATTCGATCTGTCTACACCTTACCAGGTTACAAGAAATGTGTGTTCTACGACATAGTAGCAACCCACAGTCCTGTGGCAACTGCAGTCGGTGCCCTGTTCCAGAGAGTACCACAATTGGGCATACAGGAACTGATAAGGAAGAGTGCATAATGAGCTATAGTACATCAAATATGAGACTGTTGTTTGATATCGCCATGCTCACACAATAATTTTGTCAATTTGGAGCTTCAGGCACATGATTATTGAAGTGTACCTTGAGGGGACGCTCGACTTGCATGCGCCCCCAGATATTGTTTTCCCCACGTGGCTTGCATCTCCTGTAAACTGGCTTCACCACGTGACTTTGTGCTGCTGGCGTCAGTGTGATTGCAGACTAGCACGAGAGATGACGCACATGTTGCACTGCTAATGCCACCTAACGGCAAGGTTACTCGGGTAGCCTGTTCCTTTTTGCTGTGTCGGCTAGCTGCGCGGACTTGTTGCACGCTCGCCAGCCATTCGCGGGACCGTCCTGCGAAAGGCTTAGGACCAGGACACCGGAATGGATAAACACAATCATTTGAACACGCCACCGTTTGCGTGACCGTACACATGAACGATTAAGCATTGGTGTCCAGCATGGGGGCCAACATATTCGCTTGCTATCCCGTCGCGGTGAGTTGGAATTCATCGATTTGTCGGGCACCCATCGGCATGTTCGATTGGCAGTAATTTGGCTGACTAGATTGGTCTATAAAAGGAACATTAAATGCCCTTGTGATTGTCTGCACTACCGTGTTGTCGTTCCTCTGTCCCGAGAGCACATTTGAGACTTTACAACCTATGTACACCTGGCATAACCTCTCGGGCATGCCTACTTAAAGCAAGTAGACGAAAGATATTATTTATAATACATAAAATCTATGTGAAGATACCTAGGGCATTGTTGCACAACAAAAACCGCTGGCCAACACTGTCAAGTCACATCCACATGGATTGTGAGGAAACATATCCAGAAATCCCAAGTGACATGCATTGATGGCAAGGGCACTGGCAGCCTTACTGCTGCAAATTGTTTTATCACTGCTAGTGGCACTTTTATGTGGCCTAAACTCACCCTTACATTTCTACTAACAAGAGGCCACAAAACTGCGCCTAACGACATCTAGTGGCTTAAGTTACATAGTGGGTAAAATACTACCTTAACAAATCGTACACTAAGAAAAAATTCTGCAAGTTTACTTTCCCTTGAAATTCCCAATCTTTCACATAGCTCAAAACAAGATTTAAGAGGCTGGCTACACCACAGCCACATAACTGAACTTGAGTGAAAAGCATTGAGTCAAGCTAATGCAATAGATGAAGTGCCTCCATACTGTTAAAGAATAAGGCAGGATGAGAACATAAAACCAGCCCCCAATGATGCCTACCTTATTTACACTTGAAAAATGACAGTCGACCACTGTGAATAGAAAGCTAATTGCACTGCATGTGGATGTGAGACAAGATGCAGACTGGAGAACTTTATTCAATCTTCTTACAGATGCCATCTCCTAGTACGGCCCATGTGACCCTACCCTGGACAAGGGCACATGGCTGAGCAGAACTGCCAAGCCAGAGCAATGCATGCACTGCACAAAAGATCCATCAATTTATCTCAGCTATCTCGATCAGATTTTTCATGTCCTGTGTTATCTACAAGAAGTGTGCCTTCTTTAATAGCAATTTTCTCGGCAATCAGAATGCATCTTGGTGCAGAACAAATGCTCGAAGATTTTGATAAGTACACGCTATCACTATAGCTAGACTCAATGCTTTTAAACACAGTGTAACAGCAACAGATGCAATCGGATTGCATTTTTAACTTACTTGGTACATAATTAGGAACACAGACAAAAAGTACTTTGCGTCATTCATGACAACTATAAACGATAAATAGCTCATTTCATTTTGTATAACTTTTCCTCAAACCATGGGTCAGTTTATGTACAATATCCAGAGATGATGATGATGTACAGAGTTTTGTCGTGCAAGGGCTAATGATGACCAAAGAGCACCAAGAAATTGTGTGATGTAGTCAATCATGCAATCAATCATAAACAGTATTTGTGACATGGGTGTATAGTGGCCTAAAATTTTCACTGTAAATAGGGTAAAATATGCTATATCTGTAAAAATACGACGACATATGAAGTGCAGCTATGAAAGGTGATAACAGTAGAGTGTTCTGTTTTGTTGTACATGCCTCTAAAATTTGATGGTCATTCCATCAAATTTTTCTGCTTATGAGTGGTCAAAAAGTGCAAACATGCACTTCATATGGAATTTAACTGTGCATTCTTCTTTCAGTAATGCCTAAGGGCGAAGAACAGGCGCCTTTAGCACCTCAACCTCGGCTTGACTTAAGCCTTGCACAAACAACAAAATCCAGTAGAAAAGCGAGGTACATACAGGCCCACAAAGGTGTCTCCTTCAGCCTTTCGACGAGCAATAATCTGCAAAAAAAAAAAAAAAAAGCCATTTATTATACCAAGTAATTAAGAGCACCACCTGCGGTATGAAGCAAGGGCAGTGCTAGAAATTTCTGATGGAGGAGAGGGAGGCACCCCTCCTTAGATCTCCAATCCGGGTATGAAGAATACAACCAACTAAATTATAGGTTTTAATGTACTGAAGTTGCACAGTCAGCTATGAGGGATCCCTTAGTGGAAGTCTTCAACCAACTGGGGTTCTTTAACTTGTACCAGAAGCACAACACACAAGTTTTTTGTATCCTACACCCATTAAACTGTGGCTGCTGCGGCCGAGAATTAAACCTGCAATGTTGTGCTGTTATGTATTTGGCAGCAGAACAATTGCCGGCTGTTGAGAAACGGATGACCAGCACTGAGGCTTGGAAGACAAATCCTACTTTATTCTTGCGGACCATGGTTATTGTGCAGTTTTTGACAAGCCACAGATGGCAAAAATTTTTGAAGAGAGGCAAGTCCTGGCGAGCGTGGCAACCTTGTCTTAAGGAACCATAAACAGAAAGCAAGTACCGCAGATGGATACGCGCACAGCAACAGAATGCCACAGCCACCGAGATGAACAACATGAACACACCTGATTAATCTTCTGCAGCTCTCGGTCGAGCTTGGCCTTGTCATCCTTTTTACCAGCAGCACGACGTGTCTTACGGCCATCTGCCATCTTGACACCATACTGAAAGGCCGCCCTAAAGAAGAAAACCGCAGTGCCAGCATGTATGATGCAAGAGTAAACAGTATGATGGTGTGCCCCGCATCAGCAGCTTCACTGGGCCATTACATAAAATTTGGTTGTCATGTTCACCAATTTATTTAGTCACAGTGTCCGCTGGTGGAGCACACAGTTGAGAGCAGGCAAAAAATCAATGTTAGGCTGTATTATGAGCAATGCTGCCATGTGGAGGAGCCTAATTCAGTGCGCTGGTATCATTCTTTAATGTGAAAATGGACGTCTTTGCAGCACAGAAATGATTGAAGTATTCAGATTGTTCTGTTATACATGAATTGGTTCAGTCCTTATACATTGGTGCAAGTGTCCTCCACATACTGGATGGTAGGTCTAAACAAACATGTCCATTCAAGTTCTGTTCACAGGTGGTGTTTAAGAGATCCACCATTCAGTGGATGTTTAGACCACCACCTGTTTCAACCTCTGCTGAATGCATTCTGTGGCAGAGCCTTCACCAATAATCAGGAGCTCTGGAACTGCTTTGTTGTCTTTTTTCGAACAAATACAGCAAATATTTCTTTCAGGCGCAGTATCAAATACCTTGCCAGATTTTAAGAGCACACTCTGAAGAATTTGGCAGGATACACAGGTCAACGTATTCATGGGTATTTCTCATGGAATAAATATTTCTGCCACAAGAAAGAAAACAGCATGTACTTATGCACCAACTCAATACATTGCAGAGAGCACGTCAGTTTCAGTCTACAGGCAGCGCGCTACTGTACTGATTATGCTGAGCCATTCTTATGGCACCAGCCAGCTGGTCATTTCAGAGCCCTCCAGTGTGTAACATAGACACTAAGCTGTACTGTAAATGTACTTCAAAAGTGAAAGTGAAGGCACAACATCACTATGGACTACAGTTATTTCACAAAATAAAGCTTGAGTTCTGTGTTACGCTATTACTGCAGTGTTCCAAGAGCCCTGAAACAACCCGCTGAAGATGTTATTAAAAGAACTATCTTGCTTTCTTTTTTATGCACTAGTGCCACATACCACACAGGGTTCGATGATGAATTAATCTACCTACCTACATGTTTTTCCACAGTACATTTACCGCTTCTTGAAAAGCAAGCACATTTTACAGCCCTGACGCTTCTGTAGCAGTACGAGGCAGTGCTTACTTGGGCAAGGCCTCCTTATGGCTCATGTACTCGCTGTACTCCTCCTGTGTGTCGAAATCCCATCGCCCAATGGGACCCTTCTTGTTACCCTGCACAATGTACACACCCACATGGTCAGTGGCCAGTTGCTCAACTTATGCCCATCTCGCCAATAAAGCATGCCAAGAGCAAAAGTGAACACCCGAATGTCAAAGCTATTTATTGGTATTGTCACGCTGTAGTGAAGATGAAGAAAACAGTAATAAAACTGTGAATGACGAAACTAACTTTCTATTGGACGAACCTGTGCCCACAAAGGCAAGTTACACTCAAAGCACAAGAATAATGGAGAACACAGTTGGCGATCGTCGAAATCTGATCTGCGAGTCAAGGGCGTCGGCTTTTATACATGAGTCATCGAAGGTTCCAGAATAATCACTGGTGCCAGCGTGTCATCCAGAAAGTACTACACAATTTGCGTCGCGCATACAACCAGATTATATGAGGTTCGATAACAATAGACAATGGATCAATAACATTCGAGAAACTTCCGATACATGAAGGTGCATCCTGTGCTGAGCAATAATGTTTAAATTTTGTTAGCCGGTGATAAAGCGGTCACCCGAGAAAGATAAACAACTACACGTATCAGTATGAACAATTGCTCACACCTTGGCGACCACTTGTCTGACTGCTGCGCTCATTTTATTTGATGCTTCGGGGACAAATTATGCATGAATTACACAGGGTGTTGCCACTATTTTAGAACTTTAGCCACTCTTCTTTCCAAAGTTCAGCAGTTACAAGGCGCTAAATACAAGAACGCACGTGCTTCAGAGGAGTATGTCCGTTTGTTCTGCCTACATAAAGCAGCGCTCTACACTCTGCGACATATGCATTCACCGCAGCATGCGGAACCTTTACTGATTCTTGCAATAAGTGTTTTACCAAGCACGACTACTACTGGTATTTAGAAGTTTTGCCTCTGCTTATCATTTCTTTTCCCCATTCATGTCCCATGCCCGTTCGCCACTACTTTTAATTACAGACAAAAATGAGGTATCTATACTTGATAGTGCAATTAGCTGGCGTGCAATTCCAAATAAATATTCTCCTGAATTCTGTAGCACAAACGTTGATACCATCTAGTCCTTGTAAGCTCTTCTAGACCACAGCCTCTTTAAACTAGAGCAAGCACATACGAAGAACACGCAATCAATCAACCAACTCACAAGGTCCATTTTTGTGTAGTCCACTTCATCATCACTGTCTGCGACAGCATCTTCATTTTCAGGGGCACTGTGCAGGGAAAAAGGATGCACAAGTTATACAGAGCAAGGTGGAGGGGGTGACAGGCCGCACAACCTTCGAGAAAACATCATCATAAGCCTGCAAAGTAAACGAGTGGATGTTTGCTATTATGCGTAAGGGCAACATTCCAAATACTAAAAAAAAAGTTGATGTTTGCATTTTACGCTACAGGCAAATAATCTACAAGTGGCTGCATGCCTCTGAGAGTAAAATAACGACGTGAAACTTGAGTGTAGAAACTAGGAAGCAGCATAAAAAGTAGAAGACAATGGGTACCCCCCCGGAAGCACAGAGCATCCAAAGAATCTCCGCTAGAGAGCAAGCTCAAGCTTAAAAAAAAAAAAAAAAATTCACCAGCGATTACAATACCCCTAATGCGAAATCTGAGGGCAGCACTATACATTTTTCATTTAGTGATATATTGGCTGGCACAGACGATCTGTCTCGTGCGGCACGTTGCAAACGGAGTGAAGTGTGGCGCAACTGTCCACTTGTTGGGAGACCGTGATGGGCAGCGCGTGGTTAACGCATGAGTGCGATTCACAGCAGCCGCCACGGACAGACCTCCGCTCATGCAGCACTTTGTTTCCATATATGGTATCGGTAGATGAGCTCGCCGCGTGCCTTATCAATGGCATCATCGGTGAACAGACGAAATGTGCTACTCGGGCGCCATCTCGTAGCGTTGATTGCTGCAGAACACATATTGTGCGGCACTACACTTTTCTTCTCATGCTTTTGCCGTACTCTCCTCCTCCGCTTTCCTCCTCACATCCTCTTCGCTATCGTCTTTCATCCCCCGCTGCACTACACATTTCCTGTTTCATCCTTCGCTGTGCTTGTTCACTCAGTTATGCTGAAGGACACCAAGGTACTCCAATGCTCAATGCAGGAACAGATGCCCCAGAGCTGCACTCTAAAGATATTGCCCAAGTCACAGAACTAATGCTCCCTTCAGCCCTGTAGCGGTGGTGCAGTTAATGTGCTACCGACACAAAGAACAAAGAAACAGTTTGCACTTTTATATAAGTGCACGAACAATGAAGGCAATATGTATCAAGAAGAAAAATACAGTAAAAAATCATGACTCTCCCCTTCACAGAAAGAAAGAATGGTGGAGAGGTAGGACAAAGACTAAGGTAAGACAATAACTAGAACATAACATTCAATTGCGCATGAAATACATTAAAGGGCCTCTCACCAAGTCTGGACATTTTGAGCTGACAAGCACAGTGCATACAATCCTGACTAATGATCGTGTCTGCTAAGTAATACATTGCTTTGTGCCGCAGAAAGAGCTGAAATTTCAAACCACATGCCGTTTGCCCTTCTCCTTGCGGGCACCTTGCTCCCAGCTGAATAGGTGACGTATATGCACAAGTTCGCCTACAAACATGTACAGGCGCCGACAAAAGTGGTATACTCCACGCAGTCCACGCAGCGGGAGCCGAACCAGCGGCACACTGCATCGCGACGCCATCTACAGGCGGCATCTGGGATCGAGACAGCCAATGGGCACCCTTTATTATCGGCAGACATGATCCCAGATGCTGCCTGTAGATGGCATTGCGATGCAGCTTGCCATTGCTCAGGCTCCCGCTGCGTGGAGTATACCACTTTTGTCGGCGCCTGTACAAATATGCTGTGATGTTGCTCATAGTGGCGTATGACTTCGAGAATTATTCAAGGCAGCATCTGTTACCTGTGTAATCTGTTGCTTCAATAGATGAATTAAAGCTAAAGGAAGGTGGCAGTCCAGGGTTCGAGTCCCGGACCAGGACAAATTTTTCTTCAACTGCAAGGCTTTTCTTTTGAGAAACCCGTATGGGTTTCCTTCGTAGCAATTGATATGATTGGGAGGATGTCTCATTTGCTCTTAATTAATTACTTCTCTCCACCTTGCGGGCTTCCGCAGAACTATTACATATGACAAGAGTGTACAACGAACATAAATGATAGGTCACGTTATCAATGTCAATCAACGAAAAGGGTTCTACTTAAATTGAGGACGCAATGAGCTATGGAAAGAAAAATGATAGGTGTAACGTTAAGGGATAAGAAAAGAGCAGATTGGGTGAGGGAACAAACGCGAGTTAATGATATCTTAGTTGAAATCAAGAAAAAGAAATGGGTATGGGCAGGACACGTAATGAGAAGGGAAGATAACCGATGGTCATTAAGAGTTACGGAATGGATTCCAAGGGAAGGAAAGCGTAGCAGAGGACGGCAGAAAGTTAGCTGGGCGGATGAGATTAAGAAGTTTGCAGGGACAACATGGCCACAATTAGTACATGAACGGGGTAGTTGGAGAAGTATGGGAGAGGCCTTTGCCCTGCAGTGGGCATAACCAGGCTGATGATGATGATGATGATGATCAATGTCATGACATACGTGTCATGTAGGTCATGAAACAGCTACCTACATCTTGATGCTCTCATGGTTATTTCGTTAATTTAGTATCTACCAAAATTTGCATAGTATGACAACAGTATGACGAACATAACTGACAGGTGGTGACATTAATGTCATGATATCTGTATCACGTAGGTCATGAAACAGCCACCGAAGTCTTGGTGCTCTCATGACCGTTTCGTTAATTTGTTAGGCTCCCCGTATACTGCTTCGCATAACATTCATTACGATTTCCACAGGGCACGGGATCTGCTGGCTTTCTTATTTGTTGGTTCCTTCACACATTACAGTGGATTATGAGATGGGAAAACATTCACCGCAATGCATTAAGATTCATTTTCAGCTAGTCATCACGATTCACCCACAGAACTCATGAACAGTGGTATATCAACTGTCAATACAAGATCAAAGTTGCTACAGGAGTCTTAAGTTTATATTTCTTATAATCAATAATTATTTACTTATTGACTCATTAATGTGTCTCACACTTTCGAGATTTAGAAACACAAGAACCAAACACAACAAGCACCTTACAGAACATGGACATCATAGTACACAATCTTTCCAATCTTAATTTTTTCCTAAGAGTCTAGGGAGCGGAATTTACCCACAATTGTCCTTGTTGATACTAGTGCCTTTTTAAATTGTTTCTTTTGGGTCTTGAGAATTCCATTTCTACTAATCACGACATTGCTTCGCCATGTAGTGTTGTTTTTTTTATTTGTATGGCGATTTACTATTGTAAGTGGCTGAGAATATTCGCAACGCAATTTCAACATATGAAATCCCTGTAATATCTATATATGTCTCACGTTATTCCTTGTAATATGCTCAAGCCATATTTCTTTCATTCTATTCTTTCCAATTTATTATCAAACCTCTACACTACTTTGTCACTACGTATTATGTGCATCTCATTTTTGTTTCTTTCATGTAATAGTAACCTGAATTTTAAGTGTTGTTGAACCCTGCGAACAGAAATTATGCTTGTGACCTCATACAATGTCTCTATTCCTGCCACAGCGACCCCTGGCAGCCTAGCCCCAGGCACCAACAGCAATACCTGTTGGACAAATAAAGTTTATTCCTATCCTATCCTACATAAAGGCTAGAGCAGTATGTTTAAATAATAATAATAATAATAATAATAATAATAAT
Organism: Dermacentor andersoni; assembly: GCF_023375885.2. NCBI lineage: Eukaryota > Metazoa > Arthropoda > Arachnida > Ixodida > Ixodidae > Dermacentor > Dermacentor andersoni. Next base: position 9,136,013 of record NC_092817.1, on the reverse strand, counting down.
GTGTGTGTAGGGGTCCTCACAGTTAAACACTAATTTTAATAAAAATATGATGCTAGCTACACAATATCAGCTTGAACAGGTGGTTTATGCACATTGGCAGACAATGTTGTGAATAATTTCGACCATAGCATAATTAACAAAAACTTCAAAAAAAAATTTTCCGTAACACAATTATGATTGACAATTTTATTTATAGACAACCTCACTTTGTTTGATTCTCTTGGAGTGCTTCTGTTCCGAGATATTGATAATCAAATTTGACGCTCACTCAGCTAATTTTTCATTCAGGAGCATGGATCTCGACACATTGTCAAGCAGTGAGGAAATGTTGACATTACGAAAAAGGGAGAAAGTCACTGCTTGTTTTTGCCAGCCAAAAGTATGAGCACAGTTGCTATCAGCTTCACCTAGCTTGCAAACAACGTGGCACACATAGTAAGCTATGTCACAATAGGGGCTTGACATGGACATAACAGACAGCCATTCTGAATACACTTCATTTGTTCCAAGGTACTACAGCAAGCAGCACAAAATGTGTTTTTCTTCAGGTTGCAAATGTGGCCAGCTCACCACCCCTGTTTGCCCTGTGAGCCACTTATGCCTGCTGAAGTGTTTCAAGCACTTACAGCTAGGACACAATGCACGTGCACTCCAGTTATTCAAAAAGTGAATGAACAGCTCACAGATGTCCATTTCAACATGTTACTACCTTAAGGAAAGCACTTTGAGATTACACACGCAAAATCAGTTTTATACCAACTGCTACCTCTGGGTGAAATTTGTGGGCTTGTTAGAAGTAAGCGAAACAATGTTTCTACCAAATGCTAACCACACTCAGCATTTGGTGAGCAGCTCCTGCAATCGGAGCTGCCAACTGTTCTCCTTTCGTTTTTCCATTTCCCTCCTTCCATACTGCCCACTGGCGATGGCGGTGTGTTAGACAGCAACAGTGCAGTCAGCAAGCTGTTTACTTTCTTCTCAACGACTTTCTCCAGAATTGTTCCCTTCAGTGAGAAGCAATGTGTTTATTGCATCTTTCCTCGCTGTATCTCTTCTGAAGTAAAGTCTTGCAATGGGAAACACGTAAAACAGTTACTATTGCAGAGAGGATGACTTCAATTTAGGCATCTGAATGGATGCAGGCACATGAGTTTTTTGTAGTGTTCAGCATCACTGGAAACTCTACGTGCAGAGTGCTGTTTCCAAGTCAGAGATGGAGACATGCTGACATGTTCTAGTAGGACTATGGATGCTACCGGGAGCCAGCTTTCTTAAGCATACTGCTTCGATTTAGCAACGGAATGTTCCGAAATCGATAGTCTCTAATTTCGATTCTTAATTTTATATTTTTAACAATTATGACTAGTGCAAAATATGGTCAACACTCACCCAGGGTAGCACTCTGCATAGCTCTCAGGCAAATCTCGTTCCAGCTTGCTGGTCAACTTGGCCTTGAGGCGGCCACTGTCCTCGCGCTGCTGAGCTACTGCAGCTGCATCAGAAGCACTGGACCAACGTGTGTCGTGACTGCGATGTCCGCTGCCGCTACCTCCACTGCTGCGTGTCGCAGCTCGCTCATCCTCCAAGCTGGGCTTCTCAAAGTAGGATGACCGCTTGCGGTCTCGGTCACGCTCACCCTCCCGTCTGCTGGCATGCTTGCCCTCTGTGCTGGCCTCAGGGACATAATCGCCTGCATCCTCAAAGATGCTGCAGTACAAAGACAGTGCAGTCATCTATACAAGAGATCCCTCAACAGAAGAGACTTTTTCATCACGCCGAAGTAGTGGTGGTTTTAGTTTTAAGGCTCCCTGAAACAGTTTTTGTCGTATACCTAGACAGAGAGAGTCATTCTCAAGTAATGCTTTCTCACACGAATTTCGTGTCGGCACACGGTAATAACACATATAACTGTAACTATAGTAACACAGGTACGAGTGGTTAAACATTAACTTCCCCTCAAGCCCCGGCATTCCCCTCAACTTCTATGCCGTGCGGCCATCGCTATGTCCGGCCTCCTTCAAGTGGTGACGCAAGTGTTGTCTACTTCCGGCTGATGTCAACCGAGCGGGTGCCCACGTCCCTTCCCTAAGCAGTTTATATCGTTAGGCATGGGCTACATGGAGCAAAATTTAAAAACAAAGTGCGCACAGTAGATGCTGCTGACGCAGCGGCACTACAAACAATGCTCAGTGGCTTTCTTTATTTTTTATTCCTACATGAAGCGAAAAGAGACGAATGCCGCCGCGGGCATTCGCCACATTGCTATGAACGTATATGCAATGTACAAATTACAAAGTAGCTAATAATCACCTGATAACATGAAAATATCTAATCCATACATTTACGGCTGTTTCTATATTACACTCATAAGATTTCTTTGTAGTTGTGAGCAGAAAAGAAAGTGCTGCCGCTCACTTGTGAATGTGGTGAAATGGGCTATTTATAACATCTTCGCCACTCTATAATCTAAAAAAAGAATTACACAGAAAAATAATGTGCATCCATTGGAAATCGAACCCATCCTTTCCGAGTGGGAGGTGGAGACGGTACTACTACACCGCAGTCCAACTCAAGATTGCAGCTTTCTGACAGACGTCATGACACGTTATGAAGCACATCCATTTTCCTTCGAAGTGCTTTTTTTGCCAGATCTTGGCTTGTTAGGATATTTCTCTGCTACCATTCTGGGCAAATGTACAAAACTTGGCTCTCTGATAAACACGGAACCTGCAGTTACCACTGAAAGCACCGTTCCTTTCAAAACTGCAGGTGACCGCTGTGTTAACCAAGGAAGCTGGTGCTGACACTGACGTACAGCACTCGCATCTTCTACAGTGCGTAGTCACTGCAATTTACTCCCTGCCCAGACATTCAGTGCAAGACGAGTTTAATACAGCACTGGTACTATTTATGTTCCTGCCACCAAAGAAGACGTCGATGTTCCTATTTTCGTGTGAGAACCTCTCTGGCTCCGATTGCCTGCCCCACTGCCAGAGCTGTAGCAGATAATCTGCATTCTTCCTTTCTGTTGTGCCATCCCGTTGCGCTATATTTCAAGATGGTTCTTATTTCTAAGGGTACACAAATTACTATGCATGCACATGCTATTAAAAATAGGATTAATGCAGCGGCATGCTTCCAGCATTCCCGATGACACAATGTGGGTAGCCAATCGGATAGCTCGCCTGACTGATGTCACATGTGCCTGCTGTATACTAGCAGGGAACAAGGGTGGGGGGCTGAAAACCCAGGGGAGCAGCACCGCTGCAATCAGTAGCAATGTACATTTTTAAAACCTTATAATAAATTACACACTCTATGCAGAACACTTTAATGTACCACTTAATGATCAGAAAGACCTACCCTAATGACTCAGTATGTTTGTACAAGATCATCAATATAGTTTCAGGATTCCTTCAAGATAACTTCAATTCACATAAAGAATGCTAAAATGGTTTTAAATGCGCAAAAAGCATCACATCACCACGGAAACTGGACCAGTCAGCTCCTTGTAACGGCAGTGATCATGTTAGCAGGCATGTGCTGGAATGCAGGCCCTAGCAGAGATATCTCTGGACATCGCATTGAACAACAACATATCCTGAACATCCCTGCGCCACACAGCTCATCTTGGAGAAAAAACTTCACTGCTTTATGAAGGTTATGTCGCTGCTTAAGTTAGTCGAACGTAAGCTGAACACAGTCGCTCATGGCAATAAAAGTACTACATATGTTTGAAGACAGCTATGCAAGATGTCAGCAAATGTGCTGCTAGCAGCTCCTGTGTTGGCATCAAGCACAGGGTGAACAGTAGAAATAATCTCTTTGAGGGCACAAACAACAATGAGTGTGACCCTGATGTGTGGAAAAACTGTACAACTCTCCCTTCTGCCATTTGGCACACATGACCAAAGTGCCCAGGAGAGCGTACAATACAAATTTTGTTGAGCTCCATAAACCTATAATGATTAATGGAGTTGCCTTTTAACCCTTTCAGTGTCACTGACGCACCGATACATTTTCCTGTTTCTGCCCTGTCATGTCACTGACGTACCTGTACGTTGTGATGCACGCCACAACACAAAGTTGGCAAGCTTTGAGGCGGCTCTGCTATCTACTGCTCCGTAATGCAAGGCTACCACTCTTACATGTTTCTTCCATCTGTCATACGTTTGTAGAAGGCTATTTTTGACATTGACAAGGCGGCTCTATCGCAGAAGCGTGCGCACCAAAACAAAACTAGGCAATAGATACAAAACGAACAGAGGAATGTGGGGATCTTGTTAAAAGTGCCATTTGCCATTATCCATGTCATTTTTCCCCTTCTGAATAACCGAAATAAACCATTGTGTTCATTTTATAATATAATAAAAGCAAGGAACTCATGCTGGAGGTGCATCACGTCTCAAACAACCTGACACTGAAAGGGTTAAGCGGAGTGATTGCATTCCCTTTATAGAACTGTTTTAACAGCCAAGATTTGTCGCTGCATGCATGACGCATCCTCAGGTTTCCCAAAAAAAAGGCAGTTATCAAAAGTCATTGGTATGTAGCCAGCATAGAACCAGTACTATTACATATGCTGAAATACAAACAAGTATAAAAATAAATTGAGCTGTGCCTTTGTATTCACACGCAACCAGTGCATGAGATACTGTCATTATTCAGCCTCACATACTGAATTTGCTTAGTACTGCCAGCTACAAACCAATGCTACACCCGGCTAATTCCGTAATTGGGGACACTGATGGCATTTAATGTCCCAAAGCTACATAAGAGCTGCGAGTTGAGTGCGTAATGGAGGGCTCTTGATTAGTTTTAAAAGCGAGGGTTTTCTTTACCAAAAGCATTCTCGCATTCCACCCCGACTGGGAACAAGACCCATGACCTGTCCTAGCCACTGTGACAGGCGGTTCCAAAGCAAGCCTTGACACCTACTCTCTGTCCTTAGTCAAAGGCACACCACCGACTGTGCTGCAATGCAGGCCCTTACGCATCGTCCGGTGCCACCTTGCTGGGACCTGTTGGCTTGTCAGTCACCTTGCCCTTCTTTTTGCCTTTGCGATTGTGCATTCCTTGGCGGAGGTATGACAGGATCTGAGTAAGCTTGTTGATCACAATGTCATTGGTCGTAAGGGTGGTGTGGCTCTGCAGGGTACAAAGGCACAAGCACCAACTTCAGACCATGTTCAATGCACTCAGTTGAACAAACTCAAGGAGGTAAAAATAATCCTTAGAGTGCCGATTTCCTTAAATTAAAGAAAGAACCTTGCAAAGAAGACCAAGAGCTGAGTTGCAATGACCTAAACAGCACTGATTTCATGCCTGTTACAGTGTCATACAATGCCACAAGAGGTGGAGATGACACTATGCACTATTACTCTGAATGTGATGGGTTTGCATGCAGAGTTGCCAACTTTTACAATTTTATCATAATGCCCAATACGTAGAGTTTGTTTACGATTGCCATATAGACACCAATGATATTACTATATTTAATTTGCATCAAGTTTATGGCAGAACCTAATAGTATTTCAAAAATTTTAACAAAAATAGCCAGATATATTGGACGCCCTCGATTATTTGCATGCACGCCCACAGCACCGCGCCCACTCCACTGAACCAGTGTATGAGGGATACCAAATTTTTAGCCACTGTTATAAGAAGTTTTCACAAATAAATTTCACAAATATTTCTAATTGTGATACAGATTGTTCTAACTGTGACTATAGGGAACAGTGCCTGTTCATGGGATCTCTTCTGTACAAAATCTCTTAATTATTTTAATAACTAATTATTTTAATAACTAGTTATCTTGAGTAATAAAACAAATTTTAGTATATCCAACAAAAATTGTGTATTTTGGAGCTTCGAATGAAGCATTTTTCGAACACTAAAGTTGGCAGGTATGTGCACGCATTCCTGGGCAAGAATTTGTGCACACACATACATGCCTTAAGTGCCAGAAAGGCTGTAAGTAATGTAAACAGAGAACAATGACATTCTTTCTTGCACTCTAGTTACAATCAATTGAATCCTCAACACATTTCAAGTAAAGTCACATTTTAGGATTTTCCCGCCCAGTGCTTGACCACAGCTTTGGATAAATGAAGCCGTTTCTTTTTTTCTACTCAAGTTATATGCACAGTCTGCTGCAACCACAAGAAAATCATGGTTTTCCACTCCTTCAGACAATTATGGACTGCCATTTCTTCAGACAAGTAGCCAAACATAAATGACAGTGTGGGAAGTTGCTGGGCCAAAAAATTTAATTCAACATGACTGCTACCTTTCCATTCATTAAATTAGCCTAATTGGCTATCCATCTAATTACAATAATGTGCAATAACTTTTCCGTTCCCCTGCTATCTGGCTGACATTACTGACATGCCGTGATGTCCTTGTACAACTTTGATTTAAGTAGCAACTACACGACTTTATTCCCAAGAACAAGCACAGTCTGCAATGTCGCAAATGCTTGAATAACTAGAACAGATCACCTTTTAGAGCAGCAGGTACTGCAGAGCAACTCAACTGAAAATAGATTTAAATTACTGTGTTTAATGTAGCAAAACCGCGCAGCGGGTTATGAGGGACTTTACAGTGATGAGCTTCGGGCTAATCTTGACCACCTGTTGTTCTTTTAATTTGCCCCCGTTGAAACCACAGCTGGGAGTCTAACCTGTGACCTTGCGTGCTCAGCAGCGGAGAAGCATAGTGATTGCGGCACTGTCGCAGCAGAGTAGCATGCATTCGAACGTCGAGAGATATGCACAGTGAGGGGGGCAACATGTGGCAAAAATAGGGGACCGAGACGTGGTCTGGGGTGAACAGCTGAAATGGGACATGGAGCAATTTTGGGAGCCGGAAAATCTAAATTGGGAGCAGGTTATGGGGAAAAAAAAGCTCCATCTTGTAGCATCAAATCCCAGATATGGAGCAATTTAACAGAGAAGAAAGCTTACTTTTGGAACAGAAAACAAGAAAGATGTGAACTTTTGCAGCAACTACACTTATATTAACCCCCGCAATGTGACAGAGCTACAGTCCATTCAACTTCAGCACAATCGTGCTTTAGCTTCAGTGGACAAGGACCTGCAAAAGTGACCAACGAATTCTATGGAAACATGCAAGGTATGTTGAATTCGAGGTGATCCAAATGCTTAGAATATTTATAGGACCAAGCATGAAAACATGCAAGGTATGTTGAATTCGAGGTGATCCAAATGCTTAGAATATTTATAGGACCAAGCAAAGAAACATAAAATTTAGAAGAAGAAAGTTGGTATAAAAACCGTAAATTTTGTTTTAATTTGTACTCAAAAGTGCTCTTAGACATGAGTAGCATCTGTGTAGTCTGGAACATGACTAGCCCAAACTTATATACCAAGCAGCTCTTGTACCTGAGCAGCATATGACTACACTAGATACTTAAGGAAACCTTGGCAATTCAGAAAATCAGATAATTCGGACTCCTCCTCCGATTCTGGCATGCGTTAGCATTAGTTAGTGGCATCAAACTCCCATTTATTCGGATGTATTTTGACAAACGGAGTACGCCGAGCGTTGAGCACTGCAAATGTGCGCCACACAGGAGCAAAAGCGGCGGAGTCGACCTTGCCATAATCATCAGCGAGAACCATGTGGGCATGCATGCATAGCCACAATCAATGATCGCACGGTTTCGTCCGAAGCGGCTGCAGCAAACAATAGTCTTGTTTGGACTCGGTGCACATTAGAATTGCACAGCTGACATACATGGTCGCGTCAATAGTGGCCACGGTTTCATCCAAAGTGGCTGCAGTGAAGAGTAGTTTCATTCAGACTAACTGAAATGTGCGTGCGATGTAGCTGAGATGGTGGATGCTGTTGTCTACCGATTCTACCGCAGCCCGCAGGCTTGCATCCAACCCACTGGCTACATTGCGATAGACGGATGATCTGTTGCCGACAAGCTCACTAGCAAAAAAGTAATTCGGGTGTGCACACAGTAATGAAAATCACGTTTCAGATGAACGTGCAGGTCCTGCGCTGCGGCCACATTAGGGACGAAGTTGCAAGGTCTTGGCCACTGCGAGTGCTAATCAGTCATGACATGACAAGAATTGTTGCTTCCGCAATGCTTTCGTGCATAATAGAAACAAGATTTGCTGATTCATTCCGTAAATAAGAGTGTGTTGATGTAGTAAACATTTCTTTATCATTTGGACATTTTTTTTTATCCTGGGAAATCCAAATTAACAAGGTTTTGCAGACAAGACCAAACTGCTCTTGCATATGATTACAGTAAAATATTGTTACCATAACCGCACACATCCAACTTGGCAGCTCAAAATTTGAAAAAAAAGAAAACTCAGTGCCCTTTCACTCTGTGAAGGATGACCAGCGAAGCTGTGTATATGGGCCTCTTAATAGCGAACTGCACCTTCGCCGCGTGTCGGCCCGGCATTGCACTATCTTCAGTATCGGCCCACGTATGGAGAGTGTTAACTCTTGCTTCACCTCCAACGTGGGTCAGCTCGTTATTGCACTATCTTCAGGATTTTAGGCTGTTGGCCAAAATATACTAAAACCACTACAACAAGTGATCAAGCTCATCTGGGTGCCTGCCCACATGGGGAATCCGGGAAACGAAAAGCGGCGAACCTTGCTGCTAAAGCAACAACCAACAGGGTGGTGGGCCAGCTTCATATACCGGACTCCCAAAAGGCAGCTCTAAGCTACGGTGATCAGCTGAACATCTACAGAGAGGAATGTCGACTCTATCTGCCACCCTACGATGCTCTCACACGTGTGCAGGCCACAACTCTCAGGCAGGGGCAAACCCATAGCATTTATAGCCCCAGGTGCCTAGCTACCATCATCAAAAATGATAATGTATCAAAATGCACACATTGTGGCCTGGAAGAGGCGAGCCAGGACCACATTTTATGGGAATGCCCCAGCAATCAGCCCCCTAGAGAGCTCACGAAGCAAGCTCCCTCACCGGAGGTGTAGGAATTGACACTGCGATCGACAGACCTGGTCATTAAAACCAGGCTGGCAGAGTGGTCGGCTAGTGTTGCGACTCCCTGGGCCCCGACCTAGTCCCCCTGTCTAATCTGGGCTCCATTCTCCCCTCCCCTGTATATATAATAAAGTAATAAAGTATATAATAATAAATTATTGCATTGGTAGCCACCACGATTTTGCCCGCAGCGGTTGCAGCAAACAGTAGTTTCGTTTTAACTCTGTACACGCATCAGCCGCTTGACTTCATAACTGCATAGCTGCCATTCATGATCATGCTGGTAATGACTGCGGTTTCGTCCGCAGCAGTTGCAGCAAACAGCAGTTTCGTTTTGACTCGATCCAAAGCTGTTGAGCATGAAGAGCACTCATTACATCGTGATGAATGGACGATCTGTTGGCGACTGGCTTACTGGTGAAAAAATAACTGGGATGTATGCGTTTCAGTGAAAAACGTATCTCAGATGAAGGCATGCACCACGGCTGCGCTGCGAAGGAAGTCCTAGGCCTTCGCCACTGCGAGAGCCAATCAATCTTGAGATGACTAGAATACCAGCTTCTGCACTACTTTTGTACAAAATAAAAAGAGAATTTGCTTAGTCATTCCCTAAATAAAAGCGTTTTGACGTAGTAATCATTTGTTTATTGTTTTCTTGATACCCTGGTCAATTCGACATTGGGTTAATTCAGACATTTCTTTCTGTCCTATCAAATCCAAATTAGCTAGGTTTTAGTGTATGACCTAAGTGGAAGCTTATACGTGGCTAGTGCAGACGTCATTGACATGACATCAATGGCGATTTCAACATTTTCTATTTTCTTTTTGAGTTCCCCCAAGTTTTTTAAGTGTCTTCTCAAGGCTTTGATTCCATTTTGTTGAAAGCCCATTGCCGCTTTCTACCTTGTTTATGTCTTTTGCTTCACACCTCAGTTGATAATTTTCTCATCACTAGTAACCAATGCCTTACAGCCCGCCACTTGGTCCTGTAAAGCTCTCTTTTCTGTTTCAAGAATGAGCTGCTCGGTGGCAGCCTGCGCCTTTTCGTTGCTTTTTGTTACTAAGCATGGCCGCGACTTTCCATGGCTGCGTCTCCGCGACTGGATTGGATTGTCAGTATCTAACACACACATGAGGATGATGGCAAACTGCAGGGTGCCAACACGGCTTTTATTTTCTGCTAAAATAAGCGTGACTGAGAACTTTTGCAGTTAGTCGGGGCAGTGTGGCGCAGTGGGTGCAGTGGGCGCTATTTCAACAAATTTCGCACTTTCGGCGCAGAAATACGCAACTGTGATATGGCGCAATTAGCACAGCTGTTGCACCCCTGCATGGTAGAAGCTTGCATCATTTACCATGCGTACGCACTTTGAGCAGACCAATGGCAACTGGAAAGCTTGGGCAATAATATGACAAGCAAATATGTTTGGTAGCTTCGGGTATCGTTACTCAATTCAACAGGCAGAGGCTGCATTCCATACCACAAGCTGACAATGAAAGTTAGTACTGTAGTGGGCGTTTGTTCCAGTTCCAGCAAGGGCACTATCTCCATATACTGAAGTAGCATGTCTAGCTGAGGACATTCACAGAATAGCACGAAATTTGGTAACTATGCTGCCTTTGGCTTTGGATTACTACCGTATTTACTTGCATAATGATCGCATTTTTTGTCAAAAAAATTGACGCAAATTCAGGGGCGCAATCATTACGCGAGTTAAATTTTCCGCGAAAAAAAAAAATTTCATCCTGCATATGCTGCGGGATGACAACAGGTCAACAAACAGGTGGCTGCCACTGTAACAGCGCGGGACACCAAAACAAAAATGGCAGCTGGCGGGGCAAGCTGAACGCGCCAAACAAAACTTTTTTTATTCTCGTGAGAACATTATGTGCATTGAAACAGTTTCTTCCGTATCAGTAATGAATAACATTGTTAATATCGGCAAGTTTGTGGCAATAACGTCGCCATGTCCACTATGATGGGACAGAAATGGAGATGGGCGCGCTTAGCTGCCAGTGACATAGAAACACATGGCGGGCGTGCTGCAGAAACTGCTCCATTTGTCTTCACTACTACCATAATACGGCATGTTTCCGCTAAGGGTGGGCGAATATGTTAGCTGTGTTACAAATGGCAGCGTATGAATAAGGTACACGTCTAACCTATCAGTGTAAACATGACTACTATCATTGCCGCTCACAATTTGATGCATGCCCACGAGTGCAGACGAGAAGAATCGAAAGGCACCTTTTTTGTTGTTGTTGACCACAACCATTATAAAGCCTACAAATATTAAAGCCAAGGCAAGTTTGGTTGTAGGTTTTTTTTTTTTTTTTTTTCGTGGAAGTGCAGAAAGTGATGAAAGCAATGAAATGGCGCATCTGTTAAGAGTGTTGGTGCGTGCAGACCACTTGGTATGTCTTGAAGAGTCGTTCACGTAGCATTCGACAGATGGTAAGCGCGATCATCATTAGCTAGACTTGGCCCACGACATATCGTTGTGGCAAGTTCAGGGTGCGATCATTACACGAGTGCGATCATTATGCAGGTAAATACGGTAATCTGTACACAGGGTGCCCCAACTTGTTTAGGAAACAAACCAAAACCAACACTGTGGACAACTAACAAAGCAGCACTTGCCTCCAGGTTTGGGCAGTCCTTCTTGCTGCGTATGAGTGTTGTGGGAATGTCACTGTCAGCATACTCATCATCCAATTCAATGACATATGCCATCCGGTTGGGCAAGAACAAGTCGTTGCGTTCCACTGCTCGTGGTCGGAAAATCTGTCGATAGATGTTGCGTCCTGGACACAAAACAAAGGCCCTCTTTATGAAAAAATCTCTTAGAACAGTGGTATTCTGCTGATGACTTCTGCCAGCTGATCAACTCCCGAAAGCCTTCGCCACCTTTAGACAAGCAGCAACACTAGTCTTTGTAGCAGGAATACATGCCTCCAAGCATTTTCAATTAAATTATATAAGGCTTTGATTTCTCCTGTGTGTAATTAAATGAAAGACAGAAATTTTGCTCAGCACAGTCTTCATTTATTGTTGAAGTGACTTGAATAAAGGCATAACAAAGGAGAAAACAATGGAAGATGATGATATGTGGGGTTTTATGGCGCAAGGGCCACTCATGGCCAAAGAGCGCCAAGCAATGTTTTTATGGAGTCAGTGATGCAAATAATGATCAATGGCGTCGTGGTTGGCTATAACAATGGAACCTGGATGTATAGCGGCCTAAAAACAATAAATATATATATATATATATATATATTAAAATTGTCACAATGACTTTTCAGATGTACTATGAATTTAAAAGATATGTTCTGATGGAAGGAGGGAATAAAATATGTAAATGCCAATAGCACTATTGCCTCAAGAGGCCCTTAAATGCAAGGGCCTGTAGGCACGTGCTCTACAAAATGCGACTATCGCAGCAGCAGCGTCTAGTAAGATGCTGTGCTACGAATCTCTTCGGCCTATAACTTGCAATGAATTAACATCTTGCAGAAAGTTAAAAACTGACTTTCTGTGAAAAAATGGCTCAGCACCAAGCAACATTACAGGATGAAAAGGAATGTTCTGTCGGTAGGCTAGAGGGAAGTGTTTTTTCCTTTCAGTTTCCATTTCTCTACACTCCAGCAAGACATGGAGGACGGTTAGTATCTGGCCACATCTACAGCATATGGGAGGTTCGCTACCGGTCAAGAGATAAGAGTACGTGCCATACGTATGACCTATCCTGAGGCGGCAGAAAATGACATCGATTCGCCTTATTTTCGTTATCGGTGGCCAATTTCCTGATTGTGGCTCGATCAAATGGAGTTTATTCGAGGATTCGGTGTCCCACTTGTGTTGCCAATGCCTGCGAAGTTTTTTGCGCAAAAAAGGCTTTAAGTCTGAGGCAGGGACACCTACGGGACAGTTGCCAGCTTTCGTTGCAATGGATGTGGCAATTTCATCTGCAAGCATGTTGCCCTTAATGCCTCTGTGCCCAGGTACCCAACACATTATGACGTGCTCATTAGATGTATATGCTGTGCACAGGAGCGAATATAGCTCATTGAGTACAGGATTGTTGCGTTTCTGGAGTGACATCAGAGATTTTACGACACTAAGGGAGTCTGTGAATATAATGGCCTTTTGCAATTTCATTTTCTTGATATGTTTAACAGCTGTCAGTACAGCATATGCCTCAGCAGTAAATATGCTTGTTTCCGGGTGCAGGACGTCAGATTCTGAAAATGATGGGCCGACAGCTGCATATGAAACGCCGGCATGCGACTTTGAGGCATCTGTGTAAAATTCTTGGCCAGAGTACTTCAACTGAAGTTCAAGAAAGTGCATTTCAATGTGTACCTGGGGAGCGTTCTTTGTATTTCAACGAACGAAGTATCACCCTCAATGAGCTGCCATTGCCACAGCGGACATAGCATAACAGGAGCCATAAGGGGATTTTGAAAAATTGGAACATCCATTTTTTGACTGAGTTCCCGTACACGCAGTGAGAAGGGTTCTCTAACTGCCGGTCGATTATTAAATAAAGTTGCAGATGTCATGTTGTTTACACTTGGGTATGAGGGATGTTCACGGTTTGTATTTACCTTCAGAAAATACATAAAACTTGAGTACGACCTCTGAAGATGAAGCGACCACTCATTAGCTTCAACGTAAAGACTCTCCACAGGACTTGTCCTGAAGGCACCGGTCGCCAGGCGGATACCTTGGTGATGGACAGGATCCAGCATCTTCAATGCACTAGTGCTAGCCGAATGATAAACTATTGCCCCATAATCTAAGCGTGTTCGAATGAGGCTCTTGTAAAGGTTCATGATGCATTTCTTATCACTATCCCACGTTGTGTGTGACAAAATTTTTAGAATGTTCATGGTTTTTAGGCATTTGTTTCTGAGGTACTTCAGGTGTGAAATAATGGTTAATTTCGTGTCTAAAATAACGCCTAAAAATTTGTGTTCTGTGCTCACAGGTATGTGCTGTCCCTGAAGTTCAACTTCAGGATTTGCTATGAGACCTCTTTTTTGAGTGAAAAGAAGACAGGTACTCTCGCCGACATTGAGCGTAAAGCCATTTTCATCAGCCCACTTAGACACCTTGTTTAAACAAAGCTGTACTTGTCGCTCGCAGATAGCGAGATTACATGACTTAAATCCAATTTGAACATCATCAACATATACTGAATAAAATATACTACGCGGTATTGATGAGCGCAAGGAATTCATTTTTATGATAAAAAGTGTGCAGCTAAGCACGCCACCCTACGGTACCCCAGTTTCCTGTAGAAATGGTCTCGAGAGAACATTACCAATTCTGACACGGAATGTGCGATTTGATAAATAGTTTTCGATTACATTAAGCATTTTTCCGCGGATGCCCAATTCTGATAAGTCACGTAGAATTCCATACCGCCACGTAGTGTCGTAAGCCTTTTCCATGTCTAAGAATACTGAAAGAAATAACTGTCTGTGTATGAAAGCATCGCAAATATATGCTTCGATGCGAACGAGGTGGTCTGTAGTCCATCGGCCTTCTCTAAAACCACACTGATATGGGTCAAGGAGCTTGTTTGATTCAAGGAAGTGTAAGAGCCTGCCATTAATCATTCTTTCAAAGACAACTTGTGAGTGCTATGGGCTGGTAGCTTGCCACAGAGGACGGATCTTTACCTTGTTTCAAGACAGGGACTACAATCGCCTCTTTCCATGCCAATGGAATGCCTCCTCTGTTTCCCAGATAGTGTTGAAAATAGACAATAGAGCCATCTGCACGTCAGGGTGAAGATGTTTTATCATTATGTACATGACTCTGTCGGCTCCTGGTGCCGATTTCGTGCAGCCGTTCAAGGAAGATCTGAACTCAGCAATGCTAAAAGGATGATTGTATGGTTCACTTCCGCTAGCCTTACAGTTCAGTGCCTTACTTTCAGCTATCTGTTTATGTTGCTGGAATGACTGCGAGTAGTTCTCAGAGCTAGAAACTCGCTCGAAGTGCTCTCCCAGAGTGTTTGCCTGATCTTGAAGGCTGTGGCCTTCATCATCAACCAAAGGCATGTGTAGGTTTGTCGAGTAATTAATTTTCTTAGCCTGTTCCACACTTTTGCTTCTTGTGTATAGGAATTTATGCCTGCGACGTATTTTTCCCAACTTTCTCTTTTAGCGATACGACGTGTTCGTCTGCCTTTGGATTTCACGTGCTTAAAGTTGATGAGGTTTTCTGCCGTTGGAGATTGACGTAGTAAACGCCAGTCTTCGTTTTGCTCCTTACGCGCATGCTTGCATTGCTCATTCCACCAAGGCACGCGCCTCTTTTTTGTAGTCCCCTTCGTTTGTGGAATGCACTCTATTGCAGCGTCAATTATAAAAGCGGTAAAATAAGCAATAGCATTGTTCACACTAAAATCTTTAAAAGCATTTCGCTGCATCTGGGTGATTTCGTCAAATTTTTTCCAATCTGCGAATGCAACTTTCCATTGAGGGAGGTGTGGTAGGAATTCATTTTGTTCAAAAGTTTTGAGGCAGATGGGAAAATGATCACTCCCATATGGGTTTTTGACTACCTCCCATTCTAGGCATGGTACAAGTGTAGCCGAGCAGATAGCTAAATCTATCGCAGAGTAAGTGCCATGTGCTGTGCTATAGAATGTCGGCTCCTTTTTATTTAATATGCATGCACCTGAAGAAACAAGAAAATTTTCTATTAAGCGGCCTTTGACATCGCATCGGGAGTCTCCCCAGAGAGTATGGTGCGCGTTGAAATCCCCAACGAGTACGTAGGGCTCAGGCAGCTCATCGATTAGACTAAGAAATTCTGTTCTTTGGAGTCTATAGTGGGGTGGTATGTACACAGAAGAGACTGTAATGAGTTTACCTAACAGTAAGGCTCGAACCGCAACTGCCTCAAGAGGCGTTCGGAGTTCCAAGGCCTGACATGCTACACGCTTATCAACTATAATCCATCACCACCGGATGAAGCGAAAGCATCGTCACGGTCTTTGCGAAAAATGTTAAATTGTGGTAGAAAGCCTGTCTGTGTAAGCTTTAAATGGGTCTCTTGTACACACAGCACCTTTGGATTATATTTACGCAAGAGTTCCTTGACATCATCGAGGTTATGTAGGAGACCCCTGACGTTCCATTGTAATATTCGTGTCTCCATAGTTAATAGTGTGTGTGTGTGTGCTGTGTGTTTAAAGGAAAATTGATTTAGATTACAGGGCCTTCCTAGGCCCCATAATGCGGAGTTTGTCTTTCTTGCCGCAGTCCTGAGACTGGCGGCGGTCCTTGGGCGCTTGCTGCGCCGTCTGGCTTGAAGTAGTGTCCATTGCCTCTTGAGAGGCACTGGACGTCCGCTCTTGTGAGCGGCGCGTTTGTCGTGAAGGCTTCACCTGAGCAGATGAGACCTTCGTGCCTACCAACCCTGAGGTCGATGGGCCCTCTTTCTGTGACGGCGAGGCAGCGCTGGCTGCTATCGCCGAGGGGGCTGGTGGCACAACCTCGGCCACACTCTTTGTGGGCCGGGCAGATGCCGGAGTCTGCTGCGGCGTTGCCCCCTTACGCGCCGCACCAACATAGCCTGCGGTATGAATGAATGAAACACGTTGCCGCGCTTCTTGAAACGATATATTCTCTTTAACTTTCAGTGTAATAATATCCTTTTCTTTTTTCCACGTCGGACATGATCGGGAATATGTGGCATGATCACCGTCGCAGTTCCCACAGTGGAGTGTGCCAGTGCAGTTGTCGGAAGCGTGTTCTTGACCACATTTTGCGCAAGTGAGATGGCCTCGGCAGCTTTGTGAGCCATGGCCAAATCTTTGACATTTGAAACATCTACGTGGATTTGGAATGTATGGTCTTACTCGTGTCTTTGTGTATGCTGTATCGAGAGATTCTGGCAGAACACTTGTAGCAAACGTGAGAACGAGATGTTTTGTAGGAATTTCTTTGTTGTCGCGCTTGATCGTTATTCTTTGTACTTTGACAACTTCTTGTTCCTTCCATCCTTCGAGTAGTTCTTCTTCACTCAGGTTCAAAAGATCGGCGTCTGATACCACACCTCTGGATGTGTTCATAGAGCGATGTGGTGTCACTGTGACTTCGACATCACCAAAACCATAATATTTGAAATCTTTTCATGTTGGAGCTGGTCACGTACTTCAAGCAGTAGGTCGCCGCTAGCCATTTTAGTGATTTTGTATCCAGGATCTAGAACGTCGGTGAGAGCTTTCGCAACGGTGAATGGTGAAAGGGTTCTTACTGTCTTATCGGCGCACTGACTATGTATGACGTGGTAGCGCGGGAAGGATTCCTTGCGTTGGGCAAAAAATTGAAAAGTTTCTTCGGTGCACCCTCTTTTCGCAAGAGGGCGATCAGGAAGTTGGGGAAAGGTGCTTAAAGCCATCAATAACTTATAACCTTTCGGCAGCTATGCCAGCCACCCACCACCGAGCCCAACAAGGGGACGCTGCGAGACCCGAAGGAAACGCAGACGCCAGCTGTACATAGCTACTATAACCCAATATAATAGATCCAAGGTTGGATGAACTACACCAGGTTAACCCTTGCTGCCTGGAGAATTGGAAGTAAACGAAGTGAGAAGAAGACAGGACAGGTGGAAAGTGAGAGAGAAAGACGAAGGTTTAAGAGAGAGAGAGACAGGAAAAGGCAACTACCGATCTCCCCCGGGTGGGTCTGTCCGGAGGTGCCGTCTACGTGAAGCCGAGGCCAAAGAGGTGTGTTGCCTCCGCCGAGGGGCCGTAAAGGTCCAAACGCCCAGCATCAGCTCAACCCCCAGGATTCCCTTTTCCCCGGATACGGCTAAACTGTGCACGGTTAGACGTGGGAGGGGCCAACCCTCGTGTGCTCGGGTACGTGGTGTCGCAACACACCAAACGCCTGCTGACGCAGACGCCCCTGCGGGGGTATAATGGAAGAGATAATAAACAGTTGGTGTAACAGTTCTGCCTTACTGATAAATATAAGATTAAATGAAAAAAAAGAAGCTATTTAAACAATGTCTACAAACACAGACACAAAAATATGTTCTATTGTAGTTATTATATTTCCCTGCTACAGCGCCATGACCTTGTCAGGGTAAGTGGGACTGATATATCCCACTTTCAACCAAGGGGTACATACTAGATGTATCAAGCGAAATGGAATGGATAAGAATGAATGTAGACAGGAAGGTATCAGGCAAGGATGAGTGCCGACCTCAACCGAGTCATTTTTGCATTTAATGGAGGAAGGGTGCTTGACTACCAAACTTGCAAACGTCACCCTTTGTCCACAACATGGGCTAATGTGGACATGAGAACAAACACCTCCAGAGGCCTCATTCTATAAATGTAGACTGTTGAAGGTGCCACTGACTGATATTACAGATATTAGTATCATCGTTACCCACATTAGGAAGAAGCATGAGAGCAATGCAAGGGCTCTCATTTGGCATTCTCACCCATCACAGTCTTGAACTCCATTTCCTCCTCCTGCGGTTCATCCTTGCTGCAATGTAAGTGCATAGCTCATGGACCAGTCTCTATCGCTAGTGTCTAGAATAGTTAAACTGAATGTCTTACCTGTGTCGTGTTAGGGTCTGCTCCAATTCCTCATCCTCTTTTTCCTTGTTGGAGATTTCACTGCGCACCTGGAGGTTGTCATTGTGAGTGTCACTTCAAGAGCACAGATAACTAGAAATGCTCATTAATTCATGCATGCTTTTACACGGATGCTCAGAGCATAAGGCACTGAGTGTCCCTACGAGTTCTTGCCTTTTGCAGAAGAGCATAGTCGAGACCTTTCACCAAGTGAGTATGCTCCATGTCACCACCCAAGAACTTGGATTCCTGAATCATCTGACGACGACGCTCAGCAGCATCCAAGCCCCTGTTGACAAGAACAAGCCATCTGCCCTCAGGATGACCCTGCAATGCTTCAACAATTCTTTCCTGGACAGCAGCATGTGTTGCGGTGCAATGAACATTATATAAATAATATGCTGACTTTAATAAGGTCCATTAACTTCTAGTTCGAGAGAAGAAAAAGAACACTGGTCCATTACAGATAATAAGCAAGGCGTCAATGAAATGGGCTCTTTATTCCGACATTGCACAGTCACTGTTAACACTACAAGAGAGGATAAAGCAGAAAATACACAGTTTATGCTGCCTCTATTTTGTAGCAACTCCCATAATTGTAATTTTAATCATATTAAATTCTGGGGTTTTAAGTGCCAAAACCAGGTTATGATTATGGGGCACACTGTAGTGGGGAACTTCAGATTAATTTTGACCCATGGGGTTATTTAATGTGTATCCAATGCAGTGTATATGGGCGCTTTTACATTTCGCCCCCATCAAAATGCAGCCACCATGGCCAGGATTTGATCCAGTGCCCTTGGGCTTATCAGCGTAATGCCAAAGTCACTATGCATCCATGGTGGGTAATTCTTATTTCAGTGGCTCTGTAAGCATGAGCAACCAACAAATGCAATGTAGAACATACGATTTTGCATCAGGGGCAACAGCTCTGTAGCCTGCAGTCGATGAAATGGGATCCTCATTTTGGTAGTCTGGGTTGACACCTTCTCTTCTCTCCCGAGCCTGAATATTTCAACACAAATACACACACACCTTCATTAGCATTCGTATCATTATCATCATCATCAGCCTATTTTATGTCCACTGCAGGACGAAGGCCTCTCCCTGTCATCTCCAATTACCCCTGTCCTGCGCTAACCGATTCAAGCTAGCACACGCAAATTTCCCAATTTCATCGCATCACCTAGTCTTCTACATTCCTTTACTGCACTTCCGTTCTCTTGGTACCAATTCTGTAACCCTAATGGTCCAACGGTTATCTAACCTGCGCATTACATGACCTGCCCAGCGGCATTTTTTTTTCTCTTAATGTCAATTAGAATATCTGCTATACCCATTTGCTCCCTGATCCAAACCGCTCTCTTTCTGTCTCTCAAGGTTATGCCTAGCCTTCTTCGTTCCATTATATTACATAACAGTTTCAAAAGTTATTAATTTTCTTGAAGACTAATGAAGCTTTTATTCATAGTCCTCAAATATTTTTGACAATACGTAACATAAAAATTGTGCAGATCCCACGCACTGTGGGAATCTAGGTCATGTGAAGCACTGTGAAGGCCCCTGCCTATCCAGTATTGCTTTGGGATCTGCAAAGTGATGCTTGGTGGACCAACGTGTTCCTGGAAATCGAGAAGTGTGTATGGGTCGTGAGCGTATATGTGTGTGACGACAGCAACACGACCACAACCACGTCCTAGACGATTGTATGACGACAATGGCATGATTTCTACGCTGCCCATTCGACGCGAGCCTACAACGTGATGATTGTTGGGTTCTACGTATGTAGTCAACAAGCGTAAGGAAGAGAAATACGGATCGTTATTCATCAGTGACTACATTTTATACAAACATATGTACAGATGACTATTTCATGCGGTGCATGTTAAAATGACAATGGCATTTGTACTTCGGCAAAGAAATGTTAGAACTTGATTAACTTGAGCAATCGTGAAGTCTATACAACATGGTACAGTTTCTACATAGCATCAGCTTTATGAGAAAAGTACTGGGCAAGGTCCCGGAGATAGCGCAGTCTAACACGGCGCGTCAAAGCATGAGCTGCCACAAGAAGATGACCAAATGGCACAGGGTGCACGTGCCGAGTGTTTCAAGTGAGCTAGCTGGCTTTGGAAATGAGAGGCACGCAATCGTGGCCCAATTGTTAGAGCACCCAGCTGCTGTGCTCAACGGCAGAGGTTCAATTCCCACATTGGTCACACATTTTATTTTTTCTTAAATCTAGGCAAAACAGGAACCTACCCACCTACCACAAAATGCCAAGAATGAGGCAAAGACTGCTTCACATTTAAAGCTTTATCATGCAAAGCAGAGAATAATTCTAATTCAGCTGTTTCACAAGGTTCCTGCGTATAATGGACAAAGAGGTTTGGCAAGATGTCCACATTTCCCCTTTTATGAATTTCTTAAGCAGGCAACTTTATTAAGCATACTATTCGTAAAAGGCCAACAGATGTATATTTGCACCTGTAGAGCTTATGACCACTGTTATTGCTTTCAATTTTTTTTTTTTGACAAACTGCTCTGTTTGCTATCTTGACACCTTCCATTACATCCCATTAACAACAAGGTGCCACACTTACTCTGTCTCTGTATTTTTCTGCGAGCTCAGCCAACTTGTCCTCTTCCTGTTTCTTGAGCGATGCATAAAACCTAGAAGATAAGGAAACTCAGGCAGCGCCCAAACATTGACATAAAGCATGCAAGTCAAACAGTGAGTGCTTCTCACATCTTCTTCTTGCGCCTTTGGTCACCTTTGTCGTCATCTTCAGCTGTGGGTTTTCTGGAAAAGAAGGACGAGTGCCCCAATATTCAACACTGTTCAGTGCAGTAAACATGTGACAGCTCATAAAACAAAATAAAGAATGGCCACACCAACACACTAGTGCGTGGCAATAGGAGGCATGTTAAGAAGCTGTGTAAGCAGGCTCTCCTATGCATCTAGGCTGTCTTAATTAAGATCGCTGACCACTTGTCTGCAACACTGCCAAAGCTTGGATTGGAGCAAGGTACGCAGATTGGCAGGGACGGTGGTGCAGGTCGATCCACTGACACATTATTTCCAATTCCAGTCTGAAGCCTGTAATGTTTGTTAGGCTAATGA
This sequence comes from Dermacentor andersoni, assembly GCF_023375885.2. Taxonomy (NCBI): domain Eukaryota; kingdom Metazoa; phylum Arthropoda; class Arachnida; order Ixodida; family Ixodidae; genus Dermacentor; species Dermacentor andersoni. The sequence continues at coordinate 9,114,265 of NC_092817.1, read as the reverse complement.
GATGCATGAAAAAGAAATCTTGCAGAATTTCACTGAAGCAAGATCCCTGAGAAAGTCCATTTCTTCTCACATCAACTTCCTCTCCCGATACCTGAAACTGAGGGACAAGCTCAGTAACACTGTAAAAGAATGCTAGCTTTGGCCAGCTGGTACATGTTGAAGTTAAATCAAGTAATAGCACATGAGATATAGGACAGACAGAAGGAAACAGACGAAGTGCTTCGTTTGTTTCCTTCTGTCTATCTTGTCTCTTGGACTGTTACTGGGAGCTGTGCTCAACTATCAAGGCAACCTTCCTGTCCTTGACAATGACTATTAATTTTATGTGTTGAATCTTTCTTCATAATGTCTGCCTTGGCACACAAATGTAATCTGAAATCCCTATACGCTAGTGGCATCAATAATACAGGCAGCTGCTGATACCTTATCAGTGAGAACTTGGAAGAATTAAAACTGAAAAAAGAAAATCTTATTATACACAACTTACTACAATGTTTCAGTTAGGAATAATTGATTATATCATTAATTGAAGGAAAATCTTGAGACAACTGACATGATGCTTTTTGCCACACTTATTTCAAATATAACATTAAGAAAAAGTTATGCACAATTAATTACCATGCACTAGGTTGCACGTAATTTTAGGAAGTTTTATTTCTCAAATCTCGCTGAAAGTGAAACTTTCTGAAGCATCCTGACATTGTCTATGTCAACAAAACACCCAAACATTATTGCTGCATCTGGCCAGGGCATTCCTAATGAAAGAAGTTAACTGTTTATGTAATGTGCGGTGCAAATGTGGTGCTACTAATGCGGCATCAGCAGTGCAATGTTATCTCCTCTGTCATCTTGCATGCGACATTTGCACTACACATAACATAATTTAACAACAAATAGCCCATCAGTCTGTCCTGGTTAAGCAGAGGCTACTGGCAACAAAATAAAAGGTTTTTTTATTTTAGATATGTTTTATCTACAGGATCGTGATATCATAAAAGCACTTGTCAGCAATTAATTTTTTTCCTAGGCTCTTTTTATGTCTTGAAAGTATTAGGAAGGTTTGGTTTAATAATAACCAAGTCCTTCATCCCCTGAAATTCAGCTTACCGTATACACACATCCCATTATCCCTTGCCTCTGTCATGTTTTTAATACACTCGCTGGCCAAGCTGATGCTTTATAGATGTCCAGGTGATTTTGGAAAAGGCTCCCTACATTTGGATAGAACTTTCCAGACCAGTTACTAGTTACGCACCAGGAGGAGGCTAAAGCTGATGACGTGCGAACACTTACAGTGATGCACTATCTAATGAAATCCATTAAATGCTGTAGGAGCCGTCCTAGCTAAATTCAAGCTTGGTAAAACATAGTTCAGCGAAGATGAATTGACACCACAGAACAAGGACAAACTGCGCTCAAACAAACTTCACCATACTATCCCGGTGAACATTTCAACGGAATATCGATACTTGGAAAAGTGTGCCTAACGTCTTACCTATATGTTTCTTCTTTCGCAGGAGTCGGTGTCGCCTGAGGCGCGGCTCGAGGTGTCATAATAAGTTTCCGGAAGTCATCGTTCGTCATCGGATGATGGCTAGAGCAAGAAACCGAAGCGTAAATTTGTATTTGCCTCCTGCTGAGTTGATCCAACATATCATTCGGTCTAACGCAATATCATCTATTTACCTTTCATTTGAGGGCACGTTTAAGCCCGGTGGGGCTATCGGGTTCGAGTACGACTCGCCACCTGCAAAAGCAAACAACTGTACAATCACGTCCCAAACGGTACATTCCTCAAATAATATGACGGCAGTTCACACTGTGGATACATAGAATGGAACATGGTCTACGTAGGAACGTGGAATTGCAGTACGCAAAGTAGAAGTACATGATTTAGCTTAAGCGAACACTTATATAGTCATGCCCCAAACGGTACTCAGATTTAACAGTACAATCCTTTAAAGTTCCCTGAAGTAATATGACTGCAGTCCACATTGCAAAGACATGAACACGGTCTACAGTACCAATGTGGAATTGCAGCACAGAAAGTGAAAGTGTTTTTCAGGCTGTATGTGGAGATCATCGTCTAGGACGATATAAGTAACGAAAACCACAAGAAATAGTAAGGCGCATACCTTCCCCTCGTTCAGGCATTATGTCCCTCCAGCAGTTAGTCCAACGTACAAAGACACAAACTCCGCTGCTATAAACACGGCACGCACGCTGGTAACGCTGTCACACAGCAAACGCAAAACACAGCCTGCTACAACACAAGCAACAATCCAGCTATGCCTGTGACTGCCAACGAGGCTTCGGCTATTATAACCTACAACAGCCTGACAACAGTGAGCTATATGCTCGGTTTCAGTTCCGTAATCCGTAGAGCTTCCCGTTAGAGCCCGTGTTCTAGCACACACTACTTCCCCGTACGCGTATGGAGGAAGGAAAAAAAAAAAAACTTTTTTTTCCTTCCTCCATGGTCCCGTACACCGTGTTCCCGTATGTCCGTTTTCCAAAATTTGCAGAACATATTGGGGGCAAGCTCCACCACTAGAAAAGCTGGCGTCTCCGTCGGCATGACGTGTTATGAGGGATCATGTGGACACAGCGGCCGTGTCGGCTGCTTCGGAAGCGCCGAAGCGAGCTGAAAACGAAAATTAAAATTATAAGTCCCACCTGCACTGCGGTTCTGTAAGCGAGGAGGTTTTCCCGAGAACATTCTAACTCTCGCTTTTCTTATGTCATAACACCATTGTCCCTCCGACATCGTCCTATAGATACCTTGGCGTCGAACTTACATATCTTTCCTGGAGTCCACACGTGCACATAACAGCTACATGTGCGAAAACATATAAAACCCTGTGTTATCTCTGACGGAACTCGCATAAATCCCGTGCTACAGTTCGTAAATTGGCATATCAAACTTCTGTTCGCCCACAATCAAAATTATTTAGTTTGAATGCTAAAATTAATACAAAATAGCACAGCGCGCTTCATCACAACTACGACAGAACTTGCAGCATAACGCAGATTAAAGCAGATATTTCCCTCCAGCCACTTGAAATTCATCGCACAATAGGTATTCCTTGCCTTTTTCATATACGTTCATGGCAATTAATTTCATGTGTTCTCTCGTGAGGCACCAGCGCGCATGTCACGTCGCCTTAACAAATAATAGTCATTTTTTTCATATACGTTCATGGCAATTACTTTCATGTGTTGTCTCGTGAGGCACCAGCGCACATGTCACGTCGCCTTAACAAATAATAGTCATAGTTTCATGCGCGCCTTTGGCAATACACTGTCATTTAAAGCATCAGCACTGCCATGTGTGATAACAGTATGGAATGGTCTTCCTGATAACATGGCGTGCTTATAACAAATCGTGATGCCTTTCATGAAAAATTGCAAAGCTGCATGTAGTAACATTGTATAAGCATGTTTTTTTTTTACTTGCTTTCCTTCCCTGTTATTTGTACTTCTGTTATTTTAATTTTATTGTGTATGAATATATTATTGTGATTACGCTGTCTAAAGCTTACCCTGGACAAACATAATTGAACATTGTTTTTCGTATCCTGTGACTGCCTACATGTATTCATATTTATATTGATAATTACTCCTCCAGAAACACTTACCTTGTATTCCCCCTTACTCAATGTCCTTAAATGGGCCTGCAAGGTATCTTAAATAAATAAATAAGTAAATAAATACATAAACTTGAGAAGAGTTTGCTGTTAGGCTATAGTTTGTACATGCTGTTAAGAGTGAAAACGGCAAGAACGGCACAAGAAAGAAAGACCTACAGAGTGCTGGGCCAGGGAAACTAAGAAACCGCCACAGCAAACAGATGGAAGAGCAGGTAGGTGAATGGCCTCGAAGTCCATGGAGAAACAGAAATATAGGAATGTTAGAAGCCGCCATGCCGTTCAACAACATGGTGAATGTTGAGTGCAACAGTAACTAATGGAAAAGAATTTTAAGGATGGAAGTAGGGGCGATTGACATAAGGAGGTGCGGGGCGGGTGGGGGATGTGCATAAAAGGCATCAAGAACGAAGTTGACAGATAAGTATGGACACAGGAAGAGCGTCTCGTCGCTGCCCGATTGCTCAACTCCAAACGGCCGTGGCCAGCTGCTTAGCTGAGGCTCATCTACCCCATCGTAACACGTGCTGCTTGCTACGGAGAGTCCATCCTAATGGAATGTCTTGGTAATTTTCAGAACAGACTGGTGTCAGGAGACACGACACTATCAAATCTCTCGGAGCTACTGGCCTTGATCCTACTGTGAACTACGGATGCCGTAATTTTCACAAAGGCTTCTAAACAGGAAGCAGCCCTGCTTCAGACTGTCTGCCTCATATCAGTTCCCGAGTCATGATGAAATAACAATAGGCATAGTGTGATGACTACAATGCCATGATCGCAAGTTACTTCCAAACAACTCTTCAAATAAGTCGGACAGCAGGTTACCGAAAGTGAGTGAAACTGGCATCATGTGGTACTATCGAACTTCTAGCGGAAAGCTTCATTCCTGCATTTTTAAATCTAGAATAATATAGCATGCCCACAACGCAGAAAGTGCACTTGAGTGATAGGCGACTTGCAAAATAGTGCCCGCCCTCTTCCATACGTAGCCATGGCCGTACCACTCACTGGAAGATCTGGCTGAAAAGCAATGGTTATCTCCACTGTTACCTGGGCTGCAACAAGTCTGGCCTGCAAACAAGAAGACACACGATATAGTGCACTGTCTTGTTCTTCCAAGTCATCTACCAGCTAGGTCACTGACATATATCATATAAATGGATCAATTCATAAAAGATTTTTTTTTTAATAGCATCATTTTTAAATATAACATAAGGATGACAGCATAATTTGATGCCAAGTGGCTGCGCGCCTTAGCAATGAAAATCTTTTGTCAGAAGTTAAGCAAACTTTTGTTCCGGCAACACATAAACATGCATCCTCAGTGTTAAAAAGCATTCTTGTCCGGGGAATGCTAGGAGTTTGTCTTTGTGTGGTGTACAACCTCCATATATATATATATATATATATATATATATATATATATATATATATATATATATATATATATATATATATATATATATATAGTTGTCCTTAGTGAGATTGAAAACACTGGTGAGGCTTATACATTGCTGAGTAATTGACATGTCCTCTGCTATAGAGGTCTCCTAGATAAGAAGCAATACGCAGTAGGATTCCTAATTCATAAGGACATCGCGGGCAACACTGACGAATTCTACAGCATTAATGAGAGGGTAGCTGTAGTCGTAATCAAACTTAATAAGAGGTTATAGATTAAAGGTAGTACAAGCTTACGCTCCAACATCCAGTCACGATGATGAAGAAGTAGATCAGTTTTATGAAGATGTTGAATTAGCGATGAGAAAAGTGCAAACTCGGTACACTGTAGTAATGGGTGACTTCAATGCAAAATGGGGAAAAAGTAGGCTGGTGAACAAGCAATTGACAACTATGGCATCGATTCTACGAATGCTAGAGGAGAGATGCTGGTAGAATTCGCAGAAAGGAATAAGTTTCGAATAATGAACACCTTTTCAGGAAGCGTAGCAACATAAAGTGGACCTGGAATAGCCATAATGGTGAAACAAGAAATGAAATCGATGTCATACTTTCTGCTGATCTCAGCATAGTGCAGAATGTAGAACTGATAGGTAGGGTAAAGTACAGTGGCCATAGGTTACTGAGGGGTAGGATTCACCTCAATTTGAAGACAGAAAGAGTAAAATTGGTCAAGAAGAAACAGGTCAACCTAGAGGCAGTAAGGGTAAAAACAGACAAATTCAGGCTAGTACTTTCCAATAAATATGCAGCCTTAGAACAGACATATGATGATGACATAGAGCTAATGAACGAAACCGTAACTAGGCTGGCTTCAGAGGCAGCAATTGAAGTGGGAGGCAAGGTACCAAGGCAACCAGTAGGCAAGCTCTCCCAAGTAACAAAGGACCTAATAAAGAAACAATAAAGAATGAAAGTGTCCAACTCAAGAGATAAGATAGAATTCGTGGAACTGTCAAAACTGATCGACAAGGCAAAAATAAGTGATATTCAAAACTATAAGGTGAGAACGACTGAAGAAGCCGTAAAAAATGGATGCAGCCTGAAATCAGTGAGAAAGAAACTTGGTATAGGACAAACCAAGATGTATGCACTGAAAGATAAGCAGGGTAATATCATCAGCAATCTCGCAGATATAGTAAAGGAAGCGGAAGAATTCTATACTGACCTGTACAATACCCAGAGGAGTCAGGATACCTCCATTAGAAACAGTAATGAACAGGATACAGAAACTCCTCCTATAACTAGCGATGAAGTCAGAAGGGCCTTGCAAGATATGAAACGAGGAAGTGCCAGGAGAAGATGGAATAACAGTCAATTTAATTAAAGATGGAGGAGACATAATGCTTGTAAAACTGGCGGCTCTTTGTACGAAGTGTCTATTGACTGCAAGGGCCCCAGAAAACTGGAAGAATGCAAACATTATACTAATCCACAAAAAGGGAGATGTTAAAGAATTGAAAAATTATAGGCCCATTAGCTTACTCCCAGTATTATATAAAATATTTACCAAAACAATCTCCAATAGAATAAGGGCAACACTGGAGTTTACTCAACCAAGGGAACAGGCTGGCTTCAGGAAGGGATACTCTACAATGGATCACATCCATGTCAATAATCAGGTTATCAAGAAATCCGCAGAGTACAATAAGCCTCTTTATATGGCTTTCATAGATCACAAAAAGGCATTTGATTCAGTAGAGATACCAGCAGTCACAGCGGCCTTACGCAATCAAGGGGTACAGAATGCTTACGTAAATACCTTGGAAAATATCTACGGAGGTTCTACAGCTACGTTAATTGTACACAAGAAAAGCAGGAAGATACCTATAAAGAAAGGGGTCAGACAGGGAGACACAATCTATCCAATGCTATTCACTGCATGTTTGGAAGAAGTATTCAAGCTATTAAACTGGGAAGGCTTAGGAGTAGGGATCGACGGCGAACAAATCTCAGCAACCTTTGGTTTGCCGATGACATTGTTCTTTTCGACAACAATGCAGACGAATTACAACAAATGATTGAGGACCTTAACAGAGAGAGTGTAAGAGTGGGGATGAAGATTAATATGCACAAGGCAAAGGTAATGATGAATAGCCGGGCAAAGGAACAAGAGTTCATGATCGCCAGTCAGCCTTTAGAGTCTGTGAAGGAGTACATTTACCTAGGTCAATTAATCACAGGGAACCCTGATCATGAGAAGAAAATTCACAGAATAAAAATGGGTTGGATCGCATACGGCAGACATTGCCAACTCCTGACTGGAAGCTTACCATTATCATTGAAAAGGAAGGTGTACAATCAGTGCATTTTACCAGTGTTGACATATGGGGCAGAGACTTGGAGACTGACAAAGAAGCTTGAGAACAAGTTAAAGACCGCGCAAAGAGCGATGGGACGAAGATTGCTAGGCATAACGTTAAGAGACAGAAAGAGAACGGTTTGGATCAGAGAGAAAACGGGTATAGACAATATTCTAATTGACATTAAGAGAAAAAAATGGAACTGGGCAGGTCATTTAATGTGCCGGTTATATAACTGTTGGACCATTAGGATTACGGAATGGGTACCAAGAGAAGGGAAACACAGTCGAGGACGGCAGAAGACTAGGTGGAGCGATGAAATGAGGAAAGTCGCGAGCGCTAGTTGGAATCGGTTGGGGCAGGACAGGGGTAATTGAAGATCGCAGGAAGAGGCTTTCGTCCTGCAGTGGACATAAAATAGGCTGATGATACATATATATATATGTGTGTGTGTGTGTGTGTGTGTGTGTGTGTGTGTGTGTGTGAAAGAGAGAGAGGAGAGAGTGAGAGTCTATTTCGCCCGCCCCCCCTCCTCCCCCGAAATAGATTTCTGGCCACACCACTGGTAATAGTAGCCATGTTTTGAACATTACCGAGAGGCGAAGGCTTTTTGGCATTAAGGACCAAAGAAAGGGATATATGCGCAGGCAGTTCTGCATTACTTATTAAGCATGAGCTGCCAATCACTATTCCGCTTCAGTCGCAGTAATGACACGTTCCATGCCTCACGCGAATGCGTGTGCCAGCTGTGCCATGCTGTTAGGCTCAATACTCAACACTTAACTATGGTAACCTAGTTTTCACAGAAAGTGCACACTGCACATCCCATCAGCACCTAATATAAGCACCTCTTCAAATTTATACTTTGGAGAATGCTGGAGCTGTCTGACTAGTTTATTGGCCCGGCAGCGCTCCACCCCATGGGTGCTCTGCCGCAATAAACAGAGCAAGAATCCAGTAAGTCCACCTATCCAGATCTGCTGCAACGGTTGGTATGAGTGGCTTTAGTAATCCCATGCTGGCCTTGTTGGTTATGTCTCGTGTCGCTGACAGTAAAGTGTGTTTATGGTTCAACAGGAAGCATATATATATATTATTTCTATAGTTGTGGAAGGTATTTTTTGTTCAGTCCTATATATGGTTATCACTCGTGTTGTTTCAGCGGGCTCGATTTTATATGTTAGAATTCACCTATGCACATTGTCTCAGTGTGGCTTGAGCACCCAAAATGGCAGTAGTGCTTAAGCAAGGCTCCGCTCTTACGTCTCATTGATGTTTTGACAAATCATTGCATACCAAGTAGCACACCACTGAGCGTTGTCCATTGAAGAAACAGGAACGCTCTTATGGGTTGCTTCAAAAGCACCGTCTCGAACCTTCACACCAGCCTGGAGCTCTCTTGGTATACATGTAGCTGGGTGCAAGTTCTTGTGGAAGCACTTCTGAAGTAGTCCTAAAGGTACTCGATCATATACTCCTCATGGAAGAACCATAAGGTTCCTCCATACTTCCAAGTGTTGGTACTGCATCTTCTTCAGGTCAATTAACAGAATACAGTAGACTTCCGTTCGTTTGATTCCGGTTAATTCTATTAATATGATCCCGAACAAAGGTCCTGGCCGGCGCCCATGCATGAATTTCTATGGGCACAAACTATCATTATTTCGATCCTAAAATTGGCCTTCGCTGGATAATTCGAACTTGAGCAGTCAGCATGCACACGCCTTACCTCTGTCCCCAACAGCGAAAAAATTCAGCCGAAGATTGTTTGCGCGATGCAGTCGGACACAAAACCAAAACCTGCTCTGCGGCATTCATAAGCTTCCCGCAACATTGATGCATTACGGCAAAGCTGACTTTAAGAACCGAGCAGCAAACCTGACAGAAATCGGCCAAGATTGTGCAACACATATTAGACCCTTACCCATTTTTCTTGCTAAAAAATTGGGTGAGTGTTTGATTTCTACTTTATTTAGGAGCAATGTTGTCACTTCTATGTTGGTTTTTACCTTGGACACATGGAAGGTGGGGGCGCGTTTGATTCGGGGGCGTATTGAAATAGGGAATATACTGCCAAATGAATAAGACATGTGTTTTGGCATTATTTCTGCACTTTAGTTTGACCCGCCGGATAATTAGATCAAGATTTTCGGTCCGGGTCGAGTTAACGGAAGTCGACTGCACACACAGCTGCCACATGTTAGTTTATTTCATGGAGTTCTCTAAAGTTCAAAAAAATATATGAGCCCACAGACTAGGTACGAGCACAAACTCCAAGTTCTGCTTCACTGAGTATTAGGACTTGCACACTGCAGTAGAATTTTGTTAATTTGATTTTTCGGTTAATTTAACCCTGGCCGGTGCCATGCATTCCTATATGGGACCAAATTTTTGCTATTTTGATCCTAAAATTAACCTTGACAAAATAATTAGAACTTGACCTGTCATCACGAATGTGCCTCACCCCCATGGTGACGGTAACAGCGACCCCTTTACTGGCAGCGTCTGTCTCGGCGGAGCTTAGGAGCATGAATGCCACTGCCGAGTCCCATTGTCAACTGCGTTGAACACATGTAATCTCTCACCGAAAACGCCCATTTTCAGTACTGCCCCAACAAGATTCTTAAGTAATTAACCACCATTCACAATTATCTGATTACGGTATTTACCCGATTCTAACATGTCTTTTCTTAAAATTGGGCCAACAATTGCCTGCTCGGTGTTGACGGATACAAATCTAAAACCGCCTTTGCAACATTTGTATGTTTTATCGCATAACACGGGTGCATTGCGACAAAGCTGACAAAAAAAAATAAAAAGGAGTGCCGATGCTGACTTTAGGTAACCAGCCGCCATTAAGCAACAATGTTTTTTTTGTTAAGAAATCTGCTGCGCGTTTGATTTCTACTTCGTTTAGGAGCTTTAATGTCATTTCTACGTTAGGCACATAGAAAGTGGGCATGCATTTGATTTGGAGGAGTGCTGGAATCGGGCAACTACTGCCAAATGAATCGGCAGTGTTTTGCAGTTCCTTTCTGCATATTGTTTAATTCGACCCACTGGATAATCCGATAAATTTTTTCAGTTCCATCAGAGTTAAATGAACGCAAGTTGACTGTACTATCAGCTTTTTCTAGCATATGGATGAATACACCAACATCCAGAGGTTACACAGTGCAGCAACATTTTATTACAGCCTCAGATAGTGCGTTTGCATGCCACAAAAGGATTTTAACTGAGATGATGATGAAACAACGATGAGATCTGGTGAACATCAGAACCGCCTTCGTTTTGTGATGTCTGGTTTCCAGTTGATCGGGTGGGTCTCCTCAGTCTGCAATGTAAAACACAAACACTTTAATGACATCATACAGAAACACGCACAAAAAATAAGTTTATCTACATGTGCAAAACGCATCGAGAATAAGCAGAATCAAAGAAAAGCAAGGATATTTTGCAAGAACGTTTTCAGCTATCGGGGAAGAACCCCAGGCAGAAAACTAAGTGAGCTTCACCCCAAGCCACCCAAGGCATTGTTTGCAATTTGCACCGACAGCTCTCATCGCATACGAAACACAGGTGTAGTACATTTCATTGGCGTTACATCCAACGTGTGACACCCCTGCAGCTGGATATTGTGCATTCGTCTGTCTCTTCTGACTGTGCTTTCAAAGGAAAGCGAATCACCTGCCAAACTTCTTCCTTGTCCTATTATTCTTATTCTAGACCAACAAATGATGCTTGCTGGCTGTCATTCAGTGTTGGCCAAAGACATATGCCCAGAAACTTCGTACTCAATACCGAAAGTTAGCAAGAATAAAAAAATGCTCTAAATTTAGAATTAAATTATGGGGTTTTACGCCCCAAAACTATGATATGTTTTGAGGCATGCCATAGTGCGGGACTCCAGAAAAATTTTGACCATCTGGGGTTCTTTAGTGCGCACTTATATCTAAGTACACAGGTGTTCTTGCATTTTGCCCCTATCAAAAAGTGGCTACCGTGCCAGGGATTTGATGCCGCGATCTCACACTTAGCAGTTCAACACCACAGCCACTAAGCACCCACGGTGGGCAAAAAATGCTTTTCTGGTACGTTGCCTATAGGCAAAACTTGTCAATAAAGGGTTAATGTATAATGACAAATGTTTGTTCAATATTGTAGTAAATGTGCGCATGCAATGCTGATGCAAGAACTCATGTAGAGAAAAAGCAGTCTTCAGTTGTGCCACTTGAACATCACCACACCAAAAAACATAAAAACACAACTGTTGCAGTCCTTCATCCTGCAGTCGCAAGAAACCGCGATACCCAGCTACATTTCTCAAATCTGCTTTAGCAGCTGACTTAATTAATCCGACTCTTGCTTGTACAGCACGTACCATCATGCACACAAATTTAAGGGGGGAATTAGGACATCTGGAAATCCCCCCCCCCCCCTTAGATCCACGCATGCACATGATGTATAGTGCATGAACACAGTGTGCAGCTACGCATCTTATGGAAGGACATGCAACTCCAAAGTTCACTGTCACAGTGCTAATGGCATTTTTTCTCCTGTGGCATTTTTACAATGATTTAAAGATGGTATTCTGGTGAACCAAAGCTGGCACTGCTCCCTTTTGGCACACGTTTGGATCAATAGTCGAAAATATGCAGCCCACAGCAGGACTTGCCTGATGACACAGAGTGGCTTCCACTACAGTTAATAAACTACGACAATATGTACTGTTCAGTGAAATAAAAGAAAAGGCAAGCAAGAAGCAACACGTACAGCAGTATCATCTTCACGGAATATTTTCACAGTTTTGTCAGCCTCAGCGGTGATGAGGCGGCTGCCACTCTGGTCAAATCCACAGGCGAATATCCCTGCCTCGCTGTCGATGGAGCCAGGCTGAACTGGTGCTTGGAGTCGCTGGAAGTTGTAGCCAGTGCGCCAATCCCAGAAGAACAGTGTTCCATTATCCCCTGGATATCAAGACATCATCCGCTCTATTGGGCAGGGCAGCTATGGCCGAAAAGATTTAACAACTAGGAGTCGGCAAATATTCAAATTCAAACCAAACAGTTGCTCGATAGTGACCTGCATTTTTGTTCGTACAACATAAAAGAAATATCTTCGACCTTTTGGTGTCTTGCTTTCACCCAAAATTTCCTAACATTGCAGAGTATTGTTTGTGTAAAACACTCGGAATTGCTGTTTACCTGGTGTTTAACTGGTGGTGTTTTTCACCTTTTTCAGAAAAGCAAGCCAAGCAAATATGCCAACAATGTATTACCAAATGATATGGTCAAAAATATAGGCCTGCTTCTAAGAGGAGACATAACATCAAAGAAAATAAAGACATCGCAGTCGTCAATCTGGATGTTTTAATGATCTTGTCAGTGTTCTGGATGTTGGCAACTCTAAGCTTCTGCACAAACATCAACAGCTATGCACCAACTAGGCCAGCATCATACTTTCCCGTTAATATGTTTGCACTTGAAAACCCTATTAGTGATAGAGTGTGAGCAGATGGCCATAGGAGCAAAGTACCAATCCACAGGGGGTTTTCTCTGTATCTGCGAAGTCTGTTGGCGATGATGGCTTGGCTTGGTCAGACTGCAGCAGGCAAACCAATGTGTTCATTCTGTGTGTATGTAATTTACTGTTACCCTGCCTTGTATCAGCATGGCAAGGTGCTGACAGGTCATCAAAATACGCAGGAGATCCTTTGCTGGCTCGTAGGAGACACCCTACCTCTGTTTCTTTTCGTAGACCTAATCGTGATTTTTCTTTCCACAGATGGCCAGGTATATGCTTATAATGATCTTTATAAATATAATGAAGGTATTTTTGAGCCCGATGCAACTTCGTTATAATAAGGTTTGACTGCATGTATCACTTCAGCCGAACAGAATTCCTTTATATCTTAGATGTCATGGTGCACATTTGATGAAATGCCTAATGAATAGAACAGTTCTGTGTGTTTAAGTGTGTCTGTCAGTGACTCTAGAGAGGAAAGTCAGGACCACAATTTAGAATTTCCATTGCAGTTAGCGCAAGTTTACTGTCGGACTGTGTCCCCTACTTACCACCAGACACAAGGACGCCATCGTCATTCATGCCAAGACAGTTGACAATCGCATTGTGGCCCGAGAGATTCTGGATGAATTTCCCATCGGGGCACTTCCACTGTTTGATGTTGTCAGGACCACCAGATGCAAAGGTGTACCTGCACACAGAGACAACAAAACTGCTGTGATGACATACTCATTACTTAACACTTTACTGTCTGCTCCTATGCCCATACATAGCCCACTATCAATGGTTTCAACTTCAAATTTTGCCACGCTCGGAGTGCTTTTGGACAGCTTGCCCTATCTAGCACATAAAAGAGGAACCACTTTTCTAGTTTCACTTTCATGTTCCTTTTTTTCCCCCATGGGTGGATTTTTAAAGCCGCCTTTAACTGGACGTGACAAGCAGTTGGCGTTGACGTCGCGCACAGTTGCCCTTCGGCAATGGCAAATTTTGACAGATTCTGACGACTCTGCGTCAGAATTTTTTGATGGTGGTAGCAGCACAGATTTGGAAGATGACTGATTCATCGGACTTTAGCATGAACAGTGAAGGTGCATCAAATAGCCCTGGAACATCAACAGGTGTCTGTTGGTACGTTTTATTGTCCACTCTCAACCGGTTCGACACTGCTATGCTTAAACCTAAAGATATCCAGTGTGTCCCAAAGGTCACAGTTCTTATCTGCAGGGTGTCAACGTCATTTGGCCAGGACCACTTGCCAGTGGCAGTGCAAAGAGTGGATTTTGGCATTGCGCTATTATTGGGCTCTGCAGTGCCACGCAGCGGCTCGAGCACGATGGCCACCAGGGCTAACATTTTCCTTTTATGTAAAGAATTTCTACCGATAGAAAGCTTATATTTGCAGGAACCTTGTATATGGACTTTTTATTGTGATAGCAATTATATAGACACGCCAGGCGCATTTCTGCCATCGCCGTTGTCGTGAAGTTCCGTATAAAGTCCAAGGGCGATAAAATCTTCACCGCGCGCCATATGCTGTGTGTGCGAGTGAAAGCGTGCGAGGGTGTGCCGACGATTGTGGCTCAATCTAGTGCATTCGAAGGAAGAAAGCGAACTGCAAACCCGCCGTATTCCGTTGTGCAAATTGTGCAAAAGGCCATGGGGGGATGGGAGGGAACGGGGCAGCGTTGTGCTCCGGCAGCAATTGCGCATTTTGCGACCGGGCACAAGGAAAATTGACGATTGCGGCTTGATCTCACATGCCATATACGGACGAAAGCAGGAAGGCAGCGCGGGACGGAGGAGGGGGGCGGCTTCGACACCTCCAACAAATGCATAGTTTGCATGGCTACGCACGATTTTGCGTGCCGCATCTTGAAAGGGATTTGCAGATGGCTCATACCTTTGTGTGCCATGTGGTCTCGCCACTCTTGTGTTGAAGCGATAGACCACATGAAGGTCACTTGGCTTGTTGCTGCTGCCGTGCTGTTGTTGCTGCTGTGCTTGCTCACGCCAGCATTTTGACAGCAAGTGTCTGTGCTCATTAAGTGTGATGTGTTCATGTGTGCTTGTGCGCGCTGACACCGTGCTTGTTAATTCAGTTAGTAAGTGAATGTTTCCAAGTTTACACGGCCGACAAAACTATTATCCTCACTTCGTATAGCTGTCTACTAATTTGCTATCACAACCGATACTTCGCCTTTCGGGTAAAACTGGGGCTTCTTGTTCAAAATTTATATTATGAAATTTTTTATGTTGTCTTGGTGCAAAGCAGCATCAATGTTATTACGGAGATTTCTCGTTCTCGTTACAAATTTTCTCATTAAATATTTTTTTAAAAAATTTTTAATAAATGTCTGTTTGAATATAATACAGTAAAACCTCATTAATCTGACCCTCATTAAATTGGAAGATCCCAGGCAGGCGTATGCATTGTTTAATGCAATGAAACTCGTTAATTCGGACAAATTTGGCCGCACATCGGTTAATTCGGACAACTCGTGGAGCTCGGCAAGTGTGGAGCGGCGCAAATGTGCGACGCAAAAGAACAGGAACGGCGTTAGCGTTTACCAAAACGAAGCAGCGGAGTTCGCATCGCAATAGTCATCAGTGGAAATCGTATGTGAATGACATCGACGCCAGAATGCGTCATGCCTATTTGTCCCTTTAAAGCCTTTCTTCTTGCATTTGCCGCCGCGCTTAGCACCGCATTGGCCGCTTGCCTTCACAACTGCATAGTTGCCATACATGATCGTGTTGATAGCAACCGCAGTTTTATCCACAGTGGTTGCGGCAAACAGTGGTTTCATCTTTACTCAGTGCGAAGCTGTTGAGGATGAAGAGCACCATCTACATCGCGATGGAGGGCACGTGGCGACACTGGCGAAAAAATAATTGGGATGTGCGCGCGGTAGTGAAAAGTGTCTCAGATGAAGACGCGTGCCGCGGCCACGCTGTGAAGGAAGTCGCGAGACCTTCACTGCTGTGAGCGCTAATCCGTCACGAGATGAGGATTGTAGCTCCTGCACAGCTTTGTGCAAAATAGAAACAGGATTTGCTGATTAATTCAGTAAATGAAAGCACGGCAGTTGTCGCTATGTTGCAAGTCCCAGCATGCTGCCACTGGGAGTTTTCAGTGCACTGTGGGTGCTGCATTGTTTCTGAGGTTATACCAAGGGGCTGCGCCATACATTTTACGTGATGCAGCACTTCCAATGAGCGGTAATCACGGCAATTTCTTTCAATTTCGGTATCAAAAATGGCTATTCTTGCAACCTTCTCGGGATGGTTCCACTTCCATTTCAAACATCAAATTTTACACGGAAGCACCTCTCTACCCAAACTATCTTAAACTGGGCTATTTACATGATCCAAATTTTGTTTCAGTTGGCCTTCAACTTAACAGAAAGAGAAAAGCACGCACAGCCTGGGGTGAACAACGAGTGCCCGCACACTCTTCTTGTGGTGAGTGAGAGTGACCCGCGAGCGGCCAGCCACCAGGTCCCAGAGGCGGATGGTGCAGTCATGGCTGCCCGTCAGCACCTGCGGCTCGGATGACTGTGTCTGCACACTGGCCACTGTGTTGGTGTGGCCCACCAGCGAGTGGATGTTCGCCTTGGTCCGCATGTCCCACACCTGCAAGCAGTCCCGGGCACATTCAAGAGATGCGCACATTCTATAACTAACAAACATTAACCATAAACCATAACCCTAACCAGACACATGATAGCCTCATGTGGAATGAATGAAACCATGTTTATTCCACATTAGAATGCACCGAGGGTACTCCGGTGGAAAGGGAGGGGGTATTTGTTACATAGTTAAGACACACATGGCGTGTCTTACTGTATAGGACAGCACGCAGTTCGAAGGTTGGAACATGAATGTTTATTGCTTACGTCTCGGAGCGTATATATATACGAAACAGAGAGGGGGAAGGGGAAAGAGAGAACAAGGGAAAGATGTCAAACGATAAACGCATCTGCCGTCAGCGCTTGCAAGGCAGTCTGATTGTGGCTGACGTCACTTTACAAAAGTATTATTGCAAAAGGGGAAGGGTGTGAACAAACTATAGAAATACAATGTACGTGCTCAAGCTGGTGGAAAGCAAATGAGCCTGGAGTGGCAGTGTACCTAACCTTCTCAACTATCTCAAGTGCTGACAATGACCATGCCTCCCTTGATGCGCTGGGAAAAAGATATTTTTCTGCAATTGCAGAGTATAGTGCTGCAATGAATCCACGTGACATCATCTGCCATTATCACTCCAAAGTGCCACATCTAGGGAAAAAAAATACATTTGCTGTGGTGAAACAGCTGAAGTGGCACACAGGGCACACATTTTATGAGCAGTATTGTTGTACTGCACCGTTACTGAGTGAATTGACAGGATCGGCAGAAAGAAGTGCCACACCAACAAATTCTTATCACAGCAGAGATGCGTCACATGGGATATCATGTTGTACAAAAGTGATGTAGGAAAATGTAGAGATAATGTCATAAGCTCAGCCTATGAATCTCACTACATTTCTTGCATTGACATTTTCACACTATGGAAACCTTCCTGCTTTCAAGGAAACTACAATGACAACCAAAAGAAGACATGCACAAATCTTTTTATCATATGGCAACAATAGATGAATATGAAAATTTCATAAATGTACAAAGTTTTGTTAATTTTATGATAATTCATTACACAATGAAGGCTTACAATTATTCAACAGAGCATGTGGGAATGTTTTGGAAAGAAAATTCCTCTATTTGGTCCTCTATTTGGAAAGAAAATAAGAAACCTAATTCTTTGGCAAGGTCTGAGCAGCAATATCAAGAAAATACAGTAAAAGCTCGTTCATTCAAAATTTTGGATAATTCGAAGTAGCTGCCGCAGTCCTTGCAACAAGGTATTGAAAGCAATAAATAATGCATCTGGCTAATTCACTTCGAAATTAGATGTGTGTCCTGTGTCGGTTTTGACCGGCAACAGCACGGTGGTCGTTTCCAGTCGGCGGCGGTGGCACCATCGGTGTGGTGCCGGTTTATTAATCGGCGGCAGCGCGTGGCCACCTTACATTGGCGGCGGCGGCGGCGTGGAAACTGAAAGCACAATTTTAACTCTATGAGGGTCAATGACGTAAATACTATACGGCGCCGCGAACGAAGTCCGAAATGATCGATGCCATATATTTGCGGCACTGTCTGTATGTTTAAAAAGCGCAACTTCACGACTCCGCCCTATGAGCGTGGTGTGCGACGAGGTTACGTCGCTCGGTGCTCTTGCAGGTGGTTGCTAGGCAATGTGAGGCGGCGCACAGCTGGGCTGAGTTTTCTGGTAACGCTACATGGCTGAACAAAGGCTTAAACAGCTCCGCTGTTCAAAATGAGAAATTCTAGCCGCCGAACGATGGCCCTGACAGCCGCCGCGCACTCATTTTCCAGCCTTCTCAGCGCGCCTCTCTCCCATTGCCCTTCCACCCCTCCAAACAGGAATGGGCTGTGCCCACAGCTCTATGCTGCGTAACCCTATGAAACCCGAACAGACCGCACCAAGTGCACTACTCGCAGATTGCTTGCTGGCTTCTCATTCAGCGCAGTTCTGTAAACAGCTTAATTGCTTGTGTTTATTTTTATTGGTTGCGTTGAAATTGTTCCTGGCCACGTGGTTTCCCAGCCTCGTTTTGACATGAGACTCGTTTGACTCGCCGCTGAAACAGAAGATGGCTGATCCGCCCACTGTTCATTGGCAATGCACAATGTTGCCGGTGAAGAGAAAGCACACGAATATAGATTTGGAAACTAGCGCTTCTAACCTAGTCCTTCTAACCAGCGAGGTGATCATTGCGAACATGCTTGCATCGGATAGCAACGGTGACGACGGCAGCGATGATGCGGTATGACAGGCTGCCTTAACGTTGTCCTCACAGGAGGCCCAGCAGATGAGTTAGTCACTTTGGTGCTTCGTTTTCACAAGGAAGCCTCTGCTCACTCCATGAAGCACGGAGGCTCACTACGTGAAGCACCTGGATGCCTTGGAGAAGGATGTCAGCAAGCTTCGCATAAAGCATGCAAGGCTGACAGACATAGGGTTTCTCGTGCAAGCCAGTGAGAAGCACATTGCGAGATGCTTGTGGCGCCTCAGCGTTTTTTCTGGATTTCTCAAGCTGACAGGCTGCTGTGGCTACCTTCTCACACTTTTTAAAAGTCCCCTTTTGGGGCCACCAATGCGATGCCTCAGCGGAGCTCGTATATCGCTTGCCACTTGAGACCCCTTTCTGCAGTTGTTAGATCAGTGCCCTTTGTTCCTTAACGCTGACAGCCGCGGCTTGTTACATGCGATCGGAGTACCCAGGAAACAGCTAAACGAGTAAACACAATCAGCAGTCGGATAGAGGAATGTGGCGGGGAGGTGCACTGGCCTTTCTGCCATTATAGTTTCCTAACAGCTCTGCCATCCCCCTATTTAGATTTTTTCATGCAAGCCGGTTATAACAATGGAATTTTTGTGGATCTTGAATATTGTTATAGGTGGGTTCCGCTGTATTATGTTTCACACCATATTGATTCACTAGAGCAGTAGAACCTAGTTGATACAATCCCCGCTTTGTATGATTTCCCAGCACCAACATCGATTGAGAACACAATGAAATGAACCAATACAGTTACACCTTTTTTTCTTTCTTTTCCCCAGTTAACCCTTTGAGGGTCAATGACGTAAATATATGGCGCCGTCTGTACGTTTAAAAAGCGCGCCAATTTCCTAACTTTTTCTTTTCTGTCATGTGCTGCCACTATGTGGGAATACAGGGAATTTTTTTCGTGTGCCTCCCTCTCTCGGTTTTCGTTGCATGGTTTGTTTTAGCGCTAGTTCGTGCCCGCGCACCTATATAATACCGCCCGCGCATTGGCGCGCGCGCGGGCGGGTGGTGGCTCTGGTTTTGATTTCGCGTGCGGTTTCAGCTTCTTGTGCTTGTGAAACTGATGGCTATGTCGTTACTAATTGCTCAAAGGGCGACCACCTCTTTCTCGCTCGTTCAGTGCTCACAGGGGTGCACATAGGAAGGATGCCGCTGTGCATGCGTTTCCGTTGCCTTTTTTTTTTTTTTTTTTTGACACTCGCGAAAGCTAATTGCCTCTGGTTGGCGATAAGATGAAGATTAGTGGAAGTTTGTTACATGTGCTTTTTTGACGGGCACACAACCACACAGTTTTCTTGAGTGTGTGCACCTACGCAGTTCGATTACGCTATGGCGGTACATATTATAGATATTAGTGTAAGTACAGGAACATTTGAGTCTTGCGAAATATTTTCATGTGCGCATATTCAAGGCCTTGAACTATGTGTATAAGAATGCATCAAATTTTTAATTCTTGTAAGTTCTATTTCTTTTTTATTGTTGTTATTCATGAATGAAGAGTACATATATACCAATGCAAAATATTTTTTTCACACTTTACGGTCACCCAACAAAAATTGCGGTAAATTTTTTTCGAAATAAGTTCCTAAGAAGAATTGAAATCTGCAATAAAAAAATTGACCCTGGGCGGTCGCATATGGCGAAAAAAATCGACCCTCAAAGGGTTAAAACATTCTTTCTTTCTGCGCCAATGTTTAGTACATTGCCAAATTGCCTGTGATTGCAAGAAACATTTTTCTGGCCACGAGATGCCCAGTAAAGAAGAAAAGGCATGAGCATTACCATAATAGAAGTTCACATAACTATAGCACAATCAACTGCCTGAATTCAAATGACGCCAACGTCTGGTGCTGTCTTTCTGAGCAGACTTCCACTTGTGTAAAATACTGAAGGATGAAAAAGACATGAGAATGCTTACCCTTGTTGTTGCATCCCGACCGCCAGTGACCAGGATGTCAATGGTAGGATGCAGAGAGAGAGCATAGACACCACTCAAGTGGCCGTGGTAGTGTCGTATAACCTGCGAATAAGGTCAGCATAGAAGCAGTTACAGTGCTGCTTCTATATTGCAAACACTACGATTCCCTGTGCACCAAAAATTAGCCTGTTAAAGAGACCTTTCAATTACTACGATTTTTTTATTTGGGGAGCGGGCATTGTGTGGTGCTTGCGATTCATCTGGCCATTAGACCACCTCTACCATTAAACCCAACAGAGTTGCTTGAATACTGTAATACAGGCACGTCTTGCAAAGCCTGTACAGTAAAGCCTTGTCAATTTTGCAGGGCCAGAATAAATTCACAAGCTACTGGCATGTCAAATTATAAGTATGCCAGGAAACAGATCAATAGATCAAGATGTCATTATTTAGCGAAAAAAATCTGTTACCCTTGTTTGCACTTTACATGAAATCTGTGCAATTTTTGTAGTCTCATGCAAATGATAAATGCTCACAGCCTTTCGGGAGACCCCGTACAAAATTTCTACAGCATTTGTGATATTCAGATCTTTATGCTAAAGGACGCTCTTTTTCCTTATCATGCATGCCTCTCAACTGTTACATCACCAGTGAGCCAGGTGGCAACGATTGGCAACAAGGTGGCAATGTAGCCTCTGAAGGCAGCATGTGGAAACAGCCATTCTATTGGCCAATAACTTCCACCATGCTTTTCACATCGCAAGCCTACATATGAAACAACTGCTTGCTGCAACCTCTCTCTCTACCAAAGGAGAGGAAGCATTCTCATGCGTTACTTTAAGCGTGATGTTGATGCACACTAAGCTATTAGAGTTTGGACGAATGTTAGCAACACTTTTGCATTGCACATTCACAGTGCATGACCAAATACTTCCCAAACAAAATGGCAAGAGTGAATTAAGGTAGAGTTTCACTAATTTGACTGTTACATCACCAGTGAGCTTTCATCGCTAACTAAGGTACTGGCCAGCCCTCATAAATTTTTTATGAGCCAGGATTGTTCGAGTTTTTTGGCGCTGTTTTAAATATGAATGATCTGTACCAACTAGCTCGCACCCAAACCCTTCTGAGAAATTTATTCGTTAGGTCGGGAACTTTGCAAAATCTGGTTTCGTAAAATTGAGTTTTAACTGTATTTATTTTTGCTTTATTGTTCAGCAGTATCTCCGGTTAGGACAGGATGGAGTAAGTATTAATGCCATGGCTTTGCTGTTTGTGATTTTATGGTATCTGTTTGCAATGTGCCTCACTTAGCTTTTCTAGCTTTCATAATTTTGAGTTTTTGGAGAGCTTTCTAAGTATGAATGGTTGGCTTTCTTCCACAAGTTTGCAAGTACCACCCGTATGCGTTAATTTTTCTGTCCACTTTGCATAACTTAATGCACAAACATTTCTCGGGAGCACCTGCCTTGTTGTACTCAAGGTCCCAGCACTTGACCTGCTTGTCCTCACCGCAGGAGAAGAGGTACGGCTGGCGTGGGCTGACCGCTAGGCCTCGTACGCCACTGATGTGTCCAGTCAGGGACAGCTTCAGCCTCCCTGTAGCCAGGTCCCAAATCTGCACACACAACAAGGATGGGTCCTCATGAGGAACACCAAACAATGGGCTGAGCACTATTGGGGGAAGCTTTAGTTCAGGCACAACTTCAATTTCCTTATGCAAATACAGGTAAAATGCAGAAGTGTCCTCATCAGACAACCTCCCTTTGAGGTGTGTTTGCCGCTGCATACTTAAACCTGTCTGCACTTGGTGCAATTTGGAGCAATTTAAGCCAACTGGTTTTCAGAGTGCCACACCACCACTAAAATTGCAGATGGCAATGTCCACAGTGTAGTGTACATGCAATTTGTGTGGGGAAAAAAAGAAGGAAACCTGAAGCAAACTATGCAGGTGTCCAAATTTCCCATAACCATTTTAAAACGGCTCTGTGGGTCTCATGGCAGTGCCCTAAAGGATTCCAAATACAATCATGTCCAAGAACAGAGTCAACGATTGTACATAGTGAGAAGCAATGCAACAGCCTGACCATTCCTTCTTATATAGAGCTCCAATTTTCCCAAATTCTAGTATTAGTACTATGCTTGAGTCATCATCTGTGCTCTCACCTTAATAATCCTGTCATTTGATCCTGTGCAGAACCACTGGTTTCCAGGCTCCACTGCAAGGCAACGAACCCAGCCGGTGTGCCCACTGATCACCTGCAAGAAGTCATGCAGGACAACAGAAGACATGAACGCTTAGGTCAAGACTGTGTATCTTGCCCCGATTACAACTGGCAGCCTACTTGAGCCAAGCAGTGGGAAAAAAACTAAGTCGACAGAACGACAATAGACACAGCACCATGTCCTCTTCTCTGTTCTTTCTGTCGTGTTATATTTCTCGCGCTGCCTGCCTCAAGAATGGAATACCAACCTGCCCAGCAAACCATCCTTTTAGCGTCCCAAAACCACACAGTGGGCTATAAAAGACACAGTAGTGGGGTGCTCTTGACCACTTGTACTTTCTTAACGGGCACTAAAAGCATGTTACAAGAGCGTTTTTGCATTTCGCCACCATCATCACTTGGCTGCCACGACCAGGATCAAACCCACAATCCTGTGATCAGCAGTAGAATGCCATAGCCAATGTGCTACCGATCATATTCACTAAAAGTTTGATAGTGCAAGGAGCCAACTACAAGAAACAATAGCATCATGCGTACGACTAGGGACCAAAAAGAAACTAAAGAAAACAATGAAAAAGGTAATGCACATCACTACGGCAGATACTAACACCTAAGGCAAGAGGCATTGCATAAAGACAAATAGTGGCTCAACATTAACACAAAGCATGACATGACATAAAGTAAACAAATTACAACAGCATTGCACCCATGACTTTGAACTAGCTAATTTATATGAATTTACAAAAGATAAAGATACAGGTACAGACTAAACTTTATCCAAGGCATAGGGATAAAATCAAATACAACTTCTGCACGGTACGTGTAGCTTTGTACTGTTCATAACAGACATCATAACGTCCACTTCGGACTTTCCTTTGGTGAAAGAAGGTCAGAAGGGTGAAAAGTACAACCATAAAATGCATAGCTATTTGAGAGTTGCTATAATAATATCAGAAAAGCCCTTCGACAGTGCAGGAGTGCTGGAAAAGGTGAGACAGACACACTCATTATTGAGAACATGAAATCTTTATTGTTCACAGCTTCAATAAACATGCAGGTTTCTACCGAAATCTGCATGGAAGTTTGCGAGAGGGTTCCTCATGTAAAAGCTGAGCTACTGCAGCCTTGGTGCCTTGGCTAGCACCGTAAAAAAGTAGGGGTATGAAAATACTCGAGTACAACCGATTCTAATTGAATAGGGAATGTTCGGATAATTCGATTCGCGAATCTAATACCTACTATTCGATTTTTCGATATGGCGATTGTCGCGCAGTGCCACATGTCGCGTGCGGTGCGGAGCCCCTCGTGCTCGATGCTGCGCTCATGCTGGACTGTTTCTGAGAGCTCTCTCCAACATCGGCCCAATGCACGATCGCACACACCACACCCAAACGCCACAATTCGCACAAGGGCACCCCGTCTGCCAGGTCCGCCTCGGTCGGCACAAGGCTCGTCTGGGTGGACAGGACTGACCGAAATGATAATGCGACTCGGACAGAGGGAACGGCAGTAAAGCAGCGCGTATACCGTTAAGTATGAAGGCAGGCGCAAAAATGGGCCGATTAGGCATGCGGATCGTGTTGAACACACGCTGACAAACTTCACACCGCCGCTTCAAGAGCCGTCAATCTAACCCGCATGAACATTTTAGAGGCAGTCCTTCTGCGACGGCTTGCGGCCCGTTACTACATCGGCCAGAGGCGAACAGTGCCTAGGTCATTAGGCCTAATCGGCATTGCTTCGTCGAGCGTCCGCGACTAAAGTTACGGTTTGATGCCGAATCGACGCAGTTGCATTCGCAGTAGCCGCGCAACACTCAGAAAGCCGACAAAACGCCTAGCAAACGAAAGCAAGTGTACGCAAGTTGTTCACGGGCGCCATATTCGTGAAACACCGTACGGCAGCGTCCTCTCGTTCCCGACGCTGTTCGCAGACGGACATCGGTGTCTTGTTTTGGTTTCGAGCAACCCATCACAAGTATATCTTTGGATTTACACGGTGGGCGCGAAAGTGTCACGACCCGGTTGCATGCGGTTAACGAGGGGAGGGAGGGTTGTGGCACCCACTTGCCCCGACCCTTTATATTTCAGAATCATTAATAAGTGGCAAATCACGTGCCGAACCTAACAATGAAACTGTGTGTATGGCGCCTGCTCTTTAGAATCAGCGCTCGTTACATGTAGAAAGGTGATCGAGTCACGTGATGTGTGGTCACTTCGTCTGTCGCGCAGATCGGCCTTACGATAACCCTACCTGCCGTAAAGTTGGGCCAGCCTTTCTGTATATTTAAGGGATACAAAGCAAAATGGTTTATGCTATTAAACAAGGCCACAAAACAGGTCCACTATTAAACTGAGAACCTCACTGGTACTCAATACAACAGAACGTCACTAATTCATTAGTTTCAGAGGAAAAAAGGCACATTATAGTGTTCAACAAAAATTCTATTGATTAAAAAAATATCTTCCTGGCTTTTATACACTAGAACTGAGCTGTAAACAATGCTGGCATAC
This sequence comes from Dermacentor andersoni, assembly GCF_023375885.2. Taxonomy (NCBI): domain Eukaryota; kingdom Metazoa; phylum Arthropoda; class Arachnida; order Ixodida; family Ixodidae; genus Dermacentor; species Dermacentor andersoni. The sequence continues at coordinate 9,088,760 of NC_092817.1, read as the reverse complement.
TAATTTGGTGTTCCCTTTAATAAGAGTAGCTTGTGCTGTATTTCTTGGTTTCTATGTACCTATGTTACTGATAGCTTGCTAGATTCTTGTTATGCAATGCTAAGAGACTCCTGAGCACGTGCAGCACTGTGTTTTCTTGCCCAAAATTTGTAAGCATTACATTTTGAGAAAAATTTTGTGATATTAAATTCAATATTTGGCTTTTTTTTTCTTGATTAGAAATCTATTTGGTATTTGCACACCCACAGTACAAAGAGCTTTGTTGACAGCCACGACTCACCTTAAACAAGCGTTTTTATTGGCTCAACCACATTCTGAGAACCAAGAAATTTCTGCTGGTGTGTCAATTACAGTTCCGGCTGAAGCTGCTTACTTGCCGAAGCATAAAAAAAAAAAAGAGAAATAGCTGCATGCAAGCACACACTGCACATCTTTCCTACAAGTGTGTTGTAACTTCAAAGCAAGGTTCTGTTAAATTATTAGGTGCTCTCATTATGAATTGTCTAAAACGAGTAAACTCCACATGGAACCACAAAAACTGCAACTAGCAGAGTCAATAATGGAAACGAACTAAATGTTTTACCATTGCTTGGGTCTGCTTTCCTCCACGGGTACATAGTGTTATTATAAGTAACAATTTATCTAATGAACACACATTTTTACAATGGCTGCATACAGGGTCCATTATGAAAGCAATGCGCATTTTCTGGGGAAAATAGCTTTGCTGATTGGACCTGTACAAATGGTTAAAATTCTTCAAAATACTCTCCCCCTGCATCCCTGCACTTGCGGAGACGTGTCTACCACGCCTGAAAGTCCTCAATGGGAATGTCTCGCTGGAATGCTGTAACATGCTTTTAGATGTTTTCCACGGTCTCCCAATGCTTTCCTTTCAGCACTCTTTTCAGTCGGCGAAACAAAAAAAAAAGTCGCATGGAATTAGTCATCCCCGTCCCCCTTACAGTCAGGACTGTAAGGGGGATGAGGGACCACCGGGGTGTTGCTCCGGACCAGGAAGTTGGTAACAATGAAGGACGTGAGGCTGGAGGCATTGTCATGGTAGAGGTTGACCGTGTCTTTGACGTCAGCCCTCAAGCGCACGACCCAGCATTTCAATCTTTTGAGCACCTCCAGGTAAAAGGCTGAGTTGACTGCTGCTCCCTGCAGTACAACCTCAAAATGGACGATCCCTCGGGCATCAAAAACAATGAGCATTGCTTTGATGTGAGACTTGCTCATTGGCGCTTTCTTGGGGCGGGCGGATGATTTTGTGCACCACTCGCTGCTCTGCCTTTTCGATTCTGGGTTGTACTCTAACATCAAGGATTCGTCTCCGGTTACGACAGAGTTCAGAAAGTCCGGCTCATTTTGAATCAAATCAAACAATTTTCGACAGCGCAAAACTCGAAGTTCTTTCTGATCTTCTATCAACACTTTTGGCACAAGCTTCGTGCAGACCTTGCGCATTTGCAGATCCTCGGTCACTATCCCATGTACCACAAATGTGGACATGTGTAGGGCGTCAGCAATTTGCTGGATGCTCAATTGACGATCGGAATGCAAAACTTCGCACACACGATCCACGTTTTCGTCGGTTCTGGTAGTCGTTGGGCGTCCAAAACTGCGTTCGTCGGCAACTTCCACCTGGCCCCCCTTGAATGCCTTGTGCCACCTCCCGGACTGTGACCTTGAAATGCAGTTGTCCTTGAAGGCCTCTTGAAGCATCTGGAATGTTTTGGTTGCTTTCTTTCCAAGCTTCACACAAAAATTGAAAGCGTATCACTGTTCAAGTGAACGCTCCATCGCGCCATGTTACCTGCTCACACTGCTCGCAGTAAACTGGCGACCGACTGCGTTGGCCGGGCAGAACCCTTGCCACATTTCCCCATTGCATTTATCACGCTGCCATGAATAGTCGCATCACCAAATCAGGCGTATTAATTTCACAATGGACTCTGTATAATAGATCATGTGTGTAGTGTACTGAAAGCACTGGGCAGTGGGCATGGTGCTGGCGAAAAAGAAGACGACGAGAAGTGCTTTCTTGCCCGTCTCGCTATAGCACCGGCTTGTTTCGGCCTACTGCTGCAAACCTAGAACTAGTGCTGCTAGGTGAACACTCCCATTGTAATTGTTGGAGGCACTGGGTTTCTCTTCGACATCCTGGAACTCCGCAGTCGGATGCTACCACAAGCTACTGAAATGGATGATCCGGGACCGCCCCAGGCTGCTACTCCTGTGCCCCCCCCTGATTGAGTCTGTATCCTGTTAACTGTATTTCGAGGGTCAAGATACAATTACCAAGACATGCGCTCAATTGAAACAAAGGAACCCTCCCCTCCGTCTTACACGCGGTGCTTGCACCACATGCTAAAACCTATTTAAATAGGCATGTCAACCTCTTTTGCCCCATTGTGAATAAGGCTTCCGTATGGAAGCTAAAACATCTTGTTTAAGAAGTAACTTGGTCGGTGTACGTCTTTCTTTGCTATGTTTCATCCCCACCAGACAGGCTTCTGTTGAACTCTCCATTACACTATCATGGTGCTCAAGTTTTACTTGACTACTATATATTTTCACTGCAAGCACCAGTGTTTTTTTTTTTAGGCTACTGAACTTGTTACTAGGCATAGAATGACGTCCTCACAACTCCTCTCAACTGCTGGTCGTACCTGAATAAAATGCACACGCTTTCATGTTTCCACCCTTGCCCTCATGCCTCTTCTTGGAGTGCTCGGCAGTAGGCCAACCAAAAAGAACTGCTTCACAAACTCCAGTACTAAAACACAGGGTGCATTTGCAGTGCACTCTTCTCACCGAAATTTGGCTACAGTGCTCAAACAAGGGATCGTGAACAGTAACACAATATGCCTATTTTTGAGACTTTCACAAAAATGAAAAGCATGTACGCTACCCTGTATAGCTTCCATGGTGGATGCCACTGAGGCTTTGGCACAGTCACTGGTTTTCGTTGAACTTGTGATAATTGTTGTTGTCCTGCGAGCACAAGAGCCTAAAAGGATGAGGGAGAAGCATAAATAAAAAGACTAGGAAATCACACTAGCAATTGTCAACAAATCACATTAAAGCAAAATGACGACATTCTTCACTACGGGGCAACCCATCCTCGTCATATATTTCCAAATTAACAGAAGTCCATCAACATAACTACTTATAGCAAAGCTGCCAGCCACCAAAGTTTATATATACTTATAAGCGACACTTCCTTTAAAAATTTTTGCTACTTTAACAGAGCACAATACCAAATTATTATGCATTAAAGTTAGCTCAGCACTATGGCTATCTATGCAAGTGTTGGTGAAACCAAGCAACTGAAAGAAACTGTAATACAAAACCAAATCGTGAAATCTGCTACTTAAGCTTGTAACTTGTGCACAATGAATCAGACTGCACTGGATGCAAATTAAAAGCTGTCATACAGCCTACAGAATGAACGCAGCGCTGCCAGTTATCATGAGCAGTGTTAATTTTTTAACGTATTGAAACTCTACATTGCTAATTTTCTTCGGTGACTACTTTTCACAAGCCTAACCACTGTTATGTTATCACTTGGCACAAAATGTGTCTTCATGTATCAAAACTTTCTTGAATGCTGTCGTTGATGCTAGAATAAAAGAACCTTGTCTTATCTAATTGCATGCACAAAGTAAATAGTGGTTTACATTCTAGAATGTGTGGGAGCACCAGTGATCATGCTGGAATGTACAATGAGTCATGTATAAATAGCCAACACTTTTGCTGTAGACTATATTTTGATGACTGCCAACTGTGCTTGCTGCTATCATTGTGTTTTGAGTGTTACTTGTTTTTTGGGCACAAATTCTCCCAAAAAAGAGCTAGATTTGCAACTCACAGTTAGGCACTGTGATTTTTCACCTACAACATGACAATATAATTTATTCCATGCCATGAATGAAGCTCACAACTGCCTCAGACCCCAAGTGAAGATATCAGAAGCGTACCTGTGATGTTGGTGGTGGTGCAGCTTTCATCACTGCATAGTCATCAACACCTGGCGGTGGGGCATCATCATCGTACACAGGCAATGGCATTATGTCCATGCCCGAATACGTCAACTCTTGCAGCTTCATTTCTTTACCTAAAAGACAGAAACATGACATTTTCATTGCAGACATTTAATCAGCAAGTGCTGCTACTAGTGGACTGTGGCAGCATCACAAATTAGTAGAAGAATGTCTATACCATTGGTGCCAGAGCTTATGGGACCCAGGATGAGTAAATAAGCTGAAATTTCCATGACAGCCACACATACCACATAGAATAGGGGGTATATAAAATCCTTTGAACAGGCTTTGTCCCACATTTCAGTTACATGGATCAAGATGGCTGGCCCCACTGCAGAAGCGAAGAAACACATTCTAAAAACTGGGATAAAGCACGGAATGCAGCGTGCCAGCTATGTGCATTCGTACTTTCAATTAAGTCCACGGTCCAATATCTCTGTTAGGTCATATGAGAGCTGTGGTGAAGTGCACTTGCTGAATTTGGCATATCCATTATTCAGAGCTGCAGTCTGCACTAGTGCATGCTGACGAGAGAGAATTCACCCATGACGTGGCCAGGTTGCAGAGACATCAAATGTTCTCATTAAATAGAGGGCCCACAAGTTAAATATATATATATAATGCTGAGCTTCTGCAAGGTATCTGCAGAAAGCAAGTATGTCAACCAACAGGATGCATAATACTAAAAATGATGAGGCAGAAAGATCACTGACAAGGAAATAAACATAAATATGCTGTTTTACAATTCCTGGCAATCCCTTATCAGTGTTACACATATCTTCCAAGATGAAACAAAATGTACGCAAATTTATTTAATTTTACGATACCACATGACACTGCTGCAGTAAACTTTCTCTCGTATTTCAGAACTACGTGGCACGACCATTCAGTAGCGCACACTAATGCAGCACTGACATCAAATTTCGAAACACCTGTGTCATTCAGACCATATGTACGACGTGGGTATTGTCAACCAAACACCAAACATTAGCGTTAAAAAAAAAAAAAAAAAGAAGACAGAAGGCTAGCACATATTTCAATTGGATTCTAACCGGTGTTGACGTGTTTGACTTAGACTGCAGCTCCTTTTGAAACAGACACCAAAGTGACGTGAAGGCATCCCGCGGTGTAGGCAATGCCTACAGGAGAATGACAGACTGAAGAAATCAGGCCAGCTGCCGCCATTATCCCTCATTCAATCTGTTAGACAGATCCGCACTGCTGTTTAAAAAGGGTAAAAGAAACGTAGCGCATAACGTGAAATGCGCACCAGTACGTAAATTGAACAGAAGCCTTTGGCTTCAAATCATGCACAACGTTTTATGTAGCGAAAATTGAAGAACTCACTTTTTGACACTTCGTCATGGTAAGATGCTCCTGTGCGGTGCCCTTCTGCGTTATGTCTGTACGTTTGTGGGTTTGACTTTACAAGGTGCATCACAAGGCCATATTCGTCTTTCGTCTTGACAGTCATTTTGAGTTTCTCACTGAAATAAATAGGGCAAAATTAAGTTGCGCCAACTTCTTGTTGGCCGATATGAGGTACGTGCGCAATTTCACAAATACTACGTCACAACATAAGACCAGACAGAGCCTTGCGTGAGTGTTTCAGTATGACCACTCGCCATGTATCATCTTGCGGTGGAGGGTTCGCTTGGTCAGACAGGAACATGTCATGCGTGCGTTTCAGAGACCGGAACACGAGAGTGTGGACAGAGTGCTTTTGAACGTCCTGCAAGAGCAAAGGAAACATACATGCACAGCAGAGAGCGCCTACAAACAACTGTGCACACTTCATGGAAAAGCCATGCGAAAACAGTCTCGAACATTGTGAACTAAAAGGACGCAAGATAAGCCGCAATACGAGGACATTGCCCGTGCGCTTCTTACCTCCATGCTTAAGAAGAATTATCGCAACGATATGCGTTCACCGCTGACGTTTGTGTATTAAACCATTCAAATGGTTTAATACACCTACGATCCTGCTACGATCCTGCGCTCTTTTTCATAAAATGTTATTGCATTGTGGCTATGTCATAGGATTGCACTGGATTAAGTTGCAGCATAGTTGCCAGATGCCATTATTTTGGCTCACCGTTCATTGACAATACGTGGTGTCCAACATATAGTTTCATTGCAGTGAAGTAAAATATATTCCAGTTCACTATAGTTTCATACATTGTTTCATACGATGCTTACTAGAGGGGACTCTGGCGCTGCGATCGTTAGAAGAATGTGAAGACATCTGCCCAATGGTCGATCTGGAGTTTCCCATAGAATTTCCTAGGAAACTCTATTGTGTTTCCCACTATTGGCGGCGAGGAGTTACGGAGTCGCCATCTATCGGAAGCGCCTCGCTGGCGTAGTATGAGGGATCACGTGGCGCGCTCCTCATAGGTTTTGCTGTCAGCGCTCACTGAAAACACCACGCGCGAGCTCTCGCGGACATTTCTGTAAGTACTTTCGAAACGACAGACGTTTTTTACTGTCTAAATAATAATCTTGGGCAAACTGAAAGCACACAATCGTTTACAGACGCTATCGCTTTACCGAATACGTACAGTGAACGCCACTGCGCGCGGTCGCCGCGATGAAGTCTCGCGAACCGGCTTCTTGCGTGAAAGGTAGGTAAACGCTGAGTGCAAACTATGTGAAATATATTTTTATAGCGTTTGTATAACTAAATGGAATGTAATAGAATTAAGCCTCAATGCAGGGATCGCGCAGATTCGCATCGACCGACTGCGCGTCTGCATGCTTGTCCGCGCACTGTTTCGCTTTCTCCGCACGCGCGTTTTCGCACCGTGCCATGAGCTTTAGGCCGCAGAATATAAGCATTTGACAGTATACAAGCAACCATTGTTGCGTGGGCGCTATCAGAGCTGTTCAAAAATAATTTCATTGCAGAGACTTCGACGCCTACAAGGACTGTGATGTGCCGTCGCGACGATTCGATCTTTTTTTCTTCTAAATTCTTCGACCTTTCAATATTGTTTCTCGAGTTGCGTCGCACTGTATGTTTATCGGTGTTCTCAGCGTGCAATTTCCCGCTGCTCCTGTTTTGTAATCCAGTGCATTAATTCATAACACAAACATGACCATATGCCATGCTTCTTTTAAATGTGCTTCATACCGCTGCCTTTCCACTCCACTGAACTTGCCAGTATCTATAGCATCGACAAATTCATAGACCAAACCATCATGACATTAGTCGGGCAGCGGACTCTGACGAGCGTCTCAGTGCGCGTTTTCAGAACATCGCAGACCGGGCGCCGCAGCAGAAATCTTCCTCGCGTCTGTGCTTGCTGCATACCCGAGTTGTAGCCGATGACTGTTTGCCGGTTTTATGTTTCGCGAGCCAAGCTTCACGCAGCTTCTTGTCCTGCGGCTACGTGTGAATAAGGCTGACACCGGCCTCCGTTACGTGCGTCCCGCCCTGCGGCACCGAGCAGTAGCCTACCATGATGCGCGCCTTCAAAGGCAGCCACTACCTATTGTAGTGCTTTCAAGCGTTGTAAAGGAGACACTCGAAGCGGGAAAATTTCGCCACTAAATGAGGACCGAAGCGTACGAGGGAATTTAAACTTGTTTTCAGCTCGCTTCGGCGCTCTCGAAGCAGCCGACGCGGCCGCTATGTCCACGTGATCCCTCCTAGCACGTCACGACGACGGTGGCGCCAGCTTTTCCAGTGGTGGAGCTCGAGGCCAATATGGTCTATAGTAACGTTTCCCCAGGACGCATAGAGTTTTTCACTACATTACATGTTATAGAGAGAAACTCTATGCCTGGACGTGTCTCTGGATGGAGTGTACTACTATATATACTAGACAATGGTCGAGTGAATCCTTCCTCCATGGTCGAGTGGGATCATGGAGGAGTGGGTCCAACGTTTTTAGATCTTCTAATAACGTTGAGTGGGACGAACGGCGCTGCGTGCGAAAAAATTTTGCTAGGGCGCTGCGAGCGAACTGGATTTTAAAGTCCCTTTTGATAATAGAAAGTAGCGATACTCTCCTCCACTCTCGCGCTTTCCTCCTCGATATCCTCTCCCGGCCGGCTGCGCGCTCTGCGAACGGTACACTGAGAAGGCCACCGTGCCACCCATCGTTGGCTGGCGCCTGCGAGGGCGCCTAACTTTTGTTTTTTACGTGCTACTATAAAATAAAAAAGCGGAAAAGTGGTGGGACATGCTTGACCCTCCCATGAGCCCCTTTAATCATCTTCTCGTTTGCGCAATGAAAGCGTCAAGTGTGAATGCTTGCGGCATGAACAATAGAGAGTTTTAGAATAGGAGCCGGTTAGGGTTGGCATCTGGCACCACGTGCAGAAAGATAGATAGATAGAATAAACTTTAATGTCCAACGGATTAGGTGATCTACCCACCCCCCGACACGCAGGGCAGGGGGCGAGTGCCGCCGCCTCAGATGCAGGCTGGGAGGTCTTGGGTCCCAGCAGCCTCTTCAGCCAGTTGGACGAGCCGGAGCTGGAGCTCAGAGTCCGAGCTGCGCAGCAGGGTCTCCCAGGCGTCTCTACTATCTATTTTGTGTATTCCCCCGGGAGAGTACGGACATTCCCATATTATGTGGTCGAGGGTCCCTCTCGCCCCACAAAGATTACATTTATCACTCCTGGCCTCGGGGAACATGTGGTTCGCCATAACCGGGTGCGGATATGTATAAGTTTGTAGTCGTCTCCACGCGACTGCTTGTGTGTTGTTTAATTTTGGGTCTGGCGGGGATACCAGTCTACGAGCCAATCTATAATGCTGCGTGATCTCCCCATATTTTAGCATGCGCTCTCCGCTCCCTCGGTCATCGAGGGGCCCCGTAGCGGCTCGGCGGTAGAGATCTCGAGCCAGCTCGTGGGCCGCCTCGTTGCCGGGGACGGCTTCGTGCGCCGGAGTCCAAATTATTTGAATTTTTCTATCTAGCTTTCTCTGGCCTAGGATTCTGGCCGCTAAGGGCGAGATCCTTCCCTTGCTAAAATTTTGTATGGCAGTTTTGCTGTCACTGATCACAAATTTCGCGTCCGTTCCAGCGCAAGCTAATGCGATCGCAATTTCCTCGGCAACTTCTATGTTGCGCCCGCGCAGAGTGACAGCGGTCACGGGAGTACCCCGGCCGCTGACGGCCGTTGCCACCGTAAAACTGCTGCTACCTCCCGCCGCGTCTACATAGGCCACCTCATGTTCCGAGATATTACCGAATCTAATTCGTCGAAATGAGGCGTGACTTCGCCTGCTATTGTTGGCATGCGCACCTCGTGCACAAATAACTTTTTCTCACCCGTCCTTCTTCCACCAGGCCTCGTCGAAATGAAGCGTGACTTCCTAATTCGCCGTGACCATTTCGAGTGTCTGCCGGAAGGCCCGCAGTGTACAGGCCTCTTTTGTGTGTGTATGTGTGTGTGGGTGTGCGAGTTTAGAGAGACCCTTTCCTCGAATTGGACTTAGAGTAAAACTTCCACGAATCCGCAACGCGCAGAGGAGGCGGACAGGCGTCTACAATTCCAGGAGGCGGGACGACCTCTTCCTTGCAGCAGGCACGGTATAACCAGAGGAGGAGGGCCCCTCTTTCTGTGCCGGTCCCGTGACGTCGACGGAAGCAAGATCCCGCCCACGATTGTAGAGAGCCTATTCAAGGGGCTCCGAAATGTACTTTTGATCACTTCATGCTCTTCTCATTTTCTTTCATCTACCTTTGAATAAACCGTGCAAGTTTCGCACTAGAAATCGTCTCGCCCTTGCTTGGTCGCCATGGTCTACCGGATGCCTGCAGCCCGCCGACAACGCCACGCTATACCCAATAGGTAACGTCGGTCGAGCTTCGATAGGCAGACGTCGCTACTTCTCGGCAGCAATACGATACGCTACTCTGGAGTACGCAACATGCCCCAAAGAGCTTTGCGGGTGTTAGCGTTGGGGCAAGCAGGAGGAGGAGGAGGAATAAACTTTATTTGTGCACAGCAGATTTGAGACCTAGGCCTCTACCTAAATGACGGCCTCGAGCCCTTGGGCCCTGGCGGCATCTTCGGCCTGCTGGATTGCCTTGAGTGGGTCTTCCGGTGCACAGCTGAGCAACGTGGTCTCCCACTGCTCTCTGGTCTTAATTATTTTATTCTGTATGGGTGTACGAGGACAAGCCCAAACCATATGTTGTAGGTCCGCCCTTTCTTCAAAGAATCTACATCTATCCGTGTAAAGGTCCGGGTAGTAGCGGTGGTAGGCCACCGGGTTCGGATATGTATCTGTTTGTAAGAGGCGCCATGCCGTCGCTTGCCGTCTATTTAACGAGAAGTGTGCAGGGGGGGAATTGGCCCTTCCCAATTTATAGTGTTTGGTGATCTCGTTAAAGCTGGTCATCCGGTCTCTCTCCGTTCCCAGTATTTGTTGCGTGTCACCTGCTCGGCGTGTCAGTTCTCGAGCCAGGTTGTGTGCTATTTCGTTCCCGGGAAGGGAGGAGTGTGCGGGTGCCCATATAATGTGAATGTCGCGATCTTCACGAAAGTTGTTTAAAATTCTCAGTGCTTCCGGCGAGATTCTTCCTTTTGCATAGTTCTTGACGGCTGTCTTGCAGTCGCTTACTACGATGTTAGCTTCCGTGGAGGCTATTGCCAGTGCTAAGGCAGCTTCCTCCGCCACCTCTGCCTTCCATGTTTTTACCGTCCCACTAACTCTGCAGTCATCCTCTAGACTCGTAGCAACTATCGACATACTCTGTCCATTTGCGTACTCCGCCGCGTCCACATAGACCGCGTCCCTGGCACTACGGAATCTTTTGTGGAGAGCTCTCGCTCGTGCGTTTCTTCGATCTTGGTTAAACTCCGGGTGCATGTTTCTGGGGATTGGGGGTATTGATAGATGTTCCCTTATTTTCCTTGGGATGTCTCTCCGCACTCCGTGCTGTGCTGTGCTGTGCTGTGCTGTGGGGCAAGCAGGAGTGAAAAGATTTAGAATAGGGCTTTGCGTTTGCGGATGGATGGATGGATGAATGTGGCTCAACACTTTGAATCGGGCGGCGGCGGAGGCGCGCGGCGCCTAGCCTTGAATGGTACTATGTGCATGCATACCTATGTATTTACTCATTTACTTTTGCGTTGATATTATCCACCAATCAGATAGCTTCCGTTTAGCTATTTCTACCTGTTCAGAGTCTATTTTACTTTCACTGTCTTTAAAACCCAAAGCTTTGAATAGTTCCCCGTTACATTCAACTGCAGGGGGAAGTTGTTTGCAAGCAAGTATCAGGTGTTCAGCCATTTCCTCCTCCTCTCCACGCGCCCCGCACAACAAGTGTATCTCCTGGTATCTGGCTCGGTACGTTTTAGTCCGCAGTACACATGTCCTGGCCTCAGACAACAATGAGCTTCCCTTAGACTTATCGTAAATATTTTCTTTGGTTATTTCTTGCTTAAACGTCCTGTATGTCTCTAATGCTGATTTCGTTTGCATCTCTGTTTTCCACATACCCCTCTCTGTCTCCTTAACATTTTTCTTGACGGATGATTCCTTACCTGTCCCCCCACTGCTGCCCAAGTATTTGCTTGACCATTTGCTAGTTCGCTTCCTCCAAATTGTGTCAACATGTCAGCGTCTTGCGCTGACAGTGCCACTACGGTGTCAAAGAAAAGCTATTAGTAATAATTAAATAAAGTATACCATTTTATGATAGGAATAGGTGCAGCGGTGGCGTAGAGGTAGAACATCCGCCTCGCGTGCAAGAGATCCGTGTTTTGAATCCCGGTGCCGCGCAATTTTCCACCGGATTAAAAAAAATGCATAAAATTGCACAAACAGGCCTGGAGTGCGGCCTGATCCCGGTGACCAGAACCGGTAACAAACTCCCTCACCAGAGCAGGATTGGCCATTCTGGTGCAGTACTTGGCCACAACCTCCTATATGAATACAACAATCAAACCCTGGCCCTCAGTCCCCAGCAGCCGCGAAGCAACTGACCACGGCGGCGGTCAGATCTGTAACGCAGCAGAGAGTGCTAAGAATACCTGGCTCCGGACAGGCCGCCATTGGAATCTGAACCTCGCAACGTTTAACACTAGAACGTTATCTAGTGAGGCGAGTCTAGCAGTGCTATTGGAGGAATTAGAGGGCTGTAAATGGGATATAATAGGGCTCAGTGAAGTTAGGAGGACGAAAGAAGCATATACAGTGCTAAAAAGCGGGCACGTCCTGTGCTACCGGGGCTTAGCGGAGAGACGAAAACTGGGAGTCGGATTCCTGATTAATAAGGATATAGCTGGTAACATACAGGAATTGTATAGCATTAACGAGAGGGTGGCAGGTCTTGTGAAACTTAATAAGAGGTACAAATTGAAGGTCGTACAGGTCTACGCCCCTAGATCCAGTCACGATGACCAGGAAGTCGAAAGCTTCTATGAAGACGTGGAATCGGCGATGGGTAAAGTCAAAACAAAATACACTATACTGGTGGGCGACTTCAATGCCAGGGTAGACAAGAAGCAGGCTGGAGACAAGTCCGTGGGGGAATATGGCATAGGCTCTAGGAATAGCAGGGTAGCGTTATTAGTAGAGCTTGCAGAACAGAATAATATGCGCATAATGAATACCTTCTTCCGCAAGCGGGATAGACGAAAGTGGACGTGGAGGAGCCCGAATGGCGAGACTAGAAATGAAATAGACTTTATACTCTGCGCTAACCCTGGCATCATACAAGATGTGGACGTGCTCGGCAAGGTGCGCTGCAGTGACCATAGGATGGTAAGAGCTCGAATTAGCCTAGACTTGAGGAGGGAACGGAAGAAACTGGTACATAAGAAGCCGATCAATGAGTTAGCGGTAAGGGGGAAAATAGAGGAATTCCGGATCAAGCTACAGAACAGGTATTCGGCCTTAACTCAGGAAGAGGACCTTAGTGTTGAAGATATGAAGGACAATCTTATGGGCATCATTAAGGAATGTGCAATAAAATTCGGTGATAACTCCGTTAGACAGGACGCCAGTAAGCTATCGCAGGAGACGAAAGATCTGATCAAGAAACGCCAATGTATGAAAGCCTCTAACCCTTCAGCTAGCATAGAACTGGCAGAACTTTCCAAGTTAATCAACAAGCATAAGACAGCTGACATAAGGAAGTATAAGATGGATAGAATTGAACATGCTCTCAGGAACGGAGGAAGCCTAAAACCAGTGAAGAAGAAACTAGGAATAGGCAAGAATCAGATGTATGCGTTAAGAGACAAAGCCGGCAATATCATTACTAATATGGATGAGATCGTTCAAGTGGCTGAGGAGTTCTATAGAGATTTATACAGCATCAGTGGCACCCACGACGATAATGGAAGATAGAATAGTCTAGAGGAATTTGAAATCCCACAAGTAACGCCGAAAGAAGTAAAAAAGAGCCTTGGGAGCTATGCAAAGGGGGAAGGCAGCTGGGGAGGACCAGGTAACAGCAGATTTGTTGAAGGATGGTGGGCAGATTGTTCTAGAAAAACTGGCCATCCTGTACACGCAATGCCTCACGAATTCGAGCGTACCAGAATCTTGGAAGAACGCTAACATAATTCTAATTCCTAAGAAAGGGGACGCCAACGAGTTGAAAAATTATAGACCGATCAGCTTACTGTCCGTTGCCTACAAAGTATTTAGTAAGGTAATTGCAAATAGAATCAGGAACACCTTAGACTTCCGTCAACCAAACGACCAGGCAGGATTCCGTAAAGGCTACCCAACAACAGACCATATTCACACTATCAATCAGGTGATAGAGAAATGTGCGGCATATAACCAACCCTTATATATAGCTTTCATTGATTACGAGAAAGCGTTTGATTCAGTCGAAACCTCAGCAGTCATGGAGGCATTACCGAATCAGGGTGTAGACGAGCCGTATGTAAAAATACTGAAAGGTGTCTATAGCGGCTCCACAGCCACCGTAGTTCTCCATAAAGAAAGCAATAAAATCACAATAAAGAAAGGCGTCAGGTAGGGAGATACGATCTCTCCAATGCTATTCATAGCGTGTTTACAGGAGGCATTCAGAGACCTGGATTAGGAAGAATTGGGGATAAGAGTTAATGGAGTATACTTTAGTAACTTGAGATTCGCTGATGATATTGCCTTGCTTAGTAACTTAGAGGACCAATTGCAAGGTATGCTCACTGACCTAGAGAGGCAAAGCAGAAGGGTGGGTCTAAAAATCAATCTGCAGAAAACTAAAGTAATGCTTAACAGTCTCGGAAGAGAACAGCAGTTTACGATAGGTATCGAGGCACTGGAAGTGGTAAAGGAATACATCTACTTAGGGCAGGTAGTGACCGCGGATCCGGATCATGAGACTGAAATAATCAGAAGGATACGAATGGGCTGGGGTGCGTTTGGCGTTTTGGCAGGCATTCTCACATCATGAACAGCAGGTTGCCATTATCCCTCAAGAGAAAAGTGTATAACAGCTGTGTCTTACCAGTACCCACGTATGGGGCAGAAACCTGTAGGCTTACGAAAAGGGTTCTACTTATATTGAGGACGACGCAACGAGCTATGGAAAGAAGAATGATGGGTGTAACGTTAAGGGATAAGAAAAGAGCAGATTGGGTGAGGAAACGAACGCGAGTTAATGACATCTTAGTTGAAATCAAGAAAAATAAATAGGCATGGGCAGGACATGTAATGAGGAGGGAAGGTAACCGATGGTTTACGGACTGGATTCCAAGGGAAGTGAAGCGTAGCAGGGGGCGGCAGAAAGTTAGGTGGGCGGATGAGATTAAGAAGTTTGCAGGGACGACATGGCCACAATTTGTACATGACCGGGGTAGTTGGAGAAGTATGGGAGAGGCTTTTGCCCTGCAGTGGGCTTAACTAGGCTGATTATGATGATGATGATGAAACAGACGGAGTACTATGAATATTTCTGTTTGTCGCAGTGACCGCTGTTTTACATTCCTCTTCGTGATTGGGCTATAGAAAAAAAAATGTTGCACACGATATTCAAAATTTACTGCGTTTTTGGGCACATGATGTCAGATTGCATCACGACCGCCTGAATGTCACCTCCATGATACTGTGTTTCGTATGTTATCGAATGAACATTCCTGTGCAAAATACTGGTGAAAGCGTCGAACTTGCGACGAGAAGCAGTAGTAACAAATGGTCAATCCGACGTATTCACGTAGTCCTTTATGCACCCTTTCTTTATGAACGTATCGCAAACAGATCGCAGTGCAAACAATATGCTCAATCTACTCGGAGATGCTTTGCAGCCTTTTCAATACGAGCACTGCAAGAAAGGGAACCATCAAAATTTAAGCCTATAAGTACTTCACATTATGTAAGGTTGCACTAGAATCCAAGAAAAAGTTGAGCAACTCGTGTCATGCAGGAATACTGTTTGGTGTGCAGGGATTTTTTTTTTAATGGGCAATGAAAGTACAGCGCGTTAGTTTTTTATTTGTTTACATAGCTGTAGTTATCCTTAAGAATGTTGAACTTCTGGAGCATACTTATATGGGTACCTTCATCATATGTTGCACAAGGTAGAACAAGGGCTGCATAGTATATACATTTGAACGAAGAGGGAGTAGATAAAGGCTGTTGATGTAAATATTGAATAGCAGCGTGCCCTGTACTGACCCTTGCGGCACACAAGAATGTATATTGAGTACCTTGTTGAAAGAGTTTGGTTTCGACCGGAGAAATAATTTAGTAAAAAAGTTGTGAATGGACCCCTAAAACCAGAATTTGTTATCTTTTCAATGAACAACTGATGGTCGGTCTTGTCGAACGCTTTCCGAAAATCTAAAAAGACCCCAATCTCAATTATATTTGTGTCAGTTTAAGTGCAAATGCGGTCGTTGAAATCTTCCAGAAACCTTATCGTACTGAATCTGCTACGAAAACCCTACTGTTATTGATTCAGGAGGTTATGCGTATTGCAGAATGTAATAATGGGCTTTTGTAAGATTTTCTCCATGATGCAGGCTATGCAGGAGAGCTATGCAGGAGGCCTGTAGTTATTGTAGTCTTTTTTCGATCCTTATTTATATAGTCGCCTGACAACACTAACCTTCAAGTCAGGTATTATTCCACTGCTCTGTGTTTCACTTACAATGTGATGTAACAATTAAGCTTTGAAGACTATTGAAATGATAATGCCACCATGTAGTTGGAATAGCAAGTATTATCTGCCATAATTCGTTTTCCGTTATACATTGCATGGATGCAGAACACACGAACGAAGAAGCATTGGGCGACAAGTTCGGTAGTACTTCGTTTCAAAGTTCACGGAATGACTCCACAAAACATTAATTAAAATGGTTACCTGGACCCGCAGTAGTTTCAGATGGAAAGGACTCGTTAAATAGTTTATCTACTTTCCATTTCGATGGTCTACCAGATATACTGCTTACTAGTTTCCATGTTTTTCCTGTGTTATCTCCGACAAGCAGAAAACTGGATAATTTGACAACGCTTTCTTGCGAGCATTATTTCAGCTGATATTTTATTACGTGACTGACAAAATTCCTCTCTTAGTAGCGAATCCCTCCCATTATCGCGGCATTTTTTAGAAGTTTATTTCCCTTAGAGAAAGGTTCTATAACTTCTCTACGGTCTTTGATATTAAGCCAATATCGAAAGCCATGGTTTTGAGTACTGCAATCTCCAGAAACGAGTCATTTGGGCAAAAACATTTCAATATTTTACAGCAGAGTCGATGAGACTCTCGCATAGGCTCTTTTGTAAAGTATTCGAATGTCCTGGGTTACATTGCATGCTTTATCCCATGAAACACAAGAAACACAAAATTCCTATAGACCTTCTTGAAATGACTTGAAAGCCCCTAGGCACCTTCATGTATTAGGAAACGTTGAATAAACACTTGTGCTTAGAAGCCTTTTAAAACATTTTGAAAACACCCTCCTCAAACAGTACATTAAGACGATGTTTTTGACCGTGAAATGCTTCCTTGTACATTGCATTTTTAAGTTTCTAAAATTTGTGAATAAGGTTTAGGAAATTTAATTTTCTTTTTAAATGGTTAATTGTATTGGGAATGAGCTCCATTATCCACACAGAGTGAAGCCCATGCATTTAATCGTGCTTAGCGAAGTAGAATGAATTGCATGAATATGGCTACCTCGCTGATTAGTGGAACCTAAGAGGTGACAAAAAAAAATGACATACACACATGCACAAAAAAAAGAACATTAACAGCTTGTAGTTACGGCAAGCAAAGAAAAATCTAAATTTCCTATGATAGGTGTGTCTTACACATAGCAGAGCTCTTATGCTATTCTCTATCTAGGTATCCGTAGATACTCATCTGTTGACAGTCCTTGCACATATAAAATGTTCTTTTTTAGACCATACAGCGTATTTACAGAGCCTCTGTGACACATAACATAATTCTAGTCATTGAGCTGGATTACTCAAAGACGCGAACATTACTCACACGACAAATCGAAATGCATAATTGACTAATTAACAAAAATAACGAATAACCTTCATAATTACAAAATCATTCGCGATTCAACGGTAAATGCGAGAGAAATGCGTTAGCATTCGATTATTTAAACCGCATTCATCCCATTGCAAAGTTGTCCACACACACACACACACACAGCAGCGCAGTTGCGATGGTGGCATCCAACCACTTCGTGTTCGTCGCGCAGGTGAGACGACACGTCTCACCTGCTATTGGCTATTGTGGGTTGTATATCGGACCCCACGGACTCGTTTTTCCGTTGATTTTATTGGTCGTCTATCGATTTGCATCCATGTCACATTGTATTTGAGAGAACTGCTATTGTTGTGCGGTGATGTAGAATCTAACCCGGGACGTGACATAAACCAGGTCGCCAAGCAACTTAAGGATATAGCCGCTGATATTAAATATATTAAAGAGAAACGCCTCGCTCAGATAATCAAAACTTTGACGTGTTAACACCAATCGAGGCAAAGGTGTCATTCTTTGAAACTGAGATAATAGCCGTGAAAGCGCCATTGCAAAGGCTAGAAGAGAGAGCTGAAGAACTAGAAAATCGCAGCATACGAGCCAACCTACTAGCTTATGGTGTGCCGGAAACAGAGGGAGAAAGCAGCGAAAGCTTAGAAGCGGCTGTCAATGACAACATAATTAAGAACATTCTTGGTCTGGAACCCGTTGGTATTGAGCGGATCCATCGTTTAGGTAGACATTCACGGAATGGAACCAGACCAGTCATATTCAGTCTTCTCGACACTACACAAACGACCCAGATATTACGAAAAGGCTACAAGCTTAAAGGCTCTAACTTGTCTATTGGAGAGGACTAGAGCCGCAAAACGCGGTGAGACTAAAAAGGAACTCTGGGATAGGGCAAAACAAAATTGGGAATAACACGAAAGGTCTCGTTATCATATGATAAGCTCTATATTAATGATCGCGTGTTTGTTTGGGATCAGGAAAAAGATAACAGGGTGTCACTACAAAAAAAAAAAAAGAAACAAAGAAAGAAATCGCCCATCTACCGCAAGTGAAACAAACTTGAGACATTCACATTGCTTAATATAATTGCGAGAAGCATAGTGAACAAACTGGAACTCCTGCAGGGAAGCAATATCCCGACATAGTGGCCATCACTGAAACCAAGCTCTCCCCAGATATCTTCAGCCATGAAATATCTTCACTCTCTTATTCGTAAAGATAGGCTGCCTCGTGGTGGCGCTGTGACCCTGCTTCTTAAGAATGGAATGTTCCCCTCCCTGAAGTCTCCAATGCGGAGGTTGTAAAACGACACTGGCATATTTGCGTTTATCGAAGCCCTATTGTGGAGTGGATCCGAAGGCGTACTCGCCTTGCAGGAGCTTATGCAGCGCCACGTTCGTACCAACAAAGTGATCCTCGATCATGGGGGACTTCATGCTACCAGACCTGAATTCGATTACCATGCACCACAGTTCAGCCACAACTGATGCACTTACGCATCTAATGCTAAATCTTAGCCTTCACCAGGTAGTCGGCCAGCCAACGCATTCACAGGGCTCTACCAATAGCATACGTGATCTCCTAAGTGACCACGCATTTGAGATGGCTATTGTGGGTTGTATATCGGACCCCGAAATACCCAAATGTAAGCTCTCTCGAGAAGGCAACATAACGAAACTAAACCTGGAGAGTGATGTCCTTGATTTTGGCAAAGCAGATCATGACAGCATTCTTACTTACCTAGCGCACGAGTTTTATGTTTTTCTCCAAGCAGCTTCGGAAACGTGTTGTGACGTCAACACTCAATGGCTATCAACTTAAGTCAATCTCTACTACACTGCACAACAAAGTTTATCCCAATGAAACGTTGCAAATCATAAAAGAAAAACCCATGTATATCGCACGAGGTCCTTCAAGCAAAGCGTAAAGTAAAAAGACAAAAGAAGGCTCGAATCTATCGCTAAAACATGAACTGACCTCCGCTCTCACTCACTTCAGAGCAAAGTTAAAGCATCCAAAGCATCACTACTTCAGCCCAACATTCCCGGACTTTATTACCAACAATTCACACAGGTTTTGAGAATACATTCGCCCGTATTCAGATGTGTCACCTCAACGGTCTCTAGAAGAAAAAAACGACTCGAGCGAACGCATCAAATTTTTTTTTTTAGTTTTCACTATAGATAATGGCCTTCTTCCCACCCTATCTTGTCCTACTAGATTCATCGATTCATTAAACATAACTTATGCCGGCGTTCTTAATCTATTGCTTAATCTCGACATCAACATAGCTAATGGACCAAATAATGTCCCGCGCCAATTTTTAAAAGCGTATGCAGAATGGTGTACCCAATACCTTACTATTACATACCGCAAATTACTCACGTCCGCAGAACTACCCCATGAATGAAAAAAAAACGAAGGTGATTCCTATACATAAATCTGGTGGCATCAAGGAACTTTCTAATTATAGGCCAATCTCACTTAGACTGTGGGGTCTTCTCCCGTGCTCTTCGGACAAAGGAACGACAACACAGTAGTGCAAACAATCACAAGGGCATTTATTGCACCTTTCATAGATCAATGCCTGCTAGCCGAGTTGCGATCCACAAAACATGCCGATGGGCGCGCGACAAATCTAGAAGTCCGACTCACCGCGACCGGATAGCGAGCGAATATGTTCGCCCCATGCTGGATCCCAACGCCTGGTCGTTCGCGCGTACGGTCACGCGAACGGTGGCGCGTTCGAAGGCGGCCACGCGAGACGGTCTCGCAGAAGCATGGATCGGCGCATGCGCGGGACGTCCGCCGCGCTCGCTGGCCCGCAGCTCAAGAGGAAGCGCCTTCTCTTTCGGCGCCCAAGTAATCCCGCCTGTTGGCGGCGTTAGCAGCGCAACACTCGCGCCATCTCTCGTACTGCGCCTCAACCACTCCGACCGCCGCGGGCGCCAGGCCACGCGAGCCGTGCGGGAAAACAACATATCAGGGGATGCGTGAGGGTCGCGCATCCCCACAAGACATATTATCTTACAACACATCACCATATTTCTCGAGCATGAACATATCTTAATACCTCAACAACACGGCTTTACAAGTGGGCTCTCAACAGCCACACAACTAAGCGAAGTGGTGCATGACCTTAGGCTGAACCTAAACAATCGAAGCCAGACAGAAATGATCCTACTCGACTCAAGTAAAGCATTTGATTGTGTAAGCCATGTTAAATTAGTTGCAAAACTAGAGGCTACGACCGGGTATGGTCAGGTAACTGCATGGGTCAGAAACTTTTTATCGCATCGAACACAGTATATTATAGTTGACAGCACTCCTGCCAGGTCTGTAGCCGTCATCTCCGGAGTTCCTCAAGGGTCCATTGTTGGGCCCATTACTACCTTTAATCTTTATTAACGGCATTACTGCTAACATTGAATGTGACTTTAAGTTCTTCGCGGATTAATGTGTTACTTATAAATGAATTGTGAGTTATGCAGACCACGTATTATTAACCATAACCCACGACTTGGTGTCCAATTGGTGCAAAGAATGGCAAATGTCAATTAACACTGCTAAATAGGTATGCATGTCCTTTAGAACAAAACATAAGCGCTCGGTATATTGCCCTCGGTGGAACTTGCCTGAATAAAGGAAATCACCACAAATACCTAGGTCTGATATTCACTTCTAACCTTTCATGGAACTTACACATTGATTATATTACCTCAGGCGCATTACGCAATTTTTTTTTCCTGGACGATGTTTACGCCTTGCACCGAAGCACACCAGACTACTAGCCTATACAACTTTTGATCGCTCCGTCTTAGAATACGCTAACCTCATCTGGTTTCCACACACATCAACTGAAATATCGCAACTAGAAAATGTGCAAAGGAAAGCTGTGCGGTTCATCCTTAATACGTACAGGCCCAATGACTCCCCTACAAACCTCTTAGCTGATGCAGGCCTTAAAAGATTCTCTGTTAGAGCCGGACAAGCCCGATTAAAATTCATCTACCAACTAATGTAAGAGGGCGTTAAGACTGACCGAGCTAAGTACGTCACTTTTTCTAAATCTCGTCTATCGCGAAAAGAACACCCATTTATACTAAACCAGTCAGTGTTCACATTGACACGTTCAAGTTATCACTTTTCTCACGTGCGGTCAAAGAATGAAATCTTCTCAACTCAGAGATATTTCATCGTTCATCAACCTATCAGAGGCACCAAACACACAAGACGCCACTTAACAGACCCGCATATCTTCACTGTAATACTTGTGTTTCCTCCGCACAAAATTTCCGCAATACAAGCCCCAAACTGTGGTCACTTCTGCGCTGTTATCGGTATAACTTCTATAATTTTACATGGGTCATTTATTCGCTATCTTGATATAAATTTTAGTAATACTATATTTGTTGTTGACTAGTGTTATACCAACCAAAAGTACTGTATTTCACATGGTCATTGGTGATTTTCTCATTATTTAAAGTAGCTTTTCTTTCTTTTTGGTTTTGACTGAACCATATAGCACGAGCTGTTTGTTTCCTCTATAAAACTACAAAAAAGAATTATGCGGTTTTACGTGCCAAAACTACGATCTGATTATTAGGCACGCCGTAGCGAGAGATTCCGGAAATTTGGACCATCTGGGGTTCTTCAAAGTAGACATAAATCTAAGTACACAAGTGTTTTCACATTTCGCCCCCATCGAGATGCGGCCGCCGTGGCCGCACTGAGACTGGCAGCATGGCAAATAAATTATATAGTTTAGTTATATATAGTTATACAGTTATAAAAAAAATATAGAGGGTTCTTGAAAGAAAGCTGCGTCTTTCTTTCAGCTTTCTTTCAAGAACCCTCTATTATTCTTTTTTTCGCTGTTGCCTCAATTCTGTGTCACATAATGTCCATAGTCTGCATGCGACACCACCGTACGCGTGCCAATAAAAGCCCTGATCATTCATCCTGCTCGCTATGACGACGACTGAGCAGTGCGATTGACCTGCACCCTGAATGTAGTATCTCGCGGTGCCTTATTATCTCCATGTTTCTTTTTATTGTATTATCTTTTTATTTTTTTGTTGATTTCAAGTGGTTTACATTGTAATATTGAGTAAACGAACGATTCAATTCTGCACTGTGCGACACGTGTGTGGTATCGCTATCGCCAGTGGTATCGCTATATTTAATTATGTTGTTTTTCTTGTTGTTATTATCGCGCACAATTTTATCTGATGTATCGCGAGTTTATAAGGAAGACCAAAGGCATGGACATGTTACTTTGACAAAGACTGGTCCACCAGCTGGAACGTCAGTGCAATATACTGTGCTTATTCAACGTATGTCGTACTCTTTTTTCTTCATTATATATATATATATATATATATAGGCAAGAGATGGCACGGAGGCACGAGATGATAATTATCGCTGTCAGCAGTTCAATTAACTAAATTGAATAATTAACTTTTTGTTCACTGCAGTAAGTGGTTATGTTTGTATAGAAAAGTTAGAGGCAGTCGTGTTTCTACACAGTATCAGCTGGAAGAATTCTTCTAGCGTGTCTGTGCTCCGAGATGTCAGAGTCCAATTTTTTAATTGTCGTTCGCATGATTACGCATTCAAGAGGGTGACGGTCGGCGCCAAGCTAATGTGACGCGACTGTTGCGCGTGGCGTTTAGTCTGACAGCAGAGTGGAGGCACAGGCAAAGAGGATAACTGTTCTCAGTGGTCACTATTACTTGTCACTATCTTTTTAGGTTTTGCTGTGAACCTCCTTTAAAAAGGCCTTGAAGATGGGCTTTGTGCTGCTGATTTCATTTGTTTTTTTTTTTGCCAGTGAAAGATAGCGTGCACACTCCGTCTTAGTGGTGGCAATTTGTCTACGTCTTGCGCATCCAGGTGGCGCATGCGATTAGGTTGCCTATGTAAAGGCTTTCTATCATTTCATGAAATAAATTTGGTAGCCTGCGCTCTGCACTGTCATCTCGTTTCTTTTCTTTTTCTGCATCTTGCGCAGCACGTTTACAATACAGAAAGTTTGTTTACGGGCTTTTGCTCGCTGCTGTGCTTCACTCCATTTAAAATTTCGTGATGGTTTATGCCGCGTAAGCGTTCCGCGTTCCGCCGTCGTGCGTCGTCGCGATCACGTGAACTGCCCAACGATGGCAGTTAATGCGGTGCTGGGCGAATTCCGCTCGATGCCTTCCGTCAACGCACGAGCCCTGCCGCTGTGTAAGCGCACAGACAAATGTGGCGCGCTTTTTCGCCCCTCAGTTCAGCCGCCTCGCTCGATCTCGGCTCCGATCACCGATTAACTTCCAGCGAAGGTTTCAGCACCGCGCCGACCTTGGCTGTGGGGCCGGCCTAACCTGCGCCAAATTTCACCTTGAGGTTCACGGCAGCGAGCACTTCGCTTCAGCGTGTGGTTTCACGGCAGCGCTGGCCGCGCTTTTGTGGAATGAGTCGGTGTTATTGGAGGTCCGGTTTGTGCGCGTAAGGCGGGTTGTACGCGAAGAAATGCGCATATTCGATGGTCTCGAACGCTTCGGAAACTTCCAGTACTGAAATTCGAGCCGAAGCGAATATAGAATAGCTATATGTTCGATCGAATATTCGTAAATGCAGTCGAACCTCGACATAACGAAGTTATACTTGCAGCGAAAAACTTGTTTAAATCGCGAATTTCGTTAATTCGAGGTTTTAAAGTTTCAGCACTATAAACAACTTGACACATCTTCAGAGCATTCCGGGTGGATGATATATTGTTAGCAAGCACATGTAAAGAAATCGCTAGAAGGTCGGGCCATAATAGCGCGGTTATGAGCGCGCGCGGCGCAGATCGCGCAGAGAGCAACGCATTCACGTGGCCCACGGCGTCCGAGATTTGCGTGTGTGCGCGGCGCCGCAAATATTGGACGCCATAGCTGGTCGCGCTTAGTGCCCGCAGCCGGCGCCCACATGTTAAAAACAAAAGCGTGAAAAAATGTGGATATCAGTCCTGAGCAAAGAAAGTCAGTTTCGCCAGAAAGTTAAGGGACTACACGAAGTAAGGTTCGTAGTATTATCGGTGTCACGTGCACTCAAGCAAACGTTACCAAATCTCACTCGCAGTCGCAACGCGAGCGAGCGCTTACTACCCCGTCTCGGAAACTTGAGACTACGCGACCGCCAACACTAGACGCGCGGGACCGACAAAGTGCGCCTGAAGGCACCACCCGTTTCGGCTTGTCACGGAGAAATTACTTCCACGATCGATACGGCGCATGGCCTGCGCACGGACGCGCGCGACGAAGGCAGACAGGCACGTGTTCCTGGCCCCCCTCGCCCCCAGCACGTGCTTGATCCCGTTACCGCGCGTTCAATCTCTCCCCGTCCTTCTTGCGCAAAAGGAACAGTCAGCTCTCGTTTCTCCGAGTTGTTTACCAACGCGACAAATGTCGCAGCCTGCCTACCACGTCCCGGCGTGCGCGCGCTGTGACAGCGGTTTTGCCGCTCAACATTATCGTGCAGAAGGACGCGCGAAATAACTTTGGCGCCGGCCGACATAGTTTTTTGCTAGGTTTACTAGCCATACAGGCTCCAAGGATGGATAGATGATTGGATAAACGTTTATTGAACTCAAGAAATATCATGAGGGGAAAATGTCGAGGGTGGTTTCTCCCTTCCAGGACTCAAAGTACATGATGGAAATGGCTGAAAACTTCGTTAAATCGAAACTGTGTCCCGAAGTTACTTCGTTAAATCGCGAAAGATAAATACACGGTTTTCAATGCAACCAAGATCGAGAAATGAAAATACTTCGTTACATCGCGAAATTTGTTAAACATAGTTTCGTTATATCGAGGTTTGATTTATCAGTTATTCCCTCAAGCCTATACTATACAGATATAAGCGGGCTATGACATGCATGTCCGGAAACTAGTGAGACTTATTTTCTTCGGCTAAGCATAGGGTTGGAGGGCAAAGTCTGCAGGCTTGTGGAATGCGTAAGGCTAATTACGGACTAAGAAGCTGAGTTTTCTCTGAGCCACTAGCGAAGAGGTCTGTGTGTCGCTTAACCAGTCGAAAACGCTGTTCGGTCGAAATGCAGCACTTCAGCTCTGCACTCTCTGACGACACAAAGGGCCTCAACTTCGCCGCAGCATGCGCACTTACCCTGATCGACAGGGAACCACTATAGGGGACGACGCCTGCCTGGCGTGTACCAAATGCTCTGAAAACCATGGAGCCCCCAGGCTACAACTACAACGACCGACAGAATCATTGGAAACGTATGCACGAGGATGTCTTCGTATAGAGAATATTTCGTGCATGCAATTACATTAAATTAACTTTCTAGAATCAGCCTCGTTACTTTCCCGATATATCCTGCGAATTCCTGAACAAGGTGAAAACTGAGAGACATAGACGTCTAGACGTACACAGTACGAGGCTCTGTGTACAGGAGACACCAGTCGCATGGGAAAATCAGTTTTATTTTCGGTCAACGTGAATAACAAAACAGCGAGGAAAAACAACCTTATCGGACAGATTTGCGTGTAATATCGTCGTAGGTAATAAAGTGAAGAAACGACAACAAAATATTTTAGACTAGATTTAATGACCTGCTGCATGTACACACGTTAATGCTACGAAATTCAATTTTCACTAGCTTTATAAACTGTGAACTGAATTTCGTCGAGTGTGCTGATTTTTTTTGTCCTAACATGATTAAATGCGCTTGCAAATATTCATCGTGATTGAATAAAAGCAGGTTGAAAATGAACGCCGCCAGTTTTTTATAGTTGGTACTCTTCCACAGACGTCTGCTGCTATACGGTTATACGGGGTGACCATTTTTAAGTTTTCCGGAATTTTTAAATACCGCCTGTTGCAGATAACTTATTTCTTGTCCTTTATCTGGGTTATTCAGCAAGGCGAACAATACTGGAACGAGAAATCAGAACACGTTTCACTAATTAAAAAATCACTATATAACTTCTTAATTGATTACGTTACAACACATATTGACAATATTGACGAATTGTAGCCGGTGGGCTTGCAAGGCGTATCCACTTGGAATTAATTTCCAGAACGACATCAGTTCAGAAACATGCGCCATCAAACTCACTGTAAAAATGCACTGTTGTTCCACTTACTTTTTAACAAAACGCTCTTTTATGCATTGAAGCACAGAAATAATTGGAACGCCCAAGTGTTTCGTCCCACACCTTGGGAAATTATATCACGAAACTGGTGTCAACCTAGTGGTTAATTTCAAGTGGATACGTCTTGCAAACTCATCAGTTACAATCCGTAAATTGTAAGATGTGCTGCAAAGTAAACTAAGAAGGTAATCTGTGAATGTTTTGTTAATTAGTTGAACATGTGCTTCGATTTCTCGTGCTAGTAATGTCCTTCTGTTTGAATAATCCAGCTCAAGAATCATGCTATCTGCCACAGGCGTGTTTTTTTTAAATTCCGGGAAAGTTAAACGTGATCAGCTGGCCGCACTCGCGCGCACCCCGTGCAGCTCCGCGCCTTTAGTGCTGACCCGTCGGTGCACGGCGTCCCTAGAGCGAAGCACGCGGCCTCGGAAGTGATGACACGACAATGGCACACTGAGCCTCAGGCTTGATGCCCCCCCCACTAACTGACTGGGGTCACATCCGTCACAAGGAAACAGACTCACTCTCTAGTTTTTGCACGAGCCCAAACGTGTTTTGTATTTGTTCTAAAGGTAAAAGCCGGCACGAATGGCATGATACTGCATGCATTGAGCTATTTTTGCTTGCGATACATTCGTTTTAATTTTTCTTCCACTATTATATTAGATATATACGCGTGAAGGAGTTTATTACGATGGGTGTATTCTTAGCACACATATACCTTGTGTCCAAGCTCACGTCAGCCTAAGCGGTTGAACAAAAAAAAATATTTAAAGAACACGCGCCAAGATAAAATTATACGACCCACAGTGTTCAAAGGTCTGACAACAGAACGCTGTGGGTCTTGAAATGGTGTCTTGCACAATGCTTTTTCAATCTTTTATTTCCTTAAACAACTTGGCTAACGTTAGCTGTGACACACTATACAGAATACATGCAGCATATTATCGAGTGTCCGTGATGACGCCCTGTATATAGGGGCAGATTGTTATCGACTGTCGCGGGTTCGCCGCCATCGCGGAGTCACAAACGGCCACACCGAATCAAGACTTGCCTTCGAGGCTCGTCCATCTATCGACGCACGTAACAATGTATTTGCTTTGAATCTCGTTCGGCGTATAAGCTGTCCGTAGCCTGGACGGCATGTGCTTCGTGGTCGCTACGAAGTACTGTTAACTAAAGGTCACTAAATTGAATGTGTATATAAGCACTGATTCCTATTAAATGGCTGAAATTCTTGTTAATGCTGCGCTCTGTCACATACACGCAGTTTTAATCTACTGAGACGCTACATGTATTTTAGATATCCCATGTGTCAAAATATATAAGTTTATGCAGCTCCGGGTGTTGCAGCACAGTTGCTATGATGAGGAAGCCTACACACAGGACATGCGTGAGGACACTGTGTAGTGCACAATGTGTGCGAAACGCACGGGGAATGGCTGAGTATCAACAGTTCTCTGCGTCGCGTTAAGTTCAGTTAAGTTGAGTTAAGTGCAGTTGCTGTCCCGCCCACTGCATCTATGGCAAAAACAAGTTTAGCCACCCAAGAGCATTCGATGCCATAAAGAAATACTACTGTATTAGTTATTTACACAGTGTGCAGTAACTATACGGACGCTACCCCAAGCTCCGCCAATAATTGAGATTTCCGGGTACAATGAAGTCCCTAAGCTCAACGCTCAATGCCTTTCTAAACAAAGCTCACCTTTACGTTACTTCATTATCCAGACGTCACAACAGCGAAGAGCGATGTTTGGAGTATACACCATGCTGCGCCTTAAGCGCGCAATAAACAGTGGCATCAATTTAGGACCTGTCCTGGCAAATCCACAAACGAGTGACCATAATCTACGCTGCACGCCGCGCGCTCTGTCAGCAGCAGTGACGCCGTTCTCAGTTGAGCGAAGTCAGCTGATCGGTAGAGAAGACGCAGCTGAAGGAGCTGGCATGCGCGGGAAGGGCGGCTGGGGGAGAGGAGGGCACCGTCTTGTACTGGAGTCAGGTGAACAACGCCTGCTGCGCCGCTCCTCGAAGACGTTTCGCAGCGGCTTCGCTGTGGCGCACAAAATCTGCGGCAACACAAGACTGCGAAAGATACACAAGGAGGAGCGAAAGGAGTCGTGCGGCACAGGCGCGGGCGAAAGCACGCGCGTCTCCAAAGACGGATCTCTACAGGTCCTGTATCCTCAAGAAATGCAGCGACAACTCTAAAAAATATCGATCTCAGACACCAACGTTGCCTGCTGCTTAAGTTTTACTTCCTTGCGTACACCACGGAAGGCCATATCACGGTCTGGAAGCAGTGCTGCCTTCTCGAGACCGGAGTATTCTGATTCAGCATGATATCTGCATGGAGCGCCACACACTATAGTTCTACAAATAGCTGTGGGAAGCATGAACGGCCAACAGTTCGTATGCATAAGCAATCTTGTCTCGACGGTAGGTGCAGCGAAAGGAAGACGAGACAGACAAGAGTATAGACACATACAGCGCTGTGTTCGTTGTTCGTGCCCCTTACGCTGTAGCCGCAGTCGTGAACCATCGACAAGCTCGTTTCCACCCCATTGGAATGTAATCTCAAACACTAAATTTAGCAACGTACTTCGTATGAGGTTTCGCGTGGATAAAAAATCTCCTTTCATTTATGCACCAATACAGTAATGCAGTGTCACGTTTAAAGGTACGGATAGCCGGCCATCATACTTAAGAGGTTGTTGAGGCTTTAGGCAAGCGAGTGGACGTTGCCAGAGGTCAGCAGCTGTGATCACTACCTTCTTTATGTTTTCAGTGGCGTCGCGTTTCTTCCTGACCAACGTACGCAAGCAAGTAAAAAAAAAATTATCACACATCACGTACTGTACGCAAAGCCGCGGTTCATAAAAGGTTGTTGACGGTGCTATAATATAGGGGTCCGCGGACAATCGAGTGCTGGCACGAACTGCCAAGCTTGCGGTGTGTGGCCCGCTATGTGTTTCGACCCCGGCGTCGACTGAAGACAGTTGCTCGGCGAGTCCCGGAAGCGCTCGGAAGACTTTCTGAAGTCGGGACGTCGCAAGGTGGCTTCCCATGCAGTAGAATAAAGCCAGCGACGTCGCAGGCCCATATACAAGCGTAGGGCGTTGCTGTTGAAACGAATTTCGGTCGTGGTTCCAGAGAGCGGCGCTGTACGGGCCTCATAACTGCGTGAACAGGTGAGTCTGGTAGAGGTCGGGTGGCAACGAGGGCGCCCTGGCCGGGAATGCTGGCACGGCCCGGTGGCAGTGCTGCACGTGCAGCTCTCGTGCCAGGCGTCCAAGCTCCTCTCGCACGCCCGCGATAACCTGCACGAGATGATGGTACCGCGCTATTCACGTCGTCAACACCTGCTGGTGCTGCACGAGCTACAGCCGCGGGTGTCCTGGACTGAGGACCCATCCGCAGGAGCTCTGCGGAACCCTACCTCTGGAACAAATAAAGTTTATGCTCTTTCTCTCTCTAACGCAACTGTCGTTGCTGTGGCGTGACGCTGCCTCAACAACTCCTTTGCTCACAATGTTTGACAGCCATTCGCTCGTCTTTCCTTTTCGCAAATCCAAAACCACATACCTTTTCATCTTATTTACGTCCCTTCGTTTTTTTATTCTGTTACGTTACTACACTAAAGAACGATTACGGTATAAACTCGTGTAAGGGCCGCACCCCCAACTTGGCAGCCCGAAGTTTGGAAAAAAAAAATTACCGACGATTACGTTACTTCCTAATGCGAAATTTGAGCGCAGCAAATAAGCTGTTTCACCTTTTCGATAGATTGAGGCAAAGAAATCGAGCAACACATGTATGCGCTATCACAGAATTTTTTTTTTATTTTTCACACGTATTCCTTTAACAAAGACTCCACTAACAGTTCTTGACAGTCATGAAGGAAGCTTTGTGGTCGGAGAAATAGACTGATATATGTTCGACTTGGTACACCAATGCTTGATTCTCAAAGACGAGATCTATACAAGTGCCTCGCGAGGTTGTCACAGCCGTGGGACGCGTTACGAGCGAGAGGAACGGGATGTTCTCCCGCATAAGTGTTAGGAAATTGCTGTTTGTCTTTATGTCAACATTAAAGTCCCCCACTACTAACATCGGTGTGGATCGATGGACGGTTAATGCGAGTTGCAGGAAGTTGCGGCGCTTAGCCTCTGCTTCGGCGACGCGTACTCCTGGATCATCTCGACGGCGGCGACGGTAAGCTTCTGCTTCGGCGGCACGCACCTCTGGATTCTGACGGCGACGGCGCTGGGCCTCTGCTCTGGCAGCTCGTTTAGCAGCAGCAGCAGCAGCAGCAGACGGAGGACTTCCATCGGTCGTCTCGCTCATGGCTCAGAAAGAACTGGCAGATAATTTCGCAGTGGCGAACGGCAGCGGCAATTTCGGCTCGGGCGGTGCACATATACAGATCCGCCGCCACCGATCTGGCTCTCTGATTGCCACCGCACAGGGCGAACGGCAGCGGCAATTTCGGCTCGGGCGGTGCACATATACAGATCCGCCGCCACCGATCTGGCTCTCTGATTGCCACCGCACAGGGGTTGCATTGGAGGAGGAGCGAAGAAAGGAATTAAGTTCGAGCCGGCGCTTTGACAACCGGAGACTCGCAGGAAGAGGGGGGAGGGGGGCGGCGTGTACACCCAGCGGCAAACGATGGGGGCAGAAGCGCGCGCAGCAAGCGGACAACACGATAAAGGGAGGAGGGAAGAGATAGCAGCGACTGACTGATGCCGCTGACGCCGATAGTGAGTCAACCCCAGCTGCGGAGTTGGTTTCAGGGACAACGCCGCCGATGCCGACACAAACAATATGATACCCTCGCTTCCGCAGCGCTAAGAACCAGGTCTAGCCGTGGGAAGGTGGTCACTTATTCGTCGACGTGCCGGGGCCTACGTGAAATAACCGGCGCGTCGGCAACTGAAGAGCACCCTATCCGCCACACAAGAACAGGGGGGGGGGACCCTTTCCTCCTCTTTCTGCATGGCGGCGACGGTGTTCTATGCAGTCACGTTATCTTGACTCTCTAGCGGCGTCAGCGGCATGCAGCGGTATCAGTCGGTCGCTGCTAGCGCTGGGGGGATGAAAGGGGGGCGGAGCTGGTTACGAGGCCGACGACAACGCCGACGACGACGCGAAACCCAGGAACGGACGCCAAAGAGCTGCGCTCTAAAAGAAAAAAACGTTTCCAACGGAGAAGCAATCGCGTTCGGTGCCCCGATGCCGCGCGCGCATGGGCGAATTTTCACTCGCTGCGTACTTCCGCGTGCCGCAACTAGATGGCGTTAGCAGTGGCATATAGTATATAGCAAGAGCTTGGTGGCGCAACCCACCGCCCCGTTCCAAAGGGGACGCTCATAACATACATACATACATACATACATACATACATACATCCATCCATCCATCCATCCATCCATCCATCCATCCATCCATCCATCCATCCATCCATCCATCCATCCATCCATCCATCAATCAATCAATCAATCAATCAATCAATCAATCAATCAATCAATCAATCAATCAATCAATCAATCAATCAATCAATCAATCAATCAATCAATCAATCAACCCATCCAGTAGGTGTAGCCATCTAGCAGCGGCCCTTGTTTGGATCGGTCTCGTGTAAGGGCCGCACCGTGTTAAAATAGTGAAATAGTGCGGCCCTTACACAAGTCTACAGGGTAACATAAGCTGCAATACTTCAGTGACATAGGAAACAATGTATGCTATATACACGACCTCAAGCCAGAAAAAAATAGAAAGGAAACAAGTTTACTCGGCAGCTGCTCCTTCTAAACCTAGAGCATGAAGCAACGCACCAAGAGAAGATGCACTGAAGTCAGCTCAACCGACATAATTGCACAAAGGTGGAGGATGTGTGGAGAATATTAATTTCTGTATGGTCAACGTTACATTTCGGTGCTAACGAGCACTAAATCGTCTGACCGTCACTATAGCCGCCGACACGGTAATTTCGTGATTATGACGTTCTGCTGCTCAGCACGAAGTTGCAAGCTTTAGCCCTGGCGGTGGGCGCTGCATCCAAACAGCAGTGGCACTTAAAAGGGACCATGTAATTAGATTTCGGTGCCCGCAAAAAAAAAGAAAGAGGTAATCAAATAAATCCGCGCTCCCCCTCCCCCCCCCAGAGTATTAGCCCCATGAGGGGCTCAGGCGTCGCTACGAGACAGTACAATCAATCAATCAATCAATCAATCAATCAATCAATCAATCAATCAATCAATCAATCAATACGGACATACTTGAGCACTAGGCAAGGGTATGAAACGCGAACAGCAGCTCGGGAGCTTTCCCTCGCGCATGCGCGATGCCCAGGCGTGCCGCGATGCGTGCCCACCTGCACGCGAAGCTGCTCCACCTCTTCGGGCGACAGCAGCCCGTAGTAGGGCGAAGGCGCTGCCGGCTGCTGGAGCGAGCCGTGCGCCGGTGGCTGCGCGGCGCCCACCTCGGGCCGGGCAGGGCCTGGCGGCACGCCCTTGAAGATGTCGCGCCGGAGCGTGTCCAGCTGCCGCACGTTGTGCGCAGCCTCGCGCTTGCGGTCTTCGCGGAGTTCGAACCTGCGCGCACGAAAGGAGCCGCATCCGAAATCGAGCAAGCCGAGGCGACACGCGTCACAGCCACGTAATTAAGACTCCGAGCAAAAAGTTCTGTCCAATATATTCTCTAGAAGGACAATTTGGGTGTGCTCCGCATCTGTACGCCGGGGCCCGAGTGCAGCTTGCGGTGCTCTTTCAAAGAACCTCTGAGCGCGTCTTACAGCAGGGGTGTGCGGAGCGCCGCTTCAGCGGGTCGTCGTCGGCGTTGCTCCAATCTCTGCCGTGAGAACCCGCGTGCACGCCCCGTGGCAGTGGCCCAGTTTGGTGCTGCGCCTCGCGGATACCAAACCTCCTGCATTCCGAAGGTTATATACCACAGCACATTCACTTCTTGGTTGCATTGTGCTGCCAATTTCTGGGACAAGTGGGCCGCTGCAGTGTCCGATCTTGGTGGCTTGAGAACTGCTTTAGTACAAGGACAGTGTGCCTGCATAATGTAGAGTGATCTCGCCGGCGCTGTTTAATCTCGTTAAGTCTACGCTGATCCGAAGACGGCGGCGTGGGAGCGACTGCACATGGATGCTACTGCGCTGAGGACATAGCCTATACTGACTACTATGCTGGATGTTCAACTGCATAACTTTGCAAACAGAAATTGTGCTAGTCCAGTTTCGAAAAACGTGAATGCACTACTCTTCTAGCCCACGCGGAGAAAGGTTTACACGCCAGTAACACTAGAATTTGGGATGGCTGACGATTTTTATTAGAAAGCGTTGTGTAAAACTATAGGCAAAAGTTTCCGTTCTTCTGGTTTCCAAAAAGATACTGAGCAAAACAGACGAAGATGACGGGGAGTCTGTTCTGCGCAGTATCCTTTCTTAAGCAGCATGAATCAACTAGCCCAGCAGCAAGTTTTATTTAGCTGTATATCCTTCTGTTTACGCGTGTTACTTGTAGCGCTAACTGCGTGCCATTTTTCGAGTCATATCGGGTGAGCTCAAAGTCTTACTGGTGGCAGCAGCATACCACGGAAGTATACTTCGATAGGCGTTTTCGACTTGCTCCTAGTTTCAAAGGTTGTTTCGGGCACTTTCCATTCTCTTCCAGGAGGGTTGATAAGTAAAGTTCTGGCTGCTTTGCTTTTGACGCCCTACCTGAGACTGGAGATATCCTGCTTGATCTCGAGCAAGTCGTCTTCGTTGACGCCATCTTGGCGAAGCTGCTTCTTGGCTCGATGAATGTAACGATTCACCAGGCGTTTCATCACCTCCTGGATGACAAAAAGAAGAGAGAGCACAGCGCGAGCAACGTGATCCTCCTGTAAGCTAGTACTGCACCTTCAGCTCCTAGGAAAAGAAAATATGTTTACGGGTCTATGCGCCTGTAGAAAGATACGCCTATAATAAATTACACAACGCTTATTGTAAACTTCACTGAGGGAAAAGAGAAAAGCGGGCTTCGTATCGTCTTCTCCCACTTGTCGGAGGTAGAGTCGGGCGGAGCGTTTCTGCACTCCCAGAGCACGTGTGCGAGTGTCGCCGTGACCACGCACGAGGGGCACGCATCGTCTGGGTATCCTTCTATATCTTTGTTTAAGCTGTATTTTATATAAGGAGTCCCGTGGTATTACGCAGCCCTCTTTTAACGCAAAAAAATATGAAGAAATAAACAGCTCAAGTGGGCGGGATGCGGCATGTCTCATCGCGCAAGAGCGGCAATGCATTAAAACAAACAAAATAATGAAATTACAACAATGCCAAGTCGCAGTCAGCTCGCCGTTGCCCTTTTTATTTCTGTGGATAATGCACACGTGCACGTCCTCCGATCCCCCCACGGTTGCCACATTTGAATGACGGACACTTCCAGCAAAGGAGCGTGGACTGTGCAAATGTTGAACCGAGCATGCGTGTGAATCGTGCACTCGACCGGCAAGAAGGGACGGACCCTCGAAGTGCAGAAGAGCAGATGTGACCGCTGAAGAGTCCAGGTGGTTTGGGGTTGTGTGTGTGTGGGGGGGGGGGGGAGGGGGGCGACGTGCCTTGCGGCGCCTAACACCCCGGCTCACGCACGGTAACAACAATATGCCAAAAACCAGCGTTTCCTGTGCTTGGCGGTGGCCGCCATGTTTCTCTAATTACGATGCCGATAGTGCGAGCGCTGTCTGCGGGAACAGCTCGGGCGACAACAGGCCACAGCGCGTTCGCGGTTGTCACGTGTCCTACGATGGTGAGTTATGAAAGCACTGCAGTTGTCTCGTCGTCATTGGAGGCCGGTAAACGTGTCTTCTTTAACGCGATCACGTTTTTAAGGCGGACGCTTTATATGCCTCATGAGGCGGAAAATCCGGAGAACGTCCGGCGTTAGAGGACAACTCCGGCGATTTCTCCAAGTCCACGAGAGTCATTAATATGCAAGAAATTTCCTTCTTGTTCATCACGATGTCTTGCAAGAACCAAATAAGTATGACGCTCGACCTTGGCAGTGCTGGATTTATATCGCCTAAAGATAAAATGTGCAAAAGGTGTCTTTAAAATACATGCAAATTCTTACCTGATTGTGCATCGATCACCTCATCCGTTGGACAATAAAGTTTATTCTATCTATCTACCTGATTGTGCATGCGTGTGTGCGTGCGGTGCGAACACGTTTTTGTTTCTGTGGCGCATGTGCATTTTTAGCACTTCGGGATAGATCACAGTCCTTTGTTTCTAGCACTGTACTAAATGAAGGCTTTCCTCGTAAACAAAAAGTTTCCCAGCTGGAATTGTGCACAAAGAGGCTTAACTATCCGCATTGCCACTTCTCCCGATTTGCTATAAAAACCGCAAGAGGTCAGCTCGCTGTCATGCTTTTTTAGGTATCGGAGGTAACGCTAGGCGCTGAGAACTTCTAAAGTCCTGTTTGGTCCACGAAATCAACCGTAGTTTCCTCTATGACACTATACACGTACCATAAGTTCAAGTGCGCAATTCCAGCAGTGACACCGCTGACAACCATATTTGCTGTCAATTACGCTGAACGCGAGCATCGAACACGGAGGATGGAAAATGTCTAAGAGGCAGAGTCACGTGATCATCTTGAAGCATAGACATACAAATATTTAACAATAGCTCATGGGAAATAGGCCCTTCCCACGTGATCCGAAAGCAATTCTTTTTTTACCGTCTGAGCGCGCGTAATGGAAAGCGCGCGAAGAGAGCGCCACTAAATCCTACCCTGTACCGTACAGAGTTTGAAGAAGCTCAGTAATTACAGCGCAGGGCCTCATTGGCATTGCACAGATATTGGCTCTAGAGAGAATATTGTGGGGCTGCATCACAGGAGGCTAGCATCCCGAGGCTCGGCGTCATGCTGCCTGCTACTGTTTGCATTTACCGTCCGTCAAGGAACCCATAGTGCGCGCGAGAGCTACATTGGCGACGCTCGATCGAGCTACGAAGAGCAATGACGCAAGTCTGCCACAGCTCGTTCTTCTCGAAGGCTGCTCTGGAACTGAGTATTTGGAATGACCGGTCGCTCCACAGACGCCATAGTAACACCGCTCACCATAGGCAATGCCACAAGCGTAGTCTATAGCAGCACGACCAGCTAATGAGCTAAATCTCTTAAGCTGAATGTTTACTGTAAATAAGGTCGCTCGATTGTCATTGCCATGCGCGAGCTTAAGGATGAAACAAACAAGTTTAGGTTGCACTGTAGACGAGCTCTCACTATATTTCGACATGTTTTTATTGCGATAGCAATTATGTAGGCACTCCAGGCGCATTGACGCCGTCGTCGTCGTCATCGGCGTGATGTTCCGCACATAGTCGAAGTGCGATTACACCGTGGCTGCGCGCTGTATGACGTAGATGCGAGTGAAAGAGTGCGAGCCGAGTATGGCGGCTTCATATCGCGCGCGCAAAGGAGGAAGGCAGGGAGGAAGCACGCCGATTTTCCACCGCGCGCAAGACAAGGGAAGGGGAGGCGCCTCCGGCGGCGGCTGCGTATGGCGTAGCCGAGCGTGGCCGCGCGGGCCCCATCTTGAAAGAAGCGGTCTGCGATGGGGACAGAGCACACCGAGCGCCGATTCTCGCTGCTTGGTTCGCATTGAAGCGATAGACAGCACGAAGGTCACTTCGCTCACTGCTGCTGCCCCGCTTCCTCTCGCCAGCGTTCTTGATTGCGAGTTTCCGTGGTCATCGGGTGAGATGCGTTCGTGTTTGCTTGTGCGCGCTTGATACTATGCTTGTTAATTTAGTAAGCGAATGTTTACAAGTTTATGCGGCTGATAAAACTTCTATCCTTACTTCGTATAGCTGGGCCCTATAACATAAGACTGTTCCACTCTCCTGAGGCCAAATCTACGTAACCGAGGCAAGCACCCGGCGGTGACCCACAGCATTGTCTGAATAGCCCAATCAAACGCTCTCCTCGTTTGTAGGATGTCCCTTTGTTCGCTTCAAAAACGAACAACATTGTCTACATTGAGCGGTTTTTCTTATCTAATTGGCGGACAAGAGGGGAGAAGCCCACTCAAGTAGAGAGGATTTCGCTGGGACCGAGCCAGCGCAGTGAAAATAGATAACCGGATGAGGCGGGTGGTGCCGGCGTCTGTCATTGGTCCGCCATACCTTACTTGCAGTGGCTGGTCGGAAATCGCGGCGGCGTGCAACCAGAAGGGTAAATACGCCGCTAAAACGGATCCTCGGCAAAGAACAGTTGGCGGAGTGATGTCGTATGCGTGCTGAAAGGGCTTGATAACATTATAATGCGATACAAAAAGTTTCATTATACGCAAATACGTGCTTTCCGGCAGGTGCAAGTAGCTGAGCGATCGGCGGACAGCCATTCCCTGTTCCTTTCGGAACGGGGAAGTCTCTGACTATTCAGAAAAATATTCATTTTTGTGCGGCATATTAATGCGTCTTTAACGCGTACACACCATTTTGACGCGGCGAGTTCTCGCGGTTTTGTGACGTCGCGTGACAGGCGAAGTGGGCGCAGCCCCAAAATTTTGAACGATAACAGATGGCCAATGGCAAAAAAGCGTCGAGTCAGCAAAAATAATTTTGCTTTGGTTCGTCGTAACCATGCATAATCCCTGTGCGCATATAATATCTGATAGGGCGTTTTCGCTGTTTTCTCGACGTCGCATGACAGACAGGTGAAGTGGGGGTGGCCCGAAAAGTTTTTGACCAATCGTGAAGAGTTGGTTGCAGAATTGTAACAGAAGAGTTTGGAATAGCGTTCCGTTATAGCGCCGCTGTCTAATAATTTGCTATCGCAATCGGTGCTTCGCCTTTGGGGTGAAACCGCAATTTTTTCTCTTCTAATGACTCTATCAGTGGCCGCCTACGGGCGCCCTCTCTCCCGTGCCCTGTAGCGCTGAGCTGAGCGCGCGGCCGATGCTCACAACAGGTCGGTTCCTCTGCTCTCGTGACTTTCCGTGCTCGCGCTTGGAGGACTGATTATCCTAGCGCAGCGGGGGCACGTGCTCAATTGGTCTTGCGCCTTTGGCTACAAGCCGCCGCCACCTCACGACATGGTTAATTTAACCCGTGTCTCCGGAGCATTCTTCGCGATGTGCCAGAGAGCCCTCTGTGCGCCGGACAATGCCTTTTGCCGACTGTCGCTCGTAGGGTGAGCCTCGTCCACAGGGTCTACGGACAAGCACAATCACTTCCGCGAGGACACAATGCGAATCGCCATGGGCGAGCCGACGGAGGCGTCGGACTGCACCAGCCGCGAAACTGCCGGCAAGGATGCGCAGAGCATCGACACTGGCACCGGAAGGATTGGCACGACTTCGCCCTACTGCGCTGGACACACTGCGATCAAGACCCTCCTTCGGCTGTGCTCCGAAGGCCGCATCGAAAGCATTTCAAAGACAAATTGACGACATGCAAGCAGCATACGGGTTTTCTTACGTTTCCTTAAGTTTTACCCTGTGGGCTTTTTAAGCAATTGAGCCCTAACTCTGTTCTCGCATTCCAAGTGTGCTTTGTTTGTACGCTAGAGTAATGTGAACCCTGACATCCTCAAGTTGAGTTGAGTTGAGTGGTTGTAGGCTACTGGTGGGATTAGCCTTGCAGTTGCTGCCGGCAATTGCTCCACCGTAGCGACACTTAAAATACATAAATCACATAAATCAGACACAGACCTCACAACTACAAATAGTCACTATGTGGAAGCCAAATAGTCACTATGTGGTCACCATGTGGAAGCCAAATCCGTGTCCTGCAGGTAATTTGAAAGAAGTCACTGAGCATGTGCTGGTGGGCTAGTTGGTTAAGCATGATTACAAAGACGGTGCCGAATAAAACAACACACGAAGAAGGGAGACACGAGACAAGCACGTAGGCGCAAAGAAGGCGAGATACCTCCTTCCTGCACAACTGGCTCCCGCGCGGGAACCACAATGTCCTTAAAACAATTATTAGAAGGGTCTCTTAAGAGAGTGAGCCATGCTGGCTTGATTCACTGTGTGGACGTAAGGTGACATATATACAGGGTGTTTCACGTAACTTGAGCCAAATATTAACATTATGCAAATGTCACATAGCTGGACAGAATCAAGGTAATGTTGTTTGCCGTAGCTTGGATATACTCAGATAATTTTATGCATTCCGTCTAATTTTATGATTAGCCTTACATAATTAATCAACTCCTCAATTATTATAATTAGACGAAAAGTGTCAGTGAGAAAATTGTATAGAGCAGCAGGAGAAACTCCCGATAGAGGTTTCTGTTGCTGAATACGTTGTTGCTCAAAATATTGCCTCGCAATCCCCCTTTTTCATAGCGCGGCGGCGCATGCACTCTGTCCTAGCGGATTAGTCGCGAAACGTTTTGGAAGGGTCGCGCGCGTGGCCGCGCACCGTCAAGACCCCGAAAAAAAAAAAAGCGTTCGGACGCGCGCTGCTGCAAACACTCGTGCCGTGTACAGTGTTGCAACTCTACTGGTAGCTCGACGTCGGTGCGATGCCGAAAACATGCGTAGCGTAAGACTGCAACTCCACTTCAATATAGGAAGCGGCCAGGGCTTCGTTCGAGTCGTCCGGACTGCCCCGTGAGCTAGGTAGTTGCCGCCTTTCATTGATGGATAACAAATTTAACGAAGAAACCGTGCGTTACACTTGGACGGTACTTAAATGCATCACGTTGCTGACGAAGTCTTCGTGCAACGTCGGGGTGGTGGCAGCGCGTACCTGACTTCACGTGCTCGTAAGGCGCGGTAACACTGGGTCGATACGAGACCGACAAGACGCTCACGCCAACGATTGACCGACTATTGTGCGTCACCGAAACCATTTTATCATACCAGGTCGACAACGACGCAACGACGAGCGCTAGTTGTACTGCGACGCGTGCTTTCTTGTCGACGGCACCGGCCAAATCAGCGTGCCGACCATCGTTCGAACGAACCCCGCGCGATCGGCTGTCAAACCGAGAACATGATAGAGACAGCGTCTTCGCTTGTATATATAATTAATCGTGCTCAAAATGAGCCAAACACGCCTACCAAGTTGAAATGTACAAGCTTCAACCATCTCAAGCTGTGCCCATGAAGTTTGAGCCAAAAGCATCCAAGCCCAAGACCTCAAGATATGCCTTGGTCTACCGCGGTGTGTGTCAACGACTGAAGTTATTGAAGTCAGTCAGTATTCCACTCTTCGAACACACATTACCATTGAAACAATCCATGTGCACATGAGACACTTAGCCCGAACCCCTGCTCACCACCTCGCAAGCCTCCCAGTAGATAGGCCCCACACGACATTCAGTGCGACTGTCTTCGCGCACCATGCCTCTCTCAGGTCAGGTTACGCACCTGCAGCAAGACCTTCCATTCCTCCATGGTGTGTGCGCCGTACTTAGTAAACCTTACAATCCGAGGACTTCAGAAAAAGTCGGACTTGCCGTCATCAGCACTCAAGAAACTAACTTTACTTCTCTTGTACGAGAAA
Source organism: Dermacentor andersoni (assembly GCF_023375885.2). Lineage (NCBI taxonomy): Eukaryota > Metazoa > Arthropoda > Arachnida > Ixodida > Ixodidae > Dermacentor > Dermacentor andersoni. Next base: position 9,047,605 of record NC_092817.1, on the reverse strand, counting down.
TACAGCGGCTGCACACACGTCTACACTGATGGCTCAAATACATCAACCAGTTCCGGTGGCGCTGTAATACCAAAAATTGGTGTAACCCAGCGGTTCAAGAGTTCCCATATCCCTACGTCTACAGCTGCAGAGCTCGAGGCTATCCGCGATGCGCATCATGTGATAAATGCTGAAAGTCCTAGAAAATGGGGAGTCTTCTGCGATTCAAGGTCAGCCTTGCAATGTGTGCAGTCGTTTCTCCGACATGGAACTCACGATCAGCTCATGTGCGAAATCGTGGAACTTGTCCATCACTTAAGAGAAAAAGGCCATGATCTCTTTTCAATGGATACCAGGTCATTGCGGTATCATAGGAAATGATGACGCAGATAATACAGCTTGGACGTTAAACCAAGAAGACCGCTGCGTCCCCATTCCTCTCTCAAGCACCGACGCCGCGAGACAACCTCGCAGTCTAGCTCGCACGATATTCTTAGCAGAGTGGAATACCGCACATACAAAGCACACAAGACTGCACAGACTAAACCCGTCACTGCAACTCAGACCTCCGCCCGGTCTGCACCGACGCGAAGCGTCTCTTCTGTGTCGGTTGTGGCTTGGAGTTACCTTCACAAATGCCTACTCAGCAATAATTGGAATGGATGATGGTCCTACATGTGATGTTTGCGGATGCGAGGAGAACATTGACCCCTTACTGTGCCATTGTCTTCAATTTCAAGCACAAAGACAATATTTGTCCAACACATTGAGGAAACTAGATGATCGTCCTCTGAGTGAACAGACAATATTAGAGCACCGACCCGACCGATCATCGGCTCAGAAGGCAGTGAAGGCACTTTATGAAAATCGGTGGGCTTGCAAATGAAGCCATCAGAACTTTATGGAACACACCAAGCTTGAAGCACACACGTCTACACCGACTGGACCCATCCCTTCGACCCCCATCTGGACTCTCTCGACTCGAGACAGCAGCACTTTGCGGACTTGGTGTCGCCTACACAAGATCTTTCGCCTTCCGAGTCGGTATGGATGACAGCGCGGCTTGCAGTCACTGCGGCGGCGAGGAGACGATCGCACACGTGCCTTGCCACTGTCCTCGATACAGTGCGCACAGGCTGTCACTAGCGGCCGCGTTGGCACGTCTTGACGACAGGCCACTTTCAGAACAGTCAGTTTTGGAATGCCGACATGAACTGTCGTCGCAGCGAAAGTCGGTCACGGCTTTGTTGACATTTTTACGTGACAGTGGCCTATTAGAAAGACTATAATGATCCCATTCCGTCCCTTTTCATATTTTTTGTCACGCCTTTATTATTTTCACGCTCTTCTTTCCTTCTTTACTTCCCCTTTCCCTTCCCCTAGTGCAGGGTAGCAAACCGGAGGTTTTAGCTCTGGTTAACCTCCCTGCTTTTCTCTCATTTGCATCTATCTCTTTGTGCTTTCTCAGAACGTCTGGTTTGCGCGAGCGGCTTTAACTCAAGTACTGTCCGTACACGTCTCTACACCTTCTCTCTCTTCCCCTTATCCCTTCCCCCAGCGTAGGGTAGCCAACCAGACCCTTGACTGGTTAACATCCCTGCCTTCCTATATTCCCCTCTCTCTCTCTTTCTCTCGATCCTGTTCAGCGAAGGCTAAGCCTGGCGGCGTCGAGTTCGTGCACCCAATACCGGCGGACCTGAACTGAAATTTAAGCAGTTAGGTCGAACGAAACTGCTTTTATAGTTAAGTTCTGGCCTTAGCGATTTCAAATCAACTACACTTCTCTTCGCACAGCGCGTATACAATAAGAGGCAAGCAGCGACACAGCGCTGTGCCAACATCTCTATGTCGCAGTACCTGCAGGCTGTCGGTCCCATTCACTATGCGTATATGGGTGGGCCTGTACGTGTTCCTTTGCTGATACAGTTCATAATTTCAGAGATGCACTGTTTGCTTCTGCGTCAAACGGCAAGCAAGAGACGGTGCATTCAGTATACAGCAGCATAAACAACCGCCTCGCTCAGTTATACCAACGCCATGTGAACGATGGCAATAACAGGGCCTAGAAATGAGCACTTATGCGAGCACAGTTTTTTTTAATAATGCTCTATGGTACGCGCAAATTGTAGCTATGATGGAGTTAAAGAAAAGTGACAATCAGTAATACATTAACAGCCCATAATACTATATGTATCTGGATCACAGCTGCCGTTGTTTAAGGGGTTCGACCGCTCATATTAACTCATCTCAGGGTGTAACAACACGGCACATATGCACATATATGTATGTTTTGCTACGTTTCGACATTATTTCATATCTGCGATGCACCTTTTTCACAATATTTGACGATAACAACGATCTGCGACTGTAGATGTCGATGCAAACAAGTGCACCGCTTTGATAAATGCGACGCAGAAGGCTACGCTCGAAGACTTCTTGAATAAACGAAATGCCTAAATAATGCGTAAAAAGAACACAAAAAGCGATGTCCCTGTGCAGAATTTAGCGACAAATTCCAAGGCAGCCGCATCGCCCAACGGAAGTCAGCGTGCCTTTATCGGCCGCACTGTTTGCAGAACAGCGCACTCAGGCCTGCTCACCCAGCAGTCGTTGAGTGCTACATGGCTTCCAGGAACGACATGCGGTCCCGAAGAAGCCATTAATAATGACTTCTAGAAGAGTTGACTGTTGGGTTAGTTGGTCGTCTATCTACTACTATCTACTACTTCAAATACATTAATAGTCATTCGCGATCCACGAAACGCCCAACCGACGCGCACTCAACGTGGGCGCAGGTACACGAATCAACCGGCGAAAGCCCCAGGACCCTTCCGAAACGTTTTCAGCGGCGTACGGCAGGGGGCAGCACAGGAGGCGGATCGGCTGCTCGAGGTATACTGTGCGTGTATTCGCGGACTTCGCTCTCGGAAAAACACTTTTACGTAGCACGTACTGGGCAACAGAAAGCTGCATCGGGAGTTTCTCATGTTGCTCTGCAATTTTCTCATTCACACGTTTCATCTAATTACAATGACTGACAAGTTAATTAATTAATTAATACTAATTATCAAATTAGGCGAAATACAAGAAATAATGTGAGTATCTCCAAGCGACGGCAAACAACATTACCTTGGTTCTGTCCAGCTACGTAGCATTTGCTTATTCTTTAAGTTTGGCTGAAGTTACGTGAAGCACCCTGTATAAGCGAACAAGGTGTTACGGTTCACTGTGTGCGGCGATGAATGGAACGGATGCCAAGCGCCTGAGTGTGACACGACGTGCCTAATGGTCACGCTCGTCAACATGAAAAGGCTTGCCCGTGGGGTGAGTGCGACAGGATTATATACCAGTGCAAATCCTAGTCTCCTTTGTCCTCCGTTCACGCCCTCTACGCAAGGGAGTGGTTTCTCTGCGAATTCCTCTGTGTGAGTTGACCAGTGTGTTGATACGACGTGACCTACGTTCGACCCCTCTACGCCAGGTAGTGGTTTTTCTCCGTATTCCTCTGTGTGGCTTGCCAGGGAGTGGTTTTTGTGCGCATTTCTCTGTGTGAGCTGACCAGTGTGCTCACAAGGCCCTCTATCAGGCAGCAAGAGAGGATGAGGTTGTACGGATGGTTATAAGAAGGCCAGAGAGAGGCCGCGTGGAGACTTCGTCTCTGCCTTCGCGTGCGGGAGCATGCACGCCGAACGTTTCTGTATTTTTTGTCTTGGAGTGCACTGACCACCCGTAATAATGTTATAAACTTCTGTTATTGTTTTTACATCACCTCGTCTTCCCTGCCCGACACTCTCCGGTGGTCAATCTGGTGCGAGCTCCAAGCAGACGCTGTTGAAGGTCGCCGAAACCCTGTCCCCGTACCAACTGGTGGCAGCCTTAACAAAGGGTACCCGCACACCACCAGCCCCTGACTACAGCAAAACGACATCTTCTCGGACCTCTACTCACATAACCGCTCTAAGTGATGACTCTTGCGCCTCTCCCGAAAAGCCAAGAGCTTGAGTCGTGGAATTGCTAGTTCTCTCTCGTGCCCCGTTCTAGATCTGCTGCACCCCGTTTGGATCAAGGACATGCCTAGTCGCCATGGATGGCCAAGCAGTTCTATTTTCTGTGCAGGGAAGCAGGCTCCAAAGCCTTGCACAGGTTCTGTGGCACCAGCAAGGGCAGGGAGTACGGGCCCTCCTACTCTTTTCTAGCGGCCCTCGTCTGGCATTCTAATTGACTTGCTTTCACAAGACCAAACATTTTATCCAGCTATGAAGACGGCAGCATCATTTTGCACATCCGCAACTTCGCAAGGACGACGAACCTTAACCAAATTCCCGTAATTTGTATCTTTGTCTATGATCTCACTGTCCACAGCGAACCGTGACAGATTTGCTGAATAATAGATCCATTTTATTTACTGTGTTTATTGCATTGTGAGTACATTTTTTGTCTCGATGTTACGTATGTCTTGTTACGTATAATTCCCTAAAAGGACCTTAAGGGTAAGCCAATAAAAACATATCCAGCTAGTTAGTGGTGGCTCCACCGCAGAGCTTGATCGTCAGGGTAAAAGTGAACCAAACCAAGCCGCTGGTGCTCTTCGCTCGTCTGCCGCACACGAACTAGCTCCGAAAACAAACTGCAGAGCTGAGAAGGTAAACGGAGGCGTTCGAGGACCACATGGAGTGCGAGAGAAGGCGAACGGTTACGCCCCCGGATCAGACATTTCCTTCGTGAGAGAACAAAAACCAGCAGACTAGAAATTCTTTTGGTACTGAATTCATTCACAGCCGCAGGCTCACATAGACAGTCTTTTGAAGAAAAACTTGTTTTTTCAAATGCACGCGACGTCGTCAGCAGTAGTTCGCCTGTTATGACCTCTGAAATAGGCGTGTAGAAGCCACCACTGTGAGACAATACGTGTAGATAGCAAATTAGCTAGCAAAACATCGCAAATTAGTAAGCGCAAATGCTGCATTATACAACGCAGCATGTCCGGCTGCACATATAACACATTGCTGCAAGGACATGAATGCGAATCCCTGTGGCGGCGGTACAGGCAAAGTTTGTTTGAAGTGCAGTTATCCTCCATCCCGCGTGTTTTGCCGACGTTAGCATGTAACAATCTAGGATTTACAGGTCGATAACGAAAGCGTTGAATATCACGCGCCTTTCTAGCTGTTAGCGTGTCTACGAGCCGGTTATAATACATATAGGTGTTATTAGATAAATTATAGTTTATGCACAACAGAAATGTGCTCGCGGCAGGCTCTACTTTAAGGGTTAAAATGCCGTGTCCTGAAAATCGGTATAATGGGTTGCCTGCAGCCCGAGCAACAGGGGCGGCTCTACGGGGAGGGCAGGGGGGGAGGGGGGGGGGGGTTAGGCAGCTGACTCCCCAATATTACTTTTTGAGTTATTCCCAATCGCCATTTCCTTGCACCATGGAGCGTCAAGTAATACAGTGCCTTGCTCCACACTCCACGAAAATGTTCTGCCCCACTAGCGGAGACATCTAGGCGCCGCTCCTGGCGAATAATGCAGCGGTGGCCTTCGCCCTATACGGCGAGGGTATACGGAACGCAGCAAACCCGACCTCTGTCGCGGTAAAGGACTTCCGACGAAGCGGCGGGGTTTGCTCACCTGGTATTGAACCGTGCTCGATTGGCCGTTGAATTGAAGGATCACCGTGTTTCGCCTGGCACCTGGCTTCTGCCGGAAACCAAAAATGAGCATAAGGTGAGACCACCGCTGGCTGTGACGCTTTGGTCTTCACAGCGTGCAAGACTCGGATATTGAGTGTTTTCAAGGCCACGTACGCGATAGAAGGTTCAGAAATTCTCTTTTCCTACGCTCCCTCATTATAGGTCAAAAAAGGATTGCGTTACGCAAAGTACTTAATCTCAGCGCGTTTATCTGATCGATGCAAGATTAAGGAGTAAAATATACATCATGATAGGAAACGACGAAATCGTAATAAGCTCAAAAGAGCTATAACGTGTACTTCAACTTAGCGGACAAAGGTAGGCAACATGGCGGATTATACAAAATGACAGATTAGGCAAATATCTACGCATAGAAAAAATTATCTGCGAGGTTCCATGTCATATTCCTGCTGCGGTCAAATGCAGATTACTAATCACATGTTCCCTTTACGAGTGTACCCTACTGTTCGTTACCACACTTACTAAACGGCGTGCAGGGTGTAATTGCGAATGAAGCAGACCATGTGATTACCTCAAAACAACAGCAATAAAGAAAGGAAACAAATAAAATAAACGCATGCATTTGGTGAAGGCATGCTGCAGGCGATCTACACAGCGTCGACTTTGGCGGAATGAGAACACGCGCACCGTCGACCCTGCCATCATTCGAAGTGCGTTGCAACAATGACGATCAGGCTTACGTACCCGGTCGCTTTTGTCGACACTGCTTCCGATGTAAACAGGATCGTGCGTCTCGGGCTGGAAGGAGAAATGCCAAGACGTTCAAGCGAGCACTTTGCGCTTTATTCTGCAGGCAGTGCCACGAGGCGTAAGGACAAAGAACAGCACAGCGCCTGTCCTCCTTGCATTTGTTTACGACCTCGCTGCGCGGCAAGCAAAGTGAATGTCAACCGACTCGCCCGAATGTACGCTTTGCTGCACTCAACAGCCACCATTGCAAAAAATAAATAAATAAATAAAAATAAACGAGAGACACACATAATGGGTTCACGAAATGCACGGTACGCACACGTCTGCTCATCAGATTCGCTACAACAGTTGTGTGTGTGTGTTTTTTTTTTCATTAACTTCATAGCTCCGCGTTTACTATAGGGTGAGACGCGGAGCGCAAAGCGAACTGCGCCGCGACAAAACAACGGCAGCGCGCCGCCAGGTGCGGGTTACCTTGACGGCCGAGTGCCTCGCGGCGAAGGCGCTCTTGCAGAGGAAGCGGCCGAGCCTGAGCAAGCCGCGCAGGAAGTACCACACGGACTTCGGGCTGATGATGAGGTTGAAGGGAGGGGGCAGCGTCGAGCCTTCGTCGAAGTAGCCCATCCACAGCTTGGAGCGGGCGAACTTCCACTCGCGGTCCTTGTGGTCCTGCAGTGCACGCAAACGAGAGGGCGGCTCCGGCGACGCGGACCGACGGCGCACATGCTGTGGCCGCTCGTCGGGCGACTCTTGCTCGTCATTCGTCGCGTCCAACAATGTCGGCCGACGAGTTCGTTCGTTTGTATTAAACACAACTTTTACCGAACGTGTTACTGAAAGTGCTTATATTCCGTGGGAAAAGACGAATACCAGAAAATGACTCGCTAACCGCCTGACAAGGAGCGCTAAAAAGTTGAGAAGGATATAAATTTGTTTACGCCAATTAATTAGTATTAGTAAGGCCAAGGTAAAAGGAAGCGGTAGAGAAAAGTGAGGGAAGTGTATAGAAAACTCCTGCAAAATAGAATGAATGCCACTAAATGATTATGATACAGAGGAAGAGAGAATATGAAAGAAGAACGCGCTTGAATTATTTCCCATACAAAAAAATGGGAAAGGAATATTTTGTCGCCGAAAGGCACTGCCATGCACGATCCGTCCCTGTAGTTGAGTCATCAAACCAAACAAAATGTTGCCGAATCCCTAAAAGTGTACGGGCAACGCGTCTGCACGGTGTGCCACAGAGCGAACGTACTCTTAACAAAGAGGTCGTTGTAATTATTACTTAGTTTTCACATTATTTCCTACCTTGGTATAACTCCAGTTGGTAACGGTAGAGTTAGTAACATTACTGGCTAAACAATGTAGTCAGTGTTACTAATGGGTCTCAGTTACTGATTCGAAACGCAGTTATGGCATCATAGAATACCAAGTAGCTAACCTAGAAAGCACATATTGAATCAGCCTTGGCATGCTCCAGAGAATGTGTTTCCAGAATATATTCCAGGACATATGTTCTGGACATCGACAACTAGAGCAGCAAGCAGCCGTCAGCCGCAAACGGGACGTCGACTGCGACGGCCACGTGAGGGATACATTGGGCGAGTAAGGTGTTCTCGTGGCCAGATTTTAGGTCTAAACATTTTTAACAATGGGATCTTGAGGATATCTTCACATTATGCACAGACAATTTGCAAAAGGAGGTTCAGGGCCGATGTATATTGGTCGTAAAAGTTGGAACGAAGCAGTCCAAAACCCACCTTCCAGAGACCTCATAAAGTTCTCGAATGGTTTCATGTATATGGTTCCTGCATACAAACGCAAAAACAAACCTATCTGAAAAGTAAAATCTAAATCTTTATTCAGAAGATTTTCAGATAACCTAACAATCCAATTTAACGTAATTTTGGCGTCCTGAAACACACTGATGTAAGTTGTTTTTTTCTTTACAATGTCTCGATATGTTGTGACGGGCTCCGACAGAGCCAGCGCTTAATCTGCAACTCCACACGACGGACCCCGTTTGCGGAATGCAGTCACTCCCTTGAGCGCAGCAGTTTCGTATAGCTTCGTTATTTGTCTGCGTGTTCGGCTCGAATTTCGCCCGAGCACAGCGCCTTTTCAGACGAAGGCGCGACTGCAGACTGCCCGCTATCGTGCACCCGACGGTGCGACATCCAACGTCGCGCCGCATCGCCGGGCGAAGAAACGCTGCGCGGTGTCTGTTCGTGCTCTCAAACTCATGTTCCGAGCTCACTAGAGGTAGCAAAACTAGTAACTTGAACTATTTATTAAATACTAATACTCTGAAAATACTCTGAAAAGTGTTGACGCGACTACGGGCGTTTTACAGAGTTTCGAGCGCTTCAAGATTCTGTAAAGAGGTTTCCAATAGATTGTAGTCATGTGGTTGTGTGTTGGCTTTATGCTAGTTTTAATCCAACGCAACATAAATATTTGGTTCCGCATGCCTAATTTGGCGTATAATTCTAGGCGAATAAAAGTGAACTGACTTTGTAAACCACTTCCGCACTGTCATTCCTCCCAGTCACATTCCCTCCATTTTTTGGAAAGCGGGTCTAACGACGTGCCAGCAGCTAAGCAGGGTGGCGCTACAAGTTTAGAGAAGAAAAAAAGATTAATTCATGCAGCGGCCAAAATTCCGCATCTCAAGGAAATCTAAAGATGCGCGCCAAGGAGCATAAAGTCACACCGTCGTTTCCACTTCCAGGAGGGAGGTCACATTTTAGAGTGAAGCTTTTTTTTTTTTTGCCTACTCTCCCGGGTTAGGGATGGCTCTCTGGCTGCGGGTTACCTGATGCCGTCGGTCGGTCACCACCTCGGCGGATATATTCGTGAATATTTATACAAAAGGTTATGTGAAGGTGCCTACGAAGTGGCTTGTATAATCCTCGTATCCTGACCAAGTGTGCCCAGTTCTGTTATGCGTAACAAAAAACAATAATTCACTGCATAAAACCTAAACAAATAACGTCGGCTCATCATCATCATCATCAGCCTGGTTACGCCCACTGCAGGGCAAAGGCCTCTCCCATACTTCTCCAACTACCCCGGTCACGTACTAATTGTGGCCATGTTGTCCCTGCAAACTTCTTAATCTCATCCGCCCACCTAACTTTCTGCCGCCCCCTGCTACGTTTCTCTTCCCTTGGAATCCAGTCCGTAACCCTTAATGAACATCGGTTATCTTCCTTCCTCATTACATGTCCGGCCCATGCCCATTTCTTTTTCTTGATTTCAGCTAAGATGTCATTTACCCGCGTTTGTTCCCTCACCCAATCTGCTCTTTTCTTATCCCTTAAAGTTACACCCATCATTCTTCTTTCCATAGCTCGTTGCGTCGTCCTCAATTTCAGCAGAACCCTTTTCGTAAGCCTCTAGCTTTCTGCCCCATACGTGAGTACTGGTAAGACACAGCTGTTATACACTCTTCTCTTGAGGGATAGTGGCAACCTGCTGTTCATGATTTGAGAATGCCTGCCAAACGACCTCCAGCCCATTCTTATTCTTCTGGTTATTTCAGTCTCATGATCCGGATCCGTGGTCACTACCTGCCCTAAGTAGATGTATTCCCTTACCACTTCCAGTGCCTTACTACCTATCGTAAACTGCTGTTCTCTTCCGAGACTGTTAAACATTACTTTAGTTTTCTGCAGATTTTTAGACCCACCCTTCTGCTTTGCCTCTCCAGGTCAGTGAGCATGCATTGCAATTGGTCTCCTGAGTTACTCAGCAAGGCAATATCATCAGCGAATCTCAAGTTGCTAAGGTATTCTCCATCGACTTTTATCCCTAATGCTTCCCACTCCAGGTCTCTGAATACCTCCTGTAAACATGCTGTGAATAGCAATGGAGAGATCGTATCTCCCTGTCTGACGCCTTTCTTTATTGGGATTTTGTTACTTTCTTTATGGAGGACTACAGTGGCTGTGTATCCGCTATAAATATCTTTCAGTATTTTTACATATGGCTCGTCTACGCCCTGATTCCGTAATGCCTCCATCACTGCTGAAGTTTCGACTGAATAAAACGCTTTTTCGTAATCAATGAAGGCTATATATAAGGGTTGGTTATATTCTGCACATTTCTCTATCACCTGATTGATAGTGTGAATATGGTCTATTGTTGAGTAGCCTTTACGGAATCCTGCCTGGTCCTTTGGTTGACAGAAGTCTAAGGTGTTCCTGATTCTATTTGCGATTACCTCAGTAAATACTTTGTAGGCAACGGACAGTAAGCTGATCGGTCTATAATTTTTCAAGTCTTTGGCATCCCCTTTCTTATGGATTAGGATTATGTTAGCGTTCTTCCAAGATTCCGGTACGCTCGAGGTCATGAGGCATTGCGTATACAGGGTGGTCAGCTTGTCTAGAACAATCTGCCCACCATCCTTCAACAAATATGTTGTTACCTGATCCTCCCCAGCTGATTTACCCATCTGCATAGCTCCCAAGGCTTTCTTTACTTCTTCCGGCGTTACTTATGGGATTTCAAGTTTCTCTAGACTATTCTCTCTCACATTATCGTCGTGGGTGTTACTGGTACTGTATAAATCTCTATAGAACTCCTCAGCCACTTGAACTATCTCATCCATATTAGTAACGATATTGCCGGCTTTGTCTCTTAACGCATACATCTGATTCTTGCCTATTCCTAGTTTCTTCTTCACTACTTTTAGGCTTCCTCCATTTCTGAGGGCCTGTTCAATTCTATGCATATTATAGTTCCTTATGTCAGCTGTCTTACGCTTGTTGATTAACTTCGAAAGTTCTGCCAGTTCTATTCTAGCTGTAGGGTTAGAGGCTTTCATACATTGGCGTTTCTTGATCAGATCTTTCGTCTCCTGCGATAGCTTACTGGTCTTCTGTCTAACGGAGTTACCACCGAATTCTATTGCGCACTCCTTAATTATGCCCATAAGATTGTCGTTCATTGCTTCAACACTGAGGTCCTCCTTCTGAGTTAAAGCCGAATACCTGTTCTGTAACTTGATCCGGAATTCCTCTAGTTTCCCTCTTACCGCTAACTCATTTATTGGCTTCTTGTGTACCAGTTTCTTCCGTTCCCTCCTCAAGTCTAGGCTAATTCGAATTCTTACCATCCTATGGTCACTGCAGCGCACCTTGCCGAGCACGTCTACATCTTGTATGATGCCAGGGTTCGCGCAGAGTATGAAGTCGATTTCATTTCTAGTCTCACCATTCGGGCTCCTCCACGTCCACTTTCGGCTAACCCGCTTGCGGAAAAAGGTATTCATTATCTGCATGTAATTTTGTTCTGCAAACTCTACTAATAACTCTCCCCTGCTATTCCTAGAGCCTATGCCATATTCCCCCACTGACTTGTCTCTAGCCTGCTTCTTGCCTACCCTGGCATTGAAGTCGCCCATCAGTATAGTGTATTTTGTTTTGACTTTACCCATCGCCGGTTCCACGTCTTCATAAAAGCTTTCGACTTCTTGGTCATCATGACTGGATGTAGGGGCGTAGACGTGTACTACCTTCAATTTGTACCTCTTATTAAGTTTCACAACAAGACCTGCCACCCTCTCGTTAATGCTATAGAATTCCTGTATGTTACCAGCTATATCCTTATTAATCAGGAATCCGACTCCTAGATCTCGTCTCTCCGCTAAGCCCGGTAGCACAGTACGTGCCCGCTTTTTAGCACTGTATATGCTTGTTTTGTCCTCCTAACCTCACTGAGCCGTATTATATCCCATTTAGTACCCTCTAATTCCTCCAATAACACTGCTAGACTCGCCTCACTAGATAACGTTCTAACGTTAAACGTTGCCAGGTTCAGATTCCAATGGCGGCCTGTCCGGAGCCAGGTATTCTTAGCACTCTCTGCTGCGTTACAGATCTGACCGCCGCCATGGTCAGTTGCTTCGCGGCTGCTGGGGACTGAGGGCCGGGGTTTGATTGTTGTATTCATATAGGAGGTTGTGGCCAAATACTGCACCAGGGTAGCCAATCCTGCTCTGGTGAGAGAGTGCGTTACCGGTTTTAGTCACGGGCATCAGGCCGCACTCCAGGCCTGTTTGTGCAATTTTTTCAACACACGTTTTTTTTTTCCGGTGGAGAATTGCGCGGCACCGGGGTTCGAACCACGGTCCTCTTGCACGCGAGGCGGATACTCTACCGCCCGCGCAGGAGTTGTACGCCTCATTTAACCTACAGTGGGGCCTTATTTGATCAGTCAACGTGGACCAATCTGGGCTCGGTTATACCGCACGGATGGCACTCAACTAGAGAACCTGGTATTTATGACCTGCACATGTGTGGCCATACATAATAGAGAATATTTTTTATCCTTTTCTGGGGGGAGGGTCCCTGTACAGTGATAAACTAAAAGAAAAGACATATTAAAAAGGTGGGAAAAAAGAACGAAAACAAAAAAAAAAAGGAAGAGAACAAGCGATTTGAACTCTTGACCCTTGGATGTTGCCCGGAAAGATAGCTCAATCGGTTCGTCCGTCAGGCTCCAGGTTACTTCGAAGCGCCATAGCTCCTGTCCAGAGCCTCATACGTGGAAAGGGAGTGATGTTGTCCGCGATCGTTGGAAGGCACACTTTCTTGGAAAAATGGCCGCCCGTGGATAAGAGTGACCTCGAGCGGCTTTAGAGACTAGGAAAAGCTTGATCACGTGCTAGCCGAGCGCGGCACTCTTAGCGTGGGAAGCTGGCCCGAGTAACCATCTCAAGGACTGCTGCTCACGAGGGCGAAATACCTTCGTGTAATTATAATAACACTAATAAGACTACTTTCGAAAAAGAGAACGTCCCAGAAGGCTGTGCTGCGAGTGCTATGGCTGATAATTTTATTTATATATATATATATATATATATATTCATCTCATCTATGGGATCGAATGCGAGCGCTGTTGCTTTGTCTCTGCGTGTAGTAGTTAAGAGAGCCAGTTTAAGGGAGGAGAAGAAGAAAGGAAAGGAACGTTTCTGAAGCAAAATTGCAGCGCCGTGGTTTTAAAGCGCACCCGCGGTAGAGAAACGGGAGGCGATATAAGCGTGCGTGGCCATGATACGCGCACGACAAACTGCCTTAAAATATTTAGACTTGAGGGAAAGCTTCTTAACAAACGATAACACGGCAATCAGCACTCGAATACGACGAGAAAAATTATTGAGACGCGGAAATTTCCCTTGAAATAAGTATGGTTTGCGAGACAAATGCTTGTAAGTATTGAGCTTTTTAAAAGATGAGGGGAATATGCGCTCACCGAGAGGACAGCGTCCGCACGAGACCACCACCAGGCACCTTACTGAGACATGGAGGGCTTTGTGGCCGGAACAAAGCCCCCGTCTCTGCCGGCCAAGCGCAGAAAACGTGCGTTCCGATCGCTCAAGGCTTCGCGGACATAGTATAGTTCTAGAGTCTAGGAAAAGCCTAAACAGGTGCGAGCGCGGCACTCCTATATAGCGTGGGAAGCTGGCGCGAGTAACTATCTCAAGGACTGCTGCTCACAAGGGCGAAATACCTTCGTGTAACGTCGGCTCACAGGCATCTCTAAAGCACACCGATCTGCTCGCGGAATGGTGAATTATACTTACTGGAAACTTCTGTTTACTTTACTTTCATGGACTTAGGCACTCAGAAGGTGTAAATTGGTGTGTGTGCCCGCTACTGATCAATCCTGCACGAAGGTCACGTCCCACTATGACGCAATCGGTACAGAATCCCTAAATCTCGCTCGATGCGTGTCGCATACTTTTCGGTGGACACACTCCTCACCACCAGTTCTTCCCTCGACAAGCATGTTCGTCCATGTGACATTGCCGCGAGTACGTCTCGCCGCAATGTCACAATGTCACAGCAATGTCATGCGCATTCTACCCGATTTGGATTTTACATTTCGGCACAGCTTGCGAACGATGCAGTGCGTAAACATAAAAATTGCATGACAATACAGTTGTGCCCTGTTTGGTGGCTAAACATAAACGTTTCTTAAAATCACACGTTGCATTACGGGATGAAAGTAAACAACGTTGTACGCATCGCGGTTAGTTGTTAAGTATTGAAATAACCACTTCACTAAAGCTTCGTTTCAGAAGGATTCTAACATATGCGTTGAATCTGCATATATTTATTTCTTTAGCGGTTGCTTGACTTTATTTTTCGCTTTTCACCGCCGCGGTGGTGTAGCGGTTATGGCGTTGCGCTGTTAAGCCCGAGGGCGCAGGATCGAATCCCAGCCACCGCGGCCGTCGCATCGGGATGGACGCCCACGCGCCGTGCACTGGGTGTAGGTTAAAGAACCACAGGTGGCCGAAATTAATCTGTAGTAACCCCCCTATGGCGTGCCTCATAATCATATCGTGGGTTTGGCAAATAAAACACCAGAATTGAATTCTTTCTGCTTTTTTTTTTTATTTCATGCCCGCTTTTCCGCTGCACAGAAACTTCAGTGCATATTTGTTCGCACAAATTTGCTAGGCGTTGGTTGCGTACGGGTAGAACGTCATTCACACTCGGCAGGCGTGCGTCCGCGTGAATCAGGCAGGCTAGCGTAGAGGATGAACCGAAAGTCCACCGAAGGGGGTAGACGTTTCTGCTTCGGCACGGAACTCTTGTCCACGAAGATTAGGCATGTGGAAGCCAACATGTCCAGCCAGTTTACCGCCCCACAAGTTTGGCCAGCGTTCTGTTTATCCTTTTTAATATAAACATGCTTCTCAACTAGACCAGATGTCATCCAATCGTTGATTTCGAAACAAGCAGGATCATGATAGCGCGGAAACGTTGCCACATCTCAACCACAAAGCACCACAGATCAGAAAATACACAAGGCACGCACAATACACATTTGCCATAGATTATATACGATAAACGATGTCTCAATTGCGGCACGCATATATTTACGTAAAGACCGCGTTATTAGCATACCGCGCACCCACAAACATTCACGATTGGAATACCACGCCTTGGTTTTTAACCAAGCGTGTTCGTCTTCTGCCTTTTAATTATTCATCCAATGTAACGCAGGCTGATGCAACGCATTGTAATCCGCGGTCGCTTGAATCACGTGGGTCTTGTAGTGGAAGTTTCCGCGTCTTACCGATTTGTCGAGCAGACACGAAATCGTTATTCTGCAAAACTCGTTGCCCAATATGACCAATTTAATAGCATTTCATTAAACGTTTCACTAAATCTTCGCTTTCCATAGCCTCCAAGGTGTGCATTGGATCTGCGTAATTTTTCTTTTGTAATTTGCTTAAATATATGTCGCTCCAGTTGTAGCCATCGCTTACCGCGTGCCTCCTGTATGGGTCTTCATTAAGGCGCTGCTTGGCGCTCCCACGCGCGGTTTCGGGGCACGTAATTCTCCGCCAGACACGTTCCGTCAGAGCGACAACGAGCCGCGGGGATTGCTCGCGTCCGGCGCTTGCCAAACAAGGCGCGCGATCGGATGCGCGTCAGCCGCGATCCTCGTCAGCCAGCCGCTATGCACGTCAGCGGCTGCGTCCGCCGGAACGCGTTCGGTGCTTCCAGCACAAAGCGCCGAAGCAGATAGCGCGCCTGTCCGCACAGCATGTCGCAACATATATGACACCAACAGGGAGGGAGCTAGGCAGCGAGGCCTCGTGTTGGTGGGGTCCTCGCAGCTGGAGCAGATGGCGCCGAGGGGAAAGGAGGAAGGCGGCGCGCGTGCGTGCGTGCGCGCGCGTGGTGCACCAAGGAGCACCAAGTCCTTCTTGGCTAGCTATCCCTGCTTGTCCGTATCGGGTGTGTTTCCAGCCTCTTTCGTGGGCCGATCCCGGAGATGGTGCACTTGAAAAAATGTGGGCCGATATGTAGAGTCACTGGTCGCTGTGATGTTCCGTGTACTTGACCTCCTCAGGCCAGAAGCCCGCTCAGGGGCATGAGAACTTTAGAAACCCGTTCGTATTACCGATTGGTATATTATGAACGCGAATCATCATGAAAGAAGGCGTGCAGGACACAAGAGACGCGAACCACACAACACAAGCACGGTTTGTGTTGTCTCGTTCTCCTCTCTCGTGTCCGTGTCTACATGCCTTACCTTCTGTCACGATGGATCCCTACCAACTAGCTCAACTTTCTCTAGTTCTATGAACGTGCAAGCGCGATTTTCTTTTTCGAATACCCCGATTAAATGCTGCAGGCACCATCTCCATGTAAATTGAGAAAGTGGCCGACTCCTTAGAAATCTTGTCATAAAAACCCTTTTTGTTGGACAAAAGACCAAAAGACATCGATGAAGATTTGACATCGCGTGGTACTTTGGCTTGTTGATGTTTGTTCTTGATTCTTCTTGATGTTTGTTCGATCTTTGTTTCAAATCACAGTAATCGAGAGGTACTTGCTGTTTGCCTTTTGTCGTCTGTGACGACACAAGGGCCTATATCGAACTGGTGGGAATTTTCACAAACGCTTACAGCTGTTGTGCATCTAAATCGCTTCCACGCAGCTTTCCATGCATAAAAATTTAAATCGATTTCGCACGTAGCCGGACAGAACCAAGTTGATGTTGTTTGCCGTCGTTACTAGGCGGGACTAGGCGCGAGCGATTGCACCTCTTGGGAGTCCGTGTGCTAGGGACGGTGGGGATGTTCCCCAAGCTTTGCAAAGTGAGAGCGCCCTGACTCAGCCACGGCTGTCCCGTCACAGGAAAGAGGACCTGAAGGCAATTTGCGGTTAGTCGCTGGTTGCTTCCATACTTTCTGTTGATGCTGTTCATTCATATGCGAACACACGCTCAAGCCGTTCGCAAGTCAGGCATTGAAAATTTATTGTGGAGATAGGCCGCAGCTTTGCGAGTATCCCATAGTGTGTGACCCTGAAATGATGTAGATCGGCACTTGCGTAATAAAGCGTGCTGTAGCAGTTTTATGTGCAACTACAGGCCTGTCAATCAGCTCCAGCGACAGCATAAGAGTCACTACCGATCGTCTGTAGAGTTGGCAACGTTTAATTTTCTGACCGGTTGCATTACACCAGTCGTGCTTGGGAAACGCCTCGCACCGCTGTGACGACGAAGCTGTAAGCCTCGGGTTTCGGTGTACTTTCAACATGGTCCACCTTTGCCACGTGCATTCTGATTTAACCCACGTGTGAAAAAAGACCAGTAAATGAAATATACACGTTGCGTAAGCTAATGTGCCGTCGAATCCCATGCGTACACTACGTAATGAATGCCAAGACTGAGATTACTTTTGAAGCTGCAGGAACTAGTCCTGCATACGGCTGACTGCACCTGGGGTCGGTGAGTGGGGCCGGCCACCGCGGCTGCCCGTTATACTCGAGCCCATCCTCGCAGAGAGGAGCACATCCGAACACACTCGTACGCGGACGCCAGAAGTCAAAACGTGCGCGTCGGGTAAAAAGTAAGAAACAAGCAGTGGCAAAGTACCAAAGCCACGTGGCGCCCTCTAATTAAACATGGAGCACCGGAGGCTCGGTGATCGAATATCCGCTGGAAAAACCCCACGGGACGCCAGAAGGTACCTCGCCGGACAGGAATAGAGTTCTCGCCCCGGATCTCGCCTTTCACCTCGACACCCGATCGGCCCCAGAAGTGTGCGATGCGGCCGCACGGCGAGGCCCACGCGCTTTTGCTTCGCGCGCGAGCGTCGTTCTTTTTTTCCCTGTCGCGTTTGTTTTCATTTCTTGTGTCCTTTTTTTTTTTTTTTCGTACCTCACATGGCGCTTTCCCACTACGAGAGATCGGTCAAGAAGTCGGCGGTTAAAGCGAGGAAAGGATAAAAAAAATGTCGAAGAGAAAGTCAGGCAGGGTGAGGTAGCAATATTGCAAATAGTCTGGCAATAAATTTATTTCAGAGAGACTGATTTTTCTTAAAGAAAAAGTAGATTGACGCATTGACAGCAAATTCGGTGGCATTAAAATAATTTCGAATACGATCGGCAATTTTTCGAAGGATCCAATTATTGATTCAGAAAAATTAACCCGATATTCTCCTTGTGTCACAGAGGTGCTTGCAGATGGCCATGGACACGTTCCTGTGGCTACAGGCCACAGGAACGTGTGGCCTATATATATATATTTACACACACACCTTGCCGCAGGTGTGTAGCCTGAACTGAGAGAGGCACGGTGCGCGCAGACAGTTGCACTGAATGTCGTGTGGGGCCTTTCACATGCAGGACCATCAGTCATTCTAAATAGTGATGAATAAAGCACTTTCGTGAAGGCAATCCCAGCCACAACCGACACATACAGACGCTTTGCGTCGGTGCAGACCGGCCGGAGGTCTGAGTTCCAATGAAGGGTTTAGTCTGTGAAGTCTCGTGCGCCTTGTATGTGCGGTATTCGACTCTGCTAAGGAAAGCGTGCGTGCTAGAATGCGAAGTTGTCTCGCACCATAGGTCCTTGAGTGAGGAATGGGGACGCAGCGGTCTTCTTTGTTTGACGTCCGAGCTGTCTTATCCGCGTCATCATTTCCTATGATACCGCAATGGCCTGGTATTCATTGAAAATATATATAATGGCCTTTTTCTCTCAAGTGATGAACAAGTTCCAAAATGTCGCACGTGAGCTGCTCGTGAGTTCCATGTCGGAGAAACGACTGAACACATTGCAAGGCTGACATTGAATCGCAGAAGACTCCCCATTTTCTAGGACTTTCAGCATTTATCACATGATGCGCATCGCGGATAGCCTCGAGCTCTGCAGCTGTAGACGTAGGGATATGGGAACTCTTCAACCGCTGGGTTACACCAATTTTTGGTATTACAGCGCCACCGGAACTGGTTGATGTATTTGAGCCATCAGTGTAGACGTGTGTGCAGCCGCTGTATTTCTCGTACAAGAGAAGTAAAGTTAGTTTCTTGAGTGCTGATGACGGCAAGTCCGACTTTTTCTGAAGTCCTCGGATTGTAAGGTTTACTAAGTACGGCGCACACACCATGGAGGAATGGAAGGTCTTGCCGCAGGTGTGTAGCCTGACCTGAGAGAGGCACGGTGCGCGCAGACAGTTGCACTGAATGTCGTGTGGGGCCTTTCACTGGGAGACTTGCGAGGTAGTGGGTAGGGGTCCGGGCTAAGTGTCTCATGTGCACATGGATTGTTTCAATGGTAATGTGTGTTCTAAGAGTGGAATCCTGACTGACTTCAATAACTTCAGTCGTTGACACACACCGCGGTAGACCAAGGCATATCTTGAGGGCTTGGGCTTGGATGCCTTGGAGTGTATTCAGATTAGTTCTGCAGGTGTTGGAGATTACCGGTAGGCTGTAACGCAGGAATTCAGTAAAGAGAATCTTGTACAGTTTCAGCATAGATTGTATTGACACTCCCCACGTTTTTTTCTGCTAGGAACTTAAACATTCACAGGAAAGCCAAGGTGCCGGAATGAAAGCTATAGGAATACTTTTTTCTATGGTTTGCAAGTCGACGGCAAGTTAAGAAGAAATGGTCGATGCTTTCAGGTTGCTGACAGATATGGCATAGAGGAGACGGCGCCAGACCATACCTGTATAGAAAAAAAATTAATGGTAGGATACGACAGCGCAATTTCGTGAGTAAGATTTTGAACTTACGCGTGGGAAGCGATTAATTTTCTCGTGGGAAAAGCAAATGATTAAGCTATGGTGTACGACTTTTCAGTTTATAGAATCTTGGAAAAGGGAAAATTTCCTAAACCTTGCTGCTATGACATGAACCGACGTCGCCAGAACTGACATAACTGATTCGTCAAGGTATAACCGCGCGAGTGTGACAGCCATATTGTTTAAAAATAAATCCCTATGACCTGGTACCCATAGAAATCGTACCAGTCGTATACGTATGGAAGGATTAATGATTCCAATGTATTCAATACAATAGCGTCTCAAAGTGATGTTAGTGATGTGCACACTGACAGAGAATGACGGGAGTGTTGTGCACACAGACGGTAACTTTAACAGCTGTCGAAGAGTTCAATGCAAGTTTTCGTAGAGCTAAAATAATCGCTGATGGCTTAACCAGCAATTTGGGTGTAACATCTGGAGTGTGTATAATCTATACACGACCAGGATACTGAACTCAGAGCCCACACTCGATTTCTCTTTGGTGCAACGGTGGCGATCACATGATCGATTTTTAATTGCGGTAAATTTCTTGTTACAGTTCGCTTAAATATCTGGTGGGCTGGAGCTTATGATTGGAGAAAAACATACAAAAAAAGCTCTATCCTTTCACTAGATAAGGGTTTTTCTGGAGTAATATCTCATGTACGTTAACTTTAGCTGAGTTTGCACGACAGAATGTGAGATTTACACAAGCGGGACCAAAACTCATAAAGACTTTTCTCGTTTCACTAGTAACTATAATCTGTGATCGTCTCAATGTAGATTCCAAAATCTTTAAATATATTTTTACTGCGTGGATGCCGAATCCGCAGGCAAGAACTGGCAATCGTACTATAAACATTATTACAATACAACATTATTTGCAACAAATTTTGGCAAACGAAGACAAGTACGAAGAGCCTCCCGCTTAAGCAAAATTGGGAGGTTACTTTTGTACGCCGGCCCACCAAAGAATATCACGCATCAAAATTCCAGTACATGTCGAGTGTACATGCGATATATCATATGATGAGTGTGTCAATGCTTAGCCCAGAGCAGTGGTAGCCGAGTTTGCGTATCGTGCCAACAGCACGCGCTGTCTTAGACGTAACATGATAAATGTGATTCCGCCAGCTCAGTTTTGCAGCATATATTGTACTTAGATGTTTGATCGAGTCAACTTGAGGTATTATTTCTTGATGGCATAGAAGGAAGTTATTAACCGGTACACTCAAAGAAAAAACAATCCAGAAACTGTTGGTAACATTTGGTGACATTTGAATATGCGCAAACCACTCTTCAAATGTTCCTAACGGCGAAATTCGACTATTCATTTGAGAGCGCTTTCAAAGCGTTCTGATAGTCGCATAAAAATTATGAAGCTGTATTACGGACACAAATGTCTTTATTTGGATTATTCCAGATTTCTTTCCGCTGTAAACGACCTATACACGACTTCTGAAGCTTAGCAGGAGTGCTCGGAAACGACAAGTTGAATGCGCCTTAAGTATAATTGTAGCGTTCCTTGCACTTAGTGAATGCCACTCGAAGACAGTGCCGCCTGTTAGACATATACTTGTACGCTATCCCACAATGAAATTGAACTTATTAAAACGTTAAATAAGATAGGAGAAAGGACGGAACCGTCGGAGACTTCTGCCCACTGATTGTATATATTGCCGCGTTGGGAGCAATATAATTTTCCGTCTCCTTAAAATCCATCTTTCCAACTTGCAATATCATGATTTACCAAAAGCGCGGTGCACCACAGCCGCGTATACTGCTGCCTGTGTCGAGCAAGCTTAATGCGTCCCTCAATATCGACGCACGCACAACATATCGAGCATCCGGGTCTAAACCCGACCTCACATTTGAGCAATGCATTAAAAGTTTAAAAGGATGCAGCCTACCCAAGGTGCCCTGCTGTGAATCTACGTGCTGCGAAGCTTACGAGACAGTGTTCACGCGCGCCTTCTCAACTCGCTCGAGTATGCCCGAAGCGAGGAGCTCTGCAATGCACCAACTGAATGTAACCAGCGTTATAGGGGTTGAGAGAGGCAAGCTGGCTTTCTGCGTCATTTGTTTGAGGTAGCCTATCTATCCCCGCAGATGCGACCGTCCACGCGGTTGCCAGTTGTCGGAGCGCATGCGCAACATGAGGCCATCTCCTCCGTGCCCTCTCTTCAGTCTTATCGGGACTCTCTGCGCCGCGGCCCCCTCACCATCTCCACCAGCTGCCGATGACTCGCATGCGCAGGCTGGCTTCCCCCTATTGGGGGCGAGCTATATATATTGGGGGCGAGCTATACGGGGATCGATACCCCGCACCTCCACCAGATATGTTACGTAAGAAGACGCAGATGAAAGGCTATATACAAGTATATTTACAACGTAATACGCCGCACTTGGCCAAGAGGCAACAGCCCGCGCTAGCCTCCAATCGTCGTCGTCGTCTTCTTACTGCTCGCCTCTTCGTCATCGGTAATACTATTTCGTAGCACTATATATATATATATATATATATATATTCAATTTAATATATATTTCAATTTTCCTAACATTATGTGGTCAAATTCGTACTCATATTCATCGCCTAATTCAGCTGAAGCAGACCATTTCCTTCACATCTGCTCTGATTTCGGTTTGACACAGCTGGTTCAATTTCCTACACGCGTTACAAATAATACATCTTAAATTCTTTACCTTGTTTTGACATCAACGCCGGAAATTGTATCTTGTGTGTCTAACACGCCTGGTATCAGCGATCATGTAATCATACAGGCAAAGATTTCACTGCCTATCTCACGCGCGCGAAAGCATCTCAAAACAATACGCGACTACAAAAAAGCGGATTTCGATGCAATTAACAATGAATTGTGCTCCTTTTTAGATGAGTTTTTGTCCGATTACCTTGAACGATCTGTGCAAAGCAACTGGGACTTAGTTAAAACGAAAATTTCAGAACTAACCTTTAAATACCTTCCTATCAAGAAAGTTTTTTTCGAATACGAGAGCCCCGTGGTACAACAGATACATAAACCGTCTTTCTAACCGTAAGAAAAGGCTCTATCGCGCTGCTATCAAATCTCGGTCGGATAAACGTTGGTCAGCCTATAAATCTGCCACCAAAACTTACTTATCTGAAATGAAACGATCTAAATTTTTGTTTTTTAATCGCACCCTTCCAGAGATGCTAAAAAATAACTCTAGACAATTTTGGAGTGTCATACGGGGCAATGAGCGCAGTGCAATAGCTTTGCTAACAACGGAAGGACATCCAGAGCCTGACGTAGAATGTGCGTCCGTATTAAATGATACATTTGTAAAGGCTTTTTATCGCCCAGTAGTTACCAATGCACAACATACCTTGCCATTACGTCATTACTTGCCCATGGACGCCATCTTTATTACTTCTGAGGGTATTCGTACAGTCATTAAGAAACTGAAAAACTCATCATCATGTGGCGTCGACAGCATCAGTACAAAATTCTTAAAAAATACTATTGAATACTCCTCTATCATATTGGCATGCATTTTTTCACAGTCCCTGCAGCTATCTAGCGTTCTGGAAGACTGGCTGATAGGTAAGGTTGTGCCAGTTCACAAGTCTGGGGTAATACACAATCCATCAAATATCCGTCCAATTTCACTCACATCTGTTCCATGTAAAGTTTTTGAACACATTATCTTCACTCACCTTGTCAATTTTCTTGAGTCATACCAGTTTTTTACACCCTCACAACATGGCGTCCGCAAAATTTTTTCTTGCGAAACACAGCTTCTAGTCTTTACTAACGACCTGCATCATTTACTTGATTCTGGATTCACAATAGACTGTAGTTTTTTAGATTACTCTAAAGCATTTGACAAGGTTAGTCATCATTTACTACTTTTTAAGCTCGGCCAGTTAAATCTTGATACCATTGTTCTAAACTGGATTCGAGCTTTCCTTTTAACCGTACTCAGTTTGTTTCCGCAAATAATGTTGATTCCCCAGTCCAGCCAGCGCTATCGAGAGTTCGCCAGGGGTCTGTATTGGGACCCTTACTTTTTTAAATTTTCGTGAATGACTTACCCGATAACATTTCATCAAAGATTTGCCTATTTGCGGATGACTGTGTAATTTATCAGAAAATAACTAACCAAGACGATGTTGCCTTACTTCAGACCAACTTAAATACTATACATTCCTGGTGTCAAACGTGGAACATGGAATTGAACATTTCGAAATGCAAATCAATGCGCGTATCCCGCACCTTATTAGCACCACCACACTATCATCCTGATAATACGCCTCTTGAGTCTGTTTCATCTTACAAATATCTCGGTGTTAACATTTGTAGTAACCTATCATGGAACCATCATGTGAGGCACGTCGTCACCAAAGCTAACCGATCACTTGGGTACTTTCGAAGAAACTTCTATATGGCACCCACATCACTTAAAAAGCTTCTCGTGATATCCGTCGACAGTCACATGATCTCGTACAGCGCGAGTCACAGATTTTTGGGGGTGGTCCTAGACGAAAATCTCTCCTGGACCCCTCATGTGAATTATGTGAAAAAACGCCTGACAGGAATTTGCCACATGTTTAAGTTCCTTGCATGAAAGACCTGGGGAGTGCCAATACACTCTATGCTGCAACTGTACAGGGTCCTCTTTATTGGATTCCTGCGGTACAGCCTCCCGGTCATGTCCAACACCTGCAGAACTAACCTGAACATAATCCAAAGCATCCAAGCCCAAGCACTCAAGATATGTCTCGGTCTACCGTGGAGTGCGTCAACGACTGAAGTTATTGCAGTCGCTCAAGATTTCACTATTAGAACGCACATTAGCATTGAAGCAATGCGTGTGCACATAAGACACTTCGCCCGGACCCCTACCCACCACCTAGCAAGTCTCCCAGTAGATAGGCCCCAAACGACATTCAGTGCGACTGTCTTCGCGCACCGTGCCTCTATCAGGTCAGGTTACGCACCTGCGGCAAGGCCTTCTATTCCTCCATGGTGTATGCGCCGTACTCAAGTGAACCTTACAATCCCAGGACTTCAGAAAAAGTCGGACTTGCCATCATCAGCGCTCAAGCAACTAACTTTACTTCTCTTGTACGAGAAATATAGCGACTGCACACACGTCTACACTGATGGATCAACTACATCAACCAGTTCCGGCGGCGCTGTAGTTATACCAGCCATGAGAATAACCAAGCGGTTCAAGACTTCCCATGTCACTGCGTCTACAGCTGCAGAGCTCGCGGCTCTCCGCGACGCGCTTCAAGTGATAAATACTGAAAGTCCTAGAAAATGGGCAGTCTTCTGCGATTCAAGGCCGGCCTTGCAATGTGTGCAGTCATTTCTCCGACATGGAACTCACGATCAGCTCACGTGCGAAATCGCGGAACTTGTCCATCACTTAAGAGAAAAAGGCCATGATATCTCTTTTCAGTGGATACTAGGTCATTGCGGTATCATTGGAAATGATGACGTCGATAAGGCAGCTCGGATGTCAAACCAAGAAGACCGCTGCGTTCCCATTCCGCTCTCAAGGACCGACGCCGCGAGACAACTTGGCATTCTGGCACGCACGATCTCCTTAGCAGAGTGGAATACCGTACACACAAGGCGCACAAGACTGCACAGACTAAACCCGTCACTTCAACTCAGTCCTCCAGCCGGTGTGCACCGGCGTGAAGCGTCTCTTCTGTGTTGGTTATGGCTTGGAGTGGCCTTCACGAATGCCTACTCAGCACTAATTGGAATGGCTGATAGTCCTGCATGTGATGTTTGCGGACGCGAGGAGAACATTGACCACTTATTGTGCCATTGTCCTCAATTTCAAGCACAAAGACAGTATTTGTCCGACACATTGAGGAAACTAGATGATCGTCCTCTGAGTGAACAGACAATATTAGAGCACCGACCCGACCGATCATCGGCTCAGAAGGCAGTGAAGGCATTTTTGTGTTTTCTCAGAACTTCTGGTTTGCTCGAGCGACTTTAACTGAAGTGCTGTCCGTACACGTACCTACACCTTCTCTCTCCCTTCTTTCTCTTCCCCTTCTCCCATCCCACAGTGTAGGGTAGCCAACCAGGCTATTGACTGGTTAACATCCCTGCCTTCCTGTATTCTTCTCTCTCTCTACACAACTTACATTCGTCTGTCACTTGAATACGCATCATCTATCTATCTGGGATCCCGGTGGTACTACACTGATAAGAGAACTTGAAAGAGTGCAGAATCGTTCCGTTCGCTTCATATTATCCAATTATGACCGCACAGCCAGTGTTACCATGATGAAGTCACTACTTAACCTTCCAGAACTTACAATTCGGCGTAAAATAGCCCGGCTCGCTCTTTTTCATAAAATTTACTATCACAACAATCATCTCCGCAATCAGTTCATTAAAACCCCTCCTTTCATTTCACCCAGAATTGACCACCTCCAAAAAGTTGATATTCCTCGTTGTAGAACTGTAACCTATTCACATGCATTTTTACCTAGAACCACCTCCGAATGGAATCAGCTGCTACGAGCAGCTACAGCTATCACGGATACAACGCTCTTTAAGGATTTCTTGAATAACATGCTTAATATTGCTTAATTATTTGTATTGAATTTGTCCTTCTGTTTTTTGCTTATTGTTGTTTTAGTTTTAGATGTTCAAATTACTCTGCTTTATCTTGGATGCGACTGTTTCAGTTCATTTTTGTATTAAGCTGGTGATTGTTCATGCTTCTTATTGTGATTGTATCAACTGTTTTTCCAATTTTCGTCTGTAATATGCCCCTCCCCTCTATAATGTGCAAACCCTGAGAGTAAAATAAATAAATAAATAAATAAATAAATAAATAAATAAATAAATAAATATTATGCAATGCATTTTGCACATAGAGTTTCTCTCTACATTACCTAGAGGGAAATCTGGCGCTGCTGCGCTGTGGTATGCATGGGAATGCCGGTATATTGCGACTTCGGATTGGCATCGTTCTCGGAGAGACAGGACACCTTGAAGAAGCGCTTGGCAAGCACCGTTCCGTCTGTCACAATGATTCATTTTCTACTAAAACAGCACGTGAAAAGCTGTTTTGGCTTTATTATTACGCAAAAACATGTTTTGTTTAACTATGAGTACTTGTTATTGCATGTACGAATACATGTTACGTAAAAAGTATCAGTTTGGAGGACAGACGACAAGGTTCGCGCTCGCTTTGAAACAGTTTGTCGTCGGTTCTTGCTTTTCTTCGCTTGGTCATGCATTATAGCTGAGTAAAGATGTAATATACGTGAATGGAAACATTTTATTAAGATTTTACTTTGAGAACGCATTATTTGTGTAGCCATATCTACATTTTAGACGAAGCCTGTTACAACACCAGCCAACACGAGCATCGCAGACACATATACCGTCATTCCCATGACGGCACGGTGCCCCCTTAAGAAACTCCCATAGACGGTGGCGCCGGATTTCCCTCTAGGTGTTATAGTGAGTAACTCTATGCTTTTGCAGGCATGTGGGTATGTTGCATTTTTTGGGGTTCAGCAAAGCGATACCAGGGAGGAGACCAAGGTGTTCGTGTAAATTGAGTAGTTGGGAGTGTGGGACGTGAGTGTGAGCGGCGCGCGCGCGCGCGCGCGCGCCGCACACACACACACAAAGTGTGTGTGTGTGACGACATCGACAGGACGACAACCACGTGCGGTGCGTGCGTGCGTGCGTGCGTGTGCGTGCGTGCGTGTGTGTGTGTGTGTGTGTGCGTGTGCGTGTGCGTGTGTGTGTGTGTGTGTGTGTGTGTGTGTTTGTGTGTGTGTGTGTGTGTGTGTGACGACATCGACAGGACGACAACCACGTCCTAGACGATCTTATTGTGGCAATGGCATAATTCCTACGCCGCCCGTTCGGCGCAAGCCTACGATATGGTGATTGTTGGGTTCTATATACGTAGTCGACAAGCGTAACGAAGAAAAATAAGGATTGTGATGTCATCAGCGACTATAACATGTACAGTCGTACGTACTACATATGGCTATTTCATGCGGTGTGTATTAACATGACAATGGCATTTGTACTTTGGCAGATAAGTATTAAAACTTTATTAACTTGGGCTATCATGAAGCCTGTACAACGTCGCAGTTTCTACATAGTGTAACGAGGAAAGTACTGGCCAAGGCGGGCCGGAAGTGCAGTCTAACACGGCGCCAGGCGAGCATCGAGCAGCGTGCAAGTGGCACGGGGTGCGCGATCCGAGTGTTCCAAAAGAGCTGGCTGGCTTTGCAAACGAGAGAAGCGCGCGCGCGATTGTGGCCTAATAAACACAGGCCTTCAGTGTGAATTGCAAACGAATCGCCGGGCACCGTTGGCGCACACAACGCTTCGCGTCAACGGAGGTCCCCAATGACTTTGGATTTATCAATAATCGAAAATGATGGCTTCCGTGGGTTCAGGCTAATGCGATCTGAAGTGAAACTGTTAGCTTACTCTGATGATGTAGCTATCTGTTGCGCGGAAAAAAGAAAGTCGCATGCTTCCGTTTCCCCCTACCCCGCCCCCCCCAACCCCCCTTTTTTTTTTCGCAGTGTTTGTGATTGAGCGTCAGTCATTAGATGCACTTTTGTTGTGGCACTTTCTTTTGTATCTCGCGCCGACTCTTGCACAGCCCTCTAGGGCTGCAGTTCGTACAAAACGATAAGTAAATACATTAAAAAAATAAGTAACTAAACAATTTAATAAATATAACCACCCCTAGTTTACAATGCGCGGCTTATATTTTATCGACTTGTTTGCATCTTCTTGCTGTTCTCACCCCTTGTTTCTTTAATGTCTGCATATGACCACCCTTTAAGTAAACAATACTGAAATCAAACGGTTATGCACACGTGTCCGTTCCATAACTAACATCTCCACAATCCAACATTTCCCGCCGAACAGCGACATGTTTAGTCTTTAAAATTTGTTCACGGCATTACTAGCTAATTCGTCCTGTCGCCTCTCCAGTAACGAATATATCACCCTTGCTAAATTCCCTACTAGTAGGAGACATCATGCGCTTAACATTACAGCTTTTTATGCACGCATTAATACTTTCAAATATAGCTTTTTCCCTCAAACAATTGTAACTTGGAATTCACTACCAGTTACGAACCGTTCTCTCCCATTAAACGAATTCTTGTCTGTGCTTCCTCAAAATTGCGCTTAACTCATTGCTAAATTTCTTTGTTGCTTGTTACTATCTTCTCGCATGCGTAATGCGAAGACATGAGATCGTTCCCCACCTGTGGCAAATTGTTTTTTCAACCCCTTTCATTGCCATTAATTTATCATCTCTTTAATTCAATAATTAAGTACAAGTAATTTCCACCATGCTTTCCTTGGTGTCCTTGTTTATTCGCTTCTCATGATAGGATTAATAAATATCGGGCCCCTCGCTTAACCCCTTCCTTCTCGTTTGTTGGTTGTTGTATTCCTTTTTTTATATTGTATAGTATTATACACTCCTGCTATAGCCCCACCGGGGGCTGCAGTATGTGAAAATAAATAAATTAAATAAATTATGTAACTGCCATATACGACGGAACAGATAGCTATGACCTAAGCATCAAAAGTGATTGCAAAAAGTGGGCAGAATTTCAGGCTATCGCCAGTAACCCTTCCATTTGCGTGAATGGCCTTGTTTCTATTTTCTCAACAACCGCATCCTTTATGGCGGTCTTTTCTGACTACTGGAATCATATCCATGACGTCGCAGAAAATCCGCAGAGTGAACAGCTTTCCATTTGATGGTGAATTGTCGTCATTCTACGACAACGTCCATCTGGCTTTTGCTCAACAATTCTGCCAATGCTCTCAACTGCCGCATGGTAGGCTCTGTATCGCCGTCTTGCCACCATTATGGCGAGCTCATTCTGGGAACTGGAATGAACGTTCGGACAGACGACGACTCGTTTGGGCTGTCTGCCAAGGACCGCGTAGAAGCTTGGAGGGCACCGGGCACAAGAGAACTACGAAGGTGGCCCCAATGCATCAAAACATGCGAGCTGTAATAACGGAGTCGATTTGCCTAGGCGGAAGCTGGGGCGCAATATAAATGAAAAAAGGCGACCGTATCACAGAAGCGCGACTTCGGCGCAGCTTCTTGCTGCAGTGCGCAGCACTCTTTCACCGGAACGGTTCGCTTTGCAATGCAAACCAAGTGTCTGTCGCGAGCTATCTTTGCGACGCACAATATGGGACACGGCAAAAAAGAAGGAACGAGCGCGGATAAGCGAGAGATAGAGGCAGCCTTAGCCGAAAGCAAGGACACTATAGCATCCGAAGACTGTGGTTGGCTCGCAAGATGATCTTCTGGCAGTCGTTAATGACAGACGAGAACTTGTGCTGGGAGAGGCACTGCGAGCGCGCGCAGGAGAGAGAGAGAGGTGGCATGGAAGATGACGAGCGAAATGAGCGTCAATGAACGGCGCTGCTGATGGTCTATTCCGCGAGTCTCGTCATGGATCACTTCCTTCTCCCTATGCGGAACGTGATTAACGCCTCGGGAGGCTCTCATAAATATTCACCGCCTCCAGGCAAAGATGGCTCCAAGAAGCCGCAGTGCCGTATGCGATCCCTGCTACCATTAATCAGCGAAGGTCGTTTCGCAGCACGCCGTTTTTGTTCGCTGCTGTCTGGTGCCCCAAGGAAGAGCGCGATAAGAACTGGTATTGTCCCCGGTAGCCTTCGCCTACTGCGTGCTCGGTTGCTCACGAACACACATACCGTGCGTGCAGCAGGCCGAAAACCGAGAGCAATCGAAACAAGATGGCGACAAGCGGGCAACGGAGAGCGACCATGCTCGCGCTCTGTACTTATGTTAAATTTCACTCGCGCGTCAGGCATCATAACGGCAATGAGTTTTTTTCTCGCATCCACCTTCCTTTTTATATTGTGGCATTATAGTGTAATTGCAGTGTTAAAGAATTCCAAAGTCTCGTGTAGCTTATGGCATGCCTATGTAAGTTCTAGCCTTCATGTAATTCGAGTCCGAAATCCGGGTGGCACAATCAATGCTTCGCTGTCAGAAAAGACGTGTGAACACCAGCGGGAAACGCCACCGTTTCTGCGTTCTTACGAAAGTAATAAAACTAAGCCAGAAGTTTGACGTGAGTTCGAGCCTGTATAGAGACAAATAAACATAATCAAAAACAACACGCAATTTAACCAAGCTTGCCACAAGGAGGCGGTGCACTGTTGTTATACAGGGTGTTTCAGCGAACACGTTCAAATTTTTTTAAAGGTTGACTGTGGCAGATAGCTCAATTCTAGTTTATGAGCCGTTCTACTACTGAGCCGGTCTAAAAATGACCTACGTAACTTTAGGTCAATCTCAGTACTACCAGTACCATCGAAACACTCGGAAAATATTATGCACGTGCGACTGTACGACTTGTTAAATAAACATTCTCTAATTTCAAACTGCCAGTACGGTTTTTTGAAAGGCAGATCTGCAGAACAAGCCCTTCTCGCTCAAACTTATACTTTCGAAGATAAAATCCTCACATTAGGTATATACACTGATTTTTCAAAAGCTTTTGAATGCGTGCGTCACAAACACTTATCATATAACGTTAGAACAGTATGGCGCGCGTGAGAAGACGTGTGAGCTTCTGCGGTCTTATCTTCAGTGCCGAAGTCAGTTTGTCACCTATTGTACTAATAAATCAAAGACTAAGAACATTACCACTGGAGCACAACAAGGTAGCATACTCGGGCCGCTTTTATTCGTTGTGCATGAAAATGACATTTTTATCCCACAGTTACCGATGCTAAATGGGTTGGTTATGCTGATAACGCAACACTTTCTTTTTCAGCGACGTAAAGCCAAACAAGTTCGTGTCCATGGCAAATTATGCCTTTGTGCGGGTATTGACCTCACCAAGAAATTGACTCGCCATCCCGGCTCTGAGAAAGTGGGCATCCAGCGAAAGCTGTTGAAAAACCACCACTACAACTGCTGTGGGGGGTATGCAATGCTTTGCTGCTTTACAATAATGGTAGCAATGATAATTTTTACAGCACGCTGCCGACCATAGCGGTGCTGCAACACTGAAATCGGTGTCTAAGCTGGTTCTTTCATATACGAAAGGCTAGGGACGTCACTCCCCAAGTTGCAGGTAATCGCAACAGTAATCTGCGCAACAGTAATATTTACTGGGAAACGTATATGAGGAGCGCTACGTGCTTCGCATTGTACGTAGGCGCAGGAGCTCCTTATCAATTACGTGGTTCGGATGCTTGTTCTGAGCTTGTTCTTTATTGAAACGTACGCTGTTCTGCATGTTGTATGCGTGATTCCAAAGAATGTATCCACTGTTAGCTTCACTTTGCTGACTGCTTGAAACCTCTGCCTTACGGGGATACGAGCCATTACATTCGGTGTTGTGAGCCATGGATGATGGTAGTTTTCTGTCGACGCTACGCCACGAAGAAATCGCGGGATCCTAACCATGGACAGCTTCACTGTAAAAATAGTTACTGAAATATGAACAGGGCAAGAAAAGAAAACAAACAGGCTGTAATCTATCGCACAAAGCACATTTTTTTTGAAATGACAGAAACATAATGTTTTCAAAATGATTAAATTCAAATTGTTAAAGAGGTTATGGCATTGGGAGTTACGTTCTCAGAGACAGAAACTTGAAACAAGCAAGTAGAAAATCTTTGTGACTAACTAAATCGCGTCACTGCACTGGTAAACATCGTCACACATTAGCAATCAAAGCTAAACCTCGGATATAGAATGCCTTATTTTTACCTACACTAAATTATTGCCACCTTGTACGGGGCACTACGTCACTACAAAGTTTGGCAGGTGTTAGTCTTGTAGCCCAAGAAGGCGAAAACCTGCTCAACATGTGGTAATACATGAAGTTCTACAATGGGGCCTAGACTTCTTGCAAGACATAACGAGCCACAGTGGGAAGCGCACGTGTCGCACCGAGGCGACCTCCGCAGCTTGCCGTCCTCGCGAGGGCGCGCACGCTTCTCGATCGTCCGCCGACGACAACCGCCGCCGCTCCGACTGTGACGTCAATGCGGAAAGCGCGCGCGCTTTTCTGCGCAACACCTGGCGTGACAGCAGTTACTAAACTTAAAATTCGGCAGACACTTAATACTGCTTACGTGTGGCAGTGCGAAAACAATATACCGTCTGTAGACCTCGGAGCTTCATCAACGCGCTCATTTTATACACTCATGACATGGCACCACCTACTCTGCACCGTCACGTGCGCCGCCCAGTGACGCAAGCACTAGTCAGCGAGACGGCTGTGATGTGACGTGTGCAGTCGGGCGTGCTCGAGGCACACTTTTGGCAGCTTCGGGGAAGCGGGCCCCGGAGGCCCGAGCTCGATTCTCCCCAAGACCGACATGCACCAGATTTTCTTTTCAAAGCATTTACTTTGTTTACAGCAACCTCTCCGAAAAATGTGACGTCAACCTGCGCATATCTTGACGTGTTTTTACTATGTGCGGCGACGGCCATTTTCCGACACGGCGCAGTTTCGCCAAGGCAACCGCCAACACAGACACCTAAGGCTTTCGCCTTAATAACATGCAGAAAACCTTAATATATGTCAAAAGCGCGCAGTTCGTGCTATTGCGAATGTTTAATATGCTACACACACATCACCTTATTTGAATACATTTATTATACTAAACGCTGAATCTATATACGCGTTCCGCCGGTGCTGTGCTTCCCGTTTGGCCATAATATCCAATAATAAAGACTGCACCAGCTAGTTTCATTTGATAAAGTGACACTACTCATACAACACAAGAAATCAATACCCTTGGCTCCTGCGCATGTGCCACACAGCTTTTGGAAATCAGTCCTTATCATATCAGCTAGCTGCAATCTTAAACAGATATGCCAAACTTGGCATAAGCGCTGATATTGCATCCACGCGTATGTTTCATAGGTTTTTCTAGCCGGTCATGAAGCGGCTCAGCACTGTTACGTCTCAAAACGGCAACGGGCATTCCTTAGGTGCTTCCCTGAAGACGACCCCTTCATCAGCACCCGCCCAGACGGCGACGGGGCACGGCAGACGGTGGCACGTAAACAAGGGAGACGAGTCTTGTGCTGGGCCTGCTGGTACGTAGCTTGAGCAACGACGAAACCCAGCCTCCGAAGACGCGTACACAAGACGAGAGAAAAGCACAACTCCACACGCTGGGACTAGCAACAGAGCTTAATGAAACACTTGGGGCGAAAAGAAAAGAAAAACCAACGCGCGCGTGCGCCAAAACCATGCACTCAGAAAAAACATGGGTGAATGACACATTCTAAAGACGGCATTAAAAAAAAGCGCTTCTTTGCATGATTCTAACCGTGTTTTGGGATTTCGTAAGGTTCAATGACTTCTCTCTGGCATATCGTGGCTTCCCTACCAATAATTGGGTATCGCCATAAACAGGATGGCAAGGGCAACTTCGGCCGTGAGCAGGCAAGTTTGCCCCTCCACCTGACGTCGCAGACGTTTCATGTTCTTTTAAGCGAACATTGACACGGCGCCCCGTCTGTATGATGTTCGCTCTACCGCACGACAACAATATGCGGTAAACAACATGTAGTCTGTGAATTTTGAAACATGGCGAATATTGCAGAAGCTCTTAGGCTTCCGATGTTCAATCCTGGCACAAAGTCTTGAAAGCCTACATGGCGCTGAGAACAGAACTCGTACGCCGTGCCTAGTGGCAATTTTTTTCACGTGTGAAAGTTTGTGGATATTAGGAACAACTTCCACTCGCTTACGATCCTCATTTCCACGTTCCTGTACCCTACCATCTGTTTCTTTTTTCAACCTCTTCAATTCAGTTTCGGCCACCACCTTTAAGATGTTATCAGGGAAGCCAGCCGCATTTAGACGCTGGATCTGCTCACCAAAACTTTGCTGCATTTAATAGTGGAAGCTTTTCTTGCGGGAATTATTAAAACACAGTGCTGCTATGTCTCGCTTCTCTAATTTTGAACGTGATGACTCAAATGGTAGAAGACGCTTCTTAGTGCGGGAGGCGTACAGCCAGCAAACGTGTCCGGTGTTGGAAAAGGTCAAGTCTAAAAACCTTATTGCATTCTCTGACGCCAGTTACTTGGGGAAATTTACAGTTTTGCTGCATGCTTTGAATGAGTTAAAATGACACATATACCATATCTATGTCCGTGGGGTTCTTCGGGTTTAACAAAATCTAAAAATCATCAACATACCTGAAGACCTTTGCCACCCTATCGTGAACCAACGAGCAACTCAAAGCACTGTCAAATTAGAAGGAAAAAATTTGCACAATGCGGGTGCCACGTTGAACACTATACAAATTCCGTTCTTTTGCACAAACAAAGTGTCCTCAAATTCAATGAACAGAAAAATGTCGCCTTTAGAATGTGTCATTCACCGATGTTTTCTTTATGACTGCCTGGTTTTGTATGGTGCATGCGCGCGTTGGTTTTTCCTTTTTTTTTTCGACCGAAGTGTTTCATTAAACCCTGTAGCTAGTCTCAGCTTGTGTGGTTGTCTTTTCTCTCCTCCTGTGCACGCGTCTTCGAAGGCCGGATTTCATTGTTTGTCAAACAAAGGAGTGCACTTGGAGGCGACAACAACCACCGCCCTCCGCGGAAGCGGTAACGAAGGGCAGTCTCCTGACCCTGACAAGCTGACTGTCACGGAGAACCCCCTAATTGATGCAAGGAGCCAACGTCGAAGACTTCAATGGGAACTGCGGTGGCTTGAGGTTCCCAAATTACTACGTGGTTGCTTCGTACGCGCGGGCGATAGCGCAACATTGGAGGCGGAGTCCGGTGGAACGGTGCGACCTCATGCGCGGGATTTTGCGAACGGTTCGAGGATTGCGATTGGCCGAGCCACAGTCACCAGATCCCTTAGTCTAGTCGCCTAGGGAAAGGAACTGCTTTGAAAGCGGACTTCTTTGACGCAGATATGTGTCCTGACGTGTGCTGACGTGTGTGTGCTCAGACATTTAGTGAGCTCAGACATTTCAAGTTCTACATGGAGTGGGCTCCCACATCTGGAGCCATCGTAGGTATGTAAAATAAACCCTTTTCTTTCGCTCCTACTCCCGGACATACTAATCCCTGTGCCTGGAGAATTCATGGCCTAAACGCTACCTGGAGCAGCAACAGTATTGATACTCAGTAAATATTTTATGCTTGCTACTGGCACAATTCAGTTGCATCGCGGTTTGTTTGTTGCAGTCACAAAACGCCGATTCTTGTGAGCACATAATATTTTTCAATAACTGCTTGTCTTGAATGCTGTCTATTTTTGAGTGTTTCACTTTCTTGCAGCATGTGCTCTAGAGTTCGTTTTCATTCTTTCCTTTTCTTTATTCTACTCGTTGCGAATATGAGGCTACTAACACTCGAAATTAATTACATATTTTTTTTTTATTCAATTCATTTAGCGAATGTGATTGCAGTCCTCGATATATGCAATGAAAGGTGATCTTTATGCGTTCTTGTTGATTGTTAGTCTCGCGGGGGTATCTTATCTCTTACGATATTGTTTTCGTTTTCTCTGTGTTTTCATTACTGCGCGTGTTATTTATTTCTTTGCAGCATGTTCTTGGTTTTGAGTGCTGTGCACACTTTCGTGGTGATGTATCTGAATTGATAACCCTTTTTCTGTTTATTAGGTGCGTGCGGAATTTACACTGTACGTTTTCGTCATTTCCTCCACTTGTATGTTTTAAACGTGTACCACGACTCACTTGCTGTCGAACTCTAAGGGGGCCGGAGACTCGACAAGTGGCCATTTGTAGTTTGTAGCGAGCTCGAGCTCGCGGGTTCGATCCCGGCCGCGGCAGCTGCACTCCTTCCTTTCGCTTCGCCCAGATTTTAACATGTCTGTGACATGCGCGCAATTTTTGTTAATTCTACGCATGCACAATAAGACTGAAAGTGAAGAAGAAGCTGTATGCAATAAGACTGAAAGTGAAGAAGAAGCTGACATACCTAGCTGCAGTGAACCCGCAGTGTGCTCCTTACAAAGAATACCCTTCACCAGTTTTTTTTTTCACTGCGAGGACATGTTAGCAAAATAGAATATGAGCCAAAATATAAGAGCGCATCCCAAACAGGCGGGCTTCATTTCGTATACAGCGGGAAGATGTCTGCGTGCAGCAAGGTCCTCGCGAACCTATCGTGAGCAATCCGTGCGAAGGAAACCGGAGAGCAATCAGCACCCGACAGAGGAGACAGCTTTGTTCGACTTCTCTAAAGGAGGCCTAGAGGCGATATTGCCGCTCCGCGCGGTGAACAAAGGACGGCGTCAGTTATTCGCAGCCAGAGACGGGAGCAGAGCGAGGCGTCGTTCCCGGCTCACAAGTGGTGGCGGCAGACACGCGGAACGGCCACAGCGTAACAGAAAAGCTACCGAAACGAGGCATGTGTGGCGGGAGACGCTTAATTATTTTGCTGTTGCTCGTTTCATCCCGAAAATTTTGGACTGGCTCATTTATGCGTCGGGCGCAGAAAAATCGGGGTGGCGTTTTGAAGCCGCCAGAGAAAAGCGAGGAGTGCTGCGAAATTTCCACAACGTGATATGTTCTGGAGTCAAGGGTCGGTTCTTTGTGTTTTACGCCGCCTTCGAGAAGTGCTTACGAAATAAAGAGAGCAACGGGGAAAGTACGGGGCGGGCACATTTTTCGCGGCAATCAAAGCCAGCGACGCGGCGCCACTGACTGATCTCACCCTTGTCGCACTGCGTTTTTGTCCGGCAATTTATGCGAGTAGCTTCGTTGCTTCCCGCCCGTCTTCTACACTGTAAAATAATTTACACCCTTAAAAGTGAAAAATGGTGTAAATGTGTCTATAACTCCCACCATTAGGGTGTCCGTTACATAAATAACACCCTAAGGGTGTGAGTTGTAGACACATTTAGACCCATTTTCACTTTTAAGGGTGTAAATTATTTTACAGTGTGAGCGTCTCTCCAGCACCGGATGAAGAGTCTGGCAGTTCAACCTCGCGTCAGAAATGAAAAAGAAATATTCGCGCTCTATTTCTCCCCGCTTACCAGGTCACGCGCGCCATGTCTTCCGACGCCGAAAATGAACTAAAATATATTTCTCACTTTTGGCTTCACCGCAGCCGTTGTTACCTTCACTTTTCACGCTGTTACGTTTCGCCTACAACGCGCGGTAATGCCGGCGCGGATGCAACGGACGCCGGGGCTTTGTTCAAAGCGGCGGACATTTTGGCCCGTTCGACGCCGCCGCAACGCCTACCCGCCAAGCGTGTCCAGGCGTGTTTCAGTGCCACGTGTCTTCGTGTGTGCGTGTGTGTGTGTGTGCCCACGCTTGTCAAAGCGCGGCAGCCGGGGAGCGGAGCTCCTCAAGTGAGGGTTGGCGATGCGTCACTACACTCGGTTCAGCAGGTCTCTCGGCTCGACCGTGCGCGCCGTCGTGGGCTCATGCTCCGCCGTCCCGTGACCTTCATCCCGTGACCTTCATCCCGTGACCTTCCCTTTTGGACCGCGACGCCGAGAGTATAAGAGCAGCTGCCCCCGGACGCCAGGAGAGAGGCTCCGATTTGTACTGTTGAGTTACGTGCTCTCCCGTCTCTCCACTTCGGTCGACCTGACCGGCCGCTCTTTTGCTATGTTAGAATAAACAAGTTGTTCTGTTACCAGTCTTCTCTTGCTTTGCCGGGACCTTCGGATGCTTCCAGTGCCCCAGGCCGCCAGGCCAACGCTACCCTTGGGGCTTGCGACCCATTGGCAATAACGGGCGTCAGCACCGAGACCCCAACAACTCGTGCCAGCGGTGCGATTACAACATCTGGTTGCCAGCGGTGGGATCGCGACAACGGAGGCCAGCAGCGAAGAGATGCGGTTGACTGTATGCTGAGCAACACAACGACCATCCGGGAGCAGTGCAACGAGCCCTGTGTGATGACTGGTTGCCTGCAGCGGAACGACTGCGCGGAATTCTTGGCTGCAAGGTTTGGTGAGTACGGGACTTTCTTCTTCTGAGTTTTGCCAGGCTTTTGTTAGTGTCAGAAACAGAGCTGGTAATTGTGGTTGTCGTTGCTGCCGGGTTAGTTTGCGGCAAGACAATAGTAGGCAGTAGAGAAAGCAGCATTCAGAGCAGCCATGGATTTGAAGTCGTTGCGCAAACCGAAATTGCTGGAGCTTGCGAGAGAGTTGGGTCTGGATGTCTCAGACAAACTCAGAAAACCAGAACTGCTAAGGGCTATTCTTGAGTTAGAAGCTGAGGATGACGAGCTGTCGGAATGCCTTGAGACCATTGAGGAGAGGGAGACGGCAAAAAGACAGGAGCGCGAACTTAAAGAACAAAAAGAGAAACATGAGCGCGAACTTAAAGAACAAAAAGAGAAAGAAAAAGAAGAGCGTGACCGTCAACACGCTTTGGAAATGAAGCGTCTCGAGTTAGAGATGGAACGCGCTCGTAATGGAAGTCAGGCACACGGTGCAGGAGAACGAGTATTGTTCAAAATGACTGACCTGATGCGGCCGTTTAAGCTTGAAGAGGACATTGGTTTGTTCCTGGTTAACTTTGAGCGAACGTGCGAGAAGCAGGGGTTCTCTCGGGAAACGTGGCCACAGCGCTTGCTCACTTTGCTACCCGGCGAGGCGGCCGACGTAGTCGCTCGCTTGGAGAGAGAGGAGGCAGAGGATTTCGACAAAGTGAAATCGAGTCTGCTAAAAAAGTACCGGCTGTCAGCGGAGGCGTTCCGTCGGAAGTTTCGGGAAAATGAGAAGGGCAGAAGTGAGTCATATACAGAGTTTGCGTACAGGCTTATGTCAAACATGCAGGAGTGGCTCAAAGAAGAGAAAGCGTTTGGTGACCACGAGAAAGTTCTGCAGTGTTTCGGGCTAGAACAGTTTTATAGTCGGTTACCTGAGAACGTGCGGTACTGGGTCTTGGATAGGCCAGACGTTAGTACGGTGGCTAGAGCCGCTGAGTTAGCCGAGGAGTTTGTGACGCGTCGGGCTCGCGGAGCTAAGGACGGTCAAAAGGGTGAATTTGGCTCCAAGTTTGAGAGGCCGAAGTTCACGCCCATGAGAAAGCGGTTCGAGACGAGGCAAGCGCGCGTGTGTTATACGTGCCAGAAGCCGGGTCACTTTTCGGCGCAGTGTCCGACCGAACGTGAGGAGACGGCGGCAGCCGAAGCCGAACGCAGAAAGCGGTTCGAGATGAGGCAAGTGCGCGTGTGTTATACGTGCCAGAAGCCGGGACACTTTTCGGCGCAGTGCCCAGAAACAAAACCAAAAGTCGTGTTTTTTTCATTAGGCAGCACTGACGAGAACATGAAGC
Source organism: Dermacentor andersoni (assembly GCF_023375885.2). NCBI lineage: Eukaryota > Metazoa > Arthropoda > Arachnida > Ixodida > Ixodidae > Dermacentor > Dermacentor andersoni. Next base: position 9,007,321 of record NC_092817.1, on the reverse strand, counting down.
TTCTCGAGCCTTACATGCGAGACCTCCTCGTGAACGGGAAAGAGTGCCGAGTGCTTCGCGATACCGCAGCTACAATGGATGTAGTTCACCCCTCTTACGTAGAACCCGATATGTTCACGGGCGAGTGCGCATGGATCAAGCAAGCAGTGGAAGCTCATAGCGTGTGTCTGCCGGTAGCAAAAGTGCTTATTGAAGGACCTTTCGGAGCACTTGAGACGGAGGCCGCAGTGTCATCTATGCTGCCCCCCCAGTACCCGTACCTATTTTCGAACAGGTCCGATCACCTCCTGCGCGAGAAGGGGCTTTTGTTTGGTGAGGCTAGCGTTCAGGCCTTAACCAGATCGAAGGTTCGGGAGCTCGCTGCAAAGGCGGTAGTTGCGGGGCCGACGTTGTTGAACGATGAAAAAGGGTCAGAGGCGCAGCAAGCTGGTATTCAGAGCACGCCCGAACTGAATAAAATTGAGCCTGTAGCGTTAAAGGCGGCAGATACTGGAGAGGAAATTCCCGACACGGGAAAGTTAGAAGAGCTGTCTCCAGATTTGCTCATCGCGCCTACGTCAGACGGACTTAACAGGTTGCTAAAAGTCAGCCGGTCGGCTTTGATAGCCGAGCAAAAGAAGGATGGCAGCCTAGAAAACATACGCTGCATTATCAAGGAAGGTATCGCCAAAAAAAATGCTCGCTTTGTGGAAAGAGGTGGGGTCCTGTACCGGAAGTATCTAGACCGCAGGGGAGTGGAGTTCGATCAGCTGATCGTGCCTCAATGCTATCGTCAGGATCTGTTGCGCTTGTCGCATGGGGGTTCGTGGTCCGGACACCTAGGAGTTAAGAAAACTAAGGACCGTCTCTTGCAAGAGTACTATTGGCCAGGGTGTTTTCGGGACGCAGACCACTTTGTGAAGACATGCGACACCTGTCAGCGGGTGGGCAAGCCAGGGGACAAATCGAGGGCGCCGTTGAAGTTGGTACCTATCATTACGGAGCCTTTTAGACGGCTCGTTATTGATACAGTGGGACCTCTGCCGGTAACAGCCACGGGGTACCGACACATTTTGACTGTGATCTGCCCAGCGACAAAGTTCCCTGAAGCAGTGCCGCTTAAAGAACTCAGCTCAGTTGAGATAGTCAATGCACTACTGTCCATATTTGCGCGAGTTGGTTTTCCGGCAGAAATCCAGTCAGATCAGGGTACAGTGTTTACTAGCGCTTTGACGACAGCCTTTCTCGAAAGGTGCGGGGTAAGGCTGTTACACAGCTCAGTGCACCACCCCCAGTCGAATTCCGTTGAGAAGCTCCACTCCGTCATGAAGCGCGTGTTGAGAGCATTGTGTTTTGAACATCAAACTGACTGGGAGCTGTGTCTGCCTGGAGTGATGTTTGCTTTAAGAACCGCGCCGCATGCGGCTACGGGGTTCTCGCCAGCTGAGCTGGTGTACGGTCGCTCGCTGCGATCTCCGCTTCGCATGCTTCGAGAATCATGGGAAGGCAGGGGCGACGACCCAGTCGTGGTAGAGTACGTGCTTAAGCTCCTCGAACGCTTAAGAAGGGCACAGGAGTTGTCAGGTGAAGCAATGGCAGAGGCCCAGCAGAGGGCCAAGGTTTATTATGATCGGACAGCCAGGGCCCGTCGTTTTGAGGTGGGCGATGAGGTCATGATATTGCGCACATCGCTAAAGAACAAACTCGACGTGCAGTGGGAGGGCCCAGCACGGATTGTTCAAAAACTGTCGGACGTTAACTACGTGGTGAGTCTGCCAGGAAAGCGGAAAGCACAGCAAGTTTACCACTGTAATCTGCTCAAACCCTATAAGCAACGGGAAGCAGTGGTGTGCATGATGGTAAACGTGCCCGAAGAGCTTCCGGTCGAGCTTCCGGGACTAGGCTCAGTGACGAACAGGAAAGACACCGATCAAGTCATTAGTGACTTAATAAGTAAAGCCTCGCTGTCGCCTGAGCAGAAAACCGAACTACACCAGCTCTTACAAGAGTTTCAAGGTCTGTTCTCTGAGAGGCCTGGTAGGACTTCTGTCCTTGCTCATGACATAGAACTTACCTCCCCAGAGCCAGTACGATCCAAGGCGTACCGGGTGTCACCCCGCCAGAGCGATATTATGGAGGCTGAGGTAAAGAAAATGCTACAGCTCGGTGTTATTGAAGCGGGTGAGAGTGATTATACCTCCCCTTTGATTTTAGTTGAGGTACCGGGCAAGGAACCTCGTCCTTGCGTCGACTACCGCAGGCTTAATTCCATCACTAAGGATCAAATTTATCCGATCCCTAACATCGAGGAGCGCCTTGAGAGAGTGAGTAGCGCTCAGTTTATTTCCACCCTAGATCTTGTCAGGGGTTATTGGCAGGTTCCACTTACAGAAGAGGCTAGTAGGTATGCGGCGTTCATTTCACCAATGGGGACATTCCGTCCTAAAGTTTTGAGTTTTGGTTTGAAGAACGCGCCATACTGCTTTTCAAGCCTCATGGATAAAGTGTTGCGGGGACAGCAAGAATTCGCTTTACCGTATCTAGACGACGTAGCGATATTCTCCGCATCCTGGCCTGAGCATATGGCGCACTTGCGGGCAGTGCTAACCCGCCTGCGCGATGCGGGCTTGACGGTCAAGGCTCCCAAGTGCCAGTTAGCACAGGCCGAGGTTGTCTACCTCGGACACGTGATTGGTCGGGGTCGTCGCCGCCCCTCTGAAATAAAGGTGGCCGCTGTGCGAGACTTCCCGCAACCGCGCACGAAGACCGATATTCGGTCGTTCTTAGGTGTCGCCGGCTACTATCAGAGGTACATCCCCAGGTACTCTGATATCGCGGCTCCCTTGACGGATGCTCTAAGAAAGACAGAGCCGCAAACAGTCGTCTGGGACGAGGCAAAGGAAAGAGCTTTTAGCGCCCTAAAGAGCGCCCTAACAAGCCAGCCTGTGCTACGATCGCCCGACTACACAAAAGGGTTCGTTGTTCAGTGTGATGCTAGTGAGCGAGGCATGGGCGTTGTACTGTGCCAACGGGAAAATGGAGAAGTAGAACACCCCGTCCTGTATGCTAGTCGTAAGCTGACCAGTCGTGAGCAGGCGTATAGCGCCACCGAGAAAGAGTGTGCGTGTATCGTGTGGGCCGTTCAGAAATTGTCATGTTACCTAGCCGGCTCGAGGTTTATCATTGAAACGGATCACTGCCCTCTCCAATGGCTGCAGACCATCTCTCCCAAAAATGGCCGCCTCCTGCGCTGGAGCCTCGCTTTGCAACAATATTCCTTTGAGGTACGTTACAAAAAGGGGAGTCTCAACGGTAACGCCGATGGCTTAAGTCGAAGCCCCTAACGTGGGAATCAGCCTCAAAATTGCTTGTTACTGATGTTTTTCTTCCTGAGGCAGGATTTTTAACCTATTGCTTTCGTGTAGTGTTTCAAAGTGATGATGTGCTTTCTAGTGAAATTTTCCGATTTGTGGACGCGTTCTGAGTGCTGCTAAACTACTGTAAGGAACTAGGCAGCAGTATAAAAGGGGAAAGAGCCTGGCAGGGCTTAGTGAGGGTTGTGCCGTGCTTGCTGACTGAGCGGTTGACTTTCGGCGTAGTTCTAACGCTTGCCGGAAACGAGAACAAAAATGTCAACTCTCCCGAAGTCACTTTGCAGTGTCCTGTGTGCACCTGAACGTGAGAACGAGGCCTTCTCTGTGCGCTGCGCTCAAGAAACGCCAAAGGACGCCCGACTTCGGTTATGAGCATCATCGAGCGACATCCCTCCGGACAGCGGATGCAGTCCCCTGACCATCGGGATCTCCTTCCCCCGGCGGGGCGGTCTGTTACGTTTCGCCTACAACGCGCGGTAATGCCGGCGCGGATGCAACGGACGCCGGGGCTTTGTTCAAAGCGGCGGACATTTTGGCCCGTTCGACGCCGCCGCAACGCCTACCCGCCAAGCGTGTCCAGGCGTGTTTCAGTGCCACGTGTCTTCGTGTGTGCGTGTGTGTGTGTGTGCCCACGCTTGTCAAAGCGCGGCAGCCGGGGAGCGGAGCTCCTCAAGTGAGGGTTGGCGATGCGTCACTACACTCGGTTCAGCAGGTCTCTCGGCTCGACCGTGCGCGCCGTCGTGGGCTCATGCTCCGCCGTCCCGTGACCTTCATCCCGTGACCTTCATCCCGTGACCTTCCCTTTTGGACCGCGACGCCGAGAGTATAAGAGCAGCTGCCCCCGGACGCCAGGAGAGAGGCTCCGATTTGTACTGTTGAGTTACGTGCTCTCCCGTCTCTCCACTTCGGTCGACCTGACCGGCCGCTCTTTTGCTATGTTAGAATAAACAAGTTGTTCTGTTACCAGTCTTCTCTTGCTTTGCCGGGACCTTCGGATGCTTCCAGTGCCCCAGGCCGCCAGGCCAACGCTACCCTTGGGGCTTGCGACCCATTGGCAATAACGGGCGTCAGCACCGAGACCCCAACAACTCGTGCCAGCGGTGCGATTACAACAACGCCAACAAAATCATGCGTCCGCAGTGCAATGATACAAGCATTTGTTCAAGAGAAGGCAAGGACTTTCGTGGAGGAAAGGAAGTGCACAGGAACGGAAATTGAGCGGCGAATTGCGCTGCCTCAGTTTCCTGCTGGCTGCTCAAACTACATTCTTCAGTTTGTAACGAAGTGGAATCGAAAAAGGCCTCACTCAAGCTTCGACCGGTGAATGAATGCGCCACGACATCATACGTGAAATGTTGTTGCCCTGCTGAGCTATATGCATGATTTTTTTTTATGACATACCACAGGAAGAAGTACACACATTACAAAGGCCAATGGCAAGTCTCGCTTTTTTGTTCTGATGTAGCGGTGTGCTCGCCAGCAAAGTGCGGCCTAACTGTGTAAGCGAAAGAAAGCATTCGTTCTCAAGTGGTTATTGCTCACCCTAGAAAAACTCTTGCAGTTTCGTTTCCTGTAGTTTAGTTTACGTTACGTGCACTACGTCGTGGTATATTTTCATTACGGAGAATTTGTGAATGCGTGCGTTTATTTGTTTCAGCGTGAAAGAGTGGTAGCTTTAGATCGAAGATATCGCCTGACACCCGCCACCGTTAGGCTCAGTTGAACACGAGGTCGCGGGTTTGACTTCCGACCGTGGCATGGCTTTTAGACGGGGGAGGAATTGAATAAAAAGAAAAAAAGCGCTCGCGTAGCCATGCACGCGCTTTAAATAACGAAGCGGCCTCACTTCTAACCCTACAACGACGGCCACACTAGCTCCACTCGGGGCTCCACGATATAACATTTCCACCCGGACAGGCCTTCAGCTTGCGACACTTGAGCGTCGCAGTTGTTTAGGCTGCGCAGCGTGGAATGTTTGCCGACCACTCGCCCAGCTGCTCACTTAGAGATCGAACTGCAGGCGGCAGCACCGTCGCCGCGTTAGCGTGGACGGGCGTTCGAGGGCGCGCATTGAAATACACTACACGACGGCGTTCCGCTGTGAACGATTTCGCCCAATTTTCTGGAAACGAAACGTGCTGGCCGTAGTGAAATGACATTGTATTGCCCCTCGATGCCACATTTTCTTGCACAAAATGCGCAGTACGTTTCTATTTACTTGAAAGGAGCGCAAAGTGCCCTTCAACGGGTGATTGGCACTCAGCCAGACAGCCTCTGTTTCGGCACATTCTCGGAGCTTTTTGTGAAAGTTTCACTTGTGTTCCGCCTGCTCTGTTAATATAGTTGCACAAGTGAATAATTACCGCAGTCTCTGTGAATCTTGCGCTGGTTTAAAAAAGTCACTATTTCTGCGAACAAAGCTAAATTAGGAAATTAATGCGCACTACATCACCAACTGTGCACATACATTTCAGCTTTTCTATTCGCTGTAAAATCCAAACAGTTAATGAGTTCAATTAAGAAAGCTAGGCCACTGTAAGTGACAGTACCATAATAGGAGCACCAGGTTGCTTCAGACGAGAACATTCTTATTGCCATTGCACGGTTACGCGCACGATAGCGTTGTGACAAAGTTGTAATTGTTTGAAGAGCTAGAATCACTAGATTGTTTAATTTCAGCTAACAATGGACACTGTCTTGCGTCAACCTAACAACGCCACAATGAAGAGCGAAAGTCAATTATAATAGCCCCCTCTCAACTAAGTGTTATGACGTTTTAGGTCTAGAGAATGCCGTGTCACACATCATGATTTTCACATAATGTAGGAGTACAGACTTCTGGGCTAGTTGGTTCGATGCAGTTGTTGGGGCCAAGAACGACAAGGACGTCCTGGCCGTTCCTCCTTTGGCCGGAGGGTACCAATGACTCGTATTATACCCTATTTTAGTTTTCAGTTTGTAGCAGCGAATCAAAGTACAGAAGCCAACGATTTAATTGAAAGGCAAAATGAATTCACCGTGGCTACATCAGAACCACATATTAAAAATAAAAAAACGCCTCTGATTGAGTACTCACTAAACGAGCGTCATGCGATTATCATAATGCAGTTATCGTAATATGAAGTGTATGACGTGTTATGATATGAGTGCATGCTTACGATTCTTCTTTCTTTCCACTGCTGAGTGATGGTCACGCCACCCCGTTTGTACTTCGTGGTCTCAAAGAGATCAGCACATCGTGAGAAGTCGACAAACCACGGCATTCACGCCTCGCTGCTACCGCTCCACGTGTTTGAAACGAGGTAACCTGCTTTTTTTGCAATGTGCTCGAAGCACGAACCGATAATAGGATTGATATGATCATGGCGAACGGAGGGTGCGACGATCACACACCACGCGCTCGACACGGGCAGTCACTGGTCTCGTGCCACGTACAGCGAAGAGACGGCAGCGCAAGGCTTTTAAATTATGGGGTTTCACGTACCGAAACCGCGATCTGATTGTGACGCACGCAGTAGTGGGGGACTCCGGATTAATTTTGACCACCTGGTGTTCGTTGACGTGCACCTAAATCTAAGTACGCGGGTGTTTTTGCATTTCGCCCCATCGAAATGCGGCCGCCGGGATCTGATGGCGCGACCTCGCGCTTAGCAGCCCAGCACCGCCACTGAGCAACCACGGCAGGTAGACACACGCCGTACAAGCACACGTAAACACGTAGCGCCTAGCAGAAGATGCGCTGCGCAATCCACATTGTTGGTAGTTCAGGCAGTGCCCACCAGGCGGGGACTACTGCTGAGGCAGGGAGCCTTAAGTGGAGCCTATGCAGTAACTCTAATCTCATACCCTTTCACGTCACCGAGGTACGGGATATCATCGCCAACACTCGGGCGGCCAATTTTTACCTCAAGATCAAACTGTCCCGTCGTCTGTCACATTAGGAAAGATCCCTCGCAGCCGTAGAGTTACGTAACTCTACGGGAGACGCGGAAAAGGCTGTGAAGAAGCCGTGTCTATGCCTCGGCTACGCGGCTCCTTCTCAGCCTTCTCTCTCTCTCTTTATATACATATATATATATATATATATATATATGAACGAAAAGAAAGGAAACCGAGGGATCCGATTTTTATTGGTCATATCAAAAAGCCAACAAGAACACCAAGGATAACATAGGGAAAATTACTTGTACTTACTAATTGAATTAAAGAAATGATACATTCATTAAAATGAATGTGGATGAAAAAAAAAAGGAATACTGCTCCCAGGTAGGTTACCAACCCCCGTATGCGCATTACGCGTGTGATGCTGTTACCAATTGAGCAACCGCGACACCGCTTTGGCATCCAATTTCTGGATTATTTATGTTTATCTACTAGCACTAATCCTGGGAGTGTTAGCCAGCGCCACCACTCACAAGCTTTGGCGGCGGATGTGGAACATCCTTTCTGCATGAACTTTTCGGGTGGAGACCATTCGTCAATAAACCCACACACGCAATCTGAAGGCATCAATGCTGCCGGATTCGAGACCCTCGCTATGTAATGAACGAGAAGAACTCTCCTTCAGAACACTCCCAGGGCTAGTTCCAGTACATAAACATAAATACGCCAGGAAGTGGATGGGAAGACGGCGCCGCGGTAGCGCAATTGGTAAGAGTATCGCACACGTAATGTGAAGACGTGGGTTCTATCCTGCGGCCAGTTGTTTTTTCATCCGCTTTAATATCCATTAATTTACCTGTATTTCAATTCAATTGATAAGTACAAGTAATTTTCCCTTAGCTGTCCTTGCTTGTTGGCTTCTTTGATACGAGTGTGTGTGTGTGTGTGCGTGTGTGCGTGTGTATATATAAATATATATATACACACACACCCGCCGGGGTTGCTGAGTGGCTGTGGTGTTGGGCTGCTGAGCACGAGGTCGCGGGATCGAATCCCGGTCACGGCGGTCGCATTTCGATGGGGGCGAAATGCGAAAACACCCGTGTACCTAGATTTAAAAAATAAATATGGGGTATTACGTGGCAAAACCACTTTCTGATTATGAGGCACGCCGTAGTGGAGGAATCCGGAAATTTCGACCACCGGGGGTTCTTTAACGTGCACCTAAATCTTAAGTACACGGGTGTTTTCGCATTTCGCCCCCATCGAAATGCGGCCGCCGTGGCCGGGATTCGATCCCGCGACCTCGTGCTCAGCAGCCTAACACCATAGCCACTCAGCAACCACGGCGGGTGTACTTAGATTTAGGTGCACGTTAAAGAACCCCAGGTGGTCGAAATTTCCGGAGTCCTCCACTACGACGTGCCTCATAATCAGAAAGTGGTTTTGGCACGTAAAACCCCATATATATATATATATATATATATATATATATATATATATATATATATATATATATATATATATATATATATATTCTTTGGAATACTCTCTGAGGCAATAAACAGCAGATATCTATTTTTTTCAAAAGTATGAAAAGCTTCTCGGTGATACTGTGCTACGTTATTCCGCTATTGAACTCGCCACCTCTGCAAATACACTCGAAGGTTTCTTTAATGCGAAGCATTCTTCTACAACTGCAGTCACTTTTGTTGCAGGTGGGCGGGGCATCCCGATATTTTTGGTGGGCCGATACCGGTGATAGTGAAGTCTCAAATTATGCGCCACAGGGGGCACTGGGCATGTGCCCACTGGGCTTAGCTTGCTTTTATTCTTTGCCATTAGAAACATTCTGTCTTGCAGATTACAAACATAAACAAAGTGTAAATATAATCACGCGCTACACAACTGTTACATTATTCAGACAATGAGCAAAACGAGAACAAGGTAAAAGCGGAAGCCAACGTTTCGACAACTGGACTTGTCTTTTTCAAGTCGACATATGCCTTCCTCGGCACAGTATGTATAGGTAGTAAAAATAGCGATGGTGGTCGAGTTGGTTTAGGTCCATGGCGTAATATTACTGCAGCGCGAAGCACTGAAGTGTGGAAAGAAAGGTCGAACAAGGGCGAAGGAAGAAGGATCGCAAGCGTTTGTCCTCTTGCAATCCTCCGTCCTTTTTGGTCTTTCCGCACTGCAGTGCTTAGCGCTGCAGAAGTTTTACGCCATATATAGGGAAGTTTCTTCTAAACGGGAGAGGGGGGTAAGGCGGGTGGACGAGGCAGCGACGGAGGCTGTGTTAGCGACAGTGCGTAGAAATGAAAAGAAAGATGTGCTATTTAGCCGTGTGTGCGTTCTTTTATATTTTTTTTTTTTTTTGAGGAAGGTGCCCGGACGACGAAGTGCGGGGGGGGGGGGGGGGGGTATATATCTGCTCCGTTGGAAGTCAGTGAGCTATTGTCTGTCTAAAATAGGGAATAAAAGGAGCGGCAGAAAACGGTGCTCGTGGAAAAAAAGCACAAATACATAAACGAAAGAACGAAAGGAATGACTTAAAGAAAGGGGAGGTTGGAATATGATTGAGAACCTAACTAACAAAAAAAGGAAAAGCTACGCAACTCGATGAAAAAATAATTAAGTGCTGTTGCCTATAGTTGGAAGTTTAGCATAGCGAAAAGATTCTAAAGCTCTCTTTGAAACGTTGATGCCTATTGGTTGCAATGTCTTGAACTTATGGATGAGGTATGGTTACCTGTATTTTCTTTCTCACGCAGAACGGAAATTTGACTGTAGGTAGTAGAGTTTAAGTTCATCGAAGTTATAACCTGGTTTGTTGAAATGCTCGGCGACGGCTTTGGTAAGCTTTTTAGCTGTGTCTGCGCGATGTCCGTTTTACCTGACGTTCATTGATTGTCCAGTTTCACCGATATAATTGTTTATTACAGAAGTAACATTCAGGCATATAAATCGTGTCGGAACTAGCGCAAGGAAAGCTCCTTTTCACTTCGTGTGTATAACTATTTGCGGTGTTTTTAATTTTAATGTCACTTTGAAGGTGCCTGCACGTTTTGCACCTGGGGCAACAACATGCTTTTGTTATGGGAGGGATGATGTCAGCTGACTTTTGCGTGCCCTAACTTGTGTCATTGGTCATTTAGGTGGTGGACATAATCGCTGCAGATTCTTCTTATTCGTTTCACTTGTCCGACAAAAAATTCCTTGCTTGCAGTGTCGCGGGGTGATGACCGTTGTAGTCTAAATATTGCTGGCTTCCCTTAGGCTTCCGGCTGAGTGTCGTTCTTAGTTTTCCATTTTCTATGGAGACCGTCGTGTCGAGGAAGTTGATTTGACTAGGAGAGTGGTGAGCAGTAAATTTAATACTCGCGTGAACGCGGTTGACATGGCTAATTAGGTTGGTTAACGCGCTTGTGCAGTGTTCCCATATATTAACTATGTCATCGATGTAACGTAGGTAGGTGTTGGGTTTTAAGGTGTATGACTTTATTATGTTTGCTTCAAGCTGTCCCATGAAAATGTTGGCATACGTGGAAGCGAATGGTGTTCTCATGTTAGTGCCGGAAGTTTTCAGGTAGTGAATAAAATCGAATTTCAAACTGTTGAGCGTGATATCTAAAGAGTTAAAGGTAAACTTCAGGAGCGTGCTTCGGGGTTGACTGCGAGGGATTACGACACGGCTTCAATTCCTTCATTAATGGATATGTTAGTGTCAACGTTTCAAAGTGAGCTATAGAATCTATTCGCTATGCTAAATTTCAAGCTATAGGCAACAGCACTTACTTATCTTTCATTGGGTTGCTTAGTGTTTGTTTTTCTGCTTTTCTTTCCTCCCTTCCTTTTCTTCTTTTGTTTATATATTCATTCCACTTTCATAATATATCTGTTTTCCACGAGCACCATTTTCTGCTGCTCCTTTTACTGTCTCTTTCAGAGCGACAATAGCTGACTGACCTTCAGCGGAGCAGACAATCACCCCCGTCGTCGTCCAGGCCCCTCCCATAATAATAATAATAAAAAAAACCACGGTCGGCTGACGGCTGACACACGGCTAATTAGCACACCTTTCTTTTCAATTCTACACCCTCATCGCTAACACACCCTCAGTCGTTGCCTGGCCCAGCCGCCTTCTCCCTCTCCCCTTTAGAAGAACCCTACCTATACATACTGTGCCGAGGAAAGCACGATATCTCGCCTTGAAAAAGACAAGTCCATTTGCGGAAAATTTGGCTCTCGCTGTTACCTTGCTCTCGTTTTGCTCATCGCCTTCAGTTCCCATCTCCCGCCGTCCCCGTGTTTTCCCATCATTGAGACATGCATTCTCTAGTAAACATGAATGCTCCGCATTAAATGGACATCATCTGCAGTTGAGTAAGCCAACCTTTTCTTTTCTTTACGGTCATGATAAGGCATAGAAAACGCGTATCGATTTTATTGATCGTTCACCTAATAGCTAGGTCGCGTTTACTCTGCGAATGAACATTTGCTGAATATTAAGATGTATGGCGTTTCATTGTCACCTACCTTAATTATGGTATTGTCTTTTTGTGTGGAGTGTACATCCACCAGAAAAATACGCTCGCTGAGATATAAAAGTGAATAAGTGGCATTCTCTGCGCTCTAGAAAACGAATCGCTCGCTCATTAGACGGGACAAAGGACAGAGTCAACGATAACGCGATTCGGCCCCACTGTGCATTCAAACCCCACAAAAAAAAAAAAAAAAAAATGACGCGCTTCAAGACTGGCGCAGCAATAATTTATCACGAGTATATTTAATGCGTCTCTGTCCTAATTATCACGAATCGATAGAACCATTTTACAGCTGTTTTATTTGTGGTAGACAACGCAGCGGGCTATGAAGATCGATGAACCTTCATTAGCGCATTCAGCTCACCCTCGAGGTCGAAAGCGCTGACCAGTGACGTCGGCCCCATAAATCAGCAATGTAACTGCCCGTGACGAACGCTTTCTGATTTTCTGGTCGGGTGCAGTTAGACGGCTCTCAGCTTTATTATGCGATTGTTTCGGTTCTCGTAGGCGATGTCAATGATATTTACATTATGCGCAAAAAAGTAATGCAAAAATAAAAGAAAGAAAGAAAACAAGTCAAAAAGGTGTGTTCAAGCCGTGCTGAGTTGCCGAACACGTGCTGAGAATGTGGTTCCGTGTACACATCCCGAAAGATTTCAATTAAATCTAAAGTGACTCAGGTGGACGGTGGCGCTTTTATTGCGATAGCAATTATGTGGGCACTCCAGGCGCATTTCTGCCGTCGCCGTGAGGCTCCGTACAAAGTCCAAGGGCGATCAGACCGTCGCCGCGTGCTGTGCGTGCGAGTGAACGCGTGCGAGGGTGAGCCGGCGAACGCGGCTCAGCCTCGCGTGCGAGGGAGGCGGGCCGGAAGCGCGCCGCCTCCTGTCGCGCGCGAGGCGTGGGCACGGGGATGGGGGCGTTCTTCCCCGGCGGCTGACGGCGCGGGCCTCGTCTTCGCAGCGATCCGCGATGATCGCAGAGTGCGCGCAGAGCCGGTAGCTTCGTATGCGCTGCGTTTTCGACGTTTCGTTTTCGTTGAAGCGAGAGATGCACGAAGTTCAATTCGATCGCTGCTTCTGCCGCGATTCCTCGCTCCAGCATTTTGACAGCGAGTTTCCGCGCTCATCGAGCGAGATGCGTTCATGTTTACCTGTGCGCGCATGACACCGTGCTTATTAATTTAGTTAAAACACATTGGCGGGCTAGTTAGCTTGAATCCATGATAGAATGTGTAAGCGCGACTGAACGAGGACGTAGAAAAAAGAATAGACACGCTGTCTCTGTGTCTGTTTCTTTCTACATCCTCGTTCAGTCGCGCTTACGCATTACGTTAATTTAGTAAGCGAACGCTTACAAGTTTATACCGACGATAAAACTACTATCCTCACTTCGTATAGCTATCTACTAATTTGCTATTGCAATCGGTGCTCCGCCTTTCGGGCGAAACTGCAACTTTTTCGCTAAAAGCTATTCGCTTACTGTACATTCCTTTCCCCTGATACGCGCGCCTTTTATGAGCCCAACAGTGGGAATAAATAACGCTGGCGTTTGATAAAGAGGACAGCGCCGAATCAATTTGCATCTGCTAGCGTAGCTCACTTGGTAGGTCGAAAAGGGGCCGGGTTCGATACCACAACCAGGGCGAATCTTTTTTCGACTGCAAAGCTTTAAGGTTCCCGTATGGGCTTTCTTCGCAGCTTCGTGCTACCTATATAAGTCGATGACGACTTTGCCCTTAACATTATTCTTGCAGATTTCATCAATAACGAATTTTGTAAACCTATCAAACACGCTTCTTTCACGATCCGTAACATTGTCCTGTTCATGTGGATGCTTCATGCGATTGGCTACAGCAATGATCAGAGCTTCGATGTTTCTTTATTACTACTAGTCTACTAGTTCAATCAAGATCCTTACCCCTTTCTTGCATCTCATTCACATTAATGTAAAATTCCATCGTGTTATCTGTTTAGTGCTTAGAGTTTTACTCACATATGGCAACTTATGCAGCAATTCCCCCCTATCTTGCGTTGCTTTCTTTATACTTCTACAGATAACACGTCTTCTTCTGTTAATCGTGCTGGTGCAATATTAGGTATTAGAGCGGTATGCTGGATATATATATAAAGTCAGATATGTCCTCGGATCGAATGAATTCAGGTGCTTGAATGCTGTTTTTAATTCTTGCCTTTGTACTTTTCACAAACTCTTCTAACTTGCTTTGTTGTAGTCTTTTAGACATATTTTCATGATACTACCAAATTGCTGTTTTTACTTTTTTCGTTATTACTTTGTTGTTGTTTAAGGTGCATGCAAGTGATCCGCAGCACTTATCATTGTTATTGACTTGCGGCCAGATTGACGGTGATATGCCAGATGATACTGGTACAGCACGTGCTCGAGAGCCCCATATACCTTGTGTGCATTTAAGAAACGCGCATTTCTGTTGCGAGCGATGCAGCACAACTCAATGAAGCCTTGGAATAGGGGCCCACCCTTGCTGAAGAGGAGTCTCAAGTCGCCAGCGCCAAGAAGATGAAGACGACGGAGACCTCGTAACCGCGAAACTCTTGAAAGACTCAAATGTTTTCACTCACTCACTCACTACCTGCATTCCCTGGTGAAGGCAGGAACCCGGCTGAAACGTCGGAAAAATGAAATGTTTTCGTTTCGTGCGTCCCGGCATCCAAGCACCTATATGTGTATATACATGAACGAGAAGAAGGGAAACCGAGGGGCCCGATTTTTATTATTCATACCGTCAGAAGCCCCAACAAACAAAGACACCAAGGACAGCACAGACGAAGTTACTTGTACTCATTAATTCAATTAAATAATAATAAATTAATCGAAATGAAAGTAGATGAATAAACTGGCCGCAGGTGGGATGCGAACTCAGGTCTTAACATTACGCGAGCGATGTTCTCACCAATAAATAAACAAACAAACAAAAGGCCGCCATTGCACCCAAAGACGTACAGCGTCAGACAAGCACCCCACGCCACGCACGTCCCGCCATCACGCACGTTGGCGCCCCAAGCGCAGCGTGCAGCCTCATTCTTCTAGGCGCTCCGCCTTGATGAACTAAATTAATGCTTAAGAGGAAGCTTTAGCTCGGGTGCTCCTATCTAAATACATGTAAACGGAGAATTCGTTTTTCTCGGCAACCATTGCACCAAGTTTGACGGGGTTTGCTGCATTTAAAAGAAAAGTTTAAAATCTAGTGACTGTTGGTTTCGAATTTTCGATTTAGGTTGTCAAATTTTTATAAAAATTCGGCGAAAATCGCAAATTTTCAGAAAACGAAACTATGAAGTTTACAACTCCGTAACTCAGCAAGAAAAAATGATATCGCAATTCTGTGAATTGTAGCTGATAGCACATCTAAAGCGGACAAAACTTATATGTTACACATGAACCTCAAAAAATGGAGTAATGTGTAATTACAACTTTTGCAGAACCTTCGTAAACAACGTAACAAATTCACGTAAGATGTAAACTGACATATCAAATTTGTCCGCTTTGAATGGTCTAATGGATGCCGTTTACAAAATCGCGATATCTGTTCTTGATGCAGAGCTATTAGCTTGTAAACTTCGTGCTTCTATTTTTTTCAAACGTCTCTATTTTTGAAGATCCTTTTAACAATATTCACGCCCTAAATCAAAATTCCGCTTCCAACAGTCACTAGAATTTAACTTTCTCTCTCAAGTGCAACAAATTTCATTAAAATCGGTCCAGGGGTTATCTCAGAAAAACGTTTTTGCGTTTTTACATGTATTTGAATAGGCCGCGTCGGAGTTGGGCCCGAGCTAAAGCTTCCTCTTAACAGTAAACTGCGCCAGACAATTCGTAAGATACAACTTACACACAAGCTGCAGGCATGATAGTTTCGGATTGTAATTCGAATATACGAGAAAACATAATTCTGCTACGCAAAAACTCAAAGGCAAAGCCCTTCTCCAGCTGCCGTTTGAGGTCTGTCTAAGTTGCCGCGGCCGCTAGGGGGCGGTACTGTTCTTGAGTGGGCATAAAACGGGCCCACGAAAAATTCCGACAAAGTAGAGGCTAACGGCTTCGCTGTAAAAAAGTCAACAGATCTTGAGGGCTACATTCTCGGTGTCTAAGATTGATGCATGGGTAGGTATGTGCTGAGCCCATTGTACCTGCTTTCAGGTCGCTGTAGCTGCTCATTGTACCTGGTTTCAAGCAGTCTGCACCGAGTGCAGGGAGGGCCTCAGCACACGCCTCTTCAGGGATACATACACAATTTATTATCGGTGATTTACTTTTACACGTAGCACAGAAGCGGTAACAAACTTGGCACAACAAATATGGAAGAGCGACGCACTGCGTTATATCAGACTGATTTTCTTCAACAACATCGCCGTTACAGATTTCTCCTACTTTGGGAACTTGTTTGTATAAACTTGTTGGAAGCAATGCGTACCCCTCTTGCGTCTTTTCACCATCATCACCATCATCACCATCCCCATACTCACCATGATACCTATTCGAATGAAAAGTTCGGAGACAGACAATCGAAGCCTTTTCACAGTGCTGTTATGGGCGCGTTCCCACAGCCGTTTCGGGTAGCGATAGTGTCCGCCGCCGCCGCTGCCCGTAGCAGCTGTCGTCGAGAGTGGGAAAAAAGAAAGAGACCCGGTTGCCGTCGGGGATCGAAGCCGGGCCTGCTGGGTGGAAGTCAGCTGCTCTACCAGTGAGTGACGCCAGCGCGTGCTAGCTTGCAGCGAACGGGAAAATTCGGTATAAATGCGTCCTAGTGCGCGAGAAGACACGACGATGAACATGTTTATTTAATGGCATCCCCTTTGAAACAAGGTGGTGAAAAATAGTCACCTAGGCTTGCTTGATTTAATCAGGTATGCTATACATGTTTCTTATCGAGCATTTTTGTATAAATCTCCTTAATCTTCTTTCTTTCCTTCAGAATCTACCTTGAACCGCTTGCCATGACTGTAAGAGATCCGGTCGTATCAATCTCTTCTCACCAATACTCTAAACGTCTCTTTCTCATCTGTATTGCTGACCGGTTGACGCTTTCGTTCACTTTAAAGCCAAGCGCTTCCAGAAGGTGTCTACGGTTCTTACTGGATGACTCTCTTCGCATCCATTAAGATGTGCTGAGTGGTCTCCGGATTTTTGCTGCAGCATAGACATGCATCATCTTGTAGAAAATATTAGCTCCGATATGTTTTTGTCCTCAGGATACCGGCTCGAGCTTCAAATAGCAAGGCACTGCCCTTTGTGTTATCGTACAAGTTTTCCCTTCTAATTTCTTCGAATTGTTGTAAATCTCCATGGTCCTTTTTGTTTGCATTCTTTGCATCCAGGTAACTGTCTCTGTTCTTCTCACTTTCTTTCTGATCGCTCTTGGTTGTTTATTTACACTTTAAATTACCGTGTACTTGGTTGTCAACTTTCTTGAGATCTTCCTCCATTCTCTGCGCTGTGCGCACCGGGTAGCGTCGATACGTGCATATTTTGCATTGCACTTGCATATTGTTACAGGAGGTAGAACGCCATGTAGCAGATACACATGTAGCGGTGCAAGGCAGTTAAAGAAGGTTTGAGGAGATGTATACAAGAATGCTAGAAAAAGTATACACTGCATACCCGATTAAATCATGCTGGCTAGGCGACTATGTCACCGCCGCGTTTCAAAGGGGATGCCATTAATTCGTCATCGTGAATCATCAGTACCATCGTAATGGTCCATTTGACATGCGCGCCGCGCAGCGTCGATACATACAAACTTTGCATTGCAGTTCCGTTATATTCCACAAGGTGTCCCGACACGGAGCAGTTGCACATAGCAGTTGCGTGCTGCATGCAGCTGATCCTGGATGTAGCAGAATATTTGTCACCATGCCGTTTCGAAGGGGATGTCATCGTTATAACCACCATGATCAACAGCAATGTACCGTGCCACGGGCCAAAGGATGTGACATGTGCGCCACGTAGTCTGGATACCCGTATTTACTCTCCGGTGCACATTATGGCGCCTCCTCGCAAGGTACGAACCTAAGGAGGCGATTCGTAGAGCTACGCGCGCGGCTGCAACCAGGAGACATCAGACTCAGCAGGCCGCTGTGCAGAGAGCGGGACAAGCCGCAGCTCGCCGTTGACACCGGGCCGACAGTTCAGATCGTTCTCGTGAAAACGACGCAAGGACCCTCTAGTGCGTAGTGCCGCAAATGGATGTAGCCGCTCGCCCAGCTTACGCTGTGACTGTGCTGCGTGTGCCACGCAGGCCTGTGACTTCTTTCGAACAGAATTCGTAAAATCTGACATACCATTTTAAAATCGTAAAAGGCCACGGCGGCCGCATTTCGATGGGGGCGAAATGCGGGAACACCCGCGGCACTTAGATTTAGGTGCGCGTTAAAGAACCCCAGGTGGTAAAAATTTCCGGAGTCCTCCACTACGGCGTGCCTCATAATCAGAAAGTGGTTTTGGCACGTAAAACCCCATAATTTTTTTTAATCGTAAAACGAGCCCAATTTAATAAACACTACGAAACGTTCGGAGAGCTTGCAGGTATGTAATAAGTACTTTATGATTACAGCTACATTTTGTGCGCGATAGACCAACGTTTACTGTTAGAGTATTTATTTGTATTTATTATGTTGTCTACAAAGTTGAACGCCGCTTTTACGAAGTCCACGGGGAATGGTCAAACTTTCAAACTGAAAGTCCGCACTGAAGAGGCTGACACGTGATTTGTCAGCAGAGCGACGCCGAATCCCAGGAAAATTTCAATCATGACCGCGCGCGATGAATGAACGACGGCGGCCAAAGGCAACTTTTATCTGTAGTAAACGTAGCGTGATACAAAAATCTATGCTCGGAAAGGGTCTTTTCTTACTGGACGGGGAGGATCAGAAGGGAAAGATGACGAGTTCAACCAGATGCTGTTTGCTACCCTACGAAAGGGGAAGGGAAGCGACGGCAGGCAGGGAAGCCCGGACGACGGTCCTTGAACAGGCGGCGGTGCTGCACCATGCCCGTGTAAACACGATCGTACATATCAGAGGTGGCATCGTGGCATTTACAGAAACGACGACATGAAATGAAATCCTGGTGCGCTATTTCTTTTTCTCGCGCCGGCAGTTGTAAACATGCTGTTGTGTCACAAATCCAGAACGATATAGCCCACTAACGCTAAGTTAAGCATCTCACGATTTTAACTCGCCCAAATCCTTTATGTTTAGACAGTCGTATTCCAGAAAAAGAGGGTTATTGAATGCCAAACGTGTTATATGTCACCTTTATTTAACCTGAGTCCCCCCTAACAAAGAGAGAGAGAGAGAGAGAGAGAGACGCCTTAGTTTACTGCACCGTCAACTTTCAGTTGGAGAAGCCCTGTTTAGCGCATTCATAGGAGTTCTGAGTAATAAGAATGTAATTACGTTAAAGGCGGAATACCGCCGGTATGAACAAGAAGCCATGCACGAAATGTATGGCGTGCCGAATCGCAATGTATGACGACATTGGCTGCTGCGTTGGGCACCGATCGCCAGAGGGGGCCGCCCACGTACCTCGATGTCCTGGAATGATCGGCTCATCATGGCGATGAGCATGTTGATCATGACGGTCATGGCCATGATCATGTAGGCGCCCAGCAGGGCATGGCCCACCCACTTGGTGAAGGGCTGGTCCTTGCGCGCGCTGATGTCCTTGATGGGAATCACGCCGAACAGTGACCACAGCAGCGACGTGTAGCTGGCGTCGATCCTGAAAGCACGAGAAGAAAAATAAGAAAAGAAGGATCATCTTTGCTGCGATTTTACCGGCATACTTTTGTTACTGTATGTAGCGTGCCTTAATTATATACGCGTAAAAATTGCCTTCGACCCTGCCTGCTGCCTGAGCATTGCTCACGAGAAGCTGATAAGTCACCGTCTAGCGTGATCGCACTTGTAACCGTACGGATGTAAGTCTCTATAATCATTCTAGAAATTGCGACGGCTTCACGTTGTGGTGGTGGTCTTCGAATTACAAAGCCAGCAAAAGTTTTTGGTTGCGGAAAAAGAGAAAGAGAGACAGGAAAGAAGAAAGGAACATTCCTTGAATTCCGGCCTCTTGTCCGGGAGGATTGGATGCTGAGACACTGGCGAGATTACAGAGTTACATTTTGCCGCGGCAATGGATCACTAGATGAATACACGTCACATCTGGCGGCATAGAGGTACAAGGCGACATCCATGGCACCCCCGATCGACACCCTCGGAGGGATGACCTATGTAGCTTGCATAATGTGGAAGAATACCAAAGTTGCTGCTGCTTTCGAGGCAAAGGTGGGCGAAAGCCTGTATGCAAGGTCACTGAGTAGATGTCGGTAAATTTTGTGACTAGTGATTTAACCAAACAGCTGAACAAGCAACGTGCTGAAGAAGAGCGGCATCAATCACGACTTCACAGAACAGTGAACTAGAGTCCAGTCCACTGTGTCCGCAGTGTGAAGAGTTTGTGCACCGAAACAAACGAGAAACGTAACACACTGAGGTTATCGTAAGAATATAATGCACAGATATGTTCCTGTGTATCACAAGTGCTGTGCAGAAAGAATGTAGTGAACTTTACAACCATTAGAATGAGAAAATATATAACATGACACATATACTTTTATTATTGCATTACCATGAGCGCTGACGTCTCTTTCTAGAGAATGACCAAGTTCTAGGTTTTTAACTCCACTGCAACAAAATCAAGCTTCATGGTCTTTAACAAAACCACTTATCAACCGTTCAGAGTATGGGGAGGCTGAACATCTACAGTAGACGATTAAGGGTGCCTGGGCGAGTATGTATTAAAGATGTAAATAATTACGATAAATGAATTAAGAGGCAATCAAATGCAAACCAATGAAACAAGAATAATGAAACACAGACCGCAGTGGTGGATCGGCAAGTACGATGAAACACGCCGCGTGGAAAGTTACATAGTGAGTATCGCGTTTGTGTGTCGTGTTTAACATCACAGGTGTATTAGGGACCAGAGGTTAATCAAAAGGTCGTTAAGACAAACAAGGGAGCAGCAGCGTCTATATGGATGCAAAGGCTGGACGTCTTCCGACATGCGGGAGTCTCGGCGCAAAATTTCCTTCAAAAACCAAAGAAACGTAATAGATGGACGGCTAGGATACTTAAGTACCTGTATAAAAAGAATGTTGCCTCCCATTGAAGAAAACAAAGGAACAACAAAAGGACCAACACACAGGAAACTGACCAGTATTTCGTTAACGTCGTGTACAGCGGCCGACAAAAGGGCTTTAAACTAGGGGTGGGCGAATATACGAAGTTGCGAATATGAACTGAATATTTCACACTAACTATTCGTAATTGAAGAGGAACTATTCGCTATCTTAGAATAATAATGAAATACGAAATTTCTCGCCACAACCGACTGTTAAAGTATGGGTGCTGTTCTCTGTCTGCTAAGCAAAGTATCGGAAGTTAACAGAAGTGAAACAACGAGAAAAGCTTTCGAAGGAATGAAGAAACAAAATGGGTAATGCAAGCCTTCTTTAAATTTAGCATGGCGACCTGTGATTATTGCTTGTATTCTGTCATTTAGTATATTTGGCATTTAGTCATATAGCAGATTTATTTTTCATGCAACAACCACTGATCTTTCTTTTACAACGGGCCATTTTACATGTAGCCACGGCATACAAGTGCTTCAACAACGTTCTTTTCTTTTTCTACTTCTTCTGATTTTTTTTTTTTTTGCAGCAAGCATTTGTCTTTTGTTTTTGGAACGCTAGTCACACAGAAGCCATTCATTCCTGGCGCGCTTGTTTTCAAACGGGCTGAAAAAGTGGTTGAGCGGATATTCGTGCACTTCCTTAATTACAAATTATTGATTTGATTTTTAAAATCGATGTTTTTTACCTCATATAGTCAGCTGACTTTTTTTTTTTGCGCTATTCAGTGCAGGCGTGCTACCTAACTGTATCGGAATAGTCCAGTTTTAAATACGTGTCTTTGTGTGACTATTCGATATTCGATGCTTACTAGTCGTATTCGATTCTTATTCGAAAATTTTATATTCGCCCACCTCTGTTCTAAACATAATATCCGGTATGCAGAAGTAGTATACTGAATATGCGCGACGGAAAGGAAGCCAACTATGGACAATAAACCTTATCGAATAGCGATGGTTGACAGCTGAAGGGAAAGGTTCTTAAGCAATTCGAAGGGCAGTGCTTGAAGCTAGACCAAGATGTTAAAATAAATAAATAAATAAATAAATAAATAAATAAATAAATAAATAAATAAATAAATCATGGGGTTTCACGAGCCAAAACCACGATCTCATTACGAGGCACGCCGCAGTGGGGGACTCCGGAATAATTTCGACCACCTGGGGTTCTTTTAGGTGCACCTAAACTTAAGTGCACGGGTGTTTCCACATTTCGCCCTCATCTAAACGCGGCCACCGTGGTCGGGATTCAATACCGCGAGCTCGCGCTTAGCCGCCCAGCAACATAGCCACTGAGCAACCACGGCGGGTCCAGACCAAGATGCCTGGGAGAGCAGAGTGAGTGGAGAAGACTCCGTGGTCGGAAACGGGGACCGATGAAGATGAAGCAGTACACCAAGGCTCCCGAGGAAGAAAGATGAGAGGGACCGAATATGGCGACAGGTGGTTACAGTAAATGCCCGAAGGTTCTCGGCCCCCTTTCAGAGACTTCTACAAATTGCGCCAGCAAAAACTAATGTTCATTTTTTTTTGCGATTACCTTTTTGGCAGGCACGCATGCGCATGCACCACGCCACGTGAACGCGCTTACAACGTTTTGCACCAATCGCTTACAACACGATCTAGTGAACTTAAAAGTTTAGAGCCACGACGACAAAGGGTGCTCACGTGAGGAAAGCGTCCGGGTTGTGGTGACAGTTGAATGTAATGTTCACGCCGCCGACTTCCTTGGTCTCGCAGAAGCCCATGGTGGGATCGTAGTACCAGTACAGCTGGTTGAGTCCACACACGAAAGAAGTGAGGACCAGGAAGAATATGAAGAGGAACTTGGCGATGTCGACGATCATGCAGCCGAGCGAGATCTGTAGCGGACCCAGGTGCGGGTTGGTCTGGAACAGGTAGATGATGCGCGCGAAGCTGAACACGTTGGCCATGGCGAACACTCCTTCCGAGATGAGCGTCGGGTCGTTAGCCGGCCACTGGACCCTGTCCAGAACGCGAGCGCCGTACTGCCCGCTCTGTACCTGGGCAACGAGGGAGGTGCCGCACAGTCCGGGTGAAGCGAAATTCGTGGGGGACGTCGCTTCGGTGAAGCTTGAAAACACAGCAGATGGTCGAACGTTACAGAACGATGTGAATGCGCGCCTTTCACTAGCTATAATGCTTTCTCTGGTTTTTAAAGGAAAGTGATAATTCTGAAGTAAATAACGTTCACTTTATCCCTTTCTTATGTCATACATGGAACACAAAAGCGCTTATATGTGGATATTTTTTGTTGAATACAAAGCCTAATTTTTCACACCCCTACGTCTGCCAATAACGGAGTATGATCACAAATAGTGGTTTTTGTGCCATGTATTCCTCTAAGCAGCTGGCCGGAAACGATGCAATGACGGAGCGTGCCTACAAAGATGTAAGCACGGGAAAGCAGCGCGCGCGCACACGCGCACACACACACACACACACACACACACACACACACACACACACACACACACACACACACACACACACACACGCACACACACACACGCACACGCACACACAAAGAACTCAAGAATGTTCACAATATATTAGAAATCTGTGAGAGGACACACTGTGCATCGCTATACAGGTACATGAGTCAAGACACAGAGACAGCGCTGTCTCGGTGTGTCTGTTTCTTTCTATATATACGTCCTCGTACAGTCGCGCTTACACATTCTATCATGGATTCAAACCACCAACGTGTTTTAACTATATTAACAAGCACGGTGTCACGCGCGCACAGGTACACATGAACACATCTCGCTAGATGAGCTCGGAAACTCTATGTGAAAATGCTGGAGTGAGCAATCGCGGCAGCAGCAGCGATCGAATTTACGTTCATGCATCTCTCGCTACAACACAAACGAAACGTCGAAAGCGCAGCGCATACGAAGCTACCGGCTCTGCGCGCACTCGCGAACATTTCAGATCGCTCTGAAGATGACGCCCTCGCGGGCGCGCACTTTGGCCGCGTCGCAGATCGCTTTCAAGGTACGGCGCCCGCGAGGCCGCACCGTTAGGAGCAGCCGGAAAAGAACCCCGCCTCCCTCCCTCGCCTCACCCCCGTGCCTCGCGGGCGTAAGGAGAGGACGCGCATCCGGCCCGCCTTCCTCGCTCGCACACGCGAGATTGAGCAGCGTTCGCCGGCTTACCCTCGCATGCTTTCACTCGCCCATACAGCACACGGCGCGCTGTATCATCGTCCTTAAGGCGACGGCAGAAACGCGCCTGCTGGAGTGTCCATATGATTGCTCTCGCAACAATAAATACGTTTATGAAAGGGGGCGAGTGGTCACAATAAAGGTCAGAGGGGGAAGGGCTACCGCCCATGCAGCATCAAATCCTACGTGGGAGACTCGACGCGGGGCGCTATAACGTAAAACTATTCCAAACATTTCCATTCCAATTCTGCAATCAGCCCACCGCGATTGGTCAAAAACTTTTTTGGACCACCCTCACTTCCCCTGTCTGTCACGCAACGTCACGAAAACCGTGATACCTCCCCATCTGATATCACGTGTACACACTGATTATGCATAATTTGACCGATCAAAAGTTTTCGGGCTGCACCCACTTCACGTGCCTCTCACGCGACGTCACAAAACCGCAAAAACTTACCGCGTCAAAGTGACGCGTAGGCGTTAAAGATGCATTAATATGCCGAACAAAGCTGAATTTTCTTCTGAATAGCCGCAGGCTGCCCGTTCCGAAAGGAATAAAATACGGCTGCCGCCGATCGCTCCGGCACTGGCTACTAGCCCCAGCCGGAGAGCATGGGGCTAGTAGCCAGTGCTGGAGTGTCCATATGATTGCTCTCGCGTGTAATAAAACATTCTGTGTGGCCGTGTAACGTTTTCGAGAACTTCCGACACGTTTACGACCTCGTTCTGCCAACTCTTCTTTGCTGAGGATCCGTTTTAGCGTCGTTCTTAACCTTCCGTTGCATGCCGCCGCGATTGTCGACGAGCCATTGCAAGCTAAGTAAGTGAAAGCGAACCAATCGCAGACGCCGGCACCAACCCTCTTCATCCGGTTATCGATATTCAGTGCAGTGGCTCGGCCCCATCGAATCCCTCTGCACTTGAGCATGCTCCTCACCTCTTGTGAGCCAATTAGGTAAGACAAGCCGCTCAGAGCAGGCATTGTTATTCGTTTTTCAAGCAAACAAAAGTGACCTCCTATGAACGAGGGGAGCATTTGATTAGTTTCTTCAAACAACCCTGCGGGTGACCGCCCCATGCTTGCGTCGGCGGTTACGCAAATTTGACGTCAGGAGATTGGAATAAAAACATATTGGAATAGTTTTACGTTATACCGCCCGGGGTCTCGCTGAATGAAACTTAGTTCGAAAAGTGGCCCTCGTCCGTGTCATTGTTTCCTTCTTCCTCTCGCACTTCAACCCTGCTCGTCAGCACATCAACTCCGATGTCCATTAAGTTGCGCAGCGCTGAGCGAGCGCCCACCAGGAGGCGGCGCTCGCACACTTCTGAGGCCACGCATCAGGTAGGTGCTATTCCATCTCATGAATCAAGTACCCGACAAATGTGGAAGCTTGGGCGAGTTTCTAACTTGCAGCAAAGCAAAGTTTTGACAGAAAAGAAGCCAACGTCAGACCGGATAGATGACAAAAATAATCCCTAAGACAAGAACACGCAGAGAACGTGCGCTGTGTCTGCGTTCTTGCCTTCTGCGCTTGTTTTGTCATCTATACTGTGTGACGTTGGTCCTTTTCAGTCAGAGCCCAGCCGTTGCTCCGTATATATACTATGCTTTGAGTGGATCCTTGTAGGTCTCCGAACTCTGCCACAGTTTGAAGGTGTGCCGGTCGACGCCATAGCCTGTAGAAAATGAAACGGAGTTGGCATGGCCGGTCACCGTACAACACATGACGAAATGAGAGGCGGCAGCAGATACATTACAGAAGCGCTAAAAACCAGCACAGAATGATCCGCACTAGTTTTAAACCACCTGTAGCATGACGGGCCGAATTCACAAAGCTTTGCGTTCGCAAGTGCCATTGGCCGACCGCCGGGAACTGTATCCGCTGACAAACCTGCGCCGTGTGGCCCGTTGTCGTCGCAGTATATTATTGAAAAGAACATTTTCTAACAGAAATGCTTAATTAAGCAAACTTTACTTTTAGTTGTGATATTTTATGTCTCATTATTGCTCCTGCTCGAGAACCGCGCTGAGCTCCTGAATCGCTACTCTGGCCGCCATCGTCCCGCGCCGCCACAGAGTAAGCACACTGACTGTTCATAGCACGGGACACTCCTGTTGTGCCTGCAAATGCTCCGCCTTCTGTGAGTGCTCATGTCTCGCACAGCAGCCATCGCGGCGGCTGTGCAGGGTAACGGCTGGCATCATGAAAAACGGCGATTCAGGCTAATGCGCGCATTTAAAGAATCGACATGAGTCATGTTCGGCGAAAACTTTGCTTCCTGCTTTAAGGGGCGCCAACATTGCTCCAAGAGAGCTGCCGCAAAGAGACGCACCTGGAAGTAGGCGACAGCGCGCAGCGAGCCGGTGGTCAAGTAGAGCGAGAGCATGATGAAGTCGAGCCAGTTCCACCACTGACAGACGTACGCCTTGAGGCCTTCCTCCCAGAGCTGCTTGCACTCGGCCCACACCATGCCGGTGACCCAGAAGAGGATGAGCCACTCGACGGGCGAAGGCGCGGGGCCCCGGATGTTCTGGCGGGCGCGGTCGGTGCCCGTCGAGGCGAGGATGAGCAGCAGCAGGAAGCAGCCGAAGGAGGCGCTGTGGTAGATGAACTTCATGAAGGGCGAGCGCACCACGCGGCTGAAGCGGGACCGCGGGAACGCCAGGTAGTAGCACGCGATGAGCGGCAGCAGCATGATGAGCCCCGCGCACAGGCACGTCTTGCTCAGGGCGTTGCGGCGCCGCCACACGGGCAGCCCCTGGTACCAGATGGAGGTGAGCAGCTGCTGGCAGTTCGGGTGCGCCACGAACTGCTTCTGGTCGTACTTGAGCGCCATCTTGAGACGCGACAGCGTAAGGCCCCGAGGCGCCATCTGGTAGGGGCCGCCAGATGTGCAGTACTCCTCGGGGGCGACCTCCACCTCCTCTTCGTCGTCCGAGTCGTCGAGCAGCTCCGGGCTGGTGCGCTTGTTGAGCACGGCGATCACTTCCTCGCTGCTGCGACACAGGTCGAGCAGCTCGCACGAGTACTTCTTGCACTGGTTGCTCAGCTCCAGGTAGATCTCCTTGAACTCGTTCTCGCGCTGGGCCAGCCTGCCCAGCTCCCACGAAAGCTGCGCGACAGAGGAGCATGGGTCGTCAAGCGGCGCCCGGCCCTGCTGCGGCACAATACGGCTAGTTCACATTGGGGATTTCGCGAGTGCACGGTCACGCACAAGGAATACTGCGGCAAATGGCGCTGCAAGTAAGTGAACACGGCCAGCGGGTCACCGAGACTGATTATCCCTTTCCTTCGTTCTTGCTAAGGGGCCCTCCTTCGCTTTGCTCAGATGCTGTCGAGCGATGAACTTGTCATCCGTTGACGAGAGCGGCACTCCGCTTTACATAATTAATATAAGAGTGAAGATGCAGCGCAAAGCCAGGCTGCAGATTTTAAATGTAGCGCAGGGGTAAATCAACGCTTCTCCGCAGAACATCCTACAATCTCTCAAAAGAGGACGCCACAATCATATAAAAGCACAAACGAACATATTACTGACACCATACTATGCCCACTTAGTGGCTATGACGTTCTGCTGCTGAGCTAGAGGTCACAGTTACGATCCCGGACGAGGCGGTCGCATTTCTATTGGGGAAAATGGAAAAACACCCGTGTACTTAATTTAGGTGCACTTTAAAGAACCCCAGATGGTCAAAATTGATCCGGAGTCCCCCACTACCACGTGTATCGTGATCAAATCGGGGTTTTGACGCATCAAACTCAAGAATTTACTTGGAATTTAACACTATAGAAGTTATACTAACAGTGAGCCAGGATCCCCATCTGTAAACCTTACGGAGCCTATCCCTCCGAGAAGCACACTGTGTGAGTTCCCTGCGACCTCTGCTTTCAAATGATGATGCTTTCGTGTATGATGTATGTATGATGTAGGATGTATGCATGTACTATTTGTAACGCCGCTTCTCTTTTTTGTACCAGCTCTCGGCTGTACTGCTGTAGACTGCTCTTTTTGTTACGGGGGCAGGACCTCGTCAGGCAACCATGCCTATAGTCTCTGCCAACCGCAGGATGATGTGATTTTCCTGCAAATAAAAACTGACTGACTGACTGACTGACTGAAAAACGAAATTCGTTCAAAGCTATCACCAAACAGGCCTCGCAGCAGCTGGGAGGAGTGGACCACTTCCCCTCAGAGAGAGAGAGAGAGAGAGTTTAACGATAAAGGTGGAGATGTCGGCCGGAGAAGCTTGTTTCTAGCCTGCTACTCTACAGCAGCGGTAAATGGTTAGGGACAGATCAGGAGCGAAAGAGGGAAACATGAGGTGACGATGCAATACTACAGTGCATGCTAGTAGAGAGAGAGAGAGAGAGAGAGAGAGAGAGATGGGGTGAGAAAGCCGGGGAGGTTAACCGGAGGAGCTTCTGGTTTGCTACTCTGCACTGGCCGAAGGATAAGGGGAAAATAAAGACGGGAAGAACAGCGGAAAGATAAAGCAAAGGAATCAGTGTAATTTACGGCACCCACACGGTTCACAGTTCTTGCAGACGCCCTAAACATACTGTCTTCAGCTTATTGCAGACAAATACCAAGTTATATGGCGTCCATATGTCCATACGTGTATCCTACACGTAAACACAATATACAAATATACCCGGAACCACGAAGAGTTGCACGAGTTCTTTACACGGTTATAGAAAAGACCGCGTGCGGCGCTTTTATATGAAAGCAAGCACTGGTTCGAGGATTTAAAAATTTTAACCGATGTCTGAACTACAGGTGCTTGACGCCGGCGAGCAGGATTCGCGAGGTGCTAATCAACTGTCTGAACATAACCTTGACTTGTTACAAATTATGGCGTTTTACGTGCCAAAACCACTTTCTGATTATGAGGCACGCCGTAGTGGAGGACTCCGGAAATTTCGACCACCTGGAGTTTTTTAACGTGCACCTAAATCTAAGTACACGGGTGTTTTCGCATTTCGCCCCCATCGAAATGCGGCCACCGTGGCCAGAATTCGATCCCGCGACCTTGTGCTCAGCAGCCCAATACCATAGCCACTGAGCAACTACGGGGGGTCCTTGACTTGTTGATCCGAAGACGAAGATTCAGGTCGGTTGTAAAGGGCCTGCGCTTCTTTACTAATATTTTGTGACGGCAGCTAAAGCCACACAATACAATCTTTGTCCACCAGTCTTGAATTAACTTGTCATGGCTTCAGTGACGGCAAAGAAGACCACACAGTGGAGAGGGAGACAATAAACATGTTTTTCCATAAATGAAGCTTTGGAGAGGCATCCTCATTCTAGAATACCTTGAGCTCGGGCGGCGTCCTGGGCCCTCGCAATCAGCCGTTGCATCCTCGAGGTCGAAGATGGCCAAGGCACTCTCCCAAAGCTCGTTGGTTTGATAAAGGTTCGGATGATGTAATGCCGCCTGTCTGCAACCCCCTACTATGTACCTGAGGAGCCTGGATCTGCGCAGAAGCGGCATTGCGGTGAGAATTGTGTAGGGGCTATGAGGTGATTTCTGGTTGGATCGGGGAATGTCTTGTAGAGCTCGGAGGAATCGCTCCTGCTCTCTAGGTAGTGACTTGCGTGAGGGTGCGTGTGTTCTGCATGTTAGCTTGTAATGTGTGGTGTCTTGGTACGACACTACAGGGTCCACGCGCTCGGGTTCGAATTTGTCGACATCGGCTCGGTGGGTCAAACCTCGAGCCACGCGGTTGGCAACCTTGTTGCCAGGAATGCCGTGATGAACTGGCGCCTCGATGATCACGACTAATGTTGTTGGCGGCTTTTTATTGATGATTTTGAACGTATTGGCACGAATTTAGCCGCCAATGAAGCTGCAACACACCTGTTGAGAGTCGGTACCTGTAACTTCAGTCTCTATTTAGAAGAGCGCGAGGGCTATGGCCACTTCCTCGGATTAGAGGGAATTGTTTCGGGGGAGTGAAATGCTGCCCTGATGTTCTTTGTTGACGATTACGGTGACTGTTGTGGCTGCACGTCTGGGGTAAGACCCCGCGTCCGTGTAGGCTGTAGAGGATTGACTCCCTTATTGCTTGTGTATGGCCCGGGCCCGGGCCTCTCTTCGCTGGGCGTGGTGCACTAGGTACATGTTGCGAGGTAGGGGATGTACGGTGATCTTGCTCCAGATGACATGGGCTAAGTTCATAGTCTGACGCGGCGGTTGGCTGAGCGGGGCAGAGAGCTCCAGACGTACAGAAGCGGGGAGGTCCATCCTCTTAAGCCACACACTGGAATCTTTTTTCTTCGGTATAGGTGTCGCGTCTGAATTTGGATCACATGCTTGACGATTCACAGTCGTTTGTGAGGGTTCTTCAGGTATCACACACCATCTTTGGTCCGTTGCTGTACTCACTGCGCTTCTGCGAGCGCTTTCTTGGACAGGGTCGCTGCCTCCCTTTGAGTCGAATGGTTTCTGTCAAGACGCTCCGCTGGTTAGCCACCGAACGCACCATCGGCGCAGCTGGTAGCACCAGAAACGGTTCACAAGTGCAGCGTCCCGAAATCCCATTTTTATTCGCCATCTGTCCTTATGTGACAATGAGGACGCCACTAATCATTTGTATAATTATTATGTGTCCCCTGTACATTTTATAACAATATTCTTTGATATTGTTCGTTCAGTTTTCATTTTAGGTCAATCCTTTGATGTTGTCTCGTATGGTCCGTTGTATTTAGGGCACCTTAGGGTGTTTATGACCCAATTAGGGTCCTCATGGTCACCGCCACACCAAGGATATGCTGTCTTGCCCGTAATAACAGCGCTCTGGTGCCCCAACGTTTGACACATTTGCGGCAGAGCAACGGCCGAGGAATGTACGGACGAAGCGAATGTCTGATGTATCCTGCTTTCGCATGCGTTAGTAATTTGTCCCCTTTGAAGTCGAGCTTTACGCATTTAGATCGACAAAAAAAAAAATGAATTCCCGTAATGCGGAGAGGTGACACAATAGACGTCGGGAGGTTGTCATTTATTTCTGTGCCCACGTCAGATACAACCCCAGCAGTTCTGTTGCTGTCATGTGCGACAAATTACCGCTTTGGTATGTTTCCTAGTACCGACACGTTCTTGAGAGTGTATAGAATAGTTTGTGTTGAAACATTAACAGTTAGTATGTTCCTTTTTGGATCGATTCGGATCTCTCTGACTTGCCCAGGGCCTTTCGGTTGAGGTAGGCGGTTAAACGTTGCCTGTTGATATTCTTGACGATGTCGGTACTGGCACGTAGGCCATGGTGTACCTTTCTTGAGTGAGCAGCTCATTGAAGCAAGACTCAGCCGTACACGAAGCCCTGCACAGCCTCCTCTTCAATCGGCGACTAGAAGCCTTGGTATATCGATCACCAAATTCCATGTCGCCAACTTCAGCAACTCTTGCTGACATCGACAGCTCCGTGCCAAGATGCTGGGATGCTGTCGGCTGACATGACGCTTGCAGTGGCGACCACTGCCCACGCTAGACAGTTTATTTGGAAAGTCGTCAGCCACCGCTGAGACGGCACGGCGTGCGCCACAAGGGTAACTTCGCTTGAATTCTTAGAAGACGCCAGCCACTAGCATAACCTCTTACTGATTGGTATAGCTCATTCTTCCCTTATTCACCTGACCACTTCCCCGGGAAAGCCAAGTATGGTGGCAACTTCTGGTGCAGCACATCATTAATTCGCTTGGCTAGGAGGCCCCAGCCTACGAAGGCTGCCTGGAGTGGGGTCTTAGTTCCTGTGGAACTGATAAATGTTATTTCCTTCTGAAGTTTCGCAAGCCCTAGACGAGAACGGACGCCAAGGGTAATCGACTTCATAAGCACTTTTGAAAACCTCCAATGTTGGGTTGCCAGCAGTCTTTGTCCACAGACTCTGCAGGTTTTGTGTACGTGGTACGCAACAGCGGTGTGTTCGCTCTTGATGCTTTCGCTTTTCGTGCTGCGTTTATGCATGGCGGGGGAAACGCAGCTTGGGGGCAGACTCTCTTGCACAAACATGGAAGTGTGTCAGGGCTAGCACTCTCTCCCACTGTCTGCTAAGGCCCAGGCGGTAGCGTTTTCGTTCATTTTCTTTTGTTCTTTATGCTAGCACATGTATTGCGATCCAGTCAAGTTGTGTTTATAAAGGTGTTTCGGTGTGCCAGATTAGTTTTTTGCAAAGCCTCGTTTCTAAACAATATTTTTTTCAAAGAAATCTATTACAGCTTCCGGCTGACGAAGTTGGACCACGTGGGGCCCTTCGTACAGTGTGGCTTATACGGTTCTACACCATGCAGTGGAAGTTCACATCACGACAGAGGCTTCAATTGCGAAATATACTGTAGAGCTCCAGCCTATTTTTCACTATAGGGGCCCTATAAGGTAAAACTATTCTAATCTGTCTTTATTACAATGTCCTTGCGTAAAATTTACGTAATCATCGACATACACATCGGGCAGCGACTCGCAGTTGCTTGCAGAGGCCAATAAAACGCTCTCCCCGTTTACAGGAGGTCGCTTTTGTTTGCTTTCAAAACGAATAGCATTGCTTTACTCGACAGGTTTTTTTCTTGTCTGATTGACTGACCAGAGACGAGGCATATGCAGAAGTGGAGAGGGTTTCGGTGGGGCCGGGCTTTCGCAGTGAAAGTAGATAGCCGGATGAGGAGGGTGGCGATTGGCCCGATTCTCCTCGCTTAGCTCTCGGTGTCTGGTAAAAATGCAGCTAAAACACATCCTCCGATAAGAAAAGTTGGCAGAGCGATGTCGTGTACGTGCCGAAAGGGCTCTAAAACGTTATATTGCCACGCAACATTTTTATTATAAGCAGAGAAATTCATTCTCCCTGGCAGCACCGAGTAGCCAGTGTCAGAGCGATCGGTGGGCAACAAACGTTTATTGCGATCGCAAAGGACCAGTCTTCGGCTATCAAAAAAAAAATCAGTTTTGCTCGGCATATTACCGCTTCTTAGTGCGCACACGTCACTTTGACGTGGTGAGCTTTCGCAGTTTTGTGACATCGCATTGACAGAAAAGCGAAGTGAGCGCAGCCCGAAAAATTTAGACCGATAGTGGAGGGCTAATGGCAAAAAGAAAAGGCGTCGAATTAGAAATACTCTTCTTTTTTGCTCGGCCTGATTATCACGCATGATCACTGTGTACACGTCATATCAAATGTGGAACTTTCGCGGTTTTCGTCGCGTCGCGCGACAGATAGACGTTGCGCGGGTGACCTGAAAAATGTTTCACCAATCGTGGATGGCTATAGTGACAGTATCGGATTAAAAACGAAGATTGGAATAGCCTTACGCGCCTGAGCACACAAATAGGAAGTGGTCCGTGTTCGACGCCGACATATTGGGAGCGGTGCCCAGGCCCTGCCGGCCTTCGCCGTCGTGCCCCGTTCCGTCCACACTGACGAGCTTCGGCCACGCGCTCGATTGCCGGACTGCGAGGCAGCGTCTGCGCAGTGACGCTCAGGTTTCCGTTCCGGTGCGCCTGGATCATCACCCGCCGCGGTTGCTTAGTGGCTATGGTGTTGGGCTGCTAAGCTCGAGGTCGCGGGATCGAATCCCGGCGGCTGCATTTCGACGGGGACGAATGAGAAAACACCCGCGCATGTGTTGAGAGCAGCGATAAAAGGGGCAAAACGTACGTACATGAACGTCACGCTTAGCAACTTTTAAAGAAACGGCTCCTCAGACATTTTGGAGATATCTTAACGCGAACACACCGAAGCAATGCAATTTGCCGCCTAAGGATGCTTTCCAGAGAGTAAACCAGCTTAATAAGTACTTTAAATATATTTTAACTCAAGAAAGCGGAACTTCACCAGATTTACGTCATCAGCTGAGTGGAGCCGGCAACACACTCGGTGATCTAGAGCTTGTGGTCCAGATTTTTAAGCAATCTCTAGAACCGTCTGACGTGCCGAAAAACTGGAAAACAGCAATGATTGTGCCGATGTTCAAATCAGGTGACGCAGCAAGCCCATCAAATTATCTATTAATTCAATAACTTGCACATCTTGCAAAATTCTCGAACATATCATACTAAAACACATAGGAACCTTTGCGGAAGATAATAATTTGCTTAACAACA
The DNA here is from genome assembly GCF_023375885.2 of Dermacentor andersoni. Lineage (NCBI taxonomy): Eukaryota > Metazoa > Arthropoda > Arachnida > Ixodida > Ixodidae > Dermacentor > Dermacentor andersoni. The sequence continues at coordinate 8,973,024 of NC_092817.1, read as the reverse complement.
GCTAACATTGTTTCAGAAAAGGAAGGAAGGAAGGAAATCAACTTTATTCAGGTCCTGCAGGCCACGAGAGCTTTGGGCTCTCATGGAGTGGGCGTCTCCCACGACGGAAACGGGAGGTTGAGTTTCCTGGCGGCGTCGTGGACCTGCTGGACGGCCCAGAGTTGGGGAGCGAGTTCTTCGCTCCGGAATGCTTCCTCAAACTTGCGCTTGTCCTGTTCGTAGTTTACGTGAGCTTGCGAGCACGGCCAGAGTAAATGATAAACGTTAAGGGATGTATTGCAATTGGTGCAATAGGACTTGTCGTAGAGCTCAGGCATGTAATGGTGTAATCTGTTTTGAGTGGGGTATGTGTCTGTTTGTAGCATTCTGAGTGTAACCGCTTGAGCTCGAGTGAGCGTGCGGTGTGGCGTGCAATACTCTCTACGTTGTAGGTAGTAGTGTTTAGTGATTTCATTGTACGTAGTGGGGGCGTCCTTGTTCTCCGAGTGGTCGGGTGAAGCCGCGCGGTCTGTAAGCGCGCGCGCAGCCTCGTGTGCCACCTCGTTAAGGTTGGGGACGTCGCCGGTCTTTGGTCCTAAGTGTGCCGGGAACCAGTATATGACGTGTTTCTTAATCTCTTTCTTTGTAACAATTCTGAGAGACTGTGCGCAGACCGTGCCCTTTTGGAAAGCTCTGATAGCGGCTATATGGAGTCGCTGTAGATATGGCAAAAATTGTCGTCGGTGAGCGCAACAGCGATCGCAACCTGTTCGGCCTGTTCAGGCTTCCTTGCAATTACCGTGGCTGCATATCTTGTGGATCCGCGGCCGTCCACAACCGCCACTGCGAAAGCTTTGTTCCCCGTGTATGCCGCCGCGTCCACAAAAGCTGAGCGTTCACGGTTCGCCAAGGCTTGGTTAAGAAGGAATTGTCCTCTCGCTTGTCGTCTGCCCCTGTTGTTTTCGGGGTGTACGTTTCTGGGTATAGGGCGGACCGTGATCCTGGCGCGTATGTCCCGTGGGAGGTCCGCATAGTCTTTTTCTATGTGTCCTTGTGCAAAGCCTAGCTTCCCTAGGATCGTGCGCCCCGGAGGCGTCGTCGAAAGCCTAGCAAGCTGGGCGCGCTGCTGGGCTTCGGCAATTTCTTCCAGGGTGTTGTGCATGCCCAGGTGCCCCAGCTTCTCGTTGCTGGTGCTGGTTGGAATGCCGAGGGCTTGCTTGGTGACCTTTCTGATTTGGGCATTCAGTCTGTCTCTTTCGGATCGTGTCCAATTGAGCATTGCCGCAACGTATGCGAAGTGACAGGTGACGAACGCGTGTATGAGTTTGATGAGATTATGTTCCTTGAGGCCCCTGTGTCTATTGGCAATTCTTCTGATGAGCCCAATAGCGTTGTTGGTTTTGGTGATGAGCTTCTGAACCGTAGAGGCATTGACGTCTTTAGTCTCTACGATCATACCCAGGACTCTGATTTTGTCGACGCACTGTATGGCGTGTCCCGAAGTGGTTCGTACGATAATTTCTTGATTATAGTCGAAGTCTGACGAGTATGGCCTGCGGCCTTTCTGCGTGGGTCTGCGTGCGAGCAGCTCCGACTTGGTAGGCGAGCATCTGAGTCCTGTGGGAATTAGAAATTCTTCTATGGCGTTCACTGCTTCTTGCAAGATGTCCTGCACCATGCCCGGGGTTCCTTTGGACACCCACATGGTGATGTCATCTGCGTATATGGTATGCTCGAGCCCGTGGATCTGCCCTAGTTTCTCAGCAAGTCCCGCCATGGCAAGGTTGAAAAGCATAGGGGAGATGACCGAGCCTTGGGGGGTGCCCCTGCTCCCCAGCGAGAGTGTCTCCGTGGAGAGGTCGGCAAATCGAAGCGTAGCCGTCCTGTTATCCAAGAATGACTTGACGTACGAGTGGAACCTAGCTCCGAGGTTGAGTTCGGAAATGGTGTCCACAATGTATTGGTGAGAGAGGTTATCGAACGCTTTCTCTAGATCCAACCCAAGAATGGCCTTGGCGTTTCTAATGGGGTCATCAATGATTTGGTGCTTGATTAAAATCATGGTGTCTTGAGTTGATAGACCGGGTCTAAATCCGATGAGGGTGTGTGGTAACAGTCCCTTGGTTTCGAGGAATCTGGAGATTCTGTTTTGAATGGCGTGTTCCGCCGCCTTACCCACGCACGACGTCAGTGATATGGGTCTGAGGTTCTCGACGCCCGAGGGCTTGTTGGGCTTTGGAATGAGAACCGTGGTGGCGTTCTTCCATTCCGATGGGACCCTGCCGGAAGCCCAGACCTGATGGTCGACGGATGGTCGACGGTTACGCAGTTGATACAAACTTTTCATTATCTCCCTCTAACAATTGATAACCGCGGACAGACTGATATAATATATTTAGATCAATCAAAGGACTTGGACCGGGTACCCCATCCTGAACTCCTGCGCAAACTACAACATACTGTCGGATCTGGCAGTATGATAAACTGGATAAAAGCTTATCTTTCATGCCGACAGCAATTAGCTTAACGTCAGCGATTCGATTGGGCAGAAGTGTCATCCGGAGTACCACAAGGGACAGTCTTAGCACCAATTATATTTTATTGTATATCAATGACATGGCAGATAACATGAAATCAAATGTGCGCATGTTTGCAGACGATTGTATCATATATAGGGAGATTAGGAACCATAATCGTCAAGTAACACTAAATTACGAACTTGCGCAAATGGCAAACTGGTGTCAGGCATTGCAAATGAAGATTAATTTAGACAAGACTGTTTCATGAGAGTAAGCAGAAAGAAAGATCCACTACACTAGAATTCTACACGATCGTACAGCAGAAATTAAAAATTGTCGATGACTATTAATACTTGGGCATTGTTCTATAACCTGATTTGAAATGTGACAAACATGTGTCACACATATCTTCCAAGGCATTTTCAACACATTGTTCGCTTAAACGCTGTTTAAAATCTGCCTCACATGACAATAATATGCTAACCTACACTTCATTCTTTCATCCTGTACTAGAATATGGCATCGCCTGTTGGTTCCCCCATACCAAATAGTGCATAAAACACGTAGCAGTAATACAGAGAAAAACCATAAGATTCCTTTGCAATAAATAAAACCGTAATGATTCAACGAAAGAACTCCTTAAGAAAGCTTGCCTCCCGGCGATTTGTAAGCGTGCTAAATTCTTACGCCTTAAGTTTCTATTTGACCTCCTTAATGGCGGTTACAAACTAAACAGTCGTACGTTTTTATCTTTCGCTGAACGGCGAAACCCTAGAACTAAACATCCTAAACATTTAACGAAAAATAGGTTCCACACTGACAGATTCAGGTATTCGTTGTTTCCATGTACAATCAGAGATTATAATTCATTGATCAGAGATATAATTTGCTCATACAACAATTTTCTTCCTCTGCTTGAAAATTATGTCTGCCAGTACGTATCGTGACAGTAAAAAAAAAAAAAAGGAAAAAGAAAGCCGACATACACCGCATTTTCTTTTTATTTGGTTTCAATGTACTTTTTGTTGTTAATTTTCTGCTTCTGTATTGTAGTTCCTCATTAATCGTCAAGGGCTGGCTCAGGAAGGTCGCACCCTCTTACCGTACTGCTCAACTACGTTTTGTTTTTAGCCGCAATATTAACAAGTGCATAACAGTTTATCGTTCATATTTTAATGCAGTGTATTTACCCCATGTCCTGCAACAGCCTCCATGTGGAGGCTAGCACCACGTATCAAATAAAATAAATAAATAAAAATATGTTGCATGCGGGGGAGTTAGGACAGCCTTGCGCGGAACAGACGACGGGCACAAAGAACGAAGAAACACATAATGTTGGAAAGGCTTCCTTGCTCAAAATACGCGCAGGTATTTTATTCTTCTTTTCGGCCAGAGCGCAACCTCTTATTCGATATTCCGCATCTGTATTGTCCTCTTTCATTCCTTTTGTGTCCACGTCATCTACGCCTGTGATTTCAGACCAAACGTAAGCCGTACCGTTAGACTTTCCGCCTTTCTAGACAAGCAACTCAATCGAGCCTCATCGTTAATCATCAATCCATGGCAAACTTTATTTTCCAAAACGTACATAATCCCACGACGTTACGACAAATGTTACCGATAACGACGACTGGACTAGTCCCAATATCCAAGACAAATAAAAATAGCAGCAGGGGGTACGAAATTAATCGTGGGCTATGACAGGCTTTAATTTGTTGCATCGCAGGCAGAACGACGCGAATATAGTGGACCCACGAAACAACACAAAGCGCTCACTTCCAACAAGTTTACTCCCGGTTTTCAAAGCCGCATTTATACCACTCAGAACGACACTTAGGACACGTGTGAAATGCCACGCAAGCAGAAACAAACTCTCGGAAATTGATCCTGGCGGCCTCGTCCTCTTCGTCATTATTTCCGTCCGTTAGAGGAACCTCATCGACGCGCCATGTTATTGCCCCAAGTACGGGAAAATATCGCGGAATATACGACACGAGTCTTGTCGATCGGCGCCGGCCTCAAGCATGAAACGCGCTTCGACGCCGCCTGGCTGCGGCACCGCGACTGCGGCACGGAAGACCGCGCCGTGTGGCTGCGTGCGCTGGCCCGCCACAGAGGAGACGGTCGCCTGTAGCCTGGAAGCGCCCGGAAAGCGTCCGAGGTGCCACGGCGCTGGGAAGACACGCTGCGCGCCGCCCCCACTGCTGCGATACGGCACCCAGGCCCGAGAGAACTGAACGGAGACACGCGAGGGCCGACACCGCAGCCAAACGGGAGGAACGCCGGCGTGCTGTGCTTACCGCGCGAGAAGAAAATGTCCGTTTTTCAACTTGGCTATTAGCATAATCAATGTTTTGCACTATATGAATGATAACGGGATTTCGAAACAATATTTCACCAACCTAAACTGCTTTCGTATTAGTGTTCTTAAATTATATGCCAATGCGGTGCTGTTTGACTTGTCAAATAAATAGGCAACGCCCATTGAACGACTCCCATTTTCATTCAGATGCGTGTGAGCTCATAGCGACGCCTCGAAATGTCGGCTCGCCATCCTCAGTCATGCAAGGGAATACGTGTAAATGGCCCTCTATAGACAGAGCGTAATATAGTCTGCATGGCTTCGAGATTTCAGTCCGATTTTCCATGTCACCCTGGCTTTGTCTGCGTTTTACGCGCACATTCAGAACTAGAGGTCACGCGAGAACACACCTAACGTTTTTTTCTGTTTAAGATGCTCGCTACGTTGCTCATCGGCTTTAAATAACGTTCAAGTTGATTTGTCACTCAGACCGAAGGTCCGTATGACCTTTAAGATTTGAGTAATCAAGTTTGTCGTTTGAACGGACAAGAATATTCAACCACAGAACATATATCATCGAAGGAGACACAATAGAGTACTTTTCATCGTTTTTTATTTCTTTGTTTGTTTGTTTCATTCCTTACTTCTGCGTACGTGCTTTAACGACCTCCTTCTCTTTCCGTGGGTGCGTGCGCAGTGGAGAGGAAGGTTCCTATCTGAGAACACCTCGTCTCGGTAGCGCAAGAAAAGTTTGAAGCTTCCGAGATTCAGCGGGACGGAAAGTCTCTCGACTGCACGAAAACCGAGAGCGTGGCAGGCGGTATGTAAACAGACCACTGTATGTTTCTTTCAATTTCTTCTTGCTTTCCTTTTGTAGTTGTTTCTGGAGGTTTCTCATCCTCTAAACCTCCCAACAAGCTGGAATCTTCTGTGTTTCGCGGAGGCGGATGCCTTTTAGGCGCAGTAGAGCACGAACTGCGCGCTATCGAAGAGAGAAACCGATATCACAGCAGTTCCGATCCTACTCGGATAAGCACTGCCACCGCCATTTTTCCTCAGAGGACAAAAAAAAAAAAAAAAGAGGGGGGGGGGGGAGTTGTAATCACCCTGGCTTTGCACGTTTCCGTTTTAGAGCCTCTTGCAGGAATCTGTGATGCCTCTTTCTTGGCGTCGTATTTCATTTATTCTTACTTTGCACTGCAACATAGATATAGATGTCTATGCGACGAAAAAAAAAAAAAGAAAACAGAATTCTGCAAACACGTGCGGTACATACACAGAGAAAAGAGAACGGTTTTAGAGCCATAATCTGTTTGGTGACAGACGCCGCCAAAAGAAAAGAAAAAAAATAGAAAAGAAAGCGTGGAAGCATAAATTGCTGCGCCAGTTGGTTCATGTTTAAAGCAATGAAAAAAGCAGAAAGAAAAAAAATTATGGGAGAGGAGGCGCGGACGCACGAAGCCTTCAGTTTCGCGTCTTTTCGCAACTGGAGTGTTCACGTCCTCTGCTCTGCTTTCTTCGTTTAGTGTTTCAGTCACATTTAAGCTTTCAAATTTCGGCAGCGCGACGAATGTGAAAGAGCGGCACAATACCCATAGTACGTACACGGCGAACAAAGCGGAGCACGGCGAAAACGAGCTGGCAATATCACGCATTTTCTGCTTGTTTTAGCATTGTTCTTTAATTTTGAAGGAGAAGAGGGAACAAAGTGGTTACTGAGGGAAAGGCGCATTGTTCGGGGGCGAGGGTATCAGAGGCGGCCCGCTTTGCGCGCCCAAACGACAGCTCGAAAGCAGGCAGAAGCAAGAGACAAAAGGCGGCCCGGCGGAAGCACCGATGACTGCTGCGAGAGAGCCACATCGCAGAGCAGCAGTGCTGCGATGCAAACGACAAGTGCCTATACGCACGCAGAAGCAAAACACCGTGCAGGCGGAGAGCGACGACGAAAAGAGGAAGCGAATGAAAGGTCGAGCGAGTGAGAGCAAGTGGGAAGCAGATCTATGCGGACACGCGAGGGTTGCCTAAGATGAGCGCTGCTAACGCAGCAGACGGTGAGAGGAGCCCAGCGACGGCGCAGCGAAAGGAGTGCTGCCGCTGCTACTTTTACCGCCGACCCGCACGTATGACAAACGCCGCAGTCCTCTGCTTGAAGAGTACGCTGTGCTCTCGATGAAGGCTCAGCACGAAAAAAAGAAAAATAAGCTAGGGCACTCCCTGAAGGAACACCAGGTGGCAGCCCGCCGGGAAACTAGCATGATCGCTTTAACGAAGCAGAAGCATGGAACACGGCGATATCCATTTTATTCCGATGTTTGGCAAGCTCCGCGAGTGGCGTGAAATAAAGATGGAATTTAAATGAAGAATTTCTCTTTCTTTTGGGTCATCAAAGTGACGTTACGCTACCGAAGAGCCGGCTACCAAGTCCGCAGCTGCAGCCATTGCCCGCTATATTGCGCCTCCTCCTTTCCTCTTTCTCTCTTTGCCGCGTGTAAGGGTTTTCTGAGTATCATCCCTATGATTTCTGAAGTGCATGCGTTGAGCGCCCAAGGCTGCACCTCTGCCCCCTCCCCCCCTTCCCTCTCCTTCTATCGCTCCGGCCTTTTACCACGATTGCACGCCACCGGCCTAGTTCTCCACCTCGTCTCTAAATGGTCCGTCGCTCGCTTGCGGAGAGCGGCGCAAATGTTTAGGTTTTACGTTACATAGAAAAAGACCAGGCTTCATGGTGTTTAATAATACCACTTATCAGGCAGCGCCAATACAGGGAAACTAGAAAATCAAGGTTAGAACAATAAGCATATATAGATTAAAGAGGGAAGCGATGTGAAAAAAAGGGACGAAACAATGACAGGTAAGCCAAAATAATGAAAAAATGATACCTCAATAATGAAACATTGATTGTTGTGGGGAAAACGGTCAATACCAGGCTTAATGCAAGCCGTACAGCAAGGGGACATGGTCTCCGAACACACGTTTGACAGCTCGGTGATGTGTTTTAAATGCGAAGTGCAATCATGACTGCAGAATAATTGAAGGGCCAACACTGGATGTCCACCGGAAAACTACAAATGAGGCAGTACGGGGTGACGTGGGCTGCATATTCTTCGAAATGTTGTAAGGCACTATCTGCTTCGAAAAATGACAGCCAAGGTAGCGGCAATTAAATAAATACCTGTTAAAGCCAACAGTTTACTCTCTTCATGGTTACGTTGTACTGTGCTTTACACTGGCAAAAAAAGACAAAGTAGGGAACACGGATGCACAGGCCGACGAAGCACAAAAGAAAATATTCACGCAGAAACTCCTTTGGGAGTTGTCTAAGCATGCGTAAGCATTGTACCACTTGCTCATCTCTACGTAATTCGGTGATACGAACCGGTATAAACGACAACGCTGTGGCAACACGAACTGCTGCGAACGGCGGCGAAAGGTGGATTGATGAGGCAAGCAAACTATCGCAGGTGGCAGCGCCAGGTGCGCTGACGACGTTTCGGTCGTTATAATCTGTCGTCGCTCCTTAGCGCCTTGTGCATCCGCGTCAAACCATTATGCGCCGCGCGGACCATATCTTGAACCCCGCCTGCGATGCAGACAGAGAGTACCGACAGCTTCGCGCGCTGTGTTCTCGCCGCTTTGCGTTGAAGAGAGACGCAGGCGGCCCATATCGTGGAAGCGATCAGCGAAAGGTGTATAGGGTGCGGCGTGTGGCGAGAAATTTGTGAGCGCTGTGTTCGCGCTGCTTCGTACGAGTGGAAGCGACCGCCAGCACGGAAGCAAAACCTCTCGCTGATGCGGGCTCTATCTATATTAACGCGACAGCGTTAAGGAGCTCGTGTCGCAGAAAAGCCGGTGTCGTCGGTGTCGGCGTCCGTGGCGTTGGCCGTGAGCAAAAAATCCCGGCAGGCAATTCATAAATAAAAACAACTTGCAACATGGGCTGCGTGGGAATCGAACCAGGGCCTCCGGAGTGTGAGGCCACTCAGCCACGAGTTCGATGCTTTAAAGCGGTACAAAAGCGCCTCTAGTGAATGCGGCGTTGTCTTAGAAACGTGCCGTAGAAAGTTATACTGCGGTGTATATCGGTAATTATGAGCATGTAACTTACAGAGGTTGCAGTTACACGAGTAGCGAAGTACGTTTCCGCTACATTTCTTCTGCGCTTTCAGCACACGCAGAGCCATCTTGCGGCAAACACAGAAGACCCCCTCCTCTCAATGTACGGCGCTGCCCCGACAGGTGGCGCGCCACGCGCGCATTGGGGCTGTGCGGGGACCGGTCCGAGGCGCGTACGTCGCGGCCCCGACTCCCTCTCCCCTGACGACGCTTCGCCGTGCTCTCTCACGGGTTGCAGAATCAAGCGTCCTTCCTTTCTTTAGATCACTATCTATATATCTCTCTGCCCGTGCCGATCACAACGTTTGGCTGGCGTAGTTCGTTTCCCCCTCCGAGACACCGAGTTCTTTGGATCGTTACGCTTGCTCAGGCGCACGTTTCGTTGCCGCGCCAAACGCTGCGTTGCTCGACGCTCACCGCGTGATTGATGGGTGCAAAGTCCGATGCGGAGCGCCTCGTAAGTGATCGCTGCGCTGTAGCGCATTGTCTTACACCCCTTGGCGGGTCGACGGGAACGCTGTCGCGTTTCACTCTTGAAGGCGAAGCTTAAGCGTCCTCCAATTTTTTGTATGCGTGATTCGAAGGAATGTATGCACTTTTCGCTTCACTTTGCTGACTGCTTGAAGCCTGCTTCATTTCCGTCGCGGGTCGGCACGGTACTGCACAATCTTCAGGATCGGCCCACATTTTTGTCTTACGTCACGGATGGTTTTTCTCGTTGGGTAGGCAGGAAAATGCTCACGCATTAAAATTACAATGTAGTCAACACGGAAGTCCTGTTGTATGTGTTCCTTCGACTTTGTCTTCGTCTTTAGCGCTTTTTTATGAAAACTGTCAAGGTGAACCAACTCGCCCAAATCAAGGTATTGTAGCAAAGACGGACGAAGCCCCAAAAAAATCTGGACGACGCTGAAGCTTCGCCTTTAACAGTGGAACGCGATAGCATTCACAGATCCCTGACTGCTTCTCACGCTTCCTGGCAACTGCAGCTTATGCATCCATAATGTTTAGCGAAAAACGCTGGCGGCGAACGCTACGCAGGATGGCGAGCTTTCTGGTAGAAGCGCGGCCTCTTTCGTGGGCTGTTCTCCTGTTATTGTTTCGCACTTTTATTATTTCAGTCTGAGAAGGAGGAGGATGAAAAGGAAGGAAGGAAGGGTAGGGAGGTCAACCAGACCCACGTCCGGTTTGCTACCCTACAGAGGGGTAGGAATTTAAGGAAAGAAAAGAAAGGAGAGGGACGGAAGAAGGCACTGTCGGTGTGAGTACATGCAGATGTCCATTACTTCACGCCTATAATCGGTCACTGAGGCCAGACGCTTTCATGAAATGTAGCAGTGCCCGCGTCGCTTTGTAAGCGTGCGACACATAGGGCCATGGTCCGAGAATCTTAGTCTCTGGAAATTGTCTGTTATCTAATCGGCTTAGCATCTTCTGAAGAACGTCGCGTTCGTTGTCATAGAGATCACAAAAACACAACACGTGCTCAGTCGTGTCTTCACAGTTGCACGAGTCACAGATTGGTGTGTCGGACATTCCAATAAGGAATGAGTAGGCTTTTGTAAAAGCCATCCCTAACCAGAGGCGGCAGATTGAAGTTGCATAACGGCGGGAGAAGTTCGATCAGATCTGCAGCTTCAATGTAGGATCCAACCGGTGAAGACGGCAGTTGGAGAAAATCGGGCTATTCTACAAAGCTTCAGTCTTGGTTTGAGCAAGTACACGAAGACGCAGGATCTGTCCTTGATAAGAGTATACGAAGTGTCAGGGTTTCTTTATGGGCTGACCGGGCGGCATCGTCAGCAAGGTCATTTCCGACGATGCCACAGTGCCCCGCAAGTCATTGGAAGATGATGTCATGTCCGTTTATGAGGGCTTGATGGAGAGGCTCTCTGGTCTCAAACACCAGTTGGTCATGGGTCTTGCGTCGTAAGGCTGACTGCAGACTCTGAAGGGCTGCCTTGGAGTCGCAAAAAACGACCCAATTTCGAGGTTTGGCTTGTGCGATGTAATTAACAGCGGCACGTAAGAGCGGCAAGTTCTGTTGCCGTAGAGGTCGTTATATGAGACACTTTGAAAGTAATTGTAATCTGTAGGGCCGGGATGATAACAGCGCCAGTGGAGCTAGTGGCTGAGACAGATCCATCGGTGTAAATGTGCGTTCTTTGTTCGTATGCCTCGTTACGTTATGACAGTGTGAACTGACGTAGAGCTACTGTTGATTGACGGGTTTTCGTTATTCCCGAAATCATGAGGCGTACTTGTGGTTGTCGTAGGAAACAAAGGGGTAACAGACGTCTTGCTACTGGTGTAAAGCCCGACGGAAGGTAGCCTTGGTGTGTCGTAACAAGTTTAGAAAATGTGGCTTGAGGTCGTTGTGCTGGCAAAGCAGCAAGATAATGACTGGGTACGCGACACAGATCTCGAATGTGTGCCCTAAGGCTGTCAATGGTTACATATGTTGGAACCAAGTAGTCTCTAGCAACCATGATCGTTGCTTGAGTCGAAGCGCATCGTTGTAGTACAAGACATGTCCGTAGAGCCTGGCCTTGCAAACTTTCGAGGGTACGAATGTTTGTTTTACATGTGTTCGCCAAAACCGGCAAGCTGCACCGCAAAAAGCCCAGAAACAGTGCTCTGTACAGCTGCAGCATGGACCGTACCGACATGCCCCAGGTTTTTCTGCACAGAAACCTCAAGATATGTACAATCGAAATTAGTCTCCGCTTCTGATAGATGCAGTGGGGGCTCCATGAAAGATCCCTGTCAATAGTCACACCTAAAAAGCGGTGATGTTTCTGCTACTTGATAGTCTGGCAATTGAGAGAAACAGGGTACAGTGCCACGGGTTTTTGCGTAAGCGCGATTAAGCGCATTTTTCGATGGACACTCTAAGGCCTTGTTTGTAGAGATACCAACATGTTAGGGCAGCTGCCCGCTGAATTCTTGCGCGCACTTGAAGACGAGTCACCGCAGAAGACCAATGACAAATATCATCTGCGTACATTGATAGGTGAATTGCCTTGGGTAATATTTCAGCAAGGCCAACCATAGCTATAGGTGAAAGAGAATAGGGATCAATAACCCGCCCTGTGGGACACCACCGTGTGTAAAATAGTTGGCAGTCAGGCCATCTTCGGTCTGCACAAAGAAGGACCTTTTGGTCAAATAGTCGCGGATCCACAGAAACATTCGGCCACGGATGCCAACAGCCTCCAATGACTCGAGGATCGCTTCATGTGTAACATTGTCGTACACCCCTTTCACATCAAGAAAGAGCGCCACTGATATGCGCTTGAGGCATTTTTGTTGTATGAATATTGATAGGTCAGTAACACTATCTATTGATGACCTGCCTCACCGAAAACCTGTCAAGGAGTCAGGGTACACATTGTGGCATTCAAGATACCATTCCAGCCGTGTAAGAATCATTTTTTTCATTACTTTCCCTATGCAGCTTGCCAAGTCAGTAGGGCGATATGACGTCAGGTCGAAAGGCGACTTTCCTTGTTTGAGCAGCGGTACGAGCCTGCTAATCTTCCACTGCTGAGGAACGATGCCTTCATGCCAGGAGCGGTTGTAGTAATTTAATAGCTCTTGCCTGGTCTCTTGTCCAAGATGAGAAAGAGTCGCATAAGTGATGTCGTCGGGCCCTGGTGTAGAGGAGCGCCGAGAAGCAGCCAAAGAGGCGTCCAGTTCTTCTATAGTAAATGGAATTTCCATTTCCGGGACGCGAGACACAGGGACGACACTCGAGTCTTCGTCGTTGGGGGTGCCACACAGGCCAGCGATCCGCGCACAAAAATCATTCGCCACCCCAAGTTGCGTCTGGCAGAGACGTACGGCTAAAGCCATGAAAGGATGTTGCTGTTTCGGAGACGAGCGCAGGCCACGAACAGTCCTCCAGGTGTATGAAAGTCGTTTGCGAGGGTCCAATGATCCACAGAAGGACTTCTAGCGTTGTTTCTACAATTTGTCCAAACAGCGCTGGATTTTCTTCTGTGTTCGCCGTGCCATTCTGAGGTCACAAACTGCCTGAATTCGTGTGCCCGTATCTCCTTTCAGCTCGTCATCGAAGTGCGGTTAGCCTCTACAGTTCTACGTCAAATTGGGAACGATCTGCTGTCAACGTTAGGAAACATGAAGCTTCCCTCATTGCCTCTGTGATTGTATCCACCAGGCTGCGGCCAAGGTCTTCTCTGCATGCATTTTCCATGTCTAGCTTAAATTTAGTCCAGTGGATTCTTCATACTGCCTTCCATGTGTTTCTGTATCTGAAAACCACTGAACTTGTGAATTGAAGCATCGTGATACCAAAGTCAAATCCAGGCAACTGCTGTACTTAAGACTTCGCAGGTATGTAGGACTGCCATCATTCATGACACAAAGTTCGTATCAGAGGCGAACGACACCAGATTCCTGCCTCTGAAATTGATTTTAGAGCTACCCCACAGTAAGTGATTGGCGTTGAAATCTTCCGTTAGAATCCAAGGACCACTGGTCTGCAACATTATGCCTCGGAGTCTGTCACGTTCAAATCGACCTGACGGGGATATGTGGACACCAGTGAGGGTGAATGACACTTGCTTCTTGCTTATACGTAGGCAGACATATTGATTGTTATCATGTCGTTGTACTGCATGGTGGGCATACGCAAAATCCGTCCGGATCTACACAACAACTTTGCTGCGCTCTGCGCACGTCGACATAAGAAATGATTCATACACTGACAATTTGATGGGAGTAAGTACATTGGGTTCGCTAATAACAATTATGTGAATTCGATTTGTGAAAATATATTGACGGAAGGATGAGATTCGGGACATCAATCCTCTGGTGTTCCACTGTAAAATCGAGGCTTGTCTGACCTCAGTGCGAAATGACTGTATTGGATGAGCCATACTCAAGGCTTGCAAGTACTGGACTTAGAGCATGCAGTACTTGAAGTGCACTCTGAGCTGACGGCGTTTTTAGCTTGTTGAGGAGCACGCGAATGGCATGCATCAGTGATCGAAGCAATGCGACCACTTGTTTGTCCTCTTCCAGCAGTTTATCGGCGGGAAGTTCAGAATTCAAGGCTGCCGGTCTGCACTCTGATCTGCAGGTGACTGTGGATTTGACAACCTTGGCCAAGCTGCATCAGCAGAAGCCCTGTTTTTTTTTTCATCATACTGGTTCCTATCTGCCACGACCGGTCTGGGAGGCAAGGAGGGGGGGGGGGGGGGGCGGAGTAGCAGCGCATGCGACGGACGCGGTAGAGGCACCGATTTTCTTTAACGAACGTCGGCGACGATAGCGCCTCTTTCTGATGATTTTGGCGGCCTCCCGATGAGACGAATGGCCTCTCGCCATTTGTTTTAGGACAGCTAACTCCTTTTTAATGTTTGGGCAATCCATTGACGAAGCTTCATGGGCCCATGACAATTTGAACATTTAAGAACAGTGGCCCTGCAATCATCCGCTGAGTGAGTTTCAGCGCAGCGAGAAGACACTGCAGTATTCTTGCATACGCTTCTCACGTGACCGAGCTTCATGCAGTTGAGGCATTGTAGTAACTTCGGTACGAAAGGTCGTACAGGATGCCGAAAATGGTCCACCTTTACATATGAATACTATCCCTTGAATACTATCTTCAGACAACGTGAGTTGCACAGGCGCGTAACACTCGCCATGGCAGCAGCTTCAATGGCTGGCTTGACAAATACTTCTAAATCGGAGTTGGGAATGGCGGCATCTACGTCGTAGATGACACCAGTGACGACGTCAGAACCCAGCGGGATGTGGGAACAGACCTTCATTCAGTCCAGGTTGGCGACGGTGCGCAGAGTATCCAGCGCGGCCGCGTGCATGACATCAATCGCCAGTACGTTCTTACGTGTATTCACTCTGATGTCAGTAATTTCATTCGGCACCAATCCTTCCAGCGCCACGGAGATAGTTTGCCTGTTGAGCCGTTTCATGTTCCCGTCGGGCACAGCAGGAACGAAAAGGATGGTGTTGGTCACAGGCCTCCGTTGTGGTATTTCATTCATTGTGCTCAATGACGAAGAGGCCCTGGTGTTACGTCTCTTCGCCTTACGGCTCACACCAAGTTCGAAGTTATCGTCGGAGGGCTCCTCGCTGCTTATTGAGTAGATACGGGCGTCCTCGCTGTCAGAGTCGTTGTCAGGGCCAGACTTAACATAAAAGGTATGCTTTTAGGATGTTTTGCATCGTGACATTTGTTTGTGGGCTGTCATTCTCAAAATACCGAGGAATAACTTTGCAAAGAATGTAAGACAAGGTATGAGCAAGTTTAGTGATAAAAGAACTTTAGGGCCGCATAGAATGCATACTGCAGTTTTCGCTCACAGGACGCCTGGCGCCGACGCCGGACGCCGACACAGGGTTTTCCGCGACACCACTTTGTAATTTTAACGCTGTGGGGTTAAAATTATAAAGTAGTGAACACGGGCCCACTGATGGACGAGGCGCAAGAAAAATACAAAGTAGGGAACACGGAGTCCAAGAAAATTATAAAGTAGGTAACACGAACGCACAGACGGACGAAGAGCTAGAAAACTACATAGTGGAGAATACAGACGCGCGCAGAAGCACGAAGCGCAAAACAAAGTGGCCGACGATAGCGCTTCTGGGTGATGCGACCTTTGAGCGCAGCTGCTGCCTTATTTCAACAACAGGCAACCGCATACAGAACACGCAGTGCCGAACGAAGGCGGTTCTGCGTTTCGGATTGGGCAGCACACACCGCGACCCACCGCTCCGACGACGCGCCATCGCGCCATCTCATAGTGGGTCACCGCCGCGGAGAGGGGGGTCGGGATGATTAGCGATTATTATTTAATGTTTCTTCTGAGGTGGGATGAGGAAACCGGTGGAGAACAGGGGTACTGAGTTGAGGTTACACACTCATTCACTCACAGACAGGCCTCAATGTGGCCGCACAAGGTTCGGGTGAGAAGTAGAAGTAAGGGGAAGAAACGGTATAACTGTCTTTCGAGTCACCGCAACGGCACTACGCCAGGTAAGGGGATGTATAGGGCAGAGTGGATAGAGTGTATAAGCGCGACTGAACGAGGGTGTAGAAAGAAACTAGGACGTAGTACGAGGACTTAGAAAGATACACTAGGACGAGGACGTAGAAAGAAAGATACACAGAGACAGCGCTTCACTTTCAAATATAGGTTTTTATTTTCGCACGCATCGATAAATATATACCATACGAGCGGAAATAAACGTGACAGCAATAAAGAACGTTCAGTGGTGCATTTCGATGAACCGTACACATGTGCAAGGCATGGTGAAAACATATACTGCAATGGTTACAAAGATAAACTGAGGAATCGTATCTCTTTTTCAAATAGCGACACTGATGGCTTGCTGATGCACATTTCCACTAATTTTACAATTTCGTAAGCCTCCACAACCTCCTTTGTCATCCTGCTATGAGCCCTATACAGAATCGAAGTACTTTCAAACATGGGTTTGCAGGAACAATCTTGGCAATGAATACCCAAATGACCCGAGGTTTCCCTAGTGACATTATATCGATGTTCTTTTGATCTCTCATTGATGCACTTGCCGGCTTAATCACAAGGGAGATTGTGACAAGGGAGATTGTGGAGGCCTACGAAATTGCAAAATTAGAGGAAAGGTGCGCGAGCAAGCCATCAGTGTCGCTATCTTAAAAATAGATACGATTCCTCGGTTTATCTTTGTAACCATTGCAGTATATGTTTTCACCATACCTTGCACACGTGTACGGTCCATCGAAATGCACCACTGAATGTTCTTTTTGGCTGTCGCGTTTGCTTCCGTTTGTACGGTATATATTTATCGATGCGTGCGAAAATAAAACCCTATAGTTGAAAGTGAAGCGCGCTCTCTGTATATCTGTTTCTTTCCACGTCTTCCTTGAGTCGCGCTTATACACTCTATCATGGATTCTAACCAACTAGCCCGCCAACGTGTTTCAAGCAAGAGTGGAAGCGGGAGAAGGACAGCCAGGCGCAAGCACTGCCAGAGGCGACAACTGCCCCTGAGAACGCGCCCCGCAAACGGGGAAGCGAGAGACACGGCTGAGAGTCATACAGCCACGCGACGCTGAGACGGAGGAGAGGAGTGCCGTGGATCACGCGCGAGGCGGCAAGGAGGGCCCGCCGCCTGCACCACGGCAGTGCCGCGACAGCGGGAGAAGGGACGGCGAGAGTGGAGTGGACGGTAGCGGCGTGATTCACCGCAATGGCGCTGCACGGAAGAAGGATGGATAAAGGCGAGACGATAAGCGAGAACACGTTATCCGGCTTTGGAGGTCGAGGGGAGAGCAAGACTCGCGCAGCGCGCGAGAGATGGCAGCAGGAGCGCGCACAGCTAGAGCAGCGCGTGACCTTGGTTACGACGCGGCCGACGGCGACGCGAAACGCGGAAACCGGCGCCAAAGAGCTGCGCTCAAAAAAATTACGATGTAAGGAACCTCGAACGCGATGACTGACGAAGCGCAAAAAAGAAGTATAAAGTAGGGAACACTGTCGCAATGACGGACGAAGCGCAAAAAAAATGCGAAGCAGGGGACAATGACGCAATGACGGACCGAAGTGCAAAATATATTACAATGTAGGGAACACGGGCGACATGAGGGATGAAGGGCAAAAATTAAAATTTGCAAAATAGGGAACATGGACGGACGGACGAAGCGCAACAACTTGCGCTATGTCAGTCTGCGTCCGCGTTGCCTTCATTCTAATCATTTTTGCCAGTGTAAGACTCAGTGCAACGTAATTATGAACGTGTACCAACTAGCTCGTTTCATTGCTTGCTCTTCATTTGGGCTAGTGAGCTTGAAAATCAACCGCACAGGCAAATAGAGAAGCAGGTAGTACACTAGGCACTGCAGTGGCGGTTAGAAATTAGTGGAAAGTAAGAGCTAAGTTCTAAGCTCTAATGTGAGACTTTCATCCTCGCCGAAGCGCTGTAGACTCAAGTGTTGATCCAGTTGCACATGTTGTGACAAGAAAAAAGAAAGAAGAAAAACTCAAGCGGAGTAACAGTAGCGACTTTTCAGAAATTTGCAGTGCTTCTGATACAGTCGGCAATGTGCATGTACTCTGCAGGCTACACGACCTGGATGTGACAGAATTATTGGCTGGATTGCAGATTTTTCTGTCACGTCGCAGCATTTTGTGCATGGCAAGCCAAAGCGCGGTGCACCTTTAGATTTCAAGCAAGGGGTGCCACAAGGAAATGTTTTAGACCAAATATTTTTCAATGCGCAGACTACGTGTTCTACCATCCTCATCTGTTCATATCTAAATCAATGCGGCTGACACCTGTTTGTGTGTATATAGGGCTCGAGCTGTGCTGAATTGCAGGTTCTACTTCAAGTGAGCACTGATATTACAACATACTTTTTGACTGTGAGCGGCATAGATATTTCGGGCGAGATATCTGCCGTGTTGCCTTCCACAAGAGGAGTAGTTAAACACTTGAGGCTCTTGAACCAGGCACTAGTGGCTGTTGTACGGTTTCACCGTCTTTCGGGAATAACAATGGACAAGACGCTTTCCTGGAACGCCCACACGTCACATGTTGAAGAGTATATGGAAACCGAAAACTCAACATACTACGATGCACCTCAATTACTATAAGGAACATCAGTTCTGAAGTATTCATGAAGTTTACACATCCCACTATTTCGTGAAGCGACAACATATTCCCTACATGTATATCACAATATTCGCGGTTTCTACGAAACATTACCCGGAACACGGTCGTGCAACGTATCACACAATGCGAGATCCGTGCAACGAATTAGGAAATCACTGCGCCTGCTGCGTAGACGGATTGCTTGGCCTGCCTTCATTGTATGTAGTAAGAACAACGCTGAAAAAAGTTTTTTTGAGAGCACTATTGATGGCGTTCTGCACATCCGTAAGCTGGAAGAGTCGCGAGATATCATTCCATGGTTTCCTAAATTCCAGCGAGCCGAAATGTAGACCGGTATATGTGCCCAGAAACTCTGGATGAGCAAGCCCATATAATGGTTGTATGCTCTGGACTTTTTCATAGCATATGGTTACTTTTTTTCAGGTAAGAGAACTTACATGATTTTGTGTCTTCCTTTGAGCGCTTTAACAAAATTGATGTGAAAATAGTGCTTTGAATTATATTTTGCTTTGTACAATCAGGTACGTCTCTCCGGTTAGAACTACGCAACCATTTTTCCTTTGGTTGTTTGTGCCCACCTTATGAACCAGTAAGTGTCCGGTGGCGGGGATAAAACTACCGCATCCGTGTCGGGCGTCCGACCCACTGGACAACTGCTGCGGTAACATGTGAACAAACGGAGCTTGCCCAAGTTAGCTATACAGCTACCTCTTTGTCTATAAATGGCTCATGAAAATTCTGCACACACATTACTTGACATCTTTATCGCCAGAAGAAAAGACAGATATAAGCTGAATATATGTCGCAAAATGTTTTGACGACAAAAACCACAGTGAAAGTTAAGATTACGAAGATCCAACGTCGTAAAACATTTCGATGCACCGTCATCCGTAGCTGTTTGTCCACTTTCATTGCGATAGCAATTATATGGACACTCCAGGCGTATTTCTTGCCGTCGCCGTGATGTTCTGTATAAAGTCGAAGGGCAATAACACCATCGCCGCGCCGCACGTCGAGTGCTCTATGTGCGAGTGAAAGCGCGCGAGGGAAGCTGGCGATCGCGGCTCAATCTGGCGCGCGCGAAGGTATAAAGCGGAGAGCAAACGCGCTGTCTTCGGTCGCGCAAAAGGCCGTGAGGGGAGAGGGGGAGGGAAGGGAGAAGGCGACTTAGACTCCGCAAACAAGTGCGTACTTTGCACGGCCGCGCACGGTCGCGCGCGCTGTATATCGAATGAGATCTGCAAACGGGTCCAACTTGTGCGCGCTGAGTTCTCGCCACCTTGCGCTGAAGCGGTAGACCACACGAAGGTCACTTCACTCGCTGCTGCTGCCGCACTTGCTCCCACCGGCGTTTCGACAGCGTGTCCGCGGTCATCGAGTGTAATGTGTTCACGTTTGCTTGTAAGCGCTGACCTCATGCTTGTTAATTCACTTAGTAAGCCAATGTTTCCAAGTTTATACAGCCGAAAAGAACTACTATCCTTCCTTCGTATAGCTCTCTACTAATTTGCTATCGCAATCGATGCTTCGCCTTTCGGCCGAAAGTGCGACTGTTTTTTGCAGTGACCTTTTATGGCTCATTACTGTGACTTGTTATGACCGCTTTCTTGCTATAACTTGATGTGGAGCTCGATGCCAAGCATAGAAACAGCTTCCACTCTTTAAACTGCTTTTGGGTGTTATATTGAAGTCATCTTTTAGGTGCCCCTTTGGGATCACTTCAAATATGACGATGCCAAAAATAACAGCCTCATGTCGGCTTCTACTGCAATCCTTTTGAGGCGATGAGACACTTGAACATTTCGTAGTAGTGCGAGCAACATGCATGTTGACTTATCTGTTTTTCTGCCTTTCACGTCTCACTATTATGACTGTGTGAGCAGTAAAAGTGTATCGTTGTTAGTATCTCTCTGTCCTGTTGCCTTCTTCACTTTCTTATGAATTGTGCGCTAAATAAGGCTTTTCCTTAACGAAAAGATGCCCCTCCCCTCCTTCCTCCCTTTACCTAATGTGACTTTTACCTAATGTCTTTTCGTCTCTCTCGTGTCCTCGTTTCCTAAACCAGCTGTCTTGATGTAATTAAAACTATTGCAGGACTTAGTGAGACAACAAATCACGACACATGAGCGCTCTAGTGTCGCGATTTCTTTTCTCGCTTATGCCCTCTCCCTTTGTCGCTTTGCGCAACAGCTTTAATTATATCACACCAACATGCCCATCGCGGTATTTCCCTTAATTACATTTCTGCTGTCCGGAATCATGAACCCTTACCAACGCAGCTTTTTATCGTTCTAAGTGCCACCACTTTGAACAAACGTGTTCTATCGCGACCAAAGTGCCGCCGCTTGACGGGCGGCAAGCCTTAGCCGGCCGTGAGGCTCCTTACCCCGTCGCGAATGCTTTCTCCAGAATGTCGCCGCGCATGCGCTTGGCAAGGCTCGTTGCCTGCACTCCGATCATGCGCCGACGGTTTTCCCGAGCCGTCATCGCCAGGGCGCCGCGCAACGCTCCAGGTCGCACCTCCCCCCCTGCGAGCTTTTGCTCTCAGTGCCCCCTCCTCGCCGCGCTCGTTTTGTTCCCTCTTTTTCTTGTCTGCATTCTTTAGGGCGACCTTTCGATCTCCAAACTCCTTTTGAGTGACGGGAAAATTGATGGACGCACCCTGGTAACCGAATATTTGTGCTCAAATCTGTGTCTTCTACAACGGGCCTGTCGGTAGCAGTTACCGCCTCATTTCCGACCTTTCCACTGCAACATGGCATGCGTAATGGTTTTAGAATTCCTTGTCACTGACATGAGATACCCAAAGGAATCTAAGAAAAATTTTCTTATACGCAATTAAATGACAATCAACAACGAAATTAAGAATGCGAGGTGAGTCGATACCTGCGAATGAACCAGATTTATTTCTTGTATTGCAGAGATAGAAAATATGAAATGAAAGGCAGAGAGGTTATTCAGTGCAACTGTCCTGTTCGCTATATTCAACTAGGAGAGGGCGAAAGAGCAAACAAGATAAATATAAAAGAAGATATGAAAAGTACCAGTCTGCATAAACACGATGAAGACGCCTTGACGCCTTACATCGATTACAGTCTCTCGTGCAATGCCTATGCTTAAATCACGCAGATTCAACGCAATGTTAGAATCTAAATGACGCCAAGCTTGCTTGAGTTAGCGAGGTAGCAGCAGTAGAGGACGAGCATGGCCTCTTTGCTTGTAGCTGTTGACTCAGCGACGCACAAGTAAATAAATCTGTTGGCTGTTTGCGTCATGAGTACGAAGGCGATGTGTGATGCTTCGCGAAGAAAGAGCGTTAAGTGATGTATTATTATTATTATTATTATTATTATTATTTGTTTTGAACACATATATACATTTAACAGGAAAGGGAAAGCGAGGAGCAAGCTGGCAACTGCCACCGGAAGGGGCACAACACCTGCCTACTCTTCAGAAGGGAGGCGACAGCAACACAGAAATGGAAGCTAGGAACGAGGGGAGGAAAAGGGAAAGAAAGATCAACAGGACAAATGTAAAAGAATGAAGTAAAACACACAGTACATATCACATACAGTAGGGCCGGTCACTACGCACAAAGACGCATACCTGACTACATTTAAGGCTTCATGCCCCTTGTGTCACAGTGGCACATTATTTCTAAATGATTGCCTTTCCGCCATCTTCAGTGTGGTCGTCATTCCTTCGTCGTCATGCGTGGGATGGGTGTAACCGAGTGCCGCTAGTTTATGTTGAGCGAGACGTTTTCCGGTGAAAAGGTGTCAAACTTGGTTGTGTGCTCTGTGTATTTGCATATTGTCGCTAAACAAGAACAGCTTTCTGCACGAACAGTGAAGAAAGCTTCGCTTATTCCCACAGCGCATGGGATCTGCATGTTTTCTTTCTCATTTCGTCCCTATATAAATGTGGCCGCCGCCGTCGGAAATGAGGCCTAGGACTTGACGCTCACAACGCCATAGAAACTGAGCCTAGACTAGACAGCTGCATCATAACGGAGGCGAGAAGTGACCCGCCGCGCAAGCTGATGCTTTTGTCAACACTGACCACAGCACAATGCAGTAGCAGCCAGAAAGCGGCACATTATGTTTGTCAATAGTACCCACAGAAAAGTCTCGATGAAACAGCAACGCTGCCTTGACTATGTAATAAGCGTCGATGTTCTAGTTCAACGACGACGAACCACTCCGTCGCTTGTACGTGCGTGCCGCTCGTTCGCAACGTTTCGCAAACGCCTCCCTTTCTTATTGGCCAACGTGTGCCGCATGCGCACCCAGCCACCGTCGCTCGCTGGCACCGCCGGCGTTCACCGAGGCGGTGCGGCAAAGCCAGCCACACAGTGCCGACTGCCGAGGAGCGCGAACAAGCCCCGAGCCGATGCAAGGACGAGTGCCCAGGAGTATTCAGAAAGGCACGCCCTAAACCTCTTAACAAATTTTGTTGGATCCCGGAAATTGTCTCGGCGTACTAATTTTCTAAATATTTTGTTTACCTTTTAATGAGCCTTGCAGGGGGCACACCGCAACACTGAGCACAGGTCTGCTGTTAAGACAGTTCCAGTGTGAACATTTTGAGCAGTGAGCGCTTGCGCACGTATTTCGGCCTCTGTGTGCGTGCGTGTGCGCGCCCGCAGAACATTGTAAACAGCCGGGCCCTCATTGGCGTCGCGATTGTTCGTCTCGGCTGCGGGACGTCGTGGGTTCGAAACCATGCTGCCGCCGGTCGCCCACCGCTTACCCAAATGGGCACAGACGGCCGCCAGCTCGACGCTCGGCTTTCTTTAGGAGTGAACTGTCCCGTGGAAAGAGCATGCAAATTTTGTCAAACGCAGTGGGCAAAACGAAATACCGCAATAGAAGGGTCTGGGCAGCTCCCACGGGCGGCAATTTCCTTTATGTGGCATCTCAAAGCACCTATGAGGTACGACGCTGTCGCAGTGGGATGGAACACCACTTTTCAAGCATTGAGGTCGCGCAATTACCGAGCACCAGACCATGCGAAGCGTGCTTGTACTTATTAATGCGTAAGCATTCTTTGGCGACTACCCAAAACGCGTAATTTACGAATACATTTAATCTTTATAATAGTCTAAATGTAGGTGATTAGTAGCTTTACAAGCGAGAAAGAACGATTTAATTC
Organism: Dermacentor andersoni; assembly: GCF_023375885.2. Lineage (NCBI taxonomy): Eukaryota > Metazoa > Arthropoda > Arachnida > Ixodida > Ixodidae > Dermacentor > Dermacentor andersoni. The sequence continues at coordinate 8,949,294 of NC_092817.1, read as the reverse complement.
AAAAGAGAAAAACAAATTGATCCGAAAGGATACCCATAGGTATGCATAGGGCTCCATAGAAAATGCATGGGGTGCTTACAGTAGGGGTGGGCCAACTTAAAATTTGGGAATGGTCTAACTTAAGATTTGTAGATGAGTCAATTTGAGATTTGGGGGTGGGAAAACTTAATTTGGAGGTATGCTTATGCATGCTTAGACAACGCCAGTTGAGTTTCCGCATTCTTCTTTTTTTTTTTTTTTACCGGTGGGCTTTCGGTGTCAGTTCTCGTCTGCCTCACGCCGCCACCGCAACTGCACTGCATCAATGCCGTTCATGGTTGGACAAAAGGAGCCCACAAATCATGCCGAGAAATCTCAGTATGACCTGCTTTCAAGTTGCGCAACCACACAAGTCGCCGATCACAAGGCTGGGCGACATCTCTAGTTTAAGATATGATGGGATTTGGGCGGCATCGGCATTCGAACCCAGCACCTCCCACATAAGAGGACTACCACTAGGTCATCGCAGACAAGAAGGCTCGTATTTTTATGGTGGCTGGGCCCTGAGATCGTTAACGTTAGGGTTACGATACTTCTTAAAGCGAAATTGTGAGCGCAGCTCTATACGTGTTTTCCATCTGGCAATATGTTGGCTCGCGCGGACAATCTGCATCTGGCGCACGTTCCAAACGGAGCGAAGTGTGGCGCGACTGCCTCGCTTATCGGGCAATCGCGAGAGGCAGCGCGTGGCTGACCGGTGGGCACGATTCACAGGAGCCGCAGACGGACCTCCATTCATGCAGCGTTTCGGTTAACAGGCGACGCGTAGAGTGCCTCGATGCGCGCACCCCCGCGAACGGAACGCAGACGAGCGAGCGCATCGAGGCACCCTAACGACGCGCGCTAATCTGGCGCCATCTCGTAGCCATCGTCGCCGTAGTCCGTCTTGCGCGACATTGCGCTTTTCTTCTCGTGCTTTCGCCATACCCTCCTCCTCCACTTTTCTCCTGGCGCGCTTTTTGATCTCGCCCTCTTTCATCGCCCGCTGCGATCCGCGTTCGCTCTCGTATTTCTTTGTGCTCATTCGCTCGGTTGATGTGCTTGATGCGGACGCGTCCGCGCCGGCTCCCGCTTTCTCGCCAATTTAAATGTGCCTTTTGCCCAGTTTTGTGCCTTTTCTACTCGGAATCGGATTCTTGAAGTTCTTCTCTACCTAGGGAGATCCCATTTCGGCAAGTGTGTGACCTCTGGACCTTTTACGAGTGATTTCATTTCTCGCCGCCCCGCCTCGGGCTCTAAGCCTAACGGCGAGTACGGCCGCCGCCATTAACGCCCGTCTCGACTCCGACCAAGCCGCCGCCGATCCCAGACCTCCCCGCGCCCACCCCGGCTGCGGGGGCCTCCTGCGATCACTACAAACGAGCCTTCCACCCAAGAACGACCCTACAGCGATGGCATACGAAGTCAATGGCCAAGACATGAGCCCGGAAGACTTCACCGCAGACGCCGGGTGGACTATCGTGGCGCCGCGCCCGTCAGTAATCAAGACTGCGTTGAGCCAGTCCAACCTCGTAAACCACCAGCGAAAGGGAGGGAATACGAACGCAACCGTCTCAACAGCGAGAAACTCCTTGATCAAAGCAAGCAGGATGCCCGCGCTGCCCCAAGTCGTGATTCGCATACGTGGCGGTATCAACATAGCCAAGGTAGGCCAACTTACGGTCACCAAAGCAATTTGCATGGCTGCTTGCATTGAACCTAACGAGCGAAGCGAGGACACGATATGCCCCAATTTGAAGCAGAACATTATGGTGGTCAGCACACCGTCCGAAGCGAACGCAGCAAAATACCTCAGGATCCGCAGCATTTCCATAGGAGAGCAAACGTTTGAAACCACTGCATATAGGACGGCGCCGCACGAAACGTGCAAAGGCGTTATAAGAGGGGTTCCGCTCGATGAGACGCATGACTCCATAAACCGCAAGATCGTCAACCCACGTAACCCGCTCGCTCTGGCGGCAAAGAAAATCAAGGAAACTGGCACGGTCATCATTGCCTTCGACGGCTTTCGAGTCCCGAACTATGTCAGATACGACAATGCCCTGATCAAGTGTTCTCTTTACCGCAAGCAGATCGCCATGTGTGCGGCAGACTCGGCCATCGTGCGGACGTATGCCCCTCGCCCGACGACGCAATTTGCAAAGGCTGTGTACTAGCTAATCCTAACGTAGATCAAGTGTGCACCTCAATCAAGTGTGCGCTCTGCGAGGGAAATCACGTCACGGCAAGCAAGGAATGCACGAACCGCTTCCAACTCCCTTACGTCGTCCGAAGAAGACGAGTGGAAAGAAGAATCGCAGCAAACGTAAGCAAAAGCACCACGAGATCAGGACCAATCGCCCTGAGTCAGCGCGACTTCCCGCCGCTCAAGAACGCCGAGTGTTGCGCCATCAACGACAACGTGGCCGCCAACGCAGATGCTCGCTTGTCCGGCGAGCGGGGCCGCTCGAGATCGAGGAACCGCGGTCGCCTGTCGTCACGATCGCGAGGACGCTCCAGGAACCCGAGCCAGAGATCCTCGTCAAGGATACGATTCGCCCCCAGCCCACGAGTTGGCGGTGATGACCGGTTGACGTAGGCCCAACGAGTTCAGCAGCACCAACAACAGGAGCGACAAGAACAGCAGCAGCAACAGCAGGCCGCCAGCCAGGTGAGTCCGATGGCACGGCCAGAGCAGGTAGAAATAGGAAATACGATTAAAAGACTAGAACACGTAAACAAAGAGTTAAGGCAAACAATCACACAACTCGTCGAGGAAATCAGACAACTCAAAACGCCACCACCCTCCGACTCTAATCAAACCGAAGCCACATCAGAACCCATGGTAGTAGAAGTACCGGTCGCGGAATCCACGCGCAATTCGTATAAGAGAAAAGCCGTGACCAACACACATCCATCGAGCACGGACAGCGACATTAAGGAAATCAAGGAACTACTCGGCGGGCTTGCAACTACCGTCGCGTCACTGAAGGAAGGGCAAGACAAACTTGCGATGACTGTAGGGACCCTCAATGAAAGTTACGACAGTATAACGCTACAAATCAACTACATGATGGAGACGATCAACATCCATGGTGCAAGGCTCAACACGCTAGAAATGGCATACCACCCGTCTGTGACGTCACAGTCTACTATCACCAAGCTATCTCGGGCGTTGTCGCTCGACAGACAAAGCAACAACGGGGCCTCACAAAGGCCACCCGACGCCAACAACAAAGATGGCTGTGCAAACTGAAACGTTTCGCCTTCGGCAATGGAATTTTAGGGGCTACGTCCGCAAAAAGGCGCCCCTGCAACAATACATTCGAGCCAAGAAGGACAAACCCCAAGTCATTCTCCTACAAGAGACAAATACCGCTACACCCTCGCTATCCGGCTATGACGTGACCGCAACGACACCGCAACACAAATGTAGAGGTATCGCCACGTTGGTCAGCAACAAGCTAGCCCACACGACACACAAAATTAATCACGACCGCAGCAATTGCGAATTCATTCTCACGGAAGTCTTCCCTAGAGCCAAGAACGCCAAGAGCATATTCATCCTAAACGTTTACAGCAGCCCCAAGCACAGATCACAAAAATTTAGGCAAATACTCCAGCTCGCCCGCAACCGCGCCAGCGACAACCCCATGACCGTGGCCGGGGACTTCAACGCCCCTAACACGGCCTGGGGATACGTCGCCAGCAGAGCCAAGGGCAAGGACTTATTAAACGACGCCGATGAGCTTGACCTAACGCTCATCACAAAGTCCGAATACCCCACAAGAACGGGCAACTCGGTCAACCGCGACACAACGCCAGATCTCACTTTCGTCCGCAACGTTCCAAACTATCAGTGGAACAACCTCTTCGAGAATCTGGGCAGCGATCATCACATTGTTGAGACAACTATTGACACCCCATCCAGAGAACCAAGAAAAATGACTTACGTCGACTGGGACAAGTTCCGCGAGTTCAGACACGAACGCCGAACAGGCAAAGAATCAATGGAACAATGGACGTCGCAACTAAAGCCGACATTAAGGCAGCCACGAAGGAAATAGAGACAGACCTCCCCGTTCAAAGCATGGACAGCCGACTGGCTCACATGCTAGAAGCCAAACAATCGCTCACCAGGAGACGGAAAGAACAAAGACACAATCGACGGCTGAGAAAAAGAATTTCTTGCCTCAACCGGCTGATTGCAGAATATTGCACGCAACTATCTAACGAGCAATGGAACGAGGTGTGCGCCGCCGCGGACGGCCGCATCAACAGCGGGACGACGTGGCACCTGCTCAAACATCTTTTAGACAGAACCAGAACCAAAAAGGACCAGGGTCGTACGCTGAACAGGATCATGCACGAGGAACTCAAAATTACCACGGAAAATGAGCTCATTGACCGTCTCACCGACAAGTACATCCCGCTGGCCAAAAATGCTAGAGGCACGACCGCCGAAGCATATCGCGGCAAAGCCAACCCAGAGCTAGATCGGGACTTCTCAACCGAAGAGATACGCACGGCGCTTCAGAACCTAAACAGCAAGTCAGCGCCGGGGCCGGACGGCGTAACAAGACACTTAGAAACCTCGACGAAACCTCAATCGAAACCCTCACAGAGGAAATCCACAAAATCTGGAGGAACGGAGCACTACCCGAAGAATGGAAAACGGCCCTCATCATGCTCATCCCAAAGCCTGGCAAGGCGCCCAACATCAATAACCTCAGGCCTATCTCGCTGACGTCTTGCGTCGGCAAGGTAGCCGAGCACGCGGTCCTAAACAGGTTCTCGAAACATCTCCAAGAAAAATATATCTACCCCGCAGCAATGATCGGCTTTAGACCCGGGCTATCCACCCAAGACGCCATGAAGCTCCTCAAGCATGAGATCATTGATGCAGACACGAGAGACGCGAGAGTAATCCTAGGGCTAGACCTCGAAAAGGCATTCGATAATTTATCACATGACTACATACTCGACACGACCTCCAACCTCGACCTCGGCACGAGACTCTACGCTCATATAAAATCGTTCCTGAGCGGCAGAACGGCCACCTTCCGTCTAGGGGAAATCAAGTCCCAGAAATACAAACTCGGCGGCAAGGGCACCCCGCAAGGTTCTGTCATCTCTCCGACGCTTTTTAACCTTGCGCTGGCCGGCCTAGGCAAGATATTGGATCAAATCGAGAACGTCAAATACACGATATACGCAGATGACGTAGCGCTCTGGGTCCCCGGAGGTAGCCTGGGATCAATTGAAAGCGCTCTGCAGCAAGCGATCGACGCGATCGAGGAATACCTCGCTCCCACGGGCCTGCGATGTTCGCCTGCGAAGTCGGAGCTCCTCGTCTACAAACCATCGAGAAGCGGTCCCAAGCCAAAGAAGGAAATCAGAGACACACACTCCATTACTCTCAGAACAAAAGGTAGAGGAACCATTGCACACGTAAGCAAAATCAGAGTCCTTGGGATTCTCATTGAGAGGAACGGCTCAAACGCCGCGACAGTAGAGAAGATCGTGACAAAGTCGAATAATGCCTTGAATCTCATACGACGCGTAGCAAACAGACAACACGGCCTTAAGGAAGAAAATCTCCTCAAGCTAACACACGCCTTTGCGCTATGCCACTTCACCTACGAGGCGGCCATGCACAGATGGAAGGTAGCGGAGAAGAACAAACTCAATGTACAACTGAGGAAGCTAGTCAAACTAGCGCTGGGCATCCCCAAGGACACCGAGACAGAGCTCCTGCTGCAATTGGGAGTACACAATACACTTGAAGAAATCGCCGAAGCTCAAGAACGGGCTCAATGGACAAGACACTCTGGAACCAAACCGGGTAGAGAAATCCTAGCCAAACTAGGTCATGACACCACAGTAATGGAGAATCTATATCAAAGCGTTCTGACTGACACACGCAACTCCTACACGGTTCTCCCACTCCCGCGTAACATGAACCCCGCGCACCATCATCCCAGAAGGCTGGCACGCGGATCGTTCTTCCTGCGCGAAATACGTGATAAGAAGATCCTAGCCTGTTTCGTAGACGCGGCACAGTACCCGACCAGGAAGGCCTTCGTTGCCACCACGATCAATAAGCAAGGTCAAGTCACAAACGCTCTCACAGTCAAGACCCACAAGTCCGAGATAGCAGAACAGGTCGCCATCGCACTCGCGCTCACAGACCCGACCACCACCCACGTCTACAGCGATTCACGCTCGGCCGTCAAAGCCTTTCAGAAAGGAGCAGTTGCAAGCCAAGCACTACAAATACTCAATAGATCCGCACCGCTGCAGCATCACACCATCTGCTGGTTCCCGGCACACCTCAGAGAGATCGAGGACGCCCCTCGCAGTCTCAATGAGATGGCTCACAGGAGCACGCGAGACCTAACCCTCCGCGACGCCACCTACTCTGGTCGTGACCATCCCAGCGAGAATCGGGACCCTCCCTCCACATACAACGAGATCACAAAGCACTTCTATCCTATTTAGACCGCAGAATATACAGCACACCTCACAATAAGCTCACCAGGCCTCAAGCCCTCACGTTCAGAATGCTTCAAACACGTACCCCACGCAGAACAGACTACATCACCACATGCATGCCCTATACAAAATATCATATTGTGAAAATTGCCATAGCACACTAGACGTACATCACTTGCTCTGGCCGTGTGGTCGGACCCACGCAAACAAGGATCAAGACTCCGCCAGGCTACAAGAAGCATTACGCAGCACGGACCAGGCGGAGGAGCTCTGGGCTGTCCAGCGAGCCCACGATGCGGCCAGGGAGTTACAACTCCCGGTCCCAACGTGGGAGTAGCCCGCTCTATAGGACCTTGCGCCCCATAGCTCGCAGGACCTTTCATTAAAGTTATTCCATCCATCCATTCGCTCGGTTACGAAGTACGACGAAGACGCTCGTCGCAAGAGCGGGTGCCCAGGATCTGCGCTCTAATAATTGTGCAGATCCGACCCACATTTCGGAATCTGAGAAGCGGAGCTTCCGTTAAGCGTGTAAATCAATGCCGAGCAACTGATTACATTCTGCAGAGCGTTTTGAATCTTAGCAATTTTCTGTCTGTCAGGGAAGTCGGTCAAGGCGCCAAAACTCCCACCACAAGACCGACCGCGCGTTATATTGTCTCCGGGACTGCCGCATTTGCTATAAAACTGTATCCAAGGTCGGCGCGCCGACTATAGTACGGGTCGATCCTGGGGATAGTGCGACAGTAAACTGCACTTTACTGGGCGAGTTATTGACTGAGAAGATGCACTAAACGCCAAACTCAGGAAAGTAGGCATAGAAAGGTTCGCTCAAATGAATGATTTGTGCTCTTGATGACGTATATTTGTTGCAGTGAGGAAATATATAGGTATCATTCGATTTATCACTGAGTAATTCAGTAGACCAGCATAAAGGACAGCTGTAAGAATGGTAATGAAGACGACAGTGCTGTCCTTCGTGTGAGCTACCCGGCCAGGCAACGCGGCCAGGGAAGTCCGGGAGGACTCGCAAAAGATAGCGTCGCTTCAGAAACGCGCCCGTCGTGGCGTCACACTGACTGACGGACGCCGAAACACGGTACCTTGAAGGCGGTGAGTATGGGGTCCTCGCTGGTGAGCGACATCCAGGCTGGCGAGGCGAGCGCCCGGAAGGCGTGTATGCGCCGCAGCGAGTGACGCAGCGAGTCCCGCCGGGTGTCCTCGCAGCATCGGCGGCACGAGCAGGACAGCGCGTGCGGCCGCTCGATGCCAGCGCCCCGGGACAGCAGCAGCTGCAGGATCTCGAACTGGTTGCAGTGCGCGGCCAGGATGACCGGCGAGATGTCGGCCGAGTAGTCGGAGCTCTCCTGCGCCTGGCTCCGCGCCCAGCCGCTGGCGAGCATCTCGGCCGTGATGCTGGGGTGGTCGATCAGCATCTCCACGATTTTGTACACGCCTGCAGCGAAGGACGTCGGGCTCTACTACCTATAGGGTCGCACCGAGTCGTCGCCCAGCGAAGCTCGATTCGCGTGGTTTGGCTCGAATCGCTCATTACGTGCGCTGCTTGGTGGACACGAGGCTGAAAGAAGAGCCTCGATTGTCTCCTAAACAACGATTACGGCGGTTCCCTGCGAACGTTGCGATTTGGCTTCTGTGGGAGGGTCTTGCTCGCAATCTCTGACAAATATCCGGGTCGAGAGCGCCGACCACAAAGCCGATGAGTAAAGGTTTTTGGATCAGCAACAAAACCGCCGCGTGGAATCTGCTTGGTTGATTGTTCCTCAATGATATGGCGCAACCCACACTGGGCGATTGATCGTGAATCAGGCGATATGAGGGTTTAGATTAAAAATTCAGGAAATAAACTAAAGGTAGATTAGTAACTGAAGATTGTGATATTACATATTAACTGTTACAGATATGAAGTCTGTATAATTACATATTACATTAAATGAATGTGAACAAGAAGAAAAGAAAATTAACTTTTAGCATGCAATTGATTTTGTATAGCCTCGAAAATTGCAGATGGCATCAGAAACGTTCCTCTGGTTAAAGCACAGTTCGGTAGCACCAAAGGGAAGTACCACCGGAATAGTCAAGCTCGAGCCAAGATTTTGAAGTGTCCGTTCAAAAAGCTTTCCCATTGAATTTGTCGTTTTTCAGTGGAGCACCATATATATTTTTGCAAGAAAAATCTAGATGCGGGAAATCAGAGGCAAATAATGAAGTTTTTGCAATGGTATTTGCAGTAGCAAATTTTCCGAATCGCACCACTGAAACGAGCGCCGAAGTTGGTAAAATAGGGATAGCTGGAGTATCAGAGGATGCTACTGCGAGCGCACCAGCATAACAATTTCAGGCTAAACGTTTGTGACCTGGCAACCACATAAAACGAACGATGCGTAAATATCTCAGGACGACATAATATAACGATTTTAAGGCAACTGATAAATTGGGTCTGGTAAGCGAATAAATAACAGAGAATTGGTTAGAATGAACTCAATTTACGTAAATTTAGCACAACTGCCAATAACACAGTCTAAAATATAGGCCTTTAGTCAGGTAGGTGAAAGGAAGAATATAAAGTCAGAGATTGTGGTATAATGTCTACACCTGCCTCCTCTTCCCAGACGGAACCAGCAGTCGCTTTCACGGTTTTGATTTATATGTGCGGAAGGTGATCACCCAAAACATCAGTTAGGTATTAATAGGGCAAATGTTTAGCACTATTCGGAAAGATGTCACTAGATTGAATATTAGCGACTGGAACAGAGCTGCCAAATAAGGCTACCTCACGGAGGTCAGCTTGCAATGGGCCCAAGACTGTTTGCATAAGAACGATATGTGGGTAACGTAAGCGAAAGCGCTAATGGTGGTAAAAAATGATGCGGATCGACTCTACAATAAAATACATATTGTGACCTCCTGTGTGGCGATGCATAGATATCCAGGAATGTTCTGTCCTGAAAAGGACACAGAACCACTTTAGAAAAGAAGGCTGGGACGCTTCTCCATATAAGATAGTGTTTGTGCCAAATTTAGGTAGCCCAAAATATAAACTTAATGACTGCTTTGAGAAGTAGAGTCCGAATTTGTAAGAAGGTCCGCCAGAGAAGAAAACGCAGCCGAACTTTAATTTCCGGCGAACATAGGAGGGATGACGAGGAGGAAAGAAAGGAGAGAAGGCAGGGATGTTAACCAGAAATGCGTCTGGTTGGCTACGCCACTCTGAGGGATGGAAAAGAGGAAATAGAAAGATGAGATAGAGAGATGGAGGGGAGGGAGGAAAGTCGTGGTGAGCTCGCTCACGCCCACGGAGGGCCTGAATAAACCGAAGGCGTTAACATTGGCGAGTCACCCTCAAGAAAGACAAAAGTGCCGTCAACATAGATACAGTAAATGATAACGAGGACATCCCGGTGACTTTTGTTAAGTTTACGCAGCATTCCCATTGGATGTGCGTGTTCCCTTACATGTAATATACGCTATGAGCGCAGTCGAGTTAACATTTTCGGTGTATATAACAACGAAAATGTCAAGGGACCCTGAAGCTCCTTTTGAACGTAGTAAGGAAACACTGCCGATCTGCCAACGAGGCTACTGTAAACATGTGGGTAAAATATTATTGCACTGCATACAGAAGAGAATTTACAATCTCGAGTCGAAAGCAGTGAAAAATATCTTGCTCTCGCTTCCGCATTGTCGTCATGCCGCATCATTGCAAGCAGATGAACTTACAGCAGCTATTGTCTGATTTAGTGACCGCCGAGAACATTCTCAGTAATACAATTATTGCTCATTTGAGTTAAAAAGTGAAAAATATGCATGTGTGTGATCTCAGAAAGTCTGAACAAGAATGCAGAAACTCCACTGGAGTTGTCTTAGTATGCGTAAGCATATTCCCAAATTTCCGTTGGCCTACCCCCAAATTTAGGTTGGCGCACATCCCAATTCAGTTGGCCCCCTCCCAAATTTCAGTTGGCCCATCTCCAAATTTCCGCTGGCCCACCTCCAAATTTCAACTTGACCCAACCCCATGTTTCAGTTGGCCTACCCCTACTATAATATTTCCCATGCATTTTTTATGGAGCCCTATGTATCCCTTTTGTGCATTCTCTCGGATCATTTCTTTTCTTTTTTGGATAAAATTATTCCTTGTCGTTAATAAAGCTACCAATCATCTACATTTTGACTATTACAACGATTAAATGTTTCCACTTCACAAATTAAGCATTTTTGAACAGATGCAAGCCATTACGCTTCTCGCATGACTTTTTGCGTGACGGAGCTGGGGTAGTCGCCAAAGAAAACCGTTTCATCTTTGCACTGCCGGTCTTTGCACTGCGCGTTGTTGCGTCTCCTGCGCGTGGCGGCCGAGATGAAAAGCGTAGCGTAGATACCACGGCCGCCACGGGGTGCCGCCACTATCACTCTCGCATAAAACCCCTTAAACTTCGTAAAGTAGTGCCACGCTTTGAAGAATGCCACCTCCTCCTCGCGCGCTCTGGCCGAGGCCGCGTCGCTATTGGCCTAATAGCATCACGTGTGCCCTCGCGCCGTGCATCAGCGCCATTTTTCTCGAGAAGCACCTACGGAGTGGCGAGGAGCTCATGTTGGCGCCGTCGCTACGCTCGAGCAGTGTAGGCGGCGCCACGGGCGAGGAGGGAGCGTGAAAGAGAGGAGAAACGAGGAGGAGTGAAGGCGGAAGAAGAGAGTGTCACTACTTCGCGAAGTTTAAGGGGTTTTACTCTCGCAGTCATCCCGTCTCAGACTAGAGCTTCGTTATAGTAAAGTGTGCGCCACAGCGAACAATTCTGATGAGAAGGGAACATGAACAAATGATGTTGTAAGCGGAGGTATATCGAACGTACAAGAAACGTCGCATGACAAGGCATAATTGTTTTGAACATTCACGATGTCTATAACACGCTCAAAACAAGAACACGCAGGTTCTTCAGTCTATTTGTACAAGACAGAAATTCGTTGTATAGACAGCTTCACGTTCCCTCATTTTTTGGCGGTACAGACCACGTTCAATTGTTACAGGTCATTTGCGCACAGCGAAGGAGGCACCCGGCATGGCGGCCAAGAGGACGGTCGGCAAGGCGCTCCTGTTGTTTATCCGCCATCTTGGTTCTAGCCACTCCCTGTGTACTATATATGAATACATTTTCTCTTATTTTTGCCTACTCGTTATCCGCTCATTATTCCGTCACAATATTTTGCAGGCTGTCTTTATGCTTCACACGCTTGCCTCAGCACAGAGTTTGTCATTAGCTGATATATCCTTTATTTATTATTAACTTTTGTTTTTCGTTAAATAATTTGTTCGCAAGTCTGTGGTTGTCTTTATCTGCAGTTACTGAAGTTTACTAGCTATATTAGTGGTATAGCAACGCGCTGAGTTTCCTTGCAACTCAAGCCGGCGAAATACTGATCCTTGTCGCATCTGTGATCCGCGTCCCCGTGCTGTCTCTGTTCGGGTGGCATAGCGGCGACGTTCTGGGGCAGCACGCCATGGTTTTCGCTCTGCAGTCTCTTCTGCTCTAGTGGTTCTTCTTAGAGCCATCTTAGACTACTGAAGAGGCTGCCGCGCTGTTGGTCTTATATTGAAACGAGGAAGCCGGGAACGAGTAATTGAGTATTTAATTTTCACAAGTTTGCATTGTTTGACGCAGGAGATATTTTCTGCGTTGTCTTCTTTTAGTAGCCTGTGTCCCCCTGTTGTTCACAGCGGTGCGATGGTGTAAAAGCTCATGCGCCATCTGATGACACGCAACTTTCTTTAGTAATGCTTACGCGAGAGAACCTACAAAGTATTCATACCCTAGCAAATCGTGTAGAGGTTGTCGAAAACAAAGTCGCCATCAAAATTAAGAACAAAGCTAGCCAGCCACAACAAATGGACACGACTACGCACCCTTCGGCGCCAATAAATTCCTCCCAAAACCATCATGGCTAACACGACACGGGATACTTTAGAATTTTGGCAGTGGGATTGCGCTAGCTACGCGAAACGCAAATCCTCGCTGCAACAGTACCTCAAAATTCAACCCCAAAGGCCGCACGTAATACTATTACAGGAAACCCTGTGCGAAACCCTTACGCTCTCAGGGTACTGCACCGTCTCAAAAAGAGGAGAGAACGCCAGGAGAGGCATCGCCACGCTCGTTAGTAGAAAATTCGCGCACATCGTTCACGACGTCCTACCAAAAAACAGTCGCATCGAGGCGATCCTAATCGAGCTCGTACCTAACCGATTCTTAAAACAAAGTGTTTTTGTACTAAACGTCTACAGTTCCCCCGCGCACTACAACCAATCCTTCCACGCGATCCTCACTAAAGCCACGTCCATTGGCAGAAACTCACCGCTCATTATCGCTGGTGACTTCAACGCCCCCCACACGTCGTGGGGTTACCCCACAATCAAGCCTAGCGGCAACAACCTCTCGCGCGCAATAGACGACCTGTCCCTCACCCTGGTAACGGACTACAGGTTCCCCACTAGATTGGGTACGTCGACGCAGCGCGATACTACGCCGGACCTCACGTTACTCCGAAATGTTGCAAACTACACATGGACGAACACGCAAGAGAACCTGGGCAGCGATCACTTCGTCATACGCACAGAAATACCGAACACGACGGCCCCACCCCGATCTTTCACCCTCACAGACTGGGATACCTTCAGTAAGTTACGGAAGGAAGATACGAATACGTATGACTCCTTCGCAGAACTCCTCTCTGCGATAAAGGGCGACGTAACCAGAGCCACGAAAACCATAGAGACGGAACTGGAAGTCCCAAGGGTTGACCCTCACCTCGCACACTTACTCGAGACCAAGGCTTCGATACTTGCGCGATGGAGAAAGCAACGTCTCAACAGACGCCTGCGCAAACGCATCGCGATCCTCAACCGAGACATAGACGAATACTGTACGGAGCTCACAAGACTCCAATGGCACGAACTCTGTTCGGCAGTCGACGGCCGCATGTGGACAGGAGGTAAGTGGAACCTCCTGAAACGCATGTTAGACGACAGCCAAACGAAGGATAATCAAAGTCACGCGCTAGACCGACTTCTACCCTCACATAAAGGGAAAGGGGGAACGGAAGAGTCCTTCCTGGAAGAAATTGCCAAACGGTACCTTCCGCTAGGCGTCGCTCACCCCAACGATTACCCGATCATAAAGTGCGAAACCACTCCCGAACTAGACGCTGCGTTCACGGAAGCAGAAGTCCGAGAGGCGTTACACAACCTAAACAGCAGGTCTGCTTCAGGACCCGACGGTGTAACCAACCGACTGTTGCGTAACTTAGACGACCAAGCCGTTACATTACTCACGAAAGACATCAACCACGTGTGGGAAACAGGAGAGGTACCAACGCAATGGCGCACTGCCACGGTGGTCCTCATCCCAAAACCCGGCAAACCACTTAACCTCGACAATTTACGACCCATCTCTCTTACGTCATGCGTGGGTAAAGTAGCCGAGCACGTAATTCAAAACCGAGTGTCACGCTACATTGAGGAACACGAACTCCTCCCACACAACATGATAGGGTTTCGACCCCACCTATCCACCCAAGACGTAATGTTACTCCTAAAGAGACAGATCTTCGACGTTAAAACAAGAGACGTTCGAGGCATCCTCGCCCGCGATCTCACGAAAGCATTCGATACCGTCTCGCACCGCTTCGTACTGGAGTCTGTGGCAGGCCTCGGCCTCGGCCAGAGATTCAGGAGTACGTACGCTCCTTCCTAAAAGACAGAGAAGCCCGACTGCGAGTCTCGCAACTTAAGTCGGACCCCTACACGCTGGGCTCCGTCGGAACACCACAAGGCTCAGTCATCTCTCCATTACTATTTAATATAGTGATGAAGGGACTCGCAGGCAAACTACGACACATCCCAAACGTAAACTGCACTCTATACGCAGATGACATTACCATCTGGAGCCCGGGAAGCTCCCTGGGAGACATGGAGCAGGCATTACAGTCTGCCCTAGATGCCACGGAAGAGTACCTATTAAACACAGGAATGAAACTATCCTCAAAGAAATCGGAACTATTACTATTTCGCAAGTCTTGCCAAGGAGTCCGCTACCTAACACCTCTAGACGAACTTCCGCTCGCACTCAACACAAGAGACGGACAACAGATACCGCGAGTCAACCACATACGCATTCTTGGGCTCCTAATCGAATCCACCGGATACCACGGACACACGATCAAACACTTAACCGCCAAAAGCGAAAACATGATCAGACTCATACACAGAGTCTCGGGGCGCAGGAAGGGTCTCTGCGAAGATAACCTGCGCGTGTACCACGCGTTCCTTATGAGTCACATTAATTACGTCGCCTCTTCCCACAACTGGACGAAAATAGAAAAGACGAAGCTAAACACACTCATGTGCAAGAGCATCAAACAGGTCTTGGGAATTCCACAAAGAGCAAGTACAGCAAAGGTTGACCAGCTAGGCATGCACAACAACATCGACGAAGTGATCGAGGCTCAGACTATGGCGCAAATACTCCGCCTATCCTCGTCCAAAGCCGGTAGGCTAATCCTAAATGAAGCCAATGTCTCCCCTTCTCCCTATCTCGAGCACGCGGTTACCCTACCGAGCGAAATTAGAGACAAATACACAGTCTCACCGTTTCCCAGAAACGTCCACCCACAACACAACGTGGGTAGGCGCCGGGCCCGCGCCCGCGCGATCCTCGACCGCATCGACGTGGATCGTGAAGCCACCGCATTTGTGGACGCGGCCCAGTACGGCAGCACATCCACTTTCGCAATAGCGGTCGTGGACGGCAACGGAACGCTACGATCATCCGCATCGGTTAAAACGAGCACCAGCGCTAAAGCAGAACAAATAGCCGTAGACATCGCCACGGCAGACCCCACATTTACTTACGTCTACACGGGCTCGCGTGCCGCAATTCGGGCCTACGAATGCGGCAACGTATCTAAAGAAGCGGCGCGTATACTACTAGCTAGCTCAAAAGAGAGCAAAAGGTGCCTCTCCTGGTTCCCCGCTCACATGGGGAAAGACATTCACCCGCAAAAAGCTAACCTCGATGAAACGGCCCACGACCGCGCGCGAGAACTTGCCCGCCGCGACGGTCCCACGGCCTCCGAGGGGCTGGACATTCAGTTTAATGACCCGCTGCTCACTTACCAAGAAATCACCTCCCACTATCGGAAAGGTAGAAGCAAATTCCCGCTCCCACACGCCAAACTCGAACGCGCGCAGGCGGCCGCGTTTCGAATGCTACGAACGGACTCGTATCCGTCACGAGGCTATACTAAGTCACTATAACTCAGAAATTCCGGCAAATTGCCCAGACTGCCCAAAACTTTATTGCTCACTCTCGCACATGCTATGGAAATGTACCGCGCTACCAAAGGGCCCTCTCTCCAGTGAGCCCGAATGGGAAGAAGCCCTCAAAAGCCCGGACCTCCAACTCCAACTCAAGGCCGTCCAGAGGGCCCAAGAACTGGCGGAGCGTCACCACGTTCCCGTCCCGACTTGGGCGTCGCCTACGGTTTCTGCCGGAGGAGTTCCCCGCGTGGGATCTCCAACGGATTGAAACTCCTCAGGGCTTCAATAAAGTTCTTGACGGACGCGAGGATGATGATGATTTCTAATTACACTCCCTTTACATTTGGCTCACGACATATAGTCATCTAGTTTGGGTGAGCTAATCAGGTTTTACTACCTCTATATTGCAGTCAGGCATTTTGCATTTCTCTACTTTATCTTGCGATGCTACCTATGTCTGCAACTATCCTAGCTTCATCTACATATACTGTTATAGCTGGTACCGGTTGTCACGGGGACGGGGTTTCGGCGACCTTCAACAGCGTCGGCTTGGAGCTTGAACCAGATTGACCATCGGAGAGGGTCCGTCCGGCAGGGAAGACGAGATGACGTAAAAACAAATAGCAGAAGTTTAATGCATCATTACGGGTGAGCGGTGCGCTCCAAGACAACAGGTACAACAACGCTCAGTGTGCACGCATGGGCAGAGATGTCCACGTGGCATCTCGCTGGCCTTCTTATACGCTACACCATCCGGGCATTCTCTCTTGCTCCCTGGTAGAGGACCTTGTCGGCACACTGGTCAACCCACACAGAGGAATGCGGAGAAAAGCCACTCTCTGGCGTAGAGGTGGTGGACGGAGGACAGAGGAGAGTAGGTTTTGCGCTGGTGCATAATGCACACACCCGATGGGCAAGTCTTTCCATGTTGACGAGCTTGACAATTAGGCACGTCGTGTCTCAGGCGCCTGGCATTCGTTCCATTCATCGCCACACACAGTGAACCGTAACAGTAGCCTGCTTTTCCCACTTATGCTTTAAACGTGCCATCGTTATGTGCACCACTGACCAGCTAAGGTTCCCGTCAGATTTGAAGCATAGCGTTCTAAAGTCTCCTACTGTTCTGGCTCGTTGAAGATATTGGCGTATCATTACAATCGTGCTAAGTCTTCTCCAATTTTTTCTGCAGCAGACGCATGTCTCATCCTGTTGCGAATATTTGCTCTAGTATGTGTTTGTACTCGGGCAGCCAGCTCAGGCCTAAAAAAACAAACAGGGCACTGCTCTTTCTGTTGCCATTCCTTCTGATTTCTTGCTTGTCGTCTCAGTAAAACTGCACGGACCTTCTATTCTTTACATTAGGATTCCGGGTTGTCTACTAGTAATTCCAATTACCCTGTGCTTGGGTGCCAAACTTTCTTGACCTCCGCCTTCATTCCGTGCCCACTCTTTTGAGGTACAGATAATTGTGCCCTTAAGCCGCCCTTTTTTTTTTTTAGTCCAAGCTCCTCATTCTTTCTTTAAAACTAATTTTGCTTAGCGTTTCCCTGACTACAAAGGACGCCAGACACATGTCTCCCTGCACTGTCTCATTTGTGCTTTCACCATAGGCCCCCATTGGCAAACAGCCAATAGGCCCACCGACCTCTGGTTAACTTCGACTCGCGGCAAGATCGCCGACCTTATGCACAAAACGGAGTTTGAGCACGTTCCTTTACAAATTCCTCGCCTACACCTCATGTTTATTGTAGCGTCAAAGAGCTCCATGTTTACTTGCTACTGCCATTCCACTTCCATCTTATCTTTATTTTTTCCTGGTGGGGGTCTGAGCAGGTATTTCCTTTGTTTATTTCTATAGCTGATTGTTTATGTTGTTCAACTATAAGTCTGAATTGCTGTTGAATCGATACCCATGATTTATTCCTCGTTGTTTCACGAAACACCATATTTCCCAATTTCTTTGCGCTAAAATTAAGACCAAAACTATCAGCCACAGTTGCAGTGCCACGTATCGGGCACCGGTGAAGACGCTGCAAAGAGCCTGTTGTTCATGATGAAAATGAGGATGATGGGAACATTCTTTTTGAAATAGGGTTGTGACACGCGCCACCATGGCCATTATTTTAACGTTTCTAATGTATCTAAATTTTTAAATAGCCTTATGCGGTCTCGCTGCACAATTTATCAGGTTCCTGCGAAGGTGCCGCTGCAAGGCCGGACGTCAAGCCAGCAGCCAGATTTAGGCGAGTTGTTGGGGGGTATGAGAAAACGCTATCACATTAAAAATGTCACCAAAATGTTGCATTTCACGTGCTTACGAGTCAGCTATGTTTTATCTGTAGTATCACGCATCATCAGCGCATATATAAAACGAAACTCGTCTAGCGTACCGAAGTACTAGTTCCAAGTTAAAGCTATACTCTAGCAGATATGTAACTTCATGAAACCTACGGAAGCTGTATATAACGTAAGATTACAAATGGCAATGTTACTGAACGAACTAATACAGGTGAAACATATTAAGACATCACATTTTATGGGCCAGTTCCTGCAATGGAGCGTCGGCGTGACCGAGCGAACAAGCAGCAAAGGGTGAAAGAGCGAACGCGAAGCGCAGCGGGGGATGAAGGACGGCGATAACGAAGAGAGCGCGAGGAGTAAAGCGGAGGAGGGTGCAGCGGAAGCATGAGGAGGAAAGCGGAGAGTACGGAGAAAGAGTGAGGAGGAAAGTGAAGTGCCACAGGAGACGTGCTTCACGGCGGCGAGTAGGCATGCGGCCAGCACGTCCACCGATATAACGAGACAAAGCGGTGACCTTAGGACCCACTGCGCATGCGCTACTTCGTCTGCGCCGCCGCCTCTAGAGTATGCGCTCCACGCAAGCCACACGTTCTCATGTTCAAGCTTTCTTTCTGAACAATGCGACGCAATCAGTGGAAATGCTTCGTCTGCCGCTGCTGTTAAACGAGCTGTCTGAGCAGAGGTTCAGCGCCACCGCCGAGAGGACCGTGTCATTTAGAATCATATTATTTACCACAATATAACACGAATTCAAAAACTTCGACAGCAGCGCTCACAATTCGCATTAAAGAGTATCGTAATCGTCGGTGATTTTTGACAAGAGTGGTGAAATAATGCACTCTAATTCGAGGCTGCTGGTTTAAGTGAATTATTCATTATGCTCTTGCTTGCTCTGCAAAAAAAGCTGTTTTTGATATTTAGTCAAAGCCGTTATGAACGTTATGATAACAGACAACTGCGGTATAGTCTGGCTATTTAAATATGTTCTTGTGAGTAGCCACGCCATTGAAACAATTATGCAATTTTTCGTGTATGTAGACTGGCGAGCTGAGTACTGGAGACCAACGGCAGCCACAATCCTTTTCTTCTTCGCAGCTAGAGGCGTGCACGATGAAACCACGCCTACGTGCAGGTGTTCGACCAATGAAATATATTGGAGCAATTCCACCTCGCCGAACTGCGCTAGTTGGAATTAAAATTTTTTTGCCGATGACGTGGCCTCCAAATGTTGTTCGTGAGTGTACATCCGCATCTTTAACTCCATCGAGTAAGTTATTTGCCTAATATTGTTACGTGTAGCTGATGTACAAGTCTATTTACAATATATTTACGCGTAGACAAACGGTGGCAAGGATGGCGACGCTATATCAAGCGGTGGCCACGTCGTCTTCTTTCTCCTCAGTGCAGCCACACTGTGGCGGCTGTTCCGTAGCAATATCATCGAATGCCTATGTGTAGCCTTATCTGCAAATAAACGCGCATACTGACTTTTCTGTCGTGTGAAGTATTCAAATACGTATTATATACAAATAATTTGCATTGTTTTGTGGATACTTCTATACAGGTGTCTATACTATACTAAAGGGGTCACGAAAGGCGTTTCAAACTAATCACAAAATGGACTCGTTACTCGTTAATAAAGGACGTCGTCTCACGAACCTCATGCCGGAAGAATTCTCTCGAATTGAACTGTTAGGGGAGTTATCCCACCAATACCCGGCTTTCTCTTCTTTTTGTCTCTGCTAGAGCGCCGGAAGCTACACAGCGGAGAAACCAAGATCCCCCGGCCACAGAAGTTGAGTGTCGCTGGAGGCGGGCTTCACGGCGAAAGTAGAGTTACTGTATATGCTACCACAGCTACCTGTGGTAGCATATACAGTAACTCTAGGCGAAAGGGCTCGTCGCGTCACCCCGTGGCGGTGGACGACGCCACGCAGGACGCCATCTCGGAGGCCAGGCGCAGCTGACGCGCTGTGTCCGGATGAGAAGACTTTTCCGTCTTTTTGATAGAGCAGACGTATATTTTTTTTCATTTATTTAAATCAGAATTAGCAATTACTTGTGACTAAAAATGCTTTCGGGATCACGAATTAAGGCAATAGCTTTGGTGGGCCAGCTGCTTTCGATGACGCTGCATGACGCCATTTCGGAAGCGAGAGCAAGCAATCTTTGGCACGAGATTGTAAATTTTCTGCTGCATGCACTGCAGTAATATTTGGCTCGCATGTTCACAGCAGCCTTTGCGACCGATCGGCAGCGCTTTCTTGCTATGATCAAGAAGTGTCTCATGCCATTTTAAGTCTTGTTGACCGAACATCTGTGCACCTGAATGCCTGTGTCCGATGTCAAAAAGTGGATCACGTGCCACGTCAACCTACTGCGCAGCATCTTTTAGTTTTATGCCAGCATTCACGTTTTTCTTGGCTGAATGAAAACAGAATGGCTTAGTTTTATACACACTTCATTTGCGACCCTATTTATGCACGTGAATATAATCGTTATGTGCTTTTCTGGTGAGTCATCAATGAGAAAGTCGATCAGGCGCACACTTATTGCAGCTGTTGTTAGTCGCTGAGTAGCGACTTCATTGCATCGGTAATGCAGTAATTATACGCCGCCAATGTTAACGCAGCCAAAGTTGTTTCTTGCATTACTTCGCACACAGGGTTGCTAGACGGCACACTAAGTTCCAACAACAGCACCCTCCGCTGTACGCTGTACTTTTGTCTGACACTAGGCAGATGGAGAAGCCAATAAGTGCAAATGTACCTCTCAAGATTCCAATAGTTGTTTATGATGTGGTGACCGTGTTGAACTTATTTTCTCCCCATAATATAACAACAAAAACACTCATGGAATTCTTAGTTGGCAGGGCTGTTCGGCCATACTACTTGTGAACACATGACCTATTTAACATCTGTAATGGGCAATCCTTCCATGTTCCTGTGTGATTGGGATTTGCGTCACTGTGTCTTTCTTGAAGTCACAGCATGGCTTAGCCAAGCATCGCAGGCGTTGCACGCGCTGCCCGGGCCGGATGCAGCACGGCAGATCAGTTGCAGTCCATCTGCAAGGATTCTCATATACAGGGAAAATAGAGGGACCAGGGCTTCACTTTCCCAGAAGCGAATATGTACCAGTAGTGCCTGTGGTTAAAACAATTATTCTGGGGTTTGGCGTGCCAGAACCACGATCTGATTACGAGGCACGCCGTAGTGGGTCTCCGCATTTATTTTGAGCACTTGTGGCTCCGTAGCGTGCACCAAATGCGCGTTACACGAGCGGTATTGCATTGCGCCCCAATCGCGGTCGCCCCCCGAGCAGGGATCTCACGCGCAACTTCGTGCTTAGCCGCGCAACGCCCCACAGAACTACTACGGGGCGTCGGAGCAATTTGTAAAATCCCGGAATCCGGCCAAACTTTGCGAACGGCCTCTGCGGCCGCCACAGTTGATAGTCTTCTAATAGTTTTCAGCAGTAGCCATGGAAGCCTTGCAGACGAGAGTTACATCTTCAAAAAAATGCAGCATTAGATAAAGTTCGCGTTGAAAAATTGTCGCACTTGACTGCTGATAGCCTTCTTGATATGTGCGCACAGTAAATATTTGTATAGATATACCTTTTCGTTTCTTCTCGTTGAATGAGCACAGTCGGCATACGCGAACAAATAAATAATGAAGGAAGTGTTCGTTGAGCACCACTCGCGTTTCTTTTTTCTCGCCTATCACGTGACAAGCACTGCTCGGAACTGCGGTACCTTCTCGAATGGCCTGAAGCAGGGCGTCGCCGATGTGCACGTCCGGCTGGCGCAGCAGCAACTCGACGATCTCGACGTTCTCGTTGTCGACGGCGATCTGGATGGCGCTGCGGCCCAGGATGTTCGTGCAGTTGACGTTCACGGGCTCCGGTGGGGACAGACACCGGATCATGGTGTGGCGGTCGCCCCGCTCGGCAGCTTCCAGGAACGTCCGCTCCTGTGTCGAAGGGGGCGCACACGATGCGCAATAAGCGTGGTACGAAGCAAACGCTTCAATACATGCGATGCGCACTTCGCCAATTACTGAACATAACTGCCACCAGCGACACTGATTTGCATTCGCGCACACACGTACAGAAATATTACTGCTCAAATAGCGCACATTCGGTACTTAACATGAAGCTTCACATGCCCGCGCTTAATACGCCTGTTTCGTCACACTGCTTTTCTTGGTATTTGCATTCTTGTTTCTATTCGTCTCGTGCCATGTATAACGATTATCAATACCTACAATGAACAGAACTTCATCAACTCATTTTAATGCGATTAGCATTGTTTGGGAGCTTCACCCAGTTTGCGGTGTGTTAGTTTGTATCTAACCTCTTTCGCACCAACTTGGGTCACTGGGTCAGTGCCACTGGGTATGCGCCGCCACTGCAATGACGAAATAAAGTTATCTAAATTTATGCACCATCGGGCGGCATACAACGCGCGCCCTATCTTTTCAGACAATCTTGTCCGAATATAATTTAAGACACATCCACGCACGGACTTCGTGACGGCACCGCTAGATGGCGCAGCGTGTGCCAGGTCACAAGGCTAGGTGACTGTTTGTCACCGCCCCGTTGCAAAGGGGAGGCCATTAAATCATCATCCTCATCGGAAGTGCGATAGAGAAGCCCGGCCACATTACACGCCTCGTATGTCACGTGTTTGTGGCAATGCGGTATGCCGCTGCGTTGCTTCAATGCTAATCGCATTAACGTCGACCGCCATCCAGACACGGTTTCTGCGGGACTGTTCTTGTTGCGATTCGCACTCTTTAGGGACTCGGCCTATATTGCAGTACGTGTCTAACCGCTTTTACACACCTAGTGACTCAAGTTGTCCATTAGTTTAAGCCACGAGGTATGTGCTGGCTGCTGTCTTGCCGAGCAGACAACATGGGGCGCTGGGTATGTGCCCAAATGCAGTAATACGCCGTTAATATGTACTTGGGGAAGGTGGATCAGGTACGCCCCAAGCAATTTACTATTTAACGGGCAATGGCAGATGAGCGACTTTAGGCTTAACGGACAGAAAACGTGTTAATTCTCGCTCAAACCCACACGCAGACAATATTTGCGAGCAAGCAGCAAAAACATGTGATTTTCACTTGCCACCGTAGCGGCCCTGCAGCGACGACGGCATCCTCAAACTCAGCAAGGCCGCGAGCCAGTTCCTCCATCAGGACTCTCTTGTCTGCGACTTCCCTTATGGCAGTCAGCGCACTAAGCGTGTCGGATACGAAAGGGCCATCAACCCCGTCGTCATCCATGACGACGGCGTGGAAGCGCTAGAAGCTATGGGAGTAGGAAACGCGTCATGGCTACCATGTTTTGACGAAACTATCGGTGGCGACTGTAGTACGGGAAAGGTCCGTGCGCCACAATTTCGCTATTTATGATCTGCGCGCACGACATTTCGCCGATGCCACGCTTGTACACGCCGAAAATTGAAGTAAATACTAGGCAGTAACCGTTTCGCATGCGTAAAGCGACTACGGTTTAAGCGGTCAGCCAATGCATTAAGTTGAATGGGGACAGGGCGGGGGATTCATCGCGACTATAGTTAAACTGGAATCACATATAAGTGGGTACATATTAACGATATATTTCTGTAGACCACTTGCTACCATCTGCTGTCTGGCTTAGTAGATAACTAGGGTCACATACCGTATACGCCACTCGGTATGTGCTCGAAGAAACAACTACGGCAATGGGTACGTGGTAACGGTATGAGTCTATTCTTAGCCAATACCCCGGAATGGATGCGCCAAGATGACACGAGGGATCAACATCAGCAGCAGCAGCAGCAGCAGCAGCGCCGGCGGTGGCGGCGGCGGCAGCAAGCAACAGCCTATTTTTATGTCCACTGCACGACGAAGGCCTCTCCCTGTGATATGAAGTTACCTCTGCCTTGCACTATAGCTGATTGCACGAGCGGCTGCAAATTTACCAATTCAATCACCCAACCTAGTTTTCTGGCGTCCTCGACTGCGCTTTCCTTCACTGGACACCCATTCTGTAAGTCTAATGGTCCACCGGCTATCTACCATACGCATTACACGGCCTGCCCAGTCTCATCTTTTTCTCTTGACGTTAACTAGAATACTGGCTATCCCCATGAGCTCTTTGATTAACACCTCTCTCTTTCTTTCGTTCCATAGCTCTATGCGCGGTCCTTGACTTGCTCTCGAGCTTCTGTATTGACCTCCAAGTTTCTGCCCCGTATGTTAGCACCGGTAGAATGCAATGATAGTACACTTTTGTTTTCAACGACACGAGGGATATGCAGCCTTAAATATGAAAAAGCGATAGCACAGCATTCGCAACAGCCCGCGTCGACTGCGGCCGTTTGAAGGATAGCCATTGCAACGAAGTTGCAGCTAGTATACTAGAGATTGTGGTGGTCGCTGGCCGAACTTACGCTGAATCAACGTATCAGTTTGCGCCAACTACCTCAACAAAATACCATGTTTAGATATGCTGTGTCGTGATATTATTCGGTATCGTGGTTGGCAGCGAGATTGCCATTTCATGCTCCTGCTGCAGTGCTTAAAAGGTGTCGTGATTCATGGATGGCATGGAAATATGGTATAGAAAAACAATAATCATCATAATAATCATCACAAGATACAAAACATAGCATCAATAATTAGACACCCATCATAATAAAGATTGCTAATCGCATTAACGTCGCCAATCACTTCCACAAAAGATGGATGCACCACCAATCTTTGTTCTCTATGGCTAGTGTTCCTTTGCCTTCAACAAAATGTTCAGACACAAACAAACATCCCACTTCTTGCTTTCCCTTTTATTCAACGCCAAAGTGCGTCCTCAGCCAAGTGTCATCCTCGCATCGTAAAATTTAAGTCTTAATTATCTCAGCTTTACCATCTTCAAAGATATTGTCATAGTTTTTCGCCTCATTAGTAGATACTTGCAATACTCTCGATACGTTGCCCTCGGTTGCGAGGTAACAACAGTAAGTACTGTATTCATTGGAACCTTGCATCGCCCATATGAGTGCGCAATGGCTCTCGACGCACAATGTCGCTTAGGCATGTGCTTTTCAAAAGGATCATAAAATTGTGTTCTGTGTCAATAGTCAACTGCCGGAACCCACATAAAAAAACTACTGCCCGTGCCGAGAATTGACGTCGTACTGGTGCACCTAAACGTTTCAAAAGATATGGCCCATCATACGCGCATATCACAGCCCACTCTGTACACTTTGCGTTCAGCCACAATAACTGTAAAATTAATTGCTTAACTTAACGTTCGAATGTCCCTGTTTGCTGAAAACACTGCCCTTTTGATGCGGCATTTGTGGCTTTCAAACTCTGTTGCCTTGCAGACCGCGACCTGCACGTCCCAAGTTCGTTGACCCCTTTTACTATGCGTTTCGTGATCCCTTCCTCCCGTCCCTCCAGCACGTAATTTTTCCCCAGCACGTTCCTCGAGATATTAATCTGACGACTTGTTGTTCAAACTTCCCCTGGTGCTTTCGTCACAGTGTCGGCATTCTTGCATGATGCGGCCATACATGGTAATGGTACACTTCGTAATTCACCGTTTCGATTCCTTTGTCACTACTTCACCGATTCACCAAGTTTGCAACTGGTCACAAAATGTTCCTTTATTTTCGTTCAACATTCATTTATGAGAGGCTGGCATCATAGGTGATGCGAACTATTCCTTCTCACTTAGGCAAGAAGAGTGGGAAACTGAAATGATAATAAAGGTGGAGATGCCAGCCGGGGAAGTTTGTCTCTAGCCTGTTCCTCCACAATCAGAGTAATGGGTTAGGAAGAGACAGGGAAAGAAGACAAAATGATGAGACGATGCTATGCTGTAATGAAGGCTCTGAATTACGTGTACGTCCCCACTCATAACAAGGACACTGCGACCTGGCTAAACACGTAAATAGCCCGTAACCAGACCGCGCGCAAAGAGAGCAACAGAAAGCGTGTCATGAAAACGAAAGCAATTAGCGTTCTAAACACAGCATACGTGCGTGACAAATGGGCAGCAAATTAGCGGAATTCTGACGTCACTCTGTTCTAATTCTCTGGAGGGCGGTGACGTTCCGAAGACCTAAGTGGACCTCTCCGACATTAGGTTGTCAGT
This sequence comes from Dermacentor andersoni, assembly GCF_023375885.2. Taxonomy (NCBI): domain Eukaryota; kingdom Metazoa; phylum Arthropoda; class Arachnida; order Ixodida; family Ixodidae; genus Dermacentor; species Dermacentor andersoni. Next base: position 8,922,998 of record NC_092817.1, on the reverse strand, counting down.
GTTTATGGGTGTCTAAAAATCGTGTAAATTTGGGTGCGAGCTTTTCATGACGTATGCACTCGCAATTCGAACGTAAAACTTTGTATGGAGGCTGTTCTTTATCCAAACTATCTGAAACTAGGCTTTTGATGCGGCCGAAAGTTTTGTTGCAGTAAGCCTTTAATCACTTTCATGTTATATTACATATACTCTAGATGGCATCAAGCTTAAAAGATTGCTTCAATATAAATACTTAGGTGTCGTCCTAACAGAACATCTTTCATGGACTAACATTTTGAATATGTTAATGGGAAAGTCCAAAAAAAGGTTTGGCTATTTGCGCCGCACTTTAGCTAGACCCTCCACGATACCAAAATGCTATTTTATAAAACGTTAACTCTCCCTGTTCTAGAATATGCGTCTGTCGTTTGGTTCCCCTACAAACAATGAGAAATAAGCTCGCTAAATAACGTTCAACGAAAATCTATCCGTTTCAGTTCCCAAAATTTCAGCCGCACTTGTGCACCAACACAGGCTCAAGAGTCTTTGAACATTGAGCCATCACTTTCACGTTATCAAATTGAAGCCTTAAAACATCTATATGCGATTAATAAATCCACCTCTGGTCTTTCTGATTGTAACTATATAACATTTATTAACGCAAGTTGTACCCGTAGCTCCCGCACTTTCAACATAACACCAATTTATGCCCGCACTAACACATTCAAGTACAGTTTTTTTTCCACGTACAATAGAGCTTTTGAATTCTCTGCCCCGTAACATTCACTCACTATCACTAAAAAATTTAAAACTACCACTGGTAAGCATTTCGCTAACATGCAAAGCGCTTAGTTTTTATCATTTATCTTTTTCTGTATGTGTGTGCTTTAATTGTGTAATGTATAGTAGTGTATGTTGTTTTCACTTCTGCCCTATATAGCCGTATAGCCCTATATTAGGCTGCAGTATATGTCAATGAAAATGAAATGAAAATAGACTGAAAAAAAAAGACACGAGAAAGCATAACTTTGTTCGCGTGGTCAGTACAGCACGCAGACTGAAAAAAACGTTTTTAGACAAATAAAGGTAAGCGTTTAAGCAGAAGACGTCATTTAAGAAATTTGACAAGAATATCACATTCGAATGCAAACGTGCAGTGCCTTCGGAAAGTAATATAGCGTACGACCACAGACGTCTTCAACCACAAACAAAAAAGTGGAAAGCAATTGATGTATTAGAGGTTGGATTGCGCAACATTTTTACGAGACACACAGAAGAGACACACACCACAGAGTCTCTTCTGTGTGTCTCGTAAAAATGTTGCGCAATCCAACCTCTAATATGCTATACCAACACGCCCAGTCGTCAACCTTGGCAATTGATGTACATGCGCAGTTAAAATTGTGCCGGTGCAAAGTGCAGCCTTTGCTAAATATTTAGCAAACCCAAGTGTACTTGAGATCTGCGTAATACAAAGAATTGCGCGAATCATTGCAGCAGGGGACGCCGATGCGCGCCGAGCTGGTGGGGCCCGAATGGTCGGTGACGCGCTTTCTTGTTTTGCTATTTCCCAATGCTTTAAGATGAGCCGTGATGGCGTACAGAGAGCAAAGGTAAATTATATTCAGGGTCGATATCGTCGAGCGATCACTTCCAGCGACACATCATTTTTGAGTGATTTCGTGCATTTCTACATCGGACGCGTTGAAGTAGACTAATCATATCGTTACTGTCACAGCGCTAGAAACGCTGTCAGTAAGCATGCTGAGTACGTTTTTTTTTTTTTTTTTTGAACGAGAACGCGATGCGGCAGGGCAAGCAAGGTTATAGGGCGCACAAAGCCCCCGGCTAACGCCACCCGCAGCCACGGCAGCGCCAGAGGGGAAGACGCTCTCTCACCTGGACCCCCCACCCCGTCCGATGCCGGAATGCGATACCGCCACAGCGAAACTCGACGCTCACTTCGCGCCACGCATCAAGGCCGTGCGTCGAAAGAGGAGACGCACTGCAGATGGCGGTAGCTGTCAGCTCGTTGACCCACAAAAACAATGATTTGTCCATGGTCAGCGAAATACAGAAAAGCAGCGAGATTCAGAAAAGCTGGCTTGACTCTGACAACAATGCTTCGCATTAAGATTCCTGATACAAGTGCTCGGAAGCGTATTTGCTGACAAAGCTTCAGAGAGGTAAGTCGTGTTCGGGTATCGTTTCAAATGTATAGCTTAAGTGCGGGCCATTGAAGTTCTCCATGCAAGTGCTTGAAGGGAAAGGCTTTGCTCTCTCTCTCTCTGTTGCTGTCTTGCAAAACAGCATTTGAGTGACTGATGCTTTCTGTACTTTTCAGGAAAGCTGCATACTAAGTGTACAAAACAGCGGAGCGTAGCGCGTTCGGTTTTGCAAGATAAGTCCGCCCACCTTTGGGTCCATGGAGTGACCGTCCTTGAGCGGTTCCAGAGGGATGGGAATGCGGAAGCAGTTGGGCGACTGCGGTGACTGGCGCGCCGTGCACGCCGCTACCTGAGGCGGCGGCGGCGACGCACGCGGAGGCTGCAGCATCAGCGGTCGGGTAGCGCCCTCAGTCCTGCGAAGGGCACGACCACTCGTCAGGGGCGCCACCTGTCCAAATACAGCTTGGCTGGTGCACTACTCAGTTAACACAATCAGTGCGTTAACCTTAATGACTACAGGTCATTCGATTATTATTATTATTATTATTATTATTATTATTATTATTATTATTATTATTATGAGGGGAACGTGGAACTCTAGCTCTGGCCTAATTGATCGCGTCCAGAATAAACTTATATCTATTTCCCAGCACCGCTTTTGCCGTTCTGGCGACCGTCGTCCAGCCCTCTCAGATGTACTCAACTCACACCTCCACGATCAAGAAGCATTAAATCAGGCATTTTGTTCCCTCATAAGGTGGTTCAGCGTACTACATACATTGCCCGAGAGATTCTTGATCTTGTACAATTTTCCGTGCCGCAAAAGTACACCAGGCAGCATTGCGTGTTTGCCGCGTGGCGTTGTGGCGCTGTAATGGTCACTGTTCTATGGCTCGACTTCAGAAAACATGCAGTAATTATACTGCCTGTATTAACATAAACCAGATTTAATTTCCCGTGTTTTGTATATATGGCAAATCAGCCCTGCGGAGCCCCGCAAGGCGGAGGAAGTATCAGGAAAGGACAACACTGGTCATCCACCCGAATGTAGCCCGAAAGTACAAAGCAAACCCATACGAGTTTTTCAGAAAGAGCGCTTCGCAGTTGAGGAAAAATTTGTCCTGGCCCGGGAATTCGAACCCGGGATCAACGCCTTTCCGGGGCGGTCGCTCTACGATGTGAGCTAACCAGGAGGCTAGCGGATCGCAGTGCGAGGGCGAATTGATCGACAACTCGAAACACAGATGATTACCTCCCTTTTACATGCGCCTCTTCGTTTTCTGTTTGCCTATTTGTTTCTACTTCCCTCTTTCACATTGTTTTGTCTGCCACATTTGTTTTCTCTGTACATTTCGTCTCGCGTGTTACTCTTTAAGTGCGCCAGTAGGAAGGTTCCGTAGCTGCTCCTGGGCACTATATTAAACATTTGGTTATTATTATTATTATTATTATTATTATTATTATTATTATTATTTAGTAACATTTACGAACTATGCTTACAGTGTGGTACAACATAGCAGGGACAAATTAGACGCTCTTTACCTTGACCTAGTTAAAGCATTTGAAGTAGTTTGCTATGAGCTCCTTATTACAAAGCTCACGCAAATGTACATACCTGCTTCCATCAATGCCACGGTGTCTAAATACATAAGCAATAGATCGTGCTTCGTTAGCAATAATGGACGGAGTTCTATTAGCTATGAGATCACTAGCGCCGTTCCTCAAGAATCCGTTCTTGCCCCTCTTCTCTTTATACTGTTCATAAATGACATTTCGTCAGCAATTTAACACTCTTCATTGCTTCTATGTGATGACGACTTAACGCTATTGAAGACTGTCAATTTTGTTCACGACTGCACTGACCTCCAAAAAGACATTTGTTCACCTTCACACTGGTGCAGAAACAGTAAGCTACTCTTAAATGCTTCCAAAACTATGGTATTAAGTTATGCGCCTAAAACACGCCATGTGTGATTTCCATACACCCTTAGGGATGTTACACTGCCTAGGGTAGATGAAATGAAAGATCTTGGTGTGTACTTCGACAAAGCGCTAAGCTTCTCTTCACACGCTAAATAAGCGAAACAACCTGCCCTTCGCATTGTTTGTTGTCCTATATCACATGACTCCCACTCTTCTGTTGCCTTTCTGAAATTTTGTTCTACTGTGCGTCTTCCAATACTAGGGTATGCCTCAGTATTTTGGGGCAGAACGTGAAAATGTCATCATCATCAGCCTGGTTACGCACACTGCAGGGCGAAGGCCTCTCCCATACTTCTCCAACTACCCCAGTCATGTACTAATTGTGGCCATGTCGTCCCTGCAAACTTCTTAATGTCATCCGCCCATCTAACTTTCTGCCGCCTCCTGCTACGCTTCCCTTCTCTTGGAATCCAGTTCGTAACCCTTAATGACCATCGGTTATCTTCCCTCCACATTACATGTCCTGCCCATGCCCATTTCTTTTTCTTGATTTCAACTCAGATGTCTTTAACCCGCGTTTGTTCCCTCACCCAATCTGCTCTTTTCTTATCCCTTAACGTTACACCCATCACTCTTCTTTCCATAGCTCGTTGCGTCGTCCTCAATTTAAGCAGAACCCTTTTCGTAAGCCTCCAGGTTTCTGCCCCATAAGTGAGCACTGCTAAGACACAGCTGTTATACACTTTTCTCTTGAGGGATAATGGCAACCTGCTGTTCATGATCTGAGAATTTCTGCCAAACGCCAAACGCACCCCAGCCCATTCGTATTCTTCTGATTATTTCAGTCTCATGATCCGGATCCGTGGTCACTGCCTGCCCTAAGTAGATGTATTCCCTTACCACTTCCAGTGCCCCGTGTTACGTTTCGCCTAGGACGCGCGGTATAGCCGGCGCGGATGCAACGGACGCCGGGGCTTCGTTCAAAGCGGCGGACATTTTGGCCCGTTCGGAGCTCCCGCAAAGCCTCCCCGCCAAGCGCGTCCAGGCGTGTTTCAGTGCCACGTGTCTTCGTGTGTGCGTGTGTGTGTGTGTGCCCACGCTTGTCAAAGCGCGGCAGCCGGGGAGAGGAGCTCCCCAAGTGTGAAGCGAGGAGGTCTGACCGGCGCCGGCTTGGCGGATGCGTCACTACACTCGTCTCAACGTGTCTCTCAGCCTGTCCGTGGCCGCCGTCACGTGGTCTCGTCACGAGGCCTTCCTCTTGCCCTCAACTCCGAGAGTATAAGAGCAGCTGCCCCCGGACGCCAAGGGAGAGGCTCCGATTTCTTCTGCTGAGTTACGTGCTCTCCCGTCTCTACACTTCGGTCGACCTGACCGGCCGCTCTTTTGCGATGCTAGAATAAACAAGTTGTTCTGTTACCAGTCTACTCATGCTTTGCCGGGACCTTCAGATGCTTCCAGTTGTGCCCCAGGCCGCCAGGCCAACGCTACCCTTGGGGCTTGCGACCTATATGCAACAACGGGCGTCAGCACTGAGGTTACAACAACTGTCTGCCAGCGGTGAGATCGCGACAACGGAGGCCAGCAGCGAAGATATGCGGTTGACTGTATGCTGAGCAGCACAACGACCATCCGGGAGCAGTGCAACGAGCCCTGTGTGATGACTGCTTGCCTGCAGCGGAACGACTGCGCTGAATTCTTGGCTGCGAGGTTTGGTGAGTGCGGGACTTTCTTCTTCTGAGTTTTGCCAGGCTTTTGTTAGTGTCAGAAACAGAGCTGGTAATTGTGGTTGTCGTTGCTGCCGGGTTAGTTTGCGGCAAGACAATAGTAGGCAGTAGAGAAAGCAGCATTCAGAGCAGCCATGGATTTGAAGTCGTTGCGCAAACCGAAATTGCTGGAGCTTGCAAGAGAGTTGGGTCTGGATGTCTCAGACAAACTCAGAAAACCAGAACTGCTAAGGGCTATTCTTGAGTTAGAAGCGGAGGATGACGAGCTGTCGGAATGCCTTGAGACCATTGAGGAGAGGGCAAAAAGACAGGAGCGCGAACTTAAAGAACAGAAAGAGAGACAGGAGCGTGAACTTAAAGAACAGAAAGAGAAAGATGAGCGTGAACGAAAAGAACAGAAAGAAAAAGAAGAGCGTGAACGTAAAGAACAGATAGAACGAGAGCAACAAGAGAAAGAAAGAGAGCGCGACCGGCAACACGCTTTGGAAATGAAGCGTCTCGAGTTAGAGATGGAACGCGCTCGTAATGGAAGTCAGGCACACGGTGCAGGAGAACGAGTATCGTTCAAAATGACTGACCTGATGCGGCCGTTTAAGCTTGGAGAGGACATTGGTTTGTTCCTGGATAACTTTGAGCGAACGTGCGAGAAGCAGGGGTTCTCTCGGGAAACGTGGCCACAGCGCTTGCTCACTTTGTTACCCGGCGAGGCGGCCGACGTAGTCGCTCGCTTGAAGAGAGAGGAGGCAGAGGATTTCGACAAAGTGAAATCGAGTCTGCTAAAAAAGTACAGGCTGTCAGCGGAGGCGTTCCGTCGGAAGTTTCGGGAAAATGAGAAAGGCAGAAGTGAGTCATATACAGAGTTTGCCTACAGGCTTATGTCAAACATGCAGGAGTGGCTCAAAGAAGAGAAAGCGTTTGGTGACCACGAGAAAGTTCTGCAGTGTTTCGGGCTAGAACAGTTTTATAGTCGGTTACCTGAGAACGTGCGGTACTGGGTCTTGGATAGGCCAGACGTTAGTACGGTGGCTAGAGCCGCTGAGCTAGCCGAGGAGTTTGTGACGCGTCGGGCTCGCGGAGCTAAGTACGGTCAAAAGGGTGAATTTGGCTCTAAGTTTGAGAGGCCGAAGTTCACGCCCATGAGAAAGCGGTTCGAGACGAGGCAAGCGCGCGCGTGTTATACGTGCCAGAAGCCGGGTCACGTTTCGGCGCAGTGTCCGACCGAACGTAAGGAGACGGCGGCAGCCGAAGCCGAACGCAGAAAGCGGTTCGAGGCGAGGCAAGCGCGCGTGTGTTATACGTGCCAGAAGCCGGGTCACTTTTCGTCGCAGTGTCCGGAAACAAAAACAAAAGTCGTGTTTTTGTCATTATGCAGCACTGACGAGAACGTGAAGCTTCTCGAGCCTTACATGCGAGACCTCCTCGTGAACGGGAAAGAGTGCCGAGTGCTTCGCGATTCCGCAGCTACGATGGATGTAGTTCACCCCTCTTACGTAGAACCCGATATGTTCACGGGCGAGTGCGCATGGATCAAGCAAGCCGTGGAAGCTCATAGCGTGTGTCTGCCCGTAGCAAAAGTGCTTATTGAAGGACCTTTCGGAGCGCTTGAGACGGAGGCCGCAGTGTCATCTATGCTGCCCCCCCAGTACCCGTACCTATTTTCGAACAGGTCCGATCACCTCCTGCGCGAGAAGGGGCTGTTGTTTGGTGAGGCTAGCGTTCAGGCCTTAACCAGATCGAAGGTTCGGGAGCTCGCTGCAAAGGCGGTAGTTGCGGGACCGACGTTGTTGAACAATGAGAAAGGGTCAGAGGCGCAGCAAGCTGATATTCAGAGCACGCCCGAACTGAATAAAATTGAGCCTGTAGCGTTAAAGGCACCAGATACTGGAGTGGAAATGCCCGACACGGGAAAGTTAGAAGAGCTATCTGCAGATTTGCTCATCGCGCCTACGTCAGACGGACTTAATAGGTTGCTAAAAGTCAGCCGGTCGGCTTTGATAGCCGAGCAAAAGAAGGATGGCAGCCTAGAAAACATACGCTGCATTGTCAAGGAAGGTATCGCCAAGAAAAATGCTCGCTTTGTGGAAAGAGGTGGGGTCCTGTACCGGAAGTATCTAGACCGCAGGGGAGTGGAGTTCGATCAGCTGATCGTGCCTCAGTGCTACCGCCAGGATCTGTTGCGCTTGTCGCATGGGGGTTCGTGGTCCGGACACCTAGGAGTTAAGAAAACTAAGGACCGTCTCTTGCAAGGGTACTTGTGTTTTCGGGACGCAGACCACTTTGTGAGGACATGTGACACCTGTCAGCGGGTGGGCAAACCAGGGGACAAATCGAGGGCGCCGTTGAAGTTGGTACCTATCATTACGGAGCCTTTTAGACGGCTCGTTATTGATACAGTGGGACCTCTGCCGGTAACAACCACGTGGTACAGACACATTTTGACTGTGATCTGCCCAGCGACAAAGTTCCCTGAAGCAGTGCCGCTTAAAGAACTGAGCTCAGTTGAGATAGTCAATGCACTACTGTTTATATTTGCGCGAGTTGGTTTTCCTGCGGAAATCGAATCAGATCAGGACACAGTGTTTGCTAGCCCTTTGACGACAGCCTTTCTCGAAAGGTGTGGGGTAAAGCTGTTAGACAGCTCAGTGTACCACCCACAGTCGAATTCCGTTGAGAAGCTCCACTCCGTCATGAAACGCGTGTTGAGAGCATTGTGGTTTGAACAACAAACTGACTGGGAGCTGTGTCTGCCTGGGGTGATGTTTGCATTACGGACCGCGCCGCATGCGGCTACGGGGTTTTCGCCAGCTGAGCTAGTGTACGGTCGCTCGCTGCGTTCTCCGCTTCGCATGCTTCGAGACGGATCACTGCCCTCTCCAATGGCTGCAGACCATCTCTTCCACAAATGGCCGCCTCCTGCGCTGGAGCCTCGCTTTGCAACAACATTCCTTTGAGGTGCGTTACAAAAAGGGGAGTCTCAACGGTAACGCCGATGGCTTAAGTCGAAGCCCCTAACTTAGGAATCAGCCTCAAAATTGTTTGTTACTGATGTTTTTCTTCCTGAGGCAGGATTTTTAACATATTGCTTTTGTGTAGTGTTTCAAAGTGATGATGTGCTTTCTAGTGCGATTTTCCGATTTGTGGACGCGTTCTGAGTGCTGCTAAACTACTGTAAGGAACTAGGCAGTAGTATAAAAGGGGAAAGAGCCTGGCAGGGCTTAGTGAGGGTTGTGCTGTGCTTGCTGACTGAGCGGTTGAGTTTCGGCGTAGTTCTAACGCTTGCCGGGAACGAGAACAAAAATGTCAACTCTCCCGAAGTCACTTTGCAGTGTCCTGTGTGAACCTGAACGAGAGAACGAGGCCTTCTCTGTGCGCTGCGCTCAAGAAACGCCGAAGGACGACCGACTTCGGTTATGAGCATCATCAAGCGACATCCCTCCGGACAGCGGATGCAGTCCCCTGACCATCGGGATCTCCTTCCCCCGGCGGGGCGGTCTGTTACGTTTCGCCTAGGACACGCGGTATAGCCGGCGCGGATGCAACGGACGCCGGGGCTTCGTTCAAAGCGGCGGACATTTTGGCCCGTTCGGAGCCCTCGCAAAGCCTCCCCGCCAAGCGCGTCCAGGCGTGTTTCAGTTCCACGTGTTTTCGTGTGTGCGTGTGTGTGTGTGTGCCCACGCTTGTCAAAGCGCGGCAGCCGGGGAGAGGAGCTCCCCAAGTGTGAAGCGAGGAGGTCTGACCGGCGCCGGCTTGGCGGATGCGTCACTACACTCGTCTCAACGTGTCTCTCAGCCTGTCCGTGCCCGCCGTCACGTGGTCTCGTCACGAGGCCTTCCTCTTGCCCTCAACTCCGGAGTATAAGAGCAGCTGCCCCCGGACGCCAAGGGAGAGGCTCCGATTTCTTCTGCTGAGTTACGTGCTCTCCCGTCTCTCCACTTCGGTCGACCTGACCGGCCGCTCTTTTGCGATGCTAGAATAAACAAGTTGTTCTGTTACCAGTCTACTCATGCTTTGCCGGGACCTTCGGATGCTTCCAGTTCTGCCCCAGGCCGCCAGGCCAACGCTACCCTTGGGGCTTGCGACCTATATGCAACAACGGGCGTCAGCACTGAGGTTACAACACCCGCTACCTATCGTAAACTGCTGTTCTCTTCCGAGACTGTTAAACATTACTTTAGTTTTCCGCAGATTAATTTTTAGACCCACCCTTCTGCTTTGCCTCTCCAGGTCAGTGAGCATACATTGCAGTTGGTCTCCTGAGTTACTAAGCAAGGCAATATCATCAGCGAATCGCAAGTTACTAAGGTATTCTCCACTAACATTTATGCCCAATTCTTCCCACTCCAGGTCTCTAAATACCTCCTGTAAACACGCTGTAAATAGCATTGGAGACATCGTATCTCCCTGCCTGACGCCTTTCTTTATTGGGATTTTGTTGCTTTCTTTATGGAGGACTACAGTGGCTGTGTAGCCGCTATAGATATCTTTCAGTGTTTTTACATATGGCTCGTCTACACCCTGATTCCGTAATGCCTCCATGACTGCTGAGGTTTCGACTGAATCAAACGCTTTTTCGTAATCAATGAAAGCTACATATACGGGTTGGTTATATTCCGCACATTTCTCTATCACCTGATTGATAGTGTGAATATGGTCTATTGTTGGGTAGCCTTTACGGAATCCTGCCTGGTCCTTTGGTTGACAGAAGTCTAAGGCGTTCCTGATTCTATTCGCGATTACCTTAGTAAATACTTTGTAGGCAACGGACAGTAAGCTCATCGGTCTATAATTTTTCAAGTCTTTGGCATCCCCTTTCTTATGGATTAGGATTATGTTAGCGTTCTTCCAAGATTCCGGTACGCTCGAGGTCATGAGGCATTGCGTATACAGGGTGGTCAGCTTGTCTAGAACAATCTGCCCACCATCCTTCAACAAATATGTTGTTACCTGATCCTCCCCAGCTGATTTACCCATCTGCATAGCTCCCAAGGCTTTCTTTACTTCTTCCGGCGTTACTTATGGGATTTCAAATTCCTCTAGACTATTCTCTCTTCCATTGTCGTCGTGGGTGCCACTGGTACTGTATAAATCTCTATAGAACTCCTCAGCCACTTGAACTATCTCATCCATATCAGTAATGATATTGCCAGCTTTTTCTCTTAACGCATACATCTGATTCTTGCCTATTCCTAGTTTCTTCTTCACTGCATTTAGGCTTCCTCCGTTCCTGAGAGCATGTTCAATTCTATCCATATTATAGTTCCTTATGTCAGCTGTCTTACGCTCGTTGATTAAGTTAGAAAGTTCTGCCAGTTCTATTCTAGCTGTAGGGTTAGAGGCTTTCATACATTGGCGTTTCTTGATCAGATCTTTTGTCTCCTGCGATAGCTTACTGGTATCCTGTCTAACGGAGTTACCATCGACTTCTATTGCACACTCCTTAATGATGCCCATAAGATTGTAGTTCATTGCTTCAACACTAAGGTATTTTTCCTGAGTTAAAGCCGAATACCTGTTCTGTAGCTTGATCCGGAATTCCTCTACTTTCCCTCTTACCGCTAACTCATTGATTGGCTTCTTATGTACCAGTTTCTTCCGTTCCCTCCTCAAGTCTAGGCTAATTCGAGTTCTTACCATCCTATGGTCACTGCAGCGCACCTTGCCGAGCACGTCCACATCTTGTATGATGACAGGGTTAGCGCAGAGTACGAGGTCTATTTCATTTCTAGTCTCACTATTCGGGCTCCTCCACGTCCACTTTCGGCTAACCCGCTTGCGGAAGAAGGTATTCATTATCCGCATATTATTCTGTTCTGCAAACTCTACTAATAACTCTCCCCTGCTATACCTAGAGCCTATGCCATATTCCCCCACCGACTTGTCTCCAGCCTGCTTCTTGCCTACACTGGCATTGAAGTCGCCCATCAGTATAGTGTATTTTGTTTTAACTTTACCCATCGCCGATTCCACGTCTTCATAAAAGCTTTCGACTTCCTGGTCATCATGACTGGATGTAGGGGCGTAGACCTGTACTGCCTTCAATTTGTACCTCTTATTAAGTTTCACAACAAGACCTGCCACCCTCTCGTTAATGTTATAGAATTGCTGTATGTTACCAGCTATATCCTTATTAATCAGGAATCCGACTCCTAGTTCTCGTCTATCCGCTAAGCCCCGGTAGCACAGTACGTGCCCGCTTTTCAGCACTGTATATGCTTCTTTTGTCCTCCTAACCTCCCTGAGCCCTATTATATCTCATTTACTACCCTCTAATTCCTCCAATAACACTGCTAGACTCGCCTCACTAGATAACGTTCTCACGTTAAACGTTGCCAGGTTCAGATTCCAATGGCGGCCTGTCCGGAGCCAGGTATTCTTAGCACCCTCTGCTGCGTTACAGATGTGACCGCCGCCGTGGTCAGTTGCTTCGCGCCTGCTGGGGACTGAGGGCCGGGGTTTGATTGTTGTATTCATATAGGAGGTTGTGGCCAAATACTGCACCAGGGTAGCCAATCCTGCTCTGGTGAGAGAGTGCGTTACCGGTTTTAGTCACGGGCATCAGGCCGCACTCCAGGCCTGTTTGTGCAATTTTTTCAACACACGTTTTTTTTTTTTCCGGTGGAGAATTGCGCGGCACCGGGATTCGAACCACGGTCTTCTTGCATGCGAGCCGCAGGAGTTGTACGCCTCATTTAACCTACAGTGGTGCCTTCTTCGATCAGTCAAGGTCGACCAATCTGAGCTCGGTTAAACCGCACAGATGGCACTCAACTGGAGAAACCTCGTAGTTTATGACCTGCACATGAGTGACCATACATAATAGAGGAGAAAAAAATTTACAAGTGTTTCAAGAATCTTCTTTTTCTTTTTTTTTAAAGAGGGTCCCCGTGCGGACGGTCGTGGCACAGATATGCAATTCCCTCGTATAGTGATTAACTAGAAGAAAAGAGATAAATAAGGGAAAGAAAGGAAAAGGGAAAAAAGGGAAAATGTAATTGTGACCTATAAATACTTTGTTTAGCGCAATACAACGGACACAAGAAAGGCAACAGGACAAGGCTTTTACGTGCCAACTAGCCCGCCAACGCATTATAAGTGACCTAATCGAACGCGTCCGAGAACAAACTTATATCTATTTCCCAGCACCGCCTTTGCCGTTATGGCGACCATCGTCCAGCCCACTCAGATACACCGACTCACGCCTCTACAATCAAGACGGATTAAATCAGACGTTTTGTTCCTTTAAAGAAAGGGAGGAGAGAAGGGGAGGACAGAAAAGGATAAATGAAAGGTGGGGAGGTTAAACAAGATCGAGCCCGGTTGGCTACCCTGCACTAGTGCCGAGAAAACTAGGAGGGAGGATGACGCCAGACAGCTGACTCCGGCAAGTCAGCCTCCTCTGACGCCGCCCCATTACGTTCCCTCCGGGGACGACCTGCGCGATGACTACTGGAAAGTGGGCCCTCCATGGTTGTCAGGTATTTCGCAGACGCTGTTTGGTACGCGTTAGCTCCTTGGTAGCGCCGTCGTAACAATCGACGTTCGCCATGCGCTCTACAGTCTACTCTCTCGCGTACACTCCGCGGGCTCAAGGGTGAGAAATCCCTGCTTGCTTATCACGTGATGAACGTCTATTTCCCCATGAGCATTTTCTTCACATTTTTATTACTATAGGCTTCAAGAGGGTAACGTGGCGCTCGATCCTATTCTTTCCTTCCTCCGCATTCGGTGCTCGCGTTCGGAGCGATAGACAGCAAATATGTATGTCAACAGTGTCACGGCTGGAACTGCGCATCTGCACTTAATGCTCACAGCGTCATAGACAATCAAACTGTTGATTTTGTGAACCGACGAGAATTTACACAATCCTCAGCGCCTAGTGCGTTGTACGACAACTGAAAAAGCAAAACAGCGAGCCGAATCTTCTGCGGTGCTATCGTGAACCGTAGTTAAATGTGGCGTTGCTTAAAGCGAAGTTTTCTTTGTGCAATTTTAGTAGCACCCACATGTATTTTGGTTTACGAGCGCTGGCGTAGCCAAGAAATTACTTTCGGGCGAGGCTCGCGCTTGACCGGGGACGGGCAGGCAAGAAGGGGGAGGGGGGGCTGAGAAAGCTGCACCCCGGTACACATAAAAAAAAATTCGGGAGGGGGAGGGAAAGGGGCACGTGCCTGGTGAGCCTCCACAGTGCCAGAGAGAAAGGGCAGAGTTCTATCCTAAACTGCCAAAACGCAAGCACGCGCATTAAAAAAAAAAAAAAAGCGCACGTGCGCCCCACTCGCGCATGAGCGCACTAGCACACAAATCAGAATTTCTATTATTTCTGAAGATATTTTCACCAGATTTTATTCTTAAGGCAAATACTTTCAGCTCTGCCAAGATGATGCCATACATATTTGTTTCTTACTGCACATTTTGATGCACACAAAGTAAATAACTGTATATCGTATTTAGGGTTCTTGTGCACACTTTTTACTAAATGTTTTGCGTTTGTAATCCCCGAGCTTGTGCTATACATTAGTCTCATGTGAATTTCTTTTATGATTACATACCTCAAGCATACCTGAGCAAGTGAGAACCTGTACGCCATTATTGGGTGCTTGCTATAGGCCCCCATATAACAATCGTAACTTTTCTCGCGCATTTAATAATATTCTAAACCAGCTTACCTCGGCATATCTTAAAGCCGATCTCGTTCTTTTTGTCGATGTCAGTTTCCCTGGTATTAATTGGAGCGAAGGAAATGCAACGGCTAACACAACTGAAGCTAGAGATTTTCATGCTGTTTGCCTTAACTATAACCTAACGCAGTTAGTAACTCAGCCAACGCGTGTCACTTGCGATTCCGCTAACATTTTGGATTTAGTACTGACAACCCATACCCCCCCCCCCCCCCCACCCCCCGATAGCCTGTCTTCGATTCACTATCTCTGTGAAATTAGTGACCATAAAATTATTGACGTAGATTTTAGTATTTGCCCTACTGCCAATCCTTCGCACAAGAAAACAATAACCTTATACAGTAAGGGTAAATATGATGCCATAAATAACGAATTTTGCACCTATTTACCGACATATGAGGCCAAATTTAATCATTGTTCTGTTGACGAAAAATCGCCCACTTTTAAGCAGAAACTAACCGAGCTAATACACATGTTCATCCCTAAAACAACTATCCGTGTAGACAGCCAAAAACCATGGTATCACAAAATTTTGCACCATCTAGATAACAAGAAAAAACGTTTATTTCGGAATGCCAAACTTAAAGGGGGCGCCCAAAACTGGGACAAGTATTCTGAAGCTGAAAAAGCTTATCTCACAGGAATCCGTGACGCCAAATTCGCTTTCTTTAACAACGATTTGCCTAATATGTTAACTACTAACCCCCGCAAGTTTTGGCAGATAACGAACCTCCAAGCGCTAGCTTCTACCACTCTTACTAACGACTCTGGAGAGCTTATTTCAGACGCTGAATGTGCCGATGCTTTTAACAAGGCCTTTTCATCTGTATTCACTAAAGAAGTAGACATTTCCTTACCTATGTTTTCATGTCGTATCACGTCTTCCATGCTTGAAATCATCTTTTCTGTTGATGGTATGTCGTCCCTCATCGAAAAGACCAAGTTGTCATTGGCATCTGGACTGGACGATATTAACGCGAAACTGTTGAAAAATATAGGTCGCATTGCTTCGGCTTATTTTGTTTTATTATTTTCGCAATCTCTTTCAACAGGTATCATTCCAAATGACTGGAAAGTGGGAAAGGTCGTTCCCGTCGCCAAATCCGATAACAATAGCTCACCCCTGAACTACCGACCAATTTTCTTGACCGGCGTACCTTGCAAACTCATGGAACACGTCATTTACTCTTACATCATGAATTTCCTCGACTCTCATAACTTCTTTCACCATTCTCAACATGGGTTTCGTAGGGGTCTCTCTTGCGAAACCCAGCTTGCCATATTTGTTCATTACCGTCATGCTAACCTTGTAACCTTGATATTAACGTACAAACCGACTCCTTATTTCTTGACTTCGCGAAAGTACCCCACAAACGCCTAACTTTAAAATTATCCTTCTTCAACTTGCCCCCGAATGTACTAAATTGGATAAAAGAATTCTTGACTAACCCTTCAGAAGTAGTGTTTACAAATAACAAATTATCCAGCCCACTTCCAGTGTCATCGGGGGTGCCTCAAGGTTCTTTCCTCGGTCCTCTTCTGTTCCTAATATACATTAACAACCTACCTTTGCATGTATCTTCTGATATCCGCATGTTTGCTGACGAGTGCGTTATTTACTGAACCGTTACTAGCCCATCTGACCATATGATTCTACAACAAGATCTCGACCACATAGTACAATGGTGTGGTCACTGGATATAATGTCCCTAAAACCTACTAAATGCAAGCTCATTTCCTTTACTCGTCACATTCCCCTTCACTTCACTTATAACATAGCTAACGCCCCCGTTGAATCAGTAGGCACTTATAAATACCTTGGAGTTACCTTATCTAACAATATGTCTTGGAACACGCACATTGTTAAAGTCACGCCATCAACTAACAGAACTTTGGCTTTCTTAAAACGTCATTTACGTAACGCTTCGAGACACGTAAAACTACTTGCTCACAAATCATTAGTGAGGGCTAAGTTAGAGCACGCATCTCCCATCTGGAACCCACCCGAAGTAGGTCTCACTAACACCCTAGAATCCGTTCAAAATCGTGCTGCTAGATTCATTCATGCTTCCTATTCATATGAAATCAGTGCTTCGTCCCTGAAAGCTGAGTGTAACTTATCACCTTTGTCTTGTCGCCAACGCAATGCAACCCTCTCTCTCGCTATTTCACAATTTCTTTCACTCGCCATTTAATTGCGCTCCTTACATTATCCCTGCAGCTCACATATCTCATCGCACTGGTCATGCGTTACAGGTTTCTCGCCTACGTGCCCACACTGAAACATTTTCTGCTTCATTTTTTCCCAGAGCAGCAGAAGACTGGAACGACCTTTCTCGCAACATCGCCAATATCACCTGCCCATCAAGCTTCATGCATATCATATCAACTGTAACATCGCACTGATGGTTGTGTCAACAGTATTCTGCGTAAAAAAAGAAAACACACACACGCCCCTTATGTAATACCCCCTCGGGAATCCTTTAGGAAATAAAAATGAATAAATGAACATGAAGAAGACGAAGTGCCTTTCAAGCAGAACGCTGAGTCTTCCGGCTCTACTCCTTTTGTGAACTTATTGGACTTGACCAGCGAATTGGTGTTTCCTGCTTAGTTGCGATAGGGAAGGGGTCTCGCGCGAGTCCGCCGGACTCGGCAGTGCCCGCGGTGGCTTCCTCCAGTAAGCCCAACGGCACCGATAGCGACACTGACAGCAACGACACCATGCCCTACTATGTCAGCATTGAAGAATCTTGTGACGACACCTTCGAACTGCTGCAGAGCCGCAAAGCAAAGGAAAGGTTTCTCAGCACGTCATAGAATTCGACAGCGTTCACCATGAGGCCTTCGTGGAATATTGAGGCACTCATCATTGTTCTCGTGCCAGTTCTCGCCACTGACATGAGGCGCCTCAACAGGCAAGCCGTGTGTGTACATCTAGAAGCGCTGGTCCCGAACGAACTCAAATATATCAGGGCGAAAACCCGTAAGAGCGTTCTAGCGATTGACGTAGAACATGCTGATGCGTTAGATACCTTGCGCGAAGTCACGGAACTTGACAGGATGAAACTCCGCCCTCATATTCCGCTGGGAAAAGAAGTCAATACTGCCGTAATTTACCATGCTGACGAGGCCATTGCAAGGACCTATCTGTCGGTCTTAATTGAGCCAGCTACAGAAAACACCGTCATCGCAAACGCGTTTCGTCTCGGCACGTCAGGGTGTGTAAACATTATATTTGAGGGCAAATCACTCCCATCACATGTATAGATGGGCCACTTACGACACGCAGTTCGTCCCTTCATACCGAAACCGCTGCAGTGCTGGAAGTGCATGAAGTTAGGTCATGTGAGTAGTGTGTGCAAGAACACTACCGTGTGTTCTCGATGCACTGGGCCTTACACCAGCAGCACGTGCGAAGCCATGGCGTGTGCTGAAGTGCACAAATTGTAGCGGGCCTTACGGCGCGTCCTCAAAGGACTGCCCAATGCTTCGAAAGGAAATGGCAATAGTGAAGATAATTATGAGACCACTCGTCTCGCCGAGAGGCGGCCGTACCTATTAAGCGACGCCGTTCAAGAACCTCCAAAGCCACGCAAGCCACGTCCAACATAGCCACCCCCTCTGCCGCTCAGGCAACGCAGTCGGCTCTAAAGGAGCGTTGAACAGCACGGCAGCTGACGCCTGCCCTCCCGAGGCTACAGGCACATGTTGAGCGAGATAAGACTTCGACAGCAAGGTTCATCTCTTCCCGATAAATTGACAGACCAAGATCAACAAATTGTTGCCACGCTCAGCTCTCTGGCCAGTGCTACTCGTGTTCTTCTGGGCAAGCTACACACGCCAACAGCTCGAACTGCGTTGCAAGTGCTGGATGCCATCAATACAGTTCTCGCAAGCCTTCAGAAGTCCAGAGCTTGAGAATCTATACAGCAGAACCATGGCTCGTCGACAACAACAGCGGCCGTTCCGGAATCACTTCAGAAGCTATACTGCCAAGTTGATAAAGGGGGCAGGACCTCTGTCAAGCTTACGAGCTTTTAGTCCTGTCTCCTTCTCTGTTCAAGAGAAAAATAAAGACTGAACGACTGAAAACAGCCTCCATATTCCAATGGAATGCGAGAGACCTGAGGTCACGTATTTCGGATTTCCGGCAGCTCGTCTTCGAAAACCGATATCATATACTGATCATCTGTAAACCGAACTTATCAGCTACCATAAGACTATCAGGATATTAACCATTCATTTCATCCACGTGTGCCCCAAGTAGTGAGGTTCTGGTTTACATTCGCAAGAACCATACGTATTTTACCAAGCCCGTACCTCCACACGACGATAACCAATACGTGTTTGTTACTGTGAAAAAGAAGAGGAATGTATTTTATAGTAATTGCCATCTGCCTTTCCTGAACAAATCAATCTGATTGCAAACGAATAAAATATATTATGGCTAGGACTCCCGGCCCTTGAATAATAACAGGGGACTTCTACGCTTACCATCAGATATGGTGAAGCTCAAGGAAATATTCGAGGGGCTAATATTCTATGCAACAGACCACAACCTGTGACTTCTAAATGATGGAAGCCCACAATTTCTGCGAGGAACAACGTGCAGCAGCTGCCTAGACCTGATACTGGTGTCACGCTGCCTGAATCTAGCCGGGCAGTAGTTCATTGATACTGAAACCAGCTGGAGGTCAGTGAACTGTCGTCTCTCTGAAAGAGAGAATAAAGGTAGCGCCAGAAAAATGGCGCTGGTGAAAAAAAAAAAGAGAGAATATATGTATATATATATATATATATATATATATATATATATATATATATATATATATAATCTTAGCAACGAAGGACGAAGGAGCACACTTACGAAAATTGCATCTTTAATAGTGTTAGCGTTCCGGCCGTGCGTTTCGGCCTTCGTTTTTCTGACGAAGGCCGTGCCACGGCCGAGACGTTAAAACCAATAAAGATGCAATTTTCGTAAGTGTGCACCTTCGTTTCTAAAGCTACCTATGCACCGGACCTACAGAACTTCTCATATATATATATATATATATATATATATATATATATATATATATATAGGGGTTTTCTTCAAAGTTCAGCACGCAGGACCCGACGTAGCATACGCAGGAAAGAGACGACGAACTTTTTGGAAGACTTCTTTTACTTAAAGTTTTCGGCTGGTGGACCAGCCGAAAACGTTAAGTAAAAGAAGTCTTCCAAAAAGTTCGTCATCTCTTTGCTGCGTATATATATATACATATATATATATATATATATATATATATATATATATATATATACAGTGAAGCAGACGCGCGTATGAAGCGGTTTATTGACGTTGCGGCCGGGGTCCGGCCTTCATCAGAATATATATATATATATATATATATATATATATATATATATATATATATATATATATAAAGCACGAAAGGAATGAGTGAAAGAAAAGGAAGGTTGGAATATTATTGGCAACCCTACACCAAAAAAAAATCAGGCAACCCAATGAAGAAGTAACTAAGTGCTGTTGCCAATAGTTTGAAATTTAGCATAGCGAATAGCTTTTGAAACTCCCTTCGAAAGGTTTATGTCTACTGGTTGCAATGTCTTGAACTTATGGATGAGGTATGATTCTCTGCATTTTCTGTCTCGCGCAGAACGGAAATTTGACTGTAGTATGTAGAGTTAAAGTTCATCAAAGTTATGGCTTGGTTTGTTGAAATGCTCGGCGAAGGCTTTGACAAGGTTTTGGGCTGTGTCTGCGCGAACTCCGTTTAACCTGACGTTCATTGATAGTCGGTTTCACCGATATATTGTTTCTTACAGAAAGAACATTCAAGCATATAAATTGCATCGGAACTAGTGCAAGTAAAGCTAGTTTTCACTTCGTATATATAGCTATTTGCGGTACTTTTAATTTTAACGTAACTTTGAAGGTGCTTGCAGGTTTTACACCTGGGGCGAGGGCGAGCTTTTATTAGGGGGAATGATGCTGCCTGATTTTTGCACGAACTAACATGGCTTTAAAGTTTCTGTTGCCGCGATAGTTAGCCCTTGGTGCATCCTGGAACGCTTTTTTCAGACGCTCATTACGTGACAATATTCGGTGGTATATTCGTAGGATGTTGTTTTTGTCTGAGAGGGCATTAGAATATGTTGTTATAAAGGCTGTCGGTGTTTCATAATCACTGAAGTAGCAGCTTGGGCTTGTTGGTTTTCCATCCTGGTGTTAACAGCGCAAAACGTAGACGAAACACGAGACGACAAGACGACACGACAAGCGCTGCCTCTCAACAATGCTTATTTGAAAGAAACACGGCTTCTTATACCATTGCCCACGCGTGTCGCAGTCACGTGAACTGCACATCATGTGAAACACGCAATATCTTTTCTTTCTTTTTTTGCACTCAAGATAGTGGTTGTACGTGCAAAAGCTCAAGTTTTTTTTGTCAGTAACAAGGACGGCGTGCTAACGCATTGGTCACGAAGTCTGGTAATCTCGGCTGCCTCAATTATCTCCCGGACCAACTGGTAATTGTGTTTCTTCAGCACTTCACAGCGTTTGAATTCTGCGGCGCAAGCTTTAGAGGGGCAATCTTGACATGGATACCCAGATTCCTGTTAGCATGCTCGACGCTAAGTTTATGTTCCTTTAGTCTTTCGTTTGGGCACCTTGAAGTTTGCCCTACATACTTTTTTCCACATTTCAAAGGTATTGAATACACCACGGCTTCTGTGCACCCCACAAAACGATTCTGGTGATTTATCATGCACCCTTGCTGGTTTATCGGCTCTTCAGCGTTGACGCGTCGGCACAGGCTCTTCAGCTTTTCCGGGGCAGTAAGCACTACATTAACTCCAGCATCTAGCCCAATCGTTTTCAAGCGGTAAGATAAGTTGTGCACGTATGGCAGGGCCACGGTCCTTCACTTTTCTTTCATTTTTGGCTTCTTGCCGCCTCATAATCAGGCGTAGACTGTCTCTCAGCTAATTCAGACGGCCTCTCTAACCTTGACGCGACGTCATAAGCCCGGTCGAAAGGAATTTTTGGGTAGTTTCTTTCCGCCAGCGTTACTTTAGGATAATTTAGGTGGCGGATATAATAGTTGTCTCCGCTACAGATACTCCTTATTCGTTTCGCTTGTCCGACAAAATTTCCTCGCTTGCAGTGTCGCGGGTAATGATTGGTGTAGTCTACATATTCCTGGCCATCCGAATGCTTCCGGTGAAGTGTCATTCTCAGGTTTCCGTTTTCTATGTATACCGTCGTGTCGAGAAAGTTGATTTGACTAGGAGAGTGGTGAGCAGTAAACTTAATACTGGGGCGAAAGCGGTTGGAATGTCTAATTAGGTCGATTAGCGCGTTTGTGCCGTGTTCCCATATTGTGAATATGTCGTCAATGTAACGCAGGTAGGTGTGGGGTTTTAAAGGGTACGATTTTATCAGGTTCGGTTCAAGTTGTGCAATGAATATGTTGGCATACGTGGGAGCGAATGGTGTTCCCATGTTTGTTACGAAAGTTTGTAGGGAGTAAATAGAATCGAATTGTAAGTAATTGAGCATGAGAACTAACTCAAGAAGTGACAAACTTCAGGAGCGTGCACGTGAGGACTGACTGCGAGGAACTTCGACACAGCTTCAATTCCTTTACTCATGGGTACGTTAGTGTAAAGAGCAGAAACATCTAAAGTTAATATAATAGCGCGGTTGGAGAGGATTTGGTTGGCGTTAATAGAGTAGATAATTCGGACGAAGTGGGGCCTATATATTGAACAAAAGATGGTAGGGTGGTCGGTACCTTTGACAGATGGCGATTTAATAATTTAGATAGGGACTCGGTAGGTGTGTTATTCCTGCTGTACGTATTCCTTCTACGGGAACCTTATGTATATTACGAAAAATGTAAAAGCAGTCGTCTTCTTTGTTATTCAGCATCATGAAGTAGATGCCCAATAGATGTGATATGCACATATATACCATAAATACCGTACGTACAAGTAAATAACGCGACCATGAATATAATGCCAGGGGGAACTTATAGCCTCTCCCTATATATATATATATATATATATATATATAGGACGATTTTAACCTGAAGTAATGCCGCAATGAAATCGGAAATCAGCGCTGGGATTTATCGTTATTGCGAAATGCCGTCGCAACTTAAAGTGAAAGGATGAGTTCATGCACAATTTACTGGTAATTGCTGAAGTATTTGGCACTGTCAGCGACAATGGAGTGGTCTCCTACGCCACCAAAGTTACTGGGCAGACCGCACTTCAGAAATGTCAGTGACACAACCGAACACACCAAAGCCTTTCACGCGCTGTGCGGTTATCTATCTCGCGTCTTTGACAACTTTGGAGCACCAGAGAAAGCAGAACAATAAAACAATGAATGTGTTATATGGTGTCATTAAACCGAATATAACGCTAGGCGCGTTCTGACTTCAAAAATTATGGAAAAGTAAAGCCATTTCCACGCAGTGAAAGCTGTAAAAACAGCGAAGCTGGTGGTCGTTTCCTCAAGTTTGAACTCCATGTAGCGCGATTTTCATGAAAGCTTTTTGTCTAGTTGTCGTCGTTTTGATAGATTCGAGCTTCGGTTCCGGATTCCACACACTCTTCAGTTGCATGAGGTTGTGATCAAACCACAGTCCATCACACACCTTGCAGTTGTGGCCGCCACTCACGGTCTAGGAATTCTATCTGGAACCGTCCATCGGCGCCCTCCGTGGGATCTCTCTGCGTCGACGTCTCTGCTCGGCTTCCTACTCGCGAAGTTGGGGGTTGGCTTGCCTCCACCGGCGCTTGGCTTCCCATCCTCGGCAGTCGCGGCTTCCCTCCACCGGCGCTTTGCTTGCGCTTCCCGCTCTCGAAACTCGGGATTTGCGCGGCGCTGCCGCTCTCGCGCGCGGTCCCGCTGCAGCTCTTGCCGAGCGGAATTCATGGGGCGAAAGGGTGCGCGCCGGCGAAACACCTGCTCCTATACCCTCCCCTCCCCCGGCACGAGCTCCACCCCCTCCCCACTGAGTGACACCGGACCACGTATGCCGAAGGCTCCACTTAGAATGGCTCCGCTGATAAAAAGAACTCGCATTATATTCGCGCCAGAACGGTAATTATATTTCATGCTCCGTACATGCGCGCCATGTGTGCACGTACACTTGTTTCATACAAGTCCTAAAGGATCTTTATTTTTCTGCGAAATAACACAAATAATTATACTGAAGCACAAAGGCCTCACGGCTGTTTGCGCACATAAATAAACACTGATTGGTTGCTGAATGAATCAGTAATAGCTGCTCACATCTGCGTCACATTTGCGTAGAGCTAACCACTATATACTCTTTATAGGTGTGGGCATAAGGTCTGAACAACGTGCACGGAATATATCTTTAAAAAAATGCTAGCTCTCCCGTAATCGAGAGTAGATGTAAACATGAAATCGCTACCTGCTAAATATATTGAGTGGAGATGATGCTAGCCACAATATTAAAATGGGTGTATGGCATGTTCGCAACGGAACACCCCAACACTCGCACCACACCGCAGCACGCCATACTGTGCATATGGACGCAATAGTTTCCGGTCACAGACAGAACCTCGTTGCAAGTATCGTCCCGGCCCATCCGCGGCCCACTGGTCACAACCGGTGCTGCCGGCGCGCCGGGCACGCCACCGAACTCGCGGACCGCTGGCGTTGAAAAGAGCACAGACAACTCTGTCGCAGCGCCAAAACATTACAACCAATTTTATAGTGCTCTGTATTTGGCTTTTGAACGTCACTATTGGAAACGACAAATAAAACTTAACGTACCAGAAGTAACAGCTTGAGTGATATTGTGGACAAACATTTGGCCTAACTCGGAATCAATATTTTTGTAACTTGTTTGGGAAGTAAGTAGCGTATTTAATGCGGTCTTTACTGGCTCCTTGGATGATCTCATTTTGTTCTCGCAACTATCCCGGATATTCTTGTTGAGTGTGCGGATAGCGGCTCTGCCTTTTGGCTCAAGGTCACTTAAAGCTCGCCGACAACGGGAACTAAAAGCATTTCATGTTTAATATGAGTACTCTTACAAAGAGGTGTGCGTTACCGTAAGACAAAGACGTGGTGTGCCTACGTCGCCTTAGTGCATGGAATTAATCACTGAACGCATTAACTACCAGGCTCCACGAGGAATTATGAGGAAGCATGCAAATGTCAATCGTGAAAACCTCATCGCATGGTTGTGATAGGTGCCTTATTCAACGCATAAGCATCGCCGGCACTTAATGACTCACTCGCCTTGAACACATGGAATAGCTGTTGGAACAATAATTTCCCTGGGCGCACGACCGCATCACGACTGATGATTGCGCATTAGTATAGCGACAAAGAAAGAAAGATAAAGGAAGGAATTATCAGCTCGAAAATCGTCAGACACAAAGCTTTTCTTTCTTCTTTCTTTTTCGTACCTTTCGGACGGCGATGAGTAAATACCACAGAGTGTAATGAGCGAACAGAAAGGACGCTCCTTTTAAATGTTTGCATGCGTCGAGATAAAAAAGCGTTCCTACCATTTTGGGCGCCTCTTTCCTTTCTGTAGTCGTGATGAAAGGCGTGTGCAAAACTCTGGCAGACGAAGAATCGAAGAAACTGCGACCGACAGCTGATCGTAAAAAGAGGACGTTCAAGTCCTCTTTGCGATGCTTGCCGACGAAGCGCATTAGTCATGAGCGGCGCGTTGGAGGCATTCCGGTGCTGTGCGTTTTTACGCGTATACCTCTATCATTTATCCTCATTTAAAGCACGCCCATGGTTTCTTCTTTTTTTATTCCTGGGACCAAACATCAGTGCCGCTGTTGTTTTGCAACAATCGTCTCATCGCTTTCATCAACACCCGAAATTCTTCTTTTCGTTGCTTTTCTTTTTTTTTCAAGTTGTTCCTGCCTTTCAAACTTTTTGACGCAATATTTGTCTTCATTTTCTCCCGCCTTGAGCTTCTTTTTAACTTTGCTTACTGAGATTGTGTGCTCCTGCAGACGCATTGAGGTTGATGTGCTATGGCTCACCGTTTTATTTTTTTTCATACGTTTCCTTTTGCTGGGTTCACATTTTGTTCATTTACCATAGCGCACGTGCAGTAACGTTTCCCATCTGTCTTTCTGGTGAGGATGCTCTCTCATACTGGCCACGCGAGTATCTGTTGCGATGAAGCACCGCGCTCTCCAGAGAGCAGCAAATATACAGCCGCAGAGTCTATGAGGATGCCCGCCCCCGTCAGTGGTCTGCCCGGTTCCTTTATTGAAGCACGTTGCGACATTCGAATGGTGCGCCTTCTTTACTGCCTCTACGACAACTACTTCGAAGCTAAGGTTCCTTCTTTTCGCTTCAAATAACTATCTCACCGAGACACAGCGGCTGCAAGACATATACTGCCTGAGATAAAGAAATGCTTCAAACTCTCGCACGTTTCAATGCCACTGCCACATACCCAAGGAATAACCTCGCAATAAGTCCTAGGGCGATATTTAAATGACGGATATGTGCTCGTCAAGTAGTGATAATGTTGTGATACTTTATCTAGTATTTGCACTTTCCCAATGAACGATTCTGCAGTGCCAGTGACACTTTTGGACTTTCCATCATACAGATGAACAGCAGAAAGAACGATACTGCATGGGTAAACGCAAAAGACTGCCCGAAGACAATCGTTCCGATTTCTGCCTGCGGTAAGAAAGCACTCGCTTCGTGACCACCGCTGGTGCCTCAAAGAGGAGGAGGAAAAACATTATTTGCTCTAATTGGTTAGAAATTAGCGGTGGCAGATGCGGTCGGCCGTCTTCACGGTCTTCTTCCCCATCTGCGCAGGGTCGACGCCCCTATTCCAGGGCACCACTGAGGGTGGCTACTCGGCGAGCGTGCCTTACTAGTCCATGCTGGACTTTCGGGTCGCTGCTGGAGAGCACCATCTCCCACTGCTCCACACTC
Source organism: Dermacentor andersoni (assembly GCF_023375885.2). Taxonomy (NCBI): domain Eukaryota; kingdom Metazoa; phylum Arthropoda; class Arachnida; order Ixodida; family Ixodidae; genus Dermacentor; species Dermacentor andersoni. Next base: position 8,896,540 of record NC_092817.1, on the reverse strand, counting down.
GAAGAACTTACCGTCATTAACGCGAGTCGACTCCTCACATTTTATTTATTTATTTTTTGTATCACCATATGTGTGTGACGTCCCGCAGCCGAAGCTAAGCCGCGCATTCCTCTATATGTGCATCAACACATGTTGCGGTGACACGGTTCTAATTCGCGGCTGATGTGCCCGCTAGATCATTTTCTTTTTAGCATAAAAATGGATATCGGCAACGATAACGACTGCTAAAGCACGAAACTAAATCTCAGCCCTGTTGTCGTCGTTAGTGTACATAATTTTACACAGCCGGCAGGCTGTGTAAAATCAGGCAATCAAGAAATAGATGGCCTTCCTACTGCCCACGAGGGGTTGCAGCCTAAAGTCAATTCTGCCGATAGTTACTTTCCCTTGAAGTATTGATCAATCCTCCGAGATGAGTAATGCACTCATCGCGACGAAACGAGCTGTGGTTTGATCTTATTTTGTGGAATGAACTGACCCATAAGTGATGTATGCCGGGAAATGTGCCTGTCTGACTTTCCAGAGCCTCTGTGCGTCCGCAACTCCTTTGTGCTCGTATCAGACACCAAGCTTGCGCACGAGCACGAAATGCCCATGAACTCCTCCATCCTCTTCGCTACCAATGTCGTCCACAATTGGGGAGACTAAAGCCAAGCACTCCTGAGCAAGAAGATGCAAGGCAATAAAATCGCCCGCCTTTCTCAGCCTGGATCGAGGTTTACTCCAAAGCACAGGGCGCCATATCTCGGCTGAGGTTAAAAAAGTAATTCATAATAATGACGAACAGATATGTTCTCGCAAATGTTTCTGTAGGCTACCAGTGTGCACATTTGTGGACACTTACTTTAAAGCCAAGTACGCCTCGGCGAAAAGTTCCGAGGCATTCAAATCACATGCCTTTATCAGCCTGAATCATGGTTTACTCAGCTTCGAAAGAGGGGCGCCGTATGTCGACTGAGGCGGCCTTCAAAAAATAAAAGTGAAGATGGCTGCCAGCAGCTCCCAAGATGTTTTCACAACTTGTGTTCACATTGGGGAGCACGGCTTCTTGGCTTCAAAATGCTTTTTTTGTAACCAAACGTTTTTTATCTGTGAGATCCTGAAATAGTGTGCAATAAACTTTTTTTTTCAACATACTTACTGATTTGCTTGCACACGTTTTCTTTTTGTAATGAACAGGTAAACTTGCTGGTAACAACTTTTGGTCTTGACGATGAGCTTTTGTTGTTCCAAAGCATGCTTCTTTCTTCGCTGCCTTTTTAAATTTGCCTTCCTTAAGTCACATCGTCAGAAAGTTTCCGTTCTTTTTTTGCAAAATGAGAGCTAACTGAGGAGCCTGTGCTTATGGAAGACTGATAGAACTGTCCCTGCCTCATCGTGTTCGTCCGTATGGTATTATGTGGTATCTAACAAACAGAGTAGATTAAAGTAATAAAATCAAATGACGTCTATAAGCACAGATCGTGCATTTAACGGCTATTGCATTTCGCAAGCATGTCTCGTAAAAAGCTGCCTCTGCTTACTAAACTTGACAACTGACTCACAACGCTATTACCACGAAGACATGCTGTCGCCTCAGTGCAATCATGGCGTAAAGTACTCTCCCCGGTTGGAGAGATCGTGCCGCAAAGGTGGTAACTAAAGGTATAAAGGCATCACGAGAAGTCCACTTGGCAATCCGTGTCTTGATTCTACACTTTTTTCTCTCCCATCAAATTAATGAGAGCAATAACACGGTTCGGTCAGCTAGAAGATTTCGCATGCATCCGCGAATTGCCTCAGGCGCCGAAGTTGGTAATCAGTATAGAGAAAGGGAGAACCTTCAATGAAAGGCAGAGATTTTAGCCCGCATGGTAATCAGTATAGCTGTTAGAGCTGTCATCTTAAGAGCAAACTAACAGAAGGGACATAAAGCGCGCCGCCTTAGCAGCAGTTTTTTTAGTGTAAGAAAGGGAGGCATGGCCCCTTCGCTGAGGGTCGGATCTGCTTCGCGCCCGCGCTTCCTTCTTTGCCTTTCCTGTAAATAAAATATTTACCTCTTTCTTCATAAGTTAGCCAATCACTACACAATCGTACATTTCAGTACAGCACATCATCGGAACCACATATGGCGCATATAACACGCAAAAGTATTCAGCTTACGAGGAGATATATCTTGAGTCTCGGAATCACACTAACGCCTTTCCTATGCCATATTTTGCGCCAGAAAGTGGATAATTCCCTCGCATGTGTGTACGTTCCATAGCGTGCGCGGCAACAGTCACAGGGACAGCAGTGGTGGTTGAGCACACGGCTACTGCTGTCAGTGACTCGCACATTCGACGACACCGAGCTCAGCGAGCGTTGAGCCCAACATCACAGCGATTCAGCTGTGCCGTTGAAAAAGCGGCAGCAGGCACGATTTTTGCTGAGTGATTTCCACACAGTTGAGTGAGCTTTAGTAAAGCCAATGTCTAGCGCTTCATAAGATTTATGCTATTACTCCGTAACGACACGTTTTCGTCCACCATTCTGGAATGTCATGCTGAAAACTCTGGAATCGTCAAAATATAACGGTGGCGAGAAAATATTGCTGGTTGGTTTACGTGGTTGCCGACAATGCGTGGTTTTGTTTTCAGCGGTGATGACGAGGGTATATAGGGTACCTTTACTTATTTCTGTTTTTTGTCACGCAGCGTAATATCAAATAAATGCGCGCATATCTTCTTCGTTTACAAACTACCGGAAGTGTCTTGGGGAACGTATTGCCCGCAATTAATCGCACGTAGTCTTCAGGCTGGCCTGTCCGTACTGCAGTAGCTCTAAGCCCTTTCTCTCAACTCGTCTGCAGACACAGATACAGCAGATGGCGAAAATCTGCTGGCAACGCGGGGGCAAACAACTTTGGGCACTTTACAGGATCTTCAGTGGCTAGGGAGCAGGCTACGCAAAGTGTTCCTTTCGCATACATTATGGGGCTCAAGCAGCGAGCATTTTGCAAGTTATGCTTATATTTGAATCATATCCATTTGCATTGGAGGCAGCGCACGTACGCACCTAAATTGTATTGTCACGTTGTAGTGACGGTGGAAAAACCACAGTAGCACAACTACAAGTCACGAACCTAACAGTTTATTGTGCGAACTTGTGCCCAGCGAAACAAGAAACAGAGATCAACGATAGCGGCGAGCCCACTCGTCAGTCGTCTAAATCCGAAATGCCCGGGCAGACGCGTCGGGCCATCAGGATGCAGCGTACAGTCGCGATCAATTTGAAGGTGATCGCTCGAGCTCCGACCGGCGAGCCTTCCAAGCAGCATAGCGGCCGATTTCGGAACTGCGAAGATAAAAATTGCGCTGCCTTCTTCCCCTTTTACGCTCGTACAGGCTGCAACCGTCACCCCCAAGACTAACTCGCCACATTTTTGTGTTTGTTACGGTTTCATGGCAATGATGTGTGCGCGTCCCTGCCTCATGCATACATTGGCTCACAATGACGCCTCTGTGCAATAGCTGATAAGGCAATCGAAATGAATTTGCAGGTTATCTCGTGAATGGTGACGAAAAGCTGCGAGTTGCCAGACGGGAGTGACACCTGCTCAGGGAACAGCAAAAGAGAGAGAGGGAAGCTATCTGATGTTTCTCTCTTGACTGATGGTGATGACGTAACGTGGCGCTGTTCCTAGTTTCGGTCGCCGCTCGAGCGATCACCTTCATATTGATCGCGACTGCACGTTCCAGCGTAATCGCTGGCGCCCGCGTAACTTGTAGAATGTGCACCCGTGCACACAATCTTATTATACAAAGATGCTTTCGCTACAGAATTTGCGACAACTTTCGAGAAAGTTTCAGTACATGAAGGAGCATCTTGCGCCGAGTGATAGCAGTTGCTTGCTGCTGAAAAATCACTGCCCAAGCACTCCGCACAGATGATTAACCAGCGAAGCTGAAGCGCGCGGCCCCGGTGTTTATCACTGCGTTAATCCCGACGGTTCGTTAAAAGACGGCTTGGCAGGCCGCCGGGTCCTCGGTACGCAGCTGCTGCTTGCGCTCGGCTGTGCAAGCCTGTTCTTGTGCACGGGCTGCAGCATCGGCATGGCGTAGACGAGCTCGTTCCCCGTTCTGCTCGCGGTGTTGCTGATCGAAAGCTACCTGCTCCTAAGGAGTACGTATGAGGCGTGGCCGGCCTATTTCGGAGCCGGAAAGAAACCGCTGGGCGCGCGCTCGGCTGCGATGGAGAGCAACGGCGGAAGACAGCACAAGGCCTTTTCACTCCGATCCATGACGTCGTGTTACCTCGCCCGACTGCCATAGAATCTAGTGCTCCCGAGTAGGCAACACTGATTTTGACGTCACCGCTTTCATCACACCAGCCATGTCAAAGGAAATTTGGGGCCAGGTAGCGTGACGTCATGAAGCGGAGTAAACAGGCCTTGTGCTATCTCGGTGGTGTTGGCTGATCGCGCGCTTCTCTTTCTCCCTCTGTCTTTTTTCGCGCATGTGTGCGCCGGAGGAGTTTCGGCGTACCGACAGACGGACGGACGAATCGGCTAGCCACATACAGCTTCGCTGTGTAAATGTTCACGGGAAAACGCTAAGCGAGTACGCGTGTCAATATTGTGGAGTTAAACGCCTCGAAACTGCACAATTGTTTATGGTGAGGAATATTTTTATTAGAGTTGATTGGCGCATAGCCAAGATGTGGCAAAAGAGCGCCAATGACAAATTGCTTATGAAGGACGACGCCGTAGCGAAGGACCATGGGGTGCGATTTAGTACGAATGCCTATTTTCATGCCAACGCCTTTCCATCGTATGCACGACGTTTTTTGAATAGTCCAATCAAAAGCTCCCTCCATTGGCCAGATGCTTCTTTCGTACTTTCTTCTCATTTTCCGGTTCTGTACAGCAAATCGGTAGTAGCAAGATGGCAGTTACTACACCTTAGACAAACTTACGAATAAGTGTAACGAAGGGAATGTTTTGAGAGCAGCGCATGTTAACGCAAGGAGCATGGCAAATAATATAGATGATCTGCCTATATTTTCCGAACCAATAGCAGTAAAATTCGATATTATCTGTATAACCGAAGCATGGTTGAGTACTTACGATCAAGCACCTTTTTTTCTTCTCAGGTTATCTTTCAGAGCACCTCATGAGGGCTACAAAGAGAGGCGGTGGAGTTGCAATATGCGGCAAAGATTCCCTTTCCTACTCTGTGGCCGGAGAACTTTCAGCAATCAGCGAGGATGTTGAATGTTTAACCTTGCGGGTAGGAAAAACGATAGCATATGTAATTTACAGACCCCCGAACGATCAAAAAGAAAGTTCTGCGATTTCTTGGAGCAATTACTTCAACAACAACACCAAGCAATTGAATACTCCATCATCATGGGTGATGTTAATATAAATATGAATTCCGAAGACATATGGTCACATAAAATTAATAATCTTTTAAATTGTCATGCTTTCAAAAACTTCATTGAATTACCCACGAGATTAACGACAGGTTCTAGTACTTCAATAGACATACGGCCATCAAATCTACACAGCAATGACACAAAGCGGGCGTGCTAGTCGCTGACGTAAGCGATCACCTTCCCATTTTTTGCGTCGTTGAAATGAATTCCCGCACAGGGAAAGCCGGTCGCCAAACTCGCTTCCATCGTAAGATAAACGATCCCACGCTAGAGACTTTTAAGTTTCTGCTATCAAGTCAGCAATGGCAAGACGTTTATTGTGAAACCGACGTTGGGATGGCCTACAGTCTCTTCTTGCAGCGGATGGGTGACTATTACGATATATCCTTTCCACTGCAACAAGAACACGAAAAAAATAAAAAAAAACAAGAAAACCATGGATAGATAAAACTTTGCACAAACGTATAAAACATAAAAATTCAATGTATAACAAGTTTGTCAGAACCCGCGATCAAGAAGTGCGGAGTACAAAAAAAAATATAGAAATAAACTAAATAGCGACTTCAAAAAAGGATAAAGACGCATACTTCGAGGAACTTTTTTATCGACTGCGCGATCAACCAAAAAATTGTGGGAAGCAGTAAATAATTTAGCAGGAAGAACAACTATGATCAATTCCACATAGCCATGACGACAGCGGGAAAACATGCGAATAGCTGACGATATCAACAGACTCCTTATAAAAGCGGGTGCATATCCACCTGAGGCAGAAAGCTGCAGGATTGATGATGAAGTGATAATCGAGGTTAGTGAAACTGTCTCCTTGAAGCCAACAGATCCCATCGAATGAGCAGCAGTAATAAAAAAAACTTAAACTTAATGTAGCAGCGGGTATAGATGGAATTACTTCGAATGCAGTAATACATGTCGAGCGTGAGATTAGCGAAGTGTTAGCGTACTTACTGAATTTAACTTATCTATTGGAATTTTCCCAGAAGAACTGAAAATAGCCCGAGTTACTCCAATACACAAAGGTGGGGATCAAGGAGATGGTAGCTTTACGTGCCATTTATCCTCGTTTGAATTTCTGCAAGTTGTTTTTAAGATTTCTTCAATTATTTTTCTTCTTTTTAAGTGTGATTATACTTGTGATATTTTTAATATATTTTTTCTCTCTTACCGTTTATTTCCGATGATGATGTAGAAATTGTATAATATATGACATCACTAAATTTTCCACAATCCTACTATCCCCTTTTCATGTCTTAAGAGGTCCCCCCGACAGTTGTTACTTCGGGACCTCCGAATGTGTACTTATACCCATCTTGTATTTGATTTCGCCAAAAATAAATAGATTGATTAATTAATTGATTGATTGATTGATTGATTGATTGATTGATTGATTGATTGATTGATTGATTGATTGATTGATTGATTGATTGATTGATTGATTTCTGTTTTAACCGTGTTTTCAAAAATTTTCGAACACATAATTTATGACAGATTCGTAATATTTTTTAACGCTCACAAGGTAATTTCAAAGAGACAATCAGTTTCCAAAGGGATAAAACCCCCGAACAAGCTCTTCTATATGTTAAAGATCAAATAATACGGAATATACAAGACAAAAACTATACGGCTGGTTTATTTTTAGACCTGAAAAAGGCTTTTCATTTCATGAACCATGAAATTCTATTAAAGAAATTCTGGAAGTACGGAACACGAGGTGTTGCCGCTCAATTGCTTGAAAGCTTTTTAAATAATCAGCAACAGTTCGTGCGTATGCAGGGTGCTTCGTCTAGCTTTCTAACGCTTCTACAAGGCGTCCCTCAGGGGTCTAAATTAGGCCCGTTGTTATTTCATATCTTCGTTAACGATATAGTTAACATACCTGATTCACCAGAATTGATAATGTACGCCGACGACACGAATCTATTTTTCTAATCACGCAACCTGAACGAATTAGAACACAGCGTGAATCGTTACCTTCTGTCACTAGCACAATGGCTGAAACAAAATAAATTACAGCTAAACACGGCAAAAACAACATATATTATATTCAAGTCACGGAATATACACATAGATAGGGATCTAATCATTAATGATAACGGAATAAAATTGCAGCAAGTAACAAAGAACCGAAGTTTCTTGGAGTGGTGTTTAATGAGGAATTCAGCTGGAATGCACATATCAATGAACTGTGCACAGAGTTATGTAAAAGTATTGGTATTATGCATAGGATTTCTAGAACGATTCTGCTATGGCTGAAACAGCAGATATGTAATTGCCTTTTTCATTCTAAGCTCTGTTACGGAGCTCTGGTGTAGGGAACAACTTCCAGAACTAACTACAAAAAGCTAGTGTTTCTTCAGAAAAAAAGTTATCCATTATTACTGCAACTACGAAGAAAATTATGCAAATTTGAGGACAGCACCTTTATTTGAATAATACCATATGCTTCGTGCTGGTCAAATTGTTTAGATGAAAGTACTACAACTCGTATACAGCGAAAAACTGCATGAGGAAAATGAAGGTGCTAGGCAACACCATTATATCCTATCCGCCAATATCTGCGCCGCACGCAAAGAACACGAAGAAACTATGGGAAACATACTTTCATTCATGAAACAAGTTACGTAATAAACAAATTAGAACAAAAGCTCAATTTCAATTGTCCTGAAAAAGCCTTCAAACTAGAAGTAAAAAAAAAATCATTATGCAGGAGAATATACGTTTTGGCGGTTAGCACACAAAAGGACAATGTAACGGCACACCTGCACAACACAGTGACGGGTATGATACACCCGCACACAGTTGTTGCAACAGTGCGTCCTGTTTTTATGTTGTATCTAAATTGTTTTCATTTTTTTTTCATTTTTATTATGAACATTATTGGATCTTATGTTATCGTAGTTAGGCAATGCGAATTGAGCTACATGTACTGTATTATATAACCATAGCAATTCTTAATTGTATTCATTTGATTCCTGCTGTTCTACTCTAGTTGTTACTTTGTCCAGAGTAATGGTACTTAAGTGTCTAAGATATATGTTTTTGCATAGTTACAGCCTGTTTTAAAGTAATATCGCAAGTGTACTTGTTCTTTTATTATGATGGACTGGTTTGCCGCTGAATGCTGTTTTCTTTTCGGTTTGCATTGATTGATATATTTTTTGCATATATATGAGTGCTGCACGAACTGTTGTGTGCAAGGGTGTTGAGTCCTTTGTCAGGCATTTTGCCTTTAATCCCAACATCCTCTTGCTTTTTCTACAAGGAAACAATAAAACTGAAATTCAAACTGAAAATTTATTTTGTAAAAAGACATTCAATAAAAGCATCATTCCGTGCTACTTAAATCAAAATTGTTTTTTAACCTTACAGTGCAAAAAGTGCCGTAGTATAAAGAAAATCATACGCAAGTGCTCCTATTTTTGAAGCCATACCCACGTATTTATCGAATTCCTAATCCATGCTATCGAACCGCATAGAGTCAGGAAAGCGTAGGAAAGGCCTCAGCCAGCACGGACGTGTTGGAGGAAATGTGGCTGAAGTCACGTGTTGTTTTTCGCAGAGGAGCACTGGGAAATGTGCCCCAGACGTTAACGTTGCCACAGCAACCGCACCACTGAAGCTCTCGCTGCTACTCTTGGCCTCTGAAAAGTGAGATACTATTTTTCGGTCCGTGTCTTTCTCGCGGCACATTCTGTTCACGAGACAAGCTAACTTTGGAGCGCGGTGCGTAGGCTTGAAAGTTGTTTTTAGGGTCTGTGAGTGTGAGTCAGCCAGCAACAGAGACGAGCAATAACGACACGGGTCTTCGTCGTCTTCTTGAACGTGCCACGGAAAAGTACAGGAGCGCGGCTGCTTCACTAAAACTGATACGGAAGTTTCGTATAGGCTTTGTTCCTACGCGGGTGTCAGCAGCACACACTTCCGCGGCAGTGCAAGTTCAAAGCTCGCGCCCATCTGCACCGGCGAGCTAAGTGGGGGCGCAAAAGGCACACCAACATGGCTGCATTTGCGGCTTCAGAAACGTGACGTCAGGGCCTCTCCTATTTTGTTTCTTTTCTCCGTGGTTGAACGCGAACAACTGACTGGTCGCATCACCGAGCGTTTACGCTAGTCGGCAATGCGACGCAGCCGTCACCCACAGCGGTGTAATTTCATCTGAAGAATTTCAGACGCTGCTTCCGCGAGCCGTGAGGTAAAAGATCGAGGTGAGTAAATATTGCTCGTGTAGTGCTTGCATTGTTGTTTGGATTCCGGTGCATGTATTGTATGACATGTTATCCTTTTCTTTAAGAAGGGCCAACAAGAATTATTCATAACACCCGAGGACGAGTGTTGCAACATAGTCGATGGAGTGCTGACTAGGCACTGAGCACCTTTCAATAGGGCACCGCCACGACAGAGCAACAGCTTGGTCAAAGTGATCGCAGCGACAGCAGCCTTTCCTCGTTCAGCGCCCCTGCACTGATGGCTCTGCTGCTACAACGGTAAATGTGAGTAGCGAAATTAACTTTTTTGCATTAAAGGTATAAAAAGGTAAGACATCAAGCATGAAAATCGAAATCAGCATTTTGTGCAGGCGGTTAGATAAACTGTTTGCCTCTTTCTTGCTGTGTTGCGGACCGGCTGACATTCCCAAGTCTAGAAAGGAAGACAAAATGTCAGGGCACAATTTTGATGGGCCAGAAGTATATTTTTGGTGCCTCAATATATAGCAACAATAGCAATATTTCAGGAAATCCAAAGCCTGCGAATGCGAACCAATGCAATAACATACCAAGGCCTTGTTACTGAGCTTCTGTAAGTAAATTTAAAAACTAAATTAAATAATGGTGTTTTACGTGCCAAAACCACGATATCATTATGAGGCACGCCGTAGTGGGGGACTCCAGAAATGTGGAACACTCGGGATTCTTTAGCGTGCGCCTAAATCTGAGCACACGGGTGTTTTCGCATTTCGCCCCCATCGAAATGCGGCCGCCGTATCCGGGATTCAATCCCGCGACCTCGTGGTTAGGAGCCGAACACCATAACCACTAAGCAACCACGGCAGGTCTGTACGTAAATGAATTTCGCACTTTTTTTGGCGAGCCTGCGGCAGCTGGTGCAAGAAGTGCCTAGCTTGCGAGATATCCAGCTGCAGGCCCTCGAAAATGGTCATCCGGCATGCCAAACACGTCGTCTGGCTCTCCGTGTCCACGTCGGCGATGACGAAGAGCCACTGCCAAAGCGACGAGAGGGGCAGCGATTTTTCGTCCTCTGAAATGACCCTGCCTCTGGCCGTGCCAAAAATGTATGCCTTACGCTCCGCATAATGAGTGTGTGAACGTCACTGACGTTTCGGGCTTTTGCGGGTTACTGACGTCGCGTGATTGACAGACAAAATGGGCACGGCCCGGTCATTTTCGAGCATTGACAGCGGGGTGACGGCGGCAAAAGGCATAAACCAAGTAATGGAATTCCTGAAAAATCGCACCTCTGGTTTGATTTTGACCATCTGGGTTTCTGTTCCGTTATACAGAGCAGAGTTGAGGTGTAAAGTACCTCGGCTACTCTGTTGAGCAGCAAAAGTAAGTAGATATGCAGGAGGATAAATAAAATAATTTAAAAAACGAGAACTAAGCATGAAGTTAACCCAACGGAAAGTCCACTTGACGTGTGACCGTACCGCTAACCGAACTATATATACACGTTGTAGTCCATGCCCACTGTTGAATAGAGTCCTACACACCGCGTGTCCGAAGCAGGCGACACGCGCGCTCTTGCAGTGCGTCGCATTTCGACGGCAGCGGCCGGTAACCAAACTCGCGACCTCGCGACCAGCAGTAGAATGCAACAGCAGGTCACACATACGCACTCAAAAATGCTACGAAAGATATTTTTCAAGTTTTGTGCTGTGCAAACAAGCCCCACACAGTGACAGCTTAACGGGTGCCTCTTACGAACTGCATTTATGCACATTTTCAGCCAGCATTGCTTTACACTGTCTGTCTATGGAAGGCATCAGCACTGCATAACGACGAACCGTGACGAAGCGCTGATAATGGCTTATAGGAGGTTAAGACGTTCGAGATTATCAGAGGGAGAGAGAAACAGAAAAGCTTTATTATCAACGGGGAGGACACGAACCCCGTGTTGGGTGGAGCCCACAGTCCAGGAGGCAGCACTAGGTGAATACGACGATTCATCTTAAGTCATTTTAAAAGCAGTGACAACTGGCACGCATATTGGATTGGTTTTCCAGCCATGTCAGAGGCTTACTTGTTTATCACTCTGTGCGTCACACACGCAGGCCGCGACGCGAATAAAATGAGACGCCATTCAGCAAAATGAAGATTGTATGAGTCACCCATTTATTGATACGTTAGATAAAGAGATGTCGCTACTTTCCTCGTGTCTATAAGTTCCATACAATTCACGTGATCGATGTGTGCTCCCCAGACGGCATCCTGAGATGTTTTGTGCAGATCAGCATGTTAATTAGGTCCGATCTTTCCGAAAAAATAAAACCACTTGTTAGAAAGCGCTCGTTCTTGTGCATCCTTTCTTCTTGTCCCCGTTCGTCTAGCGCAAAAATTCACGAATAATATCGATAGGTTTGTCGTCCAGTGCGTCAACATTCAAAAGCACCTGACGACATACGTACGAATAAGATTAAACGTGAAGTTGAGAAGCGCGAGGACCAAAAAAAAATTAAATTCTGGGGTTCTCCGTGCCACAACCCCGATATGATTATGAGGGACGCCGTACTGCCTGACTCCGGAAATTTCGACCACCTGAGGATCTTTAACGTGCCCAAATGCAGGAGACAAGGGCGTTCTTGCATTCCACCTACATCGAAATGCGGCCGAGATTCTATCCCGTGCTTCATGCTTAGCAGCGCAACACCATAGCTGCTAAGCCACCACGGCGAGTGAAGCGCGAGGACAACACGCCTGTGGAATATAAGAACGAAGGATGTTTATCCTATGCCGAGTATTGATGACGCCCCCAGATTCCTGTACGCGCAACGTGCTTTTAAAGTGATACCTTTTTTTTGGCTTTTCCCCCCACCCCACTTTGCGGTTCGTTAGCTTTACGGCCAACTTGAGTGGTGTCACTAGGTGCCTTCTGCGCTCCTTGCTAGGTGAACGCAGCCGACCTACATCCCACCCGAACCCTTACTCTATGTTGGTTTAGCCTCCTCTTGACCCATTCTTCCTTGCTGGCTCAGAAAACAAGTGCGTTCCCATCACTACCAATTCCGCTACTCGGTACGCAATAACAGGAGCACACCCGACCCCATCGCGGACATTCTCCTCCATGACGTTATCTCAATGCTCTGCGGCAAGTATTCACTGGCAGTCTCTCTCTCTCTCTGGGCCATCGATGACATCGTGCGCCCTTGCTCAACCCAGCACGAGTTCCCCATTTTATATCATCCCCACACCGATTGCGCCAACGATTCATACAGACCCTCACCGACATGCTTTCGAAGTAGGTCGCGCCAGACAACCGTGACTGAAATATTCATTCACCATATGCGACATTCGCTTATAATTGATCTGTGTCAAAATACTTCCGGTTGTTCACAATTCTATCCATTGTGCATATGAAAACACGCGTTACCGTTCACTCTTGAAAATAAAGTTAGTAAATAGATAGTAAATGCATGTGTTCGCTACATTGTTATGTATTTTACTACCTTTTTACTAGTTCTGTGCTAGCCAGCGGCTTGTAAAGGTAAAAGGTGCTGCATTTATTGCTTCTTTGTAGTTCTTACTAAGTAACTGCTAAGCTACTACAACCTCGCGTGACTGTGATCTATTATGCTGCGATTGTGGCAGCCATTATGCAAAATTCGTACAAACTGTAGTATTGTTCATTACGTTGGACTGACAGTTAAGTGCGACGTTGTAGTACGAATATGACACGCAGCTGTATTTTGTAGAACTTTGGGCACAAAGCGTTGATTATTTACCCGAATACTAGGGCTGGCTATAAATACTCTTGAAGTTGGCCTTCAAGTACGTGTCGCGTAGTACCTTTGTCGTTGTTTGTCGTTGTTTGTATGTGTGTTCTGGTTTATCGTTGCTCGATGGAGTCGTGTAGCACATTGTTAGCCGTGAGTCATTGTGCTGTAATGTCCCTGGTAAGCATTACGTATATCAATGCTTCATATATAGCGAAATGACGCGGTTCTCTTTCTCTCGTGGATATTATTTTACTTTCCTATGCTTGCACAATATCATCGACATAGGAGGAAGCTTCAGCTCGGGGGTTCCTATATATATATATATATATATACATATATATATATATATATATATATATATATATATATATATATATATATATATATATATATATATATATATGGGAAAGGAGAAATCGTCTTTTACAACTAAGCTGTCCATGGCCAGGATCCCGGGATTTCTTCGTGGCGTAACCTCGGCCGAAAACGATCATATCTATGGCTCATAACCCCAGTTGTAGCGGCTCGTATCCTCGTAAGGCAGAGGCTTCAAGCAGTCGGCAAAGTGAAGCGATCAGTGGATACGTTCTTTGCAATCACGCATATAACATCGAGAATAGCATACGTTTCAATAAAGAACAAGCTCAAAACAAGCATCCGAACCACATAATTGATGGTAAGGCGTTCCTGCGCCTACATGCAATGCGAAGCACGCAGCGCTCCCCACATACGTTTCGCGGTAAAGATTACTGTTGCGCAAGCTTCCGCGGCGACGGCAGCTTGACTGTAGCATAAGAAGCAGGGAGTGACGTAACCACACTTTCGCACCTAAAAAAAAAAAGAACCCGCCTAGCAACTGATTTGTGTTGCGACAGAGCTATGGGAAGGCCACGTTATAGTGAGGACTCCTGAAGAGCAACGTGCATGCGAGGCGTGGCGAATTTTTCTTCTTTGTGCACGAAGTAGCGGCGCAAGCCAGGTAGCAGGCCGTCGAAACGGCGTAGGCTAATAATTAGGCAAAGTGCATGTGAATGTCCCCAGGTGAATAATTTCAACCTACGTCGCAACGGGTAATCGTTCTAGTTGTCGCTTAGCTTCGCTGTCCAACCACATTCACAGCGTGGATTGGAGACCTTTTTTTTTTCTTTTGATCAACCACCGCAGAAAATTCGGTGAGATTTCTTGCACTTAATAGAAAAAGATGAACTCTAGTGGCTGTTGGTTGCGAATTTTCGATCTAGGTTGTCAATTTTTTTAAATAAATATTGTTGAAAATCGCGAATTTTCAGAAAATGAACCTATCACGTTTACAACTCTGTAACTCAGCAATGAAAAGAGATATCCCTATTATGTAAATTGCATCTAATAATACATCTAAAGCGGACAAAATTCATGTGTTATACGATGCTCTCAAATGGACCACTAATGTTTGATTAGGACTTTTGCGAAACCCTTGCAATCATTGCAACATTTTCTCGTAAGGAATAAATTGAGATATCTAAATTATCCGCTTTAGATTTTATAACGGTTGCAGTTAACAAAACGTTGATATCTGCTTTTGATGCGAACAGACAAATCTGTAAACTACGGGTTTCTATTTTTTCTAACTTAGAATTTTGTAGAAATGGTCACGATAAGTTCAGGCCCTAAATGAAAATTTCCCTTTGAACAGTCGCTAGAATATAACTTCCTCTCTAAAATGCAACAAATTTCATTAAAGTCCGCCTACGGGTTATCTTAGAAAAGTATTTCGGCGTTTTACACGTCCTTGAATAGCCAGAGTCGGAGATGGTCCCGAGCTGAAGCATCTTTTTAATATGACAATGCAAGCGGCCCTTATAAACTTAATTAGCCCCATTGTATTATTGGTGATCACATTTCAGTTGAGTCAGTCACTGCACTGCCGGGCTAGTACTAAGTTAATGATTTTACTACCTGTACTTGCTAAGAAGGTAGTGCTTTCGGTGACAAGTAACGTGTTTGGTTAATATGACGACCTTTGGTAATAGGACGATCTTTCTTTCTTTTAAGGAGGGTTGGACACACCTCGACTACGCCTTCTATCGGTGAACCACCACCCGCTCGGCTGTGAGCGTCCCAGGAGTATCGACGACGCCTTCACGATTGCCGACACTCTCTCGGGTGCTCCTGTGGTTTCTCTGCCGCCGCGTCGGGCCTTCCGAGAAGCTGGTACCCCGATACACCGGTGGTCGACACCGCGTGGTGCCACAAGTGGTCGACGCCACGTATAAGACCACCTCTGTCAGTCTCTCTGCGACGTCATAAGCGTCAAGTGTTGACGTAGCCAGACTCCCGCACTACCACGCTCACCCATGTGTAGGCTGGTATGGTGCCACCGGTGTTCATGGCACGGAACGGCAGCATCCTCAGCGGTGATGGCGAGCAAGAAACGGTTGCGCTAGTCGTCACCTCGGTCGCGCTTGGACGAGCGTTGAAATTGAGTACCTTGTAGATAGCTTTGTGCTTGAGTTGCACGTAACATGAATAAGCAGGATGGTAGCGGGAACACCTAAAAGACACCTGAGCAGTCTATTGGCAGCAGTTTTTCTCTCCTAGATGTCCTTTATAACAAAAATGAGCTTTAAAACACTTGATAAGAAATTGAGGAAATTGAGAAGAAAGTGATGACCGGGCATCGGCAAAGGATGCGGGTAACGTTAAGAGCTTCGGGATGACGGCAACACAGCAAACCCGAACAGCTGATTTTTCGATAGAGAGGGGAAGTGCAGGTGTGCGAATCTTGTAAAGGCGTAAGTAAGTAAAGCTTGGCCGTTAGACAAACAATGTGGATGTCAAAGAAACGGAAACGCTATCATTAATGACACAGTAAGATATCAAGAGATCAGATTAGGATATCGGCAGGTGTAGATCGTATTTTGTTGACGTCTTACTCGTCGAGACATACCTTCGTCCTGCAATGGGTTTATGCGTATACGTTGTTGAGGCTGCGTAACCAAACAATGGCAAAACGTGTGATTTTGGTCCGCTAAGGACGAAAAGGTTGTGAGACACACTGGGTGGTGTACTCTTTCCTCTATGGCATAATTGCCTGAAGAGCTATAGTGGCACGTTAACTCCTCTGTTTCATTCCATGACGCTGATTTAGTGGAACCATACGCCTCTCATATATTTCTCCTTTCGTCAAACTGCCAGCACTGTTGCAAGGAGAGCACGACCTGTCGCACAGCACTAATTTTTTCAACGATATGGAAATAACGCTTTGAAATGCGAAATTAAAGGCGCGCTTGGAAAGGGTTTAGCGCTTACACCTATTCACGAACCTGACTGATTGATTCGGTGTGGTGGAGGCTTCTTAGCGGTTGAGCAGGATTTGATTATAGTTACTCGTGCTTTAACGTCAGACTGCAGACACAGTTTCTAACACGAGGGACACTGGCATATATATGTTGCTTTTCTTAATCTGTGGACCATTTTACCTCGCCACGTTCAACTCGCAACCAGCAAAGCGACGCCTTGATTAGAGACGTCACTATTATAACAATCGCCAAAATCACTGACGCGATTATGTTTTATTTTAACGAAAGAAAAGTGGAGTTACAGCACTAAAAAAAAAAAGAAGAAGTGTTCCCGCGCTGGATGATTCCCCTGGCGCGCTAAATGACATCGCGCATTCAGAGACTGTCCCCCCCCCGCGGTCATATTATACGCGCATTTTCAGCCTGGCTGTGTCCGAGATCTAATTCCACTGCAAGATTCGCACTGATCGTTTGCCGTGCCCGGGAGGGCCCCCTGCGATTATCATCGGAGACCGTGCGGACGGCGGCGCGACGCCCAGTCTCGGAAGGGGCCGGCCGCAAGCGAGCCTCGTGAATCACTCCCGATAATTCACCTCCACGAAGGCGAGCGGAACGAAGAAGGTGCCACGGAAGCTGGGCTGCAGGCTCAGAAACCTCGCCAGCGAGCGAACGATGCCTGCCGGCTCGAGCCGTCTCCCTCGCTTCCCGTCGTCGAAAGCTTCGGCGCGCGCTTTGACCGCACAGCACGCCCCCTGAACGCGGGGTTTGTCATACGCGCCCCTTTGCAATTTATTCACCATGCGCTGGAAAAAGAACAAAAAAGAAAAAAAGAAAGCAGAGGTGGTCGTGAAAATATCATCGCCTTCGCTTACTTCTAAAGCGCGCAAAGTGGTTTAGCAGAGCCGCGCACAGACGCCTCCACCGAGGTGGCCGGTACCGCGCCGATGCTTGCGACAAGCGCGCTCGATGGACCACAATGAAACCTTTATCGGTGCCACATTGACGCGAAAGGAAAATTCTATACCCGAGTTACATTTATGTTATGGTAATGCTACTTGAAATGAGAAACGACAAAGGTTTGAGTTGCCCCCGCAAGGACCTCGACGCCTGCCCGCGTCGAAAAGGAGCGGCAATGTTTCTCCATCTGCGGGTCATGACCCCCAAATCAGTCACGTGCCTTCTTCTGGGGGTCATGGCAGGTGTAAGTAAATGTGTATTCTGCTTGCTGGAACAGAGGGAAATTTTCAGTCTCGGCGTCCATGCTCTTTCAACACCATTTCTTTAAGTGTAATATAAGCCTATATACCACCCCTGAAATAACGTTCATTATGCAGAGTATAATATTAGTTTTGGCCACGAGATGTACGACGAAACGGCAAGGCAAACGGCGTGCCAAGCCTTCGTTCACCCCAAAAAAAGCTTCGCCGAACACGGCCTCCCAAACGCAGTGAGTTTTGTCACACCGAAATTGCAGAATTGGGGTTCAGCAGATATGGTTGTATGAAGAAAGCTAATACATCTTTCTCGATAAAAATACATGATTACGTCAATATTTGTTAAACAAAACATTAATAAGTATTTTGGTAGCTTTCCCTGCTATGGTTAATGTCCTTTAAATAAATTTTAATTTCTCTACATCACTGACAAAAATCAATTTTCAAAAGGCTTAGGGGTTCATGGTGGGCTTGGTACTACTAAACGTGGTCACGTACTGGAAAAGTATGAGAAACACTGAACTATAGGAAGGGCGCTGGAAATGAAGCAATCACAAGTAACGCGAAAGAACGAAAGTCAAGAGAAAGGCACAGAGTGATAGAAGCCCGCCAGGAAGCACAGAGCTGCAAAACAGCTGCCACAATGCGACGCGGTGGCTGGCGCAGCACTCCGCGCAATACCAGCCTTGCAGTGCAGCACATTGGAGCAAGCATTCACAGAGGCGCGCGAGCTTTTGAGACGACGGTTAGGACAAACAGCGGCTCGTAAAATGAAGCTCACTTTTCTAATTGGAGAAGAATTAAGAAACTTTATTCAGTGACGCATGCGCGTGGGACACGTACAGCAGCCGACGTTGCGTTCCGTGTGGCGTTGTTGGAACGTAAGAATATCATTTAATTAGATCTTGCTTCTTTTCCTGGTTCTTTGCTGGGGCATGTATAGCAGTTTGCAATAGTGTGTGCTTGCTGAATTATTTTTCACCACGTCAGCTTGGGTTAGATTTGAGCTCAAAGGCAAAGCTTACTTCCGTAGTTTGAAGAATATGTTTGTAGCGTACGGCTAGACGCATTCCTCTAAATGTGGAAGCGCTACTGTTTTATAACAGCGCAGTATGTTTTTATTCTTGCTAATATAAAAAAGGGTGAAATTATACCGTTTTCGCGGTCCACGATATCATGTGTTGCGAGTGGAACAAAAACATGCACGTGGCCGTTTGCTTAAGCACACATTCGACGCTAATTTGTTTTTACAGACAACACCAGTATAATGAAAACTCAGAACTGGTGAAGTGTTCACGGAAATTGCACTTTTGTTAATGCTGTAACAAATATAAATCGTAATAAATCCTCGTATCTATCCCGATATAACACTCTATAATAAGCATGGTGAAACAGTTCCAGAATGTACTGAGCTGTTGAATAATACATTTTCATCTATATTTACACGTGAAGCCACATCATCACCATCTCTGGATTATCTAATGAACACATTCATGGCAGAAATAATTTAGTGATGCAGGAATTTCTTCATTACTAAATAAGCTTATCTGTTCCTCAGCATCTGATCATACAGGAATTAATAATAAGGTCTTAAGAAATCTTTCCCCAAGATTACCACCTATATTATGGGTCCTCTTCTCGCAGTTCCTGTCAGCTAATTATATTCCACACGACTGGAAGGTGGCAAAACTCATTCCCATTTTTAAGTCGAGCGGCAGCGCTCAACCATTGACTTAAGCTATTTCCTCATCTCCCTAACTAATAGCATCTGCAAACTACTTGAACACAGCGTATACACTGAAATCAACTACTTGGAAGACCATAAAATTATTATTTCTGAAAGCCAGCGGGGCTTTCGTCTGGGCTTTTCATGCGAGACACGTTACAGTTCGCCGGTTTTATAGAAGACTTACACTCCTTTATAGACCGCGGATTCCAAGTTGATGATGTCTTTCTGGATTTTTCAAAGGCTTTTGATCGCATTGCTCATCACAGATCACTACTGGAACTCGCGAACCTTAAGATACATCCAACCGCTATTGGGTGGATTAAGGATTTCCTCTCGTCTATCATAGAATGCACCCGTGCTAACAACATTAGTTCTTCTTATACCCAAGTAACCGCCGGTGATCCGCAAGGCAGCGTTCTTGGCCCAATACTTTCCTAATCGATATTAGGGATTTACCTAATTGTGTGCCTTCCGGCATCAGACTTTTTGCTGGCGACTGTGTAATATATCGCATTATTTCATCTGGCAATGGCAAGGATATTCTTCATGCTGATCTTAACGCAATCAATGACGCGTTCAACGTGGCTAATGACGCTTAATGTGTCTAAATTGAAATTATTATTTTCTAATCACATAATTTCAGCATTTTACATATTAAGTAATAACACCATTGAACTTACTTCATAACTTCAACTTTGGTGTTCACTTACAGTCCAATATAACAAGGCATCATCCCATCTGGCTTACGCTCTCATCAGCCAACCGATCACTGGACCTCCTCAAGCGCCACCTTAAATATGCTCCAGCTAACTTATGTAGAGTAGCATACATCATACTAACACGTCCCAAAATCGGTACTCCTCATTAATTTGTGATTTTCCCTGAAGTTATCGCATTCAGGATATCGAATCGCTACAAAATCGCATGGTCTGCTTCATTTGCTTAGATTATCCATCATACACCAGCATTTATGCGCTAAAATATCGCGCTCAGCTTGACGACTTATCACATCGCCGCTGAATTGTTCGCCTTTCGCTGCTCAGTAAGCTTTACCACCACCCATGCCTTAGGCGGATCTTCGAACCACCCACAGTCTTCTTTCTCCGCACAGCTGGTCATTCCTTTAAGATATAACGTGGAACTTGTCGTTGATCACTTTATGCTCATTCTTTCCTCCCCTGAACAATAATTTAATGAAATCACCTGCCACCACCCACTGCTACTCAAAGAGAGTTACCACGTTTACGAGAACTCCTAAACGAAGAATTAGTTTGAATGCTCCTTATTTACACCTTCCCCCTTGTTCACACATTTATTGTGTAAAAATTGTTTGTTTACCGTTATGTTTTCTACCACGTTTCTGTACTTCTTTTGGGTATTGTTGTGACATTATTACATATTTATTTTTTCTGACGAGCACGTATTGCTATTATTATTTTCAATTTTGTATTTAGTTTGTTTTTAATATGTTGCAGTTCTGCCATTTGTACCTTTCTTTACCCTCGCTCGTATAGCTTCTTCATTTGCGGATTTGGTTTTATCACCGAATTTCGTATACTCTTGTAGCTTTTGTACAATACAGTTCACCTCACTTCTTTTTATCGAACCTCCGCCTCCCTCCCCTTCTATGTAATACCCTTTCGAGAGCATTAAGGGGTATTGTGAAATAAACAAACAGAAAATTAGCAATGACACGCATAGAGATGGATCACGTATTATTGTAATGTATTCACTGAGAAGACAGGCCGAGCAAAGCTTGTCGACACACATTCTGCAAAGCGCAAAAAGTAACGAGCCGGTGCACGTTGCCAGTGCGCATCTTTGCAGCAGACTAGCAGTTGAGATCAAGAATACATGCGGGCCCTAAAGGTGTCGTCTCTGGTTCAGCACACAACGCATTGCTTGTGCGTCCGCTTTCCGTACTTTTATTTGCTTCATATTCTTGGTTTTCAGCTCTTGTACTGAAATCCGCTCAAGGACGGCTAGCCGCGCGTTTCTGTGTCACTCGTGTTACTGAGCGGTGCCCAGCCGCAGCATTTGTAAACGGTGAAATCCTCAACTACGGATGCCAGAAGCACAAAACAAGTGCGAGAGTTAAAACTAAATTTACACTCACGTTAAGGGCCCAATATCCTCTGGCAGCGATTGGTTATCGAGACAGGCCAGAGCATCAATCAACCTCTGTCGATCTTCGGTGTGCTGAGCACAGTCGCATGGCACAAATGCTTTATAAATTCGTGCCCATGGCACATACCGGAAAATCAGTGCGTCGCATTAGGAGCAAGTACAGCGAAGTGTGAATGCCAGTCCCTGCCTAAGCCTGTGCAGAACAGTGCTGCGCTCAATGTTTTGGTGGAATAGCCTAAAAGTTATCTGGAGGCGTCTATGCAGATTTCCCGGATGGACACAATACTTTTCTGTCAATTTGAGTCATTAAGCTTGAGAGGAGGCAGTTGGCGTTCGCTCTTGATGATGATAACATATGGGCTTTATTGGCGCAAGGGCCAGGGATGGCCGAGGAGCGCCGTTGCTCTCGAATCGTGAGGAACGGCTCCGAGTCTTCGAGAGCCTTCTTCGTTTCAGCATCGGCCAGTTCATTGCCCTGTAGACGAGATAGTGTAAACAGGAATCTACACAAGGAAAGAGACAGACTGTTACAAGATAAGCGAACTGTCAAAGCTTTCGCCTGACTTACCGGCTTCTGACGCACACTATATGTTCGGAGAGACGACAGGGTACACAGACAATCGTATTGGAACGGTTGTTAAAACCGGCTCCGTTCTTTCTTTCAAACCGAGGTGGCCGTTAGTCATCGTCGTCATATCATGTCAGGCCGCCTCCTCACCCTCACCAAGGGACGAAGAAAGCTTCGCACAAAACCCCCACTGCATCTCTCGCGTGCAAACAGCCCACACTCAAGCAAACCGGCTTAAAGCACAGCCTTTTTAGCCACAAAGTAGTGCGGTGAGCTCATTTGTGTACTGCGTAATCAAACGATATAGTCGTCTCACATATACGTCTAAAACATACAAACCTGCAACTAGAAGAGCCCATGATGTGCAATGGTTTCTTTGTTTAGACACAGGAGGTGTTTCAACACATACGCGTAGAGGGTAGAAAAATAAGCACTTGCGCGCTTAAAGCAGAACCCTGTCAGCAGCACCAATGGGTTTCGAAGTCTTCTGGCCTGTTTTGTCGACACTTTGGCTCCAGAAGAGACGTCCCTTGTTCGACCACTCCTGATGATCACTTCCATCCTCGTTCCATCCATCCTCCATCCATCCTCCCTGGTTTTAAAACGAGTTTAACGATGCAAAAGCAACTAAGGCTATGCTGCGCCCACCAGAGTGTCTTGTTAAGAGTCTGCACTGCGCTCAGAACTACGTACAAATCACCAAGCGTGAATTGTGCACGGAAGCTAAATTGATGAAAGACACGTTTAGAACAAGAGGAGCATGGGCAAATTTTTCAAGCAAATTCCGATTTCTCTCCGGTACTTCTTCGCAGACTGATAGTGCAAATAGATTCGGAAGATAACGAACTGGACGTGATGTTCACTTCTGGAGTCTTTTATTCCCCTTCCCCCTCCCCATGCAGAGCAGCATGTGAGCGGTCGTACGCGCGCCGGCAAAAAAATCTGCCTCTCAAAAAAGAGCCTCTCGCTCTCTAGACGTAGACGGAGTCAATGACATCACGAGCCCTTCAGTCCGCGTATCCACACAGACGCGCCTGGACGCGGTGTCCAAGCGGAATGGGCGCCGCGCACCT
Source organism: Dermacentor andersoni (assembly GCF_023375885.2). Lineage (NCBI taxonomy): Eukaryota > Metazoa > Arthropoda > Arachnida > Ixodida > Ixodidae > Dermacentor > Dermacentor andersoni. The sequence continues at coordinate 8,873,188 of NC_092817.1, read as the reverse complement.
GTGGCCTGCCGCATTTGATGCCGCGTCTCTTTTGCTGCTCGCGTTGATAGTATTTTGCAGCATACAGGATTAGCTTCCCTTCTCTTGGTACCCATTCTGTCACCCTAATGGTCCAACGGTTATCTAATCTGCGCATTACATGACCTGCCCAGCGCCACTTTTTCCTCTTAATGTCTATTAGAATACCGCCTGTACCCGTTTGCTCTCTGATCCAAACCTCTCTCTTCCTGTCTCTTGAAAGTAAAAGAGGAAGGCAGAAGACTAGGTGGTGCGACGAAATTGAACTTCCGTGGCTACCGCCGTTTGCACGGACTCCCTCCTCGACCCGGTGCTCCTAGAGCACTGCTATGGTACGAAGCACTAAGAAGATGATTCAGTGCGCAACTACCCGAGTCACGGGACTAGTACGCGACTTCAGAGCCTTTATTATGATGCATGATAAATTATTAGACAACAACATGAGCACCCGTTCATTGCCACTGCAACAGATGAGGTAGTTACCACAGCGCAGTGTTCGCAACTCTTTGTGCACTTCGACCGCACGGGCGGAGCGATGCTAGAGCAAGGCCGTTGTTCGCGTCGCATTTCTGCGCTCCACTGCGAGTCGCTCCTAGGCCGATGTATTAAGCTTTGTTCTGTGAGTAGCGCGGCTGTAGGTGCACCCTTACTGTTACGTGCAGGGGTTTGTACAGCCGCTCACGACTGGTATTCCGCAGCGCAGACGACACGTGAAGGGAGGCGTGCTTTCGTCTGTTCCCCTCCTCACCCGCGTGTCATTTGATGTAATAGGAGAGGTTAAGCGGTATCGCCCTTAAGTGGTATCGGTTACTACTCGTCGCATGGCAAAAAAAAATCTTGACATCCTAGTTGCCTCCAACTTCGTGCTCTGCGAACGGCACTCCGTACGATCACGTTCGCACGTCATTGAGCACAATCGATTTCTTTTACGTGACTTAGCGCATCTAAAATAAATGAATAAATAAATAAATAAATAAGCAACCTTACCATCATTTCAGATGTAATTGGTCATAATGCCGGCCGATAAGTGTTGTAGCGGCGCAGAAAGGACATCCGTGAACTTCTCACGCGCTAAGGCACCGACGCTTGCTTCGCCCCTCTTCGCATTGCTGCCTATGCAACGTTTCACGTGCTAAGTCCGCTGGGTCCCATCTCTAAGCGAGCGCACTCTGCGTGCTGCTGTGCGAAACGCGCGACCACCGTCGACGAGCGTCGCTACGCGGACAAAAGGGAGCGCACAAAAGCGTTGACTCTGTGCCAAATCTGAGCGCCAACGGAGTTTTGCAGCGTGGCCAATAATGTCTGCTCTTCCTCCCTCTCGGCCCTTGAGACGATTGTCGAGAACAGAGCCTTGTTGCACGCACGCGTTTCCTTTCCACTCCACCAAAGTGAAAGCCCGGTGGGCTGGAAGACCGAAACCGTTACGTCGGTGCGGTTGCGGCTGAATGACGGAGCCACTGCATGCTCGCGGGCTCGCGCTCTTGGCATGATCCAAGTTTTACTGGTACGTCAGCTTTCGCCTCCTTGATTCACAGGAGGCCCAGACGTTTCTAAAGAAAAAGGAAAACAAGGGGGGGGGGGAGAGAATTCGCCCACAATAGAATAAAAAATTACCGACGATTACGCTACTTCCTAATGCGAAATTTGAGCGCAGCAAATAAGCTGTTTCACCTTTTCGATAGATTGAGGCAAAGAAATCGAGCAACACATGTATGCGCTATCACAGAATTTTTTTTTTATTTTTCACACGTATTCCTTTAACAAAGACTCCACTAACAGTTCTTGACAGTCATGAAGGAAGCTTTGTGGTCGGAGAAATAGACTGATATATGTTCGACTTGGTACACCAATGCTTGATTCTCAAAGACGAGATCTATACAAGTGCCTCGCGAGGTTGTCACAGCCGTGGGACGCGTTACGAGCGAGAGGAACGGGATGTTCTCCCGCATAAGTGTTAGGAAATTGCTGTTTGTCTTTATGTCAACATTAAAGTCCCATCGGTCGTCTCGCTCATGGCTCAGAAAGAACTGGCAGATAATTTCGCAGTGGCGAACGGCAGCGGCAATTTCGGCTCGGGCGGTGCACATATACAGATCCGCCGCCACCGATCTGGCTCTCTGATTGCCACCGCACAGGGCGAACGGCAGCGGCAATTTCGGCTCGGGCGGTGCACATATACAGATCCGCCGCCACCGATCTGGCTCTCTGATTGCCACCGCACAGGGGTTGCATTGGAGGAGGAGCGAAGAAAGGAATTAAGTTCGAGCCGGCGCTTTGACAACCGGAGACTCGCAGGAAGAGGGGGGAGGGGGGCGGCGTGTACACCCAGCGGCAAACGATGGGGGCAGAAGCGCGCGCAGCAAGCGGACAACACGATAAAGGGAGGAGGGAAGAGATAGCAGCGACTGACTGATGCCGCTGACGCCGATAGTGAGTCAACCCCAGCTGCGGAGTTGGTTTCAGGGACAACGCCGCCGATGCCGACACAAACAATAAGATACCCTCGCTTCCGCAGCGCTAAGAACCAGGTCTAGCCGTGGGAAGGTGGTCACGTATTCGTCGACGTGCCGGGGCCTACGTGAAATAACCGGCGCGTCGGCAACTGAAGAGCACCCTATCCGCCACACAAGAACAGGGGGGGGGGACCCTTTCCTCCTCTTTCTGCATGGCGGCGACGGTGTTCTATGCAGTCACGTTATCTTGACTCTCTAGCGGCGTCAGCGGCATCCAGCGGTATCAGTCGGTCGCTGCTAGCGCTGGGGGGATGAAAGGGGGGCGGAGCTGGTTACGAGGCCGACGACAACGCCGACGACGACGCGAAACCCAGGAACGGACGCCAAAGAGCTGCGCTCTAAAAAGTCTTCAGACGTGTGACAAGAAAATAAGCATGGCATCTGCGTATTGCATACCAAATAGATATCAGGCGACTAAAAAAGAAAAAGAAAGCTACATTCCAGATGCGCATGCTACAAATGTGGATGGGGGGTCGCAGTTCTTGCGTTTGTTCACACAAAGAACTGGACATCGCGACAGTTTAGTTCTCGAGCGAAGAGCAAAGGCCACGTTTGTGGGTTCTGAGGGTGCTCAGCATCACCGCCAACCACCCCCTAGTTGAGGCGTGTTGGTTTATTTCGATGCAAAGCTAAGTGATGAAGTCCGTAATAGCGAGATACAAACGTTAAAGATAATTTGGAGATATTAGCTTGACTGATCAGCCGGCATACTAAATGTACCTCTGACAAGTACCCGCGCCACAGTAGATGCAGCATATTCTGGGTAGTGTTACACGGACAACACCTATGCGAGTCTGTCTGGTGAATTTTGCACTTTGAGTAGTTTACGTAGGTAAGGCTGAGTCTGACGCGGTGAAAGCAAGCTTCATATTACCTATTGAGGCCTCGCGGTGCATACAAGTCACAATACGACTTTATTTTGCGGAGGCGTCGTTACTGTTGCCTTGCGCCACATCAGAAGGATCGCTGTGAACTCCAAGTGACTGCGGATGCCAGAGTCGTCGGGCAAGTGACAAAACGAGCGCCGCCACTGGAAGCGGTGGCGTTGTACAAATAAGAGATTTATTCACACCGAGCTTACACCCACTGCGCTCTACAATAGCCCGGAGCGAACACACAGACTGGGCAGCGCACGCCCCGTGCTCCCCGTGGCTGCGTTTTCGCGGTCGGGCGCGTATGGTACGACCACGCTCGGGCGGCACTCTTGCGCTTCGTGCTCACAAGGGATCAACACGAGGGGCGAGAGAGAAAACGCGTCCGCCTCCTGCGCTGTCCTCTTCCCGGATCGGGTCCACGTTGAGAACGGCGGTGGGCTGTGTCTACTAACTTTTACGGAACCATAAACGCGAACAGCTAGATATTCTTGCGTTTTCCCCAGCCCTGTTACCGCACCAAATATTTCTGGAAACACTACCACGCTATAGTCTCAAGACTATCCACAAGAGATGTGTTTGACAAGGTCAATTTAACAGGTTCATAACTTTGGAGCCTCCAAGTGTAATCCCCAATTCTCTCTCTTACGTACACAACTGACTAAGCCTTGGTTTCAAATAAAAATAAGCACAACTTACAGCCAAAATAAATAACATCAGGCAAGTACATGTCTTTAGCAAAAACCATCACATCCGGAATCTGCTCCTGAGCCGCATGCACCACGTGCCCCAGGGAACGTTAAAGTCAAGCTGTTAAAAGAAAAAGAAAAGATAAAGACACGCTGCAAGATACCATTACAAAACCTACGGTGTTCCTTTGTCACAGATGTGACGGCCGAACACCGTAGGCCTTAAACCGTGTCTTGCAACGTGTTTCTTTCTTCCTTTTCTTTTTCTTATAACAGCTTGAATAACGTTAGCTTGGACACCCTGTATAAGGGTTCGTTTAAGACTGGAACATACCAGTTGATCATTTTTTAAGCTGTGCAGAAATTTTAGAAATCGTCTGCGGCAGATATCAGAATTCTACTCCTTGAGGTAAATTATTCAAAGAGGTTGACCCTACTTGTATGAGAAACAGTTACACGTATGTAATTTCCCTTTTGCTGCACGAGCGAGAACGACGTTTCAGGGGCTGGCCAGCAGCAGGCACGCCACGGTGGAAGAAGAGCGCGCCCCACCCGCGCCGACGTTGGATGCCCTGAGCCCGCTCCGCTCAGGCCAGCGCATGCGCACGGCGACACCAGCGTGCCCCTGCAGCGCGTGGGCGCAAAACGCTCCACCATCGCGCCGACCGAGTTGGCGGTGCTTCATCGCGTTCACCCACGGCCGGACTGATGGACTCTCCGGGGAGCGCGCGCGGAGTCTAAAGCTTCGCTGTGTCGCAGCTAATGGGACTCCGCGTCCCTGTCTAAACCTCGGCGAATGATCCGTGCATGCGCCGTCGATAGCGGGACATCGCGGCGTGAATGCGTCCCGAGCGTCTGCATAAATGGTATCGCAAAAGAAAAAAAAACTTGGACAGTCTAGTAAACTTTTTTTTTTTTTACGACGACCTAAGGGTCTCGCAGTTTCGCCGGAAAGGCGAAGCATCGACTGCGATAGCAAATTAGTAGACAGCTATACAAAGTAAGGATAGCAGAGTTATCGGCTGCATTATTTCGTAAACATTCGCTTACTAAGTTAACAAGCATTGTACCACGCGCGCAGAAGCATACATGAACACGTCTCACTCGATGACCGCGCACACTCGCTGTCAAAACGTCGGCGTGAGGAAGCGCGGCTGCAGCAGCGAGCGAATTGACCTTCGTGCTGCCTCTCGCTTCAACACGAACTAGAAAAGAGAGAGAAAAAGATAAACCAGGACCGAGCCCAGTTGGCTACCATTCACTGCGGGAAAGTAAAAGGTAAGGGAAAGATTACGAGCTGTCCGCAGTAGACATCGCCGACCTATAATAACAGTTTTCAGCTCCATATCACAGACCGTCGCCCAGTCAATATCACAGACGCTCACTCAATCCGGTAGCGTTAAAAAATCGCAGAAGCGCTTTTGTGCTTTCTTTTTTTGAGCTGCGATATGCGAGGCCATGGTCCTAGGATTCTGTTCAAGGTTAACGGTTTTCTATACAAATGATTTAGAGCTGTGCAGAGATCGCGTGTTTCATTGTCAAAAGATGGGCACGGTAGGTATAGTCTCCTCGACGCCACAGGCTCTGCGCTCGCTATCGGCCATTCCAATCAAAAACGCATATGCATTGGTGAATGCGACGCCCAAGCGCAAGCGGCGCAGCATTGTTTCCTCATTACGCGGAAGCCCAGCTAATAGTCGCAGTTGCATATAGATGGGTCGAGAGAATGCATCGATGCTGGGTGAATTCAGGTGTGTGCCAATTCTCCAATGTCATACGGTGCGCTACCTTGCTTAAGTGTTGGGCTGCGTCAGTCCTCGATAAAGGTACAGAAACAAGGTTTGTTCCTTCGTGTGCTTTCTTAGCAGCTTCGTCGTTGAGGTCGTTGGCGGAGAGTCCGCAAAGGCCCGGCAGCCATTGAAACACGACGTCGTGTCTTTCAGAGATCATACTATGGTGCGTTTCTCGTATCTCTGACACGAGTTGTGCACATTACCCGCCACTAAGTGCTGACAAAAGACAATGTAGAGCCGCCTTTGAGTCGTAACATATTGCCCATCGATTAGCCTGCTGGTTATACTAATCAACGGCGCCTCGGAGGGCAAGAAGTTCCGAACAGGTCGATGTTGTGATGTGAGAAATCTTGTATGTGATGCCTATGGATCGTCATGGGATAACCACTGCGCCGATGTAGCTGGTCTGAGTGGAAAAGCCATCCGTATATACTCGTTTGTGAACTCTATCAAAGTAGAAATAATGCGAACAACCCAGAGTTGCCAAAGTAGGCACGTCTTTTTTCTTATTCCTGGAACGGAAAGGAGCACTTCGCATTGCCTACAAGGCCGACAAGAAACGTGTCATAGCCCGCGGCAAGGATGAGTGTTGACTACGTCGGAGAATGACGCCTGTGCCTTCCAATGGTTCTGGCGGGCAAGCGTGATTGCATCCGCGAAATGTGGCGCGCCACATTGCGAATGTAGAATAATTAATTTTGGGGCTAGTTGGTTTTGCATGGATGAAGAGGCAAATTAGCGCGATAAATAAAAGACACAGACACAAGAAAGAGAGATAAAGAGAAGCGCTACTCACAACTGTTTTATGGCATTTTATGGCAGGGAAGGATTCTACATATCTAACCTCTAGTCGCGCATACGCATACAGAACAACACGAACGGACACGAGTACATGAAAGGCGGTTGCGCAAGACTGCTAATTCAGAATCAAGTAATGCGATAGACGGCTCACTCATACACCGATCTCTGTTATTCTTGATAAAGAAGACCGCCAGTGCACCAGGTGGTAATGTAAGTCGTGATCGTACAGTTTTGAGACGTAATAACTGTTCCTGCTGATGAGCCGCTACGCGGAAGGCCGAGGAAAACGCGTAGTGTCTCTGCTTGCACGCTCTCAAGTGTTCCAAGATTTGACTGCTAGGCTTTAGACAGCAGGGGAGAGCTATAGTGTAGGAATCAGACAACAATTGGTACAACTGTAGCATGGTGCCCAGTGATGATCCCCATGTTTTGCCGGCGATGAATTTGAAGACGTGGACAAAATATTAGAGCGTCTTATTAAAGTAGGCAACCTGAGGGCCCCAGGAGAGGCCCCGGTCAACAATGACACCCAAAAACCAATGATTTCTCTTGTAGGAGATTGGCTGGCCATTCATACGTACTGGGTAACCCGTCATCTCATTTCGCGTAAAAGCGACTTGCGTGCATTTCTCTGTCGAGATGGTTAGTCTTTGTGTACATGAATAAATAAATTAATTAAATTATAGTACACGTTTAAGGTTACATACTCTCGGCGTTTTATATGAATGCACAGAAAGAGTCAACGGCCGAGCGGGGCGAGTGCGAGCACCAACAACAACAACCATCGCCTGCCTCTTCGTCTTCTGTTGGCGCCCATATTTCTCACTACAAAATAGATAAATAAATAACTACTGTTTATTCTGACATGTGTACATATACAACAATGCACCATGCCAACAAGATGAGGCATAAGGAAACAGACATAGCATGGAGGGGTTTCCTCACTAGGCCTGCAAAGATATATAGGGATGCCTGTGTTACTGCCGTCTGTACCCTTGCAGGAACCTGCAGGCGAGTTACTGCTGATGCCCAGATGCAAATGCCCTCGGCGTAGACTGAGACACCCGCTGTTTCCGGTGGGATTCGGCCAGCCCAAGAGGCGCGAGGTTGAAAAGAATGGGGCGTAGAACGCCGCCTTGGGGGACGCCGTGGCACGTGGTAGTGGTCGGACCATCTTCAGTACGTCCAAACAAGGACCTTCGCGTCAAGTAGCTTCGGATCCATCGAAATGCTCGCCGTCCTCGTTCAACTGTCAAAAGCGCGTCTAGGATGGCTTGATGGGAAACGTTATCAAAGGCGCCTTTCACGTCGAGAAAGAGTGTTATCGCTAAACGGTTCCCAGATTCCTGCTGCTCTACATATTACACTATATCGATGACATTTTCAATCGAATAACGGCTTCGTCGAAATCCCACCACGGAGTCAGGATGAATTTTGTATTGTTCAAGGTACCGTTCGAGACGCTTGAGGATCATACGTTCCATGAGCTTCCCGACGCAGCTGACGAGTGCTATAAGACCCATATGATGCAAGTTCCAGGGGTGACTTTTCTGCCTTTAACAGCGGCACCACGCGCCTGCGTTTCCATTTCTGTAGAACGATGCCATTTTTCTATGACCTATTAATTAAAAGAATCCAGAGCCCTTCCACTATGTGAAGACGGAAGACAAGCGAAGCAGTATTGCTCAATAGCTATATTATGTTCTATATGGTGGTTATGCTATATTCGTTGAATAAAGGCACAAACACATAACTTCATTGTTTGTTTCGTCTTTCCTTTTATTTATTTTATTTCCCCCTTTTTATTTTTATTTTATTTTTTACAGTTTTTTTTTTACTTTTTTACATTATACATATACACTGACGTTTCGACACGCATCATCATAGACTAGCCTTCAGGCAACAGCGTTCATCGCTCGGGGGTATTGTTTTTGTCAGCATCTCACACATTTTTTTCCAGATCATAGCCACAGACAGCTTCGCTGTAAAAAGTTGATCAGTCCTCCTCGCGCTTACTCACCTAGGTGACGCAAAGCAGTGTATGTTATTCCATCAAGCCCTGGTGAAGGCGAACGCTTGCTGAGCGCCATAGCAGCTCCTAGCTCCATGAAGCTCCATAAAGAATGGAGCGTCCATACTTTTTTGTCGTGGACCAGGAACGTCGCATAAGACCATGTCATGGAGCAAAACTGTCCCGCCAGCGATATTCGCACAAAATTTCTCTGCAACGTCTCTCTCACGGAGGGTTTGGTTTAGAGTAAGAGTGTTAACAAGCGGAACGAACCAACGAACTCGGTGTCTCGGAGGGAAAAACGATCTACGCGAGTCAAACGTCGTGATCGGCACGGACAGCCGGGCCGCGACGCGCCATGAAGGCGGAAGCGATCATGGGGCTGACTCGATGGGATCGTCCTCTATCTCGCTTGGGAACACCACGCAGACGCATGACTCCTCGCCAGCAGCACGGCATACATCGCAAGGGACGCTTTCCCATCAGACGCGCTACGGCCCACCGATCACGTCAGAGGCGTCCCGCATCGGACGCTGCACCTAGGAATCGCGTTGTGAGCGGAAAGAGGAGCCGCGTCGCCTAAACACGAGTGTTCGAGTGACGCACGCTGGAAGTTGGAAGGGGAGAGAGCGAGAAAACTTACGTCTTACGTCTTATAACCTGTGTGTGATATGTTTCTCGCCGCCAAAGTGCAACGGCGTCGTGCCCACCGCAGCAGGTGGTATTCGTCAACTAAAGCTGAGTTTGTTTACGGGCTAGTTGGTATTCCATTGCAAACATACTGATACCATCGTAAGAAAGATGCTACTTCCTGCAGCTGGTGCTCCCAAGCCGGTCACCCGCACTGACCACACGGTGTCTGGTGACGCAGCGAATACGTCTGTCGGCGGACTACCGATGCACCAATGACGGCATAGATCGCGTGCAAGGTCAAGAAAAGCAAGTAATCGAAATCATCGTCTCTAATGAAAGTCATTGACATGGTGATAAATGAGATGCGTACGTCATCTGCTCGGGGTGGACTGCAAGTGCTGGACGGCCTGGATCCGGTTCTTGCGAGCCTGGAATAGCTAGCACAATGGCTCTACCACCTCAGCCGTTATTCAGAGAAGTCAAGGAAGCGTCCATTATTCAATGGAATGCCCTTGCACTGAAATCCCGTATTGCTAATTTTCGCCAACACGTTTTCGCCAATCGATTCCCCATTCTTGTTGTTTGTGAACCGAACCTGCAGAAACCCGTCCGGCTTACAGGCTATGAACCTATTGTGTCATCGACTTGTAGTGACATTAGCAAGGTGTTCATCCATATACGGTGTGAACTGACTTATGTTGTCCATCCAGTGCGGCGTCATGAGAGTAATCAGTATGTTTGTTTGACCAAGAAAAAGAAACTTGTATTTACTCTTATGGGTGTTTGCCTTCCTCCATCAAATCGTTTTGACAGACAGAGACTGAGGGCATTTTAGATACGACTACTGATCGATGAATTGTTGCTGGGGACATTAACGCACATCATTCACTTTGGGAAAGCATGAAGGTAAATTCCAAATGAATAAACATCGTTTCCTTTGCGTGTGACCATGAACTTTGCTGCCTAAACGACGGCAGCCCCACGTTTCTGCACGACCGGACGTGCGGCAGTTGTTTAGATTCAGCTTTTCTCTCGCGATGTCCCACTGGCAGAGTCCCTTGGTTCCCAGATATAGAAATCCACGGAAGCGACCACATTCCTACCTATCTGAAGATAAAGGGCCTAGCAAAATCGACTTGATCAAAACTTTAAGAAACGATATACTGTTCGGTGTTTAAATCACTTATGGAAGACGCATGCGACGAAGGCTTTTCGTCCACACTGAACCACTGGATGCCGCTTGTGGCGGTAAAGCAGCGCAGAAGACAAAAAGAACGCGCGCCACAGCATGCGGCGCACGTGCCTGTCTTCGTTTTCTGCGCTGCTTCACCGTCACAAGAAACGTTGAAGCCCAGCGTCGCACGCTTCTGCAGTGTACACCACAGCCGTGACCACAGCGGACGCCAAGAGCGAATTGTCGCAGTTTCCACCCGGGAATCGCCGTGCGGTGCATTTGAAGCGCGGCGTCGCTTTAGACGCGAGTAGGCGCTGCCGTCCACATCCTTGCACCGAAGTGTTGCGTCATCTAAGGAAAGGTTCTAAAATACGGAGTTTAGGACAAATATTACGTCAAGCCAAAGCGATTGATTGAGTGTGTTTGATCCAGGACGTTCAAAACATCGCCTTTGTGCAAGATGTGTCAAAGACACATCTTATGCACAACAATTTTCTCAATGCGGGACAGGGTTGCACTGCCACTGTAAAGGTATGGTACCAACTCCCACGATGTAATTATACGCCGTTTATGGTTGGTAAATTTTAATCGACGACTGATAATAAAGAGTTTAATTACGTTGCACGTGAACATCAAAGAAGACGCAGTTTGGCCAATCTTATTGGATTTCCCCATAGAAAGGCTCAGTGATGACACGTTTGCTAAGCGCTCTTTAAGCGTGTGGGAGTGTGGTGTCTTCCTTGTGAGATTCAAAGCAGGCAGCACCACCCAACATGGCTCGTTGTTCGGCGGTGCAGTTTAGTAAACCGACAAAGGTAACCCCGCTCGTGTCGGATGATTCGAATTGTGAAAAAGACTACGGTGAACCATTCACTCATAATTTCTCATGTTCATCTGCTTGCATAGAGCTAAATTTGCGAGGTTTAGAGAACCGCATAAAAACATTATATAATTGATAAATGACAATATTTGCCTTTGCCGTTCATTTGCAGAACGGTTTTACAATCAGAATTCGTCGATGCGTGAACGTTCGAGTATGAGTACGATGCGTGATCATTCGAGTACATAGAACCTCGTTAAAAGCGAAGCAACCACGCAATACGTGCGCGAAAGGTCCAGAGGATGAATCTAGTGCACGGCAAAGCCCAGCCGTAATTTAATAAGGGCCGTCATCTCGCAGACCGGTGGCGGCCCGTGAGTATCGACACAAGTGCTGTGCAAACGCGGTTCGATCCGGGACTTGGGCGAAGCGTGACACCGTGCGAGGCGCCGACGGCCACAGAATGGCCGGCAGGCTTTCTTTCTTCTTTTCCCTGCCACTGGCGACTGAAGTGCAGCGGCAACTGCTGCTCCTTGCAGGCTGTTGGCGAAGGGTGAAACACACTCTGCCGCCGTGCAACAGATACTAGCACCAAGGCAATGTGAGAGGGGAGCTGCAGATGTCGGGTTGATTGGCCTATCGAGGAGGGAACCGATCGAAAATGTCTCGGACCGCCTCCGTCGTTTCTATCGCCCCTAATGTCAGGCGTCATGTGCGTACGAAACCAGACGTTAGAACACCATTGCCGACTCGTTTCGCTATGCTTATAAACGATTCATCGTCGCCTTTTCTATAGAATGTTTTGTGTGCTATCACTAGCAACCTTCCAATCATTGTCTTGGCTAACGATACGACCGGGCCCAACGGAAAGAAAGACTAAATACCCGGTATGCGTGCTGTCTGTGATGTCCACAAACATGGGTGATTCAATGTCTTTAGGTTTGCGCGAGTCTGTTAACGTGAAGATCCAAATCAAGGACTTGTTTCACCGTCGTTTTCATTCATTCTTTGCACTCAGGGACGGTTATTCACATACTGATAAATCCCCGTAACACACATTTAACATCACCGACACTTCCTAAGCAAATGACCCCAATTCATGTGAAATGCAGAAATTCTCCCAATAAGCAACCACCAGGTCAATTTGAAGAAACTCTGTTGCATTTAGGAAAAAAATTCAAACTGTACCGACTTTAGGAAGCGCCCCCCCCCCCCCCCTCCCCCGCCCCCGGTATGTTAATTTTGGACTACATAATTTCTGAAAAAAAAATGGACGAGAATTTATTTTCGGATCACGTGGTATGTGTGAATCGGCAATAATATGCTTCGTTTCGTTTCCCTTCCTTAAAGGCACATGCCGAATTGCGTTCAGTTCTTCACTTTTGTGTAGATCAACTCTCCTCGCTCAATTCACAGACTGGTTTCATTTTATTCCCTTCACTTCTTTCTCCACGCTCGGCTGCTTCTGTTGCTGACTCTTGCCTCTTGTTCTGCTTGTCTATTCGGGCACCTACCCAGTCGTACATACCCGTTCTAAATGGTTGGCCGACAACGTACCCACTGGCACATGCCCCGCTGCGACCACCCAGTGTCCCCGATCTGTCTGTCCGGGCACAAATCCAGGGGCCCATGCCCTACCGACCCAGATTGTGTACTCGGCCAGCAACCAACAGTAAACACACACCAATTCGGGGGAAGAACCAAAGAAATCTTTGTTTTAAAAAGAGATAAACACTACGGGTGCTTCCTCGTCTGGAGTTGCCCATCTAAACTACAGTAGCTCACAGAAACCTGTAGACTTCAGGAACTGCAGCAGCCCATATATCGTTTTGGGGGGCTTGTAAGGGGTGTGGCCACGATCCGAGTACTTCTGTCACCGTGAGTATAGAAGGTGATTTAATGCGATGCAGAGTAGAAGGCGCGGATAGTCATAACAGGCACACTTGCAGAGGAGATGATTTAAAGACTCATCAAACCCGGAACTGTCGCAGGAAGGTGCATGACTAATCCCAAAAAGGAACGAACAGCTCTTTGTGAGTGTCGCAACCAACCACAAGCGACACAATAATGTCGCATCGTTGCCGAAGACGCCTTGGGGTAGCTGGGGCTTCACGGAAGAGCCGGCACTTCGAGTGGCGGTGCGAGTTCCCGTCGGCTAGAGTGGCGTTACGAATCCGTGATATGAGTTGCCTTGCAGCGTCCGCTCTAGACAGAGGTACCCGAACTGACAGTAAGCAGGCGCTCAAGGGCTGGCTTGGAAAGACAGAGCACTTTCTCGGTTGTTCTTCAATAATGTAATTAATCGCGATAAGATGAGGCTCAGTCACCGTCCATGTCGGTGGGACACTGTGAGCACTATGACAAAATTGGAATGCAGATTGGCCAAGAGGCCTATTATTGACGGAGCAAATAAATTTTTAGCCAACCGGTAAAAAAATACCTAAATTGTTTTACGTGCCAAAACCACTTTCTGATTATGAGGCACGCCGTAGTGAGGGACTCCAGAAATTTGGGCCACCTGGGGTTTTTTAACGTGCACTCAAATCCAAGCACACGGGTGTTTTCGAATTTCGTTCCCACCGAAATGCGGCCGCCGTGGCCGGGATTCGATCCCACGACCTCGCGCTTAGGAGCCCAAAACCATAACCATTAAGCAACCACGGCGGGTTTAGCCAACCAGTAATCAATGCAGCTGAAGGAGAGAGGACTTATACAAAGACACCGAGTTACGATGAGCAGGAAGAATGACAGAATTTCTGTGTGAAGCGACGTAACACTTGTAGCAAATACATCATTTGCTTTTCCTATAGGCGCGATTTAGGGAATGGATGAATATTCAGTTTGTAATATTATGCATACGCCAGTCTCACAACTGATGCGTCAAAGACAGCGGAATCGTGCGTGAGAGTTCTCGCAGTCTTCGGAAGCCACTAGCTAGGGGTGTGTTTGCTGGCCTCATCCACGGCCTCATTCGAACGCGCCAACAGGAGCAGCCAGCCACGACTGCGCTCGAACGCAGCAGTGCGTACGCCGCCGCACTGCACACAACTAGCAACCTCAAAAGTGAGCAGGTATAACGTGACGTGATAAACAAGAAATACGGATTACTGGTTGAAAATAACCGCGCATGCAAGTTGTCTATTTGAATGAAATATACGCACATAAACGGTTAGTTCCAAAGCAAGTTTGTAGCCCTGACACACACTGCATTGCGTTCACATTTGATATTGACCACACCGTCGCACGCTGGCCTTCACTGCCGCACAAAATCCGTTGCGAAAGCTTCGCTGTAAATGTTTAAATTGGTGAGTGTCTCAAACTACAAATTTGGGCCTCGCAAGTGTTGTGCATGGGACGGCAATGTCAGAGCGAGTGGAGCTATGTCTGTATTACGACGAAGGCAACCAACGAAGCGGTTGGCTTCGGTAGTGCATGTATGGGGTGACCAAGCGAGAGCGTGTGAAAGGGTTATGCCTATATGTACACGTAAAAGCTCATTCCAGAGACTGAGAAAACTAGGCTGGATAACCTATGGCGAAAACTAATTAGCGAAGTTTACTCTCTAGAGACGTCAATCATCTAATCTAATACACCAAGATTTTATGGGGTTTTGGTCGGAATGCAAGGTTACACGATCACTGCTACTATCAACATGTGCCAGTGCTTCCTATACATGGACAGCCTCTAAACGCTTAAGACCAGCGACAGATGCAACGCACTCCAACGGTGCTTTGCATCCCGATTGGCACGTGCTGTTCATGGCTTTCGAACACCGTGACGAAGCAGACCCGAGAAGTCATTTGCGACATCGCTACGCGGTTCTCAACTTGCTCGAGCTTCGGGCTCACACGAGATCACGAACTTGATCAAATGCTGCGATTCCCTTTTCAACGTAGGACAAGAATGTGTCACGAAACATTACCGTTTGCAGTATGGAAGTCGGGGTTACTGGTCTGCACTTGCATGATATAGGCGCCAAATAGAAATTCCGACAGCTATGATCTCGCTCTGCTCATAGAGCTTACCATGTTGTTCCTAACATCCTTGTGCAACGCAAGATTCTAGGCCCTAGCTCAGCTGGCCAGAAACGTTTTTTTCCAGTAGGCATACGCGCGACCTGCAAAATGTCAGTGAAATACAGAGGTGTTTTTGCATTATCATCGCTATCGTTCATTTTATTACGTCTTTCCTTATCACCGCGTGCATCAGTCGACCCGACACCTGCACCCCGCTGACCAACTTCCCCATCGTTCCGTTAGCGTACCTTTCCCAGTCAGACACCTGAGAGAATGTCGTCCGGAAAAGCATTGGAATTAGGCTAAGGCCACAGAAGGATACTTCAGTAAACTAAAACCTTGCGCCTTGTTTTTTGTCGCGATCAAAGGTTCTCAGGTGTGTAGTGACACAACATTGTACCCTGAAATCGATTCTACAGGCGGAGAAAGTGGTGGCCTTGACTGTCAGGAGAAACTTGCCACTTGCGATACCATTTGTCTGCTCACATCCCAGCAAGTAGTGTCGCTTCCTCCCCTGGGAGATTGCCAGGAAGAGCGAGAATAAACCACGAAATGTGCCGTTAGAGCTTTCTTCTGCCGAAGTGGGAGTGTACTTGTGGGGTTGTTCCTCTCGATTGTCAAGTGGGCTCTCTGAAACAACGAAAGCCTGAGCGGCGCACGAAGCATAGGCAATAACGCCATCGACATTGCACTGCTACTGGCACTTACTTGACACTGGATTACATTACGCTGAAATCACATCGAACAGAACTTTTACCGCGCATGCATGCCACTCATCCTCTGGTTAGGATTTCTTTCTCTGTGATACCAACAGAAGTGGAGCTAATGCTGTCGCCCCGGCTTTCTTTATGCAAAATGCTTCAAACCCAAATCTGATCTTTACTGTATGCCTGTTTCCCCTTTCTTGCTTTCGTGGTATTTCGTCCTTCTGGTGAAGCCATGACGCGCGTTAGGCGAGTTTGAACGCTTGTGATGACACGATAACCGGGTCATCGATGAAAAAAAAAAATTGCGAAAGACTAAGCACTGTTGCTGGTGGATGTCCGAGTATCGATAGTGCTGGAACCAGCCTGAACCAGTGTATTTGAAATGAAGGAAGGAGGGAGAAATTGCGCTGCAGAACATTTTTCAAGTACATATGGGAAACAGTTTTAGCTATAGATGACTTCGAAGCTTGTTTCACAGCAGAGTCACACGGTGATGGGTTCGTGGGAGACAGTACAGGGGAACTCTCTGAGTACTTGCCTCTTTCTTTTTCACTACTCCCCCCCCCCATTCGATGCCTTGCCTCTGCTATTATGTTAAACAGACTAATGGACTTAAATCTAGATATCCCCCCGTTTCCCACTGCAATTCATATTGTTCATACTCTTGTTTTTTTTTTTACTTTGTGAACGTTTCTTATAAACACAATTACTAATAGCTACAGGAAAATTACTAATAGTGACAACATGGTGCATTTGTTTCTCTCGCATATTTCAGCATGTACCAGCTCCAAAGTTCGTTTTATTGCAAAGCTTGTGTTTACGTCGGTGTTGGTTACCGTCGATTTCTTTGTACATACGATGTATAGTTGTATACTCTGGTCGTTGGTACTAAAACCATCATGTGAAATAATCGCATATTTTGCTTGCGACGAGGGGACAGCGCACGTAATAACGCCTCCAAATATGAAAGAAACATACGCGAGAGGTGACAGCTTTCCTATCGTAGCCTGCGTAAAGATCGGGCAATATTTAATGACGACGACATCGTTCATTTACTTGTAGAGCTTTTAAGCTTGCCATTGTCCCTATTGATCAGCATGAATCAAAAGCTCGATGGGCTGGTGCCTCTAAAGGAGACGGTTTCTAACATCGAAAAAAGTATTGAAGTAATGTCTGACAAGTATGATGAACTGCTGAACCGTCTTGCTGTTCAAGAAAGCGACACAAAAAATGTGAAAGCAAGGGTAGAGAAGCTTGAGCAAAAGGCCCGATGTAGCGAGACGGAAACTGAAAAGGTGGTCACTGAAATCAATGAACTTGAATGGAGAAACCGTCGATTAAACTTGGAATTTCATGGAATTCAGGTTACTCCGAACGAAGACTTGTTGATGAAAGTGAACAGCGTGGCAGGTTTGTTAGAAGCCCCAGAACTAAGCAAACTTGATGTTGATGCTATTCATCGCCTTCCGGCGAAAGCAGGCAAGGTCCCAGGAATAATCGTTCGATATGCCCGACAAGCCACCAGGGATAAATGGTTGGAAATTAGGCGGAAACTTAGAGACAATGAGAGCAGTACTTTTATACTAGAGAATATGACAACCCGATGTCGGCAACTGTTTCTAACAGCAAAAGAGTTGGCAAAGAAAAAGGGCTACAAATATGTCTGGTTCAGAAATGGCAAGATTTATCTGCGCAAGGCAGACGGCGATTCTTCTGTCATTGTGCGCAGTGAACGTGACCTTCCCACATGATCTATCTGAACAGTCAATCTTGATCATATTGCTTCTTTTAATATTTTATGTGCGAATCAACACGTCACAACTTTCTCTCGCCACATGAAGTGAATGCTGTTGCCTCAGGCTATCAAATAAGCGCTTTGAAATGCCTTCACATAAATGTTCATTCCCTTTGCAACAAAGAAGATTCTATCGAGCATTTTATTTCTAGTTTTTCATTTCAGTTTGATGTGATAATGCTCACTGAAACGTGGTGTAAAAATGATCATTGTCACTTCGGGTTTACACCTTATCAGTCATTCTCCTTAAATCGCCCAAATCGTCGTGGCGGAGGCGTAATGATGCTACTAAAGGAAGGGATGCAATGTGAACTGCTTTCTCGTTTCTGTGTTTCTTGCTGTGATTACGAGGTTTTGACAGCGAAAGTGAACAATTCTGTTTTCTCTGTATGTTATCGCCCGCCCGATGGAAATGTCGAAAACTTTTTTGCGTTCTACGAAGAGTTCTTATCGTTTATTTCTCAGGCTGGTTACTTTGTTCTATCTGCTGGCGACTTTAATATTGATTTGTCAGGAGATTCAGCAGCCAAAACCACTATGAATATGCTCATTACTTCAAACGGGTGCTCAAACCAAATAAGTTTGCCTACTAGGATCACAGAACATAGCGAAACTTTGTTAGACCTAATTATTACTAACTCTGTCAGTGAAAATAACATTGCGGGTGTGATGACCTGCGACTTGAGTGACCACCTTCCTACCTTCATAATATTAGATAGACACAATCATCATAGTAAAAAACAATTTATAAATGTTCAAATAATAAATCCTACTCGCCTAGATGCCTTCAGGAATGACGTGCTAAATTCTGATTTCGAATATCTTCTTGTGATTAATTGCTCTGACAAGGCGTATAACATGTTCGTTGATCACATCGCTGAAACATATAAACAGCATTTTCCGCTTAAGCAACTGAAACTTGGTAGGAAAATACGCAAGCCTTGGATCACGCCAGAGCTCATTAAAAAGATCAATGAGAAGAATACTATGTACCATCAGTTTATAAAAACTAAAAATCCCCCAAAACTCAGGGAGTTTAAGATGTACCGAAATCAGCTAAATAAAGAAATAAAGCTAAGCAGACAAAACTATTTTCATGCGGAACTTGACGCCTGCTCTCGTAAGCCTGATCTTTTGTGGAAAAAGTTGAACACTGTTTTAAATCGCAGTAACCCGTCCCCAAAAACAGATAAACTTAAAATCGGTAAAGTCGAGATATCCGGTCACGCCCTGGCAAATTTATTTAATAACTATTTTGTGCAGTGTGGTGATTATTTTCCAGTGTCTGAATTTTCAAGATTCATGCCCCCTAGTAACCAATCTACTTTCTTTCTTGAGGCCGTTAGCGATGAACAAGTTCGGTCTGTTTTTATGTCTCTTCAAAACAGCTCTAGTTGTGACGTTGAAGGTATGCAAATTCGACCTCTTAAACATATAATGGATCTTATCGCACCGATTCTTACCCATATATTTAACCTTTGTTTTTCAAGTGCCGTTTTCCCACAAAGAATGCAGGTGGCTAAGGTTACGGTATTGTTCAAGAAAGGTGATCGAAATGACATAAAGAATTATCGCCCTATCTCAGTGTTGCCAATATTTTCAAAGGGTTTAGAAAAGATTATTCATGAGCGCCTTTCAATTTTTTTTTCAGAAATATGACCTTTTAACCCCAGCTCAATTTGGATTTAGAAAGCATAGGTCTACGGAACTAGCCTTGATAGAACAAAAAGAGTTTATTTTATCACAGTTTTCAAGTAAGATGGTTGTACTGGGCCTGTACATTGACTTCACGAAAGCATTTGACTGCATTGTTCATTCCATTTTACTCAAAAAACTTGAATTGTATGGAGTGCGTGGCCATTGCTGGAATCTTATAAAATCTTACCTTGGCTATCGGCGGCAGTATGTTCAAATAGGTGAGCACTGTTCCGACCAAAAACCGATTGCAAGAGGAGTGCCTCAAGGCAGCATTCTTGGACCTTTTCTTTTTAATATCTATAGAAATGATCTGGTAAATACATGCGCTGAAGCTAAATATATATTGTACGCCGACGATACCAGCATATTTTTTTCCGCTACAGACTGTAAGCAAATCAGCTATATAGCAAACTCCGCCCTTGTAAAACTTCTGGAATGGTCTGTAGCAAATCAGTTAGAGGTTAACACCAACAAAACTAAGGCTGTGCTATTTAGACCGAAATCAAAGCAGGTAAATATGAACGTAGATCTTATCTATGGCACCAGAAAAATAGAAATAGTAAGTAGTATTAAAATTCTTGGGGTCACGTTTTCGCAAAATATGCTATGGGATATTCATGTAGATTCTGTTTGCACTAAACTGTCAAGTGTCGTTGGTATTTTATCCAGATGTAAGTCGATATTACCTTTCAGCGTAAAAAAGCTGATATATAATTCTCTTTCTTACTCCCACCACTCTTACTGCTTTTTGGTATGGGGATCTACCACAGTAACTAATTTAACAAAGGTGTACGTCCTACAAAAAAAGATAATTAGGCTTCTTTTTGATGTCCCCTACAATTCTCATACACATACTCTGTTCATTAAAGCAGATATAATGCCTGTCTGGAAATTGTTTAGCTATAGACTAATCGTTGCCTTTAAGTGCGAATTAAAAGAAAATCGAAATTTCTTTCGCAACCTAGCCAAGCTAGAAATAAAGCCTACATCCTATACTATACGTCAGTCTGAATACTGGAAGGTGGTCACTCCCCGTGCTAACTATTCTATGGGTACACTATCGTATTTTTTGCCTAAACTTCTTAATGATCTGAATAAATGTGGAATTGATTTAGGTCGCACTACAGTTCGCGAACTGCGCCACGTGATATGTCATGTTTTTGAACAATTCTAATATTGATTTCCTTGTGATACATTAAATCGAATCAATTTTGCGTTTCTGTATGTTTGTATTCCTGTATGTTTCATGTATGCTCCTGTACTGCCTTGTAGAGGGGACTGTGGGCTCTAGTCAAGCTGTTCAGCAGCTTTTACCCACGGCCCCTCCATCGTTTTGATGGAAATAAAGCTTATTATTATTATTATTATTATTATTATAAATCGTTTGCCACTACCAAACGCAAGCTCTTTTCGGTGCCCTGCAATGAGCTTTACAGCTAGTGGAAAGTGTGTGCAATGTGATAAGACCGATCGCCTCGTATAAAAGGACCGGCTGTGAAAAGAGCGCACAGGCGACGGCGCAGCTCCGAAATGCGTCCCGATTTGGACATTCCAGTGTTGAGCCCGCCCGAAGGCGCGGCCCCATCGATCGTCCCGGATTTCGTCCGCCGTTCGTGGAAGCCGTTGCCGAACGGCGCTCACCGCCGAACAAGTTGACCCCGTTGATTCTTTCTTCGGTGCGCGCGTGCAGATATTGCGAGGCAAATACTTTCAGCCCATTTGTGACCGCGTTTAATGACTGGTCTGCCATCGAGATCAGCTTTGGACGCATTCAGCGAGCGATAACACCTATATAGCGTCGTTTCAACTCGGTTTTCTTCGTGCGAAATGCAAACGGGCTGTTCGTGATGCGATCGACGTCAGGAGCTAGGGGCAGTTCAGTGGAACCGCATTTGTCGCGAAAAACAATAAATGATACCGGTACACGGCAGAGTAGAGGCGTTTATCTTGCAACCCACGAACAAAGTGCAAAACAGGAGAAAAACGTTGACTGCAGGCTGATCTAGCCTCGCGACACTCGCTGGCTGAGCGCCTCTTTTTCGGGAAAACTTAAGAAGCGCCAGAGCTTAAAAGCACTTAAGTTTCAATGCAAGAGAAACAATGTAAATTCTTAGCACCAGAAGAAAAAAAAGAATGAGGTGCCGGGAAAAAAAAGACAGCGGAGTTTTTCACCAGTACAAATTCGGGTGACTACCGTCCACGGGAGAAATGGACACGATCACTGCAAGATGAAGGACACAGAACGTCAGAGCGGTGCAGACGCGCAACGGGATTACGAGTGTTAACGGGTGCACAAAGCAATCACAGTCTGCGAGAAACAGGCTGGCTGTTTGCATTGTTCGTGCTGCATAACAGTAATTTGCCGCCTTAAAGATAATGTTGCTGTGACACAAATCGCTGTCACAACCTATATCGACAGTTAGGGCGAAATGGTTATCAGACACACCTCATGACGAAAATCCAACACTATTTGACACGCCGTGGTTACTATACGTGTCCCAGGCGTTGTGCTTAGTATTAAGCACGAGGTCGCAGGATCAAATCCTGGCCACGGCGGCCGCACTTCGATACGGGGGCGTGCAAGAACGCCCGCGTGCCATGCATTAAAGAACTGTGCACGGTAAAGAACCCCAGGAGGTCAATATTAATCCGAAGCCCCCATCTGCGGCGTGCCTCGTAATCAGATCGTGGTTGCGGCACGTAAAACACGAGAAATTGAAAAAAAAAATAGAAATGTCTCTTTTTTGAGCGGCACTAGCTCCTTGAGTTTTCTTGAGCGGACCGATGGGTCTCAATACCGCGACATAAAAGGTGCGCATTGTGTGCATAGCGCAATGGGTCCGCGCCGTACTCACCACCGCAGCTGAATAAGGCCGCGTGAAACATGAGGCAACTGGGCAAGCGGTAATCTGAAACGCGCCGTTTCCAAAGCAGTCGACACCGTACGCGCTCCGATTTTGTGAGGACTGTGGGTGAGGTTTCACCAGCCGCTTTCATATCGTGGCGCAGTAGGGAATGCCCGAGCACGGCCGCGCGAACCACAAAGTGTATTGTAGTACACAGATCACAATAAGGCGATGGCTACGCGGTGGCCGATCACCGCCGTGCTGCGCAGTGGGGCAGGTAGTTTTCTTGTGAGGTTCCAGATTACACGAAACACTCTCCGACGGCCGCCGTAATTCTCTCGTAAGCACGCACATAGACAAACACGCAGAACAACGAAGAGCAAAACAGGTGCCGTCACCGGCGCCGACGACAGTGGCGCTTCGCGGGCTTTGCCTTCAGTTTCACTTTTAGTTGATGGGAAAACGAACAGAAGCGAGGACATTCTGCGGCCGAAGCCGTCGAAGTTTTGCATGGTCCCGCTTCTGAAGTCAGGTCGTCAGGTGCCGACCGGGGGTTCTGGGCAGCGCGACAGGACATTGTGGTCGACGAGACGAACAAATCGTCTACTATATCACCCTAAATAAGCTAGCTTGCACTCTGGAAATGTATAAATTTGAAGAAATAAAAAAAATTAAAAGAACCACTTGGACAATATATCTCTCCTTTCTCGTCTCCTTCTCACAGATGTGCATAATAAAATAAAATAATGCATAAAATAAGAAACAGAGACCTCCGTTTACGCTAAAGGGAGGTCTCTATCTTCTAAACTCGACAGGATTGGGGGCTCAATTCCATCGCTCGTAACCCGTTGTCAAGATTGGAGTCCGGTATGAATTCGAAGGTAGCTGGCCCATGCCGTCGTCCAACTTATCCACGCTGAAGACGTTGATGAAGGGAAGGACTGCTTCTCATCGAGAACGAGGAATAAGGGTTTATTTACAGTATTTACATGCAGTTCATCAGTCTAGCATGACTGCGAGAGAAAGTACGTCACTCTAACACGACTGCTTGAGAGAGTGTCTCAGTCTAACATGACTGCTTAAGAAAGTCTCTCGAGCATCCGCACAACAGCCGTTTATAAACACTCTGTCCTCCCCCGATTTCAAGGGGGTGGAAGCGTTCGTCCAGTCATCGTAAACACGCCGCCTCTCTGCTGGACGGTTTACACACACACACGCGCACGCACACACACACACACACACACACACACAGACACACACACACACAGGTTCTCGGTCCGAAACCGACATCACACGAATTTCGTAGAACTCGGAGCGGACCCGGGTAGTGCGCCCGGCCGAGTAGCACATTGTCTTGCGTCTTGGTCGGCGCGTGGGAAGGGGTGACCGACGACGTTCCCGCGGCAACTTCCCCACTCATAGCAGATCAGGTCCGCGTTGGGGAGTTCGGTAACAATAGTTGGCCCGCCGAACTCATTCAGTCACAACGGCGACAAGGCTAAAGCGTAAGGGTGGCGGTTTCAGCACAAAGCCTGCTTTGTCAAACGCATCCTAGCTGAAGCGACGGAGGGTGGAGGACGCGCGTATTGTTCCCGACACAAAGTCGACTTAGTCACGCCGTGGCTAGAGGTTGGCGGCGGCGCTCCAGGAAAAGATGATGCCCGCGGTCGCAACAGGTTGGCAAAACTTGCACTGCAGCTGGCCGTTCTTAACACCCTTAAAAAGGATGTAGAATTGAGGTTCTTTCTCCTTCTTTCATCCCCATTTTGCGAGGGAGCAAAATGGAGGACGCTGAACATTTCTACACCACTGTAAGGGAGCACGGTTTTCAGGCACGTAGTCTCAAGGGAGGTCACATCCCTTAAGATGCCCTTTTCGGCTCATTTCCGTTTACATTGCGAGGCAGCTGAAAAGAGCGCCGACGCATCCTACATATGCGGTGGATGCCGGTCGCGATCACGAACCGAGGACTCGTTTCTCCGCCTTTTCCCTAACCACGTGAATAAGATGCGGAGCATTACCATCGAAGGCCCGAAATGTCACTCGCAATGACCGACGTTGCTTTTATCTATTCTATCGCGAAAGTGGTTGGATAATGTAGCAGGAAGCCCAGGTGGATGTAACTGTTCGAAATTTCGTTCAGAATGCGCACATATGATTATGGTGGTTTAATTTTTTATTAGTAGGAGGTACATAGATCCTCACGTACGTCTTAGCTTATAGTTCTTTTACTAGTTTAGTTATTGAGTGAATGGTCGGGATGTGCAAAGTGTCTGTACTTGTGTATCGTTGTCTGTAGCAACCATAAATTCATGTCTAGATGTGTCAGTGCCATACAAATCGTCGTGGCTGATATCAAAGGTCCGATATACACCTTCGTCGTGTGTGTACAGCGTTGAGCATGGGTTCGACTTCCTGGTGTTTATATATAGAGGACAAATTTTATGTAGTCGGTGTTCTTTAGTTCTGTCTGTTCATAAATACGACTTTATCCCTTGTGTAAAATTAAGTAATTGTTCGCATTATTTGTCATGAGTGTTGGAGGCAGTCATATACTTCGCTAGTCCTACGCAACACATCGATACAGTGACACCGTTAGACGCGACAATGAACTCTTATAAATATTCCTATTTCCCCAGGACGATTACTGATTGGATTAATCTTACTAACGATGCAGTATCACAAATGTTACTACAAATGTTTGAAATCCATCTTTAATTTCCTAACATCTTTGTACTACATTATATCGTTGTGTTGCATTTGTATCTTATATTTTTGCATTTATGTTCCTTGATATTGATTCATGATTGGTACTATGAACTGATTTATAACTCCTTTCGGAATTGTTTGCTGCGTACAACGGGTGTTGACGTGTACACTGTGTGCCCACCCTGCTAAGGTCTTGTAAGTGATCGCTGTTTGAATAAATAAATAAATAAATAAATAAATAAATAAATAAATAAATAAATAAAAATTAAGAACGACTACCAATCCTTTTCTACCCTAAGCACCTCCCCCATCTTTTTTTTTTTTTTTACAAATTCCTGGGGAAACCCGTGGCCTGATATAAAACGGTTCACAAATATGGCAAATGACGGACCCGCCTCTAATAAGCAGATATGGTGCACTTGGGTCTCTATCCCAAAGAACAACGTGCAACAAATGATATCCCGAATAAGTTCCACGATAAGCGCACAACACAGTTTTCCGTGTTACGAGACCAAGCATATCTAGCAATTGGCCATTTTTAACAAAGAAGCGCAGCTTTTACATTATGCGCTGACTAGCATTGTCTGTAAAGTACTAGGGTGCTGCGCGCCGGGAGAACAGCTGAAACTTCAAACCGAACGCTGCGCTCCTTCTTTCTCGTCTCCCAACCAAAGAGCCACGGCTGCACGCACACATACATCTTGGTGTTTCACCATGACCAATCATCCAATGCGGAAGGAGGCGCATCGCCGCAAGAACGGAGGCGGGGCTCGACGCCGCGCTATCTCCTTCGCCTCCGGTAAGGGAGAAGGCAGGGAAGGAACACCACCTGGGAACGCCACGTCGAGGCAGAGCTCTAGACAGCTGGTATGGCCTACTGGCGGCACGGTGACAGGAGAGTTACTTTCCTCCAACTCCTCCAGTAATGAACGGTGAGACGCTGCTCAGGCGGCGTTTTACAGCTGCCAGTGTATAACCGAAATTTCCAACGGGCCCCGTTGTAAAGGGAAAACGCGAAACTTGCATCAAAAAAGGTGCGGCGGCTAGCATGTATACTCCTTGCCACCGATGCAAGCCTTGCCACAATATGTGACTGACTGACTGACTGACTGACTGACTGACTGACTGACTGACTGACTGACTGATTGATTGATTGATTGATTAATTAATTAATTAATTAATTAATTAATTAATTAATTAATTAATTAATTAATTAATTAATTAATTAATTAATTAATTAATTAATTAATTAATTAATTAATTAATTAATTAATTAATTAATTAATCAATTGATTGATTGATTGATTGATTGATTGATTGATTGATTGATTACAAAGTCAAAAAGCAGTACGTCGATTACGACGTAAATCACACTGGAGGTCTTCGGATAAATTTTGGTAGCACCTGGAACTCTTCAACGTTCGCCCAAAGCTCGACGCATTCCGCCACCATGAGAGTAGTGGCCTCGTGCTCAGCCACTGGTCGTGACGCGACAAGGCGCACGAAAAAAAACGTGCGGTTACCGATGCGAGACATCATTCCTCACACATGCAAGCAGCCACGCATCACAAAGCAAAACGAAGGAAAGTTGACCAAGAACGCGTATGACTTTCAAGAGATAAAGGGCTGAAGATTGAAAAGTATAAGGGAAACCGGCGGCAGCTCCTAGCATTTGTGCGGGGCTGGTGCGAAAACGAATAATTTGTTTTCTCATTGCGCGTTCCGGTGCAGTGGTCTCTGAACTTACTATTTTTTTAACAGAAAGAATCAAGCTGAACACTGATGATCACGTCTAGAACGGTCACTGAAGTCGACCAACTGGTGTTGCTGCAGCAATGCTCCCTTTTATTTCTGAGCCAGTGAAAACATTAAAGTAAAAAAAAAAACAAGTGCAACTATAAACGCACTAACGCGTTATTGAATTCGCGCAGACGCGGCAGCGTTTCGGTTTCAGCGCAGTCGAACAAGCTGTGGAGGGAAAGGTGTAGGAACATCGTTCACTCGCGGAGCTACACCGTTTCCCCCGCCAGAAACAAGCCGAGCGTCGGAGACTCCAGGAAATTTTATTCAGTCTCGTAGAGATAATTCACTGCCTGCCAATGACATGCACATCGTAAGAACGGCACGTGTCGCACTACAGCGAGTAATGCAGCGCTTTAGCCGAGAACAGAACAACAACACATTATGTTTTTTAACCCTGAATTGATGCAATGGTGCAGTGCATTATTTTCGTTTTGTTTCTGTGGGTGCTGTGTTCCACAGATTCAAATTTTCTGCAGAGTCGGGCGACATGTCTGCCATTATGTTAATGTCTATATTTTCTTTCCCGCATCCGCGGATTTCAAGCTATGTCAGCTCGAAAATAAAAGTTGAGTCTTTATAAGTACGACGATCAGAAAAAAAAAAAAAGCAGCTCCGAAAACCAAAAGTTCCTCCCCCCCCTCTCCCGTCGTTGAGCCGTGGGTGAGCAAAACTCGTGTAGGCGTCGTTCTTCCGTATATATTTAAATGATATATTAAGCAAAGGTTCTCCTTTGCACAGCCTTTTTCAACTTTCTTTTATATAGCGCGAACTTCATTCAGTTCTTTCTTTCTTTTTCAGGTGCGACAGTAATGACATGCAGAGAAAAAGTAAGCCGAATCGACTCCTCGCCACTCGAGAGTAATCGGACTGAATTAACAAATTTTAGAAGCTCTTCAGTAATACTTCTGCCATCTCGTTAGCATGCTCGTTCTTTTTTTTTTTTCAAAGCGAAGCATTCTTTGTTTCTTCGCCTAACTTTTAGGGTGCTCGCTACTGGATGTTGGCTGCTGTCTAACCGATTTTGCGAAAACTTGGTCCACTGAGCCAAACTGAGTATACGCGACTGGGCATATTCCACTGGCTATGTGAGCACTACTGGCCAATTCCCACCAACCCACAGCGTACCCGGGGACTGGGCAAGCAAGTCGAGGGCGCTATCTATCGGTCGAGACTTCTTGTAGCCTACACAAGCAGTTTAATGCATTAGCATTCTTATTGTAATTCTTCAATGAACCTGTTTGATGCCAACTTGGGTATACAGGGACAGGGACTGTATAGCTCTGCAGTGACAAAAATAATTTGCGGCAGAACCAATCTCACGATGATTGTCGACGGTAATGCGTTAGCATTCAATCAATATGGCCACATAACGTATTGCCACCGTCGAAACGAGTTACGTATGAGGCATGCACTGCAGCCGAACACCTCTTTCGCGCTTCTCTAAGAACACTCGGTGTCATTTCTCGTGGCCTCCGACATGCATGGCGCGCCGATGCATGCGGAAGCTGAGAAACGCGCCAAGCGGCAACTGGGCTCCTTTCTCTCTCGCGCTTCTTTCTGGACACGCCATCTAGCGGCGCCGCCTAGAAGTACGCGCGCGGCTTCTGAGGCGAGAAGCGTGACGCGCCGGTGCCTGCGAACGCAGAGAATTGTTCCCTCGCTTGCCAACTTAAGTTGGCGAGAGGTGCACTGAAGGGCGGCACATAGCCATTGCGTTCATAGCGCAGCTCGCTAAAGCGTTGGCGTAAAAGGCGTTCATTCAAAGCGACACATATCCAGTGCGTTCGTGGCACAGCCTGCTAATGCGCCGGGTTGCTGTCCTTAAGGAACTCTTGTGACGTGGATTTCATTCCGATCAGCATCGCAGAAATTTTTAAAACTTTTTTTTATAATTGCAGAGCGACACATTCCCAGCGGCGCATACCTAGTTACCCAAGTTGGCGTCAGAAGGGTTCATTGAAGACCAGTGCAGACCGAGTGGCGCATACTCCGTGCTCCAAGTCGGCGTCAAGACGCTTCTTCGAACAGCGGTACCGACCCAGTCTCCCATCTACAGTGATCCATGTCGGCGTGAAAGAGCTTCGTTGAAGAGAGGCACGTACGTACACATTGGTACATACTCAGTCACTCAAGTTGATCCAACGGTTGGTTTCGAACCCTGTTACCTCAGCAACGCAGCCCGATGCGCTAACAATTCGATCACGAATAACCCAGGGACCCAGGTAGGCGTGAAAACGGTTAGACATAAACATATATATACATACAAAGATACACAGATAGTTAAGATAGCCCCCAGAAAGTGCGTAAAGTACCACAAGAATGCCAACCCATTAATCTCCGATGCTGAGCGGAATCGAACTCAAGTCACAAAATGTGCTCAAAAACAGCCACCCGACGCTTTAGCAGGCTGCGCCCCAAGTGCACTGGGCCGCTTGTCAATGAACATCTCGCCAATTTGGGTCGCTGAGTATGCGGCACTGCGTGTGCGGTAAGCGAGCAAGGAAGCGATTGTCCGCAGGCACCGGCGCGCCACGACGTTCTAGGCGCGCACTTCTCGGCGGCAGTGCAGTCAGATGGCGAAACGTGTCGGGAAGGAGGCGGAGTCCAGTTGCCGCAGTCGTGTCGCGATATAGATTCAATGCTAACGCATTACCGTCGACAGTCATCGGGCAACTCAGTTCCCAGCTGTGCAACAAGTGAAAGCTACCTGAGGATATCGAGCACGTGCTGTGTGACTGTCACCGCTATACCACCCTGCGGTTAATACCAAGGACTTTACTTGGTATACGTGGACAAATACTGCCTATGTTATCTTAGGTCCCTGGCGAGAAAACGGGGACGCAATCCAAGGGACGAAAGGTCTGCTGTTGTACTCTTTTAAAGCCGAAAGCCTCAAGTGGCTCGTTGCGCGATGACCTTGAGAAACGAGGCGTCTAGTGGAGTGGTACAAAAATGCGTGACCTTCTCCAGGCGAGCGGCTGGTGAAAAGGTGAACGAGCGGCGCGCGCAGACAAAAAAAAAAAAAAAGCAGTGTTGCATCGCTGACGTCACCGGCGGCGGTTGTGGCGACAGTCGACTGCGAAGCGAGAGAGATGGCGATGGGGAACGCTCGTCGGGAGCCTATCGGATTGCGCGGTAGTAGAGCTCGGAAGTACGCTACGGCCGAGGATGCTCGCCAAGCGAGAAACGAGGTGCGACGTGCGAAGCGGCGGGAGCAAAGCGTTCGACCGCGAGTGCTGCTTTCCCCTGCTGAGAGGATGCAGCGTAATGGTGTTCGGTTTATGTTACACACCTGTAACACCTACTGGCGACAAGCATGCTGCCCCTTTAGGTAGCGCATTAAGTGCTCGCACCTGCCGTTGAGGAGATTGACCTAAAGCGCCACACGTGTACTTCACACTGCGGCTCCTTATGTCTTGCAAGAAGTCTGACCCCTCCCATTGTATAGCTTAATGCATCACCAAGTGTGTAGCAGGCTTTCGCCTTCACGTGTTGCAGGAGTGCAACATGCTGCCGAGCTTTCTTATTCGGTGAGCTTGCCGCGAAGCATACAGCGTGTTTCACTTAAGTCAAACATTAAAAATAAACATATGCCATGTAGCTTGACCGAACCAAGATACTCAGGATATTTCTTTTGCATTCTGCTTAAATACGTAATTAGTCTTAATTAATTAATCACGCCCTCAAGTGTTTAATTAGACGAAAAGTGCCAATGAGAAAATTGTCGAGCAACATGAAAGACCATTTGTGCCGCATAAAATTGTTTTTTCGAGCGTGAAAGAAGCCCGCGAATAACGCAAAGTGCCTCGAGCGGCCAGTCA
The DNA here is from genome assembly GCF_023375885.2 of Dermacentor andersoni. Lineage (NCBI taxonomy): Eukaryota > Metazoa > Arthropoda > Arachnida > Ixodida > Ixodidae > Dermacentor > Dermacentor andersoni. Next base: position 8,842,469 of record NC_092817.1, on the reverse strand, counting down.
CGCTGCAATTTTGCGTGTGTTCGCGGACTCCTTTCATGCCCCGAAAAAACACTTTTATGTAACACGTATTGAGCAACAGAAAGCTGCATCGGGAGTCTTTTGTGTTCCTCCACAATTTTCTCTTTTCATCTAATTAAATATTTGAGAAGTTGATGAATTAATTAAGACTAATTATGTAATTCGGCGGAATGCAAAGAATAATCTTAGTATCTCCAAGCAACGGCAAACGACATTACCTTGATTCGGTCCAGCTACGTGGTATTTGTATATTTTTAAAATTTGGCTCAAGTTCAGTGGAACACCCTGTATGTAAAAAAAAATGCAAAAGGCATCAAATAAATGCGTGCAGCCTTGCTTGATGCAGGTATACTGCATGCTGTTACACTTAAGCCAGTCAGGTCTTATACACACTATTTGACCTTTCCTTAGTCATGTGAGCTTGATTTGCTTATTTATTCTTAGTCTATTTTATGTTGTCTTATCAGCCTTCTGCGTTCTTTTTGCTCTTCACGTCGTTTCGAACACCTCGTCTGAATTAGCGAGCCCTACATATAGTGGGGCTAAGAGTTTCCAATAAACTCTCTCCCTCTTGGTCCATGCCCAGAATGGGTGTGTGACACTGGCCTTGTAAGCGAACGGACCACTCGGGCCACTGAGCATGTGACCATTCTCGGTCGATTCCAAGAACGGCTATATGCCTCTGGGTAGGTGCCCGAATAAACAAGAAATCTCAAGAAATAAGCAAGAAACAAGAAAGCAGAGATCTCCGATCACGCGACCGAGGTCACCCGGCAGCAATGGTACCAAATATGTAATCGCATGAGGGGACGCCTCAGCGCAGCCCGGACGTGGCACCTCCTACGCCACCTCCTGGACCCGGACACCACCAGGGCCGAAGGCAGTAGAAACATGGCCAAGTTAATCCACAGGCATGCTCAGGACCCGGGGGCGTTCCTGGCCGAGATGCGAGACAAGTACATCGGCCCGCAACTCAAGACACCGTTACCTGCGGCCTACCAGGGCCGGCCGAACGCGCACATAGACGCCGACTTTACGTTCGCTGAGGTGTCGGCCGCCGCCTACAAGCTGCGGACGAACTCGGCGCCGGGTTCGGACCGCATTACCAACAAGATCCTACGCAACCTGGACGAGGCCGCAATGGAGCAGTTCACCGAGTTCATGAACGAATGCTGCAAAACCGGCGCCATCCCGGAAGAGTGGAAGACGTCAACGATCGTCTTTATACCAAAACCAGGCAAACCACTCAATGCGGACAACCTCAGGCCGATTTCACTCCCATCATGCGTCGGCAAACTGATGGAGCACGTGGTCCTAGACCGTCTCAATGAACACGTAGAAGATGGGGACGAGTTCCCCCACTCTAAGTTTGGTTTCAGGCCACACCTGTCCTCCCAAGATGTACTCCTTCAGTTAAAAAGGCAGGTGAGGCAATTCGAAAGTCCGGCGGACGCTCGCCGATTCCGGTGCCTCCTGGGCCTCGACCTGAAGAAGGCCTTCGACAATGCCGCCCATGCAGCGGTGCTCGAGAACCTGACCCAACTGGGTGTCGGAAACCGAGCATACCAATACGTCCGAAACTTTCTCACCGACTGGAAGTGCCGGATCAAAGTCGGCGAACATGAAACGGACATTATAGAGCTGGGGAGCCGAGGCACGCCGCAGGGATCAGTCGTCTCCCCCTTTCTCTTTAACGTGGCGATGCGCGGGCTCCCGGAACTGCTGTGATCTATCCCTGGGCTTCACCACAGCCTCTACGCTGACGACGTTACGTTATGGGCAGCGGCGGATGATCCACAAACTCTTCAAGAGATCATACAACGCGGCATCGACGTCGTACAAGCTTATGCGGAGTCGAGGGGCCTGACGTGCTCACCGGAAAAGTCCGAATACCTCCTGATCAAGCCCGGCAGAAGTAGCTGTCCCGGGGGACTACCACGGAGAAAGCGCTTCCTTGAACTTAAGGTCGGAGAACTTACCATCCCGGAGCGCCCCAGTATCAAAATATTGGGGCTAGACTTTCAGAACACGCTGCGCTGCGGGCTCATGTTAAAGAAACTCCAGAGGGCGACCAACTACACACTACAGCTCATTCGCCGGGTGGCTGATCGGCACCACGGCACGGGCGAGAGCGATCTGCTTCGACTTGTGCAGGCATACATAATCGGCAGAACCATATACTCGACACCATATGTCAAACTCGCAGCCACCGACTTAGCCAAATTAAACACAATGATCAGACGAAGCACAAAGGCAGCCTTGGGCCTTCCGGACCACGCGGCCACCGCAAGGCTAGAGGCCTTAGGCATGCATAACACGATCGAGGAGCTCTTATATGCTCACCACATAGCCCAAGTCCTTCGTCTCTCGCTAACCCTGGCTGGCCGCACAGTCCTCCGGAAGCTCAGTCTCGAGGCTATCCCCGAGGTTACAGAGTACATGACGATTCCGCGAAAGGTCAGGGGGCATATTTATGCCCCACCTCTACCCCGCAACATGGACCCCGAGTTCCATCAGGGCCGTCGGCAAGCCCGTAGTGAAGCCATTTGGCGACGCTACGGCTCGCAAGATGGAGTGGTCTACACAGACGCAGCCAGACACCCTCGCGGCGACCTCCTGACTGCGGTGGCAGCGGATCACAACGGAGGATTGATAGAACATACAACAATCACGGCTAGCCGAGTGGTGGAAGCGGAGGAAACCGCGATGGCCATGGCCATGCATGCGGAAGAGAATACCGTCATCAGCGACAGCAAGCAGGCCATCGGCAATTTCGTCCGTGGTAGAATTTCCGAACAGGCGTACCATGTCCTCACACAACGCCCCCTAAGCGGCTTGAAAACCCTCGTGTGGACCTCGCTCGCGCGCCTGTGCCCGGCAACGCGTCGGCTCACAGTTTGCCTCGAGATCTCGCGCACCGAGCCTCGTCCGCGGATGCGGACGGCATGAATGAGGAGGAGAGACACGAGGAACCCTGCGAGGCTTATTATGAAATAGCCCATCGGTATCGCTTGAGGCGTCGCGCGCTCCCACCACCGGCCAAGCAACTCGACAAAACGCAAGCGGTCGCGTTTCGGCGACTTCAGACAAACACATACCCACACCCAAAATACATTAACAAAATCACAGGGGGCAAGGAAAGCGACCAATGTAGGCTCTGTTCAGAAACAGGAACACTCACACACATAATGTGGGAATGCACCTCGCTCCCGTTCTCTCCTCCCCCCGTCAGCAGCGAGACTGACTGGCTCAGTTCCGGGGACGTCGACCGACAGCTTGAACTGGTGGACTGGGCGGAAAAGGCCAAGCAGGCCCAGGGCCTTACTTGAGCCCAAACCCTCAGCCACGTCCCTCTTTACCCTTCCCCCTTTCAATAAAGTTTATCACCACCAACAAGAAATAACAAGACACAGGAAGTAAAGAAGTCGGCAACGAAAAAAGGTCAAGTTGGCTACAGAGAAGTAGAGAAGTGCGCAACCCAAGCAGCCGAGAAAAGAGCGTGCATTTTGAGCGTGCAATCTCGTGCATTGAGCCAGGAGCTACACAGAAGTGAAAAAGGCATTTCACTAAACGCACAAGAAAGCTTCGCTTATCGCCGATTCACGGCTAATTTTACTTCTTCCGGAGGTAACAACATTACAAGAACTGCAACCTTATAGTACTGGTCACGAGACAGCAGTCGAGCCATACCACAATACGCACGTTGTAAAGGCACGTAATAAAGGTTATGCGGAAGATTGGGGAGACATGTCCGAAGCGGTTGTTTTTGCCTGCTCAATTTCACATTTAAATAGGATCGGCAGTCCAATGCGCGACCTCATCACTCAGCGCAACAGATGTTCACTAGAAGTATTCTACAACAACGCCACATCAAGCGAATAAGTCATGTCATTACTACGTCACTGCAAATTGGGTTGTTTTCCTCAAAGTGCTAAACAGCAAGGAAAACAGAGACGCGTGCTGCCGATTTGTCTGTTACTGCGTAATATTTTGGCTTCCACAGATGCAAAAGTTATGTAAAACTATGCAGACGACATCTTACAAAATTTCATCGCACAGCTCAGCATCCCGGTTCCGAGCCGACTCGCGAGCTCTTCATCGCGCGGACGTCGAGCCACGCGTACCCTGCAGCCGCCCGGCGGAGCCGTTGTCGATGTCGCAAGCGGCGATATCAGGCGCGTTTCGATTATTCAAGCGCCCGGCGCGTCGCTTACAGTGGGGCTGCGAAGGACTATTTCACAAGTGCGGGAAAGGCAGACGAGCTTCTCTCCGATCACTTAAAGCAGACAAGCATTGATTTACGCACGACGACAGCCATGCAAAGGCCAGACGAGGACATTTGTTGTACCTTTTGCATTTGAATCTCTCTATGGCTGCTTGTAAATTTAAATTCTTCCCGGAGCTAGCTGCGTTTCCCGAGCCTATTTGGGCTTCGGGGCATAAGAAGAGATGCTAAAGCGTTTTCTTCGATTGAATGCACCAGATGAAAGTGTCATCTACGTTTTCAAAGTTTTTGATGTCTTGCCAACTCGCCCAGCTCCCTTTAAGGTTTTCGATGCAGCATTTAAACCTCGGGTACTCAGCTGCAGCCTCAGGAGAACACTCGCCCTGACGTCGTTAAGGTATTTGTTTTGTCTTTCTTTTTTCTTATGCAAGGCCTTGATCTAGGAAGCAACACCACTCCTATCAATATAAACATCGTTTCCAGTCACTTTGCAGTGTCCGCATGGTGCTTTTCTTGAATTGCTAATATTGTATAAAACTAACGAGACGCGAAGAAACCAGACAAAGAGCTACTCGTTGTTCCAACTTCTTCTCTTCGCAGTGCCCGCCTGCTCCGTTTATTCGTCTTTTTCTACACACTCACCCCCCCCCCCCCCCCCCCCTAGCGTTGTCCAATTCCAAGCTTGTACAATTTCTGCACTGGCCTTCTTACAAGCTTGCCATCTTGAGCTTTCACACGGAAGGCTCGGATTATTCCGTCACCATGGAAGACGTCCACGACTCGTCCCAGTGGCCAAATACCTCTAGAGATGTTAGGTTCTTCGATGAGTACTGCATCATCTACTTGTAGACTGCTACTAGGATGCGATGGGTAGAGGTGAAGTGCCCGCAGCTCGAGGAAGTGTTCTTCCATCGGATCCACAGGTGGTCCACGAGCTTCTGGCGGTATCGCAACTTCTTGCTGAGGTCACGTCGCGTAGCCTGTGCACTTCGAGCTACGTCGTCACTGTTGGTTCGCTCTGGAGAGACAAGAAATTAGCTCCCGACCATAAAGTGAGCAGGACATAGTGGAGAGGGCTCTCTATCATTCGTATACGTATAGGTTAGGGGTCTTGAATTGATAACCGCTGTAAGAGTTGAGGAGGACTTTGAGATGAAAAACTTGGGAGGGTTTATTTACATTATTTACAGTGAGAGTCAATTAACAGTCATAGCAGTCATTACGGGCCGGCAGCAACTCGGACGCTGCGGCCCGTGGCAAGAAGCTCGAAAGAGAAGAATCAAGGAATGCTCTAGGAATGCTCTCTTGCTGCTCCCGGTCTGCGTCTTTTAAGCCCTTCGGTGTCTCAAAGACACGTCACGTTCGGCCAATGGGAGAGCCCGCTCAGGTGACGCCATTTTCGGCCAATCGGCGAGCCCGCTCGGGTGTCGTCATTTTCAGCCAATGGTAGGCGCCCGTGCGATGGAGTCACACCCGGCGAAGAGAGTCTCTGCTCGTGTGTTTGTCCGAGGGCTTTCTTCTCCCTGCGGTCTTGCCTTGCTGACTTGCAATGCGCCGTCACAATAGATGGATGGGGGCGACGCCGCCAGGTTTTCACGGCGCATTACAGCCGTCTTGCTTCGGGACCCACTTTACCCGCAATAGTGCCAGGCTCTCGCTTCACTTTCAGGAAGAGTCAAGCAGTGAATAGCTCCACCGGCGGCACACGAAGTGGGGTCCGCCAACTTGTTTGCACGTGCCGTGCCTCAGGAATGTGGTATCCGTGCTTCTGCGCTCCTTAATTAGCTGTGGTGCGATTCGATGTGGTCTGGGGAACTCGAAGTAGGCTCAGGAAACGGTCCCGTATCTAACACCGCCTCTACCTCCAGCAGTACAGTCTCAGTTTGCTCGCTGTTGAGCTTGCTCTTTCCCAGCACTTTGCGTAAAGATGACTTGACTGATCGGATAAGTCTGTCCCACCAGCCGCCCCACCAAGGCGCACCTGGCATAATAAATTTCCATTCTATGCGATGTGTGAAGAGCAAAGATGTAAATAGAGAGCTATTCATGGTGTTCCAAATATCCCATAGGTCTGGCGATGCTCTCTTAAATGCGAGAGCATTATCGGAGTACAGTGTTGCGGGCACTCCTCTACGAGCCAAAAACCTACGGAACACTAGTAAGAAGGAGCTTGTAGAGATTTTACTCATCAATTCAAGGTGTACACCTCTCGTGGTCGCACATGTGAACAACAGAATATAAGCTTTGTATGTAACTCTATCGGTCTCATGTTGCTTTACATATAGTGGGCCTGCAATGTCTAATCCCACAACTTCAAACGGCCGTGATGTGAGAAGCCTGTCTTCAGTCATTGGCGCAAATTGCACCTTTACAGGTTTTCCGTTGTCCATGGTAGAGTGTATAAGCGCTACTGGACGAGGACGAAGAAAGAAACAGATACACAGACATAGCGCTTCACTTTCAACTATAGATTTTTATTTTCGCACGCGTCGATAAATATATACCGTGCGAGCGGAAACAAACGTAAGAGCAAAAAAAAAGAACATTGAGTGGTACATTTCGTTGAACCGGACACGTGTGCAAGGCAAGGGAAAAAAAGAAACAAACATGTACTACAATCGTCACAAAGACAGACCAAGGAATCGTATCTCCTTTTCCGATAGTGACACCGAAGGCTAGCTTACGCACTTTTGCTCTAATTTTGCTATCTCGTAGGCCTCTACAATCTCCCTCGTCATCCTGCTATGAGCCTTATACAGAACGGAAGTGCTTTCAAACATGGGCTTGCAGGAACAATCTCGGCAGTGAATACCCAAATGACCCGAGATTAGCTTAGTGACGTTATATTGATGCTCCTTTAATCTCTCGTTGATGCATCTGCCGGTTTGACCAATGTACGTACTTCCGCATGAAAGTGGGATGGCATAGACAACGTTATGAGTACAGGGGCCGTATAACGTAAAACTATTCCAATATGTTTCTATTCCAATTTTCTGACGTCAAATTTGCGTAACCACCAACGCAAGCACCGGGCGGTCACCCGCAGGGTTTTCTGAACAGACCAATCAAACCCTCTCCTCGTTCATAGGAGGTCACTTTTGTTTGCTTGAAAAACGAATAAGATTGCCTACACTGAGCGGCTTGTCATATCTAATTGGCTGACAAGAGGCGAGGAGAACGTTTAAGTGGAGAGGGATTCGAATAGGCCGAGCCACTGCACTGAAAGTCGATAACCGGATGAAGAGGGTGGTGCCGGCGTCTACGATTGGTCGGCTTTCCCTCACTTAGCTTGCGATGGCTGGTCGAAAATCGCGGCGGCATGCAACGGGAGCTCAAGAATGACGCTAGAACGGACCCTCAGCAAAGAAGAGTTGGCAGAATGAGGGGGTAAACGTGCCGAAAGTGCTCGAAAACGTTACACGGCCACGCAAGAAGTTTTATTATACGCAAACACACCCATGCTCTCCGGCAGGTGCGAGTAGCCAGGGTCTGAGCGATCGGCGGCAGCCATCTTCTATTCCTTTCGGAACGGGGCTGCCTGCGGCTATTCCGAAGAAAATTCAGTTTTGTTCGGCATATTAATGCATCTTTATCGCGTACACGTCACTTTGACGCGGTGAGTTCTTGCGGTTTTGTGACGTCGCGCGGCAGGCAGGTGAAGTGGGTGCAGCCCGAAAACTTTTTACCAATAGCCGAGGGCTATGGCGAAAAGGGGTCGAATCAGAAATAACTGTTTTTCTTTTTTCATTCAAATCATGCATAATCAGTGTGTACACATCATATCAGATGGGGAGGTATGGCGGTTTTCGTGACGTCACGTGACAGACAGGTGAAGGGGGGGTGGTCGAAAAAGTTTTTGACCAATCGTGGAGGGCTGATAGCAGAATTGGAATAGAAAAGTTTGGAATAGTTTTACGTTATAGCGCCCCAGGTTACAAATTGTTTGCGATGTTGGGTAGAACATGAGTGCCTTTTGTTATTTTCTGTGTTAACCTGTTTGCATAGCTTCTGTAGACGCTCAGGGGCAGAGAAAACCACTTCTACTCCCGATTTCACCGCTATTCTTCTGAGATTATGTGAAATGCAATGAATGTATGGTACCACAGCAACTTTCTTCGCTCTATCGTTGGTACTGCTTGCATTCGACGCGTTTTTGCACTTTCTGCTTAAGCCCTCCGCGACAGAAGTTAGCATGCGCATCGGGTAACCAGAATCTGCCAGGCGCTTGGCCTGCTCTTTGAAACTGGCTTCCATCTTGTGGTCACATGACTTCGTCAAGGAATTGTTGAAACACGATGTCACTACTGCGCGTTTTACAAGTTTTGAATGAGCGGAATGAAATGGTAGGACTGGCTTATTGCCTCTCGGCTGATAACTCCAGCATGTCATTTGTGGATAAAAGTACAATCCCAAGTCTAAAAACCTTATGAAATTGCCTATGGGGATTTCATGTGTCAAAGACAAAGGGGACAACACTTTAGTGAATGAGGTTACGGTTTTTGAAACCAGCGAGTCAAAATTGTCTGATTTGTTATTTAAAATGATTAGAAAATCGTCAACGAATCTGAACACTTTCGCGACATCGGTGTCATTTTTTAGGCATTCATCAAGAACCTGGTCACGGTTAGCTAGAAATAAGTCACTTAAGCAGGGAGCAATACATGACCCAATGCATATGCCATCTTTTTGTTTGAAAACATTTCCTTCCCAAGTCGCGTAAGTCGAATTAACATAAAAACGAAGAAGTTCTAAAAATCTGTCGCTAGTCAAACCACAAGCGTTTTGAAAACGAACCGCTCCAAACTTGTTAATGCAGTCAGACACACATTTCATCACGTCATTCTGTGGGAGGGAATAATACAGATCTTTTAAGTCAATGGAAAAAGCGACCAGATCTCTGTCTTGACAGTCTTTAAAGAATTCCACCACTTGTTCTGACTTGGTTACCAAAAATGGGTCGTCGATTGGCAAGAGCTTTAAGTGCTTTTGTAAGTACGTCGCTACATGTTTCTGCCAAGTAGCATTCTCTGACACTATCACTCTTGCTCTTACGTTTGTTTCCGCTCGCACGGTATATATTTATCGACGCGTGCGAAAATAAAAATCTATAGTTGAAAGTGAAGCGCTGTGTCTGTGTATCTGTTTCTTTCTTCGTCCTCGTCCAGTAGCGCTTATACACTCTACCATGGATTCTAACCAACTAGCCCGCCAACGTGTTTTTCCGTTGTATTTTTTTTGCAGAGAAAGCAAGCATTGATGATCCGTTTAACTTCTTGTCGAGCCCGTATAAAACAGTAACGCTGTTGAATCTGCATCATAGTGCTTGCCACACCAGCATGTAAAACTCTGCAGTGAGCCTCAGTAACAAATAAGGCCGTGAAGGGATCCTTTGCGGTAGAATAACCGGGTGCTTTTCGTCATACGTAGCGTTCATTCTCTCAAGTCGGCCACCAAGTCGAAGCTGCCCGCTGTGATCAAGGTAAGGGTGGAGATCGCGCATTGCGGAGTGTTTCTGGACAGTGTCTCTAAGCCGAAGGTGTTCAATGTCATTCGTGAATACTTCGAGCTGGACATGACAGATCCAGAACATTTCAGCCATGATTAGCTCCTCTGTCGAAATAGTACCACCGAGCGACGTTTGAATACGACGACATCAATCCACAAATCGAAATACCCAGGCGGTGACGCGCAGGAGCTTCTGTAGGTTGCCAAACTTCCTTAAATCAATCAGGGTGTCCACTATTCTTGGCGCTTGAAGAAGTGCATGTTGCGTGTCACACTTTGACTCTTCGTAGATCGGTGTGCTCATGTCCGAGTCTGTAGGCCAGGTTGATCTTGGCTGGGATAACCATTCAGGTCCCCTCCACCAGCTGCGACATGTACGTAGAATCTTTCAACATACGCCCCTAGTCAATAAACCTGACGGGTTGTCTTCTCCTAGACAGTAACGCCGTAGCAGTGGGTCTACAATTGCTGCGATTTCAGTCACTCTGTGCTTTACAAACTGACCCCACTTGTTACGGTCACCCCGGATCCAGCTCAGTGTGATCGTTGAGTCTGTCCACATGACGCAGGGAAAATGCGTTGAATCCCACGATGAGCGAATGTATTTTAATAATCTGGCTCCTACTACCGCAGCCATAAGCTCGAGCTTCGGCAGTGTTAAATTCTTGGTAGGTGCTACTCGAGACTTCGCTACTATTAGTGATGTAGCTGTATTGCCACCGTCATCAACTGTCCTCAAATAGGCACATGCTCCATAAGCCTTCAGGCTGGCGTCGACGAATATATGCAGGTCTGCCTTCTCGACTGCTCCATATAGCCCATCTCTCATGCAGCGCGGAATCTTGATGAAGCCAAGCTGGACTGCGTCTGCGCACCATGCTATCCACGTCGTCTTGATCTCCTCTGGTAACTGGTCATCCTAAGACTGGCCTAAAACCCACAGTCGTTGAAACAAAAGCTTTCCAGTGACGGTGAAAGGCGAGAGAATACCAAGAGGGTCGACAATTCGGGAAGCAGCCTTGAGAAGCGTACGTTTTGTGTCCGGCTGCGCAGAGGCTGAGTATTGGGCTATAGATTTGGAAGAAATATTGAAGTAATCAGTTTCGGTATCCCATTGCATTCCCAAAACTGCAGTTGATTCCCTTGATGTACCTTCCACTTGCTCCTCCTGGTTGTCGAACATGTTCTGTAGTTGCTGGTTATTGGTCTTCCCTTTTCTGAGACTCATGCCTGCATCTCGCATAATAGCCTTCGATCGCTCATAGATGCTCAGACCATCTTCGAATGTGTCTGCACCCACCAGTAAATCGTCTACATAAAAGGACTTCTTCAAAATAGAAGCAAGCGCTTTGTCCTCACAAGCGTTGTCCAAGTGGTGATGAATAGTCGCCATGAGCAAGAAAGGGCTTGACGTTGATCCAAACGGTACCCGGGTCATGCGCCATTCGACAATGTTGCTGCTTTGGGTGACGGGAATGGCATCAAACCAGAGAAACCGGAATGCAACTCGGTCGGTCTCCTGTATCTCAATTTGTAAGAATGCCTTCTCCGAGTTAATGGCGACAGGAAACCACCGAAAGCGAAGCAGTACTTGTAGTAACTCTGGGTTGAGGTTCACCCCTTTATCCTGGCAGTCGTTGAGTGATGGAAAGCCTTGAGCGTGTGACGATGCGTCGAACACGACCCGGAGCTTGGTGGTCAGCGATTCCTCTCGAATAACTTCCCAATGTGGCCTCTAATAGGTGGCCCGATCAATAGGAACACTCTTAGGTACCACTTCAGCGTGTCCTAGCTCCAGGTATTGTCGGATGACTGCGTTGTATCGCTCCAATACTCCTTCATTAATTGATAGCCTCTTTGCCAGTTTTTGTAGACGTGCGAGCGCGGTATCACGGTTGCTTCCAAGAAGCTGTTTCTGATCTTTCCAAGGCAGCGCCACGGTGTATCTGTCATTTTTCTTGCGAATTGTTCCTCGGAACCGTGCAATGGACTCAGAAGAGGGAGGTTCGCCAGAATCTGTGATGCCCATTACTTCGAGCTGCAAGAACGACTGCAGAATCTGCGAGGTTGTGTCATCGTCAGTAATCGTTTCCACTCGCAGAACGCCGACCATAACGTTAGCGTCGCAGTCAAGAGAGGCTTTTTGGCGATTCGGTCCTTGCAGTGTCCATCCGAATGCCGTGTTGATTGCAACCAGTCCTGGAATTTCTATGCTCCTTGCAACTTCTCCCATCATCATTTCCCAAAGATGGTCAGCTCCAAACAACAAGTTGAGGCCGTTCTCAGTATCCGCTTCAAGAAAATTCTTGTCGTCAGCAAGAAATTTGCCCTCACATCGCAGCTTCCAAATGAAGTTGTTATCAGCTGTCGGCGCAGCAATGTCGTGACAGATAACTGGCACTAATTGCTTGAACAATATGAATGTCGGAACAGTGCTGACTACGCAGTGGTACTTCAACAACCTTTCATATTTCAGCAGAACTTGGGGATGCGCTGCCAAACGTGTTGAATGAAATTCTGGTTTCTCCCAGTACCTGCCGTTGTAGTTTTACAGCCAGATCTTCTGTGATAAATGATCTCTGACTGCCTCCATCCATAATCCCTCTGATGTATCTGGACCTGTTATATTTAACGACAAAAGCGCGAAAAGTCTGCAGGTACACTTCCCTGTCCGTCTTTGCGCAAGCGTTTGTGGAATCTCTGTCGCAAAGCATTACTGATTACGACGAGACTATCCCTGCTGTGCTACCTAAAGCCACCGCTGGTCTCGAAGTTTCCGCTGTAGTAGCTTTCTTCCTGTAGTTCGGGTCACACATACTCGAGGCTTGTCTTACGTGACAAGCTGAGCCCGTGAGTTTGACATGGCAAGACCGCCCTGGTGACCTCGTGATGTACATCTATAACAGCGGTTATCCTTAGCTAGCTTCTATTTTTTTGGAAACAAGAGATAGGTTGGTGTCGCTGTCGCGTGTACCGTGCTTCTTAGATCGACGAAAGAAACACTCGCTCCAGCTGTATGATGCACTGTGCAGTATGGAAGCGATGCTGCTCCCTCGAGTTCTTTCAGCATCGACAGATCATTGTGACGATGTGTTGCACTGCTCTCGGCTTTCTAACTCAACACGTGTGAACATGAGCCGCTCTTTTAACTCCGCTTCCGATGTTGCAGCTGCCACTGCTGGCTCCGAGAGGTTCGTATCAGACCCATGTTGACTTAAAGCCTGGCTTCGCTTTCCTCGCGTATATGCAAGAACGATCGGGTATGGCAATGCCTTCTGTAGAATATCTATCAGCATTGCAGAGAAACTGAGAGTGGGTACTTTTAGTGCAGTCAGACAGCGGATATTTAGTTGTGAGGCATCATACAGCTGCCTGAGGCCGCGTACGTTGCTTCCGGACTTTACATGAGGTAGATGGCGAAGCGCTGTTAGGTGGTGCTGCCCTATCCTTTGCCGATCGCCAAAACGTTCTTTGAGAAGTTGTACGGCATCTGAGTAGCAAGCTTCAGAAGTCGGTAAACCGGCAATGGCAGCTGCCGCTTTCCCGGCAAGATAATGCCGTAAATAGAAAAACGTCGTTGTCGATATAGCTTTGTTGGGATGAACAGTCCGTTCGAGCTGCTCCCAGAAAGGTGCCCATTTGTGAATGTCGCCTTTAAATGTCGGCATATCAAGATTCGGTAGCCTTGGGCCGATTCTGGGCATAGCGTCAGGAACTGTCGGGGTTACATTCTGTGGAGCAGACTCCGCTGTACTGTCCACGCGTCCCAAAGCGTCGATCTTACACCGAATCTCGGCAAGCATGCTGGTAGCTTGATCGTTATATGGTGCAGCAGTTACGTATTCTGCTTCGAGCTCATCGTCGGCAATGTGCTCTTCAAGTGCATTGTCAAGCTTCGACAGCTCGCTGTTGCTAGCTGATAGGCGGTCAAAAATACCTGAAAGCTTGGGCTTGTCCACGGTAGGATCTGTAAGTAGCAGCTGTGCTTCCTGCAGAATCTTCGTATTCTGTGCTCGTTGAGCCGACCGCTTGGTCTTGAGGCGATCCATCCGATTAGCTCTTGATAGATGTTTGGCCTCCACGCCGATCATTAACGATGCGTTATCCAGTCATTCCTCGCCGCTCGCAGCGCGAAGCGGTGGAGTAGAAGGCCCTTGGAGACGTGCGATGAAGGTAACGAGTCCGCACGGAGGTTTTCGGCACCAAAAATGTATAAACTAACGAGACGCGAAGAAACCAGACAAAGAGCTACTCATTGTTCCAACTTCTTCTCTTCGCAGTGCCCGCCTGCTCCGTTTATTCGTCTTTTTCTACAAATATATTTCCCACACAAAACAACAGGCAAGAGCTCGAAGCCTTGTCCATGCGTTCTTTCCGCTACGCCAATGACGACTTGGTCATGCCGGCTCCTTCTTCGTCGACAGCTTCACCGTCGCCACACGGACTTGGTCCACCAACGCCACGGCAATGATCGCGGTGCAGGCAATCCAAGCCGCAGCAAACCGGCTTATGTGGCATCATGTTTTTTTCAGTGAGCTAACCTGTGCCCTGCCTAACGAAATCGCGGCATAACACATGTACGTAGTCTCCTCATAGGTATCTCTAAAGCACACGGGCCTACCAATATAGTAGTAGCGCACGACATTTAACAATGTCATTATTTTAACACATCAGGTGTTGCACACAAACACTCTGCTAAACCCGCGGTAAGTAGCCAAATCAGCGCGCAAACAAATCTATTACCACCAACTTTCGCGGTTAGTAATTCGCGCGAAGTTTAGGGATCGGCCAAAGTCTTCGCGATCGGCCCAGGCCAGATTCAATATTTAGAATCAACTTTATTGCACATAATGTAAGTATATTTAAGAAGGACATACACAAAGAAGGATGTCTCATAGTCAAAGCCTCCAAGGTCAAGACGTACTGTTTATTCTTATAACAGGAAAATAAGACTCGTTATTACAGCAAACATAATATTGACGTATACATCAATGAAATATGAGAATAAATACATAATAAATAATCAAACATACGTATGAAATAAAAGAAAAGGATACATAAAATTATATAATAAGTCAACTTTAAACATATTGCAAGAGCGCACAAGACGAGTTTAAATGAACTCATGGCATAATATCCATAACGGCACTCCACAGTGAAGTTCAGGCGAAATTAGCCGTGAATTTTTCACCATTACTTCTTGGTTTAGGCAACAAAACGTTGAAGCGAATTTTGTAGAAGCGAGGTGTGGGCGCTGATCTGGGTTAATCAGGGCTATTGGGAGTTTGCCATTGACGAAATTGTAAAATAACATGCCGAGTGAGTATCTGTTTAATTTTTTCAGTGGTAGCATGTTGCAATCACAGTGCAACAAGGGAGCATTAGCTGTAGGATTGTTAAATGTCATGATTCGTATAGCCTGATTTCGAATGTGCTGCACTGGGGACAAATGTGTGGGGTATGTGCTACGCCGATTAGACGTACAGCAATTTAAGTGACTGTGGGTTTTAATATCGAAGGGTTTTAATATCAAGGTATGACATAGCCTTTAATAGAGTTCTATTGCCGCGTGCCGATTTCTCCATTAGTGAGTCTTTGTGCATAGTATATTTTAGATGTCTGTCCAATTTTACCCTCGGGAAGTTAGTATTGTCAGAAGAAAATATGTCATTACCAATATGAATAGATGGAGTGCCAGAAGTGTACCTGTTGTGCAAGGAAAAGATAATAAAATGAGACATCTTACAGCTAATATTTAGTCCACTACTCCAGCACCAGTTCAATACATTGGCGGCATCTTTGTTAATTTTGGATAAGGGTAAGTCTATACATTTACTTGCAGTTAGTATGGCAGTGTGGTCTGCACAGAATATACAATTATATGAGCTTAGGCATAAGGGAAGGTCATTGACATAGATTAACAATAAGAGAGCGCGAAGAATAGAGCCTTGCGGCACGGCAATATTAGTTATTTTAGGTAATGAGTAAGTACCAGATATTGACGTAGCAGTTCTGCGGAAAGCCGCAAGGTGGAGAGAAGTAATTAATGAAGGGAAAATCAGACATCCACCCGTTCGTAGCAATTGCTACAAAGGAAACCCATACGGGTTCCTCGAAAGAAAAGCCTCGCAGTTGAAAAAAAATTCGTCCTGGTCCGGGACTAGAACCCGGGACCACCGCCTTTCCGGGGCAGCCGCTTTACCATCTGAGCTAACCAGGCTTTTTTTTTCATTGTATTTATTATAGTAGCATTCAACCCGACATTCACCAGTTCTGCATAGCCAGAGAATGGAGGGCACAATGAAAGTCACACAAGGAAAAGGCAGCGCTCATACTGTGAGTAGAAACGTTGGTTTCACTTTAGAAGGGTGGTAAGGATAAGCACCTCACCAAGATAGGGTACCAGTCCGGTTGTATATCGAGTCCATCATAAACATGTCTTAGGTGTAGGGTCATTTGGATAAAATGTACCCTTGTAGGTACCACCGTTTCGACGTTTCGGTTCATCATTCGCGTTTTCCACACACTGTGCATTCCCATGAGAAAAAACATATCGAAAGGTGCACTATTATCAGAGCGTTAATCTCAAAGTCTTTCTTTAAAGTCCGTTGGAGGACATGTCAAAATAGGATGGCGTCGGTGCAGCTAATAAAACAATGTTCAATTGTCTCTGGTACATCACAAAGGCGACAGTTAACAGAACAGACAAAGATACCCTTTTTTGTAGCCATGTTTTACCGGTATGGTTTCACTATGAAGTTTATAAAAGAATGTTTTGCAGCAAGGGGATAAATACATTTTGCAAACTCGCTTTAGTACATAGTGGCCTGGCCATTTAATGTACAGTGATCGGTAAAATGGAGGCGGAAATAGCATGGACAGTAAATCTTTGTACAACTCTTTGCGCGACACAGAGTACAAGTATTCAGTGGAAACCCGAACTGTCAGGAAACGAACCGCCAAGTAAACGTCTTGCATGAACCTCCACAAGCATAAACGCGAAGAAAAATTTAAAGAAACTAAATCAGGTAACGCATTAACAAATGCGACTTGCATGTATGACGAATTATAGTATGCGAAGTATCGCGAAAAAAAGAAGAAACGAGACACTATTTGCCGCACATAAAGATGTACAAAACCCAGCCCACCTTCACTAACAGGCCTAAAAATATTGTCTCGCCTCATGGGCTCAAAAGTTGAAGACCATACGAAGGTTGCAAAGATAGGGTGAAAGCGTTGGATGTATAGACCAGCACATAGAATAACTTGCAATACATAGTAAACTTTTGTTGCAAGAGCTTATTGCAGGCTTCGGTTTTCCCAAAAATAGAAAGTCGTTGTGGAACGAATGTCTTGGCGTAACTTTGTCGGGCCGAAACCCGTTTTTTTCCAATGGTATGCGCTTAGTTTATATGCGTCTAGCGGCACGCCAAGATACTTTGGCAGGACATCAGTCCACTTAAAGCCTGCAAACTGTTCTGGTGTATAGCACCATGAGCCAAACCATAAGCCTAAACTTTTTGAGAAGTTCATTCGTGTTCCTGATACGCTGCCAAATTCTTCTATCGTCGATACTACCTTTTCAACACTGGGCTTATCCGTGCAGAAAAACGCTAGATCATCTGCATAAGCTAAGACTTTTACTTCATTACCCAGTATATTGAAGCCATGGATGTAACTCGACTGAATTACGCTTAAGCATAGCGGTTTCAGGTAAAGGGCGAATAGTAGTGGGGACATCGGGCATCCTTGTTTTACTGATGAGCAAACAGAAACTGGTTCGGAGAGTTGGCCATTAATAACTAAACGAGTAGTACAACAGGTATAGCAAAGCCTAACGCCTTTAAGCACAATGGAGCCAACATTGACATGCTCCAGAAGAGAAAATAAATAGGAGTGACTGACACGATCACAAGCTTTAGCAAGGTCTACATGCAGCATTGCAAGCTGCTCAGTGGAACCATAACAGTATTGAAGAAGTGTACGGGCGATATGTATGTTGAATTGATCGGCCCCTAATTCCACACGTCTGATGGGAACCAATTAGAATTGACATCGCAAATTGCAATCTATTAGATAAAACTTTTGCAAAAAAATTTTGTAATCCACGTTTGACAATGTGAATGGTCGGTAGCTTTCAACAGAACGCAGTTTCTCTTTATCTGAACTTTTGGGAATTAAAACTGTGTGGGTTTTGCAAAAAGATTGCGGCAGGGCGTCCACCTCTAAACTTGTAATAAAATATGTCCAATAATATGGGACTGATAATAGATTTGGAAGCTTCGTAAAATTCACTTGAAAGTCCATCGGGGCCGGGTGTTTTCCACAAAGGCAGCTGATCAATAGCTAGTTCAATTTCTTGGATCGTAAGGCTACCACTGATGACTGCACAGTCATCATCCTGTAACGGTTTTACACGAGATCAAAACTCTAAAACTTTTGCATCGTGATCGTCCGGAGGGGCACTAAACAACACAGTGCAGTAAGTTTCGAACTGAGAAATTGTCATTCGTATTTGTTAGAAGACTACCTTCGGAGTATATTTCCGGAATTACTTTGGAAATACCGTGACGTCGCTCGTCAAGCTTGACGTGTTGGTTGCTCAGACTGCAGAGCACGTCTATTTCGAGATCGAACTCGCACACCTCTGTAACGCAGTGCATCATACTTTTGTAACTCGCATTTAAGATTTTCTATGTCAACAATGTAAGTGCCTGGTATTTCGCATTCCATCTCATAAAGGCTACACAGGCTCTTAAAAAGCATTTTTTCTTCATTCTTTCTATAGAATTATTTCACCGATCCAATTTCTATAGCCACTGTACGAACCTCTCGTTTAAAGAGTTCCCAAGCAGCAAATAATAGCAAGTCAGTAGAAAGAGAAAATTTGTTAGGGACATGCGCACGCGATTAATGAATTCCTGGTCATTTAGGAGCTCAGAGTTAAGCTTCCAGAGTGCCCACTATGGTCGGAAAATAGTTACAGATTTTTTACCAATCTTTGCGATAACCATACAATGATCAAAGAACTAAACTGGGATAGTAATACAGGATAGTCCTCGAGAGAGGAGTGATGAAGAAACATAAATCCGATCAAGGCGGGCGTAGGAACGACCTCGAATTCGTGTATAAGAGAGAGCTCCCTGTCCCTACACTCCTATATCAACGAGCCCTGCACATCATATTATGTTAGACAAAACTTCACCCCTCCTGTCCCGCTGAGTGTTAATGCCGCTTCGATTGCTCGGATCACATACACAACTGAAATATCCCTTTAAAACAATGCAGCGATCACAGAACAATAGACTAGACACAGTATCAAATAAAATAATTCGTTTTGCAGCGTCATTAAATGCATAGACGTTGACTATTCGCCATGGCACACCCTGCAACACGAAATCACAACATATATATCGACCTTCAACAGTATCGACATGGTAACTAAATGCTGAAGTAGGCTCTTTTTCAGAAACAGGAAACAGCCCGCGGATAAACCAAAAGCGTGCGAAACGCGAACATTATACTCAGGCAGAAAAGGTCGCAAAGCCCTTTCTGTCTCGTCATCCCTCTCAATTATCGTCTCCTTCACGGCGACGAAGTCGAGGCGCTTTCTAGACAAAAGCCGGCGAAGCTGCGCCTATTTCTGCAAAGACCTAAGGCCTCGTACGTTCAAAGTTGCGAAGAGAAGTTGCTCGGACAGGGCCATGGTGGCTACCAACTATTTGGACCTTATGATCTATGTGATCGGTCCTAGAGGGCAACCGTGAGGCTCCCTCCGAACCCCCACCAGGCCCTTTGGACCGTGATCGTCGGCACTTTCCTGAGTGTTTCGATGTTTTGCGGCGACGTGATTTTCTTGTGGTACTGGTCGTCTCGCTGTCCGTGCTTGATTCCGATCTCTTAGTCGCACGGCGCTTCGGAATTGAAGTATCCGTGTTACTTCGTCTGTCCTCTGCCAGCATAGCGCACGTGTCGAGATGCTTGGGTGTATCAGATGAGTTATCTCCGGCTCCCTCATTCGCTTGCTGGGCAGCAACTAGCTCAGTGGTAGCGGGTGCTTCTTTGGGTTGTTGCTTCGGTTGTTCATCTTTCTCTTCGCTACTTTCCTTTTCCACGGGCAGTTCTGCGATGCCATTGTTTTTAACATGTAGAGGGGCTTTACTGGCACAGCTGGTCTCCGCGGAAGAGGGAACGTCTCCAGTCGCGTCGAGAACCTCCGTAATATCCATTATGTGATCTTGCAAGCTTTCATCCGGAGGCTTTGTTCTGTGTCGTAACTTATCGGCGTATGTTACGACACATTCTTCAGCTGTGTGGCCAAAGTGCCGGCAGGTTTCACAACGTGGGGTTCTGCAGTTTCGACGAATGTACCCCACCTTGTTACAGCGCAGACAAAGCGGGGGCCGGCCTGGAACTAATACAAGGCTCTGCACTCCACAAACAGGTAGTAGATGTGGAACGTCCCCCATGCTGACTCCATCGGCAAGAGTCAACACCACGTCATGAGTTAGCATACGCATTTGTTCCATCTCTGATACTGTCCGGCTTTCTGCTGATATAGACGACTTTCCCGTAAGCCTGGAGCGCATCTCGAATGTACCCGTATTCCAAACGCTCAGGAAGCCACAAAAGCTTCATTTTAACTTCCGTGGGCTCAGTCAGGATCAATAACGACGCAGCGTCTACCTTTTACTGATAATCCCCCGCATGTGACTAGCTTTTTGTCATCCATGATTTGCACGTCACCATCCACACGTGCGACATCTGAAATTGACCGATGGAACTTATTTCCTTCAGGTCAATAACGTTCCGAAGGGCGTCTCTGAAGTCTTGGGCTCTGTACGGTCGGCCACTTAAGTTATCATGCAGGAAAACGGAATCCACAACCAGCTTACCAGTAGGAAGACGAGGTAGCACAACACTGTAGTCATTGCTGCTGGCTGAAACCTGAGCAGCACCTCGGCCAGGGGCCGATAAATCCTTTGGAGCGGGGAACATGAAAAAAGCGACCGTTCGGAACGCCGTCTTCTTTCTCCCCTGAGCATCGGCTAGCCGATGGCAGGGCGAAGTCGAATTTGTCGACAACTCGAAGCAAAGGCACGAGTTTGACGTAATAGCTTGGCGTAGTAGAAATTATTAATAATTTTCCCTTTATTAAGCACCAGATATGTATACCGATTGTTCTCAATCACGTAAGTAACTGCGCTGTAAACGTAAAGCTTGGCCGGTTATTCCACTTGAATCTAGCTTCTGAAACAATATGCAGTGAACAATGGAATCGAATGTCTTTGAAAGGTCGATGAAAAACACAGTAATAAAGCTACCAGCATCTACTATAATTTTGATGTTGTCTGTTAAAGATGGTTATGCTAGCTCAGTAGAAAAGCCTGGCCAAAAACCAAATTGATTTCGAGAAGCAATGTTAAATTTTATCAATTTACTAGTCAAACGAGTAACCACAATTTTTTCAGACACTTTGCTGAAAAAGAAAGTATGGCAATGGGATGATAGTTCGAGGTAAGGTATTTGTCACCTTTCTCAAAAACAGGAATTAGCTTGGCTTTCCTTAATGCGGCCGAGAAGATGCCCGTTTCAATAAATAGGTTGATGATGTGTGTAAATGTATCGCAGATTAAATGGGCTAATAATTTCACGTGAGCAGAGTGAAAGCCGCCCTGTCCTGCACTGGTGTCTTTCACTTCATGGATGATAGTGTGCATACTTCTTCGGGTGAAAAAGGAAAAAAAAAAACATAGTAAGGCAAATGAGGGTACAAGGAATTGACAGGTTTAGAAGAGTCTATTTCCTGTACAGAAAATACATTGTTGAATGCATTTGCAGCGTCAGGTGAATTATAACACGTGTGATCTCCTGACTGAATCTTAGGCATGAGGGTATTAGACGTGGTCCTGCCGAGAAAGGAAGTGATTACATTCCACTGCTACTTCAGATTATTTCCAGTGCTTCTAATCTTGTTCCCGTAATAACTCTTTTAGTGCCTTTGATAAGCCTCCCTAAAGTGTTAGAATAGCTCTTATAGCGGTTACGTAAATTAATATTGAAGGTCTTTTTTTTAAAGCTTATCTTTCTTTCGAAGACAGTTCAATAGGTGAGTGGTTGTCCGCGGGTTATATGGAGTTGAAAAATTATGTCTACAAGCAATTAATTTACTGCTTGTAGTGAGGGCGTTAGTTATAATGTTCGTAAACTTCTCACAAGCCATTTCTGAATTTAATGTCGCTATTACTGGTGACAAGTGTGTACGGCTGATAAGATATATGAATAATGTGCTGTTTAGGTTGCTCTCGAAAGCCCGTTTCTTTTTTAGTTTTAGACTGAATACTTGACTGAGTGAACGCAGGACAGTGGTCAGTTATAGGTACTTCAATAACACCGGTATTAGGAGGTGTAACAAGACTAAATAATATGTGCTCATTAAGAGTGCCTTGTCCGTCGGAAGTGCAACCCGTTGGCAGCAGCATCGACGCCGAGGAAGACGAGGCGAACTGGCCGTAGCCGGGACAGGCCTAGCAAGAATGACCGGTCATTCCTCGTCGGGACCCTCCGGGAATGACCGTCAGCTAGGGCCTTCTCCTCAGTAAAAATATACTCCTGTTTATTGTGGCTCATCATCATCACTGACTTTGCACACCACAAGTTAATAGACATAACAATATCCGTTGACGTAGGTAACATATTCAGTGACAGATGTGGCAGATTGTTCTAAATTATTAACATTTACGTTTCCGAATAGAATGACGCCGTTAATGCGACAGCGTTAAAGACCCCGTGTCACAGAAAACCCGGTGTCGGAGTCGGCGTCACGGCGCTGACCGTCAGAAAAAAAATCATACCGAACTACAACCTGGCATCCGCGCGGCGCAGAGGCATTACTGAAATAATTAAAATTTTCAAAGTAAAATCTGTCAGAAAATTCGTAAAGTCCGACTTACACACAACCTACAGATATGATAGCGTCGGATTGTAACTTTTTATGGGGTTTTACGTGCCAAAACCACTTTCTGATTATGAGGCACGCCGTAGTGGAGGACTCCGGAAATTTCGACCACCTGGGGTTCTTTAACGTGCACCTAAATCTAAGTACACGGGTGTTTTCGCATTTCGCCCCTATCGAAATGCGGCTGCCGTGGCCGGGATTCGATCCCGCGACCTCGTGCTCAGCAGCCCAACACCATAGCCACTGAGCAACCACGGCGGGTAGGATTGTAATTTGAATATACGAGAAAACAATTCTGTTACGCGAAAACTCGAATACAAAGCCCTGTTTTTTTGCTTACGGGGGTATAGGCCATTACTTGGCCTGCACTGCACCGGGACTGGCCCACGACTGTTTTCTATCGGGCCCCGTGTCGAAGAATATCCGGTGTCGGTGGCATCAACGGGACCAGATAACGCTATCGCGTTCCACTCTCAAAAGCAAAGCTTATCCGTCCTCCAAGTTTATTTGCTCTTATGATAGTGTATGCAATGTTTCGCCCGAAGCCAAACAGAACTCATTAACAAAAGATGAAGGTGAAATATAAATACAAGTCACAACAAAGCTCTTTCTATCTTGGAAAAGTATGATTCCAGTAGTTCGATCCAAACAGATTTACATCTAAAAAACGTGAAGTGCCAAGGCAAATCTACGGTGATATTGCAAGTTAGGAGAAATGAAAACAGCTGCGCCACCATGATTGCGTTCGCTGCGGTGATAAAACTGTGAGTGATAAGAAAGACAGCTATACAGATTCTTCTCACTTGCGCATAGCCATCTTTCACTTACGCGAATAACTGAGAATTGATGACGAATAAATGATACCAGGCTAGTAATATTATCAAGGTATTTTCGCGGGCTGCGTGCAGTAAAATGGATGAGCGATCTGTGGGATATTGAAGACAGTGATCCAAGTAGAGCAGAATGTTGCGTACTCCAGGGTAGCGTGCCCCACCGCTGCCGAGTTGTTGTGACGCCTGTTTATCGAAGCGCGACCGACGTTTCTAATGGGTAGCGTAGCGTTGTCGGCAGGCTGCAGGCGTCCGGTGGACCATGGCGATCAGGCAGGGACGAGACGATTTCTAGTGAGAAACTTGCACGGTTTATTCAATGGTTGGTGAAAGATGAGAAGAAGAGAATGAAGTGTAAAAAGTACATTGCGCGGCCCTTTAAATAGGCCCACTAAAGTCGTAGGAGGGACCTTGCGCACGTCAACGTCACGTGATATGCACTGAGTTCCACGGTTTTTGGCGACGGCGCCCACTCTTTCGGCGATCTTTCGCGAGCCCGCCTCCGCAGGGGCAACCCGTAAGTCCGGGATAGTAGACGCTTTTCCTTTCGTCTAGGCGACGTTGGTTCGCGGAAAGGGCGTCTACTTGCGGAAGGGCGGCTGATGCGCTCTCTCAGTTGGCGTCTTCACGAGCGCGCATGCGCAGGTGGCAACCTGCAGGTCCGGGATAGTAGGCGCTTATCCTTTCTTCTAGGCGACGTTGGTGCGCGGAAAGGGCGTCTAGTTGCGGAAGGGCGGCTGATGCGCTCTTTCAGTCGGCGTCTTCACGAGGGCGCCTCCGCAGGTAGCAACCCGCAGTTCCGGGATAGTAGGCGCTTATCCTTTCTTTTAGGCGACGTTGGTTCGCGGAAAGGGCGTCTACTTGCGGAAGGGCGGCTGATGTGCTCTCTCAGTTGGCGTCTTCACGAGCGCGCCTGCGCAGGTGGCAACCCGCAGGTCCGGGATAGTAGGCGCTTATCCTTTCTTCTAGGCGACGTTGGTTCGCGGAAAGGGCGTCTAGTTGCGGAAGGGCGGCTGATGCGCTCTCTCAGTTGGCGTCTTCACGAGCGCGCATGCGCAGGTGGCAACCTGCAGGTCCGGGATAGTAGGCGCTTATCCTTTCTTCTAGGCGACGTTGGTGCGCGGAAAGGGCGTCTAGTTGCGGAAGGGCGGCTGATGCGCTCTCTCAGTTGGCGTCTTCACGAGCGCGCCTCCGCAGGTGGAAACCCGCCGGTCCGAGATAGTAGGAGCTTATCCTTTCTCCTAGGCGACGTTGGTTCGGGGAAAGGGCGTCTAGTTGCGGAAGGGCGGCTGATGCGCTCTCTCAGTTGGCGTCTTCACGAGCGCGCCTGCGCAGAAGGCAACTTGCAGGTCCGGGATAGTAGGCGCTTATCCTTTCTTCTAGGAGACGTTGGTGCGCGGAAAGGGCGTCTAGTTGCGGAAGGGCGGCTGATGTGCTCTCTCAGTTGGCGTCTTCACGAGCGCGCCTGCGCAGGTGGCAACCCGCAGGTCCGGGATAGTAGGCGCTTATCCTTTCTTCTAGGCGACGTTGGTTCGGGGAAAGGACGGCTGATGCGCTCTCTCAGTTGGCGTCTTCACGAGCGTGCCTCCGCAGGTGGCAGCCCGCAGGTGCGGGATAGTAGGCGCTTATCCTTTCTTCTAGGCGACGTTGGTTCGCGGAAAGGGCGTCTACATGCGGAAGGGCGGCTGATGCGCTCTTTCAGTCGGCGTCTTCACGAGGGCGCCTCCGCAGGTAGCAACCCGCAGTTCCGGGATAGTAGGCGCTTATCCTTTCTTTAGGCGACGTTGGTTCGCGGAAAGGGCGTCTACTTGCGGAAGGGCGGCTGATGCGCTCTCAGTTGGCGTCTTCACGAGCGCGCCTGCGCAGGTAGCAACCCGCAGTTCCGGGATAGTAGGCGCTTATCCTTTCTTTTAGGCGACGTTGGTTCGCGGAAAGGGCGTCTACTTGCGGAAGGGCGGCTGATGTGCTCTCTCAGTTGGCGTCTTCACGAGCGCGCCTCCGCAGGTGGCAGCCCGCAGGTGCGGGATAGTAGGCGCTTATCCTTTCTTCTAGGCGACGTTGGTTCGCGGAAGTTCTCCTGTAGAGCTTGACAGTTCGGGGAAAGGGTTCCTCTAAAGTCGAACACACTGCGGGCCCTGTAAGCACTCCTCGAGACAACCACAACACATTGGGTATTCACCCTTAGTTTCGATGGGGCATGGTGGTCGAGCATCCTTTTTGCACGGGATGCTACACGCCAACCGGAACAAGGGCTAAAGCATTCCATATTAGCAAACAGTAGAAAATAAGTATGCCGAAAAGTTAAGTGAAGATTGCCAGGTCGGCATCGCACGTAACGGAACAATTTGTAACTTTTTTCCTCCAGAGTACAAAAAGGTGAGTGACGTCACTGCCTTCATACTACTGTCGTCGTTGTTGCTGTCGCAGCAAACATGTTCGCATCACGCACAGAATTCCTCGCCTTATACAAATACGCGAGTCCATCTGGTAACGCAAACTTCCAGAACCACAAAATAATCTGAGTAGCCATCTTCGCCTAGCTTCGCCTAGCATAGATTCCCAGTGCGTGGAATCTCTTAAATCAAATTTGCTATATAATGTTTTACAGCGAAAATGTTACAGCGAAGATGTACAGCGAAGGGTGGCTAATGTTTCGTGCATTTTTCGTGTTCAACAAATCCGTGCGAGCAAAAACTATCATCATCAGTAATGGCTCGTGCCACTACTCGGCCGTTCGTCGTCGTCGTCGTCGTCTTCCACAGCTGGCTCCGTTGCCGCTCATCATGCCAGCGTTCCCATGCTGCCCCTCCCTCTGCGAAGGCGCTGACGGCACTGGCCCACTACCAGTCGGTGCGGTGATTTCGGCCTCAATTCTTTGCCTCAGTATATATTATGGCACACCTTCCCGGGTACCTCTAAGTCAGGTCATGTGAGGTTCCCGTCTCCAGGGTATGCAATTTTCGAGGACAGTGGCTGCAATTGCTATGATCGGTAAGTGCGAGTCAGAAAGCAGAAATTACTGCCTAGAAATCAGCGGACATAAGCCCAGCGCGAAGCAGCTTTGCCGACATGTATACACTTATTGCTCGTTTGCGATGGCAGTTTGAAAACATTAACGAGAACATCTTATTTTTTTTTTTTTCTTGTCTGTTGAGCACAGTAGCACTACGGAGGTAATACCTGGTATGAGTCTGCACGACTATTCTTCTGTTGGCGAAATTCATTTAAAGACTACGTGCAAGAAGCGTGAATTTTCCGATCTGCAACAACAGTTCACCAAAGCGGCGCTTAGTCGCTTGTTGCTGAATCGTCTGAAGAATCTTCTCGGTGGATGCTATCATAAAACGCACAGCTTCCACTCTGCGATTATTGGGTCCGGGAGAAGCGCTGCGAAGAGAGTGCCGAAGGGAGTTCGGCCTCTGGGGAAGCTTCCCATTTCATTCAAGCGCGGCGCTCCCGGCGAGTAACGCGAAAGCGATAGCTGCTGTCCGCCCGTCCATTTCTACAGCTAGCTACACAACACGATGTTCCTACAGGACGTGGGCAAAGTGAAAACGAGATTAGAGTGGGCTGGGAGAGGAAGCCGCCGCGCGGAGAACGCCACTGTAGTGGCGCAACTTAATACGAACAGCACACACAGGAGCATGCTCCCTTTTTCTCCGGGTGGCTTCCTTACACATAATGAAGGCGCTGAGCAAAAAAAAAAAAAAAAAGAAAGAAAAAGAAAGAAAGACGATGTACAGTACACACTCCCATAGCACCCCGCTTCTGCACAGAGTGGTTCCTCTTTCTTGTAGTAGCATGTTCGGATATCACTTGTATTTAGCGTTATTTTACAAAAAATAATAAAAAACATTACACGATTTTCCCAATCGCACTCACAACACGTTCCACTAAACGATGCCCTCGTTTCTATATAGAGCAAGGATGCAACTCACGCTGAAACAACCTTGGTATGAAAAAAAAAAATGCTTGTTTGCGTGGCATGTCCTTGTTGGCCTTTAATCTAAGTGTGCTACAGAACTGTTACCGCCAATTAGAGGTGGTCCATGACGAAGGCGAGAGTAAGCAACAATGTCTTCTTCTTAGGAAAAGTAAACTAAAATGCTTAAGAAACAAGAAACAGTTTCACGCCTTACACGTGAATGAGTATACAGGCAACAGTTGGAATAATTTATTTCGAAATTGTGCTTATTACTATGCAATTATCATCGTGTATGTGTCAGCAATAACATCGAGTGACGGCACATTTTCGTAAGGCTAATGCGACTGCGTTCATTCAGAAAAACGTGCGTGGCCATTGTGCGCAATTAATCAAGAACACAGAGCATTCCCCAGCGGTCAGTGAGATATAATGGTAAGTAATCACAGTGTACTTCTTTGTGTGTGTTCTTGCCGAAGCCCATTCCTTGTCTCTACTCGTGTATGGCCAGAGAACAGACGGCGTCCAAGCTATGACGTCACATAAATACAGTGTTAGCTTGCTTTTGCGGGCACAGGTTCGCCCGATCAAAAAAGTCGTCATTCAAAGTTTCGCGACTGCTTTCTTTTTTTTTTTTTTTTCACCGTCGCCACTACGTGACAATATATCTCGTGAACGGTGTTGTGCTTAAACGTAAGCACTGCATGAGATTAGACGTTCCATAGGATCACAATACACAGTTGCACGACCCGAATTTAGTTGTAGAGAATTTATTTAACCGCTTCTCAATAGCATCGTTTCACATAGACTTCAACATACGCGTTTGATTTGCGCATATTTCTTTAATGACACCAAGAAAACTTTCACGCAACAGAAAAAATAAAAGCCGCCGAATTGCTACCCCTCGGAGCAAATGAGCCGTCGAACACGCACTGGATGCCTTCGCGGTATGCCTGAAATGTGGGCGAGAGCGGTGCAGATAGAACCTCAGTTCCCAGAAGCTTGATAGACAGCGGTGGCGGTGAAAGCACTGCGCGACCTCTCCCTATTGAAGATAAAACACAGACGCCGTCAAAGCAAAGAGAACGATAAAATGACGTCACCGCTGCAGAGTACAATTGAGGAACGTACTACTTGTAAGCCAGCTTTCTAGAGGCCGACAAGGTGTTGCAAAAAAATATAGAAGCCACAAATTTTCCGCCACTTTCTGTGGCTATTATTACCCTGTGGCTGACGCTTGCCGCAGGCCAATCCATAGTCGTTATCTCATTGTGCGCACTCTTTCTTCTCCCCTTCTCTTTATCAGCTATATATATATATATATATTCGTGCTGTTAGTGGTGCGCTAGTTGGCAGATCGATACACAGCTCGATTGGCTTTGGTGTTCGCTGCGCCGGCTGCGAGATATGGCTGCGCGAGAAAACGACGCTTCGCCACGGTGGAAGCGAGAGAAAGAGGGAGAGAAAGGTGCTCCTTCTCGTTTTCTTTTTGTACCCAAAGTTGGTGCACCACTCAGTTTATCTTTGTTATTAAGCATGAACTGCTTTTAGCTCCCGCTGTCAGCGACCTTCAAGTGACCTTGAGGCAAAACCAGGAGCCGATACCCGGGCACTCAAACGAGAATATCCGGGCAAGTTGCGAGAACAAAGCGAGATCATCCTGGAAACCAGTCAAAACTTAAGAAAATGCGGTCTCTGGCCCCCAGCCCTTTGTGCAGGACAGCATTACATACGCTAGTTACTGCCCAATCAAGTTACAAGAAAGCCGCAGTTTCGCCCGAAAGGCGTAGCCCCGATTGCGATAGCAAATTAGTAGATAGCTATACGAAGTAAGGATAGAAGATTTATGTTTTCCTTCTGCTCATTAGAGAAAGACATGGCGACTGGGAATAAACAAAACGCACCTTTAGACATTTGCACTGACATTGTCAATTCGCTTTTGTGGTGATAGTTATAGTGAAAAAGAAAAGCAACAGCCATCCGTGCAGTTTATCTACGCTAATACTAATGTCACACGGTATGTGTAACGTCTTTCGCAGCGAATGAGATTACGCCTTTTTGCATTTTTGTTGCTTCTACAATGGGCATAATGAATGACATTCGCAGCTAATGGCATTCGCCCATTGAATGGGTTTCCCGAGTTCATGCAAACGCGACTTGTGTAATCTCAACGACAATTACCCAATGACCCTCAGTCCCCAGCAGCTGAGGAGCACCTTACCAAGGCGGCGGGCAGACCTATAACGCAGCAGAGGGTGCTAGGAATCTCGGGGTCCAGACAGGCCGTCAATGGAAACTGACGCTTGCAACGCTTAACACCCGAACCCTCTCGAGTGAGGCTAGGTTAGCAGGACTCTCTTAGGAACTATCAGACATTGTTTGGTATACCATCGGCCTTTGTGAGATTAGAAGAACTGGTGAGGCTTATACATTGCTGAATAACGGACATGTCCTCTGCTATAGAGGTCTCCTAGATAAGAAGCAATACGGGGTAGGATTCCTAATTTATAACGACATAGCGGGCAATACTGACGAATCCTACAGCATTAGTGAAACGGTAGCTGTAGTCGTAGTCAAACTTACTGAGAGGCATAGATTAAAGGTAGTACTAGCCCACACTCCATCATACAGTCATGATGATGAGAAAGTAGATCAGTTTTATGAAGAGGTTGAATTAGCGATGAGAAAAGTGCAACCTCAGTATACTGTAGTAATGGGCAACTTCAATGCAAAAGTGGGGAAAAAGCAGGCTGGTGAACAAGCAATTGGCAACTACGGCGTCGATTCTAGGAACGCTAGAGGATAGATGCTGGTAGAATTCGCAGAAAGGAATAAGCTTCGAGTAATGAACAACTTTTTCAGGAAGCGTAGCAACAGAATGTAGACCTGGAAAATCCCTAATGGCGAAACAAAAAATGAAATTGACTTCATACTTTCTGCTGATCTCAGCATAGTGCAGGATGTAGAAGTGATAGGTAGGGTAAAGTGCAGTGACCATGGGTTAGTGAGGGGTAGGATTCACCTCAATTTGAACAGAGAAAAAGTAAAATTGGTCAAGAAAAAACAGGTCAACTCAGAGGCAGTAAGGGTAAAAGCAGGCAAATTTAGGCCGGTACTTGAAAATAAATATGCAGCCTTAGAACAGACATACGATGATGACATAGAGCTAATGAATGAAACCGTAACTAGGCTGGAGTCAAAGGCAGCAACTGAAGTGGGAGGCAAGGCACCAAGGCAACCAGTAGGCAATCTCTCCCAAATAACAAAGGACGTAATAAAGAAACAACAAAGAATGAAAGTGTCCAACTCAAGAGATAAGATAGAATTCGCGGAACTGTCAAAACTGATCAACAAAGCGAAAATAAGTGATATTAGAAATTATAACGTGAGAAAGACTGAAGAAGCCGTTAAATATGGACCCAGTCTGAAATCAGTGAGAAAGAAACTTGACATAGGACAAACCAAGATATATAGGACATAGGATAAACCAAGAAGTATTCAAGCTATTAAACTGGGAAGGCTTAGGAGTAAGGATCGACGGCGAATATCTCAGCAACCTTCGGTTTGCCGATGAGATTGTTCTATTCAGCAACAATGCAAACAAGTTACAATAAATGATTGAGGACCTTAACAGAAAGAGTGTAAGAGTGGGGTTGAAGATTAGTGTGCAGAAGGCAAAGATAATGATGAATAGCCGGGCAAAGGAACAAGAGTTCAGGATCGCCAGTCAGCCTTTAGAGTCTGTGAAGGAGTACGTTTACCTAGGTCAATTAACCACAGGGAACCCTGATCATGAGAAGGAAATTCACAGAATAAAAATGGGTTGGATCGCATACAGCAGACATTGCCAACTCCTGACTGGAAGCTTACCATTATCATTGAAAAGGAAGGTGTACAATCAGTGCATTTTACCAGTGCTGACATATGGTGCAGAGACTTGGAGACTGACAAAGAAGCTTGAGAACAAGTTAAGGACCGCGCAAAGAGCGATGGAACGAAGATTGCTACGCATAACGTTAAGAGACAGAAAGATAGCGCATCGGATCAGGGAGCAAATGGGTACAAACGATATTCTGACTGACATCGAGAGAAAAAAATGGAGGTGGGCAGGTCATGTAATGCGCCGGTTAGATAACCGTTGGACCATTACGGTTACAGAATGGGTACCAAGAAAAGGTAAAGGCGATCGAGGACGGCAGAAGACTCGGTGGAGGGATGAAATCAGGAAATTCGCGGGCGCTAGTTGGAATCGGTTGAGGCAGACAGGGGTAACTTGAGATCGCAGGGAGAGGCCTTCGTCCTGCAGTGGACATAAAACAGGCTGATGATGATGATGAAGTTAACACGAAATGCAATCAGAATAGGTGTTGTCATAATTGCTATTATGAACTTCTTAATAATTTTAAGACGTACACCCCGACAGTAGAAGTAGTTGTGCAGCTATATTCTTGTCCCCAGTCTCGACTGGATGCTAGCACCTCTTGTTGGTCATGTTTACAAACGCTCGTCAGTTTCTTTTTTCTTTTCTGCACATTGTTTTCAAAGTGGTGCCGCGCTAAAGCCTATCCACAAACCACGGAATCCAACTCTGTAGCTTCGTCAGCGGAGGATGAGAAGCGCACTGGATCGAGACGCGTGCGCTGCTGAAAGTGAGGGAAGACCAACTCGCCGATTTGCGCAGGGCGAAGGGCAACCTGAAAGTATAACCATCGATTGCCGAGTGCCTGCGTGCGCAAGGTGCCGATAAACATAGGCATCAACTGAGAATGCCATTTTGTATGCCCGTGCAGAGAGGGAACGCAAGACCGCAGTGACACTCGGCATGAATGTCATTTACTGTGAATTACATTACACGTGTTGTGCGACAGAGGTATAAGACAACAGCTATCACAGCTTGTTTACAACTAACGCCAAACGGCACGTGTTACTTCTGCCGGCGCACGGCAGATAGGGAAATAGTTGGATCACGAAGTTTTTCTTTATTTCCTTAATTTCGTTCCGGCTAACTCAGAGGGAGCTTGTTCGAGGGCGCTGCTTTATGATGCGGGTGGGAGCACAGTCACGTGGTATTTTCATATTTCGCGGGGCTTATTTATGAGTTGGAAAAATTTAGTACGCAAATAGTACGTCGCTGAAAATACCGCAATTAGATAACGCTGGGCTGTGCCTACAAATAAGCTTAAGAGCTTAATAAGCTTAATAATAATAATAATAATAATAATAAGCTTAATAAGCTCAAGCCTAAGAAAATTCTGCCTCTGGCCGCAACCCTTCGTACAGGATCGCATTACATACGCTAGTTACTGCCCAAACAAGTTACAAAAAATATTGCTTCCGAGTTCTTCCTAATGTTTGTTCACAATATCAATTGAGCTCTAACTTCTAGTACGCTTGTTTGCCGTTTCCAATATCCACGTTCAAAAGGAAGGGCACCATATACTTCATTGTCATGTTTTGGCGCTTAGGCAGTGTTGCCAGTGCTCTTTGAACGCCAGCCGTCCGTTAGTTCCGCGGCGCGGGTTTTGCGTCGCCTCGAGAGATGGCGCCACGCTGCCTGTCGTGCCTCTCGGCGCCCACGCGGAAGTGGCTGGAGTGACGCCATCGAGAGGTTGGTCGAATAGCTCTCGGCTGCCATGGTGCGGTGGCCAACGAGGCTATACAGGGCGACCTAGGCTGGTGGAGCTTTGAGGCTCGGGAGGCGGTCAGTAAAATCGCATACCGTGGCCGCCTGCTCGACATGCCTCGAGAGCGGTGGGCGTGGCGTGTATTCGATTACCTGTCAGCGACATGTATGCGCAAGCCGTGGGTGAGGCGCTTATACGGCATAGGAAGTAAGTATGGCTTGTTTCGCTCTCCTATCAGTGCAAACTCACCGGCGGATTGGATAAAACAGGCACGGCAACGAGTACAAGATGAAGAAGCAACACGTTGGATACGAAATATGACAGCAAAGTCGACGTTGGCTGTGTACCGATGTCAAAAGAACTCTATTGGCATGGTGCACCTATATGACAATTCCCTCGGGAGTAGGTTGCTCTTTGAAGCAAGAGCTGGTGCGCGCCGTACACTTGTGCGCCTTCGAAGCATAAACAGTGATGTGAGTGATGTGCGGTGTCGGGCGCGCGGAAAAGCGGACGAAAACATTGAACATGTGGTGCTACGGTGTGAGGGCATCGGGCCATCTGCCGCGCAGGGTTTATCTCTGGAGGCTGCTCTTGGTTTCGGTCAGATTAGTAGAGAGGACGGTGCATGCGGTATAGACAGAGCCGTAGTCGCGGAGGCAAAGAGGCGCCTTGAATGCTGGCGAGCGACACTTGCGGATGGACCCCAGTGACTGCTTATCGGTGTAGCGCATTCTCTCCTTTTCTCTTCTCTTTCTTTTGGTGTTCTTTCCTTTTCCTACTTGTGCCTGCTTTGCTCGATAGGTAGGCAATAGAGCGTCATTCTGGCTTGGGCGTGGTTGCCACGTCCACCCAATACAAAGAGTTGGCCACAACAACATCATCATCATCATCATCATCATCATCATGCCGCCTTCAGCCGGTTTTCTTCTTCTAGCTGGGCGGTGCCCATATGGACCAGTGCACAGCATGGCGTGGTGCGGTGTGTCGTTGCAAACATGCACTACAGCCATTCTAAAATTGTGACTAGTATCATCTCCAACCAATCTGCTCTGCCGGTTGCCATTCTATGCTTACATCTACTCTCGATTACAGGAGAGCCAGCAATTTTTTTATACGTTGCGTAAGTCAACTTCATGTTGACAAAGTGCCGCGTCCCCAACCACGGCACGCCCGGGTGTCGTCTGTAAAGGCCAGAATACATGGAGCGAACTTTCACGACGAAGTTCGGGCGGCAGAAAATCTGCCGCGGCGCGAGGCCGTATGTTCGTCGGGCTGCGCTACATGGAGCGAAGACAGGCCGGCCGCCGCCGGCGAGTCGCTGCGTTGTTATCAGTGTGGCTAGACGAGGCAAATGCGCTGTACTGGAATACATGACAAAAAAAAAACTTTAACGACAAATATTATCGCTTTTGAATTACGGAACACTCTAAAAACGCGTAAAATTTTGTTTAGAAATGATTTCTAGTCTTTTTTATGTGTTTGAGACATTCATGCGCCGATGTAGTTTGAAGAAAGCGGCGATGCTATGCGTTCTGGCAAACAACTTTCGGCTCCTCCAACTCCGCGGCTGTGTTCTGTGGCTCAACGCGCGCGCGGCCGAAGCAAGCAGACCCGAAAGTAGCGCACGTGAGCTTGTCTAACCATGGCTGTTATTAACTTGTTAAATTCCAGCCGCTCCGCTTTGGATGCCATGAATACGAAAAGCGGGAGACCGGCGCGAAAGATAGAGCGGGATCGGGATACACGTACAAGCGGGGAAGCCTAGCCGGAAGTCGGGGCGGATAGTGAGACCTGATTGGCTCGCTTTGGGGCGCCGCTCGTTTGCCGCTTCCGGTGTCGTCGCCGCCCGACGAACTTTTCTGCGCCAGCTGGATCGGCGGCGAACGACGTTTTCTCCGCCGCCGCGCGTCGCGCGTACGCCGCCGGGCGTCGAACGCCGACTATTCGTCGCATATTCGCTCCATGTATTCTGGCCTTAACGCGTCGTCCATCCAACGACCTGCTAACGCGGCAAGTAAACCCTTGTCACACTCCAGTGTTGTTGTCGGTCGTTCCCAGCAGTCGCTGAGTGTGATCCAGCACGTCACTAACACGTGGACATCACCAAGTCGTCGGTAGACAGTGACATTGATATGCCGCGCTATGCCCACCATGATGACAGCACGACATAATGGTATTCACAGTCTAGCCAGCTTTCTCGTGAACAAAGTTGTCAAAAACCACTCGTGTAGTATTCGGACCGGTGTTCGGAATATCGGTCGCTGACTGAAAGCTTAATAGACAAAAACCCTATCTGGTACCAGCACTTCTGTCTGGTTCAAGTGCGCTTTGGATAAATAAAAACAAGTTTATGCAGCTCAAACATACAAACTCGTGTACTTGTCAGCTGCATACGTACACATTTTCGCCGATGTCGTCTTCGTCTGCGATGGTTAAGCCTACCAAGGCGGCTTTGTTTGCACGTAATAAGCAACTGAAGCGTACACAGCGCTATTTTAGTTTAGCGGAAGTAAGGAGGGTCTGAAATATTTTTTTTTCACGTCGAAAGCAGTCCACGCAAAATGTGCAGTGCCAGTGGTCTCGGCTGACGTCAACAGTGTTCATTGGCCGTAGTCAAATTCAGCCGGTAACCTCTCATCGCCGCTTTTCTTAATGTCATTAGTAAACAATAAGCAATATCTGTACGGGGTTCCAAGCACTCGCAATAGTTGTGCGACGCCGCTGCGTCGTGTTTCCGAGAACTCCGTGTCCCTCGCCTCCGTGCCTGGACGGGATGGCAGCGGGTCATAAATCACTGCCACTTGGCTGTCATCCCGCTCACGTGGAGGTCAATGGGTTTTCCCCATCAGCCGACCTTTTGGCGGGATTCGGGCCCTTTCCTGCCTGCGCTCTGGGTGCGCAAGAAGACGGAGCCTGGGGAGACCACATCCAGGCGTCGTAAGGTACGCACGTCTTCCTGTCAGCCCCCCCCTCCCCCCTCTGTACGGCTGACGGCTCGTTCCGGCCTCGGCAGGCACTCTCCCGTCGTCGACTGTCACGCCCGTTCCTCTTTCCGTTTTCTCTGCTGCGGGGTGCGCGGTGGCAGGCGCTGGCAGAACCTCTCTAGACTGGGTTTGTTTTCATCTGTCGCGTTGCGCCGTTAGCGGCCATCATTTAGCCATCTTTCGTATAGCAATTATATTCTGATTCGGTTGCATTGTTGAAATGCGTTGTCATCTACACCCAGCAAAACAAATGTCCCGTGTTCGGAGAGCTCCGCCTAGGATCTTCTCGCTGCGTATCGCCTTCCCCAACAGCTGCAGGACCGGCGGGGTGCAGGCAGCGGCCGGAGCAGGTGCGCACGCGACACCCTGTATGCGCTCGACACCGCGGTGGTCGTCCGGCGCACGTGAGCGCTGGAGCGGTGTGCGAGACCTATTGCTGGGATTACAGGTCTTTCATTTTCTAGCAACCGCTGCTTGCATTTAACTTCAACCGAACAACCAGCGGCGTCCCCGTCTATACCAATACGGCAGAAGACGCGCAGGGCGAGTCCTGGCTCGTGATGTCAGCAGCTGCGGTGGACAGTGGGATGAAGAGTTGCTCCGCGATAAAGGGCGTCGTGGCCCCATTAACGCGTACCAAAAAAACAGCGTCAGAGCTCTTTCTTTATGTCTGCCACTTTTGTCTTTCGGTAAAACTCCTCACTAGCGACTGTGAAGCCTACAACCATCCGACATTTGCTAACCCTGTAAAGGATGCACTTCCGCAATAAGGTCCGCTATGTGGCAAAGCCAACTTAGTAGTTTGGAAATAAACTGGTAAGATTTCGGTCTTTCAGCAAAACCGCTGCAGCTAGCGACCTGGCACAATAAGGTCGCAAAGACTGCGAGTAAGAAATCTCTGAACTTCTTGAGGTCTACGGACTCCATTCGTTCACTCTCTTTCGCACACATACGCACGCACGTGCACAAACAAACGCGCCTAAAGAATACGTAGGAGACACACCAAGTTAGAAAAGCAAAGTGTAAAGGGATAGCCACTCTGCAAGCTCTGCGCGAACCCTAGCCTTCAAAACACTTCGCGCTGACGCTTTCGCTACGGCTAGATCATCGGTTGGTGAAAATAAAACAGACGAATACATAACAGTAGAGGAGCCATGATAACAAAACTTTTATTGAAAAGAAAAAAGGGCTTGGGTTGCGGGAAGGCTGATCGGCTCCATAGCCCGTTACACCGCTGGCAAAAGCCACTGGCCGTGCTCTCTCGACGAGGGCTCCTCGAGATCCAAGCTGGACAGAGCCGCCTCCCACGTTGGCTGATCTATTTGACAATGCCGCTATTTTGGTGGCAAGCCGATACCATATTGTATAAGTCTGCCTTCTGGCTACGAAATTTTCACTACGCCGAAAAAGGCTGGGGCTCAATGGCGTGAAACTTAGCTTGTGGCATGCAGGAGGCAAAAAAGTAAAACGATAACGCGGCAACTGAAGGCACAAACGAAAATAGCATGACCGGAGGTAGGCACGAAAAGAGCACGCTGGAGGCGGCAGAGCCCAAGAAACCACGAATTGCAGGCGGCTATAAAAGCCAGTCGAAGTGAGCAGTCATACAAATTCCGTTGGGAGCACTTCGTCACAATAGGTCGCCTGAGAACTCTTCGAATGTTGTTGCGCATAATACATTCGCTGTATTGTCGCCTTGTTTTCTTTGTTGGTACGACTAACACTTCTATCCGAAAGGAAAAGGAAATGAGTGGGAAAATTAGTTTGTAATCGTTGTAAGATTAGTGAAACAACCCAGCTAATGCCAGACAAAGGAATCTTATGATGATCGTACGATATTCTGCTTCGAACAGGCGTCTAAGACTAAGTAATTTTCTAAGATAGGGCCAGAATTATTGAATGAAACGTTGCCCCGGCTACGTGGAGCGGTCTTCTCCTCCAAGCACTGACTACACACGAACTCAGTTTAGGCAGGTGACGTTTCTTTTCTTTTTTTTTACAATGTTATTTTTATTTATTTGATGCGATAACATTGGTTCCTAGCGGATAAAATCAAGGGTAAACTTTTCATTTCTGAATTTTGCTCCTTAATTGTGGCGGCTGCACTCGAGCGTGAAGTCACGAATTTTAAGGTGTTTTCTCCTTCTCTGAATTCATAGATTGGGATTTTTATGTTTTCTAATTTATTGACTTAGAAAACAATTTCTAAACAGCAAACAGTCACCTAAACTGAATAAGACTGCTTCTCTGCTACTCGGGTACTACTTGGTGCGGCAAATACTGTGTAGAAGAAAAAAAAGAAAGAGAAATGGATAGTGCACGGGTGACAAAACCAATCTTATCTTCTGCAAAGAAGGCCTAGCCAACGCGCGTTGGTTTAAAAGCGCCGTGCACAAAACCACAGCTCCGAGGCCCTCGCGCGACCCCAGGCTCGCTTTCGTGCAGCCTCTCCGTCCTGACGCGGGCCGCGAATCTCGATAGCGGCACTGCACGACGGTGGCCGCGGCGCCGACGGCGTGAATACGCCTCGAGCGTCCGTGCGATTGCGGTCGCAATAAGAGGCGCACCTGATATGGTCAGTGAGAACGAGAATGGGGATTAATTAGAGATCCTTCAAGTAATACTTAATGAATTAGAGAAAAAGATTGAACCTTTATAATATCAACGTTCAGTTTCTTCGACCAGATCCTTCATTGTACATCCAGGGCATTCCTTCCCTGATTTGTACACCATTTATGCTAAGAGGGAGTGCTGCTCTTTGTAATCTACAAAATATATACCGATGAAGACCCAATTTCATTGCCTCTAATTTTTAATTTTTAATTGAAAGCAGAGCTGAAAAAGTAATTGTCACGTATCCCTGCATTATTGTCTACCTCCACCGCTAAATCTGGTTTGAAGGAGTTTTAGCACGACATCATGGACTTATCATTTGTTTTCGTTAAACGAAGTGTCTGGACTTTGTAACCCTAGAAAGAAATGTTGGCAAGCCTCATGGCACCCTCAATAAATTGTTATAATAGCTTTTTTTTTTCTTTTACGAAGCAGCTTTGGTTTCCTTTCGCAGGAGGTCATGTGCCCTGACGTAATGACGCAGAAAGTGATCCCGTGGGAGAACATCGTGCAGTTTTGGCTTCAGTTCACTGGGTCGTCTGCTAACGTGGACAACCGAGCAAAAGCCATAATATCAGAATGTTCTCCTTCCACGTGACCATCACCTGCGGTATGACGTCATGGCACATATACATTCTGGGAAACGAAACCGAACTGATATGTGAAAACAACTGTCGTAGCAAATTACATACAGCGCTTAGAGGCTTGCCAGTATTCTTTCTATGGTTTAGAATTCCATAACCTTCACTTAGCGCAAAAAGAAAAATGTCTAAGATGTAATGTCAGTACTTTTTTAAGAACCAGTTTTGCTTCGGACCAGTCTCGCGGTACCCACTGTAGCTAGTTTCTATGTGGTCTATTTATTGCATTTCAGAAAGCAAGCGTTACTCCTATAGCGCAGTTTATTCACACTAAGGCAAGTCGGCTCACGGAGAGCACAAGGCAGCCCGAATCCAAGCGAGCACGGGCTTTCCGCCTCGCGGATATCACCGGTACAGTCGCTCGCGTCTTCTTCATTGCACTCCATTGAGTGCTGGAAGCGAATCTTTCGTTTTAGGACATTTTATAGTGGCACGAGCATCGAGTGACACTCTTCTTTCTTGCGCCGCACTTTGGGTTCATCTCCTGAGACGACCGCGGAAGGAATTCGAAATAAATCAGAAAAAGAATAGAAAAGAAAGCAGTACAGTACAAGACTCATGGGTTTCATTATAGATATGATATCAGAGCATAAGTTTAGGTACACCTTAAGTTACTGAAGGGTCTGTAATAATTAGAATTAATTAGAAATCATTGAGACGACCGGAACGAAATTCAATATAAATCAGAAAAGATAGAAAATAAGTAGTACAGTACAAAATTTATGGGTTTCATTATAGATATGATATCCCAGCATAAGTTTAGTTACAAGTTGAGTTACTAAAGTGTCTGGAGTTATTAGAATTAATTAGCAATCATTGATTACCGCACACTAAAGCACAGAATCGTGGACTTTAGAGACGCGCCACGTGAGCACTACTTTGGCGAAATTCCTGGAAACTCGGAAGCAGAAAGCTGAATTAATGACGTCACTAATGACGTCGCACATAAGAAGGTGGCATGGTATTTAAGCGGCTAATTAATAGAAAACAGTTGCCGCCGAGTTGGGTTCGTGCGTTGCGCTCGCCTACAGTTAACCTAAAGGACGCCAACGCCGAGGTGCGAGAGCCACTAAGAGAAACCAAAGTCGAAGATTAGGGTCGCCTAGCTACCTTCTTTCTTTTTCAATAAAACAAACAAAACTTGGAAATTTTTCGACAGAATCTGGCCAACAAAGTATACAACTGCGAAACTTCCTAATGAAAACGGATATCACTTCAATTAGGGCTTCCAAAACGGACAAAATTAACCTGTTATAGATTTCTTATATTTACCCCCAATTTTCAAAGAGGACTCGTGCAAAAACCGCGTAATGGACGTATAAGTATTGCATTTAGGCTGTAAACTAACATATCATATTTTGCCGCTTTAGACACTCTAATAGATGCAGCGTCCAGAATTGCTATGCGTATTTTATGTGCGGAGCTACAATGTTGGCGTTTTAATTGTTACCTTTTTTATTGTTTGCCGCCTTCGGCGCCCTTTGTAAAATATTTGTCGAAATCTAAACTGCGGTTCCAGCAGTGAGTAGAATCTAACTTTCTCCTATACTTTCCCATCGGATCAGCGCTCGTCTGATCGTGAAGCGGGAAATCCCCGAGATCATTCTTCCTCTCAAAGAGACGACGCAAACCGCACTGCCGTCCACATTTTCTTATTCCTGTGAAAACACACACGCCCTCCCAACGCGTGGCGCGCGACTTGGCAAGGACCGCGCGCAACCATTTCGCGGAAGGGACGTTCGCACCCCTCCTCCGCCGCTGTCGCCCCCTGGAATCCGGATATCGATTCCGGGCCGCGTACGCCGAACCCCGGAGGAGGGTTAGTTCCCCGCGGGAACCGCTTGGCCTGCGCCTTGCAGCCACCGCGCGTCGTTGACGCAATTCAGCGTCTCACACTGACCCAATTTGCCTTCACGCCTCGGAGCAACAAGTCTTGTGGCATTCTGAATTTCGCGCAGCAGCCGAAGCGTGCTGGTTGGCTCAGATTAAAGACGCACGCATCGTGTGCGCAGCACTGAGCTGGCAACGGCGGGCCACCTGGGGGCGGGGGCCAGTGCCTTCGCTAGATCGGCCTCCCACCACAGGAGCCCGCAATTCGCGGAGAGTGAAAAAGAAAGTGCGCGTGTGTGTTCTACTTAATGGCAGTACTAGCCTTTTCTCTGTAAAGCAGGGTTGTCCGTTATCGCCACTTCTATTTGTTTTTTATTTAGAGCCATTGTGTTATAATCTGCATTAAAATCTGCAGTGACATTCATGGTTTTAACATTTTGGACAACAAGTCAGAGCACGGCCACCCGTGCCCAGATCAATTGGTCAACCGTGCCACGTAAATACCTTGGCATTCATTTTGATACGTGTAAGCTTAGTGCACATTTCCGGCGAGAACGTGCACCGCCCCACCAACGCCATGCGGATAATTTTACTCCAAACCGCCATTCTATACTTGGTGGGACGACGGCTTGTAAATTGTCCCTAATCCCAGAAAGTTCTGGCACATTACAAGCCCAGATCCGGACCACACTAACATTTCTTTACACAACAATATCAAGAATGGGGCTGACAGACGGAGTACCACGCTGTGGTATAAATATTATCAACAGGGATAAGGTGCCAGCCTTTCTAAGGCACCTTATTCCTTTTTATAACCTTTATATCACACTTTACAGAACAATAACTACACTCCCATTTTTGATATTCACTGTGCTTCTACTTTCAATAATACTGCCGAATGTATCGGAGCTAAACTAATACATGTCGCCAAAAGAAATAACAGTTGAAGGTGTCGCATGCCTGATAAATAACCTCAAGCTAACCACATCCTGTGGCGTTGACGACATTAATTCTAAAATTCTCAAAAACAGTTATAGCATCTAGTAAAATTCTGTCTCGCATCTTCAAGCAATCTTTAAGACTGGCGTGCTGCCCTCTGACTGGAAGATAGCAAAGGTCGTACCCATATATAAGTCAGGTAATAAGCACAGCACGCACCGGAAAACTACCGTCCGATATCATTAACATCTATATCCTGCAAAATGCTAGAACATGTAATTACATCAAATGTCTACAGTCACCTTGAAGACGAGAGAGAGAGAGAGTAAACTTTAATGAACACCAGCAGTTCTGTCGGCTGGGCCTAGGCCACCCACGATGGGACGTCGAGGTCTTGCCTCTTCGCCGCTTCGTAGGCCTGCTGGGTCGCCCAGAGTTGGTCGTCGAGATGGGAGCTGCGCAGGGCGGCGTGCCATCTCGACGAGAGGGTCACGGGATTAAGCTCTTGGTATTGATCTTTGCACTCCCATAGCATGTGGGGGAGTGTTGCCGATTCAGTTTTACAGAC
This sequence comes from Dermacentor andersoni, assembly GCF_023375885.2. Taxonomy (NCBI): domain Eukaryota; kingdom Metazoa; phylum Arthropoda; class Arachnida; order Ixodida; family Ixodidae; genus Dermacentor; species Dermacentor andersoni. The sequence continues at coordinate 8,799,812 of NC_092817.1, read as the reverse complement.
CTTGCACGTCTGGCTCGGGTAGATGTCGGGGTATATAGTGTGATAGCGTGTGAGGGAGGGGTATGTATTCGTCTGTAGCAGGCGAAGGGTGGTTGCCTGTGCCCTGTTTAACTTGCGGTGAGGGGTAGGGAAGGTTCTTCTTGCGAGGTAAAATGACTTTACAAGGTCGTTGTATCTTGTAAGGCGGTCGCGCCCTGCGGGTGCACCTGCACCGTCTCCGGCACGGTTGACTAGTCCTCGTGCTACGGAGTGTGTAACCTCGTTGAGGTTGGTGAGGTGCGGGTGGACAACGCCGGGGTGTGCTGAGATCCAGACGAGGGTGATTTCATTTTCAGACGAATGCGGGGCTTGTCGTAAGATACGGAGTGATTGATGAGAAATACGACCTTTGATGTAGTTGTTGACTGCTGCGGGAGAATCGCTCAGTATGGTGTGACAGGATGGGTCAAGAGTCGCCAGGGCAATGGCCACTTCCTCGGCCGTCTCGGCATCTTTTGTAATGATGCTGGCAGCATGTCGGAGCAAGCCGCCTGCTGTGGTAACCACCGCAAAGCGCCGTCCATCTTGGTACTCAGCTGCGTCGACGAAGGTGACGCCCGCTGTGTTGGCGTAAGCTTTGATGAGGGAAGTAGCTCGTGCCTTCCTGCGTTCTTTGTTGTAGTCTGGGTGCATGTTTTTCGGAATAGGGTCGGCATGTATCCATTGCTGAATTTCGCGTGGTATTGGGTGTTTGTCTCCATGTTGACGGTGGTAGGTGATATTAAGCTTGTTTAGAATGCTGCGGCCCGTTTCCGTGAGAGTAAGCCGCTCTAGTTGAGATCGACGTTGGGCCTCGATCAACTCGTCTAGCGTGTTGTGGAGACCTAATTGTAGTAGAAGATCCGTACGGGTGTGGTTGGGTAGTCCTAAGGCCTGCTTATAGGCTCCTCTAATGATGATGTCCAGTCTATAGTCTTTTCAGCTTTGTACCAGTTGAGAAAGGGCGCAACATAAGTAATGTGACAGACGATAAAAGATTGGACAAGGCGGATGAGGCTGTCTTCCTTCATACCCCCTCGCCGGTTGGTCACTCGTTTCAGCAGTCTGGATGTATTGGCGGTCTGTCGAAGGATCTTTGAGATAGCCGTAGAGTTAGCTCCGTTGGCTTCTATGGTCATACCAAGAACGCGGATGCAAGGGACCACAGGTATAGGTCTGCCATCTCTCAGGTTGAGCTCTATTTCCTCGTATTGGCGTTTAGTCGTGGAGCCCCGCGGGGGGCGTCCACGGAGTGTGGGGCGGTATACGAGAAGCTCCGACTTTTCAGGGGGACAGCGGAGTCCCGTGCCTTCAAGATAATTTTCTACGACGTCAATGGCGTCTTGTAGGGCAGTTTCGATTTGGCCGTCACTGCCCTTTGCAGCCCGGATTGTAATATCATCGGCGTATATGGTGCGTTCAATGCCGTCGAGTTTTTGTAGTTCTTGGGCTAATCCGAGCATAACCAGATTAAACAGTATTGGAGAAATGACAGAGCCTTGCGGTGTGCCCGTGCTGCCGAGGGAGAGTTCCTCTGATCGAATGTCTCCGACCGACAGGAAGGCCTTCCGATTGGATAGAAAGTCCCTTAAATAGTTATAAGTGCGTTCTCCAAGGTTTAGCAAGGAGATGCGCTCGAGGATGGTGGAGTGCCTTATATTATCGAAGGCGCGCTCGAGGTCGAGGCCCAAGATCGCCTTCGTGTGACGGGATTTGCCATCTAGGATATGATGCTGAAGTTGGAGCATAGCGTCTTGGGTGGAAAGATGCTGTCTAAAGCCAATTATCGAGTGGGGGTAAGCACATGTGTCTTCGAGGTGAGTGTTTACACGGGTTAGGAGTGCGTGCACCATGACCTTGCCTACACATGAAGTTAGCGATATGGGCCGGAGATTGGCGAGGCTAGATGGCTTACCGGGTTTCGGGATGAGAATTACTTTGGCCGTTTTCCATGTCGGGGGAATTGATCCCTGGCGCCAGCAGTTGTTGATATATTCGGTGAGTTGTTGCACCGAGGGGTCATCTAGATTTCTTAGTGTTTTATTCGTAACCCCATCTGGGCCTGGCGCCGAACGGCTGTTCAGCTTATGTAGGGCAGCATGAATCTCTGCCACGCTGAAATCTTCATCAAGGGCAGGGTTGGAGGTCCCTGTCTATGGGCCGTGAGGTTGAGTGGGCCCAGATGGGATGTACTTTTCACATAAGCTATTCTTAACGTGGTCCTGGCCATGCGTCTTGCTTTCTGTGAATAAAAGCTTGGTGAGGCGATCTTGTTGATATGAGCGGGTGGTGGTGCTATCAATCAAATGTTTGAGGATTTTCCACGAGCGGGGATGGTGGAGTTGCCCGTCTAGAGAGTGACAGAGCTCTGTCCATTGTTGTTGACTTAGAACGCGGCAGTGTGCTTCAATTTCCTTGTTGAGAAGTGCGACCTTCCGTCTGAGTCTTCTATTGAGCCGTTGTCCCTTCCATCTAGAGAGGATGGATGATTTGGCCTCGATAAGGTGGGCGAGTCTACTGTCCATGCGCTCAGTCGGGGCGTCTGTTGTGATAATGCGGGTGGCCGATTTAGTATCAGACAGTAGATCGCATGACCATGATTCTATGTCGGTGATGGGAGTGTCCGTCGTTGCTGTTACACGGCGTTTACGGAACGCATCCCAGTCCGTCCAAGTAAAGTCCCTTGTTCTTCTCATAACGGCTGTTAGGTGTGGGAGAGTAATTTCGATGATAGAGTGATCACTCCCGAGGTCGTGTTGGGTGTTGCGCCAATGGGCGTTGTCTGCGTTTTTGGTGAAAGTGAGGTCTGGCGTCGTGTCTCGTTCAGTAGAAGTGCCGAGGCGAGTGGGGAAGGCTGGGTCAGTAATGAGCGTAAGCCCGAGATCATGGGAGTCTTGCCATAAGTTACGACCTCCAGCAGAGCTGCGTCTGTAACCCCATCCTGTGTGCGGGAGATTGAAGTCACCTCCGATGATAAGGGGGCTGCTGCCTGCGATGTTAAGGGCCTTTTTGAAGAGCGTTAGAAATCGGCTATGGCGTTGAGATGGAGTATTGTAGATATTGAGGATAAATATTCCTTCCTTTCGTTTTCTGTGCGGGATGAGCTCAATGAAGAGGTGTTCGGTGCGCCGATCGTTGAGATCGTGTTCGATTGCGGTAATTCTTTTTCGAACGAGTGTGGAGACTCCGTGTGGAGCGTTGTTCGCAGTGAAAGAGTGATATCCTGGAAGGCTGACCGGAGTATTGTGCGTTTCCTGGAGCAAGATTACGTCGGGTTGACATGAAGTAGTACGGAGATGTTGACGGAGAACGGGTTGTTTATGGAGGTAGCCTCGGCAGTTCCACTGCCACAATGTTGTGCCAGTTTTAGTGTGGGCCATGATGAAGGATAGGGGATGCCACAGGTGGCAGGGTGGCGGCGACGGTTCCTGTGGTGTCCATGGGTACGGTTTGAAAGGTGGAAGCGGGTTGTGTGAAAAGGGTTTGAATATTAGCTTCCATGGCGGTGACTCTGTGCATAAGGGCGATTAGAGAATTCTGTAAAGTTTCCACCGTGCTTTGGAGTGTTACGAGCATATCCTTGACTTCGGAGCGTACTTGGCCCTGAGCTCCTTCTTCGAGGGCTCGCTTTTTTGGGGCTGGTCTTGAGAGTTCTTCGGTTTGGCTGTTGGTAGCGGGTTCTGGGGTGTAAGGTGTGGGTTGGGTTTTGGGTTGTTTGAGGCTGTGAACCTCCTGGGTAAGCTTTTGGATTAAATCACGCATAACTGCGTTTTCTTTCTTAAGGTGTTCGATGTCTGTGTTGTCTGTGTTGGGTTTAGGCAGTGGGGGGGATTTAACGTGACCCTCTCGCGAGACGCCCGTCAGGGCCTCTGCGAAGCTCACCTTTTCTGAGGTATATCTGGCTCCTGGAGTCGACGTGGATCTTGATCTGGACCGACCTCGATCCGACCTCGGTCTGGAGACGGAGCGGGACCGGGACCGGTGCTTGGTGTCCATGGACGGGAAATCTTCTGAATGAAGGGCTGAATGCTGTGCTACTCGGCGTTCTCCGAGGCGTCTTCGTATAACGTACGGCGTTTTGTATCTGGCAGTACAAGCTTTGTCCGCTGTGGGGTGGGGTCCACCACACAACATGCACTTGGGTGTACACTGATGATCTTGATCTGGGTTGCGAGCACCGCAGGCCCGGCAGATCTTGTTATTAGGGAACGGGCAAACGTCCATGCGGTGCCCGAGGCGGCCGCAGTGGTAACATATATCGATCTGCTTGCGGTACAGGGAGCATGGGATTAGTGTTGCGCCATACCGAACCATGTATGGTACGTCAGGTCCGTCGAAGGCAATGATGATGGTCGTGGTGGAACCGATTCGCTTTGCGGCCAGGGCTAGAGGGTTACAATCATTTATGATGTTAGCATCTACTTGTCTGGCGTCATCGGTGAGAGGGATGCCTCTGATGTCTCCTTTGGTGGTATTATCTGGGGCGGCTTCGTACGCGCTGACCTCGTGGGTCACCCCGTTAACTTGGATGGACTTGATTCTGACGTACCGGTCCGCATTTTGAGGGCTGGGCGTGCTGATCACCATGATGTTTTGCTGGTTGTTCGAGCATATTGTGTCGTTTTGACTGTCTTCTGAGCTAAGTTGCGCTGTTTGAAGAATAGCTGCAGTTACTGTAGGGCTGCCGACCTTGGAAATATTGAGTGCTCCTTTGGGTCTGCCGATGATCTTGATCTCATTTGCTGGTAGTGGGAGCATGCGCCCGGCCTTGAGAACCTGAGTTCTAACTTGCTGCCTGGGTCTATAGCGAGAGCGAGAGTCTTGCGTCCTAGGTTGTTGTTCTTGGGATAGTTTTCGGCCCCGCTGCTCGTCTGGGCGACGGGCGGTACACCGACGGGAACGGGCGGTACACCAGCCCATCTCGGCGGTTAACTCTTCTGCGGAAATATCTTTGCCACATACTTAGACTTCCGTGCTTCGCAGATTTGGCCAGGGGCTTGTGCGTCGTAGCAGAGCTCGCACGGACACGCGCGGGAACGTGCCAGGTAGCCTGGTAGGCCGAGCACCTGGCGCACGCGCTTAGCCTTAGCGCGGCGACGGCGTGATCGTAACACAAACGTGGTCGCAGACCCGGAAAAATAAATGTCCCACCTGATAACTTGGTATCTACAGAGTCCTGGTGGTCTCACGATTCGAATGGTACAAAATTAGGGCTGGTACGCACAGAAAATCGCGGCGAAAACATTTCGAGAAGATGGAGCCGATGTAAACACAAGCTATGGACGCTGCACTTCTTCTTCCTCCCTCCTTGAAGACGAAAAATTTTTCTTTTCTAATCAACCCGGATTTCGGAGGAACTTCTCTTGTGAGACGCATTTATTAGGATTAACGATTGATTTGCATATTAACACGGAAGAAGATCTGCAAACTGGTTGTGCTTTTCTAGACTTTTCAAAAGCGTTCGACCTCGTAGCACATTGCAGTTTTATTTTGAAATTATCTGCTCCTAGATTAGATTCCCTTACACTAACATGGATTTGCAATTTTCTTTCTAATCATCAGCAATTCACAGCAGTTAATAATTTTCCTCTCCTCTTTCACACGTTATTTCAGGTGCACCAAAAGGCAGCGTTCGTGGGCCATTACTATTTCTAATATACATCAATGGCTTACCGAATAACATTTATTCACACGTGCGTATTCTTGCAGACGACTGCACTCTTTATCGTTCCATCAAATGTGTCGATGATCACGCAATCCTCCAAAAATATCTAGAACTTATTTCTCTTTGGTGTAACACTTGGCTAATGAAGCCTAACGTTTCTAAATGTAAAATTATCTCTTTCAGCCGCAAGCATACTAAATATACGTTTCTTTATCACATAAATAACATCCCTATTTTGCGTGATACTCAATATAAATATCTTGGTGTTAACTTAACTTTGGCTCTTTCGTGGTCAACGCACATTGTGTATATATATGTGTCAATGCTTCGAGATCATTAGGGTACATAAGATACAAGTTCTACTGAAGACATTCGTAAACTAGCTTATTTAACATTCGTTTGACCTCAGCTTGAATACGCAGCATCCGTCTGGTCTCCCCATCAGAAATACTTGATAGAAAAACGCGAATCTATTCAGAATAGGGCTGCGTGTTTTATTTCACCTTATGACAAAAGCATAACAGAAATTAAACTCGACCTCTCACTACAGCCCTTGCATGATAGTCGTGATATAGCCCTGCTATCATTATAACATAAATACGTCCATAATACAGCGCCGTCAGCTCTGCCTCTTGAAACTCCTCATTACAGGTCGCGCCGGTTGTACAATTCATTTAACTACTCCGCTCTTCCAAAAGCCATTCGCCTTTGGAACGATCTTCCTAACGCCATCGCTTATGAGAGTGACCAAGAAAATTTCCGGCGTCTTCTAACAACGCATTTTTTAAGCTCTACATAACCTAAGGAGTTATTTTTTCTTGCATTTCTCACTGTTATTGTGCTACTATCCCTTAAGTGCTGCTTCGTTATAGCCAAATCAGTTCCGCTCGCTCCGTAATTCTATTGATTAAATTTTACTTTGTGAAAGTTTCTTGTTCAGTGACCTCTCGCGTTCAAAAGCATTCGGTTTGTCCATTGTACAATTTTAACACCACATTACTGTATGTTAGCGCATTTCTTACACTGTATTTTCTGTATATGTATTCACATATATATTTTACTTATTGTATAGCAGTACATAGCTCACTGTATTTACTTGGATTTTTCCAAAGCGTTCGACAAGGTCACCCACATACTTCTTTTTCATAAACTTAGTCAGCTTAATACTGATCGTAGTATTTTTTTGGGAATCAATGACTTCCTTGCAAATCGTTCCCAAGTTCATCTAACCAATGTCCTGATCAATCTGGAGTCCCACAAGGCTCCGTATTAGGCCCCCTTCTTTTTCTAATTTGCATTACCGACCTCCCTTCTCTAGTTTCTTTTAATATTCATCTTTCGCTGACGACTGCGTAATTTTCCGTGAAATAGTTACAGATAACGATGCTAACATTCTTCAGTCAAACCTAAATTCTATATCTAACTGGTGCAATACTTGGCTAATGGAATTATATATTGAAAAGTGTAAAGTGATGCGTTTCTCTCGTGCATCTAGTAGTCCTTTTACATATTACTTGACCAACTCTCCCTTAATCGCGGTTTCCTCTTATAAATACTTAGGTGTTCACATCACATCTAATCTAAGTTTATCTTTGCATGATTAACAGCGCGCATGTTAGGTCACTTGGCTCACTAGCGAGGATCGGGAGATGCAACTAGCGCTCCTCGACCAAGCACGGCGGACCGCTCAAGCCAGTGGGGCCCTGGACTAGGGGCTCCACCCACTCGCTTTCTGCATTTTATTCTTTTAAATAAACGTTTTGAGATATATATATATACGCCCTAACTTTCAAGCAGCTCCTTCATCTTCAAATATTGTTATATAAAACACTCGTTCGATCTAAATTTGAATGCGCCACTCCAGTCTGGGATTCAAGCACTAATAATTTGGCTGCTTCACTAGAAATGGTACAGAATCGTTCTACTCGCTTCATCTGTTCCTGTTATACCTGCACTGCCAGTATAACTTCTATGAAATCGGTTATCTCTCTTTCCTCATTAGCATCCCGCAGAAGAAATTTTCGCTTGAACTTTTTTCACAGGCTTTACTATCACCCGGCCCTCCGTCACGAATTCAATCTTCAGCCACATTATATATCGGACCGTGTTGACCATCGCTTTAAGGTTGGTGTCGAGCCATGTCATACTAAAACCTTTCTTTACTATTTTTTACCTCTTACTTCACGAGATTGGAATCGCCTTCCTTCCGGCATTGCTTTAATTTATGATAACACCCGATTTCAATATGTTTTAGCTAACATTGTATAATTAGGAATTACCATGCCTCTGTTATATTATTGTGCACTTATTGTCTGCCCACTCCCTTCTGTAATGCTTCGGCCCTGAGGGTAAATAAACAAATCGCGTCGGTTGTCTGTGGAGTATACGGTCTCTCCCTCTGTCGAAGCTGCCGCGGGGCCGACGTGCTGCATTGCTGGCTTTGGCGATACGCGGCGCGTGCTTTGATTATGCGAAATTTTGTGGCAATGCCATATTGTTCTGGGATGTCCTTCAAAGGACTCTAAGAAAAAAACTTCATTTTGGAATCAGAAGACCATTCAATACTTCATTGCACCCCACGAAGAAGACCTGCCATTTGGTATGATTTTCCTAATCGGACTACATAGCTTATAGAAGACATGCACGTCGGACCGAAAATCTGAGCCCCCTGTTTCGTTGAAATTTCAGTAAGCTGATATGGTTAAACGCTTGAAGGACATGTATGACCTAACAGAGTTCCGACCGGACTGGTACAACCTCGTCATACGTTTCCTGTCGTTGCGACTTTTTATTGCTATAACAATTATATGGACACTCCAGGCGCATTTGTGCCGTCGCCAACAGCGTCGCCATGCGGTTCCGTATAAAGGCCAAGGGTGATAAAACCGTCGCCGCGCGCCATGTGGTGTATATTGACACGTGTACTTATCTTTATCAGGCGACCACGTTTCGCCGCTTAACAAATGTTATCGCACAGCGCGGGACGAGCCTGCATGTATCCGAAGTTTCTGGAAAGTTATCGATGCTTCTATCCGCTTTCTCTTGTCGCCGAACGTTATGTTATCTGATTTCATCGCCTGACGCGAATGGTGTAGAACTTTGTGGAAGGCACGCGGGTACCAACGATTAGTCTGGAACATTCGACGATTGATGTATAAAAGCCGACGCGCTTGACCCGTTGATCAGATTTTCGACGATCGCCGACCGTGTTCGCCGCTATCGTTGTGCTATAAGTGTAGCCTGTCTTGTGGGCACAGGTTCGCCCAATAAAAGTTAGTTTTGTCGTTCACAGTATTGCTACTGTGTTCTTCAACGTCACCACCACGTGACAATATGCGAGTGAAAGCGTGCGAGGGTGAGCCGGCGATCGCGGTTCAATCTCGAGCACGCAAGTGAGGAAAGCGGGGAGGAAGCGCGTCGTCTTCTGTAGCGCGCAAATATTCGGAGGGAGGGTAGGGAGGGTGGGGGGCGTTCTATTGCAGGCAGCCCGGGCGGCCGCACGCGTCCGTTCGGGCTGCTTTATCTTGAAAGCCATTTGCGACATTACAGAGTCCGCCGCGCGCTGTGTTTTCGCGGCTCAGTTCCCGTTGATGCGACACGCAGCACGAAGGTCAATTCGCTCGCTGCTGCTGCCGTGCTTCCTCACTCCGGGTTTCGACAGCGAGTCTCCTCGGTCATCGAGTAAGATGCGCTCATGTTTGCTTGTGCGCGCGTGACACCTGCTTGTTAATTTATTTATTATGACTATGCTTACAAGTTTATACGGCCGATAAAGCTACTATCCTTACTTCGTATAGCTAGCTGTCCACTAATTTGCTGTCGCAATCGATTCTTCGCCTTGTGGGCGAAACTGCAACTTTTTTAATTTCAGAACTACCTTTAGTTTCTTTGTGGTGCATGGTGTGCATATCGTGATATATAGGTCCTTTCCAGGTAGTCAATATGTGATGTATTGGCTAGTGCTCGCACGTTCACCGCATACAGTATTGTACATGAGGTAATAAATAGCACGTAAGAAGAAACGTTTTCGCCTAATGGTTAGAGCATCGGGCTCCTGCACTGGGGGGGCCGATGCCTGAATCCCGTCGCCGGACGCGCTTCGTTTTTATCCATTATTATTGAATGCGAATCTACTCTCCGACCAACGACCGATCGAAAGACCCACCCACCCAGGAGAAACAATGAAATGGTAGGTAAGGAAACCTTCGCTTTAATAACCGCCGTAAAGCTTTTGTCCTTCGTGTCAGCCACCTTTCTTTCTGCATGCACAATCGTTTACTTGTCGTAACGATGGTCCAGTAGTTTTGCGTAAATGTCGCAATTGTCCGATGCATCACTATGGCAATTACCGTCTCGTATGGTTACTTGTAACAACTGTTGCGTGCAAGATAAGTGAGCGTACTACATAAACTATGCCTTACCAGCAGATACTATGAGCTCAGGCTGCCAAGCACAGTTTTCGGTGCACGAGCAAGGTCGCTATTGCTTCAGCGGCAAATGAATTGTGTGGTCACCCAGTGAGCCTTTTCCTTGTGAGAACGAGGCGGCAAGTCAACTTTCTGGTGTGAAACCTTTAGTAGCCTCCGGCCGCGAGCTCACGTGACAGGGAGCTCTGCAGGAGCAGAAGCCGAAGACAGTGCGCGAACTTCCCGAGCCAAATAAGTCGATGAGATGTCGAGCTTAACACCGATCAGGAACGTCACACCGAGTTTCTCAGTAGAGACGGCTCAATCCGCACTACAAGTTTGTGACAAGGACGTTACTATCGCTTTGCCGGTATTGTGGGAAAGGCGCTGCTGCTTCCAGTAAAGCGCGCACCACATTCAACAACTGTGCACTGATGGTAAGCACCGGTCATCTTCAGTGCCTAGAAATTCCCTCCCGTGTTATATGCCACATACCCCAATGCCATAGCAAACGCGCAAGTTCCCGTCAAATCAGCAAACCAAAGCAGCATTTCGCTTGTCCACTAGTTGGAAGAGAAACCAGCTGTGAACGCTGAAAGCTTCCGCACAATTCGCGACGCCAACTAAATGATCGCTCCCTAGCGGCCGCATTGAGTACCAGCGGATCGAGGTTCAGCCTCTGGTTCTCACATTATAGCGGGCGCTGAGTCGTCGCCTCATAGTTCTCAAGTCTTCGTGCTGCCGCCGCGCACAAGTCCGAAAAAATAGACACGGATGTCGAAAGAATTTTTCTGTGTACCATTATGCGTGTCATCGTGGTGGAAAGAGAGCAATGTATGATTTCATCGTTTCCCTAAAGAAACAGACGACGCACATCGGAGACCAGTATGCATAAGAATCTTACACATTGAGAAAAGGTGACTGATTCCCATGCTGGTTTATTCGAAACACTTCACTCGGCGCGAATTCTTTATTCCCGGCGAGTAGACCATTGTTTTCTTTTTATATATGTTAAATTATATTTAGGTGCACGTTGAAGAACCCCAGGTGGTCGAAATATTCCGGAGCTCCCACTACGGCGTGCCTCAACATTAGACCGTGGTTCTGGCACGTAAAAATTCATAATTTAGTTTTTTTAATATATTTTAAGCATGTTGCTGGCTTTTCAAATCGCAGAGTGTACTCCGTTTAGACAGATGTTTTTAAAAATTTGTGATATACGGTTAAGCTTCATTTGGTTTCTTTAGTTTTCTTTTTTTTTGCCCTTGCACTAGTGTTATTATAATGCTTAAGTAGTAGCAATATTTTCGCTAATGTACTTTTGTCCACAGGCATCGGTAGCAAGAACGATAACTAGCTCGGAAGGACTGAAGTTGATCATGACATGTCATGCATTGAGGCAGCATATCTTTTTGATATGCTTTAGTTTAGCGGTGTAAGCAGGATATGCTGTTTTCTCTTTCAGCATGGTGAGTAGTCAGTTCGTTTGCTCACAAGTAATTTAGAAGCAACTGGGAACAGCGCTCGTACCAGATTTGGAGCATTCGACCTGGCCACGGCGCCGGCGGTCAGCTTTCCGACACTGTGTGAATTCCGTTACAGTACAGGGTTGAGTCATTTCCAAGTCGCGCATTTACTCTAATGGCAGTGAGGCAGCTAAAGAGAAAGAAAACTCTCTGAGTTTTGTAAACCTGTTGGAATAAACGCAGCTTGGTCCGAATGGTTGTTATTCACTTCTCACGTTTTACCGGGGTTTGAGAATTCCTACGGGTTGGGGGTGTTTACTTTGTTCGCCAGCCTGGACCCTACCTCGAACATTGCGTACTGCGAGCATCAAACGTAGACTACCTTATCATACGTATGAGCTAGCTATAACAAGAAATGTGCACCCCGACTCTCAACTTGAACTCTCGTTTGTGTTATCTCAAGACTCACTGACCAGGTAAATTAACAGTTTTTACCCTCGTTCTATCAGTGCATAATATCCGTATATCTAAATACACGGCAGACATTGCTGCCTGTGGATTGTGGGATGCTATGTGATATACTGCAACACGAGTGGCAGTACGAATTTGCTTGCATGGAGGTCGAAAAGAGCCAAGCATCGCACCTGTAGCAGTGGAGCGACGCCGCGAATAAGTGCACGTACCTTTCGGAGAGGCCCGCTACGCACATTCACTTGCCTTTTTTAACCTCCGAATAGCTAGAAAGGCTATTTGTCCTTTAAAGAATGCTGATGTGGCTCGGGAGGCAGGCCGGACTCTTGCACGCACAGCGCGGCTATTTCCGCGGTTTCGTCGCAGAAATCCTTGAGGCCAATCGAAATAAGGTCATCGGACGCAAGTAATCTTTCGGCTTCGACGACACACCTCGACTTGACACCACGAACAAGAAACGCGCGAGCGCAGCACCAAGCGAAAGAGCCGCGCTGGACCTGGTGGTCGTAGCCATCTTTGATTATTTGGGCAGTGTTGCTAGGACAGGTAACGGATTCTGTAGTTGCCAATAGGTTGCGCTGCACACGGCAGCAGACGTCACCCAACCAATATTTAATTTATACGGTGGTTATCCCTGTACTTGGTCATTTTCTGGCTCGTCACCTAAGGTTGTACAATAATTTTTGGGCATAACATACGGAACGTAATCAATGGGTCAACTAAAGCGCTCATTCATTTAAATCATTGTGTTTTCCACGAAGAACAGACATCGTCAAGGGAACAAACAGCACTGGCGACACTGCGCACAACAGTGTAGAATGCTATGCCTTGTGTCGTACTGCGTTCAGGCAACACTGCTGCGGCAGAACAGTAGGTATGATGAAATGTAAAACATCCGAGGTACCGCCCGCAGCTAAACGCGCGGCTTAGAGTATGCTATCGTCATTTTCTTTTAAAAAGAAGATCTAAAAGATTTCAAATGATTCAAATGCAGCTACATGTTGATAACCTACTTATAGCATCGGACTCGCAAGAATATGCCGGTTGTGACATATTGCAATAATACGCGCGTGCTGCCTGCAGTGGTCGTGCCCCACTTGTCGAGCGAGCCATGCGTGACTTACTTCTCGTCGTATCCGCACACGTAAAAACCGCTGCAACGGTTTCAGAATATTCATGACGCCACGCGTATTCGCGGGGTGTGTCCTTTTGGTTAAGGTGTAATTTCAATGTGATCTAATACCTCCACTCGACTGGAGATCATATAAACGTTGGTAAAACAAAATTATCTCGAGTTCCTGCAATCGGTCCTACGACTACACAGTGCGGCTATGGAGCAATGCTGGCCGACAAAGAACGATTTGCGCGAATGAATGTGGTAGAAAAAAAACAACTCACTGCGATGAAGAGAGACGTGTTCTGCAGATAAAACAAAAACTACAGACTGCACATGAGCACTGCCTTTTAGTGTAGTTCAAAAAAATGAAAAACGAAGACTGCAGCACATCTATTCACCGTAGAGCTAGCACACAATTTCCCGGTTCCATATTTTTCCCCTTCTTTAATCAATCCAACTTGCTCTTTCTTTCGCCGCAATCCGAGGGAGAACTGCGTTTGGGCGGCGAGACCCGGTTCATCGATCCCGTTTTTGTTTTACTGCTCCCCGCGTCGCCCTTTGCTTCCCTCTCGCTTGCATCTGGTCGGCTGCCGAGGGAGACGCTGAGCTCGACTCGGAGCCCACAGAGGGCGGCGCCTCGAAATCCCGCGCACCCGGCGAGAAGCAGCCGCGCGTTCAAGAGCGCGGGTCGAGCGCGCCTCTCGGTGCTCGCGCCTTACGTTCAGTTGCTGAACGCTGGCGAAGGTATCGTCGTTTTTGGTTCGCTGCTTATTCTGTCTTCCAGTGCCTATAGATGTACGATATCCGCGATGCCTTTCGGGATTCATTCGCAGGGTGTAGCAGTAAAGTATCGATGGCGTTCCCTACGGCGGTGGTTCCTGGGGCACTCTGCCCCAGCGCGTATTTACTCTCGTCGCTTCACGCTCGCGTCACGAATCAATCCTAACTTTTTACACTCCCTCGACCCACTATCGTGCATCGAACTGGGCAAATGGTTTTCCGAGGTTTGTTTCGTGTAGCTTCCTAGCTGCAAGTGATGTTCTGCTATCCCCGATGCAAAGAGATCGCGACACGTTGCGACGGCGAAGTGAAATAACTTTACAAGAGACATCTGTCTTCGTATTAAGTATAAAAATAGAAAACGACTCTCAGAAGCCATTCCCTGTCGGCCGAGTGGATGATGGGAATCGCATTTTACGCGAGGCGAGAACGAACGAAAGGAACTGACCACCGTCGGCCGACTCACCAGGCAAACCAAGTGCTGCCGTCGCGGGACTCACTTGATGGTCACCCCAGTGCCGTCCGCAGTCAGACTGAGCCAGCAAGATCGACTGACTCAAGCCGTTTGTACGGGCGCGGTGGAACCACTCTCTCCGCACATTGTAGTTTCAGCCCTCGCACTTTGTAATGTGGCCGGGGAAGGAAAAGTGCCGCAACAACACTAAGGCGAGAAACCCATTGTGGAAAATGCGCGTGAGAATAAATGTCATTGGCGGATATACTTTCTTGCTTCAGTGACTCGCTTCCCACGCACGCGTCTATACTACAGACACGGGAGGTGAACGTTTTGCAATTCCTCGGTTTTTAAACAGGGAGCCACGAATGGGGGGGGGGGGGGGGCACCAGACTCTGCTCGTCGCCGAAGAGGAGACATGCCCCGTTGATTTCGAACCTGGACGATAATCTTTGCAGAGATTCGATGAGCATTAATCCTTGCGTTCTACTCGCCTGCAAATGGGAAGACATTAAAGAAGACCTTTAATGAAGACAGCCTGACTACAGCTGATGCAGCTTCCAAAGCTGAGACCATAATTGGGCGCAAGGGGACACAAGAACAAAGAAAGAACAGAGCTCCATACTTCAAGATTTTGTTGATCATACCGACGATATGCAATTTATGCGGTGCACTTACAAGTCGACACTAAGGGCAATATACCTTCTTTGGAATCGCAGAAACCCCGTTTACTCTCGCCGGAAGTATCACAGGGATTGTATTTTATTATTCATTTACCGATAAACGTGTTCTTCTCGAAAGAAAAATTAGCGCTCTATTCTGTCTGTTTATTCCTGTCATTTTTTTTTCTTGAATCTAATTATGTCTCAGCTTTGGTTACAAGGGTTAAGCTGGAAATGACGTTCTTTGAATACTGGAATTGTCCGTCTTACCGGAAAAGGCGCAAAATCTAAATGGCGTCACCACCTCCTGTTCTAGCTGAATAAAGAATTTGCATGCTCAATAAAAGAAAATTCCGAATATAAACAATTTGAAT
Source organism: Dermacentor andersoni (assembly GCF_023375885.2). Taxonomy (NCBI): domain Eukaryota; kingdom Metazoa; phylum Arthropoda; class Arachnida; order Ixodida; family Ixodidae; genus Dermacentor; species Dermacentor andersoni. The sequence goes on along the minus strand of NC_092817.1, from coordinate 8,784,399 downwards.
TAGCTTCCCGTAACTACTCGTGGCTAGTTAACTATATACAACTAAACAGTCAAATTTTTTAGAACGTTTAAATAAATGTGGCAATCAACGTCCTGAAACTGCACAGTTGTGTGTTATGCATGAAGGACTGCGTTATAGAAGTGGACTCTGAATTAATGTGTACCACCTTGGGTTCCTTAAAGTGCACCGAAAAAAGTGCAGTACACGGAAACTTTTATTTATTATTTATTTTTCAAATACTGTTGGCCGTCTTGGCTCCGGTTCCGTCCCCAACATAAAGGGGTCACCGCGACCGGTATCGAACCCGCTGCCTTGCGTTCAGCAGTGCAATGTCATAGCCACTACGCTACCGCGGCGTATTTTTTTTTTTAGAACTTTAACCGTACAAAAACACTGCAAACAACACCAGATGTTTCGCACTCTATGATCTCGCACTGATGACACCGATATCACACTGATCTAGTGGGCACGGCGAGAGCACTGGTGACAGATCGCTCGCGATGCGTTTTATCTTCTTCGTTCAGGTTGGTCATAGTTCCTCGTTACGTACTGACAACAGATTCATTGTAGTACTGCCATGCCCACGTACTTGTCTTAGCATTGCATACCATTGTTCATGCAAACTGCTTATGTGCGGGGACGTAGAGTAAAATCCAGGTCCCACAGTGGATGAGATCTTCAAGACACTCATTGATTGGCAGCAAGCTATTCGTGCCGATATTGCAGATTTGAAATTACGGCTGGAAAAAACAGAAGAAACAATGTCTAACTTGAGCAGGCGATTCAACAGACTTGATAACATCGTAGTGGACATTCAAGCAACGGTTAGCGCAACTGAGCAATGTGATGCAGCTGTAAACGAAATCGAGCAAACCTTCAGAATGCAGCAGGTTAAGTTAGTTGACTTAGAGGGTCGTAGCCGTAGGTCCAATCTCGTGGTTTTTGGCGTTCCAGAAGTTTCTTCCAAATCCCATCCGGCATCGCGTAACAAAGTCGTGAAAGAAGTGTTTCAGGATAAATTAGGAATCACCTGCACATGTAACACAGGAAGGAATACAGGAATAATCCTGCTCTGAGCGTTGGCTTTAACTCTGGAAGAGGACCTTAGTGTTGAAGCAATGGACGACAATCTTGTGAGCATCATTAAGGAGTGTGCAATGGAAGTCGGTGGTAACTCCGTTAGGCAGGATACAAGTAAACTATCGCAGGAGACGAAAGATCTGATCAAGAAACGCCAATGTATGAAAGCCTCTAACCCTACAGCTAGAATAGAACTGGCAGAACTTTCGAAGTTAATCAATAAGCGTAAGACAGCTGACATAAGGAAGTATAATATGGATAGAATTGAACATGCTCTCAGGAACGGCGGAAGCCTAAAAACAGTGAAGAAGAAACTAGGAATTGGCAAGAATCAGATGTATGCGTTAAGAGACAAAGCCGGCAATATCATTACTAATATGGATGAGATAGTTCAAGTGGCTGAGGAGTTCTATAGAGATTTATACAGTACCAGTGGCACCCACGACGATAATGGAAGAGAAAATAGTCTAGAGGAATTCGAAGTCCCAAAGGTAACGCCGGAAGAAGTAAAGAAAGCCTTGGGAGATATGCAAAGGGGGAAGGCAGCTGGGGAGGATCAGGTAACAGCAGATTTGTTGAAGGATGGTGGTCAGATTGTTCTAGAGAAACTGGCCACCCTGTATACGCAATGCCTCATGACCTCGAGCGTACCGGAATCTTGGAAGAACGCTAACATAATCCTAATCCATAAGAAAGGGGACGCCAAAGACTTGAAAAATTATAGACCGATCAGCTTACTGTCCGTTGCCTACAAAATATTTACTAAGGTAATCGCAAATAGAATCAGGAACACCTTAGACTTCTGTCAAGCAAAGGACCAGGCAGGATTCCGTAAAGGCTACTCAACAATAGATCATATTCATACTATCAATCAGGTGATAGAGAAATGTGCGGAATATAACCAACCCTTATATATAGCTTTCATTGATTACGAGAAAGCGTTTGATTCTGTCGAAACCTCAGCAGTCATGGAGGCATTACGGAATCAGGGTGTAGACGAGCCGTATGTAAAAATACTGAAAGATATCTATAGCGGCTCCACAGCCACCGTAGTCCTCCATAAAGAAAGCAACAAAATCCCAATAAAGAAAGGCGTCAGGCAGGGAGATACGATCTCTCCAATGCTATTCACAGCGTGTTTACAGGAGGTATTCAGAGACCTGGATTGGGAAGAACTGGGGATAAAAATTAATGGAGAGTACCTTAGTAACTTGCGATTCGCTGATGATATTGCCTTGCTTAGTAACTCAGGGGACCAATTGCAATGCATGCTCACTGACCTGGAGAGGCAAAGCAGAAGAGTGGGTCTAAAAATTAATCTGTAGAAAACTAAAGTAATGTTTAACAGTCTCGGAAGAGAACAGCAATTTACAATAGGAAGCGAGGCACTGGAAGTTGTAAGGGAATACATCTACTTAGGGCAGGTAGTGACGGCGGATCCGGATCATGAGACTGAAATAATCAGAAGAATAAGAATGGGCTGGGGTGCGTTTGGTAGGCATTCTCAGATCATGAACAGCAGGTTGCCATTATCCCTCAAGAGAAAAGTGTATAATAGCTGTGTCTTACCAGTACTCACCTACGGGGCAGAAACCTGGAGGCTTACGAAAAGGGTTCTACTCAAATTGAGGACGACGCAACGAGCTATGGAAAGAAGAATGATAGGTGTAACGTTAAGGGATAAAAGAGCAGATTGGGTGAGGGAACAAACGCGAGTAAATGACATCTTAGTTGAAATCAAGAAAAAGAAATGGGCATGGGCAGGACATGTAATGAGGAGGGAAGATAACCGATGGTCATTAAGGGTTACGGACTGGATCCCAAGGGAAGGGAAGGCGTAGCAGGGGGCGGCAGAAAGTTAGGTGGGCGGATGAGATTAAGAAGTTTGCAGGGACGGCATGGCCGCAATTAGTACATGACCGGGGTAGTTGGAGAAGTATGGGAGAGGCCTATGCCCTGCAGTGGGCGTAACCAGGCTGATGACGATGATGATGATGATGATGATGATGAGCATCGGCGTCCCTTGGCGTAACCGAGCGAACGAGGGCGGCGAAGAACGGGAAACGAAGGCGGAGTACAGCGGGGGATGAAAGACGGTGAGAGAGAAAAGAGCACGAGGAGAAATGCGGAGGAGGAGAGTGTGGTGGAAGGGAGAGGAGGAAAGCGTAGTGCCGCGCAAGACGTGTTCTACAGCGACTATGGCTACGAGATGACGCCAGAGTAGCGCGCGTCGTCAGTTCCCCGATGACGCCATCGATAAGGCATGCGGCGAGCGCATCCACCGAATAAAGTGCTGCATGAGCGGAGGTCTGTCTGCAGCGGCTGCTGTGAACCGCGCCGATGCGTCGCCCACGCGTTGCCTGTCGCGACCTCTCGATTAGCGAGGCAGTCGCGCCACATTTCGTTCCGTTTGCAACGTGCCGCACGATAGATTATCCGCGCCAGCCAATGTATTGCGAAATCAAAAACGTATAGAGCTGCGCTCGTACGTAATCGTCAGTGTATCTTTTTTTTGCTTTCAGACAAGCAGAGGATATAAGTGCGCTGAAACTTCATCGTCAAGGCAAGAATTACGTAGCGCGAAGGTGAGACTGGAGGGCGCATGGTGTTGCAAGTGAAGTCTTTTCATTCGACACAGCTTAATCTCTGTTTGACAGCGAAGCTTTATACCTCCACCGTCCAAGGAAATTTTCGTGTCGTTGTGGTAAGCAAAAAAACTCCCCATACGTGGGCTGATCCCAGGGATAGTGCAATAGAGCCCGACCTGCGGCGGAGGTGAAGCAGGCGTTAAGCACTCCCCATACGTGGGCCGATCCCGAAGCTAGTGCAATGTCGCCCGGCCCGCGGCGGTGGTGGTGAAGCAGGCGCTAAGCACTCCCCATACCTGGGCTGATCCCGAAAATAGTGCAATGCCGGCCCGACCCGCGGCGGAGGTGAAGTAGGCGTTAAGCACTACTCATACGTGGGCCGATCCCGAAGATAGTGCAATATCGGTCCGACCCGCGGCGGAGGTGAAGCAGGCGTTAAGCACTTCCCATACGTGGACCGATCCCGAAGATAGTGCAATGTCGCCCGGCCCGCGGCGGTGGTGGTGAAGCAGGCGCTAAGCACTCCCCATACCTGGGCTGATCCCGAAAATAGTGCAATGCCGGCCCGACCCGCGGCGGAGGTGAAGTAGGCGTTAAGCACTACTCATACGTGGGCCGATGCCGAAGATAGTGCAATATCGGTCCGACCCGCGGCGGAGGTGAAGCAGGCGTTAAGCACTTCCCATACGTGGACCGATCCCGAAGATAGTGCAATGCCGGCCCGACCCGCGGCGGAGGTGAAGCAGGCGTTAAGCACTCCCCATACGTGGGCCGATCCCGAAGATAGTGCAATGTCGGCCCGGCCCGCGGCGGTGGTGAAGCAGGCGCTAAGCACACCCCATACGTGGGCTGATCCCGAAAATAGTGCAATGCCAGTCCGACCCGCGGCGGAGGTGAAGCAGGCGTTAAGCACTTCCCATACGTGGGCCGACCCCGAAGATAGTGCAATGCCGGCCCGACCCGCGGCGGTGGTGAAGCAGGCGTTAAGCACTCCCCATACGTGGGCCGATCCCGAAGATAGTGCAATGTCGGCCCGGCCCGCGGCGGTGGTGAAGCAGGCGCTAAGCACACCCCATACGTGGGCTGATCCCGAAAATAGTGCAATGCCAGTCCGACCCGCGGCGGAGGTGAAGCAGGCGTTAAGCACTTCCCATACGTGGGCCGACCCCGAAGATAGTGCAATGCCGGCCCGACCCGCGGCGGTGGTGAAGCAGGCGTTAAGCACTCCCCATACGTGGGCCGATCCCGAAGATAGTGCAATGTCGGCCCGCCCCGCGGCGGTGGTGAAGCAGGCGTTAAGCACTCCCCATACGTGGGCCAATCCCGAAGATAATGCAATGCCGAACCGACCCGCGGCGCAGGTGCAGTCCGCCATTAAGGGGCCCACATACACAGCTTCGCTGGTCATTCTGCTTCACAGCGTGGAAGGGCACTGAGATATTTTTCTTGCTTACCAAAAGTCAGTGCTGTTTTCATGCGTGGTGGTGTTTATTCTTTTTGCGTGTGTGGCTGTCGCGAGTGTAAGCGGTTTCGGAGCCTTATTTTACACCTGTATATTATTCCTTTATTTGGCACGTGTCGCATTGCATACTGCTTTCCAAACGAAACTAAGAGTGCCTTCATTGCGTGCTCGGACACTGGCAGGCACATTCTGTCACTTCGCATAAGGTTGCGATTAACAGAGAAAAAGAAAGATTAACTCCTCCGGTTTCCCTATTCTCTCACTTCATAGCGAGGGTCCCGAATTTAGCACGCTAGGCTTATGTAAGCCAGACAAGCATCTCCAGCATCCACTGAAGAAAGTTCCTTTCTCACCGCATGATGCGGTTTTCACAGGATTAAAATATGTCTGTGTCTTTCGATAGTTGCCTTTGTTTTCCGGGATAGCCGTGCGCGTAAATGAAGCGAACGGAAGAAAAATGGAATAATAGAAGTGGAGGGCCATTCGTGCTTTCATTTAAATAAACAAACGTACCGCAGGGCTACCTTGATGGGGGAAAAGAAGAGAACATTGATCGGAATTCGTGAACACGTTCACCTTTTATAAGAAGCAATAAAGAGAAGCTAAGCGCTCTCATTGATAAGGCAATTAGAAAGAACGTAAGATCTGCAACGGCTGGCTGCAATGCAGAGTCGGTTTTTGCTCGGCCGAAGAAAGAAAAGGCAAGCGATGCGAAGCAACAGCCGCCGCCGCTACTGCCAGCAAACTCAACGCATGGTTCTGCTTTACTTTGCGGCTGTGGCATCGTTTCATCGAATCTGCGTCCGCTCATGCATGCTGTGGAAGAAGGCAAGGCGCAGAAAGAATGGAAATAGCATGGACTGGTGTGAATGGCTTAACAAAAGCTCGCAGGAGCGCACAACAATGAAAGCAACGAGCCCCACGCACGTTCTCGCGCATAAGGTAAAGTGGAGCACCGAACGAAAGGAGAAAAACGAACAAAGAAAGCGTGCAATGTGAAAGCGGCTCTCACTATATGAAGGTTGTTTTAGACGTCAAAAGAAAACAAAGAAAGAAAGAAAGAAAGAAAGAAAGAAAGAAAGAACACTTTGATTGCAGTGAGACGAAATCAACTTTCTTATGTGAACTTAGTCGGAAGTATTCGTGTATCTGCCGCTTTTGCTCTTCTCTACGAGCATATTAATTATTCAAAGGGGAATTAGTCTGTAAATATACGCCATGAAGGGATAAAAACATACCGGAATATTTGTCTATATCGCAGATAATAGAGTGAAAGCCAAGAACTGAGTCGCTTGTGGCAATGCTGAACGCGCACGAGAACAGCGCAGTGCAAACGAAGCGTGGTCACGGCGGCGTCCGCTTTAAAACTACGCGACTGACGATCTCCCTCTGGTGCACGGTTAGCTACTCTGCGTTTGGCCGCGTCGGATTAGAAATCAATTCGCCCGAATCGTTTCGACGGGCACGAGACGAGCAGAATTAGCGGCGGCCGCAGTCCCCAAACGCCGCCGCAAATACGCTCTAGTCTTGCAGAAGAGGGTGACACGGTATTACCTCAGGTTCCCGGCTGTCGAAGTCATCCATCACGGTCCCGTGCAGCTTCCACTCGAGCGCATTGGCAAGACAACACATCACTTTCGGGTAGAGGCCAGCGTTGCGGATGATCCTCCGTCGGTGAGCAGGCATGCAGCCACGGGGGCACGGATGACGTTTGCTAAGCTCCTTGTCAGAACTGCTTGCGCACCAGATACCAGTAACAAGTGGCGAGACGTCGCCGTCCACTGGCACGCATGGCCGGCACGGAGCCACGCGGACAGTGCGCGCACCCGCCGCGCTCCTCTCGCACGACTGCCGCCGCATCGCCAAGAGGCGCCAGGTGGCGCGCGGCGCGTCGCTCCCGAGATCGGAGCGCCGCCGCCGCGACGAGCGGAGCGGTTCCGAAACTCGGGACCACAGTGTCGATGTACTAATTCGCCTAAACGCCCCCAACCTCTGCTCGTTCAAACGGCAACCGTCGCGGAACATTCTTTTAGCAGCTTTTGGAGGCCGGTGTCTCGAATGTGGCGCTAGCCTTAGGATTTCTGCTAAGCAGACACGCCTCCCCTGCTGCTCGACTTCGATTTCGCAATTGCAACATGTTCGCTAAGGTGAAGAATTAAAGAAAGTTAGCTAGCGAATATTCTTAAATAACCACCAAACATTGCGATTTCTCGGGCAAGTAACGCCTGGCTAATTCGACCTTAACGGGCCGAATTATTCTCCACGCGATTTTCTTAATTGTCTCAATTTAAAAAAAGAAAGGAAGTGCATACACACACAGTATACGGGGTTGTCCTATAGACCCCTTTAGCCAAGGCTAAAAATATGCCGAAGCACTCTAGGATAGAAGGACTCGACAACATGCATGTTGTTGCTATTGTGAGTACTAAGCCATGCATTTTTTTATTCCGCTTAATTGCATAATTAGCCAAGATAATTAATAAACTAACTTCGCAAGTATTAACATTACGGCAGAACTCTGACAGACAAAGCACGCGAAGCTAAATGCGCGGTTCGTTCACACGCGACATGCTTGAGAGCACCGCAATCGCGGAGCCCAAGCGGGCACGTCATATGCATTTTTCTTTTCTTTTTCTTTTTGTCATATTTCACGGGCTTTCTTTGGGACGCAAAAAAAAAAGAGATTACGTAACAAGTTGGAAGTTAGGAGCTGCTGAATTAACCGTCAAATTGGAAGTTTTGACGTGGAGGTAATATTTGCGAAGTTGGTTAATTATCTTGACTAGTTATGTAACTAAACGGACTACAAAAAAAGACGTGTGACTTGCTCTATACTATAGCCACCAACATGCATTTGGTCGCGTCCTCCTATTGTGATTCGGCATATTTCTAAACCTTGGCTAAAGTTAGCTGGGACATCATGTACACAGTGCATGTCAAGAAATGTAATGGAATTTGATCTGGGATTCAGGTACTCAGTAAAGCACGTGAATCAATCGGCCTCGCATTTGCATCAGGGAACCGCTTCAATCTCAGGCATGTCGGCTAGAATGCCAGGCTGCAAATACCTGCACCATCTGCCAGCTGTGAACTGAATACAAAGCTTCTCAACAGGAGCTATCAGGCGAGCGAACTGTAAAGCATGTTTATGTGCGGTACAACCTGAATGTCGATACAGCTTTGGCTAATGCCGCATTCAGCGACAGTGAGAGCGACACTGAGTGATCTCTTACGAGTTTCCATATGTACTTAGGAGAGCACATAGGTCGGCTAGTTGGCTGAAATAGATACTGAAAAAGTTTGCCTGGAGACATGAGAAAAGAAGGCAAAGGACGAGCGCTAACAACTGAAGTTTATTCCAAACCCATGCGCGAATAAATTCTCTGATAGGGCGTTTCGGTTCTTGGCCAACTCAATCGGGTATACACGGGGTAACACGTGATGTTTAAGATGATAGCCTTGTTTTGTTCTGTTTCGATCTTCCTATTTATTCCGTGCATGTGTTTGAAATAAACTTCAAAAGTGAGTTAGCGCTCGTCCTCGTGTCTCCGCGCAAACTCTTTCAGTATGCTTTCCATATGTATTTTTGCTTGACGCAATACAAAGTTTGTTCGACGATTTCGACATCTTAGAACACCGAGGAGTCATCCATAATTTGCACCATTGGACACATAAACGTGCGGGCATGTGTACAGTTTCCGCCAAATTTTCTATCTTTATAAAATTGTTTATTATTTTCTGGTTCTTCTTTTCTTTTTTTCTTTCTTAGGCAGCCAAAGTTTCAGAGATATAGGGGCCAGGCACGTACCCAGGGGGATGCCCGGGGGGGCCCGGCCCCCCCCCCCCTCCGAAATTAAGCGGCATACCCCCCCCCCCCCCCCCTTTATCCGCCAAAAGCACCACTCCTCCCACACATTCCTTAAGCGTCGACAAATCAATCTACTCGGCGGTCAACATTTTGCTGCCTTTTACAGCGAAAGCAGTGTATGACTGTATGATTTTTCGGCCTCCGTTGACAGAAAAAAATCATCATGTGGGCCGATCCTGGTGATAGTGCAAAAAGGGTCCAAGATCAATGGCACATACCCCTGTGGAGTCGGGAACCCATAACGCGCGCTTCAGAATTTTCGGGATTGACCTACGTCTGGGGAGTTCTTAATACCTGCTTCACCTCCACCGCGGGTGGGCCTGGTATTGCAATATCTTCGAGATCGACCTACGTCTAGGGAGTTCTCAATGCCTGCTTCACCTCCACCGCGGGTGGGCCCGGTATTGTAATATCTTCGAGATCGGCCTACGTATGGGGAGTTCTTAATGCCTGCTTCACCTCCGCCGCGGGTGGGCCCGGTATTGCAATATCTTCGGGATCGGCCTACGTACGGGGAGTTCTTAATGGCTGCTTCACCTCCACCGCGGGTGGGCCCGGTATTGCAATATCTTCGAGATCGGCCTACGTCTGGGGAGTTCTCAATGCCTGCTTCACCTCCACCGCGGGTGGGCCCGGTATTGTAATATCTTCGGGATCGGCCTACGTACGGGGAGTTCTTAATGGCTGCTTCACCTCCACCGCGGGTGGGCCCGGTATTGCAATATCTTCGAGATCGGCCTACGTCTGGGGAGTTCTCAATGCCTGCTTCACCTCCGCCAAGGGTGGGCCCGGTATTGTAATATCTTCGAGATCGGCCTACGTACGGGGAGTTCTTAATGCCTGCTTCACCTCCATCGCGGGTGGGCCCGGTATTGTAATATCTTCGAGATCGGCCTACGTATGGGGAGTTCTTAATGCCTGCTTCACCTCCGCCGCGGGTGGGCCCGGTATTGCAATATTTTCGGGATCGGCCCACGTATGGGGAGTTCTCAATGCCTGCTTCACCTCCACCGCGGGTGGGCCCGGTATTGTAATATCTTCGAGATCGGCCTACGTATGGGGAGTTCTTAATGCCTGCTTCACCTCCGCCGCGGTTGGGCCCGGTATTGCAATATCTTCGGGATCGGCCCACGTATGGGGAGTGCTTAACGCCTGCTTCACCTTTGCCGCGGGTCGGCCCGGCGTTGCGCTATCTTCAGGCCGACCCGCAGCGGAGGTCAAACACTTTGCTTTTCGTTTGAGAGCTTTGACTGTCGTCAGCTTTCGCTGCCATTCCATCTTCACAGAGTGGAATGGTCGTAAATTTTTTCATACTTTTGGATGGCGGTAGTTATCGGTATCTCGTGGAGTGTGGAGCCCAGTTTTCTCATCGATTCCGTGCCCTCGCGATTAAATGGAGATGAATTATTGGTCACCACCTATTGCAGCAGGCAGGGCGTAGTTTATAGCTTTAATTATCATATTTTATTTAATTGATAACGCCCAACACAATTTTGATGTCACCATATATTCAATAATACCGCGCATCTCTGTTGCTTCGTTAGTTCAACCTTTGTTTAGACTGATCCAGGGGCCAGGAAAGGGATTCGGTTCATAGTCGGCTGGTCTGTGTTCTCGTGGAACGAGTTGTAGCCGGAGAAAACGCCAGTAGCGTTTAACGTTTCCCTTTGCTTCATTATTTTCTCGAGTGACGGCTCGCCGCGACGCTGGCAGATCCTAGGAACCATATATCCGTGATGTGGATTAGATAAGGTGGAAAATGAAATATTGCGAAACAGCGTACATCATCACACCCTGCAATAACCGTTCAACCCATAAGCAGTGACTGTCACCCGTTACCTCGTCTCGTTTTTTTCCTTATTGTGCAGCACTTCTCGTGCAAAATTGGCAGCTGGAAAGAAGAGTCGCAAGCAGATGAGAAATTAAGCGATGTAAAGGGCGATTACATTAGCGATGTACAGGGAGGAAAAGCGAAAATTGCTATTGAAAATATTTATGGATCAACATCCTTTTATTGAAAAGGAAGTAGAGAAAATGCCGCTGCAAGTGGAGAATAATTCCGTGTGGCTTGAATGACGCTTATCAATCGAACCGCCTGGCGTAGCCACTTTCCTGCTGTGCTAAGGGGGGGAGGGGGAGGGGTTCTAACCTTCCGCGGTGGGCGCAGTACGTATAGAACCGCAGCGTCCTGCGCTCTACGCGGTTGTACGGAACTGGTGACCACGCAACGTTACGCAACTTGCCAAATAACAACTCGAGTCGGTTTTGTTACTTGGTAGAGCAGTAAACGAGGGATCCAAAAGAACTGTGATTGTTCCGCAAATATACATTTCTCTATCATTCTTCCAGATCTAATTCAAAAAACGCTCCTAGAAATCTTTATTTTGCACTTTCGCTTGTTAACTTGTCCTTGGCAAGGTTTTTCCTGCGCATGTTTCATGCACGAGTCCATTTGATGTAGTTCTTTGTTTGCCAAGTAAAGAAGAGGTGTACCTCACAGGCGTACCTGTGGGATACATGTTATTTCTATTCTCTTTTGCGGCTTTAAGCGTCTTTATGGCAAATGGTGGGCATTATTCACATTTATACTAGTAAAATACCCTCCCCCTCATTTGCATAGAAAAGTTACCTTGGGTTGCCCCCCCCCCCCCCCCGAAAAAAAATCCTGCGTACGTGCCTGATAGGGGCTTTGCTCTCGTCTTGGTTAGGACTGCGCTTCCCACCTGTAGTCCGCGCCAGAAGAAGTGTCACGCCAGAACGTATCCCAAAGCATACAGACCGTAGCTGCAGCAGAAAATGCATTCGCGCTCATACAACAGATAGTAGTTATAACGACACCAACGACGAAGGCAGTATGCCAATCCCGTGCGGCACCACATTTTTTTGCAGCCTTCTGTGATGAAGCCCCGTTAAGTATTTGTTAAAAGGCCACTCACCAGGTCTGGTCATTTTGAGGTGACAAACGCAGTGCATACAATGCGCGCTAACGATCGTGTCTGCAAAGTACTACACCGCTACGCGCCGCAAAGAGTTGAAATTTCAAACGAAGCGCCGTGCACCCTTCTCCTCGCGGGCGCCCTCTCTCAGCCGGAGAGTCGACGTCAATCGCAGAAGTGCGCCTACGTGATGGAGGAAGGAAAAAGCTTTCTTTTTTTTTTTGCTGCAGCGGCCATGTTTTCCGGTGACAACGTGGCGGCTTCATTATATTTGTACGCGCTCACACGTGTTGCTCCATGGGTTTAGTACCGTGGCAAAGGCGCAATGTGTGTAGGATTGTGTTAGTCTCCGTGTTTTGTTCCGCTGTGTTATCTGGACCGTGCTCTCACTTATTGTTGTGGCCAGGTAGGACTGGAAGAAGTAAAAAGCGTGAAACGAGAGCGCATGCAACTCCATGCACCGCGTATCACGCCCCGGACGAAGGACGACGTGCGGATGTTTTTCCTGTCTTCGGTGGATTCATGCTAACACGTCATCGCAGACCGGAACCGCTGTGCTTCAGATTATCTACTATAAACACCTTGCAAGTCAGTGGCATCTGTGCAGTGTTCCTGCTTTTGACAGCGCACATCCACGTGGAAGGACGGGAAGGCTGCTGAGAGTAATAAACGGACGAACCCCTCTTACTACAGTGGTCTTATCTGTGTGCTCGAGGGACGCAGGTTGGCGGATGTGGTGGAAGGGTGAACAAGGCTCGACAGAAAAACGTAAGCCTGCGCGCACATCAAACGGCTGATGGCACCTAGTATAGGTGCCTACACGTATACCGGTCAACGCGCTAGCCGCGCGCGTACGCACTTGCTGTAGCTTTGTTTCCGTGAAGCTTCACTTGCCGTGAGAACATGCCGCAGTCGGTGTATTCAAACACGTAACGACGTCCTCCTCTGCCGGCCTGTTCGTCGGCGCGCTGCACTTTAATGCTATCTTTGGCTGGTCGTTTCTGAGCACTCTGGAGCGCTCTCGCGAGCGGCGTTGTCTTCGACTGGTTGAAAGAGGGTGCGCGCCCTGCGTTCGGCTGGTTCTTCTCGATTGCTCTCCTCTATCTTGGAGCGCTCTGAGGCGCTCCGAGCCCTGTCGTCGGAGCAGTCATCGAGATTGAAACGTCATCGCAGCGCCGCGTCGCTGCTGTTGGCGACGGCCCACCGTAACATTGGCAACTTAGGCCACTGCATGCTGGCGTCTCGACGAACGTTCGTCCCGCCGGCACGTCCGCCGGCTTTTTGGGCAGCGCCGGGAGCTTTGGATAGGCGAAACATCGGACGATGGCAGTAGTCACGTGGTTTCGCATCAGCAATTTCCTCCTCCGAGAGCGAGTCGCACGTTCGGCTTGCGCGCTTGTCCCCTACCTTTGAGCTCGGGAAATGACCGATCTACCCGACTCTGCTTCGGGGCATACAGGCGACCAGTCGAAGATACCATAAGAAAAGTTTGCACCCTTTGGAGTCTATATCTGCCACACAACGATAATCGTCATCGGTCTTGCCCGCATTTCCTTTCTTGAGAACGCTGCGCTCATTACTTTCCTGTCGGGAACGCTATGTCATGCTGATAACGCGCATGCCGTTCGTTACTGGAAAGTACCGGGCTCGCTGCCTTAGAGAAAGGAAATGCGGACAAGACAGATGACGATTATCGTTGTGCGGCAAATATACACCCCAAAGGGTGCAACTGTTTTTAGAGTGTGTGGCTCGTCACACTTCCGCTGGGAGTGACCGCCCTAAAAACGTGTACCACAAAGCAGAACGATTCCGATGAAGCCACGATCAGCACACGTGTTTGTTCTCACAAACTGCAGAGGTCATGTCGCGGCGGAATGCACAGCGACTCAACCGTTGGTGAGATCACCACGGCTACCCCGCCATAGAATAAAGAACACCCCGCCGGGCTGCGCGTAACTATAGTGAACTAGAGCACCATAGCGTTACGCACAGCCCGGCGTCGTCGCTCCCAGGGTTGCTAGGTGGCCCCAGCAAAATATAGCCAAATGATCTCAAAATGTAGCCTAAAAATAGCCAGACCCAAATTTTTCATGAGCGAAAACTAGCCGAAAACGTAGCCAAAACGTGTGATGATGTTCTGCAGGTGTCTTACAGACGGTGTAGATGGTGTGGAAACCTCACCGCGTATTGCCTGCTCCAAAATTTGTTCCGCCGCATGCAACCAGCACAACACTGGCCTCAAGATCTGCGTAAAGAATTCTAGTGAGAGCCGACATGACACTCAGACGTGGGTTTGGACATCACTTATTGTTACAGTGAGCCGAAAGATTTCTTGTCCGATTTACTCATGACGTTATTCGTATTTACTGAAACACATTCTGAGCTAACTTTAGTTCGCGCTTCGCTGTACCCGAGGCATTCTTCTATGAGTCGGGAAAAATATTGCCAGCTCCAACCTCGAGGATCACCTTCGGCTGTTCACCATCGCGCGCCCAAGAGGCGGCCCTAGCTCAAGGCCCTAAAATAAGGATGCCTTTCCAAAGCTTGACTCATGAAATAAACATGTTACTTCTCTCCCTCTCTCTCTCTCTCTCTCTCTCTCTCTCTTTCTTTCTTTTCCAATTTCTTCGAAAGCAGCTCGACGCTGAGTTCGCAAATGCTGCCGCTTGGAAGCAAAGTGGACTCTGGAGAAAACTTGAAACAATCTCGCATTTTCCTCGTGCGAAGAAGCGGCAGTTGGGACTGAAATTCACCTTTGAGTGGGAACAAACAGAACGACCTGCTGGCCCATAAGAGAAGAGGTCGAACTAAAATTTATAGTCTTAATTGCCACCTGCATTACGGCGCTGGCTATAATCCACGTGGTATCAGTATCGAAGAGAGTTCAACTGCGCAATATTTAAACGCGGATTCGCTGGTAAGATTCGTGGAATATGAATACGCGTATGTAAGCTTCTGTGAATGAAGGCACGAATGTGCGTGTTGCCAAATTTCCGAGGAGGGCTGTGTACCTTACTTTCAGTGCGACTTGGAAAAAAAATAAGAATTGAAATTCCACTAGGGAACACACAAGATCGATTTATATGGGTCCCACCCGCGCACGGCTGTCATGAAATTAAGTACAAAGTAAACCTCTTTGTCTAAAATTTCAAGCACTATACAGCAGAATAGGAAGTTAGTAGAACACCGCATATACATGTACAACTTGGGAAGAGGTATTTGCCCATCCATCACTGCGATGTCTGCAAGAACGATAAAATATGGACGTTACAATACCGCAAGCACCTATTATGTATATCGAACGCATTTTTTTTCTCATCACAGCGAGAAAATACGCATGAGCAAAGTACAATGCAAGACTAGTAAGACGAACAAAGAGGAATTACAATGATGATAAAGTACGTGCAAAAAAAAAAATAAGCCATAATCGCAATTACGCATAGGCGCAAAGTTCAAGAGTAAAAAAATTGGCGCAAGAGTACGATATGATAACCGACGAGTTACCAATTGGACGCTGGCAAGGCGATCACTCACCGACCTTTGGTGAGCAATCGCCTTGCCGTATTCACTGTCGACGAACATCGTTTTCCATATATTAACCGAGCCTGTCATTGTAATAACATGCAACGTTCAAGAAGTACCATGAAACAATCGTAACTTTCACATAATACGTAGCTGCTTGACTAAAACAACGAACGAAAAAAAAAATTGCGTAAAGTTCCAGTTGATACTTCTCATACTGGGGATTTACGTAAATGTAATAAATATACAGTGTAGCCCCATTTGAATTAATTTCCACTGCCACTTGGACCATATAGAACTGCAGAGTTGAAATGTGACAGAAACTTCAACTAGCTGAAAATCTTTGCAGCAGCCTCCACTCTCTGCCAGACCAAACTTAACGTGAAGGAGAGCTTGCAGTGTCTCATTCGACAGGCGGTTTGTCAAATCATTCTTTCTCAACGAAATCTGGCCGAACACGCGTTCGGCGGCTGTGTTTGAAAGAAGCAGCGCAAGTAGGGACAAAGCAAGCTCTGAGAGCAGGGGGAACATTGGATTTCTGGCACTGTTTTTTGCGTTCCTGATGCTTGGTGATGCTTGGTACTACTAGAGCAGAATATTTCATTTTGATGGACAGTGTAGGATACTGCGCTTCGCTGAGAATGTACCTAAAACTCCAACCATCGTATTTCTCGTTTAAAGCCACTTGCGGGTTTTTTCGTAAAGTTACTTAGTAAATAAATAACGCGGTGATTTGCGGGAAAACCAAGCAATAGGCTTCGAGGAACCCTCGATAAACATTGAAGGATCACGGGCGATAATGACTCGCCATGGCATGCGCGCGGATACTTGAGCTGTCGCGTAAATCCACACAATAGTTTGCTGTACATCAGCCGCCATGGAACGCGCACTCGACAGCGCCGTCGTTTTTCTTGCTAAACGCCGCGTGAACCGGCAGCACGTGGCGCCGAAACAAATAAAAGAAAAAAAACGAAGAGAGTTTAGAGCTGGAATTACGTATAAACACGACAGCAGCCTTGACGCCATCCTCCCAGCGCCGACATTGCCTTTTATAAAAGCACAGCCTTCGAAATTGCCGGCATATCTTTATAGCAGCAATTAAAATTTAAATTATGGGGTTTTACGTGCCAAAGCAGCTTTCTGATTATGAGGCACGCCGTAGTGGAGGGCTCCGGAAATTTCGACCACCTGGGGTTCTTTAACGTGCACCTATATCTAAGTACACGGCTGTTTTCGCATTTCGCCCCCATCGAAATGCGGCCGCCGTGGCCGGGATTCGATCCCACGACCTCGTGCTCAGCAGCCCAACACCATAGCCACTGAGCAACCACGGCGGGTGTAGCAGCTATAAGCTTTGGGTGGGTTTTCATAAACTGGCGTTCACGAATTTTCTCACTGTCGACGTGTCCTCGGGACTCGGAAGCCCTTGAGACAAAAATAGCCCTAATATAGCCACGTAGCCAACTCGGAATTTTCGACGCCAACCCTTATAAGTGTGGCCCGATTTAGCTATTAATAGCCCAATCTGGCAACCCTGGTTGCGCCTTTGGTCAAAGGCGAGAAATGCAAACAAGAGAGGAAAATAGTGGCCTAGCTGACACGATGGCGGAGTAACGCTGACTTTTTAGATTTTCCATCCTCCATGATACGTGAATGGCAGTGCTATGATGTCGCTCATAGTGACACGTGACTTGGAAAATCATACAAAGCGTGAGTTATTTGTTTAGTCTGTTGCATCAATAGACGAACTAAGGTTTAGTGAAATAATACAATCTTCAAATCGAATGCCTGCGCGTGTTTTACTTCGTACCGTAGCAAGTCGGGTGCACCGGCGTTTCGCCTCCCTGTTCCCCCGCCGTGTTCATGCTCTTTCATCCGCTCGCGCCTGCCTCGGTGTTCATGTGGCACTGACCTATCGTGCCGCTAGTCTGGTGCCAGCGCTGCAACGTCGCCGGGCCAGCCTATTCAAAGGTGCGCGCACCGAGAGAGTTCGCACAGTTCTCGTGCACAGCTCGCAAGGTCGCGCACAGAGCGAAACGAAACGAACGCGCCCGTCACCGAAAGTGTGCCGCGCAACAAATAACGCGACAGAAGAAGGCGGGGCCCGTGACGCCTGCGTCACCCGGTCCTCCGGCATGGGAGAAGGCAGGGAATTTGCGTACGCTTGACTGGACAAGTGGCGAGAGTGTCAATGTTGGCAGTGAAGCTCGCCGCCTGAAATCGTGGGTAACGACACTTGAAATATTTCTATCTCGGCTAATAATGAACCAATTTGAAAAGCTCTTGCGGTACAGCGCTACCTATAGGGCACGTAACAACTTCGAGCGTGTAAACAAATTTGCTATGTGGCCTGCACTCTTTAAAAAGCTTGCACCCTTTGGGGCGTATCTCGTCCGACAACAATAATCGCAATCAGCCTTGCTTGCGTTCCCGTTCTGTGAAAACTCTAAAAAATTTAATTAAATTATGGAGTTTTACGTGCCAACACCACGATCTGATTATGAGGCACGCTGTAGTGGAGGACTCCGGAATAATCTGGACCGCCTGGCGTTCTTTAACGTGCACCTAAATCTAAGTACACGGGTGTTTTCGCATTTCGCCCCCATCGAATTGCGGCCACCGGGGCCGGGATTTGATCCGTCTGTGAAAACTCTGCGCTCGTTACTTTCCTCTCGAGAATCGTACACGTAACTCTGACCCTAACGCGCGTGCCGTTCGGGACATGGGTTCGTGACCTGGGAATACCGGGAGCGCTGCGTTAAAGAAAGGAAAAGCGCAAGCAAGGCAGATTACGATTATCGCTGTGGGACGAGATAATCCCAAAGCTGTGCAAATTTTTTAAAGAGTGCGGTGAGGATGCTTAAGGTCCAAAAACACACTCGACCTTTCGCCGTTACCGACTGCTTAATTCCGACGCCCGCCATTCCATGTCGTTGCTCTTACGTAAGCTGATAGCGATGGCAACTTGACTACTTATAACTCTAGCCGAGTACCATGTATTTCAGTTGGTGCGCTGCTCGTTTCTGAGGTCGACGTCGCCCAGTTAGCCTCGAAAATTGTGGCGTGCCACAGCAGCGTTCTGAAGTTGGACGGGGCTTGATAAAGACAACACACTGCTTGCATACCACTAGTACTGCCATGTTTTGCTATATGAGAGCAGCGCAGAGTCGTCCCTAGTTTTCTTTCCTTTGATTGGTTTTCATTACTGTGAGGAAGCATTGCCAAATTATGTATTTTTGCTCTAAACGGCTACTTTCCTGTCCAAACAAGATGGCGGCTAAGCAGGACGCTTGGAAAGCCGACAGGAAGATTATCTGCGCACAAGGACGCGCTATCTTATGCGCTTAATGTAAGTCACATCGTCTTTGTCAAAGGTTTGCAGGCGCAATGATTTAATGTGTGCTTTTCTCAGCTTTTTGGCGTTGAAATAGCCACCTGTCAGGAAGTCGTCGTTTAGGTAACATCTCCGTAAAGCGCGAATCCATGTGAACGAACTGCATGTGCGGGAGCTAACTTCCGGGCGCATGTATACCGATACCAGCACTGCATTGCGCTTTGCAATCTTGCAGCGGACAGCCACCACCTCCCGCACGGCAGTCGAGTACTGAGCAGTGTCAATTTGCGTTTGCGGAATGTCTGTGCGGACAAAGACAGCCGCTCGTCCTCGCATCACATATTCGTCGGCTGCACTGGCGATACCGTTGGGTTGCGGGCTTCGTTATCGTTTCCTGTTTCGATGCTCCATTTGCGGTTACTAATAACCATTGAACTGTCGTAGTGTCCGATCTGTGCCATTAGTCTCTTGAAGTAAAAGCGCAAGGGGGCGTCCGACACCGTCAAACAAGAGGTTCATTTCTGTCCCACAGGTGCCGAGGCCCCGGCAGTTCCACTGTAGCACGTATGGAAGTGGGACTGTCGAGGGCTATACGCGAAGCCGGGTGGCTATTGACGCGAGGCGAAGAGCTGTTGGAGCAAGCCATATTGTCGCTGGAAGTGCTTCTCCTGCACTTGAAGGAGAGGATGCAAAAATTGTTGTACCAGCAGAGCCAGGTCTGTCTGTTGTGTGCTGGGAGAGGCTGTCTCTTGCATTTTAGTGAGCTCCTGTGGATTTGCTGCTGTCGCTTGGCACGAAACCGTTCGAGCAGTGCTGCATGCCTTTCGCGAGTTCAGCGATCTGAGCTTCTACACTGTATTTCGATGCATCGACCAGCTACAACGGTGAAGGTGGCATCGGTGTGGTATAAGGTGAAGAGTTCGCCGGTTTGTCTCCACTTGGTCGAGTTCGCTTGAGCACCGCTGCGAAGTTGAGGCTGCAGCCGTTTCCTCCCGCTGTTGGTTGTGCGCAGTTATTTGAAACAAACTCGTTCACTGCTTCCATTATGGTACGTGGCTGCGTTGAGATGTTTTCACGCTCAAGTAACTGCTGCGTCGATTTAACGTCATGGGACTGCACAGTTCTACTGCGGCTTCTTGATTGGTGCGCGCCGTGCCTTTTACTACGAGAGCGGGGCCGTAAGCGGAGTTATTTAGCAATTTTTGCGTCGGACTTCAG
This sequence comes from Dermacentor andersoni, assembly GCF_023375885.2. Classification (NCBI taxonomy): domain Eukaryota; kingdom Metazoa; phylum Arthropoda; class Arachnida; order Ixodida; family Ixodidae; genus Dermacentor; species Dermacentor andersoni. The sequence goes on along the minus strand of NC_092817.1, from coordinate 8,764,391 downwards.
TTTAGCTGGACACTTCGGATCAGTCGCCGTGTGACCTTCTTCTTCACAGTCTGTATTCATCGCCAGCACTGCTACCTTGGTGTGTCTTCCCGCATGTAGGACATACCGCTTCGTTCAGGCAGCCATCCTTCTTGTGACCAAATCGATAACATCGAGTACACACGATGCTTTTAGAGATGGATAGCAAAGTCAGGAAACGCAGGGAGGTCAAACAGACGAGCGTCCGGTTTGCTACCCTACACTGGGGGAAGGGAAATGGGGAACAGAAAGGGGAAAGCGAGATAGAGGGAACACTGTCTGTGCACGCAGCAAAGTGCTTGGAAACCAGTCAAGTCAAAGCAAGTGCTCCGTCGATACGTTAGGCTGCCGTCAACCTTGGTTGTTCATAGGTGGTGATGCACGTTGAAGTTACCAGTGAAGACCAAGGATCCGGTGGGCGTCAGCTGTACGTTGCAGTGCGTGGCAGTATATCTTTAAGCTAAACCCCAGCGGTTCTGACTTCAGTGCGAATATAATGATGCAGGTGAGCCATGATGCTTACTCAAGAGTTGCAAGTACTGAAATGAGAGCATCCAGCACTTGCATTGCACTTCGCGCTGACGGAGTGTGCAGGTTATTTAAGAGCACTCGAAAGGTATTCATCAGAGACCGGAGCATCATAACGACTTGCCGGCCTTCTTCGGACAATTTGCCAGGAACCCGCGCTGTTCGCTCTACAGCCGTGCGCAGCTGTATCACTTGACGTGGCTCCGGCTCCGGCTGTGGCATCAGCTGCGGCATCGCCTCCAGTTGTGGCATCGGCTGCGGTATCGCCTCCCGCTGTGGCATCGGCTGTACAACCGACTGTGGCATCGGCTGCGGCATCAGCTGTGGCTTTGGTTGTGACTTCCGCTGTTGTTCTGGCTTTGGCTGTTGCTTTAGTAGTGAGGACCAAGTTGTATTGTTCTCCGCCATGGCCTCGTCAGATTTAGGTTGAATTGCCCCAGGCCTAGGGGGCAGAGGAGGAGGTGTTGTCGGATGGGGCGTACTCTTCATAGAGGTATCAGCATTCTTTGAAGTCCGGCGGCGTCGGCAGCGTCGCTTTCTAACGGCCGCAACAGCTTCCCGACGAGACGAATGGTCTCTCGCCATCTGCTTCAAGATCGCCTTTTCCTTCTTCATTTTGGGGCAGTCCTTCGAGGAAGCATCATGGGACCCAAGGCAATTGGTGCATCTGAGAACCGTGGCTGCACAAGAGTCTGTAGCGTGGGGCTCGCTGCAGCGTGAGCAAACTCTCGTGTTCTCGCACACGGCACTCACGTGTCCCAGCCTCATACAATGGCAGTATTGCAGTGGCCTTGCGATGAATGGTCGCACAGAGTGTCTAAAGTGGCCCACCTTGACGTGCGAAGGGAGAGTCTCGCCCTTGAATATAATTTTCACACAGCGGGATGTGCCGATGCGATACACATGTGTTATGGCGACGCCATCGACGGCAGGCTTCACTAGAATCGGCAAGTCAGCGCTGGAGATGGAGACGTCCACGTCGTAGATGACACCACTAGTTGAACCACTGTTCTGGGAGATGTACGAGCGGAGCTTAACGCCATCTAGTTCTGTAACTTTAGTCAAATTTCTCAGCGCAGTCTCATGTGTGACATCGATAGCCAACACATTTTTTCATGTGTTGACTCTAACGTCTGCTATCTGATTTGGCGCCACCGCTTCAAGTTGCACCGATACGGACTGTCTGTTGAGTCACCTCAGATTGTCGGTAGCGAGTTCTGGTACAAATAGAATCGTACTGACTGCGGTATTCTGAGTTGGTCCTACCATTGCCGTGCTCGAAGACATGGATCCCCTGGTAGTGTGTCTTTGTTTCGCCTTGCGGCTCCGCACAAGCTCGAAGGCGTCATCGGAGAAGTCCTCACTGCTGAGTGAGTAGACGCTGGTGTCATCGCCGTCGGTGTCGCTCTGGAGGCCGGTCCGCTTCCTAGATGTAGCCGCCTTGAAGTCGGCATTCCCGGCAGAGGCACGAGGACGTCAACTTGCATCCGCCCCACGAACCATGCCGGCTCTCCAAAGATGTACGCAGAAAAATCAGGTTCGTAAATTGAAACTCGAGTGATGCGGATGTAGTACACGATGTTACCCGCCGTCGTTGCTCAGTGGCTATGGTATTGGACTGCTGAGCACAAGGTCGCAGGCTTGAATCCCGGCCGCGGCGGCCGCATTTCAATGGGGGCGAAATACGAAAACACCCGTGTACTTAGATTTAGGTGCACGTTAAAGTACTCTGGGTGGTCGAAATTTCCGGAGTCCTCCACCACGGCGTGCCTCATAATCAGAAAGTGGTTTTGGCACGTAAAACCCCATAATTTAATTTAATTGCACGATGGTGTTAGGGGGGTGGCGTCCTTGTAAAGTCAGTAGACATGTCCCACGCTTTCCTAATGGGTGCGCGTCAATCCAGCTAGTAAAAGCGACCGACGAGATGAGCGGCGGTATAGCTCCGCCAAAGAAGACCACCAAGAACACTTACTGCTTCGCTCCGAACTGCAAGTCAGGTTCTAAATGAAAAAAAAAGCCCTAAATTAGTCTTGTTTTCGGTACCAAAATATGCTGATCTGTTTAGGAAATGGGAACTGGCCCTTCATCGAGCGGACAGGCAACTGCAGCCGACATCAATGGTGTGAGAGCGACCCTTTCAAGAACAATCCATTCAGCGCGATTTCACCCATGTGGTCAATGGAGGGACTGTTCGGATTCCAAGGGAGCGACCACGGCTGACCAACGATGCAGTGCCACCAATTCTGCCAGGTGCTCCCGCCTACCTCTGTAAAGTGATGCCCCAAAAAAGGAAAATGAAGAATTATTGGGCACTACGATCACAAAAGGTGATTAAGAGAGCAAGCTGTTCTGAGAATGCGGAGCGATCACAGCAACGAGATATTAATGGAGCCAGTACAAATGGCGCAGACAACTTTCAGTTTTCTACACCTACGCTTGCAGAGATCGTCAGCTCGTGTGTTCTGCCTCACCGCCGCTGGACCCGGCATTCAGTGGAAGGTACAACGGCTACCGCGTTTTCCGTTTGCGCGAGAAATTAAAACAGCATCACCCTCACTAAAGTCATCCTCCTGGAAGCATGTTGATCAAATGTGCGAGCAAATGTTTCTGTCCTGGGAATGTTGCGGCTACGACTGCTAATTAAATCTACAGAGGAAGTCAGCGCCCTCCTTGTGGAAGTAGACAAACTGCTGCCATGCCAAGACATCAAAGGTAGTTAAGGAAGGAAAACAACAGGTAAAGGCAGTGAAAATTTCTATGAAGCTTTGGGGAAGGTAAAAAGCCTTAAAAATACATGGGAGCAGTAAGTTCAGCTCCAAGTGTGCAAGCCTCGCTCTACAAGAAAACGAGTCTTGTCTGCACTGTCGCTATGCAAGGAAGCTGGTCCTAAATCAGATTTCTTACAGGACAAGAGAGGGATGGACTCCAAGAAATACTGCTTACATGTATAAACTCGAGGCACAAAAGTTGCGAAAAATGAAGCGATGGGTTCTCGCCGAAGGAGTAAGACTAGAGCAAATGAGAAAGAAGAACAGCAAGCTAAGTGAAAATGACCTTAAGCTAAAGATTAATCACCTGCCAACAATACAGCAGTCGCAAGTGATGGCGTGTTTTAACGCCTCCAAGAGGAAGAGCGCCAAATGTTTTAGATACCAGGCAGAATGGATCCTCGAGTGCATGATTATGCGCATGAATAGTAAGCGCGTGTATGAGCATATGCGCAAACGAAAAGTCATGTTGCTCCCCTGGTCGCGCGTGTCTGCAAAGTTATCTGCGTTCATTTAAGAACGGATATGGCTTTAGCTAAAGGTCTTCGCAGCACTAGGAGAAAAATGCTGCCAAATGCCAGAAAAACAGTGTCATGTTGGCATAATTATTGATGAAATCAAGTTGTCGGAGAACTTATCACTTGGCCACTACGGAAATGTGGACGGTCTAGTCAATTTGGGTCAGTTTTCTTCAAGCACCACGAATATTTCATTAGCAGACCACGCCCTAGTCGTTCTTTCCCAGTCGTTGATGGCAAAGTTGCACTAAGTTATTGATGCGTTTGCCTAAAGGGGGAACGTCAAGGCCAATGTCCTTACAAAAATTATCGTTGGAGCAGTGATAATGGTAAAACATTCCTGTGGACTTCGTCACTACAGACGCCGCCACCTGAAACAGATCGATGTGGAGCAGTTTCGGAATTTCTGGGGAAATGCAACGAGTCATCTGCAAGACTGTGCACCGCGATGACTCACTACGTCATCTTCATTTCCGATTTCTCCCATTTGATCAAGGACGTCAGAAACAGCCTACTGAAGCATCAGTTCACGACACCGGAAGGAACAGCATCAATGAACCACGTCCAAGCTGTATGGGCCCGAGACCAGCAAAGGAGCGCAACAGCAAAGCAATGCCAAGAGTTCACAAGGCAATTGTTAGGCCAGGCCACTTTGAAGAAATGCGGGTGAACTACGTATTTCGTCTTTTTTCTGACAGGGTTCGACTCGGCCTCTTCATGTATCATGAAGAAATTCAGCAAAGGCATGGCTCAGTCACCGCAACAGATGTTTTCATCGAATGGTTCCAGGGGCTAATCTCGATCATGACATCTCCGTTTCCAGCAGCTGCACTATGTACAAACTCTAAGAATGCAGAGCGAGTGCCTGAATTCCTCTACTTGGACAAGCAGGAGCGCAAATCCGAGAAAGCACGTACGGCTGAAGGCCTTCGGGTAACTATCTCCAGTAACACTCAGCCTCTTCGAGTATGTGACATCCAAACTCGTCTTCAGGGACCTGATGATTTCATGATTGAGTCAAGACACTCTGGAACAATTGCTCGGCGTTCCGAGGCAAATGTCAGGCAGCAGTGACCATCCCACGCCTGTGGAGTTTCTGATATCTATCAACACACTGAAATTTACAAATTTGACAAGGTCTCCTGATAGCGAAAATGTTCGCCCCGGGCTCCTCAGTAGCTTGCTCAGTATCGGCGACGTTAATGAGCAAGCGGTGCACCAAAAAGTGTACGTCGATGACCTCCTCGATGTTGGAGAGAGAGGGATAACTTAATTGAAAGAAGGCGGAGAAGTCGGCCTGAGCTAAAGCGCTCTATCCTGCTCCTCTGCACAGGAGGAGGGGGAACAGGGACGTAAAGGTGGGATGACGGATGATGATGACATAGCAAGAGGGATGCGTAAAGGTGAAAGCAAGTTCAGCACTCTGATGATAAACATTCACAAATTTCATCCTAGAAGCCACTATCAGGTTTCGTATCAAGTCTGTAGTCACCAATTCAAGTGAACTTAAAAATAAAGACGCTAGGACGAAGCTAGTGTGTGGGCCTCCCCTGCGTGAACAGCACAAGCGCCAAACAAAAGCTTCATAGCATATAAAGAGCTGCGATAAGCGGCTCCAGCACGGCGAGCACTTGTAGGGCACTTTTAGCGGCCGGATTCTCGAGACCACCGAGAATCATGCACATTGACTCTACCAGGTGCTTCAGCATTTTTTGTACACTCTCCTTCTCATTGTGTTCATCTCCTTGCTTGCCTGTAGTGTCACCGGTTTCATTGGCCCTATAATTCTTGGCTTCATGGCGCAGAGGACCACTAGGGCGCACTGGCATGGCCGTGGGCCTAGTGGGCAGCAAAGGCCATTCCGGGTCTGTATCAGCCGTGGTGGTGAATGTTTGCCGCGTGCTCTCGTCGACCTTGAATTATCAGTAGACGCCGTTACCGTCCTTGATGCACGCACAGGCAGAGGTGGCCGTGGTACCTGTGCCACGCTAGGTAGTTCTCCTGAAATGGTTTTGTGATGCTTCTGTCGTGAGCATTGGTCACTTTGCCGAACAGATTGAGCAGCCTCGTTACGTGAAGATTGGTCTCTTGCCATTTTTCGAAGAATACGAACCTTTTGTTTCATCATCGGGCATTCCTTCGAAGTCGCTTCGTGACAGCCACTACATTTGGGACATTTAAATGAGGACGCCTCACAATCGGTAGTATCATGCTCTCCGCCGCAACGCGAGCAGGTGGCTTTGCTTCTACAAACAGCGCTCACGTGTCCTATCTTGTGACATTTCCGGCACTGAACAGGCCTCGGAACGAATGGTCGTACTCGGTGTACCACGTAGCCCAATTTGACAGACGCTGGTAATGTCGAAGAAGCAAATATTAACTTGATACAACGGGAGTGCCCCAAGCGGTGAATCTTAAGAATACGCACCGATGACGTCAAGACTCTTGAGGTCCGCATGCATGATTTCAAGCTCCAAGTATGAAATCACTCCACTCGTTGTCTCCTTCCCGTAAGTAATAAAGGAGCGGACGAGGATTGCGCTTAACTGTGGAATGGTCTTTAACCTCTCAAGTATTGCGGAATTTTTCACATCTATTGTCAGGATGTTCTTGCGAGCGTTGATCCTGATCTCGTTGATTTGCCCAGGGGCCACAATTTCGAAATATTCGGTTAGAAACTGCCTGCTGAGGGAGTTCATGCTGTGTGACGTCGAGAGCGGCATGTAAGAAACCATGAAGGATTCCTTCTAACTCTGATTCGATGGAGTCGCCTCAGTCGACATACGGCGCATCTTCTTCATACGGCAGCCCATGACTACGGTGTACTCGCTGTCAGAGTCCATCGCTTCTGGCGTTGAGCTCTCCCAGGAAACGAGCTGGTCCGAGCCTCCAAAGGCACTTCGTCCAAAAATGAGCGATGAAGTAAACGACTGACCTTGTTCAGGTGGTCGTGGGAACATCTTCTTGCTCATCCTTGATGAAATGACTCTGACGAAAATGGCAAGAACGTAAAAAAATGCGTAACAGCGAGAGGCCCAGAGCACCAGTGAGCTCTGGGCGCTTCTTTGCAAGCCGCACATGAGGTGCTCAGTGCCTGCGACATCGAACACCGCTGCGCTGCTACAGGGAAAAGTGACTCCAGGCTGATATTCTGTATAGGAGGCTATATAGCAAGGACGTTCCTGCAAAGAACCAAGTGTTCCGGTTGCTCAGGGACCTTACTGAATTCAACAGACCCAGATCCTCCTCCCAAGTGGTCACTTTAGCTGCATATGAGTATAGACCAGGGCTGTTGCTCCTTTCTGAAGCACTAACCAAACCGTTAGCATCGCTAGAAGACGCCTTTACGGTCTGCTTCAGTTAAAATGAGTTACGAAGGAACGGTATCGCCGACTTTGCATCCTTTCTGCAGATGAACCCTCGGAATTTTATCGGCTGTGTGTGACACAAGAAAGAGCTCACAAAGGATGTTGCGAAGTTTTATTCAATTACACGCATTTACTTTCTTGTCAAGCGCAAGAACATTGCGCGCGAAAGCAACAGGGAGAAGAGGAAGCACTTGAAGTTGAGGCGCGTGTGATGATGTGGTGGACCAACCTTGCAGCCTTGTGGCGCTATGCTGGTGTATCTGCTGAGTCGAGTGCGAGAGCTTTTCTTGTACTTTAAATATATTCACGAATATAGTGTAAGGCGTATTGCTTTATTTTTATTGCAACCGAACAGTGAACCATATGCACTTACCAGCACAATTATTGTACCAATTTAAATACCGTAAGTGAGGCATAAATAAAACACAATAGCTAAATTTCTCGAAAGTGAAACATTAGAACTCGCTTAATATCGCGTAATCGCGTTTCCATATGCCGTATAAAACCATTGCAGTAGGGTTTTATGCATGAAAAAATGCATCTGCACCTTTAATGAAATGAGATAGTGCCACGTTTATACCACTAAATGAGACTAATCGCCCAGCTAGAAAATTGGCTTCAGCATTTCGTCTTCTCTGACTGTAGGATAATAAGAAGTTCCCCATTTTGGCTTTGCTTGCATTACTCGGAACGGTATTATAACGCGTACATCAAAGTTAAAATCAGAGGCAGAGATACCATCAAACACGCTGCTCGTCCACACAGCGTTGCCGACGTTGTGCGCAGCTGAACCGTTATAATCTGCGCAGCGCCACTTCTGCTTCATGATTTGGAGAAGTGGTGAACTACGCTCGGTTGGCACATCAATTATTGTATGAAACTCTATGGGCACACCTACCCATCTAGGCACCATATACCTTAGCTGTCATGGAGGAAAGAAACAAAATAGGAGAGGCCCTGACGTCACGTTTTTGAAGTCGTAAATGCAGCCATGTTGGTGTGCCATCTCACTTTGCGCCTCCAATGGGCTCTCCGGAGCAGGTAGGAGCGAGCTTTGAACTTGCATTGCTACGAGCCGCCGGACGTGTGTGCTGCCGATGCGCGTCAGAACAAAGCCTACCAAATTTCTCTAACAGCTTTAGTGAAGCAGTCGCGCTCTTGTGTTTTTCCGTGGCACGTTGAAGAAGACGGCGCAGACCCACGCCGTGATAACTTAAGTGTATCTGTTGCCGGCAACCTTGATGCCTTCAGGTAGCATGTGTGGGTTTATTGACCGGTTGCCTTCACGCAAAGAGATGACGTTCTCGTGACGCCTGTGGCAGAAAGGATGTTCCACATCCTCCGCCAAGGTCTGTGAGTGGTAGCGCTGGCTAACACTCCCAGGGTTCTACAAGCAAACATAAATACACAAGAAAGTGGACAGGGAAACGGCGCCGCGGTGGCTCAATTGGTAGAGCATCGCACGCGAAATGCGAAGGCTGTGGGATCGTTCCCCACCTGCGGCAAGTTGTTTTTTCATCCACTTTCATTTCCATTAATTTATCGTTTCTTTATTTCATTTATTAAGCTCAAGTAATTTCCCCCATGTTGTCCTTGGTGCCAGTGTTTGTTGGCTTCTTATGCTACGGCTAATAAAAGTCGGGCCCCTCGGTTGACACCCATTCTTCTCGTTCTGTTGCAGGTTGACACTCGGACCTACAGACCCAAAACACATATTTATTTATTTATTTATTTATTTATTTTACCCTCAGGGCAAAGCATTACAGAGGGGAGTGGGTAATACATAACACTGAAAATACAAGCAACAGCAGAGAACAATTACCAAGACATAGATAAGTTAGAATAAGTGATCAACACAATATATCATTCAATAGAAGCGGTAACAGCAGTCCGAAACAATACAGGGTCAGAAATTGTGGCAATTGAGGAAGGAAGGTGGTTCCAGTCATATGATGTGCGAGGAATAAAAGAATCCAAGAATGTTTTAGTTTTGCATGTAGAAATGCCTACCTTATGTATGTGATCTGTGCGGCGTGAAACATATGAAGGGCGAAGAAGTAACTCGTAGCCAATGAACTCATGATGAAATATTTTGTGAAAAAGGCATAGGCGTGCAATTTTGCGTCGTGATGCAAGTGAAGTTAGGCCCAGGGTAGTCTTCATAGTGGTTACGCTTGATGTACGCCGAAAGTCAGAAAGAATAAACCGCGCTGATTTGTGTTGTAACATCTCCAGTAGGTCGATCAAACTCTTAACACCAGGGTCCCAGATTGATGAAGCATATTCCAGTTGTGAACGTACGAGTGTGGTGTAGAGTAGAAGTTTGATGCTAGTTGGGGCTGCGTGAAAGTTGCGTTTCAGATATCCGAGCATGCGATTAGCCTTGTTAGTGATGTGCTCAATGTGCGCATGCCAGCTAAGGTTAGACGTAATATGAATTCCGAGGTACTTGTGCCTTGTAACAGGATCAAGTACCACACCATTAAGAGTATATACTGGCAATTCACTATGTCAAGCCATTCACTATGTCAAGCTTGCACACCACGCTCCAAAGTCAGCTTGTCTCGCGAACATAATGTGCTGCGAGAATGTCACGGGTCGAAAAAACTTCACTTTTCAGAGGCCTAGAGCAACAGCAAGAGCTACAGGACAGCGGTTGCTATGGCAACGTTGACGTTTGGGGCACCAGTCCTAGTGCTCCCTTGCGAAAAAAAAGCACGTGACTTCCGCCACACTTCCTCCAACACGCCTGTGCTGGCCGGGGCCTCTCCTACGCTTTCGTTCCTCCATGCTAGCTGTCTACGCCGACCAAGGAGGTTCTATACTAAATCTTCTAGACTGGCACCCGTTGCGGCTGCCTACGCCGGGGAGCAACTGAAGCCGCCGGCGGCCACATTGCCGGGAGCAAAAGAGGGTGGGGGGGGGGGGGGGCAGAATATGGGCAGTCGCGGAAGACGCGCAGCATTCGGGTGGGCTTTCGGTTCCCCGATCAAGAATTGCACAAAAGATAGCTCTTTATCTTACATAATTCTTTTATTTGCGATGAAGCAGTTTAGTAGCAGTAATATATGATATTACATATATTTTTGTGTGCATGAAAGCGTTTTAACGGTTAGCTTCGTTTAATGTGTAGGCATCCTTTCCCAGTTCTGTCAGGCAAAAAGTGTAATGCCTTGTACCTGTACAAGAATACGTAATTTTCCAAGACATTTAATCGTTATAATAGTATAAATGTAGGTGATTGTTAGCTTTATAAGCGATTATAAAGAATTTAAATCAATAAAAAGTATCAGAGTGAATACCCACAGTGGTACATAGGCTCCATAAAAAATACATAGGGAAGCTTATAGTAGGTGTGGGCCAACCTAAATTTGGAGGTGGGCCAACTTAATTTAGGAGTGGGCCAACCTGAAATTTGAGGGTGGGGCTACTTGAAATTTGCGGGTAGGCCAAGTGAAAATTGAGGTTGGGCCAATTTGGTAGTTGTGGGTAGGCCAATTTGATATTTGGGGGTGAGCCAACTTGATTTTTGGGGGTGGGGAAACTTTAATTTGAGGGTGGGCCAGCTTGAAATTTGGGCTTGAAATTTCACAAAGCTTGAAAAATTCAGAAAGTTGGCAACTAAAACCTCACTTCGGCTTCATTGCCTCAATTGACTTAAACATATCAGTTCCTAATTGTCATAATTGAATCACCTTTTGAGCGACCTTTCATTTTATCTCCATGAAGCTGTCATTTGTGAGTAGTCGAGAAAATTGAAGTGAACATAGTCACTATTGACAACCAGTATTTCGATCACATCTGCAATCTCACAGAAAACACATTCATACCTGCGGCATGAATCACTGTCAAAGTGATTCATGACTACTAGTGACTCCAGGTTATTAATCTTGGATCATTTTTAGAATTACTTATCATTTGACGTACACCACACTAGATTTGAAATTGTAAGAGAACGCTGAATTGAGCTTATCACTACTGATCCCTAATCACTCTTCACTATGAGGTAGCGATGGTAGCAGAAAAAAAGCTAATAACAACTTGATAGATATCAATGACTCGGCGCACGATTCATGGTTGCCGCTGCCATACCAAACAAAGCAACTAGTGATCACTAGTGACAAATTCCGAGCACCTCCTAGTTATTAAGAGGAAGCTTTAGCTCGGGCCCAACTCCGACGCGGCCTATTCAAATACATGTAAAACGCAAAAACGTTTTTATGAGATAACCCCTGGACCGATTTTGATGAAATTTGTTGCACTTGAAAGAGAAAGTTAAATTCTAGTGACTGTTGGAAGCGGAATTTCGATTTAGGGTTTGAATTTTCTTAAAACGATTTTCAAATATTTGACCGTTTGAAAGAAATAGAAGCACGAAGTTTACAAATTCATAGCTCTGCATCAAGAACCGATATCGCGGTTCTGTAAACGGCATCCATTAGATCATTCAAAGCGGACAAATTCAATATGTCATTCTACATCTTACGTGAATTTGTGACGTTGGTTACAACGGTTTTGCAAAAGTTGTATTTCCCTATGATTAAATTTTGTTATATTCATGTGTAACGTATCAATTTTGTCCGCTTTAGATGTACTATTAGATGCAATTCACAGAATTGTATTATAATTTTTCGTGGTTGAGTTACAGAGTTGTAAACCTGATAGTTTCGTTTTCTGAAAATTTTCGATATTTGCCAATTTTTAATAAAAAATTGACGACCTAACTCAAAAATTCGAAACCAACAGTCACTAGATTTTAAGTTTTTCTTTTAAATGCAACAAACCTCGTCAAATTTGGTGCAGTGGTTGCCGAGAAAAACGAATTCTCCTTTTACATGTATTTAGATAGGAGCCCTCGAGCTAAAGCTTCCTCTTGAACTTGAATTGCCGTTTGACTCAATTTTAATATGATACCCATGACTTTATGCTGTATTAAAGTATGAAAACAAAGAACTTAGCTTATCACTAGTTAGGACTAACCACCCTGCAACATCTGTTACCAATGGTAGCAGAACAAATGCTCATTGATTGTAAACGATCATAATTGAATAGTTGTTTCAAAGAGTTTTCATTTGACATGCAAGACGCTATATTTCATAAAACTACAAGAACACCGAACAGAGCCTATCACTAGTGGTCATTAATGACTCTGTGGTGTCCGTTAGCAATGTTGACTGATTAAAACTATCATTTATTGACACTTCCATTTATATCATTGACGTGCACGAATGATGGCTGTGACCATCACACTACACGAAGTCACTCTTCATCACCAGTGACTAAATCTTAGCATCTCCTACAGTTAATAAAATATAGTTATTTAATCGCCGTCTGAATGATATTTCATTAGATATTTATGACGCTATTCTGCATGAAAGTTGGAGAACATCGCAGTGAGCGCATCACTAGTGATTACTAATAACTCGGCGGTGTCAGTTAGCAGTGGTAACAAAAGAGTGCTCATCTTGTTACAGCTTGATTGATACTACTGACGGCACACACGAGTGAAAGCTGCCGCAGTGAAAGTAAAATATGTGAATAATATGCACTAGTGGCTTATGCATACGAGTTTATAGTAGGTATAGCTGAGTCACTCGTTTCATCGCATTCATTTGATATACATGACGTTATTGAGCATTGTTAGGGGTGTGGACAGGGTTGTAGGGAGGAACTTGGCTCATCATTGGGAACTAGGAGTACAGGATTTATTTACATTAAAACATGAGATACATTTCAACAGTCTAGCATGACTGCAAAAAGAAGCACGAAGCTCCCACTACGAAGCATACAGCACACGAGCACAAAGCTCCAGCACCCAGCACACACCGCTAGCAGCCGACAAACAGCTGCTTATAAAGCCTGTCATCCCTAGATCCCTAGGGGAGGGAAAACTGCTGTCCAACCTTCGTCCAATCGGACCGTCCACAGTCGTTGGGGGCGTAGTCGACCCGCCTTTGAGGGGGAGGGTTCACACGCTCACATACGCACTTTGGATTCCCAGAACTCACCGGGTTGAGCGGGTCCCCGTAGCCCGGTTGTCACGCTTCACCCCAGCCGGCGCCTCTTAAATCTAGAGCTGAATTCTCCAGTAGCCGCCACGAGTGTCAGCAGAAGGTGACGAATCCTGAGGCCCGAGGAAACGCACCGCAAAACACCCTTTTCCGAGAATCTCTCATGCTGCAAATAGACCATGAAGGCGACGGCGAATCAACGAACAGTACACGGTCCGCCAAACGTGGCCAGCCCTGCTGCCGTCGCCGACTCTGCGAAGAAGGCGCATGGTGGATTAACGCTGCCGCGGTCTCCAGTTCTCCGAAAAAAGTGCGTGGTCGGTTAGCGCTGTCGCCGTCGCCTGTTCTCTGAAGGACGCCACCCCCGCGGGTCGATCGAAACAAGTGAAGCGGGCTGAGATAGGTTTGCAGAGCAGTACCCCTGCAGGCCAATCGTAACAACACGTGCAAAACACCGAGAACCTTGAACTGCGCATTGTATTTCACTTATGCTCACTAGCGACTCGACCATATCAGTTAGGTGTATTATGCAACTAATTGTTATTCATGAGCGTTTTAGTGGTATCGATGACGAGGTGTTTGATTGGAGGCTGCGGATATCGCAGTGGAATAGTGAATCGCATTCGCTATGACCGTAGCCTCCCGGCCAGGGCCTAGTGATTATTATTGAATCACTCTTAATTGTTCTGTTTCATAGCCATGGATGTCCAAATCGTATGTGTGTGATTAACTCAAACAACGTATTCATGCTGACGTTTCCTCGCAAATTATTGCGGGAATTGTCATCTGCTGTGTCGCTCTCATGAAGAAGTAGAATAAAAAAATCTCCAAAAGTTCTCGTTAGTCACTTGGCAGGAAAGGTACTTGCCTCTCATTTCGCCCTTTTATTTTGAAGGTATTAACCACTAATATGTTTGAGAAATTTCAGAGGCCTTGAAATTCAGAGGTTCTTGAATAGCATTATGCCTGGATTAAATTCACTGGCGTCGGGATTATTTCGGCTGGCCTTTGGATTAAATTCAGTGATTCTTGGATTAAATTGAGTGGCGCTCGGATTGAAATCAGTAGCAGTTGGATTAATTTGAATGGTGCTTGGATTAAATTGACTGGGTAACTCGGTCAACCGCGACACAACGCCATATCTCACTTTCGTCCGCAACGTTCCAAACTATCAGTGGAACAACCTCTTCGAGGATCTGGGCAGCGATCATCACATTGTTGAGACAACGATTGACACCCCATCCAGAGAACCCAGAAAAATGACGTACGTCGACTGGGACAAGTTCCGCGAGTTCAGACACGAACGCCGAACAGGCAAAGCATCAATTGAACAATGGACGTCCCAACTAAAGGCCGACATTAAGGCGGCCACGAAGGAAACAGAGACAGATCTCCCCGTTCAAAGCATGGACAGCCGACTGGCTCACATGCTCGAAGCCAAACAATCGCTCACCAGGAGATGGAAAGAACGAAGACACAATCGACGGCTGAAGAAAAGAATTTCTTCCCTCAACCGGCTGATTGCAGAATATTGCACGCAACTATCTAACCAGCAATGGAACGAGGTGTGCGACGCCGCGGACGGCCGCATCAACAGCGGGACGACGTGGCACCTGCTCAACATCTTTTAGACAGAACCAGAACTAAAGCGGACCAGGGACGTACGCTGAACAGGATCATGCACGAGGAACTCAAAATTACCACGGAAAATGAGCTCATTGACCGTCTCGCCGACAAGTACCTCCCGCTGGCCAAAAATGCTAGAGGCACGACCGCCGAAGCATATCGCGGCAAAGCCAACCCAGAGCTAGATCGGGACTTCTCAACCGAAAAGATACGCACGACGCTTCAGAACCTAAACAGCAAGTCAGTGCCGGGGCCGGACGGCGTAACTAACAAGGGACTTAGAAACTTCGACGAAAGCTCAATCGAAACCCTCACAGAGGAAATCAACAAAATCTGGAGGAACGGGGCACTACCCGAAGGCTGGAAAACGGCCCTCATCGTGCTCATCCCAAAGCCTGGCAAGGCGCCCAACATCAATAACCTCAGACCTATCTCGCTGACGTCTTGCGTCGGCAAGGTAGCCGAGCACGCGGTCCTAAACAGGCTCTCGAAGCATCTCGAAGAAAAAGATATCTACCCCGCAGCAATGATCGGCTTTAGACCCGGGCTATCCACCCAAGACGTCATGAAGCCCCTCAAGCATGAGATCATTGACGCAGACACGAGAGACGCGAGAGTAATCCTAGGGCTAGACCTTGAAAAGGCATTCGATAATTTATCGCATGACTACATACTCGACACGATCTCCAACCTCGACCTCGGCACGAGACTCTACGCTTATACAAAATCGTTCCCGAGTGACAAAACGGCCACCCTCCGTCTAGGGGAAATCAAGTCCCAGAAATACAAACTCGGCGGCAAGGGCACACCGCAAGGTTCTGTCATCTCTCCGACGCTTTTTAACCTTGCGCTAGCCGGCCCAGGCAAGAAACTGGATCAAATCAAGAACGTCAAATACACGATATACGCAGATGACGTAACGCTCTGGGTCCCCGGAGGCAGCCTGGGATCAATTGAAAGCGCTCTGCAGCAAGCAATCGACGCGATCGAGGAATACCTCGCTCCCACCGGCCTGCGATGTTCGCCTGCGAAGTCGGAGCTCCTCGTCTACAAACCATCGAGAAGCGGTCCCAAGCCAAAGAAGGAAATCAGAGACACACACTCCATTACTCTCAGAACAAAAGATAGAGGAACCATTGCACACGTAAGCAAAATCAGAGTCCTTGGGATTCTCATTGAGAGGAACGGCTCAAACGCCGCGACAGTGGAGAAGATCGTGACAAAGTCGAATAATGCCTTGAATCTCATACGACGCGTAGCAAACAGACAACACGGCCTTAAGGAAGAAAATCTCCTCAAGCTAACACACGCCTTTGCGCTATGCCACTTCACCTACGAGGCGGCCATGCACAGATGGAAGGTAGCTTAGAAGGACAAACTCAATGTACAACTGAGGAAGCTAGTCAAACTATAGCGCTGGGAATCCCCAAGAACACCGAGACAGAGCTCCTGCTGCAACTGGGGGTTGCACTTGAAGAAATCGCCGAAGCTCAAGAAAGGGCTCAATGGACAAGACTCTCTGGAACCAAACCCGGTAGAGAAATCCTAGCCAAACTAGGTCATGACACCACAGTAATGGAGAATCTATATCAAAGCGTTCCGACTGACACACGCAACTCCTACACGGTTCTCCCACTGCAGCGGAACATGAACCCCGCGCACCATCAACCCAGAAGGCTGGTACGCGGATCGTTCTTCCTGCGCGAAATACGTGATAAGAAGATCTTAGCCTGTTTCGTAGACGCGGCACAGTACCCGACTAGGAAGGCCTTCGTTGCCACCACGATCAATAAGCAAGGTCAAGTCACAAACGCTCTCACAGTCAAGACCCACAAGTCCGAGATAGCAGAACAGATCGCCATTGCACTCGCGCTCACAGACCCGACCACCACCCACGTCTACAGCGATTCACGCTCGGCCGTCAATGCCTTTCAGAAAGGAGCAGTTGTAAGCCCAGCACTACAAATACTCAATAGATCCGCACCGCTGCAGCATCACACCATCTGCTGGTTCCTGGCACACCTCAGAGAGATCGAGGACGCCCCTCGCAGTCTCAATGAGATGGCTCGCAGGAGCGCGCGAGACCTAACCCTCCGCGACGCCACCTACTCTGGTCGTGACCATCCCAGCGAGAATCGGGACCCTCCCTCCACATACAACGAGATCACAAAGCACTTCTATCTAGACAGCAGAATATACAGCACACCTTACAATAAGCTCACCAGGCCTCAAGCCCTCACGTTCAGAATGCTTCAAACACGTACCCCACGCAGAACAGACTACATCACTACATGCATGACCTATACAAAAAATCATATTGCGAAAATTGCCATAGCACACTAGACCTACATCACTTGCTCTGGCCGTGTGGTCGGACCCACGCAACAAGGATCAAGACTCCGCCAGGCTACAAGAAGCATTACGCAGCACGGACCAGGCGGAGCAG
The DNA here is from genome assembly GCF_023375885.2 of Dermacentor andersoni. Lineage (NCBI taxonomy): Eukaryota > Metazoa > Arthropoda > Arachnida > Ixodida > Ixodidae > Dermacentor > Dermacentor andersoni. The sequence goes on along the minus strand of NC_092817.1, from coordinate 8,747,105 downwards.
CTCTGGGCTGTCCAGCGAGCCCACGATGCGGCCAGGGAGTTACAACTCCCGGTCCCAACGTGGGACCTTGCGTCCCGTAGCTCGCAGGACCTTTCATTAAAGTTATTCCATCCATCCATCCATCGATTAACCTGAGCGGGAAAACCTGTGGTACTCACTAGTACCTAATGCTCGATACATAAGCGCCCTTGTAGGTAAGTCCTATTAAAAGCACACACAGCGCGGTACGTACAAGCAGACTGCACGCGCACTTGAGAACTCGAGCGCGCTGAAGCTAGCGGTGGAATTCCAGCCCAATCACACGCAGCGACTCGCCAATGAATATGTAAGCCGCAAATTTAACATCGAGACACGTGTAATGTAGTACGTCATGCACGTGCATCATGCATGTAATATTCACATTGTACTTTCTTTTGCCAAGCCGGTAATAAAAAAAAACTGATGGCTGAGTGGTAGCGTCTCCGTCTCACACTCCGGAGACCCTGGTTCGATTCCCAGCCAGCCCATCTTGCAAGTTGTTTTTATTTATGAATTGCCTTCCGCCATTTTTCGCTCACGGCCAACGCCGCCGACGCCTTTTCTGCAACACGAGCTCCTTAACGCTGTCGCGTTAAATAGTGCAAATTTGGCTGCGCTTGTGGGAATGCGAGCTGCTGCCGCGACGGCGCAAGCATTAACTTGTGTCGCCGCCAGTCGTCATCTGCTGAAAGCAGTGTTTTAGGGAGGGTAGTAGACAAGACGTTCATTTGAGGGATCACCAGCCGTTTGTGCGCAGGCGCGAGTAAGAGCGGGTGCGCGAGAGAATATCTGGGGGCTTTAATTTGCTCCTTGAATACACCACTCTGCCTAGGCACTACGGAGGAGGTTTCTTAGCGCGTGTTGTAGACGTTTGTCCCTAGGCGTGCCGGCATTGCGGAGTGGGATCGAGTTTGTTCGCGCTCCGGCGCTCTGCTGGCGCGGTAGAATAGGTGAAGCAGCGGGCACTGACGCCCGATTTGGCGACCGCTGTGTCGGAAGGAGTGTCTCGCACTTGCGGCGCTCGTGTTGTCAGTCGCGGGGGATCATGCCATGGCTTGCGCCGCATATATTGCCCAAGCCGCATATATTGAAAATATAGAAGGCAGAGCGCCTTAATTAGCAACCGCGGTTGAACGCAAGTGGGTGAAAGGCCGCCGCGCGGTGACGATGACTGACTCAGCACCAGTGCCGCAGGCGCGAGAAAGTCTGTCCGACGTAGTACCTTCAGAAGCAAAGTTCTGATTGGTGTTGCAGAAGTCGCGGGACGCGGTAGTGCTGAACTTATCGTCACAAGTTGGCTGCTTGAGATTATATTTATTCAATCATGTTTTTTACTAGTTGTAACAACGTGTCATTATTTCGCATTATCCGCCTCTTTCATGGCGCGACGGCGCATGCGCGGTGCCCTAGCGGATTAGTCGCTAAACGTTTTGGAAGGGTCGCGCGATGGAAAGTCCCCGAAGAAAAATAGTGCTCGGACGCGCACTGCTGCAAACACTCGTGCCGTGCACCGCGTTGAAACTCTACTGGTAGCTCGACGTCGGTGCGGTGCAGAAAACGCGCGTAGCATAAGACTGCAACTCCACCTTAAAAGAGAAAGCGGCCAGGGCATCGTCCGAGTTGTCCGGACTGCACCGTGAGCCAGGTAGTTGCCGCCTTTCATTGATGGCCAGCAAATTTAACGAAAAACCAGTGCGTTACACTTGGGCGACTATTAAGCACATCACGTTGCTGACGAAGTCTTATTGCAGCGTCGGTCTTCACCTGCTGGTGGTGGCAGCGCGTGCCTGACTGCACGTACCCTTGCGCGGCAACACTGTGTCGATATGAGACCGACAAGACTCTCACTCCAACGATTGACCGACTATAGTGCGTCACTGAAACTTTTATCATACCAGGTCCACAACGACACAACGGACGAGCGCGAGTTGTACTGCGACGGGCTTTCTTGTCCACGGCACTGGCAAAATCAGCGTGCCGACCATCGTTCGACCGAACCACGCGCGATCGGCCGTCGAACCGAGAACACGATAGCGTCCCCGCTTGAATATATAATTGATCGTGCGCAAAATGAGTCTCGCAAAATCTATGTGCAGACGTTCCCATGGTCTGGTTGACCATGCCCACGGGTGCAAAGGAGCCGGGCAAGGCATCGCGCTTTGAGTTAAACAGGGGTTGCACGAACGCACTTAGGTCTCAATGTCGCGATCGGTGCCTGGCCACCACACTTAACTGCGTGCTATAGTTCTTTCATCCGAACAATTCCAGGATGTCCCTGGTGCAATTCTTCGAGCATCTGCGGCTGGTGTTTCGGAGGAATAACGACACGCATTCCAAGAGGAAGACATCCTAGCTGTGCAGAAAGTTCACAGCGTCTGGGAAAAAACGGCTTCATTTCTTCACTCACGACGTTCTCAGGCCAACCGTCCATTACGTGCTGCATGACCATCTTTAGAATCGGATCGTGGGCCGTTCCGCGTGCCCCATCACGACTGTTGATTGGCAAGGACAGCATGCGTAGAAGATAGAACTGGTCATCCGAGCAATCTTCACTTTCACTTGGCACAGGCAATCAAGATAAGCTATCTGCTTCGGCGTTTTGAATCGATGGCTTATACTTCAAAGTAAAATTGTAAGCAGAATGAACTAAAGCCCAGCGTTGCAGTCTAGCTGCGGCAACAGTTGGTATTCCCGTCTTGGGACCGAAAATTGTTTGCAAGGGTTTGTGGTCAGTAACGAGAACAAATGGACGCCCGAAAAGATAGTAGTGGAAGCGTTTGACGCCGGGAACTAGAGCTAGCGCATCTTTTTCCAGCCGACTATAATTGACCTCCGCTGAAGATAAAGTACGTGATGCGTACGCAACCGGATGGCACTGACCATTTGGCTCCACATGAGAGATGACAGCTCCTATACCGTATGCCGATGCATCACACGACAGTTGCAGGGGCGCACTGGGGTCGTAGTGAGCGAGAACCGGTGGTTGTGACAGCAGCTGCTTGATGTCCGAGAAGGCTGCTTCGCACTCGTCCCTCCAGGCCCAGGGAACATCGAGCTGCAGCAATTGGTTTAGGGGTAAAACGACGCTTGACAGGTTAGGAACAAACTTGCCATAGTAGTTTATCAAGTCCAACAGTGAACGCAATTGCTGCTTGTCCGTGGGACGCAGAGCCTTGGCGATGGCTTCTAGCTTGTGAGTTGCCGGTTCAATTCCGTGCGCGCTAATGACATGTCCCAAGTACTGCAACTTGTCTTTGAAAAACTCGCATTTTTTCTTTCTTTACCCTGATGCCTCTTGTCTGATAACCGTCTCAATACCACCTCCAAATTTTTCAGGTGCTCCTGCTCAGTCATTCCGGTGACCATGATGTCGTCGATGTAACAAGTAACTCCATCAAGCCCCTTCAGAATATTACCCATGATATTCTGAAAGATCAACGCTGTCGCATTAAAAGCGCAGCAGCCCGCTTGCCGATGCAGTGGAAACAAGGCGGGTACGAAGACCGGATGGTGCCGCGGCACCCACTCACCCACCTAGGGTGCCTCGATGCGCGCGCTCCCCTCCCCGCGCGCGCATCGAGGCACCCTACACCCATACAGTTTCCTACAAGAATTACTAGAGGGAACTCTGGCGCTAGTGTCTACGGGAGCTGCAATGAGAGCGGTTGTCCCAGCATAGGAATTATAGGAAGTACATGGATTTGCCTAAACTTCGTCCTTTTGGCTTCAAACGGCATTGTGACTTTGTTAACTCGTCATTTTCAACAGTATAATGCGGAATAAATAATTAAATAAACATCATTAAAATTGCCCGACGGCAGGATTCGAACACGGGGACTCTAGCACAGAGGCCTGATATTGAAACCATTACGCCACGGACGCACGTATCGACAAGCGAATGAAACGCCCTTATGAATTTATCGCGGGCATGCCAGTGCCTTGAGACGCTTGGCGCGTTTCGATTTGGCCACCTGGACAAGCTCAATCGTTGCAATTAATAGAAATTGTACGCGTTCCCGGCGTCTTCTGCACTTCGAAGAATATAGATTGTGCCGAAATATACGACAATAATATTTATATAGCGTAATATACAGAGCCACAAGAACGTCTGAATCCACAAGCACGAAGATCAGACAAATCCATGTACTTCCCATCATTCCCATGGTAGGACAACGACTACAGCGCCAGAGTTCCCTCTAGTAATTTTGTAGGAAACTCTATGCCTACACCCACCTAGAGTTACGATAGGTCTCCTCGATTTGGCTGCACTTTCTGCACTAGTTCAGGGGGAGCAGCCATAGAGTTAGTAGAACAACTCTAGAGGAAAAGCTGGGCCGGAAAAGTGGGAACCTCTAGGGCGCCGCCCTGTTGCTACTGGTCAATGTGGCCAGCGCAATTACTATTGAAAGAGCTGAAAACAAGTACAGGTCACCGTATGCTTTGTCATCTAAAAACGCATACCTGAGGTTTTATGAAGGTGGTGGGTTAATATTAAGTTTACAGAAAGCGATCACTAAGTCCGTGACTTATGTAAATCACGAACTACGCATTCATTTAATAAAGGATGACGCGAATTTCGGTTTCGAATCTGTTTTTTGGACGCGTAGTAGTTTCGTACAGTTTAGGTTTGACATGCGATCGCGCGTCGACATCGGACGCTATGGCACACTCGTGCCTTCTGTGCCACCGAAGCCCCGAAGTGCCCAGGCATATACCTTCACATGTAAGTAAACGAATGTATCTCCTTGTTGAGAATATCACGCGAGTAGGCAGCTCTTGTGGGGCATCACAATCGTTTGAGAAGCGTCACAGTAGAGCATTTTTCTACATGCGGAGCGGCGTTTTTATTTGCAGGTTTCCCTTCAGTAGGAAATTGCTGGACAGGCGGACCAGCGCACCGGAATTCTACTGGCGAAGCCACAAGCAACTCAAATAATCTGTTTAATTGTTGCACTTTGAACAATCATGCTTCTACAAAGGCCACAGCAGAAAAACAGCCTGATGCCGAGTATTTCTGTGCCACGAAGTAATCAAGAGGCGAGTGCCTAATGTGGACGAAACCGAGTGCATCTAGACTTTGAACGACAGAAAGCTGAGCTAGTTGGTAAGGATTCATTATGCAAATTAGAGGTGAGGCGTGCAGACAGGACACAAGAGTAGAGAAGTGGGCGGCGCTCGTGTTGTTTGCTTGTAAATACTATATATTCTTGTGTCCTGTCTGCACGCCTCACCTCCGTTTTGCATAACGAGTGTATCAACCCACATATTAATAGCGTAGGCGTTTTATTAACTGTGCAATATTTTCAACACTTCCTTGCATGCCATTTCATGTGGAATATCTTTTTTGGTCACAAATTTGTGCAGCGAATCTATTTGCATGATCGACTTCGGGCCTGTAGGTCCGTACACTTGCACTTGATGCTGAGTCTTTTACATGTATCCATAAACTGCAGATATGCACATCAGATCCCTGCGAGCATTTTCAAAATTCAGTTATTTTAGACAACAGGCACATGTGCAATACTGACATAATCTCAAATACCACTAAGCAGCTGGGACACATTTTTGTTGACCATACTCGCAGGTAAAATAAGTAGATTATGTGGACAGCTCCAGCTCATTTTCCTTAAATCAGTGTGTACAAGGGGTATGCAAAAATAATTTTTTTTCTCGCGCACCGATTCTTTTGCTGTATAAGCAAGAGAACCCACCACGTTAGTGTAACGTATCTTGTACATCACACTAATAAGTGCTTTAATTTACCAAGTGAGATGAGTTACTTTTATGGATCATTCAGTCATATCACACTGCAAGCTGCATTCATCAATCTTCAATTGGATTTCGCATGAAACATGTTTCCCTTTTATGCAGATATGCAATGGCAAGCCCTTCCGTGTGTTCCAAAGGTAAAATTTAAGCTCGAAATTAAAGACATTTCTAGTCAGAAACAAGCAAAAATGGTGAATGCAGAGTATCAGAAGCCCAAGGTACAGAAATTATGAGAAGTGTCGAATGATTTTAAGGAAAGAATGGTATTTGAAGATGCAAGATTCTTTAGTGGAAATCAAGCAAGTCAGTATAGGTAGAATACTCTGAGAAATTATGCGAATAATGCGATAGCACACAATGGGTCAGGAAATTCGTTGTTTTTCTGAAAAACTAAAGCTGATGACTGTCATATCATGAGTCACTTTAGCATCATGAGACTGCTGTTTGACAAATTCAGAAAAAAAAGCTATTTAATGATGCTCTCTCCACACTGGGATAAATAATAAGAAACGGATCACGTCTAATGTGGACATATCAGACACCTTGTGAAACACTAAAGGAAAAATTCAGTTTCGAGCTATGGCACTTGCCGCATAGACGTGGGGGGCCTTGCAGCAATAGTAATCGTTACCACTGCATCTAGAAATTTAAAGCATTCATGCAGACAAGGATGATTCTTTATATTTTTGGCTGCCACTTCAAATGCCTCCACTATAAGTGTTACAATGCTGCACGCAGCCATACTAAGGATCTCACAGCAACACTTGCAGGTAAACAGCAAAAGCAGTCAAAGTGCTGGTGTATTCTGGACACTGTCTTTGAAAACTTTTAGGCAAGAACAGTGCAAGAAACAGACATAAGAACTGCATTTATTTCTATAATTCCCCATTTGAATGGCCTTTTCTTTTTCCTTCGACAATGCCTTCGCCTAGCCACAGCAGCTCCCTCATACAGACTCCGCAAGCCAAGAGGCCGTAGAGGCAAATGCAGGTAAGAGGCAAGAAGCAATAGCACTGGTATCGACATTCATCTAATTTCTTTCTTTTTCTTTCGTTTAGACAGCCAGCACACCTCGAACAGCCACCTTGACTGCGGGTGTGTCACCCTAGTCGCCAAGGAAACATTTGAGGGAAAGCGACAGGCAATGTGAACAGCCACTTCTCCATGTAAACGATACTCTTTCTCTCGGATGACTCCTACGTTCGCCACGCCAGCACACTTGTGCACAAAGATGCCGCGGAGGCACGTGCAGGTCAGAGGCAAGAAGCAGTGGCACTGGTGTCGACATTCGCCCAATCTTTTTTTTTCTTGCACTGAGGCAGCCAGCACACCTCGAACAGCCACCTTAACTGCGGGTGTGTTAGTAGATTCCTGTTGTACATATGCTCATAATAAACTTCAGTAAACTTGAACTTGATAATAAACTTGAAGGCAAATGGGACATTGATGCATTGTTTTTTTGAACATTTATTGTACACATACAATATATGTTATACTTTGTAGTGCTACAGAGCGTATTTTGAAGCTTCCCCCTATATTTTGCACCTTTATTTACGTATGTGTTGTGTGGCCCTCAATTCAGTTCATGTTGTAGCAGATGTTTTGTCTGTGTATCGCACATTGGTTTAAGCTCGTGATATCCACATACTTCTCTCACATATACAAAATAAAGTTCTATGTAGACCTCAGTGTTACAACAAAAAATGAAAGTAAACAATCCGATCGTGGAATTGTGTTTATTACAGTCATTCATATGACAGTTACTGACAAGTTGACAACTTGAACTGGTCAATCCGTCCATTGCCTCCTCTATTTTTCAAAAATAAAGGAGGCTATGATCCATCATGGCAAGGAATTGTATGTATACATAAAAAAAAAAGGGGGGGGGGGGTATAACAGGATTAGGGCAGTACGAAAAAAATGTACCAACACCGTCCTCTAGACCCATTCCGTTAAGGTACCGTAACAAAGCGCATTAATATGATGAAGTTCATACAACCAACTCTGATATTACTACACACGCCAGGCGACGCGAGCTACATTTGCCATGACGCATTCGCGACTGCACCGGATGCCCTCCATATTATTCTCATTAATCGGGCTAACTGCACCGAGGCAAAAGAAAGATCATGAGCGCAGGTGCCTTTAAAGTATCTCGACCTTGCGAGGCACTGCTGCGCGTGCCAGGGGAGCTGTCCGTGCGAACACTCCCTGGCACACACCTGCCTCGGCGGCCCCAACCTACGTACCGTTCTGCTTCGAGCTTTGATCCCCCCACTGTCCCTTGGGTGCCCTGGAGTTCCTGTGCCGCCTGCTTTATTATAATCTCAGGTGCTCTCCTGAGACTTCCGTTTGTCGGCTACATGTGCCCTACAGCTGGATCAGTACTTATAATAATAAAGAAACCCGATCTATCGTCGCTACGATAGATCGCGAAAGCCGCTTTTGCAACATACCGCGCCCGTGCGAAGAGAATTACGGAACGCCAACGAAGAATCTGACCACAGCTTCGAGCTCGTAACCTCGTCGAGTACGTGACACTCCAGCAACAGGCATGACCGCTGAAAACCGCATACCGCCGGAAACTTCAACCGGATCATCCCTCGGTTGCATAACTGCCACCTGTACGGCCAACATGGACCACACCCACACCGTCCCGCAACATAGAATAAAGAACCAACTTATAAAGCCCAAACACACGGCTGCACGCACACATCACGACACTACTAGCGAGGCGCCATGCTGCTACGCTGCTACGGTTGCCGGATTAAAACTGACTACTGTCACCAAGTCTAGCAAGCGTCTCAGGAGCTGGCAACCTCGGCGGGTAGCAACATGGCGGCGCTCTTGCGGTTCCCGATTTCAATGCATGGGCCCTATGGGTAGCTTGTCCTCTAGAGTCAGTATAGTAACTCTATGACCGCAAGAGCGCCGCCATGTTGCTACGCGCCGAGGTTGCCAGCTCCTGAGACGCTTGCTAGACTTGGTGACAGTAGTCAGTTTTAATCCGGCAACCGTAGCAGCGTAGCAGCATGGCGCCTCGCTAGTAGTGTCGTGATGTGTGCGTGCAGCCGTGTGTTTGGGCTTTATAAGTTGGTTCTTTATTCTATGTTGCGGGACGGTGTGGGTGTGGTCCATGTTGGCCGTACAGGTGGCAGTTATGCAACCGAGGGATGATCCGGTTGAAGTTTCCGGCGGTATGCGGTTTTCAGCGGTCATGCCTGTTGCAGGAGTGTCACGTACTCGACGAGGTTACGAGCTCGAAGCTGTGGTCAGATTCTTCGTTGGCGTTCCGTAATTCTCTTCGCACGGGCGCGGTTTGTTGCAAAAGCCGCTTTCGCGATCTATCGTAGCGACGATAGATCGGGTTTCTTTATTATTATAAGTACTGATCCAGCTGTAGGGCACATGTAGCCGACAAACGGAAGTCTCCAGGAGAGCACCTGAGATTATAATAAAGCAGGCGGCACAGGAACTCCAGGGCACCCAAGGGACAGCGGGGGGATCAAAGCTCGAAGCAGAACGGTACGTAGGTTGGGGCCGCCGAGGCAGGTGTGTGCCAGGGAGTGTTCGCACGGACAGCTCCCCTGGCACGCGCAGCAGTGCCTCGCAAGGTCGAGATACTTTAAAGGCACCTGCGCCCATGATCTTTCTTTTGCCTCGGTGCAGTTAGCACGATTAATGAGAATAATATGGAGGGCATCCGGTGCAGTCACGAATGCGTCATGGCAAATGTAGCTCGCGTCGCCTGGCGTGTGTAGTAATATCAGAGTTGGTTGTATGAACTTCATCATATTAATGCGCTTTGTTACGGTACCTTAACGGAATGGGTCTAGAGGACGGTGTTGGTACATTTTTTCGTACCGCCCTAATCCTATACCCCCACTACAAACACACACACATACCCCCCCCCCCCCCTTTTTTTTATGTATAAATACAATTCCTTGCCATGACGGATCATAGCCTCCTTTATTTTTGAAAAATAGAGGAGGCTATGGACGGATTGACCAGTTCAAGTTGTCAACTTGTCAGTAACTGCCATAGGAATCACTGTAATAAACACAATTCCACGATCGGATTGTTTACTTTCATTTTTTGTTGTAACACTGAGGACTACATAGAACTTTATTTTGTATATGTGAGAGAAGTATGTGGATATCACGAGCTTAAGCCAATGTGCGATACACAGACAAAACATCTGCTACAACATGAACTGAATTGAGGGGCACACAACACATACGTAATTAAAGGTGCAAAATGTAGGGGGAAGCTTCAAAATACGCTCTGTAGCACTGCAAAGTATAACATATATTGTATGTGTACAATAAATGTTCAAAAAGACAATGCATCAATGTCCCATTTGCCTTCAAGTTTATTATCAAGTTCAAGGTTACTGAAGTTTATTATGAGCATATGTACAACAGGAATCTACTAACACACCCGCAGTTAAGGTGGCTGTTCGAGGTGTGCTGGCTGCCTCAGTGTAAGAAAAAGAAATTGGGCGAATGTCGACACCAGTGCCACTGCTTCTTGCCTCTGACCTGCACGTGCCTCCGCGGCATCTTTGTGCACAAGTGTGCTGGCGTGGCGAACGTAGGAGTCATCCGAGAGAAAGAGTATCGTTTACATGGAGAAGTGGCTGTTCACATTGCCTGTCGCTTTCCCTCAAATGTTTCCTTGGCGACTAGGGTGACACACCCGCAGTCAAGGTGGCTGTTCGAGGTGTGCTGGCTGTCTAAACGAAAGAAAAAGAAAGAAATTAGATGAATGTCGATACCAGTGCTATTGCTTCTTGCCTCTTACCTGCATTTGCCTCCACGGCCTCTTGGCTTGCGGAGTCTGTATGAGGGAGCTGCTGTGGCTAGGCGAAGGCATTGTCGAAGGAAAAAGAAAAGGCCATTCAAATGGGGAATTATAGAAATAAATGCAGTTCTTATGTCTGTTTCTTGCACTGTTCTTGCCTAAAAGTTTTCAAAGGCAGTGTCCAGAATACACCAGCACTTTGACTGCTTTTGCTGTTTACCTGCAAGTGTTGCTGTGAGATCCTTAGTATGGCTACGTGCAGCATTGTAACACTTAGTGGAGGCATTTGAAGTGGTAGCCAAAAATATAAAGAATCATCCTTGTCTGCATGAATGCTTTAAATTTCTAGATGCAGTGGTAACTATTACTATTGGTGCAAGGCCCCCACATCTATGCGGCAAGTGCCATAGCTCGAAACTGAATTTTTCCTTTAGTGTTTCACAAGGTGTCTGATATGTCCACATTAGACGTGATCCGTTTCTTATTATTTATCCCAGTGTGGAGAGAGCATCATTAAATAGTTTTTTTTTTATTCTTGCATGGCTTGCTTTTTGGTTTGTTTCTGAATTTATCAAACAGCAGTCTCATGATGCTAAAGTGACTCATGATATGACAGTCATCAGCTTTAGTTTTTCAGAAAAACAACGAATTTCCTGACCCATTGTGTGCTATCGCATTATTCGCATAATTTCTCAGAGTATTCTACCTATACTGACTTGCTTGATTTCCACTAAAGAATCTTGCATCTTCAAATACCATTCTTTCCTTAAAATCATTCGACACTTCTCATAATTTCTGTACCTTGGGCTTCTGATACTCTGCATTCACCATTTTGCTTGTTTCTGACTAGAAATGTCTTCTTTAATTTCGAGCTTAAATTTTACCTTTGGAACACACGGAAGGGCTTGCCATTGCATATCTGCATAAAAGGGAAACATGTTTCATGCGAAATCCAATTGAAGATTGATGAATGCAGCTTGCAGTGTGATATGACTGAATGATCCATAAAAGTAACTCATCTCACTTGGTAAATTAAAGCACTTATTAGTGTGATGTACAAGATACGTTACACTAACGTGGTGGGTTCTCTTGCTTATACAGCAAAAGAATCGGTGCGCGAGAAAAAAATTATTTTTGCATACCCCTTGTACACACTGATTTAAGGAAAATGAGCTGGAGCTGTCCACATAATCTACTTATTTTACCTGCGAGTATGGTCAACAAAAATGTGTCCCAGCTGCTTAGTGGTACTTGAGATTATGTCAGTATTGCATATGTGCCTGTTGTCTAAAATAACTGAATTTTGAAAATGCTCGCAGGGATCTGATGTGCATATCTGCAGTTTATGGATACATGTAAAAGACTCAGCATCAAGTGCAAGTGAACGGACTTACAGGCCCGAAGTCGATCATGCAAATAGATTCGCTGCACAAATTTGTGACCAAAAAAGATATTCCACATGAAATGGCATGCAAGGAAGTGTTGAAAATATTGCACAGTTAATAAAACGCCTACGCTATTAATATGTGGGTTGATACACTCGTTATGCAAAACGGAGGTGAGGCGTGCAGACAGGACACAAGAATATATAGTATTTACAAGCAAACAACACGAGCGCCGCCCACTTCTCTATTCTTGTGTCCTGTCTGCACGCCTCACCTCTAATTTGCATAATGAATCCTTACCAACTAGCTCAGCTTTCTGTCGTTCAAAGTCTCGATGCACTCGGTTTCGTCCACATTAGGCACTCGCCTCTTGATTACTTCGTGGCACAGAAATACTCGGCATCAGGCTGTTTTTCTGCTGTGGCCTTTGTAGAAGCATGTTTGTTCAAAGTGTAACAATTAAACAGATTCTTTGAGTTGCTTGTGGCTTCGCCAGTACAATTCCGGTGCGCTGGTCCGCCTGTCCAGCAATTTCCTACTGAAGGGAAACCTGCAAATAAAAACGCCGCTCCGCATGTAGAAAAATGCTCTACTGTGACGCTTCTCAAACGATTGTGATGCCCCACAAGAGCTGCCTACTCGCGTGATATTCTCAACAAGGAGATACATTCGTTTACTTACATGTGAAGGTATATGCCTGGGCACTTCGGGGCTTCGGTGGCACATAAGGCACGAGTGTGCCATAGCGTCTGATGTCGACGCGCGATCGCATGTCAAACCTAAACTGTACGAAACTACTACGCGTCCAAAAAACAGATTCGAAACCGAAATTCGCGTCATCCTTTATTAAATGAATGCGTAGTTCGTGATTTACATAAGTCACGGACTTAGTGATCGCTTTCTGTACACTTAATATTAACCCACCACTTTCATAAAACCTCAGGTATGCGTTTTTAGATGACAAAGCATACGGTGACCTGTACTTGTTTTCAGCTCTTTCAATAGTAATTGCGCTGGCCACATTGACCAGTAGCAACAGGGCGGCGCCCTAGAGGTTCCCACTTTTCCGGCCCAGCTTTTCCTCTAGAGTTGTTCTACTAACTCTATGCTTGCGGTTCCCGATTTCAATGCATGGGCCCTATGGGTAGCTTGTCCTCTAGAGTCAGTATAGTAACTCTATGTTCGATAGCATATACAGGATGGATGTGGATGGATGTTATGAGCGTCCCCTTTGGAACGGGGCGGTGGCTTGCGCCACCAAGCTCTTGCTACTATGCTGCCTAATATCCTACCTAGGTTCACCAATGGAAAAAAAAAACGTACTATGAACTACCACGTCCAAATTTTCTGATACCCTATTGCGAACTGTGCTTTTGTACGTCTCCGTCTTTTGTCGTTTCCCTACTTTTCTTCCACCAATCCTCCAATCGCCTCTTACTGATGTCTATTGCGGACCTGTTTGCTTTACCACTGCTCTCGCTGAACCCAAGGGCTTCAAGGAGGCCAGTGGTGCCTAAATCGACCGCTGGGTAGACGTCTTCACATTCTTATAAAATATGCTCCGTCGTTTCCCTAGCTTTACCGCAGCAAGCACATGTTTCTTCTTCCTTCTTATATCTCGCTTTATAGGTGCGTGTTCTAAGGCATCCCGATCTCGCTTCGAAAAGTAATGAGCTTCCCTTTGAGTTATCATAAATAGTTTCTTTCCTAATTTCGTTTTTTCCCCTTAAGTAGTTATTCATGGCAGGTTTCTTTTCCATTGCCGCCACCCATGAGATTAATTCAGCCTCTCTGACTTTCCGCTTGACCTTCTTTGTTGCTGTGTTTCCCACCCCACAGGCCGCATACTTGCTGGTAAGCTTCCTAGTTCTTTTCCTCCACTGTGAATCAATGTTTTGCCTGTACAGATACCTGAACTCTACAGTAACTGATACCTGAATACAGCAACTCTAACTGCAGCGCTCCTAGCGGCATCCGCCGGCGTTCATTGCATCCGGTGCCACCCGAGAGGCCGCGGACGGCACACTAGCCAGTACATTCTAGGCACTATACTGAAACGCTGATTTCTTCAGATGACGGAAGGTGGCGCCACAAGTTTATTGGTGTGTTCAATGCGGCTGGCTGGTTCATCTTTAGAATAAAAACAGGAACAGCGCAACTCAGGACGAGCGAGTAAAGAGTCAGCGCTCTGTCCTGTGCTCTTCATTCCCTGGTACTGTGTTCCGCTGTTTCTGTTTTTATTTTACACAAGTTTATGCTTGCGCCGTCGCGACAGTGGCTCGCATCCCCATAAGCGCAGGCAAATTTGCATTTTTTTCTTAAAAACCGGCCGATTAACTGTGCCAGGTGTTGTACTAAGCGTAGTTGACGACAAAAATGCGATCGTTCTGCAAAATTAGAGACTTTTAGGGTGTCCGGTATTCGGGCAAGCGCGGGCGGTTTTCCGGTTTAGCGGGGGCGTCAACGTGAGCGGCCAGATTGGTGGCGCCAGCTGGTGGCGCAAAGCTCAACCACACAAACACAGAGCTAATTACTATATTCTGCTTAGCTGCTGGCGTAAATTTTCGACAGTGGCGTAATCGTGTTCACATTTACGCCGCTGCCAAAAATTTGCACGAGTGGCGAAGCAGGATATGGTGAGTTACTGCAGTTTTAGCTATGCGTTTGTCTGGTTGAGCTCTACAACACCAGGCGGCTTCACCGCTCACGTTTACGCCCCGACCATCCGGTAGTCCGCCCAAATCGCTCCCGTTTACCGTAATAGCGTACAAGCTAAAAGTCTCTATTTTAGCAAGAACAGTGCAGCGGTGAGCACAAAACCTGCTTTCGAACACGCGCAGCGAAACATTCAGGAACCTCTTTGACGCAGACTGTCTCCGATGCTGTCCAGAATTGGAACACACCTAATTAGTCGAACATAAAAACTGTCTTACTAGTGAACGACAAATGAAACATTACCAGCTTTTAAAGAATAACCGCCAGAAAAGTGAATCTTTTTTTTTTTTTCTGGAAAGAAAAAATTAGGAATTAACGATGCGAAACTGAAACTCGAGCTGCCATGGTGTGGTGGGGTTCCTCGCACGGCCTGTTCCGCGTTTGCGCTGAACCTTATTTGATTCGCAAGCTATTTTTGAGCTATTCAATCGATTTGCGATAAGTAATAGTGAACAAAATAATTATGGTTCACGACATAAATATGTTTTTTTTTTCCCCTCTTTGTACACAAACATGGCGCAAGTTGCGGGGAAAAGTTCGCCATTCTATGCTAGGAGCGCGTTTGTCAACAAAACACGTGGTTGCATCGCTGTGGCTGGTGCAGGCTGGTGTGATGTGCGCTTATCGAACGTCGCTGAGTTTTTACGTCGAGCTGGACTATTTATTGCACATATAAGTGTTTAGGTGATCACCATGAGCGCCGACCGAGTCTTCAGATTGCTGCTGGCAGCTACTTTGCTCGGAGTTTGCTTTGCTCTAGACACAAGAGAAAATGTGCTACCTCCACATGTGCAGCAATGTATCCTTGGCGTTCGTCTCTGACAGATACACGTCATCATCCCTCCACAGTTAATATTTCTGGCTTGTTTTGTTCTGTGACTGCTCGTAGTTCATTGCGGTTCAGTGGTAGCGGCACTTACGCGATGGGCGCGCTTGATTGTTCCTTAACCGGGTTTCAGATCGGAAGATGTTCAAGATGCGTCGCGCCGAGCGCCTTGAAGCCGTGAAGAGTATATTGAAGCTAGACAATTTTGAAAAGCAAGCCAAACTAGTCAACATTGTATTAGACAAAATTAATGAGGTAACTTCTCGTTGTCTACTCAATATTTTATTTCGTTTCACTGTCGCTCTGACAAATTACTGTGCTTACTGTAAAGCAGCGGAGGTGTCTGGGCATGCGTACAAGTGCTTCATGTACCGCTGTTTTGTCAGGTACTTACGACATCGAAGCTGAAACTTGAAAGTTCGGACTACATTCCGGGCGGCGCCTTCCCGGAGGACGAAAGTACAAGAGACGGTGGGTTTTTCGGATGGTGTGCGCGCGCATATGCTATTATATGTACAGTGTAGTTAATTGCCCCCTATGCTTTCAATAACTCGATGGTCTTGGCTTTTGCTTCAGTAGAAACCAAGTTCCTCGGTTTGATTCATATTTCCGCTCTCGTTTGTGTGTGTAAAGTGTAACATTCAAGACGGTACACGTATGTGGGTTTCGTGTTAATATTTCAGCTCTGTCGCAAGTTTTGGAAAACACAGCTTTCTTTGGAGAAATAATCCTGCGGCTCCCAAACATTGCTCATGCTGTGTTGAACATGAACAAGGCCGGCGCCATGGTACTCAACTGGGCCATTGGATTCGCGAACTCCACTGAACTCTATGATGAAACCACAACCAAACTGATCAACCTGGTAAGTTTCCTGCAGAGGGTATACTGTTCAGTCTGTTACATCAGGCACATCACTTATATTTAGAATAAGATCAGATTCGTAATATTGCACCCGTACGAAGTACTTCATGAAATAGACCAAACATGGCTGTTCTTTTTTGAGGTAAAGAAGAATAGGGGGCGGGGGGGGGGATTTACTTCCTTTCTTTTTATGTATTTGCATGTGTGGTTTGCTATGAAAAACTTGCTCATCATATTTTACATGCGGTTTGCGGTTAAGCATGTCTTCTTAAGTGTTTTGAGTTAACATTTCCAGCTGTTTGTTGTTCAGTGGGATATACAGGGAACAGCAGGTATTTGAGAACAGTCATCATGCCATATCTGCCTACTGCACCCTGTACATCCGTCATGCCATAATTTTTGGACTCACTTCAGTGCTGCTTGTACGTCATCTGTCTAGCATTTTCATCAAGAAGGCAGCCTCTAGCCTTACACAAAATAAAATGGCATGCTGTGCTCACCGCACTTGCTACGGACCACAGCGATTTCAGTGTTTCATTTCTAAATGCAACAGGTGGCTTTGCAGCAGCCCTACAGATCTTCCCACTGTCATGCACATCAGGTTTCCACCGTCTGCCACGGTCTTGAGGATTGTTAGCAGCGAGCATCACTTCGAACATGTGGCACCTAACTCTTAAACCTGAACCTTATGGACTGCTATGTATTGGGCACTGTTGAAGGGGAGGGAGTCCAGCATGCAACATCACAAGACAAAGACTCCTTTGAAGGCAGTCATAAACGTGATGCCCAACATTTATAAGGAGCACCTTATTTAGGCCTGTAGATGCTTTTGGCGCAGAATTAAGGTCATGATTGAAGTTAGCGGTAGATTCATGGAATGAAATTCAGTATAAGGGAGCTCATGAGCTTTGTATCAAATATGGTTCAAGTACATTCATTCTTCTGAAACAGGAGTAACTCTTTCCTTCACCCACGTGTTTGTTCTCAACAGCTGCTGCACCCTGTATTGTAGCAAGGTTTTTACAGTTCCATTGTTAATGCAGGTTGCTCAGGAACTGGGTTTGGTTGAGAGAGACCCCAATTATCACAACCCATATGCAGTAAAGCAAGCAAAAGTGAGTATAATGTCATTGGATGGCATCCATTACACATTGCAAGCTCGTGCTAACCGTTCCCGATTCTAGGCAAGACACAGCCAATATATCTTCTTTTTAAGTCTTGTATCATATATGCATGTAGTTGAATGTCATTAACCCTTTGCAGTCATAAACCTTTACCCAATTTGTGGTCGTTCCAGTCAGAAGCCATTCTGCGCATTATGGGTGTCATGCAGAAAACGTGCTTAGGTACACAAACACGTTAGGGCAGTTATTTGAGAAATATTTCTCTATACCCTTGGCAGTCAGCGGCACTTCAGACAGTATGGTAACGCTTGAAGCAGTTACCAGGGTGGAGGCCAGGATTTTCACTGCCTGTCTTGCAGTAGAAAACAGTCTCCTTCCTTCCGCCTTTCTTCTATCACTGCACACAGTGCAGTTCTTGCTGTTGCCATTCGCATTATTATATGTAAAGTGTGGCTTGCCATCCGAGTGCTCATTCCCTTGGGAATTCGCAGACAGGCACCTCTTCTTCGGTTTTGACCGCTTGTCACCAACAAGCTGTTCAATAAGCTTTTACCGGTAGGAGAGGTGTCTCAGTTTCTTGATGCATGTAGCAGCCAACTGCATTTTCATCAAAAGGTAGGTGTTTACAACCACCCGAAGTTGGCACATAGTCCTCCTCGGTGCTGAAACCATCATCAGACTCACTAAACTTACGCAGGTTCCGTCCATAAAATGCCCGAGCAGAAAACGTCGCCATCCGGTCAGCAGTACACACCACAACTTGTGTGCAAAGGTTCCTTCAAGTGCATTAGAAAAAATGCTGCCCTTATCTGGAGATGACAAAAACTGCACTTCGTAGTTTAAAAACGCTGCCAAGATATGGCGCAACCAATTCAAATAACCTAAACATAACCGGAGAATGCAAGCACATGTCAGGTGCTTCCTGACATGTGATCAGAGCCGATATTTTCGCATGGCGGCATGGGCACAACATATGTCCACAAAGGGTTCAAACTATTACTTTAGACAAGCTGTTCAGTATTTGTGTGACACCGTATCATCTATCACTGTTTTCTGCTGCAGTTATGAATTTAACGTTGACTGTTAAGGCTTTGTATGCCACACAAGTGACTCAGCTGTAACTGTTGGTAAACCAATTTCAGGTTCTGCTTATTGCAAGTCATGCATGGCTTAGAGACTGGCACTACGTATTCGTAGTGTTCATGTAGAGAGCAATCAGGTTGTTTCGTTTTACACTTCAAGACAAGTTCTACTTAGCCAAGTGAAGCCAAGTTGTTGAAATGAAAACGATGCTATTACTACAGTGAATTGTATTTAAGCATGTGATGCGCAGTTCAGTGTTTTGCCGTTCGGAAGTACGTCATCTCTTAAAAAACCTGAGCTAGCTGAAGCAAATACATTTAGCTTGAATGTGTGAGAAGATCTTACATGCATGAGGCCTAATGTGTTAAACAATGCAATGTGCACCGCTATACAGTGTGGGGACGGCACAGTTCTGCCTTTCCACTTGCCGCCGCATAGACAGTTTCAGGCTTGAAGTGGCACCTGACACCGGCAAAAAAAAAAAAAAAAAATGCAGAGACCCAGTGGGGCTATACTAGTCCAGGTGCGACCAAATTAGGAAGGCCCACTAAGCTTCAACAAAGATACTCCCTCAACATAACAGGAATTGGCTTCCCTGGTGCAGTATTCGACCACAACCTCCCTCATGATCCCAACAATTAACCCATGGGCCTCAGTCCCCAGTGGCTGTGGAGCAACTGACTAAGGCGGCAGTCAGACCTACAACATGGCGGAGGGTGCTAAGAATCTCTGGATCCGGACAGACTGCCACTGGAAGCTGAACCTGGCAACGTTCAACACAGGAACCATCTCAAGTGAAGCTAGCTTAGCAGGACTTTTTGAGGAATTATCAGGCATGGCGTAGGATATTATTGGCCTTAGTGATGTTGGAAGAACTGGTGAGGCTTATGCAGTGCTGACTAATGGCCATGTCCTCTGCTACAGAGGACTTCCAAATAAGAGACAATATGGGGTAGGCGTTCTAATCCATAGACACAGCAGGCAACATTGATGAATTCTGCAGCATTAATGAGAGGGTAGCAGTAGTCGTAATAAAGCTGAATAGGAAGTATAGAATAAAGGTAGTACAAGCCTATGCTCCAACCTCCAGTCACGATGATGCAGAAATAGATCAGTTTTATGAAGATGTTGAATTAGCTATGAAAAAAGTGCAAACTCTGTATGTATACAGTGGTAGGTAATGAGTGACTTCAATGCAAAAGTGGGGAAAAAGCAGGCGGCTGAACAGGCAAGTGGCAACTACGGCAACTACGGATTAAAATAGAGAAATTACTGAGACACTTTCCTAAATGTCTCAGTAATTTCTCTATTTGAATAGTCGATCGAACTTAGGCAACCACGAGTCAGTGCGCTGATGCCAAAGTAGCCGGGTGTTCTCCTCACGTGCTACCTGGCTCGAGCATGTGTAAGCACAACTTCATTTTGCTCAGTCTGTGACGCCTCGCCATATAGTAAAGTAAAAGGTTGTGCTGTTGGTGGCATATACTGTGTGAAGTTTACTTTCACCTTGTATGTTGTATTTTTGTCCACTTTGTATTTCGGTGCATGTGTCAGGTAGGCTCTTTAAGGAAGCATTGGAGTGCTGTTATCATCGGCTGTTAGCACAAACTTCTAACTTTAACAACAGATACTGCATTAAATTTTTATGCATTATAATGGTTCTGCATACATATTTAATGTTTGACAACCATGCTGACTTGATGCCGCTGCATGCTAAGTAGGGCAGTTGTTCATATCTTAGTTTAAGATGGTGGCACTCATGAGCCAAAAATATAATCATGTCTACATATCTAAATTTTGCAATAGTGAAATTTGCTGCAGATCATCCTCATGTGTTACCATATTTACTCGAACCTAACGCACACTTTTTTTCTGATAAAACAAGTCCAAAAATAGCCTGCACGTTAGAATCGAGTATGACCCTAAATCTGTGTTACCATATCGCCATCGGCATTTCAAAATCCTCGCACGCGCTTTGAGCCTAGCTGCTGTAGCTTTCTCCATGTGCTGTAGTATGTGTGCTTAGGTTAGTGCACCGTCCGTCTTCCTGTTTTCCGCATTTGCTTAATCAGCATGGAAGTGCCGACTGCAAAGACATGCCGAGTTCATCACGATGCCGCAATTAAAAGGAAAGTGATCACATGTCCACAGACGGACAAAAATCGAGCAGCATCACGGGCGTCCGGAGTTCTTGAAACTTGCGTGTGGGACTGGCGCAAACAGGAGAAGCTTTCTACTCTGGCAGCTGCTACATACGGCGCGGCCGCGCGGTCCCTATCTTGAAAGCGATCTGCGATGGAGACAAGAGTCTACGCATCTAGGCGCACCACACCAGGCTGTGTTCTTGTCGCTTAGTGGGCGTTGAAGCGAGAGTCCGCACAAAGGTCATTCGCTCGCTCCTGCTACTACACTTCCCCACTCCAGTGTTTTGATAAAGAGTTTCCACGTTCATTCCGTGAGACGTGTTCATGCTTGCTTGTGCGCGCTTGACACCATGCTTGTTAATTTAGTTAGTAAGCGAATGTTTAGGTGTTTGCACGGCCGATAAAACTGCTATCGTTACTTTTCGTAGAGCCGTCAACTAATTTTCTATCGTAATCGATGCTTTGCCTCTCGGGCGAAACTGAGACTTTTTTTATTTATCGCAACTTTAATGCATTGGGAGCAAATCTTTGTTTTTCCAAATGAGAGAAAGTTGTATTCCTGTATGAAAGAATTATGTGCACAGTACTGTAAAGGACTTTTGTTTTTTTAGGTCGCGGCAAACAAGTGTGCGTTAAAATTGAGGGCGTTTTTTTTTTTTTTTTTTTTTGCTTTGTGGTCACAGGAAATGGGTGTGCGTTATAATCGAGTAAATATGGTACATTTTTTGCTATGTGGCTGCTTTAACACTGAATTTCAAGAGTTATACAATGTCTTTGATTAGGCTGCATCACCAGTGCCAGCAGTCGAGCCAGTGCCGAAGCCCAAGAAGAAGAAGAAGATCCAGCGTGGCCCAAGGCTAAGCCGAGCAGAACTGTGATTCATGCTTGCCCAGTGTGGTGAGCAGCCTGCCTGAGCATCGCTAGTCCTGTGCATCGTCTCTTCGTGTTTGTGATATTTTGTTACATTGACTGCCACCCATCTCTTCATTCATTGCTCAGACAGTGATAAAACCGACTTTTTTGCAAGTGCAGATTGCCTCTTGTTCGCCCAGTACAACACAACTGTGTTACCCTACTATAGCAGTGCAAAACTACGGAGCCTTTTCAGAATTGTCGCTCTGTGTCTTGTTTTGGAGCAGTGCAAGAAGGCTCTCGCTTGGACATCTGCTAGCAGTGCTTATTTCTTTGTGGCCCCTGCCACGTGTAATTTGACACCACTAGTGTACTTCTATGGAGTCCACTGCATAGCTTCTTGTGGCATATTGACATCATCAATCCAGCCAAAGGATGGAGGGAAATACAAGCACACAAGCCATCCACCGAGCAAAGTTGTATTATGTTTTCTGCATGTGCCGGTCCAATACAGGGCTGAAATATTCGTGACATTAACATTAAAACAGCTGAACTGGCTTGCTTACATATGCTGTTTCAATGTTGCATTGCCTGTCTAAGTGCCTTAGTAGTGAACCACTGGCCAACTACCTTTGGTGCAAAGTGCAGCTTAAATAGCCCACCATGCATGCAGCCATCTCAAAACTATCCAGTGAGCTGCAGTGGGCCACTAATGATTCATTTCTACCCACATATGTAGTAATGCTGAGATGGTACTGTTAATACCACCTAATATCAGTGTGCTTCATGTGCACAAGCTAATTCAGAAAAAAAAATGTGTTCCTTTTCAGAGTACTGTGTGTGCTTTTCTGCATGCATAGCCAAATTACATTGATCCTTCATTTGTCTTCGCGGAAACGCATGCTTCCATTGCACTTTATTGACCTCTTCATGAGATTTTCCTATATATAGCACAATGCCCCCTGTTGCACTTTGCTTGTTGCCACAGGCAACTTCTTTGGCAGCTAATGCATCCTCTGATCACTTCTTCATAATGGCGATAGCTTGGTGTCAAAATGAGCTCTGGTATACACGTCAGTGCCCAAGGGTTGCTGTCGTTACCTTTCAGCATGCACAAGTGTTCAAGCCAGTGCCTTCACTGCGCATATACTGGGTGTTCTACTGGCTCATCACGTAGTAAAATTCAAAATTGAAAGGTTGTGACAGCGCTCTTGGCCCATTGTGCAGTATTCTTTTCGATGGCATCTCACATTCTACCCGCTGTGGCTAAACTACACAGGGATAATCCGCAAGGAAGCTTACATTATAGTGTGGCCACAACAATTGCGATATGCTTTCTGACACAATGTGCTACCTCAACTTTTCTAATCTTAAGGAAGAGTAATAGGTAACTTTATTTCTAGTGTTTGTGGCGTGTTGTGTTCCTTGTTAGTGCAAGTGCTACGCCATATATGTGCAAACCATTCTTTTTTTAATAAAAAAGTCAGTTTCACCCGAAGCATAGATTGCAACAGCAGATTATTGGGCAGCTAGCTATACAAAGTAAGGATAGTAGTTTTATCAACCGTATAAACTTGTAAACGTAGACATACCAACTAAATTAACAAGCACGGTGTCATGCATGCACAAGCAAGCATGAGCACATCTCACTCGATGACCGCTGAAACTCGCTGTCAAAATGGAGTGAGGAAGCGCGGCAGCAGCAGTGAGTGAATTGACCTTTGTGGTGCATCTCGCATCAACATGAACTAAGCTGTGAAAACGCAGCACGTGGCGGACTGTCCCTGTCGCAAATGGCTTGCAAGGTAAAGCGGCCCGAAGTAGAACCCTACCCTCCCCCAAAGCTTTACGCACGACTGAAGACGGCATGCTTTGTCCCCACTTTCCTCGCTTGTGTGCACGAGACTGAGCCGTAATTGCCAGCTCACCCTCGCACGTTTTCACTTGCACATACAGCATACAGCTCTCGGCAACAATTTTATTGCCCTTTGACTTTATACGGAACCTCACGGTGACAGCGACGGCATAAATGCACCTGGAGTGTCCATATAATTGCTATCGCTATAATAATAATAGTAATGTTATAGTTTTTCTTTCAATGGATGCAAAATATTATTGAAAAATCATCTGGTTCCATAACCGAATAGGCTAGTGAGACATTATTTTTCTGCCATATGACTGCAGTCACTGAGTACACATTAGAAGCCTGTGGATGGAAGAATGTCAAACAGGCTGGCAACAGAGCTGGCGTCAAACAAGTCTCTGTTCATATAGTGATCATGGCATAGGCCGTTAAATTCCAGAAGAAGTTGCCGTATGCGCAGTCAGGCATAATTCACCAGTCAATATACAGTGGAACCCCGTTCATACGTTTTTCACCGGACCGGGGGAAAAAAACGTAACAGCCGGGAAAACGCAACAGTGAGGAAAGCTCCGAAAATGAATGAAAAAAGTGCAGCTTCAACTATAGACAATTTATTTCCACAGAGTGCGCTTAGGACTTAAAAAAGTCTAGAATGGTGGCTTGCCGTTTCTTTCGCTCGCTATAAATCGCCACACGTTTCTCAATACCCTGGAAGGCCGCATTGCTGTCAGCGTCGCTGTGAGGTGCGACGTACCTGCGGAGGAGGTCCAGAGCCGCGACGGCTTCTCCAAAGCTAGGATTTGGAAACTCCCCGGCATCATGCGGCTCGTGCTCCTTGTCGTCACCGCGCCACGGCAATGGCAACGGACGAACGAATATCCGCGGGAAATTTTGCCCTCTTTGGCGTAATCATGCTAACGTGCTAACGATTGTTTAGTATTGCTGCAGAGCGCGTGCGTCCGAGCAGCCCGGTTGCGCGCAGCGCGGCGTGGGAGAAACGTAAACAAGAGAGGAGAGCAGGCCCGATAGGCGGAGCAACGCCACGAGCAACGCCAACTTCCGGTTTCACTTTAGCTTCACAAAGAGTGACGTCAGGGCCTCTCCCGAGTTTTCTTCCTCCGTGAGTCGACCCGTCCAACAACCAAGCGGTGACCGTAATCACAGTGATGATAGTAAGATCATTTTTCACGAATGGCCACTTAGTGGCGGCCTCATGCGGCCTCTCGAACTGGCGTGCGGCTTCTTGCAGCCAGTTCCATAGCCAAGCCCGGCCAAGCCCAGCCAAAACTCGCCAAAAGCCAAAATGGCGGTTGGAGCGCGTTGTCTACTTTAGCCCAGGCGGGTTCGGGGTGCTAAGTTGCGACGTATCATGCGGGAACGTTTTCACAGCTACAACGTAACAGCGGGGTTCCTTATACATTGGATCCTATGGAAGCTATGCCGGGACCGGATGAAAACGACGTAGCAGCCGGGAAAACGCAGCAGTGAGGAACGTAACAGCGGGGTTCTACTGTACAGTAGTATGGATCTAAAAAGGTTCCAACATTTCCATGGTAGCCTGTATTCACGCTGTGCAACATGGCATCAGTGTTCATGTTCAACATACATAGGCACATTCCACAGGATTTGTAACAGTGCACGGTAACGCAAGAGAGAGAGAGACTATCATGCTTTGATGTCCAGAAGCTGCTGCTCCAAGGCCAAGCTTATGCATACGTGTGTGTCAGCTTCTTCATCCATCACTGATGTGCTACTTCACCTCGCACAATATACACCGGTGTTTCCACAGAGACATTAAGCAATATTTAAAAATAGCCGTTCTAAAATAAAAGGACATTTCCTTCGGAGACATGCTGTCAGGGGTGGTGAGCATGGGGTGACAAGTGCTATGTGAAAATTGTTAATTAACAAATACCAATTAAATTTTTAGCTTACAGTTTCAGCAGAGTCATCGTAATTGGGAAATTGAAGTAAACTCACCGTACAAGCCATGTCAACTTCTGGATCTAGAAAATTGTGATTACCCGCAGTACTCTGGCATGACGAATTTTGGCTGTCAGAGTGCGCGAAACGAAAACTGGGAGAGTGGAGCAAGCACAAAGCCATGCCCCTCGAGGCGATTTTGTTTACATCAACCAGCAGCTGGCAGCCAGAGCACTGCGACAGCGAGAGCACAGAGCTGCAGCATTCTGCTGGGTGGCATAAGCAGGACGTCGTTTCGTGGAGCATGGCTTTGTGCTTGCTGCGCTCTCCCAGTTGTACAAATGAGTAACCATAATTGACTGCAGCATTTGTTCTAGTTCTCTTGAGTTGGATGGTAGTGTACATACATGTTTGCCACTGCATACTTAGGTTTTCATCACAGACTGTAGGTTCTCTTGTTATGGTATGAATGATGCAAAATGATACAGTATCGACATGAAGAAGCATAATTTTGTTTCAAGTTTTTGTATACCATAACAAGTATAAACCATTAGCCCAGCAACAAGTAGCAATACAGGTTCTCAGTAGCTACGTACACTTTTGCCATCTGCCATACATCTTGCAACTTTGCTTACCTATGCATATGAGGTGTGACACAAAAGAAACGAGACTAAGTGTGTAGCTTGAAAAAAGAGTGGACTTGGCAACAACTGTTTTGCTGACGTAATCCCACACACCTCCTCTATTCATGCGTCGAGTTTCGACAGAACCGATCACGCCAGTTGGGAGTGCTGCGTCATTGAGTGAACATGTGCAACTGCATTCTGCCGGAAAAATCTCTGATGTAAAAGCTGAACAGCGAATCAACATCAAGTTTCTTATGAAACTTAAGAAATCAGCCACAGAAACATTTCAAATAATGACCGAGGCTTATGGAGATGTAACTTTGTCTCGTGCACGTGTGCTTGAATGGCATAAGCGATTTTCAGGGGGAAGGGACAGTGTGGAAGATGATGAACATGCTGGGTGCCCAAGGTCGGCGATTACAGACCAAAACATTGCCAACGTTCGTGATGTAATCAGCGGTGACCGAAGATTAAATGTTCGTGCAGCGGCGGAGTTGGTTCACTTGGATAGGGAAGCTGTTCGATGCATTTTAACGGATGAATTACACATGAGGAAGAATTGTGCGAAGGTTGTTCCAAAAGTTCTGTCCGTTGACCAAAAACAGTGCCATAAAGACGTGTGTGTGGACGTGTTTGAACGCATTGCAAGCGAGCCAGATTTGTTGGAATCTGTTGTAACATGGTGATGAGACATGTATTTTTACCTATGACGCAGAAAGTAAGTGCCAGTCAATGCAGCGGAAGTCTCCAGGATCCCCAAGACCCAAAAAAGCATGCATGTCAAAACCAAATTCAAGGCAATGTTAATTGTCTTCTTCGACATTAATGAATTGTAATGATTCAGTGGGTTCCCAGTGGTCAGATTGTTAATCAACACTACTACATTGAAGTACTAAAAGACTTCGTGAAATAATTAGGAAAAAAAGTCACAGTTGTGGAGTGGTGGATGGCTGTTGCACCAGGACAATGCACCCGCTCACAAGGCCCTATCTGTCAAGCAGTTTCTGACCAGCAAAAACATTACTGTGATGGCACATCCTCCTTATTCACCTGATTTGGCTCCATGCAACTTTGTTTTACTTCCTAAAGTTAAATCTTGCTTAAAGGGAACCCATTTTACCTCAGTTGAAGAGGTTCAGGCAAAAACGGAGAATCTCCTGAAGGGCCTTCCGAAAACCTCGTTCCAGAATTGTTACCAGCAATGGCAGCACCCATTGCAGAAGTGTGTGAATGCTGAAGGGGACTACTTTGAAGGTGATAATGTCACAGAGAACTGATTCAGTAAGTACAATAAGTTATTGGACCAGTCTCGTTTTTTTTGTGTCACACCTCGTACATACCATACAGCAGAGGGCCTGATGCCTAAGACGCCTTCTTTTACACCCATTCTATGTCGGGCATTATTTTCATGTGCATATTGAGTAACACCAGAATTACCCGTGTTAATATATTTAGCATTACCAGCATTCACTTGTTTGAGAATAATTGGCTAACCGCAGTGCATTTTTTCAATCTGGCTGTTGCCCCCGAACATTTCTATAAATAAGAGCTCCTTACTCCCATTGCTGATGAAACGTGTAGTCATTCTTGCTTAGACTAACTCAGCATTTTGAACTTCCTGAATTGTAGCATTGCTTAAACATAGGCATTTCATTAAAAAGCCCACAATGTTGGTCATGGAGAATTAAAGTAGAGCTAGCGCAGACAAACTCAGTGTAAATGATAAATGCTATCGCCTATTAGTTGCAAAGAGAACCACCAGTCAGACTTCAGATTCCTGTGTACACAACATGACCAGTCTAGAGCATGTCGCAAATACGAACACTGCCAAGAGCACCAGAGCAGGTGCAAAACAGTCTTTTTCAAAAGGTTAAACGGACTCTCAGAGGCAGCTTGAGCATGTTTTCATTGTTGCTATTACAGGGGTCCTGAAACACCTAACTAATAATGCTTCTTACTAATAAGCAGTGACTGGTGTGGGAGCAATGTACAGCAACTAGTGACTGGGGGTATTGCATGCCCCCTCTCGACATCCCCCGAAACACACTTCTTTTTTTTTGCTACATCTTTGAACTAAAGGCAATGCAACTGATCTCTGTTTTCTGGCAGATGCCCTCTCCCCCCCCCCCCCCCCCCCTTAACCCCCTTCTTCGTCATGAAGCTAAAATTGCGGGCTTGATGCTTGCCCATCTCACCCACAATTTTGGTAGCTATGGTATTTTCCTCCAAAAAGCGCGGACACCAGCTTTGATAATAAGGCCACCGTGACATGAGCTACACATTCATTAAAATGCTGCTATTCATTGGTAGCAGCTTATGGTGCTTCTGGGCATATGAAATGTGAAAGTGGGCACTTTTTTATGCTAAGCATTCTTCTCAGAGTCAAGCCGGTTTTCTGTATCTCTTCTCTGTTTCCCACTCCCCTCATCCTACCTGGAGCACATCTAGTGCCCCTAAGGGTTCCAAGCTTCTTAATAAGCAATGCAAAAACAAATAGCTTTTTGTTTGGTCATACTTAATCTATTAATACAAATTTTTAAAATATTCCATACAGTAAATCTTTATTTGTGCATATGTTGGCACAGTGCAATGGGGGATAACCAGCCAAGCGCGTTGATTGTTAGCAGTGCAGACACGTGACCTTGGAAAGTGGATTGCGCATAGAGTTTCGCTGTGGCAGGATTGCATTCCACAGCATCTGCGGTGGGTGCAGGTGAGCGCGCACCCCTCTCTGGCTGTGCATGGGCCACAGATTATGAGAAAAGGCAGCAAAAGTGCAGGGAAGTTGCACCAGTGGTAATGCAGCATGAAAGCTAAACATCAAAAGACCAACTGTGAACAAGAAGTAATATAGTCGAAATCTTGCAAAAGGAAAAATAGCCACCCACCCAAGATTAGCATGAAGCTACTAAACTGACATACAAGTACTACTATAAGCTACTATATATATTAGGGGTGTGTGAATGATGAATAGTAGATTTCAAATAGGATATTGAATCAAAAAAGAGAACGAATAGTGAATCAAATGTCCAAAAATTTTTCACAAATACTTAATGCCTACAAATTTTGGGCAAGAAATCATGGTGCTGCACACGCCTCGGGAGTCTCCTAGCATTCCACAACAAGAATATATCAGTAACTTAGGTACACAGAAATCAAGATATATAGTACGGTATACTCTTGTTCAAGGGAACATCAAATTAGTGTGCCAGCTCTGATTACAGTAGCTTTAGTGTATGAAGGTCTGGAAAATATTTTTTTATAATGGAACTTCTGTTCAATAGAATATAGTGCTTTATTTCCCTTGAAACTAATGAATTAGTGACATGTTATACTGAATACGAATGAGGTTCTAGTAGTGGACCTGTGTCTTGTGGCAATTCTTTACTTATTGCACAGAAAGTTTTTCCTTCCAGTTTTTCTCCAAATACTGATGGGCTCTCCCAACTTTACGGCAGGCGGGTTATCGCAAGGCCAAACTGCGCAAGAGACGGAAGGATCGCGCATCAAGTGACTCTACCGCGCGTAGCCAGTGCCGGCGGTAAAGAGTGGCCGTCGCCCATGCTGTTTTGTTGTCAGGTTGCGCGCGATTTGCTGCCTGCCAATGCCAAAGATTCTGAAATCCGATGGGCCACGGCAAGTTCGCGCGATGCTCGCTCCCCCATCGTGCATCCGCGCAAATGCATGCAACTAGGGTGCCTCGATGCGCGCCCGCGCTCCATTTAGGGCGAGGACAACCACGTCGTCTGCTAGCGCGGCCGCCATTTTCTTGCATACGCTGGTCGCAGTGCGCGCATTGGCTGCGTGACGCGCCTTGATAGTGCTAGCCCCGCTAGCAGTGGGGGCTTGAATGGGCCTTTATGTTTGATAATTATTCCTTTTCTTTGGTAGATGAAAAGTAGGAGTAAAGATTCGGTGACGCATCTGCTATTTCGAGACGATTAGAGAAGGTATTTCGGATATCCTTTTCTTTATGTTAGCTGAGCACGGCGGGCAACTTCTCATCGTCGTGAACTTGCTGTCGTTACGCTTACATGTGGACATAGCGGTAAGTAGGCGAAGGAAGTGAACTGCTGCATATTCAAGTACGGATGCACGGCATGTTTACGTTCACGATCAATATTCTTCGCCGTGGTGACATAGGATTACCTGGCTGCAAACTGCCATGCGTACACCACGCAATCAAAAAATGAAGGCTTAGGCACAAGGAAAAACAATGATTTAATACCTTGATGCACAAATTGTGATGCACAATACCTTGATGCACAAATGATGTTTAAAATGATAACGAACACACTTCACTGCAATTCTTATGCTGCTTATGATTACTACGCTTAACTTTTTCTCATGTTATGTGCATGTATACAAAAAGTTCACACTTATTACAGCGTCTTTAAGTTACGCCAGCACAAGTTTTGCTTCCGTGACCTCCGGCACGTGTGGCTGGGTACTGACGTAAATGGCTACATAGCCGCAGTCTTGTGTAGGTGGCTATCAGCATTTTACTTATTGCTCCCCTGTGGCCTGCACATGTGTTCAGGCATGGCCGGTCTACCTTCACAAGGTATTCCGTAAGCGATTTCAGCGGGGACTTTATCGTGTGTATATTGTTTGTACACCACGCGATAACACCCGTGAAGTGCTCTTCGTAGTATTTTAGAGTGCCGTTCACTTCACTGCTCGGTTAGATCAAGTTCCGTCCATCACTTAAATACTCCTTGAGAACTGCCAAAGAGGCATGTTCATTGCTTGCTGCTCCAAGGAGGGCATCCTTGCATTGGGAACAGGATACATGCTTTACGACGCTTTTCAGGATGAAGAGAAGACGACGACGACGCTGACGGAGTGCACGCGCCTCGTATGGGCTCCGTATATTTCAAACTCTTGTGGCCAAACAATCACCACTGGACCCAAACTAACGTCGGAACCAGTTTCCGGAAGTGGTCAGCTACCGATCAAGACCAGTCCCGACGCCAGGGACCCAGGACAAGGGTTTCTACGACCACAAGATTGCTAACCCTAACAAGATCTTCAGCTGCTCCGTCTGGCCGAAAAACAGGTGAACCGCAGGTACGAAGGTGCGCGGCGTCACTGCCGCAGTCCCGGCACCCGAGGACTTCGCCCAACGACTCGCATCCCCGTGAGGGAAGACAACTATGGCTTGACGGACAGAATCTAGGTCTTACTCTTGTCACGGATCCAACTTGTCCCACTCGTATGGGAAACAGCGTTAGCAGAGACACTACTCCAGACTTGACATTCGCAAAACGAATTCCACAAGCAGACTGGATCAACACACAAGACAACTTGGGCAGCGATCACTACTTAATCCAAAGAACAGTTCGAGCGGGCCCGCGAAAGCCTAAGGGCCGTCAGCTCCGCATAACGGACTGGGACGCTTTCCGGCAGGCCAGAGCCCTCACCTCTCTCTCGGGTACCCAGCGCCCTTTCGAAGATTGGGTCGCATCCTTGCTGCAAGACACGAGCGAAGCCACTAAATTGGTGCCTGAGGAAGCCAATCTGCAGGAGGCAGATAGCAAGTTACTGCATATGTGGGAAGCCCTCGCCAGTCTGCAATGCAGATACAAACACAACAAGCTCAACCGAACGCTCAGGAAACGTATTAGTACTCTCACCCTTCACATCACAGACTATGCACAACTTACTCGTCAAAATTGGCACAGCACATGCGACAGCATGGAGCGGCAACCAAACCTGCCCAAAACGTGGAATATCCTCCGTTGCCTCCTCGATCCGGCCAACAGCAAGAACACACAACAGCACAACTTGCAAAAAATTATTCACACGCATCCGGCTTACGCATCCAACAAAACGGCAGAAACACGGAGATACTCAAGCAATTAGATAATCATGTACACCAAACCACTCGCCTCATTGCACGCATCGGAAATCAACATCACGGCATGAAAGAAAGCAACCTTATACGCCTGGTAACCGCCTACGCCCTGAGCAGGATCACCTATGTCGCCCCGTACCTTAGCCTCAATGCAACTGACAAGCTCAAACTCAACACCATGATCAAGAGGGCCTATAAACAAGCCCTACATCTTCCCATCACCACCTCTAACGAGAAACTGGACGCCCTTGGCATTCATAACACCATAGACGAGCTTATTGAAGTGCAGCGTATTAGCCAATACAAACGACTCGCCAATTCCACCACGGGCAGGCACATTCTAGGCACCCTAGGCATAACCTACACCACCCAATTCGGACCAAAAGTACCCATCCCTCCAAACATTCGTGCTCAACTAGTTATCCCATCCATACCTCACAATATGCACCCTGAACACAATCCGGAGCGACATGCAGAACGAGCTAAACAACTACAAAACAGCTACGACCGCTGACGAAGCCTACGTGGACGCAGCAGAATACCCCAACCAAAACGCCATGGCAGTCGTCGCAGTCGTGGGTTCGCAGTACCGCCTCGCCGCGGCCGTACCAATATTCACCATGCAACCCGAAGTAGGAGAAGAAACGGCCATCGCTTTGGCCTACGCGGCTACCAATGCACACTGCATCATCAGCGATTCAAAAACGGCCATTCGTAACTACACAAGAGGACTGATAGCACCCCAAGTGTAGAAGATTCTCTCTGGCACTCCTCCCTCAAGGCAACGTCGCGTGCAGATCATCTGGGCCCCTGGTCACTCGGGTCTGGCTGGAAACGAAGCCGCCCACGATGCCGCCCGAGCTCTCGCACACCGGGCGCATCATCCTTCTCCTGCGTCTTCCAATCCCGACCAGCCCTCTGTTCTGCATCGCGGTCACGCGCGAGACCGAATGGTCACGTTCAGAGAAATTCTCCTGCACGACCGCAGAGAGCGGTTACGCTACCCCCCAGCACACAAAACACTGAATAAGTCTCAATCTACCACTTGGCGACTCCTTCAGACACTCAACTTTTCCGAACCCCGTGCTTTACAACCGCATGTACCCCGATGCATACTCCCCACTCTGCAAAGCGTGCGAGGCCCGCGCTGACCTCGATCATATTATCTGGCAATGCCCCAAGGCCTCACCCACCAACACCTCCCGCACTAACACCCGCATCATAACTACGGCCGAGCAGTGGAAGACATTGCTGCTCAGCTTGGACCCAGAGGAGCAACTCTGGGCCGTCCGGATGGCCGAAGACGCCGCCAGAAAGCAAGGACTGGCCGCTGTCTGAGGAAGGGGGGGATTGGGGGTTAGTCTCTTGAACCCCATCACGGACATGAAGTTTTATCTCTCTCTCAGGATGAAGCCATCAAGGTAGTATAAAATACAACATCCCATTGACGTCAGCTCCTCAATGAACAAAATCTCAGAGTCGTCGATTTTCGGACAAATTTTCTGAGCACTGCTTCTTTGCTTGAGAAAGGAGGTTGACGAGGTACGCTCGATCATCAAGCTCATAGTTTGTTGTTCACGGTGTGTGGAGAAACTGGCTCACACTCACAAGCCTCAGAGCACATTTTAAGTCATATGCCGTTGGCACTGGCTTCATTAGGCGTACTACAGAAAAAATATTTTCGAGGCAGTCTTGAAGTAGCCTGCTCGTTAGGAAAATTTCTGTGGCTCGAAAACCCGAATTCTCGCCACATTGCTCAATTTGCTGATCCCATGTCACATGTCACTGCACGGACTATTAGGGAAATCTGGCTACAGCGCCGGGTGATGCCGAGCACATAGTCTTTGAGCAGGGCACCTTCCACGTGTCGGCCAGTGAATTCACATCCGATGGCCTGCTTCCACCGCTGATTAATTTCGCCCAACATGAACACCAACGCGTGATTGGCACGCTCCTCTTGCTTTGAAGGAAGTGTTGTACCTCCAAGGAGAATGTCTTCAGTTCCATCCAATTCAAACGCTGTAGCTATTTCCATCTCGTCTAGAAACAGCACTCAGTCTTTCTCCACGTTTTCCATAGTCTCAGCCTTGCACTTCATGACAACAAAAACTTTTTGAAGAATTCCTGGAAGGAACCTCAGTCCCTGGATCCTCTGCGCCAACGTCCTGCTGGATGGAAGAGAGTAACCCAACTTCCTCAGTGTCTCATAGCTGCTCGTTCCGCAAGCGAACTTAATTTGCAAACCTTGTTTAACTTTCTCTGCAGACCATGCGTGACCCTGAGTGCTATCTTAAGAAAGAGTGGAAATCTGATCTGAATTCAAAAACCGCGTATATTTTGCGAAATTATCCGCCTTACTTTCAAGCTTTTGCACTTGCTTTTTGAGGTTTGGGATTGCGTTCTTAGCAATTGTGTGATCGTACGTCTGGTTTTTAGAAACAGTTGCACAGACAAGCTGTACGTAAGCCCAAAAATGGATTTGGCGCTGCTGAGAAATTGGGTGCTTGCACTACACACGAGTAGTTCGTCGGCTGCCACTTGTCCCGCTTGATTTTCACAGTGCACAGAAGTCGTCTTTTTTGGTCTCTAGGAAATGAAAACATTATCCAGTCATTCTTAGCGCTGTTAGTGCACTGGGGAACTCAGCAGCCGGGCATTGCGCAAAGAGACTGCGTGAAGAATGCCGCTTTCCGTGTAGCGAAGGAGTCGGCGGGACGGCGGGAACGGAATGCAAGAAAATGGCGGCGGCGCCTCCCGAAAACTGGTCTTGGCGGCGATGACCCCTTGCAAGAGTGGCGCCACCCTCCGCGGAGAGCGGTCGCACATCGAGGCACCCTACATGCAACCGGCCATGACACTTGCGCGCCCGCCGTGTAAATCGAAAGATGTCTCGTGACCGGTTGCTCAAAGCTACAAAATGAGACAGGTGTGCAGACAGGTTGTCACCTTTCCGTGGCTGCTGCGAATAGATCTGCACCACTTCGGCACCAAACCGTAACTTTGGTCGCCGACGCCCGATGAAGCAGCGCCGATTAGGCCTAGGCCGTGACGGAAATTCACCGTTGGCCGCAAGAAGTCGCGGAATGCTCGCCGCTAGTATGTTCGTACGAGTGGCTAATCAATAATCGTTTCCGAGATCACGTGTGCGGGTTAGATTGACGACAGTTGAACTTCAGCGTGAAGTTCGTCGCCGCGTATCCATGACCTGCGTGCCTAATCGCCCCGATCTTCGCAAATGCGCGCTGCTTTTGCGCTCTGTTCGCAACACATTACATTTCGATCGGTCCCGACGACCCGGATCCGTTCTGTGCGTCATCCCCGCATTGGGCCAACATCGGGGCGCGCTCAGCCGATGCGTCTTGTCCGCTGCGCGCTCCGTTTGTTGCCGGAAACGAAGTGAAACGCTCGCTTGGGCGTCGCACGCGCCCATGCGGCACTGCGTGAGTCTCTACACCGAGCGGTCGAAAATTGAATAGTCGGATATCCGATTCGCGAATCAAATTATTCGAACGTTCACTGTTCGTTTCGGCGATACTATTATTCGCCCACACACCTAACACGTGTACTACCACTCAAGTTGCGAACCTTTCCTTCCAAGAAACCCATGTGGGCTTCTTGGTAGTGTCATGTAGCACTCGAGTAGGCAAACATTTTCACTTTTGGGGAGAACAGTTTTTTTGTTGCATTTGGTTGAAATTCGAACTTTCGATTACACAAACGTCTTATGCAACACACACACCTGTGGACCCGCATCAAGAATCATTCTTTTGTCATATGCGGTGGCTGTGGCTTCTTGCTTTGAGCACAAGAACTCGGGGTTCACGCAGCACGTTTCACTCAATATTCAAGGAGGGAAAACAAACCTTGTTCACACACATACACAAAAAATACCGAAATCTCTTCCTTAGCTGCAATTTCTCCCAGCTAAGCAGCTTCAGGTCGCTTTTCCCATTGTAGTGAGGTCACTTTCTAGCACAATGGTTAGCACTGCCAGAATTCTACCAAATTAAGATTCTTGTGTTAAAGCCAAATGCCTGAAACTGACTTTCCGCCAGCAATTTCTAAAGTGCATGGCTCGAAAATAAAGCGACGACGGCTGCATGGTCTGAACAAACTTGAAACAAAATGGTGGTACGGCTTGATCACTTAAGTTTAGCTCCACAGTGGCAACAGTAATTTAAACAAGCATGTCGTTGGTGCTTGTAGATACGTTACATTGCAATAATTTAGCAACACTTCAAAAGAAAATGCCTAGAACTGTTTCTTGGTGTTTGCGGCAAAGCCTCTATGCAGAGTTTGTTACTTTTCAAAAGCTGTCCCCAACCCCAGTTTTCAAGGAATTCGAGGAGCACATTTGCATTCACCTTTTAAGGGCTCTTAAATCAGTTTTCCCAAATTCAACAGTTTTCAAGATATTCAAGGAGGTGCACGAACCCTGCATTTTCACCATTCCAAACTTCCTGCAGCAGCACCTTTGACAAATGTGCAATATTGTGTTCATGCACACGTGATCAAAATCGGTGTGTAACCCTCTCTTATGGAGTGTTGCCTTCAAAGCAAGTATTACAAGGCACTTGTAAGGTACAGTTTGCACAACTTATTTATGTGTATGTTATGTGCTAGCAACGTAAAAAACTTCAGACACACAGCCTTTAATGCACAATTTTTTTTTTCATTTATTTACAACATACATCATATTCACTAAAAACGACATTGCACCACAGTGGCACCCTCTCTCCAAATGCTGCCATTGCCGTTTAGACTCCAAAATAATGTCATAGTGTGTGTGTACAGGGGCTCCCACAGAAAACTGCACAAAGGGGCAGAGAGAATGCAGCTGGTAGACAAGACACTCAGAATATTCATTGAGGCTTTGTACACCTTGTATGTAAGCACCAGAAGTTGTACCTCCAAAAAGCCTTTTTATGTCGCAGAAAATCATGAGAAAAAAAAATCAGCATACTCTGGACCAGCCAGATATGAGCACACAGTAGCTTGTACACATATAGGCAAAAGAAGTGGAGGCTTGGACCAATATGCAATGCAGCATATTAACTTGCGCTGTTACAACCAGTATATCGTTGAAGACATGCAGGTTTAGAGCAGCAATGGCCTTATGTGCATCTGGCTATCTTACACAGCATGGTAAAATCACATCCTTAAAAATTTCAAAACAACAGGCAGTTCCAGCTTGGATATCTACACAGCGTTGGTCATTGTACACAAGAGAACTGAAATGAAGGATAAGCTGCCACTGTCAGCAAGGTGCCGCAGTGCAATACAATGCACACAGTATCCACCTCTGCAAAGTATCATGTGTCTAGAAAAAAAAAATCCTGCATGATGTCTCTAAAAGCTTGAGATTTCACTAAAATCTGTAAAGCAGTAAGATAATGCATTGGTAGCGACTGAATCCTGTTCCAAAAGTAAAAAATTTCAACGAGAAACAAGGTCTCCAAGAGGAGTTCATGTTACCAATACCAAGCGTGTCGACAAAGGCAGAGACATTCATACAAGGCTTTCATTTTGCAAATAAAAGCATATTAAAAAAAAAAAGCACTGATAAGCGCTTTGTTTTCACTGCTCTGCACCTTTTAAATTTTCTGTGAAAAAAAAAAAAGAAAAACTTGCTACAATGCAGTTTGTAATTGGCCTAACAAAAGAAGGCAGAGGGGTGTTGGTAGGGTATTTGCCTGTTGCCAGCAATACTTAGCACCCTGCAAATTAAGGGCACAGTGCACTTAGTTTATGTATTCCTAAATCTTGTGCGAGCAGATGATGAATACTACCTGATGTATAAGTGGCCATCAATGGGCGATACAGCACACTGTAGGCCAGCACAAAGCCAAGATACTTTTTCTTCCTTAACAGCGCAACAAAAATGCATGTGTGTGTGCAGCCAGTGAACACCACCTAATGAAACAATTCTTCTAAAGCAATAAGACAGTTCTCACACAAGATTTATAGCACCCATAAGTGCTATGGGCCACATGGAAGCAGGTTGAAACACGTTTTATGCATATGCAGCTCTTGCGCTGTGCACCATGCTGTACCAGACTGGACTGCCCCAATATGGTACAGCTCATCTGGTATCAATGAATCCTCCAATTTATAGGCACTGGGAGCAACATTAGGTGGCGCATATTTCACAACTGAGACAGGAATTCAAAAGGACTGTACAGTGAACAGCATGCATGCACAAAGGGAAGATGCATCACTTGCCTCAAACGAGTGACTTGCTGGGTAAATTTGTCTACTAGTCCCACAGCCACCTAAAGAAAAACTTAACATAATCTACATGTAGAACAACCATTCTGGTGAAAATATAAAATGTCCTATGTAGCCACATACCAATACCAGGGGAACAATTTCTCTGGCACACTTCTCCCCACAATGCAGCCACACTGAAGTGGGAACACAGCAAGATGAACAACATTTTTGCCCTGCCAGCCGTTCACAAGAATAAAAATGAGTTCTCACTTCCTCTAAGGGACTATCCGCCAGCCAGCTCTCTGCCACCTTGCCCGATTGGAGCTTTTCTTGTTAAGCAAGGAACACTGTGGGTGGTACTTTTTGCTCGACCAACGTGGCAGGCATGTGGTAAGGAGACTGTGGAAAAGGCGCAGTGAAACCAATGGCAACAAGAGGGAGTAACACACACAGTGCATTCAGAGTGTGCACAGCACAGCTGGGCTTTTGGAGAGTGGGCACTGCAGTGGCGGCAGGCATGTCAAGATGCAGAGTTGGTGGAAGTGGGCGTGGGCTGGGCGGCACTCGTGGCCGCAGGCAGAGCCACGTTGTTGGGAGTTGCCTCATCATGGTACGAGTTGCCATTCATGACATACGAGGTACCAAGACCGTACAGGTGCCCACAGTACTTGGCGTCGTCTATGTTGTCCTCAAAGAACATCTGCAAGGGTAGACATGGGCCCTATATAACCACAGACACACACCCCTGCGGATGCCTTCTGAGCACTTTTTACTGATGCGAGTATACCGCAAAGTGCTCAAAGACTACAAGCACTGAAATGGCAATTATATGATTATGGCACTAAGCCAGTACTACAACCCAAACGCAAAGCATGGCAGCATCCATTAACCATGTACACAACTTCATACAACTGTCATATTCACTTTTTCTTGCAGGATTGGTATCTCCCTCTTCTCTGTCAAGTTTAACCAATTCGCACGCAATTCACATACATGAAATAGCTAGTAGCCAAAATTGTCCATCACTC
This sequence comes from Dermacentor andersoni, assembly GCF_023375885.2. NCBI lineage: Eukaryota > Metazoa > Arthropoda > Arachnida > Ixodida > Ixodidae > Dermacentor > Dermacentor andersoni. The sequence continues at coordinate 8,708,017 of NC_092817.1, read as the reverse complement.
TGGAACTTTCAAAACATTGAGACTGCTAGTTTAAAGTAAAGACATTCTGTGGACTAGCAGGAATTGTTTTGACAATAAAGCTGTGCTTGGTGACAGAATGATTCTTCACATACAAAGACGTTGATTGAAGTTTACTACGTATAAATCAGTGATCCAACGTCTCCTGTGTGACGCTTGCATCCTGCTAAAGTGCTCAGCACTATCATGAGGCATTTCAATTAACTAATGCTAGTAAATTATTTTGGCTACGGGTAAATTGCAGTCATTCTTCATGCCCCATAGGGTTGAACAAGTGCCTGACTTGCATCACTAGCAGCCACTTAACACAAGTATTGGGCCACAGCTGAATTCGTTGTCAATAAAAATAAACTACATTTTTCTTGAAACATTGTTTCTGGCTTGCAAATTTGCAGCCTCAATGTCATCAGCTTTTAAAAGTCACCAGAGGCAAACAAACTTACTCTTAAGTGATAGTACTTCAAAATGCCCAAAGCATCTTTTACAAATTTTTCCTAAGCGAGAAATGACGAACATTGGACACAATGAGTTTAACTGTGAAAATACAGTACCAGCTTCCCAGCTCAGTGGTTGATTTCCCATTCGCACCAGCAATGGTACAATTGAGAAGACAAACCACTGATAATAAAAAAGCTAATTGTACTTATTAAATGCAAAAAAAATGCAGACTGGCCAATTTTATTTTTTGACGGAACCTACTAATGCTACTTGTCAGCACTATATTAGGAGTGTGGCATCCTATCTGTGTGGCTGTGCAACTTGGAGCGGGCTGCATCTTTAGATCTCTGATGCAGCATAGCATTCCTACATCACCTTCCCGAGGGGAAAACAGCAGTTCCGGAATTAATGTTCTTTAAAACTAAGATGAAAACCAGCAAGAAACAAGGAGTACACCAGATGATTGCTGTAGAATACTTTTTCATTGGTATTCATCTTAACTGACAACGTACCAACTCACCCAGCACTTAACCTTGCTGCAGCACTTTTTTTTTTTCTTCAGACTATTTTAATGAAACTACAGAATTACTCAAATATACAGGGTAGAGCCAAGTGGAGTGGGACAGAACATTTTTAACACCATTTGAGGTAAGAAGTTGAAGAAACCCACCAAAGCGCCACCATACAAATGGCGTCTATTGTAATCTGTGGCGGCTTCATCATGGAGAAGTGTGGGTGAACGAAAAAGTGCCTTTTTGACCACAAAAATAACTGGCAGTTTATTGATTACCATCATGAGAACAAAGAAAAACTGCGCTAAAAAAGACAAGACAGAGAAAGAACCACACGACACAGTTGATTGATTACCACTCTGAAGCCAACCAACAGTGTGGATTGGATGTGCTGATGGGAAAGAAAAAAGAAGTCCACACAATATGCATTATTCGAGTATTTTCTGCCACTGAACGTAAGTATAATCAATGACAGTTCCAAGTGACAAGCAATTTTGCACCGCCTTGTGTCCTTTGGGAGACTGGGACAGCACGATGGGAGTCACTCCGCCTTAAATGCACTGCATGGTTTTGTCATTGTGATCTCATATTTACTCTCCCATTTACATTCTGTTTAAAGGGCGAGGTCAACAGCACTGATGGCCTGGATGTAGTTACGAAGGTCGTGAAAGGAAGACTAGAAACAGGGACAGTCTTTTCTGCCCATCTGGACATATACAGCAAAGACGTGCTACAGCTACTAGAGCCACAAGTGGCAAGGGGAAACAGGAGACAGGTCCTTGTCTGTCTTCAATGCTGACCTGCCCTCGTAGAGGCAGAGTAGACAAATTACATGGATATTTGCAATGTGTCATATTCCTTCCAAAGTAAAGGGTGGAGAGGGAAATTTCCATTTTTTTTTTTTTTTCATCGACGCTACCTGAATGTCCTTAAAAAGAGTCCTGTAACTTGTAGCTGAATGTCGAATGCAAATCAAGAGCACTTCAGCTGGTAACTGTGACAACAGAAAAAGATTTTAAATGTGAAAACTGCCCAATGTCTACTGCATTTGCCCTAGTGAGTTTTATTGAAGGGCACTTACTTTTTTTGTGGCCAGATGTCAAACAAGAAAGAAGGAAACTTGAAAGTAGTTCTTTTATTTTACCCACATTATTGATCTTATAACATAGTGGAGTTTCGTCTTCAAAGTCTTCAGCCTTCACTCATTAAAATTTTCAAGAAGTCTACTTCCATCATTGCACGCAGCACAGATATAACATTTTGTTACCAAAGGAATTTCATTTACACCTGCTCTAGACACACACATTTTGTCTGCTTAAAAGTCTTCACTCATAAAAATTTTTAAGAAGTCTACTTGCATCATTGCACGCAGTATAGATATAACCTTTCGTTACCAAAGGAATTTCATTTACACCTGCTCTAGACAACGACATTTTGTCTGCTTCAAAGTCTTCACTCATAAAATTTTTAAGAAGTCTACTTCCATCACTGCACGCAGCATAGATATAACCTTTCGTTACTAAAGGAATTTCATTTACACCTGCTCTAGACACCGACATTTTGTCTGCTTCAAAGTCTTCACTCATAAAAATTTTTAAGAAGTCTACTTCCATCATTGCACGCAGCATAGATATAACATTTCGTTACCAAAGGAATTTCATTTACATCTGCTCTGACACCCACATTTTGTCTGCAAAACTGTCGAGCAACCAAAAACTTATTCGAGAAAAAGAAAAGACAACTGGGCTCACTTTAATTGAATAACAACCGAAGTCTGGGCATGTATTGTTGTTTCCATTAGATATGCACTGGTCATATCTGCATCAATATCTAGTAGCAATTACCAGGAATGTGGTAAATCTCGGGACCTGGTACGAATAAAGTATTGTTACTATGCAAGTAGCAGCGGGCAGCTTTGGTTGGAACCTTCTCTTATTAAGTGGCGTTTGGGTTTGCATGCATAAAGAAGCCAAATTTCATAGTGCTCCAAGTCAGCAGATTTTTGTCAAAATAAAAGCTATCAACATTAAACTAAGCAGCTTCAATAATCTCAGCTGCCTGCCTTATTTATATAATGTGTCAAACTTGCACGTGCATCGGGGTTCAGAGTAAGATAGACAGTAGAATGTTATGGCTTGTTGGAAATGTGATGCACTATACATACAGGGGTGGGACTGCCCAAAGTCATCTTGAAGCAATTTTTGGAGCAGAAAAAATCGCATCTTGGAGCAATTTAGAGCACATGAAATTTTATTTTGAGCAGTTTGGAGCAGGCCAATCTGAATTTTGGTGGAATAATAGACTATGGAATGCGGCAGCACAGTTCAAAACCATGACGGCACACAGAACAAGCCAACACGAGCGCTGTACTGCAACTGTCTTAAGCTGAATTCTCAAACAGATTACCTTGACAGTGAAACAGTCTAGTGCATGCAAATTTCGGTAATAGTGCTTGTAGATTTTTAATTAGTGGTAGCAATGACAAAAAAAAAGACATGCATTCTGCAATAGTGAGTCCGAAATTTCAAAAAGTAGCACAAGGCTTTTTTTATAAATACAATTTTCTTTAAAGTCTTCCGACAGTGTGGGTGAAGAGCCTGGAAATGCACTTCACCAACAGACCGTATGGAGAAGCCAGAGCTATGAACTACTGTGGTTTACCGAAAACCATTTCTACAAAATAGAAATAGTTTTGCCTTGCCACAAGCCAATCAGAATGTGGGGTAGTAGAAGCGCACTTTGTAGCTATAGCGTACTAGAATATGTAAGAGTGGGTTGAGTGGTGGCATGGCGCATGCTTTCCTGTAAAGCTGAAAACATTGGTGGCACTACAATCGAACTATATATTCCTGTGCCAATGCTCATGATGATAGCGGAATATGTTCTCAAATTATGATGTCCAACCGACTTGGTAACAGTTTCTGGGTCACCATATATGTCACCACAGACACAGAGAACCACAATCGACCCTGGGCTGGCATAACATAAAACTACATGTATTCCAATCTATTTTTACAGCAAAGCTGTGTATGGCTAGGGTTCCATGCATTTTCCTTTTTTGCACCAATAAAAAGGTGAGCGTGGATCAACCCCAGAGATTGTGCAATACCGGGCTGACCCACAGCAGAGGTGAAACAAGCTTCAAGCACTCCACTTCTAATAATAATAATAATAATAATAATAATAATAATAATTCAAGATGCATTTTTTCAAGTCAATGTGTATACTGGAATTGTTTGCCAACAGCACATGGACTCGCAAGCAGGAGGTGTTGCCATGTATCCAAAGGACAAAATGTATGTACAACCATGCACCCCTGACTCGCAAGAGGACAATGCCACCGACTGTGGGAATGTCTGTGCCGTACAAACGAAAGACAGAATTGTGATATCCACTGTGTATATATCTCCAGGCACACCCAAGAAGTTTATGACCACGCACTTTGTGTGCGTTAGCCCTGTGATCATTGTTGGAGACTTAAATGGGGACATTTGAAAACTGCACAAGAAATGGTTTGTTCAGTTTGTGCTAGAAGAGTTTGGCTTGAAGTGCCACACCACTCCTAGTCACTTAACTACTCAACAAGGATTGTGTATAGATTTAACTTTGGCCAAGAAACGCAATAAGGTTGTAACCGAACCAATCAGTGTATATCGTAGTAATCAAAAAGCTATCGTCACTACCGTTACCAAACGATGAAAACCAATATGTGTACCATTGTCTAACCCTGTGTGATGTGCTCAGCTTCGCTGGTCATCTACCTTCACAGAGTGGACTGTCTCCTCAATTTTTCATTTCTAATCCGCCATTAGCCTTCCATGATTGGTCAAAATGGCTCAAGTCTCACCCATGAGGGCACGAAAACAGATTGGCACAGTTTTACATTATGCTGGCTCTGGGGACAGAGACGCTCGCCCATTGAACTCGCTGCAGTGTGTGCCTCCCTAATATCTAGTTTGCTCACAGCGTCCTCAGCGCACTGTTCGTTTTGTGCTTCAGTTAGCGAGTGCTGCGCCACTCAGCCCACTCCCAACCGTATTCTAGTACTCTAAATCCAGCTACCGCCCTGGCCATTATGACACCAACGACGACAGCCGGGAGCAGCCATACGCATGTCGACCACTTGGCTTAAGCACTGAAAAGCCCAGTGTTATAAGCGCGAAAATTACGAGAAACTGTGCAACATACGGCATCACGCGGTGTGTGGAATGTGAGCGGCTGCACTTGTTTTTGGAGAACGAGCTTGAGCAGCCTTGGGAGCAGTATGCCAAACCCAATGAGAGTCAAATACAGCCAAAATATAAGAAACTAATCTACATTGCAGAACTATGTTAGACAACCTGCAAATTAAAATCATTTTAACCAGTAGGTCTGATATAAAAAAAATTTGTAGGACACTTAAGCTTTACCTGTAAGAGCGGAAAGCGATAGCATTAAAAGTTCACCGAATGCTTCTCACGCTTTCTGGCAACTGCACCTTATGTAACCACGTTTTCTTGGAAACACTGTGCATGAAGGCCAGTTTTCTGGTTCTTTTTCTTTTTCTTTGTAACACCATTGCAACACCATCTGCATGGTGTTGCAATGAACCGAGCGGGGTGTGCCACTCCTACCGAGACAGAACTCCAACGGCAGCTGGAAAAGGGGTTTGTGTGTTTCCTCGTAACAGAATGATGTTTTCTCGTATAATCAAATTACAATCCAATGCTACCACATCTGTAGGTTGTGTGTAATTCATGCTTTAGGAATGTTTCGATGCATTTTACTTTGAGAAATTCAATTAGTTCAGTAACGTCTATGCAACATGAGGAGGGCCTGCATGGATTGGGATGATTTTTCTTGTACGGACATCGTCGCCACCGATGCCAGATTTTCTGCGACATGGGGCCCTTAACGCTATCCCATTAAAAATTCTGCAACCTGTGCAAATGGTAGGTGAATGTTCACCAGAGTTGTTTTAACCTACCATTCATGTATGCTCTAACATAGTCATAAACAACTTATGGATATACAGTCGAATCCCGGCACAACGAAGTCCGCTTCAACGAAATTTTGGCCTCAACGAACATTTTTCATTCCCTGTCAATGTCCCATAGAACATAATGCATCGAAATTCCCTCCAAAACGGAACTACTTCACAGACACATTTTCACTTAAACAGTTTTTACGGAGCAGACGTGAGCAAAATTATTTAAACCGTAGCTCATCAAAACCCCTAAAACATTTTTCATGTCTTGACAACCGATCGACCTTGATAGCATAAAACACACAAACTGGAGCTACTTGGCCCATGACGCAACGTAAGCAAAACAAAACCGCCATGCCAGGTTGGTGATGGCAATGCAACACACTCTTATGGAGGAGCATCCAAGCTCCGAGGAAAAGTTTTCGGTCATATTGGTCAGGAAAATGGTGCGCGTACAAATAACATACAAGCAATTATTTATTTTTATAGTATTTCTAGTTATTCACTTTCCAAAGTTTCGTGAAATTGGCTCTGCTGTACAACACCAATTACTATATAAAGTAGCGGTTGCGAGGTCAAATCCCTGTAGGGTGTGACAAAGCGTTCAAGCGACGCACGCTTGACAACGAACGATTACTCGCAATTTGGTCATTGTCTCTCAAAGCAGTTGGATCGTCAGCTGAAGCATGTCCAGCTGACAAAGAAACGCAAGTTTTTGTCACTAGATGAGAAGGCTCGAGTTATTGCCCAGGCTAAAGCTGGAAAGGAAAAAGTCAGTTGTCGCCTAAGCATTTGGAATTCCGGTGAGCTCTCTTTTGACAATGTTGAAGAGCAAGGATGCTATAGCCAAAGCGCTAGCTTCAGGGATGTCGGCGAAGCACAAGAAAGTGACTCAGTCCGTGCACGAGGCCTTGGACAAGACAGTTTATACCTGGTTCGTGGAGAAGCGGGCCAAGAAAATTGCCCTTAGTGGTGATATTGTGCGGCAAAAAGCGCTGGTTTATGCCTGCATCCTAGGAATAGATGATAACGTGGAAGCTTGGGCGAGTTGGTGATTCAATATCAAGATGTTTGCACAGCGCAAAAGACGAAAGACTGAAGGAAGAACAATGGTAGGTTGTGTATATCATGTATATCATGGTATATCATGTATATAGTTCCGGCAGTTTCGCAAATAAAGATCAGCTGAAGTCGGCGCCTGTGTTGTGTTCTTCCTTCAGTTCTCGTCTTTTGTGCTGTGCAAACATTTCGGTAAAGAATAGATGACTTTGGGGCCAGCATAGGTTGGCTGAACAGATTCAAGTCATGCCACAGCATCATCAGCAAAGCTTTGTGCAGTGAAGTCGCTACGGTGGATAGCAACAGCGCCACAGCGTGGATGTCAGCCAGCCTTGTAGGCATCCCGAAAGACTATGCACCATTGGATATTCATAATGCTGATGAGATCAGGCTCTTCTACGAGATGCTGCCAACCAGGATCCTGGATTTTAAGGGGCTGTGCAGTCACGGAGGCAAGCACAGCAAGACAAGAATAACTGTGCTCCTGTGCGCTAATATGGACGGTTTGGACAATCGGTCACTTTTGGTCATCGGAAAAAGCGCCAAACCATGCTTCTTCAAAGGAAATTGGAGCCTTCCCACGAAGTATGTGGCTAATACTCGGGCGTGGATGGCCCGGGCTATTTTCGGAGTGCGTCGAAGCCTTTGACCAGGACATGGGCAGGCAAGGCCGAAAGGTTTGTCTACTTTTAGACAATTATTCCGACCACTTGATAGAGGATGCGGAGCTGGAAAATGTTCAGTTCAACTTTTTCACACCGAACTGCACCTCTATCATTCAACCCCTTGACCAAGGAGTGATCCAGAGCATCAAGCGGGCCTACTGTGAGCGCCGTATTTAAAGGCTGCTTCTGAACACGCAGTTGGACCGCGAAACAAAAGTGGACCTCTTTATGGTGCTCCAAATTATTGCCGCTTCGTGGTGCACAACGAGAAGCACCATAATCTGCGACTGCTTCCACCACACTGGGTTCACTGCGCAGGCTGCCGAGACTTGGGACTCTGAGAATGAAGGTAGCGATGGAGACGGGTCGCCGTCTGATGAAGTTGAAGCCGCAGGGCAGTCCTGCAGGAAAGTGGAGATGTGCCCGCTGATATACGTCCCAGCAAGTACATCCAAGCAGACTCGTGCATGGTGGTGCGCGAGGAATTGACAGACTAAGAAATTCTGAAGAGCGTCTGGGAAGACTGTGTTTTGTCGGACAAAGTTGAAACAGCCGTGCAATGTGAGCCCAGACCACAGACTACACCGCAGGTCATGAATGCATTCGGTAAAACCAGGTGTTGCATTGGGTCCCAGGATGACGATGAGGCAATGACTTTGCTAGCTGCACGCTACAGTCCCGTTGTGCCATCGCTTGGCAAGAAGCGCAAACGAGCTAAGCCGATAGATTCTTGGAATTAAAGGTTGCTTTTTGTGTCAGTGAGTCACATGTCACTTATGTATTTGATATCGCAACGAATTCCCGCTACAATTAAATTTTTCGAGCACCCTGTAAATTTTGTTGTAGCGGGATTGAACTGTAATGGTTACTTGTACTTAAAAACAGTTGAGTTTTCTAAAGAATCATGTTGAAAATATAGTTTTTATCCAAAAATTACCTGCAATGGTGATTCACAAGTGCCGTGATCAGTTGGTCTGACAATGTGCCAAACTGGTCGTGCTGCTGATTTGGCCATGCCAGCACTCCACCTTACCACCACACTTTGCCGATGCCGCCATTGTCTTGCCACCGCACACTCATGCACACAGTGCACACGCCACACTTTGCATTAGTCAAGGTCACTAAGGGTCGTGTGCCTGCATACACGAAGCATGTGCTCTGTGGAGGAAGGTGCTTAGGTTCTTGCTCTGCAGTCTAACTACAGCTGTGAAAAAGTGCTGCAGGCACACACTCAAGGGTTTTATTTTTTTCACTTCCTCGGACTGTATTCTATAACACACCATTCTGTTTCCAAAAGGTCTGAATGAAGCTGCGCCGCCATTTTCGCCGGGATCAGCGCTCGTTGCAACAAATAGGTAGGAAAATGAAATAGACTGTTCCAAAATACAACACCTGCACTCATATTTTTGGCAATCATTTGGCTTAACTGCATTTTGTGAATGTGCTGGCAAAGGGCTGCAAGTCTTTGATTTGAATGCTTGTCGCTGGATACCAGTGTAAACTGCTTTTTCTTTCTTTTTTTTGCCTAAAAGTGCCTGCTCGAGTACGATTAAAAGTGTATGATGTAATAGTTCTGCGGAAACCCGCGAGGTGGAGAGAAGTAATTTTAAAGGGGAACTTCTCTCCACTTTGCGGATTTCCGCAGAACTATTATGTCAAACTCTTGCCTTTGCTTCGAGTTGTCGATAAATTCAACATTGCCCTGCTATCTGCTAGCCGCCTGGTTAGCTCAGATGGTAGAGCGGCTGCCCCAGAAAGGTGGTGGTTCCGAGTTCGAGTCCCAGACCAGGACGAATTTTTATTCCACTGCGACGCTTTTCCTTCGGGGAACCTGTATGCGTTTCCTTTGTACCAATTAGCTATGCTTGGGTGGATGTCTCATTTTCCCCTTAATAATTACTTCTCTCCACCTTGCGGATTTCCATAGAACTATTACATCAAACTCTTGCCTTCGCTTCGAGTTGTCGATAAATTCGACTTTGCCCCGCTATCTGCTAGCCGCCTGGTTAGCTCATATGGTAGATCGGCTGCCCCGGAAAGGCGGTGGTCTCAGGTTAGAGTCGCTGACCAGGACGAATTTTTCTTCAACTGCGAAGCTTTTCTTTTGAGCAACCCGTATGGGTTTCCTCTGTAGCAATTAGCTACGTTTGGGTGGATGTCTCATTTTTTCCTTAATAATGAAAAGTGTTGTACGAAATCAGATGCACAACTGTGCTGGCACACTCAAATGAAGCAAGAATTGTTCCACCGCCAATTCAATGTGCACAACAACGTGAAAGATGGCTTAGCACTGACAGTTGTATTAGAAAAAACAGTGAACTACAGTCAATGACCTGAATTTTTGGATGTGCCCGACAATTAGGATGCCTTCGCGGCACTGCCGTGTACCTCATAAAGCTAAAGTATAAGGACGTTCAAAATATCAGATGCTGATACCCTTTGCAGTCCAATTTTTCTGCCTTACTGCTGTGACCACAGGTCCAAAATGGCATCAATCAAAAGTACACTGCCACCATTTTGATTATCTTACAACCTTGAATTGGCACTCTCGCATGCCGATCTGCTGGCAGCCATGTGGTCATTTGCGCTTGGTCACATGGTATTTGGTGCATGCTCGTTTTGTGCTGTTGTGCGCTCTGCAATGCCAGGCCTAGTTGCTTGAGCCTTCCCTACCAAGCTTGTTGTTCTTCAGTACTGTATTTTTAATTGAAAGGATTTGCAGATGTTGGTAATGGTGTCGACTCCGTTTTCATCATCCTTGGCGATGGATTCGAAGTGCGGAATGCACTACTGTAAACCGATGACCATTTTTATCAAGCAAGATGAGAGCAGCCAGTCAAAAGCCAATGTGAGCAAGGAGTTCAGGATTTACAATGTTCATCTTGGGTCTGCCACTGGCATGTTTTCGGCCTTGCAGCAGGTGGTGACAAGACGGGCTTCGCAACTGTTTTCGCCGTGTGGACTTCACACTCAGTACCGAGACAGCCATCTCATGCAAAGATAATGACAGCATGCCCAATAAGTCCCCTTGCATGGTGTTGGTGCTGCTGGTGTTGCAATTTCTACAAAGATATAATTTTCACAATACGCCAATGCTGGCAACAAGCTTGACCACTGTGATGCAACTGTGCCAATGATGCATTGGCAGAGTTGTGGTGGTCTGCTACTCTGTCCTTGGCCTCCTCCATCAGAGAAATACCTATAACATTTTGAGTTTTCTGCAGCATTTGTTTTTTCGGACATTGACTGTAGCTGAAGAAGGCACAGAAAAAAATATATATATATTCCGCAGTCCTTCTCGAGTGCACTGCAGACTTATGCATCTGCTTCGGCTTACCCCCTGGTGACTGAACGTGACCACGCGGCAGTGACAATGTGGCTGGTACCGAACGTATGCATACTGCTAAATTCAGTGATCGGTTTAGAATTAGTGCAGTGGAGCAGAATGGCACAAATGGTTCAGCGCCTCTACCCCTGCCTACCAAATAGCCACTAAAGTGGCAACACTGGCAATGTCCCAAGGCCTCAGCCTCTCCGAGTGCTCACACCTCTGCACTCTATTTCTCCATCCCAATTCTTGAGCTCTTGGTTGCATCCTACCTTTCAATACCGACAGAGTACTCGTGATGTAACAGTGCCAGTGAAGCCAGTCAGCCACATGAAAGCTTGCATGCTGGATAGCATTTCCAACTTAAAAAATAAATGCAGTGGTGACTGCAAATCATCCAAGCTTGCCACCACTATGCACACTAACTATCCCTAACATGGGGAAAATAGGTGTTTTTAGTAGGTTATGCCACATTTTTTTGACTGAAGGAACTACTCCACTCAATATTCGATGTAATAAACAAAAAGAAGCATGAATGCACTTTTCATGCATAAATGTTTTATTAACTAGATGAATGTCATACAAAAGATATAAATTGCCAGAATCAAGATTGTGGGACAAAACTAAACAAAGTTTACAAAGACACGCTTCTACCTACCCCGAAAAAATTTAACAAAAGTGATGAGATATATAAAATGTATTGCCGTCTAATAGACACTATCTCCAAAAATATATATATATACATTTTTCAATGAACAGGTATTCCACTACAAAAATTTAAGTGCAAGCACCATGGTTTAGTGTGCTGGCCTGCGGCCGCCGATGTTCTGGGCTGGCTTTTGTCGTCGTCACTCTCAGACTCCAAGTCTGACGAAAAGGCAGAATCCTCAGATCGTTAAAATCAGCCACGTATGCAACGGAATCTCAAGATCTGCAACCTTTCGAAGCGTGAGCGCTGCTCCTGGAGGTGGCCATTTTGCTTTCTACTTTGACAATCGCGAAACTTTGAAGTGCACTAAAAAATGAACACCTGGTGGGGAAAAAAGCGAACTGCTTAGAAAGCAAAAATATAGTTCTCGTCCTCACCGTATGATGCAGACTGTCTGTGAACAGTGCGGAAAGTCTCGAAAGCGGCGTTTCAAACCGTCGATAGCGGGCGGCGACAAAAACTTTGGATCGCGTTCAAAAATCACCGCCTGGGGAGAAAAGCCCACTGCTTAGAAAACAAAAATAGATTTCTCCTCCTTCACGTCTGACAGCGAAGTTGCGTCTGTGAGCCGTGTGGACGGTCTCGAAAACGGCATTTCAAACCATCGTTAGCAGGTTAATAATGCCAAGTAGGTGTCCCACAAGGAAGCATCTTGTTCAATATTTTCATCAATGACTTTATTAACATTGATTCTAGCACAATGTACATTATGTATGCCAATGACACCACACTTCTTTTTTTATCCACATCCCTGGATGACCTGGTCTTACATGCTAACAGTGTGCTCTCCAAAGTACACCAGTGGTCCCTCAAAAATGGTCTAACAATCAACTCCGCAAAAACCAAAGCCTTGCTCTTTCATCCAGGAAATATGAATGTCGTGCTACCTGGAGATATTGTGCTTAACTCCAGTACTATTGAAGTTGTCCAATCAATCAAATGTCTGGGTGTGCACTTTGGTCATGATATGACATGGTGCTCATGTAGATTTCCTCATCGGCAAACTGTCACAGGTGTTGGGTGTTGTCTATTCCTTTAGATACCTGCCGCAATCCATGAAATTGCTGATTTATAACTCACTTGTTTTCAGTCACCTAAATTACTGCTGCCTCGTATGAGGGACAACTTCAGCCACAAATATTCACAAGCCGTTTGTAATCCAGAAGAAATTTCTTCGTGTCATTTGTAATAAGCCTCGTGAGTTTCATTCCGCTCCTCTTTTCAGCTTACTTAGAACCCTTAAATTGCCTGCCCTAATAAACCTGCGCTTGTTGGCAACCAACCTACAGAAGATAGGAGAAAAATATTGGCGCCCACAGCTCTCTCGCTAACCTCACAAAATGAGAAACCCCTTACACAACTCGAGCTCCCGAGACTTGGTGCGTTCCTCAACTTCGGACTAATTATCGCCAGCAAATGTTATGCTACTGGCTGCCCAGTTTACTCAATGATCTCACCAGATGCAATATCGATGTGCTCACTTGTTCCACAAAAAATCTGCGTGAAATGTTTCTGCGATCTTGACTGTGTACGGTTGTACTCTGCGATTTTTGCCTTTGGTGCTTTTGCTCTTTCTTTTTTTTTCCTCTTTTTTCCCTTAACACGTTTCCCACCTGCCCTGCTGCTGCTATTGTAAACGAAACCTGGGGCCAGTCAAGCTGCTTTTCCCGCAGCTTTTATCCCCTTGTTTTTCCACCACAACTACGTACCTCCTTGCTTATGGAAACAAACAAACAAATAAATAAATAAAGAAAGTGGGCACGATATGGAAAGATTTAAAGGGACACTAATGTGCAACACTCAATCATTTGACACTGGTAGAGCGTTCTCTCAAAACTACCCATTTACTCGCATAATGATCACACTTTCTTGTCAAAAAAATTGAAGCAAATTGAGGGGTGCGATTATTACGCAGGTTAAATTTCCCACGAAAAGAAACATTTTCTTTTTTCATCCCGCATTTGCTGCGGGATGACAACAGGCGGCTGCCGTTGTCAGCGCAATCATTAACTAGACTTTGCACACGACATATCGCTGCGACAAGTTCAGGGTGCGATCATTATGCAAGTAAATACGTTATTTTCCTTAATTTGGAAGGAAAAGGATGACTATTACAGGGGAAAATAAATGTCGTACTTTGCTGGGGAATAAAGCTTCTTGCAAAATTTTGCACTAAGACGTGAGAAATCGTGCATCAGTGTGATGTCACAAATTTTGAAGTACAGTCAACACTTGTTGCAACAAACCCGTACAAAACACTTTCGGATATGACGGACAATATTTCAGCCTTAGTTAGTTCTACCTATTTTATTAATGCAATGAAGTTCGGTTTTAACGGAAAGCTGTTAATTGGTGTTAACGAAACTGGTGGCAATTTTTCCCAAAATCGGGCGTATTCACGTAGTGCTCGCCGATGGACACTCCACTGGAGGCAGCCTTGCGCAGAACACTCGGGAAAGGAGCCAGCTGCGCGCCGTAGTTTGCTGCAGCGTTGATCGTGCTTCTCTGTCTTATTCACGTTTTCAGAGCAATATAAGCAATACCCTTCGAATGTGTAGGGTGGCGAAAGCTTCAAGGAATGTTGAAGAAGAATTGTTGCATGGTGGGGGGCTGAAATACTGACAAAAATGTGCCGTCGATATGGTTCTAATCATTCCCTGCAAAGCTTCACGAGCGGGAGCAATGGTAGCAATGGATCGCCACCGTTGGGCGGGAAATTTCTTGTTCTCATCCATTTCTTTGTCGCGTTGATGTTTTTTCCACTCGATCATATTTAGACGGGTAAGAGCCGAAGTTCATCTGCAGTGCAGCATGCAGTTTAAAGGCATTTCGCTAAAGTTCTAAATGCTGTTGCCACTTCTAGGCAGCACGACTGCACGAGCAAATTGTATTGTATGTTAAAGCTACTAAAGCTTGCAACAACTGAAATTGTTGGTTTTATGTGGCCCGGTAAATCCTCGCACCAGCTGCCGCGCACTTCATGTTTTTGCATCTATTTTATGCGTGGCTTCGTGCATGTTGAACTGTTGCTAGTTACTTCATGCATAACTCAGATTTTTTTTTAGGTGCGAGGTTTTCACCCTGCCTCGTTTGCAAAGGGTTCAAATAACGCTGTGTCTTATTGGAATGATACCAAGCATGTGCTTCTTTAACAGCTTTATTCTTTTCACCCCAGGGCATCTTAGATATTGTGGTTTTTTAGGAAATGTGTTTAGAAAATTGGAAGTTCACGGTGAGAATTGCTAATAGTTGCTCCTTATGGTATTTTTGTTACATTTTTGCTGAAAAGTTTACGTCACGTTTGGGAAGTCATCAAACCTCGATGCTGTCCAAACAGAATTACCATGCAGTGATTCGTTTGTTTCACAACGTAGTCCCTTTTTTGCACGTGAATTTTGTACTCAACTGAATTTTTTCTTATGCTTACGCCGCAGAAATCTAAACCTGGCCTTGCCACCAGCGCTCATCTACTTTGACTGGCGCTGCTCTGCTTTTAAATATATCATGTGGCCTCTTTCTGTAGTAAACTTTAAAAAAAGTGCTAGAAAGTTGGTCAAACTTTAGCTTTGTACGTTTACAAGCTGCTCACTTCGGGAATATAAAATTGCAAAAACTGCAGCAGGAACAGCAGTTCATTGGCGTATGCAGAAGAATTGCATCGGAGGTACAGCGCTAACATGCACTTTTATTAAACCGTGTGTTTGATGACTTCATTTACTAGTGTACGCGTTTCCATCAATAAATTCGCAATTACTCTTTTTGAGGAGACTGTGCAGACATTGCACCGTACGGATTAGTTTGATGCAAGTGTGCACTAACGACGGGTGCTTATTATTGAGGTGCAGAAGCAACATTACGGCAAGGGTAGAAATAAAAAAAATCGAGGCATCTCATTACTCAAAATTTAGCAGCTAGTAAACATGAGCTCCACTTCACGTAAACGGGGTTCATGGCATTTGTCTGTGGGACGCACCTGGCACGGATGTGGACCAGGTTGTCCCAAACACCGGTAACATTGTGTTCATACCCGCTCCCACAGAGGCCAGCGTCCTCCCTATAGCTGTCACAGCAGAAGCAGCAATCTGGCACCCGAACAAAGGAGAAATCGCAGCAGTGAACTACAGCCATCCTTACTGCACATGATTGTGCAGCAAGGATGGCTGCTATTGCTCCTGTGCGTACTGTTGCGGGAGGCCGCTGGGTGGCTATCAGTGGCGCCTCTATAGGCAGTACACTAGGCGAATAAAACAGACTTCTGCCGTGTCGACACGGGCTGGCAACTGACTTGCAAGGGTCAGTTGACGATCGCGGCTCAATATATTGTGCTTGAGGGAGGGAGGAAAGCGAGGCGGAAGCACACGTCTTCCATGCGCAATGCATGGGAGGAGGCGAGGGAAAGAAGGGTAAGTTCTACTGCGAGGCTGCTGTTAACGGGTGTTTTATCTTGAAAGCGATCTGCGATGTGAACAAAGTGCGCACCCGCTTGGGCCTCTTCACTTGAAAGCAATCTGCAATGTGGATAAAGTGCGTCCAGTGCTGGCAACTTCATATGTGCTGTGCTTTAGACGTTTAGTTGCACTGAAGGTCAATTCGCTCGCTTGCTGCTGCTGCTGCTGCTGCTGCCTGTTACGATCGGCCTGCAAGAGTACTGCTCTGCAAACCTATGTTAGCCCACTGCAGTTGTTTCGATCGACCCGTGGGGGTGGCGTCCTTCGGAGAACCGGCGACGGCGACAACGTTAACCGACCATGCACTTCCTTCGGAGAACTGGAGACCACGGCAAAGTTAATTAACCATGCGCCTCCTCGTACAGCCCAGCGGCGTCGGACCGAGTATTGTTGGTTGATTCGCCGTCACCTTCATGGTCTATTTGCAGCAAGAGAGCTTCTCTGAAAAGGGTGTTTTGCGGCGAGTTTCCTCGGGCCCCAGGATGCGTCACAGTCTGCTGACACTCGTGGCGGCTGCCGGAGAAGTCATCTCTGGAATTAAGGGGGGACGCGGCCCTTGAAAACCGAAAAATCACGAAAAAGTCTATTTTTGGGTTGTATGTCTCATAAACTACCTGTTCTGTAATTATCAGCACCTAATTCAACCGTAAAGTACCAAAAATAACGCTACTTTTGAGGCAACCGCGGCCCAAAAAACACGCGCAAATGCCGAAATAAAGTCAAACTTCGCGCGCGCACCATTCCCGGCCCATGCGGCCTGCCCGCGCCATCTTTGTGTCGTTTTGACCGTGGATTCTTTGTCTCTATTTTGCCGCCTTGCAAAATGGCATCGTCGGCGCGGTTGAGGCGCTATTGGCGTT
Source organism: Dermacentor andersoni (assembly GCF_023375885.2). NCBI lineage: Eukaryota > Metazoa > Arthropoda > Arachnida > Ixodida > Ixodidae > Dermacentor > Dermacentor andersoni. The sequence goes on along the minus strand of NC_092817.1, from coordinate 8,691,014 downwards.
TTCCCGCAATGTGATGCGGAGCGCTGATTGGCCGGAGCAGCGCATTCAAATTTCGCGGGCTAAAGCGCGCCTGCCATTGGCTGTTGCGCGGACGGCGGCGGCTGCTCCTTTTGACGCCGCGCTCGCGTCGTTGTTGCCCCTTGCTCCGTCCGCCTCAACATGAGCTTGCGCGCTGCTCACCGCCTTGCGCTATTTTTTAGATTATTTGCTCAGCTTTTTTCTTTTCGCTAGTTCTTCGCTGAACGCGATGCCGGCAAAACCCAAGACAGTGCAGATGTTCGGTGCACGGGAGCGCGATATGCGTCTTGTACGAGCATCGAACTTCCCATCTTCCGGAGCGAGTGCCGATTGCGTAGACGCTTTTCAGCGGCGGAACTGTGCTTTCGGCTGTCGCCAGTCGAAACTCCGACACACTGAGTGTGCCTGGAGCCGCAAGAGCTAATTAGAAGCTCCGCAGGAGCTTTCTAATAAAAAAACACATGTGTTCACCTTTAAGGCCCATTTTCTCGGAATGGATTTTTTGGCTAGTAGTGGTGCTGGGGAAGGCGATATCTCAAGAACCGCTCTTCAGATTTGTGTGCCGTTCTTTTTATTCTGTTCCTGAATGACTTTGCCAGGGGGTAACAGGTTTCTTTTTTTGAAAGCTTGTGCAGTTAATTTATAATAAGCAATTAATTTTTGATGAATGTGGTCATTATTGGCTACATCACATTCAAGGTCGTCTTAGAAATTTTTTGGGGGGAAATTAAAGAAAAGGGCTCTTTAGCCCCCTGGGATATCTATCAAGGGATCATCACAGTGAATTTCAGCTTCCTACGATGTCCTGGCATTTCTCCAGGCTCTTCCTCGGGCATATACATGAATCACCTAGTTAGACCTCAATAACTCTGGAACTAATAAACATATCTTCATGAAACTTTGCAGTTCCTCATAGTTCGGTGGTGTGAACGTACCCCGAAAGTTTCATCTGGATATCTTAAAAAATAAGAAAGTCCGGTCTCCAGGGTAGCTTAAGGGAACCCTTAAGAGGCGCCGGCTGGGGTCAAGCGAGACAACCTGGCTACAAGGACCCGCTGAACTCGGGTTTTGGGAATCCAAGGTGCGTGTGCGAGTGTGTGAGCCCTCCCCCTCAAAGGCGGGTCGGGTCGACTACGCCCCAACGACTGTGGACGATCCGATTGGACGAAGGTCGGACAGCAGTTCTCCCTCCCCTAGGGATCTAGGGAGGCCAGAGGCTTTTAAGCAGCACTTTGTCGGCTGCTAGGAGTGTGCTTGGAGCTTTGTGCACGTGTGCTGTGCGCTTCGAGGTGGGAGCTTCGAGCTCCTTTTTGCAGCCACGCTAGGCTGTTGAAATGTATCTCCTGTTTTAATGTAAATATGTAAATAAACCCTGTACTCCTAGTTCTCGATGAGAGCAAGTTCCTCCCTACAACCGCATCCCAAGCGTGGGCGAGTTGGACGACGGCATGGGCCAGCTACTACATAGTTTATGCCTGATTACAACCCTTACAACTGGATCCCAGTGGCGAGATCGTCCTGCAACTCTAACATGCCGCCCTTAACTTGCATAATTTACTATCGCAATTGATGCTTTGCATTTCGGGCGAAACAACTTCTTGCTTGTTTTTTTTTTTTTTTCTTTGGACGTTCGTCACTCACTCTTTGCAATACAGTTGTTAGACATAGTCACGAATGTTTCGGAAGTGAGGCGTTTAGGATATTACGGACTTCAGATAAAACGGACGTTTTTTGTAGGATTATCGGGACCCATTGTAACTAAAGTCGACTTTACTGTATTCAGGTCGTTCTGGTGGAAGCAAAGATTTGAAGACCTGCCACATGAAGTCCTTGGTTCATTCTAAATGCTTATTGAGAACCAATGAACTAGGCCAGAGTAGGTACCGTCAAAGTCAATGGCACGACTTCAGTGCAGTCCACTTATAACGATATATCGGTTATAACGATGGGTCGACATGAGAGTGTCATTTTATGCATTAGGTCTATGGGGAAAAAAACCATTTTAACGATAGGTTATTCACAGCATATCGGATATAACGATCAAAATTTTGCCATCTGGACGGCGTTTTCCGTGCCAAATAATCGTAACATTTGCGTTGCTTAGTTCCCTGAAACAAACGATGTAGAGACGAGGCAATGTTTACCTCCGTAAGTTTGTATCGGCAGCCATTACCACGCAGCGCTTCCCGCCCTGCCCGCACACCAGAGAATAGGCGCAGCGTGCCACAAGATGGCGCTAGCTGCTTCATGCGCGTCGGCCACAGTCGCTCCGAAAGAGAGAGAAATAAAAGAAAAGCGACAAAAAAAGCAGCGCGGTGGCGCCCGTCCCGCATCTCTCTCTTGCAATAGCAGGCTGACGCCACCGAAGCAGTGTGCAATCAACGGTTCAACCCAGATTGAAGATGGTGCCAACAAAGTGCAAAGCTGTGTTGCTTGACACGAAGATGGATATTTTGCAGGACTCTCGATACGGCTTCAAGGTGAGCGCCCTTGTGAAGAAGTAGGAGCCCGCACAGTTAACGATATCAACCATCTTGAAACCCGGGAGCACCGCGATTGTGAAGACAGGAGCTATCAGCGGCCATGCTGATCAGCGGAAAAGGGTTAGAGACCCTTTGTATGCAGATGTTGAAGACTCGCTTTACCAGTGGTTCATCACCAATTGCTTCAAAAAGGTGGGCTTTGTGCGTAAGGATGAACTTCCCCAACCCACTGAGACCAACACGGTGGAAGCCGCTGACATAACCGAGCTCGTTCCTACTGGTGACACAGGTGGTGCGTCGAAGGAAGAGTTTTGGCTGCAGACAGTGCTGCCTCATTCTGCGATGAGGTCAACGACGAGGCGATCGCCGAAGATGTGCTGTCTCGATAGACGGCAAAGTTGTGCGACGGCAGCAGCGACAACGAGATTGACAGTGGCTCCTTGACCCCGACCTCGATGTCCACGCAAAGTGCACTGTCGTCGATCGACTCCTTAATTGATTTTATGCATGCTAAAGGATTGCTGCCAGTGTTCGCGCAGCAGCTAGAATCCATGCACACCACAGTTGTGAAGCTGAAGCTTCCGCAAAAGCAAGTGCAGATTTCAGACTATTTCGGCGGTGCCTAACCCTTGACACGGTCATTGGCGCTAGAAATAAAGTTTGTTTTTCACGGCCTACTTTCTACATCATCTATTCTTTAGAGCAAGTAGCGAATTCGAGTTCAGAGCTGCAAAGGTATGTTCCGACTTTCTTTATTTTCATATATTTTTTAATAACTGCAGTCCAGATATAGCGATCATTGGTTATAACGATCATTTTTTGTCTTTCCCAATATCGTTATAAGTGGACTGCACTGTACATGCACTGTGGGATGTCACCATGACCTGTTTTTATTTTTGCGTCTTTCTGGTTTTCATCATAGTACGAGTGGCCAGCCATTCCAGAGGTGTAACTATGTAATACAACGGAACTCAGTAATCCTCTTTAGTGTCTCTGTGATACCAGTCATATTTCACTCGAGTACAGAACACGAGTGCAAACAACCTTCCTTGTAAATAAGTGGAATTAAAATTAACATCAGTAAACTACTTGTTTGGTGGGGTTAATGTAGCCGGGTCCACTTTGAGGAGACAGAAGCCGAGATGAAAGTACAGTAGAACCCCGCTGTTGCGTTCCTCACTGCTGCATTTTCCCGGCTGCTACGTTGTTTTCATCCGGTCCCGGCATAGGTTCCATAGGATCCAATGTATAAGGAACCCCGCTGTTACGTTGTAGCTGTGAAAACGTTCCCGCATGATACGTCGCAACTTAGCAGTAGAACCCCGCTGTTACGTTCCTCACTGCTGCGTTTTCCCGGCTGCTACGTCGTTTTCATCCGGTCCCGGCATAGCTTCCATAGGATCCAATGTATAAGGAACCCCGCTGTTACGTTGTAGCTGTGAAAACGTTCCCGCATGATACGTCGCAACTTAGCACCCCGAACCCGCCTGGGCTAAAGTAGACAACGCGCTCCAACCGCCATTTTGGCTTTTGGCGAGTTTTGGCTGGGCTTGGCCGGGCTTGGCTATGGAACTGGCTGCAAGAAGCCGCACGCCAGTTCGAGAGGCCGCATGAGGCCGCCACTAAGTGGCCATTCGTGAAAAATGATCTTACTATCATCACTGTGATTACGGTCACCGCTTGGTTGTTGGACGGGTCGACTCACGGAGGAAGAAAACTCGGGAGAGGCCCTGACGTCACTCTTTGTGAAGCTAAAGTGAAACCGGAAGTTGGCGTTGCTCGTGGCGTTGCTCCGCCTATCGGGCCTGCTCTCCTCTCTTGTTTACGTTTCTCCCACGCCGCGCTGCGCGCAACCGGGCTGCTCGGACGCACGCGCTCTGCAGCAATACTAAACAATCGTTAGCACGTTAGCATGATTACGCCAAAGAGGGCAAAATTTCCCGCGGATATTCGTTCGTCCGTTGCCATTGCCGTGGCGCGGTGACGACAAGGAGCACGAGCCGCATGATGCCGGGGAGTTTCCAAATCCTAGCTTTGGAGAAGCCGTCGCGGCTCTGGACCTCCTCCGCAGGTACGTCGCACCTCACAGCGACGCTGACAGCAATGCGGCCTTCCAGGGTATTGAGAAACGTGTGGCGATTTATAGCGAGCGAAAGAAACGGCAAGCCACCATTCTAGACTTTTTTAAGTCCCAAGCGCACTCTGTGGAAATAAATTGTCTATTGTTGAAGCTGCACTTTTTTCATTCATTTTCGGAGCTTTCCTCACTGTTGCGTTTTCCCGGCTGTTACGTTTTTTTCCCCCGGTCCGGTGAAAAACGTATGAACGGGGTTCCACTGTATAAGGAACCCCGCTGTTACGTTGTAGCTGTGAAAACGTTCCCGCATGATACGTCGCAACTTAGCACCCCGAACCTGCCTGGGCTAAAGTAGACAATGCGCTCCAACCGCCATTTTGGCTTTTGACGAGTTTTGGCTGGGCTTGGCCGGGCTTGGCTATGGAACTGGCTGTAAGAAGCCGCACGCCAGTTCGAGAGGCCGCATGAGGCCGCCACTAAGTGGCCATTCGTGAAAAATGATCTTACTATCATCACTGTGATTACGGTCACCGCATGGTTGTTGGACGGGTCGACTCACGGAGGAAGGAAACTCATGCTATCTTCGGCTGGTCGCTTCTGAGCGCTCTGGAGCGCTGTCTTCGGCTGGTCGAAAGAGGCTGCGCGCCCTGCGTTCGGCTGGTTCTTTTCGATAGCTTTACTCCATCTTCGAGCGCTCTGAGGTGCTCCGGGCCCTGTCGCCAGAGCAGTCGCCGAGATTGAAACGTCATCGCAGCACCGTGTCGCTGCTGTTGGCGACGGCCCACCGTAACCTAGGCAACCTCGGCCACTGCATGCTGGCGTCTCGGACGAACGCTCGTCCCGCCGGCGCGTCCGCCGGTTTTCCCGGCATCGCCGGGAGCTTTGGATAGGTGAAACATCGGACGTTGGCAGTAGTCATGTGGTTTCGCATCTGCCATTTCCTCCTCCGAGAGCGAGTCGCGCGTTCGGCTTGTGCGTTTGTCCTCTACCTCTGAGCTCGGGGAACGCCGGATCTGCCCGACTCTGCTTCGGGGAATGGAAGCGACCAGTCGAAGATACCATCAGGAGAGGCCCCGACGTCACTCTTTGTGAAGCTAAAGTGAAACCGGAAGTTGGCGTTGCTCGTGGCGTTGCTCCGTCTATCGGGCCTGCTCTCCTGTCTTGTTTACGTTTCTCCCACGCCGCGCTGCGCGCAACCAGGCTGCTCGGACGCGCGCGCTCTGCAGCAATACTAAACAATTGTTAGCACGTTAGCATGATTATGCCAAAGAGGGCAAAATTTCCCGCGGATATTCGTTCGTCCGTTGCCACTGCCGTGGCACGGTGACGACAAGGAGCACGAGCCGCATGATGCCGGGGAGTTGCCAAATCCTAGCTTTGGAGAAGCCGTCGCGGCTGTGGACCTCCTCCGCAGGTACGTCGCACCTCACAGCGACGCTGACAGCAATGCGGCCTTCCAGGGTATTGAGAAACGTGTGGCAATTTCTAGCGAGCGAAAGAAACGGCAAGCCACCATTCTCGACTTTTTTAAGTCCTAAGCACACTCTGTGGAAATAAATCGTCTATAGTTGAAGCTGCACTTTTTTCATTCATTTTCGGAGCTTTCCTCACTGTTGCGTTTTCCCGGCTGTTACGTTTTTTTTTCCCCGGTCCGGTGAAAAACGTATGAACGGGGTTCCACTGTACTTAGCTACCACAGGGCAAGACAAGGCTACAGACATGCTAGGAAATTCTAATATCCTGATTCAATAGCGCACATTTCTGCAATATAAACACCCAGAGGCCACAAGATAACATCCTAGCCACAGCGGCTGCATTTCGATGGGGGCAAGTCCCCATCGTCCCCCACTATGGCCTGCCTCGTGATCATATCGTGGTTTTGGCACGTAAAACCCCAGAATTTAGTTACTTTAAAATTACTGTAGCATAAATTTGTCGACGCGGACAAATGAGAGGGCCCCTGAAACGGTTCGGTCAAATTTTGTAGACGTGTAGGGTACAGCTAAAGTTAATCATTGGCACCACAATTTGTGTAAAGCGTCTCATATTAAGAGAGTTATGGACGATTACAAGTTACCCTCCTCCACAGCCAGGCATTCTTTCCTCAACTCACTTGCCGAGTGATAGAGGCTAAGCTCAGTTTTCACTGGCTCTGCGTCATGACGGCACGTCGTGTTGTCTACTTCCGGTTCTCTAGGAGCAAGCGGGCAAAGCTTCTCCAACCTCTCCGCTAGCGGCTTGGCCGTCGACCCCAAGCGAAAGCTATCGAAGCAGCGTGCGCTGTGAGCATTCTGTCGCAGCGCTGCACGTGTCTGGTATTCCGGTAACCACAGGCGAGCTGGGAATTTCGGTGGAACAGTGGAGACAAACTCAAACTGATGAAGGAACTTTTGTGCAGACGTATGTGAGCAGCCTGATTGATCTACATGGTCCAGCGTGGCGCAGAGCTTAACCAGCCAAACAAAGAGCTAATATTGCTCTAACCAAGTGTGAAACAATTTAAACATTTACAAAAACAATGTGTTATCGATTGCGATTCTGCAAAATATTTACACCAGCAGCAAAGAATACACTTCGTTACTGCTACTGTGCTTGGTTGAGCACTGTGCCACCAGGTGGCTGCACAGTGGTGCAGACCATTCACATTTGCGCTTCTGCTCATCTGTGAAACAGCACGGTCAAATGTCCAGGCGCTGTCCCCTTGCGCTTGCGTTGACCAGAATACCGGACTCGCGAAACGCTATTGTGGGAGTAATCCTCCAGTTAAAGGGACGACCGCAAACACGCAAATTCAACGCCAATCGGATAGCAACAGTCCGATGCGCTGGAGCCACTCCACTCGTCTGCTGCCTTGCAGAGGGACATGATGTCGCAGCTTGACATATTGCCAGTTGCTATGTTTGCAGCCCACAACGCAACAACGACGAATCATGGTGCTTGCGAAAAGACAGATGGACACTGACCGCGGAGCTCGCGTCATAACAAAGCACATTGTAACACAACCAAATGACACCTGCTGTGTGCCGGAAGTGCTTAAGGGGGGATGTGGGTCCTAAAAATTTTTTTCTTATTTTTGGGTGAATCTTTAATAAACTCCACAGCCTGGGGTAATTTTTCATGCTGGTTTCAGATCTGTAATTAGATTTTTGATAGCTGTAGCAGTTAAAAAAATATTGAGGTCTGAAGTCAAATTAATTTCAAACTCGTTACGGGGCTTTTTGATGATTCAGTCTTGCTAAACCAAAAACTAAATGCATGACACCATTGCTAGAGACCTACTGTAGGGGGTGATGCTATTTTTATTCATTTGGAAGCATTTTGCAGACAAGAAAACAATCTTGCATTTATTTCTAATTAGCAGCGATTACTATACCTGAATGTAATTTTCATGATGGTGCAAGAGTAATAAAAATAGCATCACCCCCAGATCATTTCAACACTAATAAAATGATACCACCCTTGCCATTTTTGGCCAAAAACAACCCAGGAAAAACACCCGTAAGGCGGAGTACAGTGTGCAAAAACATCGAACTGAAATAAACGCATTTGAAGTTTCAAACAAATGTAGCTTTTGCTGAAGTGAATCTACAGCAATACAAATGGCACCATTTTGAAGCTCTATGTTTTGTAAGAATGGCCCTACTAAATGCGTGACTGCACACTCTCAAAATAATAGCACACTGGCCACTGAACTAGCGCAAGAAACTTTATTAGGCACCATGCTCTACAAAGAGCATGGTGCCTGGGTTTCAAACCGAAGTGTAGAACTCTGTGTGGGCATGAATATAGTTCCAGTGTTGTACATGCAGGCTGCCTGATTGATAGCAGTCTCCATTACAATCAGTGAGGCATTTTTTCATTTGGTAGAATTGACCATGTTACTGAATGAAGGCTCCGAGTGTAAGTAGCCTTCCAAGTCATCTTCACCTGACAGTGGCTGTGGAACTTAGGATCAGAGAGCCAGCGATAGATATGCAGCTGCTAGGTGCTTTCCAGAATTTTACTTTTGTATGATGCCTCGATCACTTCTGCAGCCAGGTGTGTGCCAGCCCAAGGGGCCTAGTGAACAGAGCTCATGATGAGGTTCTCTTTATGAAGGGGTGGTATGATAGATATTGTTACGAGCTATTGTGACAATATGACAATAGAGTGAACGCGCAATGTGCTTGGTTGCGAGTCCGAAGTGCCGATGTGCGAAATGCATAGCCGCAGATACAAGGAGCCGATGCGCGATGTGCTTAGTCGCACATTTCAAGGTGCCGACGCGCGAAATGCCTAGTCACGGGCTCGAGGAGTCGACCCTCGATGCGCTTATTCGCGCAGTCCGAGATGCCGACACGCGAAATGCCTAGTCGCGGGCTCGAGGAGTCGACACTCGACGCGCTCATTCGCGCAGTCCTACGTGCCGACGCGCCAAATTCCTAGCCGCGGGCTTGAGGAGTCGACACTCGATGCGCTTATTCGCGCAGTCGGAGGTGCCGATGCACAGAATGATTAGGTGAATGTCTGAGAAGTCCGCGCGCGATGTGCATGATCGCCGAGTCGGAGACTCCCTATGCGCGAAATGTTAAGCCGCGTTTCTGAGGATTACGTGCGCGATACGAATTTGTCACGAATTCGAAACACCGACTGCTGAAAGGCTTAGCCGCATGTCCGAGGATTCCGCGCGCGAATCTTGGTCACGAAGTCCGCGTCACCGATGCTTGGAATGCTTAGCCGCGAGTCTGAAACGTCCACAAGTGTAGGGATCGGCCACGCTACTGCGATGTCCGCGTAGCGCCCGTTTTGACACGTCGAGATTACGGTGAGTGGAGACTTCAAACTCGCGAGCTGCAAAGAGCCGAGCAGACGACGCGAGCGCCGGACCAATGGCGAACCGCGCTGGAGTCACGTGGCGGGCGCGGCCAATCGCAGACTCCGGCACGACCCTCAATCATTTGCTTTTTGTGCGCTTGTTTCTGTATGGAGGAGATCGCTGAAGCGGCAGATTTGAAGACGGAGAAATGCGCTTTCCAACGAGACCAACATGGTGGCGCTCGGTCGCGCCGTTCCGGAGATATTGTGGCGTGAAAAACGCTGTTCTTTCTTGATTTCCGCGAGATTTTTCGCCACCTTGGCTGATAAAACAAATTTTTTAGAGCACTTCTAAGTGGTTTACGGTGATGATATGTGGGTATCAGATAGAAAAAGGGTTATAGAAACTGAAAATTTATTTTCAAAAAATCAATTTTTTGGCCATTTTTCGCGATGTAAAACCCGCGTCCCCTCTTAAGTGTACTGAGAAATTCTTCTTGTGCATTCTCTTTCTATTACTTTCTTTTTATAGAAACAAATTAACTCACATTCGAACTATTACGAACAACATTTGTTCACCATAAAGTTTGAAAAATTATAGATGACATGCCCGGGGCAGCCAATCTGATAGCTCGCCCTACTGACGTCAATTGGGTGGATGACGTCAAATGGGTAGGGGCGGCTGAAAATTCAGCCGAGCAGTGTGCTGCGATCGGCAGCGACGTACATTTTCAAAACCTTATAAATTATATGCTTTACGCGCAGCACTTAGATGTGTCAATTAATGATGAGAAGGACCTACTCTAACGACTCAATACGTTTGTAGAAAATCGTCAAAATCATTTCAGGGTGAAGAAAAACTCAACAGAATGTGACCAACACCCTGCAGGCACTTTCGGTGCATTTCACAATGCGAAGTGAAAACAGGCTTTCGGAAGTGGAAGCGCCAACCTTCAAATATGAGACAAGGTGGTGTGAGCCTGCTGTACAGTAAGACGAAATTCATGTAAACAGTGGCGCATGCGTAAATGTGATACGGTAAATAATACTCGCTTCTTACGATATGAATCATAAAAATCGGGCCCATCAGTTAACATCCTTCCTTCTCTTGTATGGTAAATAATATGATACACTTCTACCGTATCCATGTAAATGCAGCAGCTATAGATATGTGTTCCTTAAGGGGGGGCGTGGCCCTTGAAAACAGCTCGCGAAAAAGTTGATTTTTGAAAAACAATATTTTTGGGTTGTATGTCTCATAAACTATCTGTTCTGTAATTATCAGCACCTAATTAAACCGCAAAGTGCAAAAAAAACGAAAAAAAAAAAACGCTACTTTTAAGGCCACCACGGCCCACAAGACGCGCGCAAATGCCGAAATGAAATCAAACTTTGCGCACGCGCCATTCCTGGCCCATGCGGCCTGCCAGCACCATCTTGGTGTCGTTTTGACCATGAATTGTCTGTTTTGCCGCCTTGCAAAATGGCAAATGGCACTATTGGCATTTTTCCGCGATGTGATGCGGAGCGCTGATTGGCTGCAGCAGCGTGTTCAAATCCCGTGGGCTAAAGCGCGCCTGCCCTTGGCTGCAGCGCGGGCAGCGGCGGCGGCTGCTCCCTTTGATGCCACGCCCGCCGCACTTGCGTCATTGTTGCCCCTTGCTCCGTCCGCGTCAACAAACTCCTGCTTGCGAGCAGCTCATCGCCTTGCGCTAGCTTTTAGATTATTGTCTCAGCTTCTTTTTTTCCCCTAGTTCTTTTCTGCATGCGATGCCTGTAAACGAAACCCAAGGACAGTGCAGATGTTTGGTTCGCGGAAGCGCGATATGCAACTTGTATGAGCGTCGAACTTCCGATCTTTCACAGCGAGTGCCGACTGCGTAGATGCTTTCAGCGACGGAACTGTGCTGTCGGCTGTCGCCAGTCGAAAATCGGACATTGAGTGTGCCTAGAGCCGCAAGAGCTAATTAGAAGCTCCACAGGAGCATTCTAATGTAAAACACGTGTTTAACTTGAAGGCCCGTTTTCTCGGAATGAATTTTTTCACTAGTAGTGGTGCTGGGGAAGGCGATATCTCAAGAACCGCTCTTCAGATTTGTGTGGTTTTTTTATTCTGTTTCTGAATTACTTTGCCAGGGGGTAACAAGCTCCTTTTTTTGAAATCTGGTGAAGTTAATTTACAATAAGTAATTAATGTGTGATGAATGTGGTCATTACTGGTTACATCAAATTCAAAGTTGTGTTAAAATTTTTTGGAGGGGAAATTAAAGAAAAGGGCTTTGTAGCCCCCTGGGATATCTATCAAGGGATCATCACAGTGAAATTCAGCTTCCTACGATGTCCTGGCATTTCTCCAAGCTCTTCCTCTGGCATATACATGAACCACCTGGTTAGGCCTCAATAACTCTAATAAACACACCTTCATGAAACTTTACAATTCCTGATAGTTCGGTGGTGTGAACATATCCTGAAAGTTTCACATAGATATCTTAAAGAATAAAAAAGTTCGGTCTCCAGAGTAGCCTCCCCCCTTAAGTCCGCGTCGTACCTCTGTCTCTCGTCCCTTTAAAGGGCCCCTCACCAGGCCACACAGAAAACTTCGGTTATATGCTGAATGTTGTAATTATTCTCTAGGGACAGTTCTGCCGCAAAAATTTTTCAACTTGGCTCATTAACAGCCGAGATAGAAATATTTCAGTGCTGCAAACTGATGATTTCAGGAGGCAAGCTTCCCTGCCAAGCAAAACACTCTCTCCACTCGCCTTGTCTAGCCTCTGCAAGCAAAATTCCTTCCCTGCGTTCTCCCATACCAGACCTGGAGGACTGCATAATGCATAGGTCACGGGCCCCGCCTTCATTTTGTTGTTCTCCTTGCGTTTTTTGTGGCGCGACACACTTCCGTTGATGGCACTGCGCGTGAGTGGTTAAAATTGTCGCGTTTTGCATGCTGTGCACATGGACACCTGACTAGAGGCATAAGTCTGTGCTACATCAATACAGTGAAAGCTCGTTAATTCGACTTCCTTTAATTCGGAAAATTCGATAATTCGACCTTCGCGCCTGGTCCCTACAATGATATATAGGAGTCTATGGGACGAAACTCTCGTTAATTCAGACGGATTCCAGCCCACCTCGGATAATTTGGACGATTTCGGGCAGCCACCGAGGCTCAAAAACGAAAATACAGCAAATGCGGCACAACAGTGATACCCAAACCAACGCCTCGTTGCCCAAACGCAGCATCGCCATTGACATCAAGTGGCTGAAACTTGGCCAATCCAATCCAATTGGCTTTACTTGTAGCTGGATGGGTGCTTTTCCTTGTTTTTGCACGTGTCGGCATTATTGACGGGGCCATTTTGTCGCTTTGTTGCTGTTGGTGCGCTACATCCTTGCACGCTGTTTTGCCGAGGACCGCTGGATTTAGCGCAGCTCAGTTATTGAACTTTATTCGTGCTTTTCTGTTGTGCGCCCGTGTCACTGCATTCTCAGACGATGGCAGCGCCGGCGAAGCGGCCGAAGTACGAGGCGAAGGACTTGGCTACCAAGGTGGAAATTTTGCGGGCCCTGAAGGACGGACTCTCTCGACAAGAAGCCATGAAGAAGTACGATGTGAAAAGAAGTACCTTGAGCACGTATGTGAAAAATGAAGAACAGATTCTTCAGGCGTTCGAAAGCGAGAAGTTTCGAGCATCGTGAAAGCGTCTGTGAACAGCAGCTCATCCAGAGTTGGAAGAGGCTTTGCTTCGGTGGGTGGTCGACTCGCGCAATGCAAATCTGCCATTGAGTGGACCCCTCATCATGGCGCAAGCCAAGAAATTTGCACTGATGATGCATATAGATGCATTCAAGGCATTGGAAGGGTGGTGTGCACGCTTCAGAGAGCGACATGGCCTCGTTTTTAAGACTGTGTGCGGCAAAAGAGGCGCTGTCAACGAAGACGTTGGCAACAAATGGAAGAACGCTCAGCTGCTCGAACACATCGCCGCCTACGATCCAAATGACATATTTAATGCTGATGAAACAACCCTTTTTTTTAAGGCTTTGCCAGACAAGACTGTGACCATGAAAGGAGATCCGTGCATTGGTGGTAAAAGATCCAAGGAACGCGTCACCATTCTTTTAGCCGCCAACATGACAAGAACAGAGCGCTTGCCGCTTGTCATCATTGGAAAGGCACAAAAGCCACGGTGCTTTAAGAACATGCCTGCTGTTCCGGTGGAATACCGAGCGAATAAAAAGGCCTGGATGACGTCGGAAATTTTTCGTGACTGGATGCAGAAGTTAGACCAACAGTTTTCCGCAAAGAACCGCAAAGTGTTAATGGTGCTGGACAACTGTAGTGCGCATAACAGTGTCACCGGACTGGACAACATAAAAGTTGTTTTCTTGCCGCCGAACACAACATCGGCCCTCCAACCGATGGACCAAGGCATAATTCAGTATGTCAAGACCAAATACCGCAGGCACATGCTGGAACGGATGCTCCTGCGCCATGAAGTCGGCAAGCAGTACGACGTGAATCTTTGGAGCGCGGTCAATATTCTTGCCTATGTTTGGCACAACACGCCCGCGCACGTCGTCGCCAACTGTTTTAGACACAGTGGCTTCGTTGTGCGTGAGCCTGGCGATGATGCAGTGGCCGAATGGTCGCTAGATGACAATGGAGATGACTGCGAGGATTTTCGAGGAGTTCTGCCGGATGCGGTGACACTCGCTGATTACGTCGGCATTGATGACTGCGTTGTTACAGCCGGCTCGCTTACCGAAGAAGAAATTGTCAGAGACGTGCTGCACAGCGAAGATTCTGAGGAGGAAGAGGAGCCGCGAGAGGAGCAGCCTCGGCCCCCTCGCACTGTGAAGGAAGCCGCGGAGGCCCTCGCTGTGTTGGAAGAATTTTGTTGGGACACTCCAGACAGCATGCAAGCTTCTAAGCACCTGGAAGGACTTCGTAAAATAGTATCCGCGCGGGTTTCTGTTCGAAAGCAGACGAGCATCCTCGATTACTTTGCGCAGTAAAGGTTTGTTGATGAAAGTCTTGCATTTATTGTTTTTGTTGTCCGCTCGATAATTCGGACATTCGGTTAATTCGGACATAATTTACGGTCCCTAGAAGTCCGAATTAACGAGCTTTTACTGTACTGAGGAAGACAAGTGGATCACAGAGTATGACCCCGTGCTGGAACACAGTAGAAAATGGCATAGTTTCGGTGTCAGCACTTGTGACTGCACGACATGGAACAAGCAGATGAAACGGGAGTACATCTCTCTTGCTGCGGTGCAAAGTAACAGATTACAGTAACAAAGCAACAGATCATACAGACAACAGACAGTGCCTTGAATAATTTTCGAAGTCACATGTCACCATGAGTGACATCACAGTGCAAACACGTGTACGTAAGCGCACTAACACGTGTACGTCATCCCCGAGCTTGGAGCGTGGTGCCCGCGAGAAGGGCATGGCAAACGCTTTTACTGCAGGTCGGTTCTCTCCCTCCTTTAAGATAGGAATGCAGACGCAGCGCTGCATGTCTCTGTCTTTTTTTTTTTTTTTTCAGGCTATGCTCTTTCTCTACGAGGTGTTCTGCCAAGTGGCACCAGCTAATGTCTGTACATGGCGGCCATGACGTCTATCGGCGCTCGCATAACCAAAAAGTATAGCTTTTGGAATTCGTAGCTATTACTTGGAGGAAAGCATAGCTGGGATACGTGTTTGGATGCCACCTATACGTATGGTGGAACTCGGCAGCATGCAGCTGGTGCAGCTATGAAAGTACAATGGAGACCAACATCGCAGCAGGTTGTGGTGTGTTTCGCAAGCGCATTCTAGTGTGCAGATCTCGTTCCTGTAGCGAGCGTCGTCAACGCAAAGGGGCATCTATAGTTCGATGGCCCCTCTAGACTTCGACAGGCGCGTCGTCGGCTGCTCTCTTCGGATCACGAGCAGAACGATCGCCAATCCACGTACTGTGGGTTGGGAAGTAGCACTCTAAACAGCTCTCTGCGACCGTCGGCGAAGTGGCGCGGGGACCATTTTTCTATGTGCCATGCATTGTGGGTAGGCATAGTCGACGTGACTAACATGCGGATGGAGCAAGTACCACCTCAACGTCGGACCGTGTCACCTGCGTCCAGTTACATTGGCTGTGCCAGTTGTTCTCGCCAACGTGACGTAGAGTGCGCTCACGCTATGTTGGACTATATACAGTCGCCGACTGCTTATTCAGACCTCACGGGGACTGCGGAAATGTCCGAATAAACAGGTGTCCGAAAAAGCAGATTAAGAAAAAAAAAATGAAATCCTTTATTTCCACGCACTTATTCGGGCTCGGCAGTAGGCTTGAAGAAATCGTGAATGCGCCGATGCACGCTGTTCCGTTTACGCGCAATCAGATAAGCCTGAATCTCTGAGAAAGCACAGTCACTGCTTGTACACGCTTCGCATGCGACGGCAGCGTAGCACATGGTGCGTCATCTTCCGACTCAAGAGTCATCGTCCGGCGGTGCAGCAGAAACCTGACGAATGATCTCGCCGTCGTCGAGTTCTGCGCATGTCAGTACAGCAGTGTACCTGTGAAACTGTCAAATGAGACGGCGTCCGGAATCGCAATGCAACCACTGCGCAGGTCTCGGCAGAAAATTTTCCGCGTCAGTAGGAAGCACATCGGAAGGTGACAAATCTTAGGCCTCCCGGCACCCACTTGTCGGCATTCCCCAGCGCAGTCTGCGCGGGCACTGTCGACGCCATTAGACACTTGACCTGATGTTTCCGTTGCCGCATTGGATCACCGGAACCTCGACATAGCACACAAAGCAAACACCACCATGCCCACACCAGTCCCACAAACGAAAAACGTGGCCTACTCGCAGTGTCGTGCGCGAAGAAACAAATCAGCTGCTGGATTGTCTTGACATGGCTTACCAAGCTGAAACCGGAAGTACTGTAGAGCCACTCTGTCGAACCAGGCAGAAACTATGATGATGAGCGGGGATTTGCAATTAGCGCCACTTCGGGTGGCGGCAAGGAGGCTCCGTTCAAAACCAACAATGGCGTTCAGCAAGTCGAACCATGCACTGGTCACAGTCGGTGCAAGGTGCTTTCGATCGAGTTGGCTCAAGGAGTGTCCGAAAAATCAGACGAGAGGTTGCAAGGTGTCCGAACTTTCGGCAGTTGTTATACATTATGGTCTATGGGGAGAATGACGGTGCCGCAAAGCTGACCGAATATTCGAGCACGTCCGAATTTTCGGAGTCCGAAAAATCAGTCGGCGACTGTACGTGCCTTAATCTAGCAATGTTTTCCCTGCCTTTCATTAGTTCGAATTTTGTAGGATACCCGTGGAATTCTAATTAACAAGCTTTTACTGTATTATAACTAGCAAAACCAATTCCTTCTTTCATCCACTCCACCTGCATCTTGTGGTCAGAATTGTGGTCAGAACATCCTTCTTACAGTTTACACAATCGGAGATGTTTTACTGTTTCATTCTGCTGCTTGTAATTGAATAGTCGAATTAACTGTTTTTGTTTTTCTGTTATAGGTGGACCTTGATACCCGCACACTTGGCATGTCATTTTCTTGCACTGCTGTACGACAAATTCCACTGGTTGTTAACCCTCTGTCACGTTTGTACTATACAAATTGAATTCTACCCTACACTTCCTGGCACTATGCAAATTGATATGCAGCACTAGGCAGCTGGTGGATCAATCCAGAAAGCAAATCTTTTCTCCACCAGGCCGGTCAAACTAAGGCTGTGCTACCTATTTCGTTAGACTGCAATTTACACCAACTTTGGAAGATCACAAGCAAGCCATTATACTCAAAGCATCCAGACATCAGTCTCTATTTAGAACATCAAACCCGATAAAAATTAAGACACGCACAACAGTAATACAGTTTCTAATGCAGATGTAAATATTAGTGTTTCTTTTAAACTTATTCCAATAAAACGCTTCTAGGAAGAATGCAGCGTAATCTAAACATCTGTTAAGCATACACTCAAAGCATCCAGACAGAATCAGAAAATCAACCTTTCTTTTTGCACTCAGCGTTTTATTGCAAAATAATACTCTCACTTTTGGAGAGCTTCCAGAAAAACAAGTTCATGACGCACTGCGTCAGTACATTTTCTCATCTGCACTAAATAATAAAAGCCATAAGGAAGTGGTCGCAGCAGACTACATCACAGTTGGGTGTTTGCCAGGGGGTGCAGCGCCTCAGCCCTGTCAAAACTACTGATCTCGACCCAGCCAATGACGCAAGAGGCAAAGGTGATCGCGAATTCTAGTCTGGATCCATGGAGCACTTACTTCTCGCATCTTGAAGAAGGCTGCACCGGTGAGCAAGCTGTCACTACCCGCCTGGTGTTGTGGCCCAATCCGTTCAAGCTGCAATGAACAACAAATGCAGTTCAGTGTGAAGAAACACGTTTACAATTGCACTTGCAATCCACAACCCCATGAAACATATATACTAATGGGGCCTGAAACACTATTTGAACATCATTTAGATGAATTTGAGTCTGTGACGAATGATACGGATTTATGGCACGTCGACAATATCTTCACATAGGCAGTACAAAATACGAGAAGCCAGCCACACTTTCGTGTGCACTCTGCCCCCGCGGCTGATAGAGTCGTCCGCAATGGGATGTTGCTATCATGAAAAGTGCTGGCAGCAGGGAGCGAATGCTTTGCCTGCCTCTAGCTCCAACGGGTCACCGAAACTTGAGATTATGCAACCTTCAATACTAAACATGCGGGAAGACAGCTTACATGATGCCACGCCGACTCGGCACAACCAATCTTGGCACATGTGGCAGATGTAGTGAAATATCGCTACTGAAAACACCGCATTAACGAACTTTTCAGAAATCCCCTGCTAAATGCTTATAGTTTCAACATAAAGATATTTCAGTACTACGCACCTCAGAATACCAAACAATTGAGAATAATGATTGTTATTCAGTTTCCCTGCGATGTTAAACAACACCTCAGTGCTACAAACTAAACTAGACTGTAACCTTCCTCCAAAGGAGACTGCTTTGTTTTACTAATAACGAAATTCTCAATATGACGAAGTGGTAATTGTTTTTCCCTGGTCCATAAAGCACTACATATTTAAACCTCAATATAACGAAGTGCGCTTATACAGTAAAAACTCGTTAATTAGAAATTTCAGATAATTCAAAGTAGCCGCCAGAGTCCTTCCAACAATGTATTGAAAGCAATATGTAACGCACCCCACTAATTCACATTGAAATTTGAACTCCACACCATCATGGCTGGGAAGAGTGCCAGTGTGCGGGAGCACATTGGCGATGCCCGCGGTCCTTTGTTTAGGCCTGACTGGAGAGATAAGAGTTTGCGCCTAGCGAGGCATGGCGACTGCCTTTTTTGCAGGTCCGTTCTCTCCCTCTCTCTCAAGATCTTCAAGATAAAAACGTGGACATGGCGCTGCATTTTTTTCTTCTTTCTTTTCCCCCACGTTGCATCTTGGAGTTTATGCTCTTTCTCTACGAGGTGTTCTGCCAAGAAGCAGCACCAGGTAATGTCTAAAACATGGCAGCCGTGATGTTATTGGCACTCGCAGTACCAAAAACCATAGCCTTTGAGATTCATGACTATTACTCAAAGGAAAGCATTGTGTGGGGATGCGTGACTCTCACGCCTCCCCTGAGATCTAGTTTTCCCGCATAGCTCGTCTCCTGCAGGGCGGCTTCGCCCGCGGGGGTCGGAGTGGTTGAGGCGCAGTGCGAGAGATGGCGCTAGTGTTGCGCTGCGGCGGGGTTACTTGGGCGCCGGGAGACAGGCGCTTCGGGTCTTTCCTGGCGGGTCGGGGGACAGCGTGGACGTCCCGCGCGCCGCCTACCCATGCTTCGGCGAGACCGCCTCGCGTGGCCGCCTTGGAACGCGCCACTGTCCGCGTGACCGTACACGCGAATGACCAGGCGTTGGGATCCAGCATGGGGCGAACATATTCGCTCGCAATGCGGTCGCGGTAAGTCGGACTTCTAGATTTGTCGCGCGCCCATCGGCATGTTTTGGGGATAGCAACTCGGCTAGCAGGCATTGATCTATGAAAGGTGCAATAAATGCCCTTGTGACTGTTTGCACTACTGTGTTGTCGTTCCTTTGTCCCCAGGAGTACGGAGGAGAACCCGCATATCTCCCACATCTGGCGCCCAACGTGGGGCTCTTGGGGCATCGGACGATAGTTTTAAGTTTTGCTTTGTTCGAGACCTTTGTTTGAACCGAAGCGTAGGCCTAGCGTGGATTTTGATCGCTAGCGTCAGCGGCGTGCTTTCTTGAGCGAGGCGACGGTGGCTGTAGTGTGTTTGAACTCATCAACATGCTAAGCCTTTTCGCAAGTGTTCTTTTTTTAATGACATTCGTCAGTACGAGAGCCACGTGGTCTGCATCCTGGGAGAGCGAGGCTGAGCGCCCGCGGAGCAGTGGCAAGCCTGAAGCGAGTGAGTACGGAAGCCTCGTGGGTGGTCCGAATTTCTTATGTAAATAGCTTCTTCTATCTCTTTGACTCGGATGAAGTCGCGGCTCTGGGAGCCGGGTGGCCGCGGGCCACGGGTGCCACTACGGGCTGACTGGTATTGCGGCCTGGCACCGGGCGCTCCGACACCGTCTGGGACGGTGGGTGCCATCAACTCGGATGCTGTGTGCACCGAGCGGAGTAGGACCACCTCACAGAGCTGACGTCTCCTCGCGGCTGCCTGTTTTGCGCTCATTTTTGGTGTTGTTTTTAGATGCCGGTTGTTGTCAGGGTAGCGACGCTTTAGGCCTAAGGCTTTACGAAGCTGCCTGTCGCACGTGGAGGGACACAACCTGGTGGACCGTGGCGTTGAGGTGTTGCAATTTGCTTCCCTCATTCTAGTTAGCCTAGCACGAATTGAAATTACTCGTTCGACTCAAGAAAGCGAGCTTCGTTCACGTGAACTTAGCATCTGAGTAGCTGCCCGATCTTTTGCTAGCCGAGTTGAACATTGTACCACGTGGGCGATGCGCATGCAGAATTCCTCTCCCTTGCACTACTTTTGTGTTTGCAGAGTGTTTTGAGTGTACGCAGCGTGATTGGAGTCACCCCTGGCTTGCTGTCACCTGCACATCGTCTGCGCTGCTGCCCCGGACTACGATCGAGTCACCCTGGCGATGGTGATGCTGTGGCCAGTTACTTCGGCGGCCTCCTGCATCCAGCTCACAACCCTCGGCGGCGGACAAAGGAGCCAGCGGTCACCGACAGCTACGGCGGCTCTTGCCAGCAGGGCGCGTCGGCACGAGCGACGCTTGCTCATACCGACTACTGCGTCGTCGTCTCCGGAGCCCTGGCCTGGGATCGTGCCGTCGAATCCGCAAAGCTGCTGCTGTGACCGGCGGACGCCAGCGGTGTACCCCAAGGACAGTCGGCTCGCATGTTATGGACAGCGTGCGGACATTTCTCCGGCGCGGCCACTGTTGCATGTACCACCTTGTTCGCGAAAGCACGTGTTGATGTTAGACTGTGTGAAATGTTTCGCCGGAATATGTAGTGATTTAAGGTTGGGGGGATGTGGGGATGCGTGACCCTCACGCCTCCCCTGAGATCTAGTTTTCCCACATAGCTCGTCTCCTGCAGGGCGGCTTCGCCCGCGGGGGTCGGAGTGGTTGAGGCGCAGTGCGAGAGATGGCGCTAGTGTTGCGCTGCGGCGAGGTTACCGTATTTACCCGCGTATAACCCGCCCCTGCGTATAACCCGCACCCATAACTTTGAACTCGGCGGAAAAAAAAAAAAAAAACTCGCGTATAACCCGCACGTTTACCTGAAAAAAAAAAAATGAGCGCTAGAAAGATGCAACTCACACTCAGTGATCATTTCGTTTTCAGAACATTTATTCAAACGACCGCCACCACGTCACTGGTTATCCGATTCTTAATCGTCGCCGCTCTCACTACTGCCATCCGAGGCTTCATCGCCACTCTCAAAGACGTAGTCGTCCTCGGAACCATCCAAACTATTACTGATCGCACATTTTTTAAAGCTTTTCCGCACCAAATCGGCCGGTATCGCTTTCCACGCATCCACGATCCACTGGCACAGCAATGGAATATCAGGCCTTCGCACGCGTCCCGTCGGTGTGAGGGCGTAAATGCCGTCGGCCATCCACTGGGCATACAGCCGCTTCACGTGTGCCTTGAACGGCTTGTTCAGGCACACGTCGAGTGGCTGTAGCATGGACGTCATGCCGCCAGGTATTATGACGAGGTCGGTGCTGGTCTCGGCAAGGCGAGCCTTCACCGCATCAGTGCAGTGGCCTCTGAAGGAATCTAGTACGAGCATCGACCGGCGTGCCAGCAAGGCACCTGGTCTTCGCTCCCAGATTACTCGAAGCCAGTCACCGACTAGGCCACTGTTCATCCACGAATTTTCTTCCGCACGCACAACGATTCCTGGGGGCAGTGGAATGCTAGGTAGCGTCTTGCGTTTGAAAATGACATACGGGCGCAGTTTCGTGCCGTCAGCCAAAGCGCATAGCATGACTGTGCAGCGCAGCTTGGCATTTCCGCCGGTCAGCACGCTGACTGATTTGGAGCCCTTTTTTTCCATGGTCGTGTCCATCGGCATCTCAAAGTACACAGGTGTTTGATCAGCATTTCCCACCTGAGACAGCAAATAGCTGTGCTCCTTCCGAAGTGCGATCACATATCGTTGAAAGTTCAACAACTTTTCCTCGTAGGCTTCAGGAAGCCGCTGGCACATGGTTGTTCGCCGCCGCATAGAAAATCCATGTCTTCGCATGAAGCGCTGAAGCCATCCACGGCTTGCACGAAACTCACGTGGAATGTTCAATTCCCGGGCCAACTTCAGGGCTTCCATTTGCGCCATCTCAGTCGAAACAGCGTGGCCACGACTTCTCTGCTCCTCAATGAACTTCGCAAGCTGCGTCTCGAGGTGGGGGTACGCGCCAGTCTTCGGACCCCGAAACGCTCGCCTGTCCCGGTTCGTTGCTTCGAGACTCTCTTTTTTCTTCCTCCAGTCGCGAATGCACGACTCGTCGACGTCATGCTGTCTTGCAGCAGCTCTGTTGCCGATTTCTTCGGCAGCGGCTATAATCTTTAGCTTCTCTTTCGCTGTGAAACACTGCCGTCGAGTCGCACTCATGATGCCAAAACAAAGCAGGCAAACAGTGCAAACTGGGGTAAGTACACTAAACAGCGCCTAACGCGAGGCTCAACAATGCTGGCCTTTCGTTGGCCCTTCATCGGCTTGACAAGCGTCGATGACGATGGGGATGGCGGACTACACGGGGAGGCCGCCGCACATTGCGGTGAAGCCGACCCCCCCCCCCCCTCCCAAGGAAAAAATTCGCAGATAACCCGCACCCCCACTTTTTAAACGCGTTTTTTCACATTTTGGTGCGGGTTATACGCGAATAAATACGGTACTTGGGCGCCGGGAGACAGGCGCTTCGGGTCTTTCCTGGCGGGTCGGGGGACAGCGTGGACGTCCCGCGCGCCGCCTACCCATGCTTCGGCGAGACCGCCTCGCGTGGCCGCCTTGGAACGCGCCACTGTCCGCGTGACCGTACACGCGAATGACCAGGCATTGGGATCCAGCATGGGGCGAACATATTCGCTCGCAATGCGGTCGCGGTAAGTCGGACTTCTAGATTTGTCGCACGCCCATCGGTATGCTTTGGGGATAGCAACTCGGCTAGCAGGCATTGATCTATGAAAGGTGCAATAAATGCCCTTGTGACTGTTTGCACTACTGTGTTGTCGTTCCTTTGTCCCCAGGAGTACGGAGGAGAACCCGCATATCTCCCACAATTGCTAGGATACATGTTTGGACGCCACCTATTAGCCCCGAGAAAGACCTACAGGGGTGGTGTGAGCGGCGCTCGCGTGACGTCAGGAGAAGGACTCGCGCCTGTCATCTGCTGCAGTTCGGGCAATGCTCGGGCACCTTCTGTAGTGTTTCCGTTTGTTCGCTCTCGTTCCCTGTGCTTGTATACTTATGGCGGTCGTCTCAAATATTTTTTTTGCAATGTCTTCGTTTGCGAAAATTTATTTAAAGAGCTCATTTCTTAGACCACAATATAGTTCTCAAAGGCAACGCTACAGTGCCAGCCCAAGGAACGCAGACCAGCTCATTGTGGGTTTTTTCATGTGCAAATGTACCCTTTCCAGCAGTAGGTCACATGAATAAAATCACAAAAGCAAAAACATAGCACATAGTTAGATATCATACCTGATGCGGTGTAAGAAGCATGTCACAAACGCTGGCTATATATTACTTCAACATTTACCGCGATTTTAACCCACTAAAACATGCTTGCTCATGAGTAGTTCATGGTATAATATCCAATTTTAGCATTTATTAACAGATACGCTCAGCAGTAACACAAGGATTTAACACTGCAGTTTAGATTCTGCCAGCACCTATTGCTTCTTTAACTGCTTATTAATATATGTACAGTAAACCCTCGTTAACTCGAAGTTGTAAAATCCGGGAAAAATTTCGAGATAAGCAGAGTTTCGAGTTAAGCAAAATGCCGAAAATATTTCAGTGACCGGGTCACTGAAAGAGCCAGTGATAACCAGCACTGCTAACAAACGCTCCACAGCACGAGGGGAGCTTTTGCAATAAACGCAGAATTCCCAGGAAAAACTGAATTTTATTGTTTTGGAAAGAACTTGGTGATGCTTGCCTGCTTGGCGTTGGCATTCGGCGCGAGAAAAGCGTCCTCGAGCTGCTGAACGCACCGCATGAGCCGTTGTTCGCCGCCGCTGCATTCAACTTTGTTGCGGAGCAAACGTAGCAAGTTCCTTGTTTCTGCAGTTGTCGGCACTTCTCTAGGTGGTTCTTCGTCAGCGTGATCGCCGTCGTCCACTGCCATTTGAACAATGTCGGCGTCGGACAACATTCCGGTAACGGGCACGTCAGACTCGTAGAGCGCGTACTCTTCAAATTCGATTTCGCCGTCTTCGGCATCGCTGGCGCAGCCGGCAGCTTTGCGGACTTCGTCGCAAAGTTCATCGCAATCACTGAACTCGTCAGTGTCTGGCTCAAGCGATTTCTCTGCACGCGAAAATCCTGCGTGCGCGAAACAATTGGCAATCGTCAATGGACGTACTTGTCGCCAGGCTTCGGCGATCAGGTGGACTGCACCCAGCAAATCTATTTCGTACTTCTTACCACTGTCGTATGAGCACAAAATGCGGTGCAGGAGACTCTTCCGATAGAACTTGCGAGCAACCTCAATGACTCCTTGGTCCATCGGCTGGAGCACGGACGTCACATTAGCAGGCAGGAACTCCAGCGTGACTGCCTCCAAGTTGTTGATTTTTCCGTGGCCTGGGCAGTTGTCCACAACGAACAACACTTTCCGGCCGTCCTTTGCCATTTTGCGGTCAAGAGCACGTACATACTCTTCAAAGAGCGCTGCAGTCATCCAGGCCGTTTTATTGGCGCGGTAAGTCGCATCTCTCGGGAGCCGTGCATTTCGGAAGCACCTTGGATTGAGCGACTTACCGATAACAAGCAGCGGCAGTTTTTCATCGCCGGTGGAGTTGGCTCCGAAAAGTATCGTCACTCGGTCTTTGCGCTGCTTAGCGCCTGAGCACGCTTCTCCCTTCGGCGTGTATGTGCGGCTAGGCAGCACCTTATAGAACAGTGCTGCTTCGTCGAGGTTGAAAATGTCCTTGTCCGCATAAGCCTTTTGCAGCTCAGCGAGGCGGTGGTTGCGCCAGGTGTCTGCAGCCCCTTCATCAACAGTACCGCTTTCGCCGTGGATAGGCTTCGAGGCCACGTTATTTCTTTTTTTAAATCGTTCAAACCAGCCATTACTGCAACTGAAGTCTGTGTGGCCCATCTGCAACGCCAGAGCGTCTGCCTTCTCCATCATCATTTGGGTTGTCACGGGAAGGTTGGCTGCCCTGACATTCCGGAGCCACAGCATGAGTGCTGCTTCGACGTCCGGGAATTTCGAGGCCCGAATCCGCTTCCGCTCGCTGGAAAAACTTTGCTCGAAGCCATCGAAGACCTTCTGCCGATTTTTTAAAACTGTCGAAAGCGTCGACAAGGGGATGCCGAATTTTTTGGCGATGCTTGTTTTCGATCTTCCCGCCTTCTCCACTTCCTTGATTAACGCGACTTTTTTCTCCAGCGTCAGAGACTTACACTGCTTGGGGCGGGACATCGTCGTCGTCCGTTGACCACACACCACACTCACAACAAAAAAAAATTGCAGTCAACGCGTCGTGCGTACAGCGCGACGAAACAAAGAACAGAATCGCACACGCAAAATAACGTCCGCACGTGCGAAATGCGGTGGCGCGACTACCCGATAAAACCCATGAGCCCCTGCGCGCAAGCGGTGCACACCACGTGACTGCTTCCAAGGTTACTTGACGTGGTTGACGGAAAACGGCTGCATCCGCAGGAATTTTGTATTCGCCCTTCGATCGTGACCGCGTTCGGCACTTTAATAGGAACCAAGCGCTCGCTCGGAGCCTGTACCACCTTTTGGTAACGGCCTTTGCCTTCAGTCGTCCCGGTCAAAATTTCGAGATATCCGTATTACGCCCGAAAAATGCTTAGAGATAAACGGGTGCGAATACATAACACCTATGGGTGAGGAAGGCGCGGCGTGGAAAACTTTCGACTTAACCGATATTTCGACATATGCGAGTTCGTGTTAACGAGGGTTTACTGTATATTTACCCCATTCTTCACCGGTTAATTTTAAGTGGCAGTAAGTGGCAGAGCAGTGCCGGCAGCATTGTCAGTGCAGTTGGTACGGTCCGTTCATGTTTCGCAGGCTGGCGTTGCGCAGAGCTGTGGGCGCAGCCCATTCGTGTTCGGAGGGGTGGAAGGGCAACGGGAGACATGCGCATGAGGCTGGCGCGCATCTCTCATGGAGACAAGTGCACGGCACCAGTTGGGGTGCTGGGCGATCGTGCAGCAGCTCACATTACACTTTCCATTACCTTTCAGCACGGACACCCACCAACCAAACTTTATCGTTATAACCGATAATGCGGCATGGAGACATTTTAGTAAGAAGGTTATTTCCCCATAGCATACAAACATTGACGGTGCAGCAGCTTTTCATTGTTATAACTGATACATTGTTAATGCCGGTATCGTTATATGTGGGTTCGACTGTTCAACGCCGTGCCAAGAAGGCCAGGGCAGCAAGTTGCACATGCTTTTCAACCAAGCACTGAGGTGCTGGCAATGTCTGCTTTCCTAACCAATCAGTGGCCAGGTACATGCATTCCCTCTTTTTTTTTTTAATTCAGTTAAATTTTTAATGAAGAACAAAGTTGCGCCAGAAATGGTAATCTTCAGGTGCAAGTATAAATAAGAAATGTTAGTGTTTGCAATGTAGATCAGTGCGTAATGCCCACACAAGTGCCATAGACTAGTCCAGCTATGAAAAAATTATTATTGTGCCGCTTCGTTAAGGGGGGGGGGGGGGGGGGGTGTCTTTGAAAATCAACTTCCTTATTTCTTCATGGATTTCGATGAAAATTGGCAGAACTATTTAGAATGTCTCATGTCTCCCTGATGCTTCCAAAGAAGTTTCAGAGCGATATCTTGAGAACATTTTATTGAACTTAATTGAGCAGAATTGTTTTCCCTCATACTTTCTGCAGAGCCTGGGGAACTTAAAAAACATGACAGAAGGCTTGTTAAGGATTGACTGCATAGCTAAATGCGTGCTGAAGGTCGTGACATTCTTGCTTTTCCTTTTTTTTTTTCACAACACAAATTTTTTGGAGTGCCATCTTCTATGTTACGTTCGCATCAAGCACACTTTTGGGGTAGACGAACAGCCATATCGTAAACTTACAAAGGGTCAACAGAAGAAAGCGAGAATGTCGCGACCTGCACTGTTGAGTATGTTGAGTATGTTGAGTTTAATGGCGCATAAGCAACTAAGGCTATCATGCGCCAATCACAAGGTATAAGTAGAAAAAAGATGGGTAACCTCAAAAGATCCTTTTCTGATAGAGGATCCCGAGGATTCCAACAAATTAAACAAACACCTCAGCCTTCTTCTCAGACATGAGAAGGTGGATGAGGTGTGTCACTGGATGTAGAAGAGAACAAGGTCACGCTTTACAATTTTTCAAGAAAACCGGCTTCTTTTAAAAAGTTAAATAGATGAATTGTCCCAACCAGCGCATCTTCACTTAAAATCAGTGAAGGATGAAAAGGAATGCGTTCGCTGTAAAATGGCGTAAAATGTTTTTTCCTTAATGTCTCAAGTTGTCTGCAGGAGAGTAAAATGTGGGTCACTGTAAGTTCGTCTCCGCATTTGTCACAAACTGGCTTGTCTTTTTTGTCAGCAAGTAATTATGGGTAATGTGTGTGTGTCCAATGCGGAGGCGACATAAGACAACTTCAATAAAACGTTCTTGGTGCGAACATGACTTCCACTCTTCTATGATGGGTTTTACAAGGCGTAGCTTATTGTTCGTTTGATTGTTCCATACGGACTGCCATTTTTCTTTCAGTTTATGGCACACTAATTTCATGCAATCTCTGTAAGGAATTCTTATGTTTTTTATTTCCTTATTTCGAGCTTTAGCTGCACTCTCGTCTGCTTTCTCATTTCCACAGATTCCTACGTGGCTCGGCACCCAACAAAATTTGATGTTTTGTCCCCGCCTTGTGGCTGCTGTTATGTTGTGTAGGATGTCACCGATTATTGGCAAAATTGCATTCCTAGGCTGAAGGGCTGTAAGTATGCTTAGTGAGTCTGTATAAATGATGCTGTTTTCAATGTTTTCATGTATTATTCTTTCCACAGCCATGGAAATTGCATGACCCTCTGCAGTGAGAATTGATGCACATTGCGGCAGCCGTACGATTTTTTCCCAGCTATCCTCTATCACAGCACATCCCACGTAGTGTGCAGCTTTGGAACCATCGGTATAAAATGCTGTATATTCCGCATATTTTTCTTTTAGTTCTAAATATTCTTGTAATATATGTTCCTGCGGCGTTAGTTTTTTCTGAAATCGTGTTAATGAGAAGTCAGAAACAGAAGGCAAGCAGTACCATGGTGGCAGTGGTTTGGGTTTCTGGGCAATATTAGGCAGTGTGTCCGTTACATCTAACTCTTCTAATTTCTCTTCAAAACGGAGAAGAAGTGGTCTGATAGCCTGGGGTTTGTTGGTAAATAATATTCTAGATGGGCATTTGTTAACTATTGGGTAACATATATGTTTTGGCAAGGAACGGATTTTTAGAACATATGAGCATGTCAGCATGCTTCTTCTGTCGGCAAGAGGGGGTTCGGTAGTTTCTACATACAAACTGGTTATTGGCGACGTCCTGTAGGCACCAGTTGACAAGCGTAAAGCTAAATTGTGTACTGGGTCCAATCGTTGCAAATAAGATGATCTGGCAGACCCATACACTATACACCCATAGTCCAAGGACGGCCGTATGACGGAGCGGTATATTTGTAGAAGGCATGCCCTATCAGAGCCCCAGCGTTTCCGTGAAAGGACTTTAAGTATGTTGAGTGCTCTAGAGGCCTTGTTTTTCAAAGTGTTTATGTGGGGTAGGAAAGTGAGCTTTTTGTCAAATGTAATGCCAAGGAATTTGTGTTCGCTTTTTACTGGGAGTTCGGTTTCATTAAGGTGTAGGGTGGGATCAGGCTGTAAACCTCGTTTCAGCGAGAACATAACAGCCACTGTTTTCTGTGGGGAGAACCGGAATCCATTTTTGTCTGCCCATGTTGATAGTTTGTTTATTGTTAGCTGTATTTGCCTCTCGCATGTTGCTAAGTTTGATGATGTGCAAGCTATCTGGAGATCATCAACGTAAACTGAGTACATAATGGATTTCGGAATTATTTGTGCTAGGGAGTTCATTTTTACAATAAAGAGGGTAGTGCTTAAGATGCACCCTTGTGGCACCCCATTTTCCTGACTGAACTTTTTTGAGAGAGTTGAACCGAGGCGCACATCGAAGGAACGGTTGCACAAAAAGTCACGCAGGCAATTTAACATCCTGCCGCGAATGCCCAGGTCTACTAGGTCGCGGAGAATGCCATACCTCCAAGTAGTATCATAAGCCTTGTCTAGATCGAAGAAAACGGCAAGGCAGTGTTGTCTATGGATGAATGCCTCACGGATTGTGTTTTCAAGTCGAATGAGATGATCAGTTGTAGAGCACGTTTTTTTATAACCACACTGATGGATGTCAAGTAGTTCACGGGAGTCTAGAATAAACATCAATCTAATATTCAGAATACTTTCGAAAGATTTCGCCAGACAGCTGGTAAGGGCTATTGGCCTGTAACTACCGGGAGATGTCGGTGGCTTTCCGGTTTTCAAAAAGGGTACAATAATAGCTTTTTTCCAGGCCTCAGGTATTTTCCCTTGTAACAGTATCTTGTTAAAGAAATGCAGAAGAACATTTATAGCGGATTCGGAAAGATGTGCCAGCATTTCATAGTGAATTTCATCAGGCCCTGGTGCAGTTTGTTTCCCGGCAGACAGTACTCTAGTGATTTCTTGATGAGTGATTAAACTATTATACGGCTCATTTATGCTGCCACTAATCGGAAGCCTTTGCTTTTCAGCCACGTTTTTATATTTTAAAAATGACTCAGTGTAGTGTGAAGAACTAGAGACTGCGGCGAAATGTTCTCCTAATATGTTGGCCTGTTCCTCTATACTTGTTTGGATACCAGGGGTTGTCAGGAGAGGAATTGTAAATGGGGAGTAGCTACCATGGAGCTTCCGTACCTGCTCCCACATTTTTTTTGATGTGACTGTGCTATTTATTGATGAAACGTATGCTTGCCATGACGTCTTTTCGGCATTACGGCGGACGTATCTTGCTTTAGCTCATGCCTTTTTAAAGATTAGAAGGTTGTCCTGAGTGGGATATCGCCGAAGGACACCCCAGGCTTTATTTTGTTTTTGCTTTGCTTCTTTGCATTCCCGAGTCCACCACACTTTGTTATTTTGTCTCACCACTCCTGAAGTCTGGGGGATAGCTAAACGGGCAGCAGCTAAAATACAGGTTGTGAATTGTTCATTTAGATCGTTGACACTAAGGTCTTCAGAAAAGACTTCTTCTAGATTGGCCTTTTCTCTAAACAGTGTCCAGTCAGCTGCTTGGAGCTTCCATCGTCGTGGTTTGTTTGGAATGATTGCAGGTGACGATGGAAGAGTGATTATGACTGGTAGATGATCGCTTCCATATAGGTTATCTATGACGTTCCATTTAAAATCGTTAAAAATACAAGGTGAACTAAAAGATAAATCGATACAGCTCATCTTTCCTGAGCTTGGGGAGCAGTATGTTGATTTGCCGGAATTCAACAAACAAACATTATTGCTCAAAATAAAATCTTCTATAATTTGTCCTCTTACGTCTGTTTTCTCGCTTCCCCAAAAACCGGAATGCGCATTAAAATCCCCAACTACCAGGTAGGGTTCTGGTAATTGTTTGAACAGGTCCTCTAACTCATGAAGGGTTATTTTTAGGTGTGGTTCTAAATACACAGAGCACACCGTAATCGTTTTATAAGAGAGTAAGGTGGCTGCCACAGCTTCAAATTTAGTTTTTATTTTGACTTCACGAGCTGCAATGCCACTTTGTACAATGATGGCTACCCCTCCCGAGAGCCTGTTTGCTTGTTCTCGGTCACGGCGAAAGACTTTGTATTTTTTTAGTACACTTGTATGCTGAGGACCTAAGTTTGTTTCCTGTAGGCACATTGCTACAGGAGAGAAAGAAGTTATGATCTCTTTTATATCACTAAAATTATTTAGGAGTCCTCTGCAATTCCAGTGAATTAGGAACGCCATGTTGATTTATGTGTGTGGGGTCGGGATACGTTTAATTGGTTTTCGCCCCGTGATTCGGGGGTTTTCTTTATACGCAGTATCCAAGGAGTTCCGCCGTCCCTGTGACGTTGACGGCACGGAACCATCCTGGTTCGTCTCCATTACCTCATCAGAGGCGCTGGAGGGTCGTGCAGACTGCACGTCGGCACTTTTTTCAGACCTCCCCTCGTGGGCAGAGGCCTTGAGGCTTGCCAACTCGAGGGACGGCATAGCCTGCTTTGCGGCTGGTGGAGCAGCGTGAGCTGCTACCACCGGGGGCGAGGATGGCTCCGTCCCAGCCTCACTATGTGTGGTCTGGGCAGGTGCCGGAGGCCGGTGTGGTGGATCGCCCTGTCGCACCACATCGGCGAAGTTCATGTTCGGTTTGAGTGAAAACTTGTGTTGGGCTAGGATTCGGTTTCTGGCATCTTTGAATGAAATGTTCTCAATTGTTTTCAATGTAATGATTTCTTTTTCTCTCTTCCATGAGGGACAAGATCTGGAGTATGCAGCATGCTCTCCTTCACAGTTCGCACAGCGAGGTGCTGCTTCGCATACTTCAGAAGCATGGTCTTTGGATGCGCATTTCGCGCAGGTTTTGCGACCACGGCAACTCTGGGAGCCATGGCCAAATCTCTGACAGTTGAAGCAACGTCGAGGGTTCGGAATGTATGGGCGAACTGCAACTTTTGTATACCCAACTTCAATTGTCTCTGGAAGTGTGCAGCAAGTGAAAGTCAAAATTAGATGCTTGGTAGGTAATTCTTTGTTGTCTTTTCTTATTTTAATTCTCTGAACATTGCTGACATTTTGTTCGGAAAGCCCATTCAGCATTTCTTCTTCGGAGAGATCCAAAAAGTCAATTTCAGAAATCACCCCACGCACTGTGTTCAGCGATCTGTGGCTTGAAATTAAGACGGGGATGTCTTCAAACGACACGATATTAGCAAGTTTGCACACTTGAGCTTTGCTTTGGATTTCTAGCAGTAGGTCACCGCTAGCAAGCTTTGTTACTTTATAGTTGTTGCCTATGGCTTCTTTCAGACATCTTGCTACTGTGAACGGGGATATTTTCCTAGCCGGTTTTTCTGGCATTTCACTGTGTATCACGTGATACTTAGGGAAGATTTCTTTGGTTTTTTGAAAAAAGTCAGCTGTGACATCGGTCCGCCCTCTTTTGTGAGGGCGATCTGGTTTGGAGAGAGGAGGTGCCATGGGAAAATTGTATAGTTCGGCCGCGGTGCCAGCCACCCACCATGGAGTCCTACAAGGGGGCGGGAGAGGAACTTGTAAGAAAGTCCTACCCACGCCAGCTGTACAGCGCAACTATAATCAAATATGGCTGAACTCAGGACAGCTCGCCACACAAGATTAACCCTAGCCACCCAGAAAAAAAGGAAAAACCGAGAAGAGAGGAGGTGACAGGAGAGTTGTGAGAAAGGAGATAGGAAAGTGAAAGATGGAGGGGAGGACAGGAAAAGGCGACTGCCGATTTCCCCCGGGTGGGTCAGTCCGGGGGTGCCGTCTATGTGAAGCCGAGGCCGAAGAGGTGTGTTGCCTCCGCCGGGGGGCCTTAAAGGTCCAAACACCCAGCATCGGCTCAACCCCCAGGATCCCCTTTTCCCCAGACACGGCTAAGCCGCGCACGGCTACACGCGGGAGAGTCCAACCCTCGTGTGCTCGGGTACGTGGTGTCGCAACACACCAAACGCCTGCTGACGCAGACGCCCCTGCGGGGGCGACCTGCACTGTAGTCCAAGGAACGTGACAAAAAAGAAAATGGAGTCGAAATATGTTAAACGGTAACAAAGAAGTCAGGTCCAGAAACTGAGCAGAAAGACAAACAAACGGTTTTGAGAAA
This sequence comes from Dermacentor andersoni, assembly GCF_023375885.2. Taxonomy (NCBI): domain Eukaryota; kingdom Metazoa; phylum Arthropoda; class Arachnida; order Ixodida; family Ixodidae; genus Dermacentor; species Dermacentor andersoni. Next base: position 8,657,926 of record NC_092817.1, on the reverse strand, counting down.
GCGACTCTCAAAGTTTCACCTTCTTTTCAGTTCCCTAAAAGGCACCAAATTTGTAGTATTTGGGGTGTGTTGTGATGTGGGGCTTGTACATGTGGCCTCTGGTCTGGTGTGCTTTACATATTTACACACGTACATTCCTAATAACCACCAGGAATGCAGTCTAATTGCCTGCTGCTGTTTAAATGTCGTCTCTTCAGGGCCCCTTGAACACTGTCGGCCAAGGAATGACTCCGACCACATTCTTTTTCTCTGCGTTTGTCCTTCTCAGCCATCCGTTTGTTGCTCATTGGGCTGGGATTCAGGCTGAGGTCGTTCAGGATTGCTGTCGACGTCCTCCTGTCACTTTTGCACGTGGTTAACACAACCTTCTTTTTCAATTTTAATGTAACCGTAGACAGCCTCTTGCAAAGCAAGAAAAGTGCAGCTGTCGCCATCAGATAACACTGTCGTGTGGCGAAGGACATTTTTCTTGAGGGACTTCTCGAAAAGTAGAAGGCCAGCTTGCACCTCCATTTCTCCAGCCTTCTTGTCTGTGTTCTTTTGGCATAAATGGCTAGCCCTCCAATCTGTGTACATTGGGTCATCCTTCTTTGGTCCTCGCTCGCAGCCAGCACAAAAATTGCTTAAAACAACATAGTCCAGCACGAGCACCGAGAAAAGTTCGACAACTGCACCTAGCCCTATATGGGATGAGTGTCTACGTGTCATCCACGAACTATCAAAAGATATGGCGATTTTGTTAGCATTCCCCACGTTCAGTACTGTATAGTTTGCCGAACCGACTGTGCGCTTCCGGTCATCACTTCTTCGGCCGCACAAATTGCTGCAGGGGTCAATATTTTTTCACGTAGTTCTGCCACATCTTGTTGTGGAGACCTGTGGTTGAAAATGTTCATCACCGAAAAAATATAATTAAGTGCTGTCTGCTCGTTCCCAGTGCACTGCATAGCACGCGCTGTCAACATACAGTGGAACCCCGTTCGTACGTTTTTCACCGGACCGGGGAAAAAAAACGTAACAGCCGGGAAAACGCAACAGTGAGGAAAGCTCCGAAAATTAATTAAAAAAGTGCAGCTTCAACTATAGACAATTTATTTCCACAGAGTGCGCTTAGGACTTAAAAAAGTCTAGAATGGTGGCTTGCCGTTTCTTTCGCTCGCTAGAAATTGCCACACGTTTCTCAATACCCTGGAAGGCCGCATTGCTGTCGGCGTCGCTGTGAGGTGCGACGTACCTGCGGAGGAGGTCCAGAGCTGCGACGGCTTCTCCAAAGCTAGGATTTGGCAACTCCCCGGCATCATGCGGCTCATGCTCCTTGTCGTCACCGCGCCACGGCAATGGCAACGGACGAACGAACGAATATCCGCGGGAAATTTTGCCCTCTTTGGCGTAATCATGCTAACGTGCTAACGATTGTTTAGTATTGCTGCAGAGCGCGCGCGTCCGAGCAGCCCGGTTGCGCGCTCGGAGCAGGCCCGATAGGCGGAGCAACGCCACGAGCAACGCCAACTTCCAGTTTCACTTTAGGTTCACAAAGAGTGACGTCAGGGCCTCTCCCGAGTTTCCTTCCTCCGTGAGTCGACCCGTCCAACAACCATGCGGTGATCGTAATCACAGTGATGATAGTAAGATCATTTTTCACGAATGGCCACTTAGTGGCGGCCTCATGCGGCCTCTCGAACTGGCGTGCGGCTTCTTACAGCCAGTTCCATAGCCAAGCCAAGCCAAAACTCGTCAAAAGCCAGAATGGCGGTTGGAGCACGTTGTCTACTTTAGCCCAGGCGGGTTCGGGGTGCTAAGTTGCGACGTATCATGCGGGAAAGTTTTCACAGCTACAACGTAACAGCAGGGTTCCTTATACATTGCATCCTATGGAAGCTATGCCGGGACCGGATGAAAACGACGTAGCAGCCGGGAAAACGCAGCAGTGAGGAACGTAACAGCGGGGTTCTACTGTATTTACAACGAACGGGTTCACCGTCTGATCGCAGCTTATGCGCGGCGAGCTCCACGCAGAAGCGATGCCTCCGCAGTTGGAACATGAAAGCGTAAGTTTCACAGCGAGGCCATATTCTTGCCCACCTTTCTTGAACTCAACGTTGCTGCTATCACACGCTGTGCACTTTGCAAACCTCAAAAACTGGTTTTGCAGATCCAAATTGATGATCGTGAATGCCGTCTCATCAAGCGCACTGTCGACCACGCCGCTGTCTCGGTTAAAACAATCCAATTTCCGCTTCGTCGCTGCCATTGACGCGAGTTCCTAGTTTTTCCTCGGTTCGAATCCTGTTCTGCTCCACATCGGAAGGCTGTAGCACCATCACGTCACGGCGGACACAGCCACTGTCAGCTTCGCAAGCTGGCGCCCACGGTGGACCCACGCCGTTGTTGCCAACTTCGATGCCTTGTCCACTCGATGTAACCTCTACATCGCCCTCGCCGCGTCTTGGGGAAGTGTGACGACCTTTAAAATTAGCAACCACCGATTTCTTTCGCTTTTTGCCGAATTTGTTCAGTCTATGAAACTTTCTTGCTGACCTGGGCATTGTTGCGTTTTTCAGTCGCTGCACGCAGTTTTCAAGATAGCATCTCAGTGCGATGGCGGTGCGCGAGCCAGCTCGCTTAGCCGACGACACCAACCAGCTCCGCCAATCGGGTGGTGCGGTCTTCTCACGTGGGTTCGTTCAGCCAATAGAAACAAATAATGTGCTTTTCCTTATTGATTTATTTTGCACCATCCAATGGGCGAAACTGAGCGCCGGTGGCGGGAAACTTAAGCAGGAATTGCAGCTCTTTCAAACGAGACCGAGATGGCGGCGCAATAGGCAGCGTGAAACGGTAGCTGCACGATGGGAAGAAAGGGCCGTTTTGGGGTTCATTTTGGCTTGAATTCAGTTAGAACACATTGTGCAAATTATTATTTCGCCAAAAATACTCATTCTAGAAACGAGAAACTTGGCAGATAGGTAGAAAACTAGCTGTAGATTTCAGAAATAACACTTCGAAAATCTAGATTTTTGTTTTTGAGACACGTGCCCCCCCTTAACCATATATTGAGATGCAAAAGCGCCCCTCCCCCTCCCCAAGTATACCAAGCAAATTAAGGAAAGGTACTCACCTCCAGCTGCTCAGCCACCTCCTGCAGACCTCCTTTCAGATTTTTACAACTTTTCATGAGGTACTTAACATCGTAGATGGCCGGAAAGTAGATTCGCAGCAACTCAAAGAACTCAGACTCCTCTGAAGGCAGGTTCTGGTCCGTCAGCAACTTCAGCATGTAGCCAAAGTCGTATCCGCTGCGCACAAGATGAAGTGTGCATCAGCGTTGCCCACCCACGAGGACAGTGCTGCACCATGGCAGCGCCGCTCTCACCTATGAAAGGAGAGCCACTTCACATTGTCGGAGAGGACCACTCCCGATGTCATGAGCAGCTGAGCAAACTCGTATGGATCGATGCCCTCTTCGTCGTGTTTCTTGAACTGAATGCCAGAGTTGGTAAGCAGGTCGATGGAATCCTGGGCATACATGTCCTCCCTGCAGCAAAGAGAGTGAACAAAAGCTTTCATGGAACGACAACGAGCTGCACATTCACTCTCTTGCAGCAAGATTTGTTCTGGGGACACATGCCTAACTTGAAAATACCTGCGACATGAAGCAAAACTTCACATGGCGCTTGCTGAGCAAACAAAGGCACAACCTTGGACAACCTTTCTTAAGTTCAGTTTCTAAAAACCAGAATTAATGTTTCAGATTATCTGCAGCCAGTGCACTACATGTCTCCGCACTGTAGTCTCTATCACACGGTGTTCCCCTGGAGATTGTATAGACCGCCCCGCAAGTCCAAGGATCCGAGTTGACAACAGTCAACCCAGCTCAGCCTAATGTGTTTCATGTGTCTAAAGCACACACCCGTTCAGGCTCCACTGGGAGCAAGACTGAGCGCTGCAAGAAGGCCCAGAGTAGAAGGCAGGGGTTTCATAGACTGCTATGCTGGCATTGACGAACTGTTACGCCATATCCGCACGGTGCGCGCAAGCCGAAGCTACCTTCATTCAGAGGTGACCACAGTATTAGTAAATGCCGAACATCTTGAAGAGGCAGCGCAACATGTTCAACCAGTACTAACTTGCCCAAATGTTTATTCTTCTATAGCAAATTCTATAACACACCACTATATGGGAGGATGGCTCCCAACGACTGTGCTACCAGGGCGATATTCCTTTAGCTACATAGCCTCCAAGGGTGACTCAGTGTAGTACAACAATGCATGTGAATGAGCTGCATCACAGAAGCCACAAACAGATATGCAATTGCCTTGGGTTGAAGACCTTGGAAAAGGACGGCCAGCAAGAAGGGGTGGGAGGATCGGAATTCACCCTGTACCCCCGTTCGGCACAAGCTGTTAGGAGCAAGGTGACAATTTCGTGTCTGAACCAAACAATTGGGTTAGCCCCTGGTCTGCCTCAAGGACAGCAGCAAATATTCTACGGCTCCGCTCCTTTACCAGCACCCTTCGAGGACAAAGAGGGAAAGCGGCAGCCTGCGTATGTGAAGTTTGAAAGAGACCTCGCCACTGTGTGTCCCTTACGCCCCCCAAAAAAGCTGCACTATGACTCTGCAACGAAGTGCCCAAGTGCAGTCCCAACAATGGAGGGACCATGAATTTAAGATTAGGCCTAAGTCCTTCAGGATTGATTATTTAAGGGGGGCGCAGCAATTGAAATGGTCAAATTGTCACAATTTTCTATTTTCTGATTATTATTTTTTTGCGATCCACGGACCTTTATTTACCTTGTGCTGAAATATTGTGACAAATTACATGGTAGAAATTGAGAAAACAGCACTTTTTTAGAGTGCTATCATCAAAAATTGCTGAAGAATGGGGTATTGGAAGGCCCCATCGTCGCCTCAAAAAAAGATTTATAATGGGTTTTTTGCAAAAGTCATTAGTAAGGCAATATGCATAGGAAAGTTAAATATTTTTATGCTCATTTCGGCATTTAAAAAATAAACCAATAGCTTTACTGTACAGAATGGGCCTTTGTGAACATGCAGATGCAAGAATCTTGGTGAACTTGTGTGTAATTAATTTGGAGATGACCATAAGAGGCTGTCAATTGTAACTCGAAAACTGTAGTAGATAGCATAAAACTCATTTCAGTTATGATATCAGCATAACAAACCACACCTGCATGCCAAATTTTACCAATTTATTCCCATAAATAAAAAAAGAAGTTTTCATTGCAATGTCTCCCCTTTTTTGTTTTTCCTGAGGAACATATTGAGTGGAATGAGTTACCAGCAAAAGCGGTTGGCTGCAAAACGGCCGACTCAGTTTACGATGCTTTGCACGCCTTGCAATAACACCAAGAATGGCGCAGTGGTTCATGTCCAAATAAATTAACAAAAATGTTCAGAATGTGTCTCAACTAGAGGTGTGCGAATACCCGAATATCATGGAATCAAATAGAATAGTGGAGATTCGAGTAATTTGATTTGCAAGTTGAATATCTACAATTCCATACTTAGAATACCGTATTTATTAAAATCTCGGCCGATAGTTTTTTCAAATAATCATATACCAAACTCCAAAATTTTTTTAAGAAAACGCGCCATCTAGAAAAGTCAGTACCACAGCCGCTACTAGCCGTGCCAGTAGCCAACTGAAGTACACAAGCCATGTTACCCCTTTGACTTGTGCAATGGTCCCTAGAATATTGGCTAGCCTGCCGTCTGCACGCCACACCGTACGGAGCGGGCGGGATGCGAGCAATCCTACTGCTACGCTCCTTGCTGTCGTCTGCTTGGCTGAGTTCACGTACCGCAGTGGCTTGGTGCGGGTGCTTTACAACCTCTTCTGCGTCTCCAGCTTTTCGCGAAGTCTCAATAATGGAAGGACAGCAAAGAAAGAAAAGCTAGAACATTTGAAAGTGAGAAGATGCAAACAATTGTATTTCGTGAACTGCATTAAACTGGGGACACACGCTCAGCGGCCTTGTAATTGCTTTTTCTTTTCTGTAATTTTTCTTATTCACAAATCTCTTGCCATTTCATCAGATGTGTGCTTTAATTTGTTTACACTGTTTCCTAAAGGTTCTTCATTCTCTTTATAATTTGTTTTGACTGTGTGCTTGATTACTTGAGTGGGATTTATCAATGAGTGGAACGTGCTTCCACAATTTATTCTGATGTTGAAACATATTCGGGTGCTCTTCTTGACCATGCGCGATATCAACTTTAGATGTCACGTCATTTCCTTGCATCACATCAGCACATTTTTTCCCATTTTGTTTACTTTTGCCATTTGCACTATGATCTATTATTATTGATATTTGTTCTGTTTTTGCTCACCCTTAACTGGAAGCGCTTCCTTTTTATCTTGTATAGGTTTTGGACGAGCTTGGGTTTGATTTTTTTATTTTTAACCCTCTACTATGCCGAATCACACACCTGTACCTCGTGTTGGTTACTAATGAAGCATTATATGGCTCATGAGACGGAAAATCCAGTGTTGTTGGCATTGGTGTGACCCCTATGGTGCAAAAAGTAAAGTGAGCCCATCGAGGCAGCTGACACCAAATTGGCCATGTTAATTAAGGCAAGCTTAAATTAGCTAGAGTTCATTACGGCACTCGAACCTAAGACCATTGGTGGGAGCCAACCCCCAACCTTTGTTGTTAAGGTGAAGTTAATTAAGACAGCATTCATTAAGGCACTTGAACCCACAACCTTTAGTGTTAATTAGGGCAAAGCTAATTAAGGCACTCGAATGCACGACCTTAGTCGGGAGTCAACCCTTGACCTTTGATGTTAATTAAGGTGAAGTTAAATTAAGACGACCGAAAGAGTATAAGCATCGTGCGGTGGTTGCAATGATTTCGCATTCATCCACATAGGGATGACTATGTGCCCCTTAATTTCTCTTGTATCACATTCAACTACTGTGGCCTTCGCTGCTAAAGGACAGCAGTAGTGCATGAATAAATAAATTCAGTGCTTAACCTATCTAAGGTTGCATAATCGCTTTGCATTCTGAGTCGTATCCCCACTCCACAGGAATGCTTCATCCAGCTCATCAAAAAAAGTACCGTATTTACTCGCATAATGATCGCACTTTTTTGTCACAAAAATTGACGCAAATTCAGGGGTACGATCATTATGCGGGTTAAATTCCTGCGAAAAGACCTTTTTTTTCATCCCGAGTATGCTGCAGGATGACAACAGGTCAACAAATAGGCGGCTGCCACTGTATGTAGTGAGGGACACCAAAACAAAAATGGCGGCCGGCTGAGCAAGCTGAACACGCCGAACTGGATTTTTTTTTTTCTCGCGAGTACATTATGTGCCTTGAAACAATTTCTTCCGCATCAGTAATGAATAATATCTTAAATATCGGCGAGTTTGCGGCAATAACGTAGCCATGTCCACTTTGAGGGGACAGAAGCAGATGGGCGTGCTTAGCTGCCAGTGACATAGAAACACATGGCCGGCATGCTGTGGAAACTGCGGCATCTGTCTTCACTGCTATCCTAATATGGCATGGAGAGTAATGAAATGAGGCATCTACTTAAGAATGCTTGGTGTGTGCAGACGGCTTGGTTTGTCTTGAGTCGTTCACGTAGCATTCGACAGATGGTAAACGCGATCAATATTGGCTAGAGTTGGCACACGACATATCGCTGCAGCAAGTTCGGTGTGCGATCATTACACGGGAAATTTTAAAAAATAGAATTTTGACGACAAAATTCAGGGGTGCGATCATTACGCGAGTGCAATCATTATGCGAGTAAATACGGTACATACCTTTTCCAAACTCCGGCCAAGTACAGTTTAAAGAGGTCTCACTGTATTAGTGTGCTTTTGCTGAGCCAACGTGCGACACGCCACCAAAAGCAACATCTTGTTCCTTTAGAGCAAACTGCGCCATGAAAAGGGTCCAAGTCACGGGCTTCATATGCCAGGCCCGGCCCGTAAAATTCAGCTTGTGCAGTGCTCTACTTTCTGCATTAGTATTTTATGACTCCAGTTGCAATTTTCAGTATTTAGAAGGGACAGGCAATATTTGTGCACAAGGCAAGCCTTGTAGGGCAGGAAACCTTTCAAACTCTGCTGCCCCAAGACATCCATAACTTATGCAAGTCACAGCAATGTTGACAGCAGCAATAGCTTACAAACAATTCTGGACAAACCTCAGTTAAACTAAAAGGTATTTATTGTAGTTCTTTCTCCCACTAAAACACTATATTTTTTTGTAAGATGGCAGAGACTTCAAGCCTTGGTACTGTGTACCATTGATTGCATATAGCAGCAGTAGTACGAGCAGTCAATGAGACTTCGGTCACTTATGATGTCCACTCACGTGAGACTGAACTTGAAGTTGAACTGCCAGGTGGAGTAATTTGGGGGGGTGTTGCCATGTTCGTCGAGAAAGGTGAGGCCCAACTGGATGATCTTGAGAAGGTCCACATTGCAGCGTAGCAGCTGGTACTGATAGTCTGCTGTGCTGCGAAACTCCCCAATGGGCCGTGCCACCACTCCCGGAAACTCGGTGTCCTGCAATGTGCAAGTGCTATAGACCATTTTTTCGTAGGCGCCGCCATATTGTGAACGCAGTGGCGCCGCCTATGAGCAGCGCCATACTGGCTTGGGTGAAAGCGGTCTTTTGCATGGCAGGTATACGCTCGGCGGTAGGTTCTGGCGTTTGTTTTCGCGGTCGTGCGGTCTGTTTAGTATGACGTGCGTCTTCTACGTGGTAAATGGTTCTGCGAGACGTGCTGAAGTGGTTTAAGAAGTCATGGCCGAAATTTCTGCTGGCGTTGAGCTGGACGGAACACGCAGCGCGATGTGTGCGCGCATACTTGAGCCTACGATCAGCCTCGGAGGTCAATTGTCTATTTATGAATGTTCCAATCACTAATGTGACCTTATTGCACTATTAACCTCTATTTCTAAGCTGCGGTTTAGGAGCCATGAAACATATGCGACGATCGTAACAGCGTGGGTACCGTTCTGCTACGATAGGAGCTCTGCTGTTATACTTTGACAAGCGTTCAAACTGTTCGCTGCTGGTTACGTTGCGTGACTACTTGGTTGGATGGATGAGGTTTCCACGCATGAATATAATAGTTTTGGCTAGTAATAGCAGCATACCTTACAGTCTGAATTAAGCTTGTCCAGCAGAGCGACCGTTTACGAACTGCGCGAGCGTCCTAAGCAGTAGTAGGTGCTGGATTACAGATATCTTTGTTCTATATAACACATGGTCCAAGCATACGGCATCAGCAGTTATATATTTATAAACGCTGTGCGGCGTTAGCCCGTTTTCTCTTGCTTTTTAGAGAAAGAGGATGATAACCGAATTTTCTTTTTCGGTTGTGTTCGTTCAGTTCTCTACGACGCACTCACACGTATTACGGAAATTTTGCGCTAAAAAATAGCCATCGCATTCTTTTTATGCGAATCCTCACATATATTATGGCTGTGTACAGGCCAAAAAGGCAATGCCGAAGCACACAGCTTATTACATGTATCGCGCTGGCTCACCAACCGCAGTGATCGCTGTGTTGAGCAGCGCCATGGGCCTCATGCAGCAAGGCTAGTGTAGACATATGGTAATTTCAAGCATACTAGACTTGAAATGCGTGAGAATGATGCCAGTGTATCACAAATATTACCGTTGCTTGTTTCGTGGTTGCCTTAGGTTGGCCTGCACGAGCATGCGCTCTTATGTTTTACTCCCTACGCCAATCAATCAGACAGTGAGCCGATTTACCATTTAATGCTGGTAATACAGAGATGCCGGTTTTCTTTGTTGAATTAAAATTGATATAAGCAAAATAATAAACAACACATACACGCACCGCGACTGATAATGCGCGTACACCGCGGCTGATTATGCGCGTCACATTTTTGCGCCCGAAGACATTTCTGCCTACAGTAGTTACCGATGCACCGAAAGGCTTCCCTGACGACCTTATATGAACGAACATGGCATAAATTTCACAAAGTAAGATCTAAAACATCTCGAAATCGTTCCGCAGCACGCGACAGCAATACTTTCAAGCAGCGCCGCGCCGAATCACCCAAGCCAGAGAGGAGGAAAGGCTCTCCGCGCACCCTATCCTCCTCGCCCGATGAAACGGTCTATAGGCAATGCTGCCAATGACTGAGAAAGTAAGAACAGCCTCACACTGCAAAAAAGAACTGCCATCTTTTCACTCCCCAGTCTCTCGCATGACCTAAATCTAGAATGAAGTAATCTGCAGAGAGGTCAGTGCCCTGAAAATGAAAGAAGTGATCACCACAGTCTCAAGTGGTTTGCAAAATGAGGCCAATACAAAACGACCCTGCAACAACTCCCTTGAATGGTGTAGCGGTGCCACCTTCAACAACAGTGCCTCTGGAGGACGAAGAAGACAAGCCAAAAGAATGCACTCTCTCTCGGCTGGGCTAGTTGCCACAGCCGTTGCTCTGCTTGCCACTTTGCCTTTCCTAATAAATGTAGGGGTACAAGTGTTCCTACAAAATCTATGAACTGTGTCTGGTATAGGACATCTCCCTTGCAAACCTTTTCCAACAGCAAGTTCTTAAAATGTGCCTTGTATGAAGAGAAATATCCAACAATCAAATGCTACCAGAGCCACGACAACGTTCACCTCTCTTTCGTCATTTGTAGTAGTAGTAGTAGTGCACCATGCTCATGTCTAATCATGCCCACAATCTTTCGCGTGTTACTGTGCCAACCTTTGGTATCGGCATGGCCTCAATTTTCTATGTGGCCTGGTCAGGGGCTCTTCAAGTTGCACTCAACAGCATTTAAAGTCATTTGTGCAACAAAAGCAACCTCAAATGGCTAGGCGTATTGCTCCTCGATGAGGTAAAGTTAAAAGGGTGTCTCCTTCCATAAAGCCTGTGGGGTTCTCCTCCCGTGCTCTTGGGACAAAGGAACGACAACACAGTAGTGCAAACAATCACAAGGGCATTTATTGCACCTTTCATAGATCAATGCCTGCTAGCAGAGTTGCTATCCACAAAACATGCCGATGGGCGCGCGACAAATATAGAAGTCTGACTCACCGCGACCGGATAGCGAGCGAATATGTTCGCCCCATGCTGGATCCCAACGCCTGGTTGTTCGCGTGTACGGTCACGCGAACGGTGGCGCGTTCGAAGGCGGCCACGCGAGACGGTCTCGCAGAAGCATGGATCGGCGCACGCACGGCACGGCACGTCCGCACTGCTTGCTGTCCCGAACCAAAGACTGCCTCGTCTTTGGCAAACATGCCTTGTCTTTCCCGCACCCAAGTAACCCCGCAGCAGCGCAACACTCGCGCCATTTCTCGCACTGCGCTTGTACAACTCCGACCGCTGCGGGAGCTATGCGGGAAAACAAGATATCAGGGGACGCGTGAGAGTCGCGCATCCCCACAAGCCTCATGTAAAATGAGGTGGACTTGTGAACTATGGCGTAGTGATGGCACCAAATGCAAACCAGCTTGCTGACCACACATTGGTACTAATGCTCGTACCACTGTTTGAACACTTGGTGCAGCCAGTTGCAATTTTTGCGACAAAAGGAGCAGCTCCAGGAAAACGTCTTGCAGAATTGGTAATTAGTGCTATCGTAGAACTGCACAAGAACAATGTATCAGTGATGGCTGTGATCAGTGATGGGGCTGGCAACAGCAGATTTATGTGGAGTTAGTTTGGAGTGTCATGAAAAATGGATGCTGCACACCACTTCATTGAGCGTCCCTGGGAGCTATCACGAAACGTCTGCATATTTAATCCGTGGTGTTCCACACATCAAGAAGTGCATAATAAACGACCTGAGAGAGCACACTTGTGCAATGGAAAAGAAAAATGTGTGAATTTTCAGTACAGTTTAGCCGTCCAATTTTGTTGCTTTTAGGCTTATGACCTTCACATCAATTTGCACCATTACTTCACCCTATATGAAACAGAAGAAGCATGCATGGGTTGTGCCAAGACTTGCTGAAGCACAGGTTGCCCCCTGATAACCTGCATAAAATAGGCGGGAAGCTAGCTACACAGGTAATTTTTTTTTAAATTTTTTTTTAAGCATACTGCTCTTCTGTTCCATTCTTAAATGCTTAAAATCGAACCTCTTTAGCCCTGGAACATTAATTGGCATACGCATGTACAGGGAAACAGAAGTCCCTGGCTTAGAAGACTCGGAATGCACTGAGACATTCATAAGAACGCTGAATAATGCATTCGATGCACTCGTCATCAAGCTTCCATCCAGGGGAATCTGGCATCATTCCAAAGAGATAAGGGAAAGCAGCTACCGTTAACACACACTTTTTCCCAAGAAAACGGGTCCGAAAATGGCATGCACATTAGAATCGAATACGACCCTAAATCTGTGATACCATATCACCATCAGCATTTCACGATGGCCGCCTTGTGTGCGCTTTCGTGCCTAGCTGCTGTAGCTTCCTCTATGTGCTGTAGTATGTGTACTTAGGTTAGTCCACCATCCGTATTCCCGTTTCCTCTGTTATCAGCATGGTAGTGCCGACTGCAAAGACATGCAGAGTTCATCACAATGGCGCAATTAAAAGGCGAGTGATCACATGTGTGGAGACAGGTGGAAATCGGGCCGCACCACGGGCATTCGGAATTCCCAAAACTTGCGTGCGAGACTGGCACAAACAGGAGGCATTCTTCTCCAGTGACTGCTGCATAGGCACGGACGCGCCGCCTTTATCTTGAAAACAATCTGCGATAGAGAGTTTATAGACATCCAGGCACACCGTGCAGTGTTCTCATTGCTTAATTCACGTTGAAGTGAGAGGCCACACAAAGGTAAATTCGCTCGCTCCTGCTACCGTACTTTCTCACTCCAGTGTTCTGGTAAAAAGTTTCTGCGGTCATTGAGTGAGACATGCTCATGTTCGCTTGTGCACGCATGACACCATGCTTGTTAATTTAGTTAGTAAGCAAATGTTTAAAAGTTTATACGGCCAATAAAGCTACTATCCTTACTTTTCGTATAGCTGTCTACTAATTTGCTATCGCAATTGATGCTTCACCTTTCACGCGAAACTGCGACTTCTTTTATTTATCGCAACTTTAGTGCAATGGGAGCAGATCTTCGTTTTTCCAAATTGGAGAAAGTTGTATTTCTATATGAAATAATGAGGTGCGCGGTACTATAAAGGACTTTACTTTCTTTTAGGTCATGGCAAACAAGTGCGTGTTACAACCAAGGTGGTGCGAGAACCTAGTAATCAATAAATTTCTATTCTTGGAGCCTGATCTTGCTATTACTTACGCTGGCACCTGGCCTTGTAGTAGTATCATTAATAATTCAAGGCTTTCCAGGTTATCAAGAAGTCCCTCGAAGTCCTGAATATGACTGAGCAAAATGCTCTCGAGAAGGGTACGAAACTACTTGCCTCACAACGTTGTTGTCGACGCTAAACATTATCAATGATCTGTTCGACATAGGAGCATTATACGTGTTGACCGCCAAGCTCAACAAGGAACCCTCGGAGCCTTGCTTGCCTTTTAATTTATAATTTAGGGACATTTTGTAATTCTGCTCTAATGTGTGTGATTTCTCTTTCAGTGGCACCTTGGTCTTGCACAATCATTTGCAGACGAGTCACACCCTATTGTCAAATCTCTCCCCTCTCAGTGTGGAAGATGCATTAAAGACTGCCCGAGAGGTCTATCGCTCAAACAGAGCCAGATTGCGAAATGAGATGAAGGCTAGGCTCATGGAAAATACTTTGGGTTCTTCCAATTCTCCTGAGCAAATGAACAATGAGCACAGCTACTTCAGAGTCGGTATAGACGACAATGTGGTGTACTACTTATCCGAGTGTGTTGTACACAAAGTCAGCAAGCATACAGAAGGTCAGTTGTGCCTGCAGGCTGTTAGCCCAGCATTTCCAGTCGTCGACGCATACCTTACCACATATCGGAGCTTCAAGGAGGGGAGCCTGAAGCATCTCACCAAGATGCTACAGTTCATAAGAGTTGCGAATGACTCTTTCCCTTGATGTGGGAGGTCCCTGTGGGAACCCGTTTTGGAAGGCCCTGGATGAGCTGGATAAGTGCAATCTTGCGCAGCTAAGTTGTGATGAGCATGAGTCCACGCTCACGTGCCAAATATTGAACTTTCATTGTCACACAGATGCATTTCTATGCGAGGGATGTAAACCGCTACCTAGAAACCCGCGGGAAAGTCGCAATCGACAACAAGAAAGCTCATCTTTAGTGAAGACACTTTCGACATGAAAACGTGATGCGTGCGGCTCTTGTGCCTTGCTATAAAAGCTTGTTTAACTCATTGAGAGAGGATACGGTTTTTTTTTCTTTGCTTATTCTTTTTCAGCACTACATCTGCAGGCTTGGAGTGGCACCTGACACCAGCAAATGATGCCGAGAGCGAGTGGGGCTATACTAATCCAGGTACAACCGAATTGGGGAGGCCCACTAAGCTTCAACAAAGACACTCCCTCACCAGAACAGGAATTGGCCTCCCTGGTGCAGTATTCGGCCACTACCTCCCAAATGATTCCTACAATTAACCCATGGCCCTCAGTCCCCAGCAGCTGTGGAGCGCCTGACCAAGGCAGCGGCCAGACCTGTAATGCAGCAGAAGGTGCTAAGACGGGTAATAGGAGATCGCAGGAAGAGGCCTTCATCCGGCAGTGGACATAAAACAGGCTGACGATGATAATTCTTTTTCAGTTCCTAATACACGCACTCACCGGCGGTGAAAGATAACTAGGCACAGCTTCATTGCTAGTGCTTTTCCCTGTTCAGTTCGCTAAGTCATACATAGCCTTTCAACTTCAGCATAGGTCTGTAATAAGCTGCACATAAATTGGTGACGAGCATTTCATTTGCAGCAATTTCAAGTCACAGAATGCCATTTGCTAAACAAACCTTACAAACCACTAGCGGTTCACAGAACAAGGCTAACCGTGACCACCACAGCACCTGGTGAGCAAAAACGAAAAGGGGCCAAGTATCGACGACTGCCGCGGAGGAAGTTTGACAACTGAAAGAAAGATCTCTTATTGTTGAGACGGATGATCTGTTGCTGACCAGCTCAGTGAAGAAAAAGTCATCAGAATACGTGCACGACAGTGATAAGCACAGGTCTCTGAAGAAGATACGAGTCCTGCACCGTGGCCGCATCGGAAAGGAAGTTGTGAGGCCACGGGCCACTGCGAGTGCTATATCAGTAACAAGATGACAAGAGCTGCGCACTGCTCTTGCGCAAAAAAGAAATGGAATTTTCCCAGTCAATCAGTAAATAAAAGTATGTTGATGTAGTAAGCATTTGTTTATTGCTCTCTTGGTACACTCAATAATTCGACAATTGGTTAATTCTGACATGTTTTCCGTTCCCTCAAAGTCAGGATTAGCAGGGTCTTGCTGTATAAGGCAAGACCAAACTGCTCTTACACATGATTACCGTATTTACACGAATGTAAGTCGACCCCCCCTCCCCATATCGCGCGACAGGAAAAAAGAAAGAGCATACCCGAGGGCGCATTCCATAACAAATTTATTAGTAGCTGGCATGGTCACTGGAGTACTCGTCTTCACTGGTGCTGCCATCGCTGCTACGGTCCCACAGCGCGTCATTGTCCAGCAAAATTCCACATTTGGCAAACGACCGCACTAAGACATTTTGTGGAACAGCAGCCCGCGCCGAATGCACCCAACCACATGCAGCCGTCAGGGAGGCTTCTTTTTGACAGGTCAGGTTGGCGTAAGTTAGCGGTCTTCTGCTGCCAGCCACTTGTACTCACGGCGGAGCAGGTCCTCAAAGGCAAAGATCCGGGCTCGTTTCATGACCATGTCGCACTTCACTGGTAGGGACCGATCACGCACTTCAGCGACGTACCCTACAAGCTTCGCCTACATCGACGTACCCTACAAGCTTCGCCTACATCGACGTACCCCGCAAGCTTCACCTACAGCTCCGGAAAGCATCCAGGCTTTGACCCGTGGGAAATTCTTTGCTTGCCGTCGCAGGTGAAAATTTTACTTCGCTGCAGTGGCCACTGTCGCACCAACCGTTCGGAAACATCGAACTCGCGGCCCGCTGCGCAGCGATTTGTTTCTTCGGCGGAAAGAATGGCAGCCCTCTTGAACGCTGCTGTGAACGAGGGCCGCATGTTTAGTGGGCCTGGAGCACTCATGACGACTGAGGAAGCATGGAAGTAGCACGTAGTCGGCAGTCGAGTCGAACGCGTCAAACTAATAGCTACCTTAGAACACTTATATAATCTACAGGGAAACAGAAACACGTGAGTGGCATCTGCTCTTCCATGAACTACCGATAGTCCCTGCAAGCGCCGCCGTTCTGGGGTGCCATCGCAAATGGAACAGCGGCACTTCCATCGACTATCGACACCCCCATGAGCGTTGCGTGCGCTGTAAAACCCTAAAAATGTTAAAAAACCCTTTCGAAAAGCAAACAAAACAAATACACACGATAGCGAAAACTACGGGTAGGGCCATAGAGTAAACATAAAATTGTAACTATGTTGTAGCTCCCCCGATATCTCGGTCTTGCTTATTTTTGTCGGTGCCATGTTTTGGTTTTGATTGTAATCGACCCCCCCCCCCCCACTTCAGATTTTCAAATTAAAAAAAAAATATATAGGTCGACTTACAATCATGTAAATATGGTAACCTAAATATCAGCTTATACACGACTAATGCATAAATCATTAACATGACATAATGCTTCACATTTTTCAACATTTCCTTTTCGAGTTCCCAAAGTTCTTTAAGTGTCTGCTCAAGGTTTGGATTTCCTTTCGTTAAGGGCACATGGCCAATTTTTGCCTCGTTCATGTCTTTTGCTTTGCACCCTCAGCACTAGTGAGCAATGACTTGCTGGTTGCACTTTGGTCTCTAAAGCTCTCTTTTCTGCTTCAAGAGGGGCTGTGCTTAGGCAGCCCATGCCTGTCTGTTGCTTTCCACTACCAAGCACGCTCACACCTTTCCGTTGCTGCATCTCCGCAACTGCATTGGATTGGCAACATATGATGCATGAATGATGATGGCAAAACTGCAGGCTGCTAATGCATTTATTTTCTGCTAAAACTAGCGTGACAGAACTTTTGCGGCTAGTCTGAGCCCACATGTAGGCTGATGTAAAAACACGAATCCAGTCTAGCCCATTAGCAAAGTGTAAGCCACACTGCATTGCTCTCTGGATAGTGTCTCCCCTGCCGAGTCTTTTCCAACTGATACTGTGCCAACTCTAGCTGTCACTGCTTCACAGTTCAAGTAGGACTGCAATTTTCAATTATGGAAGCGCTTTAATCAAACAGAACATATTTGGTGGAAATTGAATAGCAAAAATTGGTGCAACTGACCATGGCGACGTAGTTGTACTTCTGGACCACACGTATGATGGCGCGAAACTCGTCCTCGAGGTTGGAGGCCCAGACATCGCGGATTCCACAGGCCTCGTTGCAAACCACCAGGCCATTGGTGTTGCCGCCACCGGCGCTGCCAGCGCTGTTGGCGCTGGGGCTGCTGCCCGCGGTGCTGGGGGCAGGCATGCTCACCAAACATGCGGGGCCTCACCATTACATGCTCTCATGGGGATGCCACCCTGCAATTTTGCAACAAGAAAGAATAAAAGGCGATTCAAAGGGACTGACGAGAGAGTTCTAAGGACCAAGTTCTTTATGCTGCAACGAAGCACTCATCCTCAAATGTTTTTATGCCTGCAGTGGTTATTTACAAAAGTGCATGAACATTTCGCAAGCAGAATTTCAATAGGAGCAATCTAAAGAAATAGGAGTACCGATGCCAGCAACAGTGAAAAGTGAGTGCGATGCCTGTGGTTCACCTCGCAAGGATGGCTTTCACAGAAGTTGGCCAATTTTCATTAACCATACACATTCTGACTTTTTAATAAAAAACAAAATGCTGCACATGAGTTGCTGCAGCTGCGGCAACTGAAAATCCTAGTGCTAGCTAATGACAATGTGGTGCCCTCTTACGGCTGTGGATGCAAATTCTTGCAGTGCCACTATGGCCATGGCACTATCCTGTTACTCATAATATTCAAAGATTTAGCTGCGCATTGTAAGTTCCAAAAACAGCTTATCCTAGAAAAGAAAAATGCATTTTAATATTTAAAAAAGATTGAAGAGCCGCATACATGAATCAAAGGTCACGTGATGGGGCATTCTATCTTCTTTCCATGCTTTCCCAAGTGAGTGCACCAAAGGACATGTTTAAGGCGAAAGCATTAGGTGTTTATGTTGGCAATTGACCTTAGTGAAACTGAACCGCGTTAAAAAATGGCCTACGCCACAAAGAGTAAAAAAACAAAACGCTCGAATCGATGTCATATTTCTCTGGCACGTTACTGTAAACAAAGCAAATTAGTGCCTTTGAGAAGAAAATTTGGTACATTTTGGTCTGAGTGGGACCAGATTTTAGTCTCCACAGTTCTGGCTTACTAAAGGTGTGCCTAGTGCGTGTGTCATTGCACACGTCATGTCGCAGCCATCTCACTGACTAAAGGTGTGGCCTAGTGAGTGCGTCACTAGGCGGCACACGTGACTGTGCAGAGGAGGTGGCGCTGTGTCACGAGTATAAAATGGGTGTGTTCACGACGTTCTGAGGTCTACAAACGGTATAATGCTTTTGCATTCCCACACGTAAGTGTGCCCAATTTTAAAGTTTCATAATTGCTGCCGCCCCAGGTGTTGTGCAGAAGAGCGGGCATGCGCACTCTGCGCATTGACATCAATAGGAGAGGCGGTGGTTGTCGGCGGCGAACGATGGAGGAGTGCGCAATCTTGCGACTCGAGAGGACGGCCACGCAGGCACGCCACTGTGGAAGAAGTGCGTGCCACTGCGTCTGCACAAGCACAATGCCAAAGACGGGGGGGATTCCGTACTGCAAAAACAGAGAAGCGAAACAATGACGGATACGACGAGTGGAAGAAGGTGAGCGACGACAACCCCGATGAATAACTTCATGTATTTCCAAATGTGCAGCAGGCTTTCGTCTTCTTGTGTTACAAGCGTGTAACACTTGCCAAACTTTTGTTGCGATTTGTTGTGAACAATTAAAAAATTTTAATTCTCAATGAGGAAGACAGCTCTCATTTCAGTAAATACGAGACAGTCTTTCTATCAGTGGGGCTATCTCAATTCATGTTTTGAATGGTTGTCTGTCCCTTTAATGATGTCATTGGACAGTACACTGCACACACCCCCATATCACGGAGCAGAATGACATGTAATGCACGCAACTCATATGGACAGTTTTGATAAGGCAAAATGAATCAAATGGATAAAACATAGCTGTTCCAGAGCAGCTGCACAACCAATACAATTAGCTGAAGTTAATTTATTCTAACCAACTCGCTCTGTACAAATATGTCAGCTTTACTGGAAGCCTTACGCCCTATTTCCTAGCTGCAAGCATCAGCTCCCATATTTGCCTTTGGACAGTCACAGTAGGTGGTGTCCACATACATGCCCCAGCAATGGTTCCCTTCAAGCAACAAACAAATCTCGCCATTTGTTTCAGCGGTGCGGCAATGGTGCCCTCTGAACCATGCCATTCGTTTCAAAAGGTGCAGGGCTGGTTCACAATTTTGCTGCACCCTCTCTACTGTCGGTTCCAACCTGGTTCAAGCTTACAGATGCGGAACAGCAGTGCGGCAGACTGTGCAGCACATGGGTGCAAGCACCGTTAAAACACCACTTACACACATCTGCTGTATCTAAGCAAGTGCGGGTTGTATATATGCCTCAGAATTTGATCATACAAGGGGGGGGGATTCTTTAACCCTTTACTGCACCTTGTTGCATTTACGCAACATTCTGATGAACGGCGTTAAAAACCGAAGCAAAGTCAGTTTGGAGCTGCCTGTACATGTTGTCGCATTTCCGCAACCTTGGTCTGTAAAACGCGCCACCTTGTACTGCAATCTGTGCTCATCCTTCGCACCTTCCTCCAAAACAAACGTGGCGGAGGCTGCACACGCCCGCGACCAGTGATACAGGTAAGTTTTGCCAATTGTAAATGTATTTCTCCATAACACGAAGCGCGAAAAAAAAGTTCTTACGCTATGCTCTACATCCTTCAGACTCTGTAGATAAAAAAAAAAAAAAAGAACATTGTCATTTCGGAATAGTTTGTTCCTGGCGACAGAATGTTGTTGTTGCATTTGTGCAACACAGCGTGTACATGGTTTATTTTCTTCGGAAAAGTGAAATGGCTCCGAAACGCTGGTATGTCCGAGCAATTCCTCCTGATAGTGAAGGCCGTGACCTTTCAATTAATCACAACAAGCACGAGTGCAAGTCCGTTTCGATTCAATACGTGGACAAGATGTTCTCTGGTCGAATTTCCTTTTTACTTTTCAAAAGTACGCTGTGCATCTGCACGTTGCCGTGTCACGTCGTCACGGGCATAGCCTTAAGTCTGTGCTTCGGTGTTCTAAATTTTGACAATAACCCGAAAACACTGCATTGTTTCCTGGCTCCACGGGAATCTGCATGACGTACTGCACGAAGTTTGGGAACCACCTGTGCTGCACAAACATGTACAAGTGCTTCTTTTTGTTGCACACTAAATCACAGATGCACATGATTGTCACGTGCAAATAAGCATCTGAGTATGAATCACACTAAGTCTATCTTTCACTTTCAACTTCTTTTTGATTTGCACATTGTTGCAAATATGCAACATACCCTTTTCTGCAAATTGAAACCACAGAAATTTGCTAGTTTCCTTGGGAGTACAGGTACTGTTAGGCTTCCCTACAACTCCATGAATAATATTTTGAGGAAGCAAAAAATTGTGCAGTAAAGGGTTAAGAGTCTGCCTAGTGGACTGTCCATTTTGGCTGCTGCTGATTGGATGCAGCTGTACGAGCGAGAAGGAAACGAGTGGCCCTAGCCAATCAGCAGCGGCCGAAATGGACAATCAATCTACTAGCTGGGCTCTTACAGAATACACCCCCCCCCCCCAGCAGTTCAGGACGTCTCAAGCTTACATTAGTATGTGCACATTAGTCGGACAACACATAATACCTGCACCGTACCTGTACCTTGGCATTCATTTTCAAGTGTCGTGCTGTGCCTGCCCCACAGAAATTTAACTTCTCATGAACCGCTGTGAACTGGTTCACAATGGGGCAGGCGGATTAAATGGACCTAATGAACAATGGCAGGTGCAGTGTCCTATACCAATTAATTGTGCATTTTCGGGAAAAGCAAAGGCAGCGTCAACTGACCACAGACCAGAGGGGATTGTCTGCAATTTCCCTACGCGCGCCACTGTCTCGATAGATTTGGTGACAATTGGCAAGTCCTCCCTTTTCGGGAACATGCAGGCAGATCTCCTAATTGGCCTAATTTCCCTGCACAGAGTTGCTGTGAGAGGTGTAGAGAACAGAAGTCAGAAACCAACAGTTTGATAGATGATATGCCTTGGTTTAGGCCTTTTTGTCAAAAAGTTGGTGGTAACAGAGGCTCGTCCCTTGCTCTTTGCTTCTAGTCTGCTTTGATGATCACACAACACAGTCACTAGTTCCTTTTGTGTAAACTTGTGTTGAAATGGTACTAAACAGGAAATATTACATTTACTCGCATAAGAGTATTACATTGCATTTACCACTGATCTTCAGGGCTACTAGTGCCCTTGAAGCCAGCACCCCTACTTTCACATAACGTATGATAGACTATTTGTGGCAGATATTAGCCATAAAGAAAAGAAGAGAGATGTTTCTTGTCAGTCTTTGGCTTCAAGAACAGGATTACACAAGTCGTTCTTGTAAATCTAAAAGCACTAACTATTTCAGGACATTGCAACAAACTACATTAACTTGGATTTCAACACAGTACACTTGCACAGTAGAGGGATTGTATCTTACTGAACCTTTGATTGGAACTTGCAAACTAAAAGAATGCTACTAGTGTTACGGTGAGCTTACATTCTGTACCATTCTCCAATTACTGCACTTGCATGTAGTGGGACCACAAACATGCAAGGGAGGCCTTCCACCACTACAAAATAAAAATATATATTTGAGGATGCGAGTCACAAATCAGAATACAACACGAGGCATGTTCTGTGGCTGGGAATTTCCATGCAAATACAGTATAAAAGATTGGAGAAGGGTGAGCTTACGTTTCAAACTTCTCACAACTGCACAGATATATTTGTTACAATTTGCAGCACCCACTTGCAAAAACCAAAGTTCGCCAAATGAATGGTGTGCAAATGTGCAATGTGGAAGTACCTCGAAAGGATGTGATCTGCGCAAAAGTGTCATAACAATAGTTTCTCTCGGGAGACCATTTTGGCTTCCTTTTGTAGTTTCTTGCTGCTTTTTAATAAACGCCAAATTTTCAAGAGAAAGTTCAGCTTGCTTTGAACTTTACCATCAGCAGCACTCAAGGCAGAAATGCAACAACACGTTAAAAATATAATGACTCGCATTCATTACTCAAGTGACGAAAGCAAGTAATTTTTTATGACAATGCTTGCTTAGCTAAAACAAAATTTCATGCGTAGGTATGATAGCAGAACAGCGAAAACTTTGGACAAGTAGCAGCAAGTCAACGTGAAGAAAGATGTCATGAAGCATCCCTCCAATTCTCGCGAGACGTGTTAGAGATGCACACAGAGAGAAGCACGAATTCTTTGGAAACGACTTACAGCTGGTGATGCAGTAGCAAACAGCATCAACAGGCAAAATTCTAAAATAAATATCTTATATACATTAAATATCCAGCATGCATGCCAAGCTGTCAGTTATCCAAAGTGCACAGTAGGGTCCTTGAGCTGAAAGTTACTAAATGGGCATTTTAGACAAAATTGAGCTCCGAGTTGAACGCGAAAGGCTAGTACGGAATGTTATAACGAAGACACTAGTTAGCTGTAGCGTAAAATGAACCAGTGCTTTTATCCCTCTGTTTCGGTGGTAATTTACACCACAAGACAGCTGCGGATACGATGTTCGCAGAAAGGTGTAAACTAATGAGACTCACTAAAGAAAAAAATCGATAGTATACAGTCAGAGGGAAGCTTAGCACACACAAATCCAGTACTTTGCTCGCTAAAACACAAGTTACAACTGCTAACAAGGAAGGAACGGCACAAACGCGCAGATACAACCCAGGAGAGGAGGCCTCCCGAGAACAAAGAACACTGACTCGAGCCGATCCCGCAAGCCTTCCGAGGTATCCCATGCATCTACGACCAGACGTCACCGACGCACGTAGGGCGCCACAAAAGCTCCGGTAGAATCGAGGAGATGAGACCAAACGAAACACCAAATCCCAGCACAATCGCGCGAGCACCGTGACGTTTCAACTGTGCCCGGCTACTATTCGGAGCGATCGCCAGGGCCACGAACAGGAAATTTGTACCTGAACAGTTGAGCCCGGAAGATGATGCTCTCTTGCGCAAACACACTGGACAACATACACTAGGGGCATAAAAACGAGGTTCGAATTCTAAGCTACTTCTGCCAGCTACTAGGCCTAACTTGAAATGCGGGCGCATAGCATTTCCAGCACTTTTCGGCCTTAACGCAAACAAAATAAAGAAGAATGCGCCTATGCAGTCATAAGTAATAGTAATAATCCTTACTTCAAGTACAAAATCCACTGCAATGCATCACTTGATGAGTAAAGCCACGCTGATGTATTCACGACACTTTCGAGTACCCAGCGCTTCTGCTTGTTCTCGGTGCCGCTTGAGGCTTTCATGTATGCATGCTGGGTAAAAAAGAAAAAAGAAAAAACAAGAAAGGGGCGTCACCGGTTATTATGCGCAAGAAAGAGCTACGTCACGGGTACGACATGTGATGATGTCACCACGGCACAATCAGCTAGGATCACTTGCCGACTTGCCAGTGCCGTTTGTTCTGCGGAAGCTAGAAAAAAATTGCCGTAGTTGTGTTGAATCTGCGTGTTGCAGTAGTAATGTTTCAAGCGATCTTCGGTCGCCGGACTAATGATGTGAGCCAGCCATCACCAATACAACTACAAAGGCAGCGTCAGATCGCCTCCATCAGGTCCTGTTGTCCCAAGTGAGCTGTAGCTTTATTGCCATTTTGCTCAATAATAGCGGGTCACTGTTTTCTCTGTGAAGCACTGAAACACATGATCAACGATTTCATTGGCGAAGAGTGTGCATTGCTTGCCTGGCGACCCTGTACAGTGTGCGTACCCACTGGTTCCCAAGCGACTGTCATCGAGTATGCATTGTAGAATAACGATGGACAGAAGGCAACTTTTTTGGTTTTACTTAAAATGATACTCATTTGCTTTCTTTTCGTCATTCCCGTTAGGGCATATAAATCTTTTTTTGACCCGGTAATTAGAAGAGTTCGAAAGAGCTTTTCTTCTTGCCAAACAGGCACTTTGGTAAACGCACCTGTCATTGTTTTATGCAGTATTGTGGTTGTCGAAGCCGACAAGGAGTTTAGGATTCCGTTTGTTGCTGAAGGAAATTCCTTCAATTTGGAAATGTGAGTAAAAATGTCACCACATAATATTTCATTGTGGGGCTACTATACGTGCTTGTGCCGGTCGTGATCACTGTGGTTCTGTTTCAGACACCTGCCGAGTTCCTTTCCTCACGAATGCCCAGTTCTGAAAGTGACGCCGGCAGCCATTCATCCAATGCTGGATGATCAGTACCACGTTACGGGCGTGCCAGCGCTCACTGCGGTACGCGTCGTCTCTCTCTAGTTGCCTTTGGAGGGAGACATGGCTAGGGCCCTGTATAGTATGAGATATTGTTTCCGTCCTCTGCGGTTTCGTCATCTGTGTTGAAGGTGCAGCAAATTATGTGCACAAAGTGCGCGGTCTCATTTCAGCACTTTTCCACAGTTGGAACTGCACAGTGAGCTTTCTGTTTCTCAATATTTGAGTGCAGCCACTGAAGCCAAAGAAATGTGTGGCTCATAGCAGCTAAAGGATTTGCACTGTTAGATAGAGTGAACGCACCTGTGCGGAACAGTGAAAAATACCCACTAAATATTTCAAAGATAATGTTGAAGCTCATTGTAATTTCATTCATTTAGCTGATCACATGGAATTCGATGCTGAATGCAATGAAGTGTCAAGGAGTGCAAATTGGAAAGAACAGTTTGCCACTGTACGAGATGGTCGACTGGCATGCGCAGGGGTTGCTGCTATGTTGCTCATAAAGCTGCGCTGCACTTTGTGTCCATTTTGAACTGTCAGATAAAAGATAATATGACTTGATTACACAGCGATAGCAACATGGTACCAACTTTCAGAGAGAGATCAAAAATATTTAAAAATTTTTTTGGAGGTCACACAGTGCGATTAAGCGTAGTTCTATCATACCTTGATACTTGGAAACGAAAATTTTAATGCTAAATGCTTTATAAAGCAGCTAGCACATTTATAGAGCCTACCAATTACAACAAACTATGGATAATTACACCAAATGCATCCCTATGCGTGTGCATGCAAAAATAACTTGACATTTATTATGTTAAGTGCAGCACATATTTTGGCCTTGAATATACAATAGTCTGAAACTACAGAGAAAAAAAATAGACAACTGAATGATTCAGCAGGAATGCTTGAAAAGAGTGCCTTGTGTTATTTTACTTTTTACTCTTCTGCTAAATAGATTACTCAATGGCACTATTGCGATAGTAAAGCTTGTCTGCCTCCCCAAAACAAAGGAGGGATTAACAGCGCTTGTACTGATCAACGCAGGTGTCTCAATGTGGCCAATGTGTGCACCACTGTGGTACTTTTTTAGCTACTGGGACTACAATGGATTATTTAGTGATATGCGCTAAATAACTTAGCAATCAAAATTTCTAGGAGAAAAATGCTATCTTGTGACCTGCATCACTCCTTTAAGAGGCCCCTCACCAGGTTTGGACATTTTAAACAGTCGAGCACAGTGCATGCTTAACGTGCTGACGATGGTGTTTCCAAAGTGTTGAGCGCCACATGCCGCGGAAACAGCTGAAATTTAAAACCACGCACCACAAGTCCTCATTCTTGAGGAAGCTCTGATCTCAGCCAAAGGTGTCGAGGTAGCGCATACAAATGCTGCGACATAAAATGCAGTCCTAGTAACATGGCTCACCATGGCACATTAGTAAATCATCCAGTGTGGAGTGTGCAGTGTTGGCACTGGAAATTTTCAGTGCAGCAAAAATTGAAGAGAAGAAAAAAGGGAGGCAGGGCTCATCACGTGAACCCGACGTGGTCCCTTGGTTCCAGTATGCGAGAAGGTGGGGAAGGAATGTCACTTGCGGATGCTATTTGAAGCGAAGGGAGAGAGTGTCTCTTGTGGCAGCAGTGCTGACATCTTAGCATTTATGGTATTAAAGCATTCAATTTCTTCTATGTCCTCCAACAAGAGATTGATCTGAAAAATTATTTCGGTAAGATGATCCCGAGACAGCGTTTTAGAACTGCTAGTGTATCACTTAAGTTTGCAGTGAGGCCTGGTGAGGGGCCCTGTAAAACAATAGAAGTTCAAATTCAGTGTCAGCACATTAGGATTTGTTGTTTGTGCTGCAACAGAAAAGTATTGCAAGCTTTGTCTTTTATACAGGCTGAAATGTAGTTTCCGAGGGTCTTACTGCCTTTACTTTATGTGTTGGCAGTTTTCCATGTGAGCTGTTGTTTTATTGCAGCTGGGTTTTCCATATTACGTACGCCAGATGCTCCAACTCCGATAATGTTCTGCTAAGGGGACAATTCTGCTAAAACGCACTGCTAGAAATTGTTGATTATTCTTGGGAATCGGCCAAGTATATTTCTATAAAAAAACATTCATGTGCAATTTGCTGTCTCCTAAAAACACATATTTGTCGCTAAACAAGCCATAACTCGTGGTAGAAAATCTGCCAATATGCTAGCATTTTCTCTTTTGCAGTTTTCCATGCATACAGACCTTGGAAGAATAATACAAGGGATTCTGATGGAGTTCCAGAACCACCCACCTAAACTCAGTACTACTGCTAGGTGATTGCTTTTATTCGGGGATTTACTGTGTCCATCTATTGCTTATCTTATGCTGATAATTCCTCTTTGCCCCTGTGACTTTCAAGGTCACCACAACGCTTTTGCTCTGTGCACTATACCTTTGTTATGTTAATACATTATCCTGTTGTCAGTTTCACTTTGCTAAACTTTACTGTACTGCACAACCTTGGAAGCGGTAGGTGGGGACGGCATGTGGAGGTGCTCGGGCACTTTATGTAGTGCATAGTAAACCCAGGTGCTCAGAACTAATATAGAGCCCTCTCCTAAGGCTTATCTCATAGTGCAGATGTTGCTTTGTGACATTGATACCCATCAATCACTGTCGGAAGCAATTGCTTTTAAGCTAGTAGTCAGGTTTGCTGTATGCCCTCGTGCCCCACGTGCAGTAGACAACGTGACTAAAAAAAAATTTGTTGTGGGGCACCTGGCGCTGTAAGAATGTCTTGCTCAAAAAAATTGGGTCATTGGTGTAGGTGGCACACTCTAATGACTGGCAGCTTGACAAGTGTTTACTTAAAGCATTAAAATAAAAACGGAGAAATATATCGCTAGTTAAGCGTTAGTGAAATTCCTCAATTTTGAAAAAAATTGTGTGGATGTTACATCCTGGAAACATTTCTAGCAGATCATAATCCTAAAATATGGACTGGAACGACACTGTGATTATGTTTACGTTATATTCCAGATTCATTTTATGCTTCATTGATAATATGAGTGGTGCTCTCTGTGCATTCCCTCCGTAATTGGCCATTCAGCAGAGCACAGAAGAATGTGATTAAAGTAGTCCAGGTTTCATTTTGAGTATCTAATGGTGCTGAAATTGGAATCTAAAAGTTTCAAATACTGGGGCTTTTGGCCATCTGAAGTAGAGCCAACCATTAGGATCCTGCTTTCCATTGCCAATCCATTGTCCTAAGATTTTCATCCTGATGTGACAGCAGTGGCTGAAACCTGAGCCCAAGTTCTTGTGTTTTCAGGACCAATGCCACATTTTCATTGCCACCACTGCTAACCGGACCCTCAGGTTTTGGAGAGCCGAAGATCCCTTCTGCAACTTTGGTGAGATGGGATGTTCCCCTATCGGGTCCTGTGCATTTGCTGCTGGCTTGCTCACACTCGGAGCGCTCATAAACACTACAATTTGCAGCTTGGATCATTTCGTGATGAATTTAGCAGTGGTTCAAGCACTAGAAATAAAAACTGCTGTATTAGAATTATGGGGTTTTACGTGCCAAAACCACTTTCTGATTATGAGGCATGCCGTATTGGAGGACTCCGGAAATGTCGACCACCTGGGGTTCTTTAACGTGCACCTAAATCTAAGTACACAGGTGTTTTCGCATTTCGCCCCCATCGAAATGCGGCCGCCGTGGCCGGGATTCGATCCCGCGACCTCGGCCTCAGCAGCCTAATACCATAGCCACTGAGCAACCACGGCGGGTAAAAACTACTGTTTTCTGCCGACCAGCTGCTTGCAAGAGCCATTTCAGCCTGCTAGGGAACCATAAGCTGCTCTTCTTGAAAGATGGTGGTACTACTAGTTTCTACTTGACTCGTATTGACAACTTCAATTTGTTGGTTTACAGAGAGCAGTAGTTTTTAGTTTCTGCTGGATAACACAGGTAAGTATTATTGCTGAATGTATTAGTACACCAAATTGATTGCAAAATGTAATCTCTTTACAAGATATAAGTACTGACAGTCCACTGGTAAACATGAGAAATTCCTTTGAATTGTCTAACTAAATACACCAATAACTTGATTTAGGCAAGTTCGTTCATCTTGAGTAAAACTTGAAGCAGCACGAAGAAGATGAAGACAACAATCGAAAACACACACAACAGGACAAACGCTGTACTGCCAGTTGGAAAATTGATTGAAGAAACACCTAGCTTTTATAACATGTCAAGAAACAACAACAATAACCAGAAGACTGAAACACATGCGTATTGTCTACAAGTAGATGTGCTTATCTAAAAATTTTATCTCATGTTTTATTATGCTGAGTGATGCTGTGCTAATGCATTTATCTCCTGCTTTGGTAATGTAGTAAGCTTCTACAATTTCTCTTTCTTTTTTGCTCTTTGTGTGCTTCAGAAACCTGGTGTCATGGAACATTGGGGTACAGATGAGCATTTATTGCAATGCGCAGCTAAATGACTACCGTACCTGTTTTTTACATTGTTTTTATGCTGCCTAGATCTGTCATTAAGAAGAATTTGTGAGCGAACTGAGGGGGGGGGGACCTTGTGGTGCAAATTTGAATGGCATCAACGGGTTTTCTGTCAATGTGGAAGATATGTTTCATTCACATCCTTGTAATGTTATGCTGGTTGCGTATGTGAAATGATCAATGAAACAGGTGAACAAGAATTTCAAAACTCAGTAGGCATAAATGTTGACAATTTCGTAACGCTCTTAGAATTTTATCTTCAGTCAACAGCCATCAATCATGACGGAAATCTTTATATACAACGCACCAGTATTTGTATCGGTTCATCCATCGCACCCTTGCTTAGCGATATATTTTTAGCTAGCATTGACAAATACATTTGCAATGCTTTAGTTGACTCCCCAGTTATGCGCATTTATTGCTACGTGGATGACTAACTGGTTCTTCTAAAGCAGTGACCTAGTTATTGCTTTGACGAAGAAGTTAAAGATAGTCTGAGAATTTTTAGTATGCACGGTAGGGGACTAAAGTTCACCTTTGAATTACCGAATAAAACTAACATTCAATTCTTAAATATTATTCTTTCTTTTCTTCAAATCACTATGTTTGCTGCGCTTACCAACCTAGGTCTAAGAAAGGCATGCTTCCCTATGACAGTGCTCGTCCAAAACGTGAAAAGGGGAATAGCCATCTCCTGTATTCAAGCTACAGCGAACAAATCATGTGAGCACCAAATGATAAATAGCCTTCTACAGCAGACAGAACGCCTAAAAACAGCCAGGTACCCACCTTCTATCATCAGAGATCTGTGTAAAACACTCCTGCAAAAACAAGGCGCTCAGGAAGAAAAATAAAAAAAAAGCAGGAAAAAGAAAAGAGACCTTTTCATGTACTAATACCATATGTTCACAAGGTAACCCATAAACTAAAGAAAGTGGCGAATGTGCACCAAATAAACTCGGGTGTTTGCCACTCCCTGTTAACTTTTGAAAATTATGCAGTGCTATGAATTCGTGTTCAGAGGGGTGGAAGGGCAATGGGAGAGAGGCGCACGGAGACGGATTTCTCGTTTTCATTTCTTTCTTTTCGAGGATTTTGCATTTCACTACCTTTCGGCTTGGAGACACAGCAGCCAGATTTTATCGTTATAACCGATAATGCGGCATCGGGGCATTGTAGTAAGCAGGTTATTTCACCGTGGAACACATACAAACGTGGACGGTGCAGCAGCTTCTCATTGTTATAACCGATATATTGTTAAAACCGGTATCGTTATAAGTGGGTTTGAATGTAATTCGTTATTTATGGCAGTAAATTTAGCGTTATTGTAGACATATATAGTTTTTCTGATTTATTTGGTTTGGAGGTTAAAATGTTAATTGAAAGTGCAAGTACGCAGTGATAGCTTATACCAGATAGGTGCATAATCTCCGAGATTGTATCAGGGTGGGATGTCGGAACCAAGTCAAGGGTGCCTGCCCAGCGCTCAGTGTTATCACTTGATACTGCTTTTCTGTAAATTCTTTTTTTCTTGTTTTGTAGACGGCTGAGCAGTGGAGTGAACCAAGGAGAGCGAAATTTGGAATGAATTTTACGCAAAGGCACATATTTCTCGATAAGGGAAAGCATTCTTGTTTTATATATTGCCCAGTTCTCTTCTACAATATGATACGTGTAGAAGCGCAGGAACGATTCGCAAAAAGATTGCATTTCGGCGTCAATAGCGACGCTATTCACTCTAGCATAATTTCTTATGATTTTGCTGTGCTGTGGCGCTCGCTCGAATAGAAATGCTGAAAATGCTGAAATGTAAATGCTGAAAACACATCTGGGATTGAAGTAAGGACTAAATCTAGCTTGTTTGATGAGGTAGTAGTAACTCGTGTAGGTTTTTTTACTAAATGGGTTAAATTGAAATCATGACAGAAATTAACAAAATCTAAGCTTTCATTAGTATGCGTACAAATAAAGCCATGGCTGCTATCCTACGAAATATCTGGGAAACTAAAATCACCTAAAACTAAAAGGGGAGAATTTGTGTTTCGTACATGAATCTTATTCAAAGCGTCGTATAAAGAATCACAGAATGTCGAACAAGATTGAGGTGCACGGTAACAGGCACAAATAATTACTTCGTGAAGTCCGAAACGAACGCATGTGCACACAATTTCTAGTGGAGATATGACTGGAATATCTTGACAGAAATGATGCTTTGATACTGCAATAAGCACACCACCGCCTTTTCTTTCACTTCGATCAGATCTAAAGAATTTATAATCATTTTGACAGTGTAAAATTTTATTGTCGATGATTTTACTTGAAAGCCAAGTTTCTGTCAGTACAACCACATCTGCAGCACAATCATCAATCATAGAATACAAATAATCTCATTTGTGAGTGACACTTCTAATGTTTGTAAAGACAAAAATGTTGCTCATGGTAGGCACGCCCCTCTTGGAAGACTTGTGCTATCTCTTTGGTGGGTTATCCTGCCATGACGTAGAAGCGATTGACAAAAGCGGACAATGATCTGCAATCTGGGGAATTTCGTACACAGTATTGGTTTGTGAGGAGTACATGAAGACATTTTTTGTTGAAGAACATCATATTATGTGGCAAGGAAAAGGGCTGTCTGCTTGCCTTGTCATACTCGGTAAGTTTCTTTCGGCAATTACGGGTTGCCTTGCAGAAGTCTGCAGAAATGCTTGCACTTGATCCTTTAAGTTTGCCCTTATTAGAAAATATAGCATCTTTTGTTTTAAAGCTTGTAAATTTCACAATTATTGGTCTACATTTAGCAGCTACGTGTGCTCCTAATCTATGGGCTCGAGATATACTGTCCAATGATAACTGCATACCTAAGGTATGCATACAAGAGCTTTAACTTTTTCTTCCGATTCAGCCCAGGATTCACTTGACGAGTCAGCAAGACCGTAAAAAATTAGGTTCTCCCTACGTGCGCGGTCTTCAAAATTGTCTAGCTTGCTCCGAAGTTCGGCACCTTCTTTGCAAACTGTGTCCGCAACTACTTGTTGCAGGCCATTAGTGTGGCACTCATCTAAATTGTTTACGCAGTCCTCTACAATGGCAAGTCTAGTGTTAATGCTAGGTACAATTTGTTCTAGGGCGACTTGACTTTTTTTGACGTCGTCAAACATTATCATTAGTTCATCATGACGCGAGTCAACATGTGCAACAATAGTTTTAACAACTGCTAACTCCGGTGGTAAATTCAGGTCATCAGGTCCAGGGTTTTCTTCTATGTCCCCACACTATATTAGCAGTTTGATAACATTGAAACAATCAGAAGTAATGGTGTAAAAAACACTGGAGCATGGTAGGAGCAGCAGAAACACATTGTTCGATTTTTTACGATAACAAGAAGGAGCTTCACCAACCTGCACCAAGAAAAGGAACGGGTATATGGCCGGCTGCATCCCTGATGCTCCAACATGCCTGCTGGAAGGTTCAGCTAGCAGCTGGCGTCTTAAATAGTTGGGTACGTGTGATGGCACTGACGATAGTGAAGCATAAGTATGAGGAAGAAGAACTTGTGCGTAGATGAACATTTCTGGTATCGCGCATTGAGCATTAGATGTCAAAGCAGGGCATTGGGTGTCTGACAATGCATCAGATATGGATGACGCCATTCCGGTTTGGAAGTTGGTCCGGCAACGCAGTTGCGCAGTGCAAAGCTGAAAGCATCACAGAAAGTCGGCTGGTCACTGTCAAGCAACTGGTCCATCCCGATGCAAGTGCAGCGAACTGCACCAAGAAAAGGAACGGGTTTATGGCCGGCTGCATCCCTGCTGCTCCAACATACCCACACTGAAGCTTTAAAACTGTGAAGCTTTGAAACTGTGAAGCTTTATTTTTGAGGAACCACTATGGCTTTCCTTTGTAGCTTTGTGCTACAAGACGGGTGGATGATCATTTTTTTCCCCCTTCATGGTATGTTCTCCCATGTTCAAGGGCTTCCGCGAACTGCTGTGCCTTAACTAGTACAAGAATACTGTTGCTCGCAGATGCCCACACATCCAGTGCTGAGACTCGCAAACTCTCGTGAAAGTCACCGAGAATACTGTTTCGTGCCAACACCGCCATCGTTGACCAGCACATTGAGGACACTTTGTGCTGTCAGCAATTCGGCAATGTAGTTGTGATTAGCCTTGAGCAAGGCTCACCAAAGTAGGCAAATGTAATTTTGACAGTAAACTTTATTTTTTTAGCTCATTTCTTGTCTGTCCTGTCTCATTGTGCAACAAGAAAATTATTGCGAAAGTAAATTTCTGTGGTTTCCCTGCCTATTTTGTTATTGTGGGGTTCAGCTGTACAACAAATCTGAACATGTGTGATCCAGGATGGCAGCGGCTATGGTGATGCAAAATTTGTTTGCATGTGGCTGACTGTAGGTGCTGTTCTGGTAGTAGAAATGCAAAATACAGTCGTCGGCTAATCTGTCAGACCTGCTTGGTTATTCATACATTCCCATGGCACTGCCACTTACCCCTTCAAGCTAATGTATAATAACAACTGAAATTTCAGATGCCGCATGGTGCACTGCTTGAGTTTCTGGACATGATCTGCATGTGTAATTTTTAAAGCAAAGCTTTCTTTGCAAACCATTCTGCGATTTGACATGTTGTCTTTCTCATGGTGGTCGTGGTCGTCGTTGGTTATCTCTGCGAGTAGAAGCGGTAGCCACTCTAGCCACAAAAGCACTTCGGGGTCGCATTGCCACGTGTGCTTTCACTAATGAAAGAGTTCAGTCATGTGATGCAAAGCTCAATTCCCTGCAGCACTGACAGCTAGCATTGCCCTCTGCGCTACCTGCCGTGGTTGCTCAGTGGCTATGGTGTTGGGCTGCTAAGCACGAGGTTGCGGGATCAAATCCTGGCCACAGCGCTGTTGGGAGCAAAATGCAAAAACACCCGTGCACTTAGATTTAGATGCACGTTAAAGAACCCAAGATGGTTCAAATTTCTGGAGTCCCCCACTGCAGCGTACCTCATAATCAGACTTTGATTTCGTCACGTAAAACCCCTTAATTTTTCTTTTTTCTCTGCGCATCGTGGAACTCACCGATTGTGTTGCTATGGAAGTGTTGCCGTGGAATGGACGTGCCTTGCCATTTATGTCATGCAGATGCTCTCGCATTGGTAGTGGCACAGGCATTTTCCACTGTGTCGAGTTTTCGGTCGCGATGAATGCGCCACATGGTTGCAGCTGACAGAGTTTCTAGTGCTGTGCCAAGCTCACTATCTTTACACATTGCTAGGAACATTTTTGGCCGTCTACTTAACGGACGTTTGGTGCAGAGATAAAATCTCACAAACATAATAGTGTCACTGGGAGGGATAGTTCGAGAACGTCACCACCTGCCACAGTGGCATAGTGGCTTTGGCATTGTGGTTCTAAGCCAGAAGGCACCGGATCAAATCCCAGCCACGGCGGCTGCATTTCACTTGGGGCGAAATGCAAAAATGCTCATGTACCATGCAGTGGGTGCACGTTAAAGAACCCCAGGTGGTCAAAATTAGCCCGGAATCTCGCACTGCAGCATGCCTCATAATTACATTGTGGTTTTTGCACGTAAAACGCCAGAATTTGGTTATTTGTTCTTTAGAATATCATCCCTGAATAGAACTAACTTTTTCTCAGCAAAGTATGTCACTGCTACTGATGACCATTATGGACAGGTTACGGGATACGTTCATCGGCAAAAGCGGCTGCACAATTTTTAATTGTGCGCCGTTTTCTCTTGTCAGCTCATCAAAACATTGGGATTTGCACATTGTGTGATTTTTTTTTTCCCCATTGATGGTGTGCATGTTTATAATGAATATCAGATATATAATGAAGGTGTTTTCCTATTTATGAGGTTTGACTGAAGACAGTGCAACTTACCTTGCGTGTCATTGGATGTTAATCATGCTGGTTTGAATGCAACTGCACCTAAAACAGCATTACAAGTAATGCAGGTTGTGCAGACGATGCTGGCTACCTACTCTTCATTAGTCCAAAGCATTGATATTGCATGTGTGTGACATCGTGCATTTGTTTTGTTATCATCTGAACTGTCACCCATCTCTCCTTTCTTTCCCATTTTACCCTTCCCTCGGTGTAAGGTACTGAATCCTTCAGGCTGAAATTTCTATCTTTCCATCATTAAACTGTCTCTCGTTTTGTTTGCATTACATTTTGTCAGGGTCATTTTACCACGCACTATCCACACTGCTAGACTTTTATGAACTGTGTTTGTAGCTGGCCTCACATATGCTCATAAGTGTTTTGCTTTTTGGGACAGAGTTCCTGCTCAAGTCCTTTCAAGAGTTCTATGTCACCTTGTCAGTTTCCGCAGCTCCACAAGCTAAGGTAAGATCATTGGGAGTGACACATAGACCACAGATTTGCATGCTAACGGCAGAGTGACAAAAAAAAAGTATAATAGAAAAATATTCCTAAATGTGTTTTGCATATGTAGCAACAAAAAAAAAATATGAGAGCTGCAATGTGCTTCACTTTGTTAAACAGCTTTTCAAGTAGTAATTTCTAGTTAACAATTCTTAGGCAAAACTATTGGATACACCCTCACTTTTATTTAAAGGGGCACTGCAACACTTCTTGAACATGGTAAAAAAACATGTTCACAATCTGTTGACAATGCTGCCATGAATATGCAAGCCAAAGATTACTCCACTGCATGCACTGGGATGCCCACAATCTTGCATAACATTGCTCTCTCTCGTGTGGCTCTAGAAGCGCTCTCGACAGTCGACTCCTGCCAGTAATTTGATCCTTGCTGGACCGCAACATTTGGTCGAATTATCTGAATGATCAAATAACAAATGGCGGCAAAATGAAACAATTAAATTAATAAAGGGCTAGTTGGTGAATCATGATATTGATGAAGCAGCACACTTGAAGTAGGCAGGATCACGCACACATGAAAAAGGATGTACACAGGCGCTGGACTGACCTTGTTAGCCCGTGGCACAAAAACCCCAACAGTGTCATCGGTGCTGACAAAAATACTCTCAAGGACTCATCATTCAGGGCAGAGTGCAAGTCGTCGTGATAACTGCAGGACAGGTTGCTGCCATCATCACCGTCGCCAAGTGAAGCAGCAGCACTGTCTGCTGAATTTCTTGTAGTTCCAAGCTTTTACTACCCACTTCGCCAATTAGGGGGCGTTGGTGGCGGTCAAATTAACCAAAGCAACATACTTTTGTGTTCAAACTAAACAAGCTAACCTTTTGTCCATCCTCAGCAGTACAGCTCAGGCAACTTGTGATGTAACCACTTATAGTGCAGGACTGGCTATAATGCATCTTTTTCTAGCTCCCATTTACCCTCCCATAAAGCTCCATGTATGTGTTTACCACTTATAATGCAGCCGCACGAGACAAAATGCCAGTTATACTGCCACTGCCAGAGAATCCTACGGTCAAGTGAGGCGAAACTGTGTCTGACCGCTCAGACGGTAGGTAGGCTGTTGTCAAGGCCTGGATGTAGTTTTAGTTTCATCTCCAATTGTAATGTGCAGGCAATTTTTGAACTAATTCTTTTTTAATTAGGTGCGCATTAGATATGTGTAAATATGGCAGTCAGCCATCAAAAGGAAGAAAACAAAACTCGCTGCTGAACAGCTAACGACTGTCTTGGCTGGTTTTGCAGGTCTGCATCATTCAAGTTAAAATCTCATGATCTGACATCATCCTTAGACACACTGCTACTACAGTAGCATTTGTACAATCGTCTGAGGATGCAGCAGAATTGCAAGACCAACATAGTTTTCGTGAGAACTGAGCGCTCAGCTATCATAGTGCCTGTGGTCTTCGCAATTATTGGTGTGCATCTCTGCAATCTCGCAAAAGTTACCTCCACATGACATAATAATAGATTACCAAGAAAACGAAAGTCTGCTCCTGAGGCTATGTTGTGCAGGCTGCAGCAAGTCCCTAAGGGCGCTGAGCCTAAAAATTGGGCGTGGTGCTCATGGCTCACCCGTGACTCATGTTCAGTGGTCAGGGTAAGGAAAGAACGCCAACTGGCCAAAATTAATCCAGAGCTATCCACCACAGTATCTCTAATAGCCTCTTGGGTGCTTTGGGACCACAAAAGTAGAAGCATTTAAAATTGCCTAACAGCGATTTATGCAGGGTGTCTACCAACCGGGAATTCTCAGGGAATTTGAACAGTCTGGAAAAACTCAGGGAAAACTCAGGGAATTTGTGCTTCTATCAGGGAAAATTAACTGTAACTTTATTGAAAGGGAACGAAAGTCGTGTTAATGCTGGCTCCAGTAACAGAGGAATCGCAACGAATCGTCATTGACGCCGTGTCATCGGCACGATGTATTGCCAGAGTAGTTAACGACCGATTTTCCAGACGCTTTTTCGGACATGCCCGATAATTTGGACGGCTTTGCGGCACCATGGTGTCAGTGTATATTGCCCTAACTGTGGGTCTGAAATGACATTAATCAAAACCGCCACCGCCACCATTTTGATTATCTCGTCGCCTCGAACCGGCACTATCGCACGCAGATCCGCCGGCAGCCGCAACCACTACCACAGCAACGTTAGGCCTAGCTGCTTCTACGTTCGCTGTTAAGCTTCTTGCCGTGCGGTGCCGTGTTTTTCATTGAAAGAATTCGCCGCTCTCAGCAATGGCACCTACTCCGCCTTTGTAATCCTCGCGATTATCTTCGAAGCTCGCAGAGCACAACGCGTTGCGTAATGCCAGTCTTTAAAAGTTAGCTTCACCTCAGTACGGCAGTGTTAGGCGGTGAAGCATAACAAGCGTGGGAAGGGGCAATTGTCACGCGTCACAGTATGTATTCCTTAATTATACACGCGTGCAGCCCCATCTCCTGTCACAGTACGAGCACTGATATGCCTAATAAGCGTACTGGCAGGCCTTAAAAGCTTTTTTGGACGTGCTTGTGGCAATTTTAGCCTTTAAGGGCAGTTAAAGACATGCGTTCATTGTTTTCGGACTGCCCGATTTTTCGGATGTTTTTGCGGCCCCTAGGGAGTCCGAAAAATCGGACGTTGACTGTACAACTGACCAAGAAGATGCTTCAAATGATCCATGGGGTGAAAGCGTGGCAGAAGGAGCATGAGAACAGAAAGGACCGACGCACTGAGGAATTAACAGGAAAGGAAGCGTGCCGCCACCTTTTTGAAGGAGCTTGTGCTCAAAAAACAAAGTGTTGGTTGACGCCGAGATACAGGTGTCCCTCATACAAACCAAAATAAACTCTTTCAAGCAGTGAAACCCAACACTGAGATGTCGTGTGCGGGCTGAGAGTATGTCAGGACAGTTGAGGTTGACTTCCCAGCTGCTGAGAGAGAATCTTAGTTATGACAGTTCAGGCCTCATACCGATGAGCTTGCTATGAGTTGATAGAAATAGCTCATCTTCAAAGATAGTTACTTATGTATGCATCTCCATTTCATTCGTATTTGAAAATGTTCGCCTCAATTCGGAATGGGTTTTACAATTTTTTTCGCTGCGCATTTTACTAACACCTTCCTTCTGTTTTCTTTTTAAATAAAATAGATATTACTCCTTACTATTCAAACTGGATTAAGTCATTTTTTTGTTTCAACAAGCTTACTAGATAGTTACAGCATTGGGCAACATGGTGTCAGCCTGTCTTGACATAAAACAAAGTTCTGGCTCATTCAGGGAATTTTGCAAAGGTGCTCAGGGAAAACCTGGAAAACTCAGGGAATTTGGAAATGTCAACTTGGTAGACACCCTGTTATGTGACCAGATGGTATTCTGTTGAACTCTCGTATGTTTGTTTTGACACTGCATAGGTCGCAACATTTAATGTAGTAAGACATTCATGGGCGACGCCATTCACAAGCTATGCCGTGTGGGGTTTCCACTCTGCGTGCGGCTAGGGCTGAAGGCGAGCTCCGGATCTGGCCCCACAGAGTTGCTCTGTGATACTCCCCAGCCCGTAGCGTGGGAATTGTGGTTACGTCGCATTCAAACGAATAAGGCAATTAGCGGCGTCAACTGTAACAACATTTATTGCTACCAGCAATAAAGAACATTGGCAGAGGTGCAACCTTTCTGTAATAAGTAATAATAGGCTGGCCTTATTGCCCGAGATAGTCAGGCAAATGAGGTCACTCACGGGTTGCAGCAGGTACTCCAGTCCAGCTGGTTAGGGGTCCGGCGTCAGAGAGAGAGGGTCTCCCCCGGTTGCACTGTTTTGTACGTTTTTACCTTGGCAAGGGGAATGTCCTCCTCACCCGTCTGCAGCCTTCCCACAAGTAGGAGAGGAAGGGTGCGCACGCGTCGCGAGGGAGAAGTGGGAGAGGGCGTAGTGCGCCTCTCCGGCTCTCGACGCGACCGCGACGACGCGGGGGAAGATGGGCGCGTGTGCTCCCCACAGCCGAAATGCAAACACCAGTTCAGACCGATGCATGTCACAAGGAAGGTGGTGTTTGATGTGGCGCAGCCTTTGGTAAGCAGCCTTGTTGCTTTGTATCAGCTGCATCGTAAGGAACTGCTGTTCTTCGTACTTCACTGGTGTCCTGGTGGTATAGTTAGGTGCATCAAACTTCAGTGGTGGATGTATAAGCTTTAAAGCTGTCTGAGGTGCCTCCTTTCATGTGTTGTTGTGATTCTGTCTTTATTCCATTGTTGCCACCGCACCACAAATCCCAGAGAAAGGGGTGTATATGTACAGCCAGTAGGGAACAAGTGCAGCTTTGGTGGTGGGGAATAAAAGGTGGCCAACCCATTGTCTAGGAATATGAGCAAGTGCTCACTCATGCTGGTACTATACTTGGAGGCAGGAGGCGCCTCACTAGATCATCCTGTCCCAGACCGAAGGGCATTCACTGTAGTATTACGGTGTACTAGAAGGCTTTGTAGTGGACTGAGAGGAGGGCATAGCCTGATGTGTTGCATGTTGCCGCCAAGAGGGGGCTCTCCAAGAGGTTCCTTCTGAAGCTTCGTTTCAGAAGCTCTGGGACACGGAGGCTGCCTAGCGGGCGACATTATTTCACTTCGAAGTAGACTGCCGGTTTCTGCGCTGCTGAGCGTGCAATTATATGTAGGGTACCCGACACTTTGTCAGGAATAAAGTGCAATTCTCCGGACCACTGCAGATGGAAAAGATTGCACGTCGTTCCCGCGATGATGTTGAATGTCTGCCCAGTTCGTTCTTGCAATCATTACGCTTTCGTGGGAAGTTTAATTTGCCTGTGTCATCATAAGCAATGGGTCAAAGGTCATGCCATTTGCTGTAACGCATCGGGTTTTATTGTTAAACTGCCGTGGTACATTACGCGGCTGCAGGAAAGTAAACTTGCCATGCACGCATACAGGCTTGGAGACCAATTTGTTCAGTAATTATGGATATGCGAATTTTGCCGAAAGAAAGGAACATTTTTCGGAGCATGTATAAACACTTTATTTACAGTAATAAGTACAACACATTGGTCAGGTGCATCTTGCAAGAACATAGCAGAACAGCTTGCAGAAGCCAAGCAGCATCCCAAACGACCCATTGCTTTCTTCGGTCTTCGTCTCGCGGTACATTGAACAAGGACAGCTTCAGTGCTCCTTTCTTGCGGCTGTACCCTGTACGGCACCCGGGCATGGAACAATAGTTGCAATGACGCTTAGGCATTTTCGCCTACCTGGGACATTGGCAACACGCAAAGACAGGCACTACACGGAAAAGAAGCCAGCAGCAAGCAACTAAGTCGCAGACATCTGACCGCCACTGCAGCATAGCACAAAGAGCCAAACGCACGCGAGACAAACTGGCGAGCGGACTGGCGAGTTCAGGAGGAAGCTGCTACAGTGCCTCTAGCTGGCGCACTGGCAGGTGACAACGGCCACGTCAGTGGAGAGCATTGGAAAAATAGACCAGTGAGCCCACTACAAAGCCTTCTAGTACACTGTAGTAGTGCCGCAGCTACCTCATAGGGATGTGCTGCTAATACAGTTCAGTCATCACCATGACTGTCTGGGTTTTTGCTACCACCGGACTGTCCTGCATGGAACATGCGGTATGAAAAAGTAATTTGATCTCTTTCTCTGCAGCAACTCCCAACTAGAAGAGCTTCTAAAAGAAGACAGCAAGCTACAAGAGTTTGTTGAGCAGCTACCTGAGGTTTTGCGCTCCGAGGAAATCAGACAGCTCATGGTGACCCAAAATGAGCAGTTGGCACGTAAGTTATTTGTTTATTTTATTTTATTTTGGCTTCCATCTGGACAGTGTTCACAACATTGGGTACTAAGCAATAACTAGGCTTGGTGGTAGTAGTCTTGAGTGCCCTGGTTCAATATTTTTCATGTGGATTCTTGCTGTGTGCAGTGCAGCTCACAATATATATTCATAATTAAAGTGCAGGAAAGCTACTACTAGCAGTGAATTCCACAAGGTGAAAGGCATCATTTTCCAATGCTCTAAAGGTGCTGCTGTTTGTTTGGTTGAAATCACTGTAACAGTCTTACTTTTAAAGGGACACTAAAGGCAAATACTAAGTCGACGTGGACTGTTTAAATGCCATTCCGAAACCAGCCATACCAAAACCTCACCCCCCCCCCCCCCCCACCTAACGTGTCATTGCCAGAGTTTTGTCACCCACATCATTTGACGTTTCTTTTGACTTGCCTCAACCTTCTCACTTATAATTTTATTGTGGCTAATAGCTTACTGCATCATTGTTGGCGTGGACCTGCATGGATTTTAATTCATATTTTGCTTTATTTCTGCAAATCCTGACAATAGGAGGACAAGTGCATTAGAAGTACCAGCGGCCGCTGCCTCATCCGTATTCTTTCACTTCAACTTTGTTTTAAATTTCCACTGTAAATAGCATGCACATATACAATATATTTAAAGATATACACACGACAAAGTTTATTATAATTTTAAAGCGAAGTAGTTAGCCAATTAACAATTATTTCTAAAGGTATGGATAGCTTATGCCTAGAGAATGAATATGTTGCTGTATGTTCCCCTCGCTTCAAAATGCTTTGCGTCCTTTTTTTGACCCTGAGGCTGCAAGCAGACCAGAGTGCGTTAGATCACGTCGAGCATCTGCATCAAGCATCAGATGGACAAGCACTTATTAACCAGCTGATTCAGGGACTGTTCTCTTGCATGGGGAAAATGGAAGCATTGTTCGTTGCCATTGCTGGCAGTTCAGATGAAATTACGTCACCACGAATCCAGAGGAATACAACAAATGCCCTTTCCCTATTCATCTTTCGATTCCTGAGATACACAAAAAGTCTGACTAGCCTGTTTTGGCACTATTCCAGTTGGCCCAACTGCACTTATTTGGAAAATATGGAGACCATCTTAAAGTATTTATGGACGCATCGGTAAGCAGCACCGCTCAGAGCGCTGCAGCATCTTTCTCCTGCCCTTTGACTGACATAAAGAGGGTGTTTTGAATAGCTCATCCATTCTCATCAACAACTGTGGAGCTGGCAGCTATTGATATTGCTCTGAAGTACCTACAGGAAAAAATGAGCACATCGAAGGTCGTCATCCTTACAGACTCCCCTGCTGCCCTTAGCAGGCTGTTGAGAAAGGATGCCAATAGACCAAATCTCCGCAGCTTAATAGAGTCCGCTGACAAAATTACTTCTCATGAAGTGTGCCTCACTGCCTGTGGATACCTTTGCATGTGGGTATTGCTGGAAATGAGGAGGCTTATCGCCTCGCTTCAACCTGTGCTCACAATAGGAGTGACTGCCCAGATATTTCTTGTATGATTGACAATGCCCGTGTGTTAATCTGCCAAGGACTCAGGCTGTGAAATTGAACTGTCTCCTGCTATGAGGTCTTGTAAATTCTCATATAAGGCCGCCACTTCAGTGAACAATTCTTCAAGGCCGCACAAAGTTTGTTCAAGTGCGATATATATATGGGGTTCAGAAAGCTGGTGCCCCCCCCCCGAAAGATTAAAGCTTTCCACCTTTACACTACACAACAACGAAACTACTGAAATGCAAAAGTGCAGGCAGTGCAGAGTCAAGCGACAATGAAACCTTTCAATCTCCCGCATTATTGTCAAGGGCATAATGTCAATGAGTTCTTTTTTCTAAAAATGAAATAGAACTGGGCAAGCAGCATTTTCTTTCGTGTTGTAATCAATACAGTGATGTTATTTATAACAAGTGGTTGAGTACTAGTGACAGAATTTAAATGAGGAGTGCCTTCGTCATCAGGCAAGTACTTGAAAGTCCCGGGGAAGTCTCTAATCATGTTCTGCATTTACCTCAGTTTCTCGGTTACTAAGGCTCTGTTCACAATAATATTGATGCCTTAGAGATTCTTGAGCGCTAATCTAAATCGCCTTATATTGACTGAATATTTGCCTTCAGCGTCCCTCTAGAGCCACCCAATCGCTAGCTGCCCATGAAGTAAGAAGAGTTCTGGTTCTACTAGGTTCTGGTTGAGATGAAACATTGTTCTTGTGGAAATAACAAATACAGGTGAAGAGAGCATGTGTCCTGTTGCCCTCTCTTTGTTGATCCTTGTCTTTTTCTGCTAGAATAATTGTTTTGTCTCAGCCTGTGGAGGTTTTTGTTGAAGCAGCATCCTCCACCAATTTGTTTCCATGCACAGTTATGGTTTATGTGTACATGCACCCATCAGTTTTAATCTATGGCTTCCGATTTTAGTTTCCTCGAGTAGCTTGACAGCAGCAACAAGTTGTGGCCATGCTGAAGGGCAGCATCCTGCAAATTAGAGAGGCTGCAAGGTTGCTTTGGCGGCTGTGGTCAGCAGCCCTTCTGAACTCTCGTGTTTGACCACCACGCTGTTTTGAGGCTGCATAAACCATGGGAACTCAACAC
Source organism: Dermacentor andersoni (assembly GCF_023375885.2). Lineage (NCBI taxonomy): Eukaryota > Metazoa > Arthropoda > Arachnida > Ixodida > Ixodidae > Dermacentor > Dermacentor andersoni. The sequence continues at coordinate 8,613,857 of NC_092817.1, read as the reverse complement.
AGTATACTCTTTGCCCTACATAGCTGCACATGTGGCAACAACTGAAGGCGGCAGCATTCCCAGAGGAGCACACCGTGCAGTGAAGCAGACTTGCAGTCTGACGCCTTAAGGCACGGCGGATGCTCTTATGAAAATTTTTTTCTTCCCTAAAACAAAAAGTACTTCGATTAACATTTCTGGAATACTGAACCTTCCTAATTTGTACTACCTACCAAACATGCTCAGTTCTGCATTTTTATTTGGAACATACCAGTACAACATTTTTGCCTGGGCATGAGGCATTTTGCATATATATTTTTTATACTAAACATTGTCTACTTCAAATCTACTCGTACAACAAGTTTAATAGTTTTTTTTTGCCACGTTTATTACTGATGCCCTGACCCAAAAAATGCAGTGGAATCGGCTCTCTAGAAAATGTAGGTCATTGTTAAAATTTTCAGAAATGCTTTGGATTCACTACAGTACTTCAACTCCAAGCCAGTCCATAAAATCACCTAGTGGCCCCTAATAAGCTTGAACATGAAAATGTGATGCCTTTTTTTACAGCTGGGATATTTCTAAAGTGCGCCACAAGCTACTGTATTTGTAAATAGGTTTTCATGCGACATGTTTTTTACCTTTTCTCTACCCAGGACAGACGTTGGAACTCAAGCCTGCCATGGAACAACGCAAACATCTTCTCTTACAAAAGGTGAGCTAAGAAAGTCACATTGATGCCTCTCAAGCAAGTGAATTCATGTGTGCTTTCCTGAATATGGTCGCTGTGAGAATAATGCACCTTTATGGCACCGATTTGTTATGAGTGTATCCAAGCAGTACCGAGAGGTGGACCAACTCTGCAGTCACCGTCACAGGTTACATCCAAGGGACTTGTCGATGCATGCGTCCGTGACCTAATGGCTTCAACATCAGGTTTCTGTGCTAGAGGTCCTGTGTTCGAATTCTGCCATTGGGCAATTTTAATAATGTCTATTATTTATTACGCAGTACACTGTTGAAAATGACGAGTTTACAAAGTCACGAAGCTCTTTGAAGCCAGAAGGACGAAGCTTAGGCAAATCCATGTACTTCCCATAATTCCCATGCTGGGTCAAGCACTCCCATTGCAGCTCTCGTAGACACTACCGTCAGGGTTCCCTCTAGTCAATATTGTATGAAACTCTATGGTAGCATGGTGGAACATGGTTATAACGGTGCGTTTTGAGGATAGGACACAGAAAGAATGCACACAGGACAGACACTGATCCTGTGTGCATTCGGCATCTGTCCTGTGTGCATTCTTTCTGTGTCCTGTCCTCAATACGCGCCATTATAACCATGTTCCATCAAGCCAGCAACCAACTAGCCCATCTCTGTTAATCTACGATAGCCACCACCGCGGCAACGCTAGGCCTAGCTGCTTCGACGTTTGCTATTAAGCTTCTTGCCGTTCGGTGCCGTGTTTTTTCATTGAAAGAATTCGACGCTGTGAGCAATGGCACTGACTGCGCCTTTGTAATCTTTGCGATTGGCCTTGAAGCTTGGAAAGCACGGTGCGTTGCATAATGCCGGGTCCCGAAAGCCAGCTTCACCTCAATACAGCAATGTTACGCAGTGAAGCTTAACAAAGTGTGGGAAGGTGCAATTCGTCTTTTTCACGGCGCGGCAGCGCATGCGCCCTGCCCAATCGGATTAGTCGCGAAAAGTTTTGGAAAGGATGCGCGCGCGGCCAGATGTTGGGGAAGAGCACCCCGAAAAGAAAAAAAAAAGCGCTTGGACGCTCACTGCAGCGAACACTTGTGCCATGTACCACGTTGGTACCCCACTGGTCTATAACTCTACGTCAGTGTGGTGTCGAAAACGTGCGTAGCGTAAGACTACAACTCCACTTTAATACAGAAAGGGGCCAGGGCTTCGTCCGGACTGCGCCGTGAACCACGTAGTTGCCACCTTGCATTGATGGCTATCAGATTTATAGATTAGCCCCTGCATTACACTTGGGCGACACTTCAAAAACATCATGTTGCTGACGCAGTCTTCTTGCAGCGTCAACCCTCTCTTGCTGCTAGTGGCAGCTCGTGCCTGACCTCACATATTCGCTTAAGGTGCAGTAACACTAGGTCGATACAAGACCGAAGAGGTGCTGACACTAATGATTGGCTGCGTATTCAGCACTGTGTCGCTGAGACCATTTGATCATAATAGACCAACAACGACGCAACCAACGGGCGTGAGTTCTCATAGCGCGACGGGCTTTCTTGTCGACACCACCAACAAAATCAGCGTGCCGACTATGATCGATCGACTGAACCCCTCGTAATCGGCCGTTGAACCGACAAGGCAATAGCTGCAGCTCATTCACTTGTACATATAATTATTCACGCTCAAAATGCACCAACATAGCTTCAAAGTTGAGATGCACAAGCTTCAGTCTTCTCAAGCCATGCACATGAAGCTTGAGCCAATGTTGATCCTGTTTAGTGAAGGTTGGGCTAGGCCTGACCCTGTCGAGCTCGTGCACGCACTACCGATGGACCTGAATTCAAAAAATAAGCAGTCAGGACGAAGGAAACCACTTTCATAGTTGAGTTGTGGTCCTATAGCGATTTGATATCAACTACTCTTCATTTTGCACGGCATGTACACAATAAGCGGCAAGTGGTGACACAGTGCTGTGCCAACATCTTGTACTTTGGTCACCGTTCACAAACACTGCCAGTCGCATTCACTATGTAGATGGTAGGTCTGTACGTGTTGTTATGCTGACACACTTCTTAATTCCAGAAAAGCACTGTTTACCTCTGCGTCAAATGGGAAAGAAGAGACAGTGCATTTGGTACAGCAGCATAAGCTCGCTCAGTTACCAACGGTGTCAGCGATGGCATCTGTGTTTTCACTAAAGAACTACACGGCCTATAAGCGAGCGCTTATGCCAAGCACAGTTTTCTTTAATAATACTTTATGGCATGCGCAAACTGTAAGTGTGATGAAGTTAAACAAAAGTTACAATCAAAATTAACGGCCCGCAATATATATGTCTGGATCACAGTTGCAGTTGTTTAAGTGGCTTGGCCACTCATATTGACTCATCTCAGGGTGGAACAACGCAGCTCATATGCACAGATATGTATGTGTTGCTACATTTTGAGATTATTCCATATCAGCAGTGCGCCGTTTCCACGGTATCCGAAGCTAACAGCGATTTGAAGTTGTATATGTTAAACAGATGGACCGCTTTGGCAAATCTAATGTGGAAGGCTGCGCTCGAAGGCTTCTTGAATATCGAAATGTTTATTGAATGTGTAAAAGGAATAGAAAAAGCAATGTACAAGTGCAGACATCAGCGACAACAAACTCCAAGGTAGCCCCGTTGGCAGATGGAACTCAGTGTGCCTTTATCGGCCGCACTGTTAGCACAGCAGCACATTCAAACCTGTTTACTCAGTAGTCGACGATTGAACGGCATGCTGCCCCGAAGAAACCATTAATAATTAATCTCGATCCACGAAACGCACAATCAATGCATACTCAACATGGACACAGGTACACAAATCAACCGGCAAAATCCCCGGCGCCCTTCAAGAATGTTTCCAGCGGCGTGCGTCAGAGGGTAGCACAGGAACATAAAAAAGGTGGATTGTCACGGGACACAGTATGTATTGCTTAATGATGCACACGTGCACCCGCCGTGTCCTGTCACAGTACAGTAAAACCTCATTAAACCGTACCCACTCAAACAGTAGTTTCGTTTTAAAAGTAGTACATTAAAGTGAAATCCCTGACTCAGCGGCCATTGAACATAATGTGTTTTGTATCCGCATAAATTGTACCAGCTTATTGTGTACATATCGGTTAAAATGTAGTGTTTCCACTTTTCGTCGCACAAACACGGCGGTGTGTCATCCCTATCAGGCGGCCCGGCAGAACAACAAGCCCCAGAGACTGAAACAACAGCCTCCAAGCGCCGTGTGCATTTGTGCATGAAGCCACATCAACATCAACATCATTTCGGTGCCGTGCCAGAGAATTTTGTGGCATCGTGCAATCCAGGACTTGCGTCATGCCGAAGCTCGGATACAAAAGATGCCGGGTGCTCAGCATAGAAGAAAAATTAGACATTGTTCGTGCTATCGAACGTGATACGAAGAAGTTGGCGCTGGCACGTGACAGGGATCTGCTATTGACTACGGTGTGTGGCATTTGGAATGCGAAGAAGTTGCTTGGCAGCGCTGCTGTGACAGCGAAGAGATGTCGGCTACGAGGTCCGACTTTTCACCATCGTTGCCTCTGCTGTTGCCGAAGTGTCGACTAGCGACAGTGATGAGGACAACACAGAAAGTGACAGCACAGATGATTCGGGCCCGACACTCGCAGAAGCTGCACTACACAGGACTGTACTGTTAGTTTTCACATGGCACACCTGGCTGGCAAGTTTTATCGAATTTTGCTTATGCTGTTTTGCGGCTGTGTCCTGGGTTATTGTCGTGCATTTGCAAACCTTTCTTCATAATTTTCTTTGCTACTTTCTTGAGCTTCAAACAGGTTGCCTCTTTATTTCTGTGTCATATGCTGCCTTTCCTTTCATTACCGTATTTACTCGCATAATGATCGCACTCGCGTAATGATCGCACCCCTGAATTTTGTCGTCAAAATTCGATTTTTTTTATTTCCCGTGTAATGATCGCACCCCGAACTTGCCGCAGCGATATGTCGTGTGCCAAGTCTAGCTAATAATGATCGCGCTTACCATCTGTCGAAAGCTACGCGAACGACTCGTCTGCACGCACCAAACATTCTTAAGTAGATGCCTCATTTCATTACTTTCATCACTTTCCGCACTTCCATGACAAAAAGAGGTACAACCAAACTTTCCTTTATTATGGGTAGGCTTTATAATGGTTGTGGTCAACAAAAACAAAAAAGGCGCCTTTCGATTCTTTTCACCTGCACTCGTGAGCACGCAACAAATCGCGCGCGGCAATGATAGTAGCCACGTTTACACTGATACATTGAAACTGTACCCTATTCATGCGTCGACACTTGTAACACAGCTGAGATATTCGCCCACCCTAAGCGGAAACGTGCCGTGTTAGGATAGTAGTGAAGACAGATGCCGCAGTTTCCGCAGCACGCCGGCCATGCGTTTCTGTCACTGGCAGCTAAGCACGCCCATCTGTTTCTGTTCCCTCAAAGTGGACATGGCTACGTTATTGCCGCAAACTTGCCGATATTAACGATATTATTCATCACTGATACGGAAGAAACTGTTTCAATGCACGTAATGTACTCACGAGAAGAAAAAAAAATCGCGTTCGGCACGTTCGGCTTGCTCCGCCGGCCGCCATTTTTGTTTTGGTGTCCCGCACCCGCATCCCGCAGCAAACGCGGGACGAAAAAAAAAATTTTTTTGTTGCGGGAAATTTAACCCGCATAATGATCGCACCCCTGAATTTGCGTCAATTTTTCTGACAAAAAAGTGCGATATTATGCGAGTAAATATGGTATGTTAGTTTTTCCTACATTTTCTTGCAAGCCGGCCAAGTAAGTTACAGTTAGCATTGTGTTCTTATCATACTGTGTCTACTAGATGCCATTTCTGACCCGTATGTTATATGACACCAAATAAAATGTTTTTGATTGCACATCTGTCCCATTCGTATAATATATCTTGCCCTGTCTGCTTTGTTTGCCATGTAGAACATGCACTAAATTCAAGGAGAAACGAGTGTGCACATGGAGTTGTGAAGAGGTGCTGGTGTACTGGTAGTGACACCCCTCAAAATGTGTGCAGGTAGATGAGGTGAATGTGCTGAAGGAAGAGTTTGAGCAGAACGGCCAGGTCCTGGAGGCCCAGATGCAGGCCTTCCACCCGTCCACACTGCAGGACAACCTGCGTATGGCCACACAGGCTGCAGAGGAGGAGGCTGACACCATCGCCCAGCAGTTTCTCGACGGTTAGCCACTTGCATTGTTGCTGTAGTGCTTCTCTGCCTCCTGTCAGTTGCACGGGATGTCAGTAGCTTGGTAGCCATTCTTGCATTTAACTTAAGCGGCGGCATGGTAGGCATGGCATATTTCATGTTGTCATGTTGGCATATTTTTTAGGAAAGCCAAGACACCTTGAAGACACTTGCATACTGTTCTAGTTATGCTAGATCAGCATGTAATATAGTGTTTTGCCATGTTAATACATACAGGTATGTTATCAGAAGATACAGTAAGTGCAGTTAAACCTTGATACGTATAATGAAGTCGATAAAATCAGCACTTTGCTTTGTTATGGCGAAACTTCATTATATTGAAATGTGATCTTTTATGCAAATAAGTACAGTAACTGACGGATTCTGCTTACAAGAAAGGGGCTGCAAAATACAGTAGAAACTTGTTCATACATTTTGGAAAAAACGAACTAATGAAGAAAACGTACGATCCGAAGTAGCTAAAACAAAACATTCGGCAGACTCAACTATTGTGATATCTACGTAATACGAAGTGTCGTGGGGATCACTGTGCCACAAGATGCTGACGCGCGTCGAGCTGGTCGAGCCGGATACCACCGAAGCGAAACGTGATGGCCACATCGTGCCACCTACAGCAGGGAACGGCGGCTCATTTGGGTTATTGCCCGCTAAATGTGTGCAGTATGATACCAATGGCACTAAGCACCACGTGATGTAAAACAGATGGGTGATGATGCTTATTGCAATAGGTTGGGCGGCGAGAGCTGTGAATGCGGTGTGCGACGTACCCAGGCAGAGATATGCTGGTACTGGAATAAGAAATAGTGCGCGCCATCGTTTTCACATGAGACGGGCTGCTATATACTGTTCTCGATCGCGTACACCTCGCGCCTATTCTTGTTCACATGGGATCTAGTGGCTGTAAAACGTATTCGAATGCAGTCTGCAGCAGGGAACCATAGCGCATTTTGGTCATCGCCTATTAAAAGCGGGCGCTACGCTTCCAATGGCACCACGCGCTATGAAACAAATAGGCAAAGGTTTGGTGGTGGTAGCTGTGAGTGCCGCGTGCGACGACCTTGAAGAAGATTTGCTAGTACCGAAATGAGAAACTGAGTGCACGCCGCGTTTTCACCAAAGACGGGGTTGCGAGTATTGCGGTGTAGCTGCCGTGGTGGGCAGCTATACACCGTTCTCAATCGCATGCGCATCACGCATTTTCTTGTTTACATGGGCTCTAGCGGCGTGAAAACATAACATATGATCGCAATTTGGCGACATACTGAACATTGGAGGCGAAAAATTGTGTTTTCCGAGAATATATGAATCGGTAAAAAATTAGCATCACTCTATTGGGTAATATTTTTTTTCTCAATTGTGCCGAGAAAACATATGTAACGGCAACGTATCAACGAGGTTCTACTGTATTCTGCATTATCGCAAATTTGAATGCAAATTTGAATGAGAAAAATCTATTTTGTTGAATTTGACAGTCAGCAATGAAAAGTACTGTTTCATGGCGTGTTGACGATATCTTCACCTTGGCAGTATGTAGCTGGAAAGCTGTTCACAGCGACTGTCATTTAACTGCAGGTGTTTGCTGCTGTTTTATTCATCCATTAGAGTGCCAGCAATGCTTTGACTGTCATGTGTGTGTATACAGACTTGTAGAACACACTTGTCTATTCTTTTCCAGGAAAACTAAGCACAGATCTGTTCCTTTCAAAATTCATGGAAGTAAGAATGGTGAGTAGCTTTGTGTCTTATGACACCCATTCATTTTCATGAGCTAACTTTAGCCTACACTGGTAAAGAAAAGTAACCAGCAAGGTTTGTTTCTTTAAACCAACATGCCCCACACTATGGCTGCTTGAGATGGGGTTCTGTATAGTCTGGTTTCTTGTGCATTGCTAATGTTAGAATGTTACGTACTCAACCCAGTTTGCCATGCTAAAGAATTATAATCTAAACTAGCTGGTGGTCATCTTCAGATACAGTTGATAAGCAGCATTGATCAATGCCTTTAATACCCCTGACACACGGGCACTCTAAAGTCCTTTAGGTAAGGGGACATCTACCAGAAAGGCGTTCAAGTGCAGTGACACACGACAAAGGAGTATCTCCTTTACGGCAAAGTTCCTTTTCGAGAAAGGAGATCGTGCAACTACTATTCGAGCGGAAAAGGAGTTACTCTCGCACACAGCGTGCACAACTCGTCAATAGAAGGAAACCTGCTACACAACTACGGTGCCCATAGGTATTTTTTTTACCTTGCGAAAATGTTTTAATTGTTGGCGGTAATACAATTTGTCGAATAGTGAAGATTTCCTCTAGCTATACTCTCAAACGCTCGCATAACGTCGCTAGTGCCACCATGTTGAATTCCGGCAGTGTCGTCGTCGTTTGCTGCGCGCATGTGGTGTGTTCACGTCGCGAGATGGAGACTGCACAATCAGCGCCCACAGGAAATACCCAGAAGAAACCACAGTTGTTGGAATAACATACTGAATAAAACGCGTTACGCCTGCGCGCACGAAGGGAGGGACGACAAAGACGTGAAAAAGGATGACAGAAACGTGGGCATCACCAGAATAAACAGCACGCACAGCAAAACACCGGCCGCACATAGTTGCTGGACCAAGTTAAATGGCTGCTAACAACGCAAAAACGCGAATAAAGTAAACGACGATAAGCATTATTAGCCATCAACAATGAAAAAAATTTATTTTTAGGTTCTACAGTAGCTAAGTGTAATTAAATACGCAGCTTTTTAAGAATGTTTTCTCTCTTGTGGCTTTAACAGCCAGCACTATTTTTCATGCGGCGTTCATCTGAGGAACTACCTAAAGAAGTTCAGTGCGGTGCCGTGTGTCATCGGCGCAATTCCTTTCTGCAAAGGGTCCTTCAGAGTAGCAAAAGGGGTTTACTGGAAAGGACTTTAGTTTTGCCCGTGTGTCAGGGGTATAATTTCACTAAATAAAATAGGATGTGCTGCAGGTTTTGAACTTTCAAATGAAATTTTCGACTTAGCATTCTGGGGGGGAAATCCGGGAGAAGAGGTAACATCCTCACAGCTGTCAAGAGCTGTATTATCAAATTACACTGTGCCTTGACACTGAACATAGTTTATCTAACTATTCGCAGTGCAACATAGTGATTCTTCTTTTTCCAATATTAAGAAAAACTAGGTTGAAATGCATCCTTATTACCTCGCTTTACAACATTATTCTTGAACAAAAAAAAATTATCAAGTGTGGCATGTTTTGAATCTCTGCATGGTAATTTAGCTCTCGATGCAGCTCTCGAACTTTAATGCAGACCACTGTCTATGCTAATCCCTCTTCACACTACACTAATCCAATGTCTACACTAATCCATCCTCACCATCATTGTGCACACACATGTATAGTAGCATAGTAGGCCTCGCAGAATTTTGTGATTGTGCCGGTGAAGCGCTGCAAGCCTTTGATTTCATAAAAAGATTATCACTGTACAAAAGCGGGTGCTTTTAAACAACAGCAACAAAGAAACAAGAGAAGAAATACCTTTTCTGTATCCTGGCATCCAGCAGCAGCCATTGCACAGAACGACCATTGTACGAAATCAGAGATGCTGATAAGCTGATCTATCACTGAGGTCTTATTATTCCATTTTCTTTTAATTTTGTCATTCATCGCCACAGCTTTGCCTGAGCCAGTGGCAAAGGTAGAAAAAGAATGAAAGCAGATATGAATTGTTATAAAATATGGTCCCAGAATGGCAGAAAAACCCTTGACTGCACATGTAAAGCAGTTTATTGTAAAAAAAAATTAAATTATGGGGTTTTACGTGCCAAAACCACTTTCTGATTATGAGGCACGCCGTAGTGGAGGACTCTGCAAATTTTGACCACCTGGGGTTCTTTAACGTGCACCTAAATCTAAGTACACCGGTGTTTTCGCATTTCGCCCGCATCAAAATGCGGCCGCCATGACCAGGATTCAATCCCGCGACCTCGTGCTCAGCAGGCCAACACCATATTAGTTTATTGTAACTGCGGTTAGATGGCACGGCATGTACTGAAGCCAATGCAAGCAATTTATACGCTCTGCTGCGTGTATTTCATTTTGGTGTAATAGTACATCACCGTTGACTAAAGCATGGTGTGCTGTGTGCATTATGTCCAGGAGAGTGCATGCTAGTTTGGCATGTTGCCTAGTAGGCAACAGGTTGCGGGAGTTTTGAACTGCTGAAAGACGAGTTGCTAGCAGCAGCACGCGGCACTAGATTTCAACCTAATTAGCACAAAATTGTCAGTAAATTATGAACTAAAAATTTTCTTTATATTCATATACAGGAACCATCTGGTCTGTTAAAATGAAGTTTTAACTACATGTGAATGTCAAGAGTAACTACAAGTTATATGCAGTAATATTTATTAGTTCTTTGTGCTGAGGTTTGACTGTACATGATTCTTTTGCCTTTTTTGCACTAACAAAGGCGACACGTCACTGTGCATGCATTTTATTATCACATTTGGTTGCATTACTTGTTTAAAATAAATCAGAAGGGATGCCATCTGCAGAGAAACCAAACAAAAAGTGGATTTCACTGCAATGGAGTATTGTTGCTGTCTGTCATTGTTAGGGTAAAACGTCTTCTGTCCTTGTTTAGTTCTTACTGCGAAGCCATGTCAACATTTCTTTTACTACAAATTCTACAGTCAACCCAGATCATGAGAAGGGCATCTGTAGACGATTAAAAATTGATTGAAGCACATACAGCAGCAGCATACCATTATCCTAGCAAAAAAAAGGGAAGTATGCACAATCAGTGCGTTCTACTAGTACTCGCCCACCTATGGGGCAGAAACTGGGAGGATAGCAAGAAAACTTGAGGAAAAACTAGGAACGGGCGATGGATTAGAAAATGGCGGGTGTAAGGTAAGCAATATGGCAGCATGGATTAGAGAGCAAGCCGGTGTAGCGTATATTCTCATTGAACATTATGAGGCAGAAGTGGAGTTGAGCAGGTTATGTAATGCATAGAGCAGATAGTACTAGTTTATCCAAGGGTAACAGAATGAGTGCCAAGGAGAGGGAAACTCAGTCAAAATGGCACAGGATCAGGTCGCATTACAAGTATAGATAGGAACGAGAAGGGGGGGAACTGAGGCTCGATTTTCGTTAGTCTCAACACTATGAAGCTAAGAAATAACAAAACACCATGGAAAGCATAGGGTAAATTACTTGCTGTTCTAAATTTAAATTTTTAACTGATAAAGGGAAATGAAAGTGGATGAAAAGACTAAAAGCAACTTGGCACCAGTGTGAGCTGAACCCATGACCTAGGTAGGGTTCTGACGACACACAAGACATGGGTAAATCGAGATCTTTGGGCCTTTGTTTTGCAGTGGGTTGTGATTCCAGACCAAAATGCATGCATATTTAGTCAGGGACTGAGAGTGAAACTTTATACATAGTGAAGCAATAATTTGAGTAATGTGATTATGTTGCAACGAGGGTTTACTGTATTTTGGCGTGGTAAATGAGATGCTTATTAGAGTGAGACTATGTGTGAAGTGTATGCGCCTGCATTTTTCTTTCCAGTTGGGTCACGTTCGGCGAGTGAAGGAAGAGAAGCTGCACACCCAGCTCCAAGAGCTGCATAGGCACGGTTTCTGATGAAGATGCGAACAAAGATGTCCACATGCCTCGTCAGCTGACCTTCTGGATGTGCACTGTTATCGTGCTGCACATGTGACACTCATCAGTGTACATATATGTGGGCTCCTGGGAGCCTGTCCCTTTTTGCACTCAGTGGACGAGAAGGGCGGCCTTTTTTTATATCAAGCAAATTAACTCGTGTACATATACTTAGACAAATAATACTTATTTATAAATGCAAAGCAGCGGCTAATGACAGAAGACGATGCTGTGAAATATGAAGAGGAAGTGCCCAGGTGTTTTACCTAGAGAAGTGAACCGTACAGCTTTTTCTTTTTTTTACAACTCTCTGGCAAACAATAAAACAAATGCTGTTTTGCAGTTTGGTTGGAAGTACCATTAGTTATGAAGGAATTTGTTGTTCTACTTACTGTATGCTAACAGGTAAGTCACAATGCCTAATACTGTGTTTCCAGTGTTGTGAGCTTTAGGGACATATCAGTATCGGAGACTTTCTGGTTCTGTAGAGACAGGAATTCCATTCCAACTTATGGAACTTTTTTGTTTTTACCATTGCTCCATTTCTAATAATTTGTAAAGTTGAAGTATAGCATGAAATCTAATGTTTCCCACACTTCAAGTATTGAGTAATGGACATCTTAGTTTCATGGCTCTAGGAATTGTGGAAAATGTAATGTTGGTGTGTGAGGACACCACCCTGGGTCACATCTTCCATTGCCCCAAGCGCATGCATCACATTTCAGTGGAATAGTTTTCCATGCTGGTCACTTCAGGTAACCACTCTTAACAGTCATGGAAAAGGCTGATTGGTGCAACAGGGGTGCACATACATATCACACACATTGGAGCGCACTGTGCTATTTGGCTGTCTGCTTTACTTGCGTGCTGTTAGAAATGCTCGTAAGAGAGGTAGTTTACTGGAACAGGCTATTTTTCATTGCCAATTTATACTTAGCCACAAACAGTAAAAACTGCCTGGCAGCTGTGGATGCTTTGTTTGCTGCAGGTCTCGGCAAGTTGTACTGTAGATGGTGGTGCTGACATCTATACTCCAGTTCAGTAATCCCTTGCAGCAGAACCAAAGCAGCGAGGCCCTGTGAGCACAGATTCTTGCGCAGCAAGATGTGCCATAGTTCGGGACTCATTACTTCACTAAATTGCCTTGACAAGCAGTCCCATTGACAGGTGTTTATGTACTTAGAGTCTTATCTGCAAGTCGCAGCTGCAGCTTTCTGAATGATTTTGGTTCCTTCTTTAATAAAATATTTATTGAGGTTCTATAATACTGGAAATACAGTGCTCCACTTGTTCGAGTGATAATGTACAAAGAACAAAAGAAATCTGTGCAACACTGCTGTGTAAACATAAATGTGCATTTAAAAGTACAAACAGTTAATTGCTTTGCCACTGGATCAATTAATATGTGTAGTCAAAACAGCCACAGCATCGCGGAGGGCTCCCTCCCGGGTAGTGCTTTGTCCTTTGCAAAAATGGCACCCGCAGACTCTCCTATGCTGTATTGTTCCAAGCTGCTCTTTTACACGAAAGGAACAAACAGCTGGTGAGAACATGCTTTGAACAACGTGGAAGGAGTGCGGTAAGGGTAGAAGCACAAACTGTGATTAAAGAGCAGCTGCACTTGCGAATGCCAGTGACTGCACACCTGTACAAGTGGATGTTACGAGAGCGATCGAGGGTTGGTGCCACCACGCCATGTGTTGCACGCTGGCCGAGCACTCCTTCTGAATCCTTTGCTTCCTTTGTCTCCATAACCATCCTTCTCGGTGACGGCAAGTGCTTAGGTTCACTAGTGAGGAGCGAGCCCAGATCCCCTGCAGCAGCTGCACACGTTGTGGGGTTCTCCTCCGTGCTCTTGGGACAAAGGAACGACAACACAGTAGTGCAAACAATCACAAGGGCATTTATTGCACCTTTCAAAGATCAATGCCTGCTAGCCGAGTTGCTATCCACAAAACATATGCCGATGGCAGCGCGACAAATCTAGAAGTCCGACTCACCGCTACCGAATAGCGAGCGAATATGTTCGCCCCATGCTGGATCCCAACGCCTGGTCGTTCGCGTGTACGGTCACGCGAACGGTGGCGCGTTCCAAGGCGGCCCCGCGAGACGGTCTCGCAGAAGCATGGATCGGCGCACGCGCGGGACGGCACGTCCGCACTGCTTGCTGTCCCGAGCCAAAGAGGAAGCGCGTTGTCTTTCGGCGCCCAAGTAACCCCGCCTGTCGGCGACGTTAGCAGCGCTACACTCGCGCCCTCTCTCGTACTGCGCCTCAACCACTCCGACCGCCGCGGGCGCCAGGCCACGCGGCGAAGCCGGATTACAGGAGACGCGCTGTGCGGGAAAACAACGTATCAGGGGACGAGTGAGAGTCGCGCATCCCCACAACGTTCACAAGCGAAGTGCAAACAGAGTCGTCCAGCGGTCCCTCATCACGTAAAGTTTGGCATTTACACTTTGTGCATGCACAGCTACACACATTCACAAGGAAAGTCAGTGGTGGAATAGCTGCGCCAATTGTGCCAAACTGCGCCGAGAGCGATCCTTTGCGCCATCCTATGCCAAAACTGCATTTTAGTGGAAAATTGGGCCGAGCCTGTGCCAAAGCATGCATAGAAGCAAAACCCATCTTCCGTCGATGCTACGCAGCTAGCAAAACTGTAACAACCGCCCTGTGTTGTCATCTCTCTCCCCCCGTCCTGTGTCTGTTGCGGTTTTATTCACCAACTGGCCTACAACTTTACCCTGCTAAAAAATGCTGTAATCAAAACAGACAGCACGCTATCATCATCATCATAGAAAGAAGCAGAGGTCCATTCGTAGGACTCGGGAACTTTATGGGCTCATCTGAGTTGTGCGATTCGTCATTCGAGCATTTTTCTTTGACGGACGTCCAGTGTAGTGCCACTGTACTGTCTTGCTGGCACATTCTTTTGATGTTCGCTGAACCCGCGTGGCAGTGCGGTGTTTGCCAAAGGAGGGTGTCACATTCTAGGATTAAAGGTAAACTATTTTCATGTCTATGGGTGGTAGTGGGGCTTTGTAAAAGAGCCGCTGCGTTGAGTTTGTGTCGCTGCAGTCACCGACACAAACGAAAAACCGTATTTGCAGGTTGCGCATGTGCAGTGGCGCTGACGCTATTTGCGGCCACAATAACTCTGTGGCCCCTATTCGAAAATTTCCTAATGTACACCCGTGAGCAAAAGTATACGGACCACGGGAGCGCGTGCCAAACTGCATCGACGCGCCGTCTACCGACGCGGTGCCTGCTGTCGAGAGGGCCGCTAGAGCAGCGGTGCGCATGCGCGTCCCATCATATCTGCTGGCCTGACATGTAGCTTTGCCTGACGTGGTTATGGTGCTCGTAGACTGAACGCCGATTGCAAAACAATCATCAATCGGACACCGATTGCAAAACCTTGCTTCTACCTGCGGCAGCAAACATTGGAACAGTTCGAGATAATACAACGCCGCAGAAAGCCGTTTTGCGCGAGTCAAAGAAGGCAGAGCGGCGCGCGATAATCCCCCCAAGGGGGGGGGGAATGAAAGCGAAGCGCGGCGGACGCGTGTGCCAGCCCAGCCACAGCCGCTGGGTAAAACAATGGCCCAGATGTGACGGAGCAGAGAAAACGACGCCCAGTGGACGTTCAGTCTACGAGCACCATAACCACGTCAGGCAAAGCTACATGTCAGGCCAGCAGATATGATGGGACGCGCATGCCCACCGCTGCTCTAGCGGCCCTCTCGACAGCAGGCACCGCGTCGGTAGACGGCGCGTCGATGCAGTTTGGCACGCGCTCCCGTGGTCCGTATACTTTTGCTCACGGGTGTACGCCCGACCACAAAAGCTTATGGACAATATATCAGGAAACGTTCAATTCCCGAGCAGCGCCTGTAGTAGTAGCCAGTAAACTTGTATACGGCAATGTTGATAGCATATTCTAGTCGAAGACCAAAATGTTAATGCCAGGCTGCGTTGCAAGGTTGCCGAGATATTCAGCTTTTTCTCAGGCTTCATGGTCCGTAATATTTTGTGGCCGCAGGTGTCCATGGCATGACATGAGTATATTGCATGTCATGTTCTTTGCAGGCGCGCGCAATCAATAGGCATTGCGGTGAGCCTTTGCCCACAAGCCATTACTGTCACACTGTGTTGCATCCTGGGTTAATAAACACGCGTTTGTTGACGATCTCTCTGTGGTGCTTTGTGCCGTGTCGACGAACCTGGCTGTCGTGGTGTGGAGGAGCCACGCCTCCTTTTCTGACTGCACTTGCAAGGTAAGCCTCGCACAAACCAGTCTCCACAAGATATCGACTATATCAGTTAATATTTGCATGGTATATGGTAAGGACAAGTGCGTTGGACTCTGCATCAGAATTAACTGCTTGCTGCTGCACGAAATCGGCTTTTTGCCTGCGCCAGGACCTGCAAAAGGTAAAATGGCTGTTCCACCACTGCAATGTGCAAACCGAGATGCCCAGCGTTCTGTTTTCATGTAGTGCTAGGCCGATAACTGCCAGAAATGCTTATGTAGGAAGCTATCATTGGACTGTCCATTTGTCCAGCACTGTGAAGTGCATGCCTCTGGTGTGTACCACGAGTACATATGTCACCGCACAAATATCTTGCCATCACAAGCTGCTGCATTGCTGGTGCGGAAAGTGAACTTTACACCACTCCTATTGCTGCATCTGATCTCGTGGCACAGTTGCCCAGTGTTCGTAGACGCAGTGGACATGAGAAAATAGGAAGAAAATATTATGCAGATATCCCACGCACTGTGGGAATCTATATAAGCGAAGCTTTCTGTGCTATTTGCATTGATTGACAATAAGTGGCAGTGAGGTGGATGGCAAACATTTAAGTTCTTCAGCGTTCAGTGCAATACAAGAATCACGAGTTGATGCTAAACATTACCTTGCGTGCACCACTTGCGTTTGTCTACGTAGTACACAGAACACACAGTGAGACATATTTGCTTGAGGCATTGTTGTGCACCATTTTTCATAGCCTGCAAGAAGGTTAGCACTGTAACTGCCTCACATGGCGCCTTGCATCTTGGCAGAAGTGCTAAACTTCTTCCACGACGATCCCTTACATGCCAAATCGAAAATCTGATTATGAGAGATGCGATAAAGGGTAGTCCCACGTGGCCATATTAATTTTGGCCATGCGGGACTATTCAATGTGTATATAAATCTATGTACACGAGTGGTTTTGCACTTCGCCCATTGAAATGCGACTGCTGGATAATGATTGAACCCACGACTTCAAGTAATGCCATAGCCACAAAGCTACTGCGGCAGGTACAGAAGTATTCATTTCATGGGCGGCCAGCTTCCGTAGTGTCATCCAGATGCTGCGTCAATTGTCAGCTTGACAAATTTGCATGGTTTATTTTTCAGAAATAGCAGAAACGTAACATACCTTGAATTTAAATTAATCCAATTTGTCTACAAATGCTGCTGTGTCTAGTAGCATTTCCTTGCTTTCTTACATCAGATTTTCTCTCTGCCATGCTCCCTCATGTACACACGCTGCCACAAGCAAAGAGCAGCAGGGCTGTTACTGCGCCGGTTCTACCCATCGCCTCTCTTTACCTCCTCTCTGGACTGTAGCATGTTGGTACAAAGATAAGCACTGCAGCTTCTGCATTGTTTTTGTAGGTTGCTGACACAACCATAGCAGTTGAGAGGGTATTGTGGCAACATGGGGGAGCTCCGGATGACATTGTTGGGACGTAATGAAAAGGTTTAAATGAGTTTCTTGCGTCGCCTTCACTCTCTACCGCACTCCTGCCATGTATATGCATGCTGTTACAATCGGCCAGCGGGGGTAGTGACCTTCTAGCCTCTCTGGCCCCACTGATGAATTGCTTTGGGAAGCTGGCAATGCGTCCGCCTAAGACAGGCCTGCGGCACCAGCAAGGCGAGACACGTTTGACGGACCAAGTATTGTTTGTTCATTCACTGCCGCCTTCACGGACCAATGGAAGCAAGAAAACTCTTGGAAAAGGGTGTTCTAAGGCATTCCCTCACAGACTCCGGCAAGGGCCATGGTCGTTCGAGAGACTCGCCAGCTTGAGTCAAGCGTGGCAATCCCTGTCTACAAAGCTCCCCTCCTTTCAGAGTTCAGTGAAAAAAGGTGCGGGAGTGATTGAACCCTCGCCTTCAATACGGGTCCTTCGACAATTTTGGACGCTCCGACTGGATGAAGGGGGGCAGCAGTTTTCCCTGGTCTAGGGATCTAGGGACAACATAGGGGGTTTAAGCAAACTTTTTTGCCTCCTCAGTGTGCTTCACTTCAGTCATGCTAGACTGATGAGATGTAACGTTCTCCACTCTTCATGTAGATATTGTAAACAAACCCAGTACTCGATGAGAACACACTCCTCGCTACAACAACATCCTTAGCATGGATGAGTCGGACGACGGCCTGGGCCAGTTACCCCTTTTGACATGCCCGACCCCAACTCTTACAATGCTGTAAGCCACAGCCCGATGTGCCGTGCCAGACAGCAGCAGTGTAAAAGTCGAAGGAAGAGGCAAATAAAGCTTCGTTCTGAAAATGCATGACTTTCGCTATGGCATTTTTCTTAGTGCCAGCAGACACAAGTGTTTATTGCCTTCCTGAAAACTCGTGGGCTTCCCAAGTGAGCAGACAAGGTGCAGAGGGATGCATTTAAGAATGTGCTTGCTCTCCTGATTTAACAAAAAAATTTGTAGCTTCCGCAGTGCTATGAGGAACTACTGCAATGGAGTATAGGCAAAAAAGCGGTGGTAGCAAATCTGGCACCATTGATGGACTTCTGAAGGTACAGCCTGCCTGTGTTGTGCAACACCAATAGAATGAACCTTTGCACACTCAGACGTATACAAGAAAAAGTTCTACATGCATTCCTTGGCCTTCCTAATGTGCACATCCACAGCAGCCACTGTCACCTAGCGTGTCAACACCCAATAGCAACAAATATTGCAGCGAACACAACACACACACGAATGTCACGCACCTCTTTACAATATTGCTTGCTTCGCAACCCCTAACCTGCATGAGGGTTTTAACTGTATCCATGCTGCTCATCATACCTGAAACTATGTGCTTGCAGTGTGGCCATTGTGGTCCCTACGTTAACCTTGTGTATGCCTTACCATTTTAAGCACCAAGAAGGAGTCACAAATGTCATCAGTAGCTTTGAAACGAGCATTAGTGTTACTATTTACATGAACTGATTGGTTGAAAAATTGTGCTTATCAATTCTTTGCTGTATACTTGCTTATTTTGATGTAGTTCAACAGCAACAACTATAAGCCACATGAAAGTGCCAGTTGGAGAAGGATGCAGCTTGCTACGAGCTGCCAGAAGTCCGGATTTCAATGCGAATGTATCAACTTTATTGAACTTCATTTCAAAAAATAACAAAACGCACTTGTCCTCACATCTTTTCCACAGTCCTGATACCAAGGATAAAGAAACCCTTGGTCATTATGGCTGCTGTTGCCTCGCAGAGTAGCAGGCGTCCCTTGTTAATGTTGACAACCTTCCCTGCATAGAGAATGTGCTCAAAGATAAGAAAAGGAAATGCTTCAGAGTCATGTCAGGACTCGCTGCACAGAACAGCATAGTCGCCATTTTCTTGGTTCACAAGTTCACTAGCACTACTTGAACTAGTTTCCAGCAAGCAGTAGAACACAGAATGGCATCATATCCTGGCATCTTGGGTGGTGTTCAACACTACACGTGATACCACCACACCTTTCAATAGACAAAGGAAAGCCTTGTGCTAGGGCAACATTTCACAGCATGCTCATGTTTTCAACTGTCTGTTGTGCCACATTAATGAACTACCACCGAGTTGCACAATTCAATGTGGCAAGCTGCTAGGAGACTGGAACAGTGTGATGACAACCCACCGCATACAGCACTTTTTCATTTTTTCTGTTGCACCTGCACAATAGTCACTAACAGCCAGAATAAGCAGTCAGGTGCAACTTTTATGCTTCAGTAAAAGAAATCCACGGCACTGTAGACTGACACTTGCCTGTCACACGATCCTTCTCAATGCAGTAGCAGTTGTCATAGAACTCCGAGAATGTCTGTGACAGATCAAACAGGTAGTCGCACAGTGGGTGCAGGTACAGCTCTTCAAGCATCGTGGCCAACACTTCGGGGAAGCGTAGCAGTGCCTTTGCCAGTTTGCACTCTTTGGGGTGTTCAACAGGCACAGTCACATCTTCATTCCTCAATGCATCCAAGGACAAACCAACATTGCGTGCTATTGACCTGCAGAGTAATGCGACATGCATGAGGCAATTTGGAACCTTTTGTGCTTACATTAATTTTGCACTCAAAAACTACAGTTGTGTTGCAAGTATTTCAGTAGTAGGGAGGAATCAAAAATAAATCACAAGGATGTTACTGTGTTGCGCACAATCTAGCTGGTGCAGTGAAGGGTTGGAGAAAATAAGCCAAATCTGGCTGATCAGCCCCTACCGTGACGGCAGCAGCTTCCATGTTTCAGCAATGCAAGATGCATTAATGTTAGCACTGTGTCACTGAAGCAAATTATGAAAATGAAACAGTGAGACATTGGCTCAGCCTTGTGGACATAAGCCATTGGTACAGGCCTTGTTGACTTGATGCCAACCTGGGATGCCTTTGTTTTTCTGACAATGGTGTAGATGTCTTGGAGAACACTACTGGTGAAGCAAAGTATTGTTGTAGAGGTGCAACAACTTCAGGAAAATAGGCCTCCAGTGGCGAGGACGACCAAGAAACGAGCAAACCTACAACCCTGCCCACCTGCCCACCTGCCCACCAATGGCTAAGGGCTTCACCTACAACCACGCCAACAGCTTCATGAAGTTTGAGTATCCGATTAATCTGGTTTACACATCTTGCACATACTTAAGTCACTGATTTCTGCCAGTAAGTGCAGTGCGCATCATTTTTGGAAATAAAGTGTTTTGTCTGCACCTTGTTCAGTTCTTTATAGTGCTTTTGAAGGAATGTTCAATTATATAACAAACCTCTGATAGGAAGTCTACAGCAAACAGATTCTGTGCAACAAAGGTGTTCATTGTAACCAGGCTTGCCTACGAGATTTCAAATTACCGAGTAGTATAATCTTACATGAACAAGCGAAAAAGAAACGGTGCTATTCATGCGTGGCATGGGTTGGGAAGGGGTAGAGTTAATTCATCTCACAGCAGTAGGTCTCTCCCATAAAAGATGAACATAATAGTGACCAGTGCCACTAATGAGCACAAGCACAAAGCCACATGGTAAGTGCAGGCAACTCAGTTTATCAGTTCTGATCTAGTGAACAGTGTCACTTCGGGGGTATGACAGCCATCATGGAGAGAAGGAGAGGTGAGAGAACCCACATCATAATTCTGTTGACCTACACTAAAACTATGAACGAAATAGACATTTACCTGCAGTAGCACATAGTCTTGGAATGGCAAGCATATCCCCTCCCTACCTTGGATATTGTAGCATATTAATACACTAAAAACTGAGGATCCTATTTGTGGACCATATGATGATGCATTCTACAGGGTATTAAGACTACAACAACATTGCACTATTTTACTCTGCAACCTTTCCACAGGGAACCACTGTACTAAAACAACAGGCATTGGGTGATATAATCGATCCTGGATGTACTAAATTCGGATATATCGTATTATTGTCTATATTGAACAGTTGCAAAATCCCTATGAAAACCCCATGCAAAAGTGATGTACTACGCACACATTGAACTCTTGTTTACCGCCAAATTCACTATATAGAATGCACCGCATCCCTTAAAGAGCGCTTCTCCTACCGACTGTGCAATCATTTCGATCGTGTCGTCGGAAATGTTTATTAGAGAGTTTTAGCAGTGTCATATTACCGTATGGTAAGTGTGATATACGGTACACTATTATCATTCCGTATTAACCTACCGCAATGACCTAAGATGTTTTCGTTACGTGTGCGGCTCGATGCATACAGTAACGTGATAATGATGATAGTGGTTAACATTCAGGAGGAGGAGTAGATTTTTATGAAGAGAAAGGAGGAGAGGTAGGTCTGGAGAGCATGTCTCTAGCCTGCTACTCCTCACTGGGGAAAGGGGAAGTAGGAATATAGGGAAAGGTAGGTGGCAGGTGATAATATTATGGTACAATGAGCTACTATATAAACATTGTCCAATACGCAGATGCGCACTGTAGACACAATACAGGCAAAAGAAGGTACTGCGTAAAGACATTTCGCACTGTCTGCACGTCTCACAGGTTCTAGAGGTGATTGTCTAAACCAGTCTCACATACAAAGTACAAGAGTGGCTTTATGGCACGTTTGGCAGGGTCAACTTTTCTCCATGCGCCTAAAATCTTTCCTTCTGAAAAGGGGCAGGAGTCCAAGCAGTCAACACTAAACTTAAGTGTTCTTCATTCAGCTGCATATTGAGGGCACACGCAAAGTACATGAGCTATTGATTCAGGAGTGTGACAGAGGCTACAGTCAGAGTCCCGTGTTGTCCAATCTTGTGAAGGTATTGGTTAGTGCACGCTACACCCAGCCATAATCGATGGATGA
Organism: Dermacentor andersoni; assembly: GCF_023375885.2. Lineage (NCBI taxonomy): Eukaryota > Metazoa > Arthropoda > Arachnida > Ixodida > Ixodidae > Dermacentor > Dermacentor andersoni. Next base: position 8,591,646 of record NC_092817.1, on the reverse strand, counting down.
GTATTTCCTGGCCTCTCCACAACCGAAGTGGAAGTTGGAATCGAAAACTGATGTTTGGGGTTGATGAAGCTGATGTTTGGGGTTGTCCCATTGTAGCACCATAGAGGTTTTCATGGAGTTATGGAGCAAGGCGTTGATGTCATACCGGGAAAAATGAATTTCTATAATGTTTTCATCAGTGTGCATCTTTTTTGCTTCTGCATCAGCCTGTTCATTTTCAGCTATTCCACAATGGCTAGGAATCCACTGCAGCACGATGGTATGCCCGGATTGAGACGCCTCAGCAAGCAGATATCATAAACCAGAGGACTACATGCGGTTCTGTGATTGTGTTCTGTTCTGTGTTCTGTGATTGTGAGCTGCAGTGCTGGTTTTGAGTCACAGAACACTGTCCACTTCTCGAGGCTTTGTTACAGTATGCAGCAAATTGCTTCTCGAACTCCGGTCAACTCAGCTGCTGTTCTGCACGGACGCGGACAAAGGGCACGGAGCAGTTAAATTCCTCGTCGTTCCGTCGTTCTTTTCGAAGCTCAGCGTGTAGGGCGAGGGAGCGCAAGGTGGCAAGACGAGACCAGGTGGTAGGGAATCGCGACGCGGTCAGTCAAGTTAGTGATGAAAGCGTGGCGCCAGGATGCAAATTGGCAGGAGACCGTAACATCTTGGGGGAGCTGATAGTGAGTCAGCCCTTTTGTTGTTCCTCGGGAGCCAAAGTAGCTTTCGAACCGCGACCACCTCGAGTACGGCTCAAAAGTATGAGTCAGTCAAAAATGCTTGGATCGGGAGGCCAGGAGAGCTTCCGTAGAAATGAAGTATTTTGTTTTTTATTTTGAGCATCGTAAAATTTTCGCGAATTGAGACTCGATTCTTTCAATATGTAAAGTATGAGCTTTGTGTTTTTGTTCGAGAAGCTCCGAGGTTTGAAAGAGGTGTTTTATTTAAACCTGTAGTTTAGCGAGTTGTTAGTTAATGAGTAAATAGGCTTTTTTTTTTGGTGTGCGTGAGTAACCTGAGTAAAGGTTATCGTTGAGAGGCCTATGGTAACGCACGTGTGTTTTAGTTAACCTTTTTGTTAAGTGTTTTTTTATTTTCTAAGGTTAAACGCGTAGGTTTTCAGTAAGTGCGTGATTTGCACTAAGCATTCTTAGTTCCATTAACGCATGTCCTGTGTGGACGGAAGGAAGCAGATTTATGACTGGGTTGCTCGTGTGTGTTGAGGGCAGCCGTATTCTGACTTCGCTGGTGAGCATGTGTAGAACGAGTTATTAGCAGAGGCATTTTTTTAAGGGCTCTGCGGAGTGTGTGAATTACGCAAGTGTAGTTGTTCGTTTAAGGAATGTGTCCTGTGTGGACTAAAGGTACAAATGTGAGTAAGCGTGATGAAATGCTTACGTAAGACGCAAGCACGTGTTCGGAATAGGGACCACAAAGCTAGCGCGATTGTATTTACGTACCTGTGGAGTTGGCCAGATGGTTCAGTGGCAACAGTACATGAGATAAGTACGCCACTGCGATAGGGTAAAAACAGGCTGTTCGTGAAGCTAGGCTGCTTAAGTTATGGTCGGGTATTGGTAGTTGAGATCCTTCGGTTCAGTTCTGCGTAAACCTTTACTCTTGTGCAGCGCGACGGTCAGGTTTGGTCGAACTCAAGAGGAATGTGAACGCTCGCTTTGGCGGCACGAAATTTTGGGGCAATATTTGGGATTCCCAGTTGAGTGACTTGCATTGAAATTGTGATAGGAAGCCTGGTGGGTTAACAGCTAATTCCGAGCGTTTGAGCGCTGAGCGGTATTGTGTTGCCGGGTCGACTCTTCTGTGCCAGTTGTTGTGAGATGGTTGAAGGCATTCCAAGTGCGCAGGGGTTGCAGAGAGCAAAGCCATCGTCTTGCTCGCCAGCCAGTCTCTTCCTGCCCAGCGGTTGCCAGCACTGGCCAGGCGAGATTTTTCAGGCCATGGAGGAGCTGTTAGGATCGGCCTGCAGCTATTTCAGCCCGCTGCACGTGTTCCGATCCAACCGGCAGCCACGTGGCGAGGGGTCAGCTCAGGGGAGTTCACGAGGGGAGGTAATTGGCGAAACCTCCCGAAGCGCTTTTCGAGACGCCAGACAATGTGCTACCCGGGCGCGCCACCCGGGACGGCTCCGAGTTTGACGAAGCAGGCTTTGTGCGCAACACGACAACGCCGCCCTGTTCTGCTATGAGTGGGGGAGTTGCCGCGGGAACGCCATCGTAGGCTTCTTCCCACGCGCTGACCAAGACGCAAGACACTGTGCTACCCGGGCGCGCTACCCGGGTTGGCTCAGAGTTCTACGAAGCCCAGACCATTACACCTGTGTGTGTGCGTGCGGCACGTGTATGTGAGCCCTCCTCCTCCAAAAGGGCGAGTCATCTACAATGACGTCGAGCGGAGTGCTTATAAGCAGCGATTGTCAGCTGCTAGAGGGTGCTCGTCGTCGTGCTCGAAATGTACTCGTGAGCTGTGTGCTCGTAAGCTGTTTGCTGTATGCTCGTCTTGCGGGCTCCATTTGGGAGTCACGCTAGACTGTCGATGTATATCATGTTCAACTGTAAATAACATGTAAATAAATCCTGCTCTCCTAAGTCCCGACGAAGAGTCAAGCTCCTTCCTACAGCTACGACTGCCAAATCTTACATCTGAATGGCAGCGGTGAGATCGGCCTACAGCTCGTAGATTGTCCGACAACTCTAACAAATGGTGGCAGCGGCGAGATCGTCCGACGAATCTTACAATGGCTTCTCAGTAGGCGGCGACAGGCCGTATGCTTGTGACGTTCGTCAGTGGATGATTCCTGTGTCTAATCAGTAGCCTTGGATGCACTAGCAATGGCTCATGTTGCAGATAAACTCGAGCTGGGCACGCGCATGCCTCTGCAATAGTGCCCCAAGTAGACGCACATCGTGGTAGCCCTAGGCAAATTCTCAGTGCGCGAGCCTGAGCACTTTCATGTTTGTGTACAGCAGTTGTACTAACCCGAGAAAGTACAGGCACACTGTAGCGGAGGTAGCCAACAAAAAGTGCCTGGTACAGCTGCAGAAGAGATGACTTGGATGGCCCCCACGATTTTCCGGACATATGTCGAATGATTTGAGTAAAGCTGTCCAGCTTTTTTCTTAATGCAGAGATGTGCTTCGACCAAGATAAGTCACGGTTGATGATTACTCAGAGAAACTTGTAGTGGTTTACCGAAGGTATAATCTTCCCATCAATCATAACGGGGTAGCAGGCCATTGACCTCCATGTAAATGCCATCGTTACACTTTTTGTCGGTGAGAGCTGAAGTCCTCGATTGTTTAGGTATGTCGACGTTATTGACACTGCACTCTGCAGCTTCATTTGCACTTGCAAGCGCATTAAGCTCATGGTCCATATACAGATGTCATCTGCGTACACAGAGACAGAGAATTTGCCTGCGAATTCTTTGATGAGTTTAATGAGAACGACATTATAGAGTTTTAGTTTAGGGGACACAAAGCGTTGGGGCCCCTAGCACTTGGGTGCGTGTGCGTTTGGGTACACAAGCAGAAACACATTATATGTTAGCGGCCCCAAACGCAAGCCGCACTGAGGTTGCATGCGCTCGCAGTGCAATCAGCGTCTGATCATTGCTGCATTATCATTTTTTTAAAGTATGAAATCAAGCACATGAATTAAAGTACATTAAGCTATTTTTATTAAAATGAGTTAATATATATAAAAACAATGTCTGCCGACACTAGGCAAAAGATTTATAAAAGTATCAACACGCCTATGTTATGACTGAGGCCGAGCCAAAGCAATCCAAACATACGTTTGGTAAACTGCAGTTAGGCGTCTCGTGCAGCATAATCCATTGTAGTCTGTGTTCTGTTTATTTAGAGCCTCCTGCAAATTTTGACATGCCGCCATTGCGGCGACACTGTGCCTGTGTGCTCTGTGACCAGCTTCTTTAACACATCGGCCGTGAAATGCACACGTGCACATGTCCTTGCCGGTGCAGCCAAGTTCTCCATCTGTGTGGTGGGACGGGCGGCTTGTATCGGCTGGTCTCGCTTCTCGTAAGTTTGAGAGTCATGTGGGTAACACGACCTCTTAGGGGCAGCGATGTTTTCGGCCACCCCAACCCCAACAACCCAAGGACGCAAGTAGACATAGCGATCTGCGCATGTGCAGTATCGTTGCCCCTACATCTTGCGTATGCAAGCCGCTTGCGTCCCCTAAACTGAAACTCTCTATTAAATAAAGTTGGGCTCAGCACACCTCCTTGAGGAACCCCACGATAGACAGGATGCTTCCTTGTTTCACCATCTAGAGTTGTCATGAATACTGTTCTCTATTTAAGATAGCTGGCTATCCACTGATGCATACGACCACTGATGCCATGTTCTTCAAGGGCATTTAAAATTGCATCATGTAGAACATTGTTAAAAGCACCCTTGATATCAAGACAGCAGCCATCAATCGACGGCGACGTTTTTGATGTTCAGTAGTTGTTACTAAGTCAATAATGCTGTCGACTGACGACCTACCCTTTCGGAAACCTGTCATCACGTCTGGATATATATTACGCTTCTCCAAAAACAACTCCAGGTTGTGGGGTTCTCACACCCATACTCTTGGGACAAAGGAACGACAACACAGTAGTGCAAACAATCACAAGGGCATTTATTGCACCTTTCATAGATCAATGCCTGCTAGCCGAGTTGCTATCCACAAAACATGCTGATGGGCGCGCGACAAATCTAGAAGTCCGACTCACCGCGACCGGATAGCGAGCGAATATGTTCGCCCTATGCTGGATCCCAACGCCTGGTCATTCGCGCGTACGGTCACGCGAACGGTGGCGCGTTCGAAGGCAGGCCACGCGAGGCGGTCTCGCAGAAGCATGGATCGGCGCAAGCGCGGCACGTCCGCACTGCTTGCTGTCCCAAACCAAAGAGCAAGCGCCTTGTCTTTCGGCGCCCAAGTAACCCCGCCTGTCGGCGGCGTTAGCAGCGCAACACTCACGCCATCTCTCATACTGTGCCTCAACCACTCTGACCGCTGCGGGCGCCAGGCCACGCAGCCGTGCGGGAAAACAACATATCAGGGGACGCGTGAGAGTCGCGCATCCCCACAAGGTGCATCAAGACCATGCATTCCATGGTTTTTCCTATGCAACTGGCAAGAGCCGCAGGTCTGTAGGAAAGCATAGCATGGGGTGTCTTGCCTGGTTTCAATAATGCCACGATCTTGCTTGTCTTCCACGTGCAGGCACAGTTCCCGAGGACCAAAAGAGATTGTATAAAGCCAGAAGCTCTTCAGTCGCTCGAGGCCTAGATGACGCAAGGTAGAATAGGTAATGCCATCTGGACCAGGCGCACTTGAGTGTCTTGAAGAGGCAATCACTGCAAGTAGCTCTTGCAGCGTGAATGGGAAGTCAAGATGATCGTCCATTGTTGGAGGAGCGCACCTGAGTAGTGAAGCTACCGCTGTTGTAGATCCGGAGAGGTACATGCAGAAATCTTCTGCGATTTCCTTCTCACTGCTTGTGTGGATGATGGCCGAAGCTCGGAAGGGACATAGTTGTTGTGAAGTAGATGGTAGGGCTTGTATAACATGCCATCTCGTGGACAACGGTTTCCTTGGGTCCAGGCTGGTGCAAAAGGACCTCCAACAGTGTCACACTCAGGCCTTATGGAATACTGTGGGTTTGTTCGATTCACCTGCACCGTTGTGAACCAGTTCACGGCGTTTCACGAGAAATTAAGAAATTGTGCAGCTAGAATCCCGAGGTGCAGGCCCAGCGAGACACTCAAAACGAATGCAAAGGTGCAGACACGGTGCAGGCGGTATGTTGTCAGATTAATTTGCACAGAATGTGTAAGTTTGAGAGGTCCTAAACTGCAAGTATGATCGGCTTCTGGGGCATAAATACACACCACAGTTGTGTAGATACATCAGACGTGCGTAAGCGGAATTTTAATGGTGCTCGCTCGCGTGTGCTGTGTCCGCTGCTTCGCACCTGTACGCCTGCACCAAGTCGGCACTGAAATTGGAGTGGGTGCAGAAAAATCAAGGACCAGCCCTGCAACTTTTGAAATGAACGTTGTAGTTCAGCGGGCACCACTGCTGCATTGCAAAAACAAATGGGAGGGTGCAACACCTTGTGAACTGGTTCAAGTGGTGCAAGCAAATCAAACATATCCTATGGTGCAGGCAAATCGAACGTATCCTATGCTTAAGAACGTGCTGAGCGTGAAATACGTACTCACTTTGGCGAATACTAGAAAGTTTTAGCTTGTCCATATGCACATTATTCTTTACAGAAATGTCCGATTCCGGCAAACGTAGACGCCAGTCATACGGTCAGTAGCAACATCTTGTGACACTTTGTCCTACAACACATGAAACCCTTTGTTTTTTTGTTGCATTGGTTTTTGTCTAATCAATATATAAAAAAGGGACCACTTGTTGTAAATTGCACCACTTCTGACACTTTACACTAGCAGATAAGTAGAATATAGTCAGTTATTGCAATAAAATCTCTGAGTAACTAGATGGCACCATCAACCTGAAATTTTCTTCTTTTTTTGCCACGTTTCGCGTTCTTCTTATTGATGATTTCAGCCTTTCTTTATATTTTTTTTTCTAATTTGGCTTGAGTATATTACTCGTCTGTTACGAAGGGCATGGCCACAAGTTCAGTTCACCTCAATTTACATTCCGGTTAGAAGAGCTTTATTTCATTTATTTCATATACCTCACAGGCTCCAGAAGGAGTATTGCATGAGGGGGGCATACAGATAACAATTGTGGAGCAAAAACATAGTTTTTGTTACATAAATATGAACAGAACGAGAATCAAATAATAAACAAAGAATGCGAAATAAACAAAGATAAAAAGCAAGGAAGGTAAACGAACAGTAGTTAGCTTTTCAGTATACAGTAAAGCAAACAACCTTAGAACAAATGCTTACATAAATAAATAACAATGAAGTTAAAAGTAACAAAACTAAACAGATACTTGTTTTTAGCTAAGTACTAGCCAAATATGCAGTGATTTTTTGTTTGAAGGTTAATGGGTCGTTAATGTCAGCGATGTTATCAGGAAGACCATTCCACAGTGCAATCGCACGTGGCAAAGCTGAGCAGTTGAATGCACTGGTGTGACCGAAGATGCGTTGGAAACTGAGATGATTATGCAGACGTCTAGATGTGTGGGAGGGACGAGCGAGTGGTAAAGTAGATGGGCGTACATTATGCATGATTTTGTACAGAAGACAAAGTAATGCTATATTTCTGCGCGATTCCAAAGATGAAAGCGACAACGACAACTTGATGTTAGTTACGCTCGAAAATGGGCTATAATCTCTGGCAATGAAACATGCAGCCCGGTTTTGGATCGACTCGAGAAGATGGATTAGATATGCCTGATGAGGTGACCATGTAGAAGCTGCGAATTCGAGCTGCGGTTGCACTAATGTTTGGTAGGCTATCTTTCTAGTGAGGGAAGGAGCGCTGCGAAGGTTACGTTTTAAATATCCGAGAGTGCGCGATGCTTTAGCCATTATTTTCTCAATGTGGGATGACCATGAAAGGCTAGGTGTTAGAATAATGCCAAGGTACTTGTATGAAGATGTGCGAGCGACAATACTATTGCCAAGTGAGTAACTGAAAATAGAGTAGGACTTTTTGCGAGTAAATGCCATTAGATTGCATTTGTTAGTGTTTAGGGGCATTTGCCAATCCAAACACCAGTTAGTGACACATTGAAGGTCATGTTGAAGAGCAATATGATCAGTGGGGCAGCGGATTTGACGGTAGATAATGCAGTCATCTGTGAATAGTCGAACACTGGATGTAATGTTAAATGGCAAGTCATTGATGAAAATCAGGAAGAGTAAGGGTCCAAGGACACTTTCCTGAGGTATGCCTGATGTTACGTTACTGAGAGGGGGAGAGTACTGGTCAATGACAGTGGACTGCTTTCGAAAAGACAAAAAGTTTCTTATCCAAGAAATTGTTAGTTCGTCAAGGTTTAAACATGAGAGTTTAGAAATGAGGCGACAGTGAGCCCGCGATCAAATGCTTTAGAGAAGTCGATGAATATTGAGTCAGTCTGAGCATTGTCGTCCATATTTTGAAGAAGATCCGTAGTGAATTCAATTAGTTGTGTCTCACATGAAAGGCCTTTTCTGAATCCATGCTGATGTTTAAAAAAGAAGTTATTACATTCTAAGCGATGAACGACATTAGTAAAAATGATGTGTTCGAGTAACTTGCAGGGAACGCTAGTTAGTGATATGGGACGGTAATTACTCACATTGCTCTTGTCACCTGACTTGAAAATGGGTATGATTTTGCCAACTTTTTAATCATTCGGCAGCTCCCCTATTGACAGTGACTGCTGAAATATATGACTAAGGATTGTACTGGAAGGGACTACTATATGCTTTAGGATTTTCGTGTTGATGCCATCAAATCCGAAACTACTCGATAATTTGAGATTGTTAATCAAAATAGCGATTCCAGCGGCTGTTACGGTAATAGGAGTCATATATTGGTAATCATAGTCTGCCATCTTTGGTATATTGGAATGGTCTTCCTTTGTGAATGTGGAAAGAAAGTAGTTGTTAAATACAGATGCGCAGTGCTCTCGCGGTATGAGAAGACCAGTGCTATCCACCAGTGCAGGAGTGTCAGTGCTGTTTGAAGGAGATATGGTTTTCCAGAATTTCTTAAGATTATTTTTTATCAGTGACTGAAGGTCATCGGAAAAGAATTTATGCTTTGCACGACGAAGGGAGCTGCAGTAGGCTTTTTCGCAGGCTTTATGTTTATTCCATGAATCTAACGTGTTGACACGTTTGGCTGCCCTGTATAAACATTTCTTCTTGTTTTTTAACGCATTCAAAGTTTTATTAAACCATGGTTTGGAGCACTTGGTGCGAAATGAGATCTGAGGTATGTATTTATTTGCTAGACCTAGTAGTTGTTCTTTAAAAAGGCACCAATTTTTGTTGACTGATCGTTGAGAAAATGTTGCGATAAATCTAGATGAAAAGCTTTGTAAATCTCAGTTAATGGCATTATAGTCTGCTCTTATATAGTCAAATATTCGTTTTGTTATTAGATTATGTGTACATGAAGGTGTGTGAACTGTAAATTCCAATAACAAGTGGTCACTGAACCCATCAGTGATTGAAATGGTGCTAACTCTATTAGGTGCTGTTGTTAGAACAAGGTCTAAGACGTTAGTAATACGCGTTGGTTGGAGGACTAGTTGCTCAAAAGAAAAATCAAGGATGAGCTGGACAAAGTCATTAGATGCACACTAATTGCCTCTTAAGTTAGGCCAATCTATATCCGGGAAATTAAAATTGCCAAGAATGAATATATCAGCTTTAGGGAATTTAGAATGAACAGCAGTAAGGTTCTCACGCAAGTTAGAAACGAAGTTATCAGTACTGTCAGGAGGCCTGTAACACAGTCCGTAAAGTGACTTTGATAGTGTCTATGTTATACAAAGTCACACTATCTCAATAGCGGAGTGTATCGGTACTATAAACGAAGTGATGTGTTTCTTTATTGCCAGCAAGACACCACCTCCCCTTCGATTATGTCTGTCTTGGCGATAAATGACATAGTCCTCGGTATCAGGAAAAACTTCGCTGTCATTCACGTCGCCACAAAGCCAAGTTTCCGTTAGTGCCAAAATATCACAGTTACTATTTTCCAAATACGATATGATTTCGGTGCGTTTAGAAATGGTACTACGAATGTTAGTAAATGATAAAGTTAGGTACGAAGGGTCGATGTGTGTATGTTGCGCAGTAGAGGGGTTGTCAGACGCGCATGTTATCGGGTTATGTTCTAGCTATCGCGAAATTGGTACCACGGTATCGGACAGCGAGTTATACCTGTACGTAGTGTTATCTACTTGCAGTTTGTCGAGGGTTGACTTCAAAGGCAGTCATACTTCAACGGCTGTCATACTTGCTGCCACTTTGCCATGTCGCAGAAGGTGAATTAAGCAGCAGCATTGGCTCCTTTACTAGATGCCTGCCGCACGAGCATAAAACCTGTTGCCAGACCCTCTCCCATTTCTCCTCTTCACTAGCGTTAGTCACGAGCGCCACATGTTGCTGGCGGAATCACTAGGCACTACCTCGCGTGGCTTCCGAAATCTTCGTCAGGCGTGTGCGCCAATCTCGAAGGCCATTAACCTTTGTCATAGCTCAAGGTATGTTTGCGGGCATTACAGCCGACAGCTATTGTTGTGCCAGACAACTAACCTTTAAAATGCAAACCCAAAGGATTGTGCCGACCATGGTTCTACCTCGGTACTGACCACGTAAACACCGTGCACTGGGTCACCAGCCATCGCCACTGCCCACCGCCCGTGATGATGGATGGAAGGATAGATATGAGCGTCCCCTTTGGAACGGAGCGGTGGGTTATGCCACCAAGCTCTTGCTATTATACTGCCTAATGTCCTACCTAGGTTAAACAATAAAAAAAGAAGAAAAAAAAAACACTATGAACTACCACAACCAAATTTTCTGATCCCCTATTGCGAGCTGTGCTTTTGTACGTCTCCGTTTTTTGTCGTTTCCCTACTTTTCTTCCACCAATCCTCCAATCGCTTCTTGCTAATGCCTACTGCGGACATACTTTTCCACTGCTCTCACTGAACCCAAGGGCTTCAAGGAGGCCAGTGGTGCCTAAATCGACCGCTGGGTAGACGTCTTCACATTCTAATCCAACATGCTCCATAGTTTCCCTAGCTTTACCGCAGCAAGCACATGCTTCTTCTTCCATCTTATATCTCGCTTTATAGGTGCGTGTTCTAAGGCATCCCGATCTCGCTTCGAAAAGTAATGAACTTCCCTTTGAGTTATCACAAATTGTTTCTTTCCTGATTTCGTTCTTTCCTCTTAAATAGTTACTCATGGCAGGTTTCTTTTACATTGCCGCCACCCATGAGATTGTTTCAGCCTCTCTGACTTTCCGCTTGGCGTTCTTTGTTTTTGTGTTGCTCACCCCAAAGGCCACATACTTGCTGGTAAGCTTCCTGGTTCTTTTCCTCTACTGTGAATCAATGCTTTTCCTGACCTGAACACTCTCCCAGCCCATTTACTTTCTTCCATATTCCTCAGTCATTCTTCATAATAAATTTTACTGTGAGCTCCCCTCACTTCAAAACTTGTCCAGCCCATATCGCCCTGCACAGCTTCATTTGTAGTCTTCCCGTGGGCACCCAATGCGAGGCATCCCACTCACCTTTGGTTGCCGTTGAGTCCTGATTGTACCCCTGATTTCAAGCAAACAACTGCATTTCCAAAAGTAAGTACTGGAACCATTACACCTTTCCACATACCTTGGAGCACCTCGTACCTATTGTATCCCCATAGCGCTCTGTGCATTATGGCTGCATCTCTCTTCCCCTTCACTGTTATTGTTTTTTCCTGTGTTTCCATATATCTATTGCCCTCGTTTATCCATATACCAAGGTAGTTATATTCTTTTACCTGAGGTATTTCTTAGCCCTGTATCGCCACTGTCTGTTCACTGTTTTCATTGAATACCCTAACACCTGATTTTCTAACTCTAAATTTCAAACCTAAATTCTCACTTTCCTGTCAACAGATATTAGCCAGAAGTTGCAAATCACTTTTTTTGTTAGCTAGCAACACAATGTCATCTGCATAAAATAAACCTGGAAGCTGCTGCTCTACTACTGTACCTGCCTGTCTGTATGAGAGATTAAACCCGATATTACTTCCTTCTAGTGCCCTCTCCGTCTTCACCATGTACATCACAAACAGCAGTGAGGATAAAGGGCACCCCTGCCTCAGTCCCTTGTTGATATCAACTTTCTCCTCGCTCCTCATCCCTTCCCATTCAACGTAAACGGTACTTTCTAGGTAAATCTCTCTCAAAAGCTGTGGACTATCATCGCCTAACCCTTCCCCTTCCAGAATATCCCACAAATTGCTGCAGTCTACATTGTCATATGCTCCTGTAATGTCTAAAAAGGCCACATATAACAGTCTGCTTTCTACTCTTGATATTTCAATACGTTGAGTAAGAACAAATAAGTTATCATCCAAACGCCTACCTATTCTGAAGCCATTCTCAAGTTCTCTCAAAATGCCATTATTCTCTGCCCATGCTTGAAGCTTTAATTTGATTGCCTGCATTGCTAACCTGTATATTACCGATGTAATGTTCAACAGCCTGTACGAGTGAATTCTATCTTTCTCCCCCTTACCTTTATAAATTAAATTCATACTACTTTGTCGCCAACTGTCTGGTATTCGTCTATCTGCTTTCACCAGGGTTTCCTTACTCTTTAGTCCTAGTTCATTAATCAGCCTAACGGGAACCTCGTCTAGCCCTGTGGCTGTGCACTTAGGAATTTTCTCTTCCGCTTTCTTCCAGTTGAAATTTGTCAGCACCCACTCCTTTTCCACCTGGGTCTGTTTCATGCTCTTTTTTTCTTCAAATGCAACCTCAGCATTGCCTTGGAAAGATTCGGCTCTTATTTTTCGGATGTAATTTATTGCCGCTTCTCCTACCAGTCTGTTTTCATCTTCTTCTAGGATATGTTGTTGCATCGTTGTTGACTTCCTGCCTAACAATTTTATGTGGTTCCAAAATATTCTAGATGCGGCCTTCTTTTTCTCACATACGTATTTCAGACAACCAACGTTCACTTTCAACATTTCTTTTTGCTTGAACCAGTATTTGAACCATAGAAATTTTCTCCCGGTATATTTCGTATTTTTTGGCTACTTCATCCTGCGGCAACTGCACCTTCTTTGGCTGCCTGTGCTCTCGGGATGCTTTCTGTCGTTCGGCGATCACTTCTCATATCTCCCTGTTCCACCAGCTTTTGGGTTTCTTTTTTTCTTTTCAAACGAACATGTTGTTTCTCTTTCCGTATTTCTGTCGTTATTACACTTAGAAGCTCACTATATCCCACTCTTGGCCATTTGCCAAGTTCTTCCTGAACTCTTGTGACAATATTTGTTATTTGTTCAGCGTTCAAATTTCGACTGGCCATTTTGCACTCCTTGCTCTCCTTCCCAACTACATATCCCATTTTAAAAATGATGCGTTTATGGTCACTCCCTATGCTGCTAAACCCTTCCTCATCGATGACCATTTCTCTCAACTTATCATGAATTCCTTCTGTCATCAGACAGTAATCAATGGTCGATTGCCGGTTTCCCACTTCCCACGTGATCTGCCCTTCACACTTAGGCTCTGTATTCACGATAACGAGGTTATGTTGCTCACAAATGTCTAGCATTGACTTGCCGTTGTTGTCGGTATAGCCATCTAAATCCTGTATGTGGGCATTCATTTCACCTAATAGGATAATTTCAGCATCATACCCAAAACCCTTAATATCAGCACTTATGCATTCCACTAACCCTTTATTCTTCTCTGTGCAATTATTTCCAGTCCACAAATACGTAACACCCAGCCAAGTTTTTTCCCACTCATTGTACCTGATAACCAAAGATGCCCTTGACATTTTGAATTTACTCTTTTCCATTTGGCTCCCTGATGGATGAGCATTCCGACTCCCCCTCCCTTTCTTTCCGACTTAGTTCTGTTGCACCCTTCCCAAACATAATCAATAACTGGCGGCTCTTCCGAGTCTTTAAGGTGCATTTCTGTAACCGCATATGCCCTATTTGTTCTCTATTTAAGTGCTCCTCAATTTCTGTCCACTTTTCCTTTCTTGATAGAGTCGGTCAGAAGTGCCACCTCACGATGCATGTTCACAACTGAGGACATGCCTGTTCCACTGGAAGCGCGAGCCATTCCGCAGGCATATAGTAAAGCAGGCACTGGCAGGAGACACATGGTACGATTCGGTGTCTGATCCGATGTGCGGCGCTGCATGCTCCGGCATGCTAGAGTTACTGTGTATGGCTCCCACAGGAAGTCAGATTTGAGCTTCTGTTTTCCACGTTCCGCTGCGTCACCATTCACCAAGTGCAATTATGTGGAACTCCGAACTGCTGCAGAGAAGCCACCCTACCAGTGGCAACATGGCAGCAGCCATACAGCACCGACCACCCGCTTCGATCCGAATTTGCGTTTCTTACTGTCTCTCCACCCTGTCAGCAAGAAACAAGCGGCAAAATCCATCATCGCTACGTCTCATGCCAAGCTGAGGTCAAATCATTAGGTATGTTTTGTTGTACTTATTGAGATCGGCTGTTTCTTGTGAAATGTCCTCGCATCATGGCTCCCGATCTCAACAGTAGCTTAGTACCAGTGTACTAGGCACTGCTTTGCAGAACAGGCACATGTTCAAGATAATTTTACGTGACTGGTAACTATTTCGTGTCAGAAACAAAGTGTAGACGGGAAGAAAAAAACAAAAGGAGGGTGAGGAACAGGCCCGCCGGCACCGCCTCTGTGGAGGGAACGTCAGAGAATGTCATATGCCAGCCGCACTGTCATTGGCTGCGGCCAAACGACGGTGCGGTTGTCAGATGCGTCGCACGATGAAAACCAGGCTGGTTTGTCACACACTGGACATCCGATCCGGCGCTTCGGCACAGCAAAACACCTCGATTCCGACTGCCGTTCCGGCACATTGGACGCCGAATCGGACACCGAATCGAACCGTGTGTCTCTCACTTTAAAGTTAACTCGTGCCTTGGCCCTACCATGGTGAAAATGCACAGGAGACGCGTACATGCAGGGCGTGAACATTGTGGCCGACGCCAGTTTCTCGCTATGTTTTGGCTTGGTGCAGCTCGGCTCACAAAACACGGACCTTACCGTCCAGTAAGCCGTACGGAAAGTCTTTCTGTACAGTAAAGTGCCGCATGCGCAGTGTTCAGCCGGTACGGTACCCCACTTACCGTCAGTTATTGGGAAGAGCACTGCTCTGCTTCAAGAACGTGAAAGGACTCCCGGTCCGATACACATTCTACAAGAAAGCTTGAAATGCGCTCCATCTCTTTACTGAGTGGCACCAGCATAGGATGCCGAACTGGAAAATGCTGCGCGAGCACAGTGTTTGTCTTCTTGTAGACAAAGGCTTTCTGTGAATGGCATTTTAGGATACCGCGATCGGCCAAAATGAATCCCACTCCAACTTCTACTTATTGCACGCACCTTTACGTTGCAGTTTGTATTTAACAAAACCGGCACATCCGCACTTCGCGGAAAGACTCTCATTGTGGCAACGGCGTGCAGAACCCACGAGTCACTGAACGCGTTTCGTTTTTCATTCATGTTCGCACGATTACACATGAGTGGCAATGGACTCAGAAGTTTGGGTGCGAGCTAGTTGGCACGGGTCATTTGTTTTAAACAGCGCAAAAAAAAACACGGACAAGGAAGAGAACAGGACCAGCACTGGCTTGTCTTCCTTGTCGGTGCGTTTTTTGCCACTGTTTAAAAGGAATGGACCTGGATGTTCTGCAAGCTGGAAGCCACTTTCGAAACAAACAGCATGTGCTTAGTGAGGGCAGTTGCTCGAGGGGAAGGGCGGAGAACGAAGGGATGTCGTACTGGCCGCGAGGCGTCGGAGCACCAAGAGATGCATGGACTTTTTTAGCGCAATCAAGAAGCAAGGACAACTTGCTCCAACAGGAAGCCGCTTCCGAAACCCGACACAACAGCCTCTCTGGCTTGTTGTCGACGTATTACGATACGGTGTACTTATTGTTTGTATTGTAACGGTCACGCGGCCAGGCATGTTCGCAGTACAAGTACGCTGATGGCGGCATGGCGCATACCCATACAGGCTAGTTTGCTTATGCAGTGTGCCCACTTCTACCTTATCTTGAATAAAAACGCGCTAAAATCGTTTCCATGCGAGCGGCCATTTAAGGTTGGTGTAGCGAGAACTATACTAAAGACCATTTCGCAGGGCAAGAGACTTGCAACGTTCGTGAGCAAAAAATAAATAAATTTTTGTGCATTCTGCACAACCTTGGATAATCGAATTGTTAAGTTCACACTTTCCATGATTTCAGGAAACTGTCCGAGACCTGTAGCAGTCTCAGACAAGCTTCAGATAAACATATTTTATATTTAATATTATTGACATACTGAACTATTTCGCGGTCCCCCAGATCGATATATCCTGGATCGACCGTGTGTGGTGTAACAGCTTTTTACAGGACAACAGCTTTGTTCGGTTATTGATTAGCACAACTGTGCAACCAACTCTCTTGTCGCAGCAATCTGTACATTTCATGAACAAACAAGTGAGCAAGTATCCAGCAGAGATTCAATAAGTACTATATCAATGGTGGTATTGTCAAATGTTGAGCAGTGTGAATACTGCATACCTGATCCGTGTGAGAGCATAAAGGAGATAGGCCGCAGTGTTGCCTCTGTCGTCAAGCATCTAGTAGAAAGAAATAAAAAGAAAATGTACAGGCAAGGTCAAATAAATGCTGATTGTAATGTTATGGTACCTACACTCACTCACAAGCCAGGTTCCAAAATTTTAGCAGAGCCAGTGTCACCGATGCTTACTGCAAGCTCAAAGCAATAGTCTGAGAGAGATAAATAAAAATTAACTGATGGCTACAATACTCCCAATGCGAAATTTGAGCGTAGCTCTATACCTGTTTTCATTTCGCGGTATATTGAGGCATCGCACCAATCATCGTACCGACTGGCACAGCCGCGGTGCTACATATATACTGGCCACACAGTTGCCACTTCACTGGCAAGTGCAGCTTATGCAACCATTATCTTTACGGGGAAATGCTTGCAGCAAACGCTGTGCATGAAGGTGAGCTTTTTGATTCTTTTTTTCTTTCCCTTGGACAGCCGACGCTGCCGCTGGTGTGCAGATGTGAGTGCCACCTGGTGGTGCTTCAAGGTGGCTTCCTCCACTTTCCACCTTGCACTCTCTTTGCTATTGCAAACTTCTGCTTTTCTCTTTACACTTTTGCTATACTCTGCACCTCCACTTTCCTCCTCAGGCTCTCTTTGCCATCACCTTCTTTCATTCCCCGCTGCACTCCACAGTCGCTCGGTCACGCTGAGGGAAAATAAGGCACACTAATGCTCAACGCAGAAACAGGCACCTAAGAGCTGCGCTCTAAAAAAGAGGTAAAGTGACCTTTCATAAAAGTTCGGTTTTGTTCCTTAAGGGCCCGTCACCAGGTCTGTGTATACCAAACAAAGCACGGTGTGTAGATTGAATCTGTCTGCAAGGTATCACACCGGTTTAAGTTGCGAAAACAGCTCAATATTCAAACAAAAGCCTGGGCACGCTTCTCTTCAAGAGATCTACTCAGTCTGCCAGCAATGCGTCTTCACACAGTGCCGTGCACAAATGGCCAGCAGCAGCAAGAAGAGAAGTAAGGCAGCCCTCGGTGTGGGAGAATGTCGATGATGGACACCCGACAGGTGACAGCCTCTGCTGCTGTGGGATCAGTAGTTGGCCTCCTCACACCATTAATTTACAATATTTCACTGTTTCTATTTGAGCCACTAGTAATAAACCATCTTTTTGAAACTTATAATGCCTAATCAAAATTTCTGGCTGGGCCTGGTGAAAGGCTCTTTAAGGGCATTATATTTAGAACTGACAGACATAATTTTTTAATTCTCCACCGCAGTCTTATCTATTAAATAATCAAAGGCTTGGCTCACCCGGTCAAACGAGAACACATACTCATGGACACGATTATGGCAGAGATCTGCATACTTGATGCACCCATAGGCTACAGCCTCTTGCGCACATTTCAGTTCTTGTGGTGTCAGCACCTGCGAAAAGGGCACATGCCAAGCTACATTGCACTTTGCGCCAGCACCAGACATCAGGCTCACTAATGGGGTATAGCAGCAAAATACCTTAAAGGGAACCTAAAAAGAAAACCGATTACACCTGTATTAGTAAATTACTTCTATACTATACCAAAAACACCACTCTTACTGTGAAAAGAATCTTGGTAAGCCAGGAAAGACACACAAACAAAAGGCCTGCTGCATCTACAAATTTAAAACATGCATTGAAAACAAGCACAACAAAAAATGCCCTCTGTTAAACTTTTGACGGCACATATAAATACCCCCCAAAAATTGATTATTTTTAATCTAAACGTGCAAAACACCTCGAGAATAAGCATAATCAATGAAAAGAAAAAGAATATACTGCAGAAACTTTTTCAGCTGTAAAGGAAAAACCCCAGGCAGAACACTGGAAGTGTGCTTCACTCCCAGCGGCCTATGGCTTCGTTTGGAATTTGTACGGACAGCTCTTGTCATATGTGAACCATAAGTGTACATTTTATTTGCGTTACATCACATTTGTGACACCACTGCAACCAGAAATCTTGCATCCATCTGTCTCCTCTTACCATGTTTTCAAAAGAAAGCAAGTCATGTGCTAACTTGTTCAACCTATAAAATACTAAATTAACAAATGATGCTTGCTGCCTATTGGCTGGACATTTCGCCAGAAACTTCGTACTCAATTCCAAAACTTGGAAAGAGAGAAAAAAAAATAAATGTTTAATTCTGAACTAGCGATAGAGAAAGATTTCTCTTTGCCCTCAGGTGGGTGGTTTCCTCATTCCAGGAATCCATGGGCTCTTGCTGCCACCCTGGCCCAGTCCACCAACTTTCACTGGTCATCCAGCCCTGTGCAAGACAGCATGACCTCCCACAGTTCTTCCTTGCCCTCTTCTGTCTTCTCTGATTCGGGTGTTTCTAACAGTGGAGTCGAGCATTTGATGTTCAGCATGCGGTGTCATGCAAGGGGGTAGGTTCCGGAGCTCACCGCCAGAGGGCATGCCACGGGGGTGGAAGGGGAGGAGCGGATCAATAAGAGCACATGCCGGGGGAAGGGGAGGACAGGGGTATAGGAGCAGGCGTTTTGCCGGTGCGCGCCCTTTCGCCCCATGGATTCCGCTCGGTGCGAGCAGCAGCAGAAACTCGCATGAGAGCGACAGTACCAGCAGGGGGAAGCCGCCGAGGATTGAGAATGGGAAGCACAAGCCAAGCGCCGGTGAAGGCAAGCCAACCCCCACTTTAAAGAGAAGACAACCCAAGCCAGGCGCCAACAGAGGCAAAATAATCCCCAACTTCGAGAGTAGGAGGCCGAGCAGAGACGTCGACACAGAGAGACTCCTCCCACGGAGGATACCGATGGACGGTTCAAGAGTGAATGTCTTGACCACGAGTGCGGCCACAGCTGCAAGATGTGTGATAGACTGTGGTTTGACCACAACCTCACGCAACTGAAGAGTGTGCAATCTGGAATCGAAGCTAGAATCTATCGAAATGATGACGAGACAAAAGACTTTCATGAAAATCGCTCTAAACACGAGTTCAAACTTGAGAAAATGACCACCAGTTTCGCTGTTTTGACAGCTTTCACTGCGTGGAACTGGCTTTACTTCTTTTTTATCTGCCCCATTTGGTTTTTGCAGGGGTCCTGTGGGCCCCAAGCACTCTATTACCAAGTAGCACAGGGTACCTAGGATTCCGCAAAACTTGCAGAGGCACACAAATTGCATTATAGATATCCTATGCAATAGGATACCGTTAACATAGAAGTTAGTTTGCAGCCCTCTTAATATAACTGTATCTTCTCTGTTGAGATTCAGGTGAGGTAGTGGGTACATTGTTCATCTGAGTCTATGGTGCTGTAGAATACTGGTTTATTTCTTCGAGATGGCTCCCTGTCTCGTCACCTTTCAGGTCCCCTCTGGCAGGAGAGCCCAGCTTGTATGCTCTTGGGCTGTCACGTTGGCCGCTTTGTTCTCCGCCAGGCACTAGTGTCCCAGTCCACATTACTTAGGTCTCTGGAAGATGGTTTAGTATCTGTATGCGGCATGGTATTGCCATGAGCAATAACAGAATTAATTTTTTTTATATATGTGAGTCAACGCATACTCTTGTTTCCCAATCATAGGCCTTGTTCAGTCGGTAATCCTCAATTCACTGATGACTGCGTTTTCATTACTCCTACGTTGACTTTCATTACGGAATCACTGGATGTTTCTGTGATTTGGTTGCCTGTCTGCACAGGTTTGCTTAAAGGGACACTAAAGGTTAATATTAAGTCAACGTGGACTGTTGAAATACCATCCCAGAAACCTTGAAACGCTTGTTTCGTGCGAAGAAGAGACTTACTTTAAGAGAAAATGCGTTCTGGAGTGTCCGCGTAGCTCTAGCACAGTTCAAATCACCCGCCCCCCGATCGAGGAGTATTGACGTCATGGTCTCATAGTGACGTTACGCCGTCGGTGAGTAAAACGGCTCCCGCAGACGGCGCTACCGCTTTTCTGCGCAAAACGAAAACGCGCGGCCAGAAACAGAGCCAAGACAGAGCCGACAGCAGCGCGAAAGCGGAACTATGGTGGCTAGCGGAAGGGAAAGCGCGCAACGATAAGCTTGTTCTCTATTTTATGACGCCAACTTCGACACTCGTTGCAATGGACGACCCTGACAACGACACATTGGCTTGCGATGCTGGGGTTGTTGGCTCGCGATTTAAGCACTGATGTACGTGACCTGCTGCTGAGGGCTCGCACTGCTGGTGTCGTTGTGTACTACTACGCCGGCGGCCTGCTTTGAAAGGCACTCCACGCGACTTCACTAAGTCGGCGTTGAACTCGTAATCCTCTGGACGAAAGTGCAGCGAGCACACTATGTGATTTTTCGGCTCTTTGCCAATGCGCTGCGGCAGAGGTACGGCACTTAACCATTTCGAACGGAGAGGTTCACTCGTTGGCACATAGTGATAAGTAACGTTGGATTCGCCGCTGCAACTGCCCTTGGCCAAGTTCCGCGGACCGTTCGCGCATCCCACGACATCACATGGACGTGGCATTCTCGCTGCTTGTTCCAAATGCAAGTTTCGCGAGCCAGCAGGACCACTGCAGCACGACGCGATAAAGAAACAACTGAAACTCCAAATCGCGCGCAGAGTCGAGCGAAAACGAAACCTTTCGATTACCCGTACTACTCAAGGGTAACGTGAAAATGTTATTTTTTCTTGGAATCGAATAGAAGTAGGCAAGTAGCATTTTCTTCCGTCTTATAATCTAATGAAATGATCTTTTTAATACGAGTTTTTGAGTACTAGCGACATAAATTATGAGGAGTGGTTTCGTCATCGGGCTAGTACCGGAATGTCGCTGGGGGGTCTCAAATCGTGTCATGCATTTGCCTCAATTTCTCGGTTACTAAAGCTCTGTTCGCGATAATATTGACGCCTTAGACATTCTAGAGCATTGCTTTATCACTTTAACTTGACTTTCTGGTAACCTTTAGTGTCCCTTTAAGATGTCCTCTTCGCCATGTTAGGGTGAGACGACTGTTTCAAAACTGAGTTTATTTTAAAATACAACATATCTTCTCTAGGTCTTTGCTCAGGGCGATCTGATGCCTCGCTTGATCCTCCCTCCAATGCTTCATTACCGCTTTCCTCTCATGCTGGTGGCCACAGCAAGCTCCTGTTACTTGCTCATCCAGGGAAAACATGTGCCTGGGAAGTGCAGTTCCCGCTGAGTGACAGTATCTGCCTAACAGGGGCAATTTACTATGATTTGCAACTTGGGATGAGGTATTTCCATTCATATTTCTTCAATTGTTTTAGTCAGTGCATGATGTGTGTCACCAACTTGAAATAGCATTGAAATACAGTGGAACCTCGTTCATACGTTCTGAGAAATACGTACTAATCAGGAAAACGTACGACCCAAAGTCACTCAAAAATTTTGGCAGACTAAATTGTAGTTTACATCGACGTAATGCAAAGCCTTCTGTGAATTGTTGCAAACACAGATGCACAGATGCATGCTCAAGCGCCCCGACCATTCTGCTGCCTCAGCAAGCTTACATTTGCACTCCTCGAATTCAGTCTAGGTCAGCAGCTTCTTCGGGGGGAGCATTTAAGTGGGAAGTTTTGACGTGCCCATGTGGTGAGAATCGCATTGCAGCATGAGATGCCAATGCGCAGGAAGGCCAAATGAGCCGAGACACACTTTGTCATTTTCCTATTGCGTAATGTATTAAAGGGGCTCGAACCACCCCTCAGGCTTGGTGAAATAACAAAGCCCACAGGTAGCATCCTGACACGTATCGGAAGTATCTCGAATATTAGCGATGGGTCTATCCACTGTCTGTTGTCAGCGAACATTGTGTAATCTGATTGCATGTATGCGTGATGCGAATTGTGTAGTACTTTCTGGAAAACACGCGGGCACCAGCGATTTCTCTGGAACCGTTGATGACTCATGCATAAAAGCTGTTGCGCTTGACCTGCTGATCAAATTTTCGATGATTGCCGACCATGTTCGTCCCTATCACTGTGCTTTGAGTGCAACTTACTTTTGTGGGCACAAGTTCGCCCAATAAAAGTTAGTTTTATAATTCACAGATTTGCTGCTGTATTATTCACAGTCACTCCAACGCGACAATATGCTGCTCAGGCAAGTTTTGCTGTTGTACCCAGTGCGTGGGGCTCGCAAGCAGATCGCGAAGTCACCTTTCTCTCAAACGCTCTCTTTTCAACAAAAGACCCTGTCCTCACTCTCTCCTGGACGCTGTATTTCATCATTGGATGCTTTATTTCGTCATTCCCTTAGACGGCTACTACTGGCCAATAGCTGACATCAAGCTGCATTCGGCTACATGGCATCCCCACGTAAACGCCGCGAGGTGCCACCACAAGTACACTGGCTAAGCGCACTGCGGCTCTCTGAGGACAACGACATTTGGCTTATGTTTAGCGCATCGTAAGCGCCAAAGGCAGAAGTCGTGGCATTTAAGTTAACATCCAAAATGAAATTTGAACTCCGCACTCCGGTGACATTTAGAGGGCGGAGCACTGTGGGCATGCCTCACTACGCCATTGCCTTCGCAGTGCAAGGCATTGAAGAAGGAACGGGAGCACAACGAAGGCCGTGTTTGATTGCAAATGATTCCACTTCTGCTGAATGCATTGAAGTACTTTTTGTGGCAACGTCGAAATCACAGTGCATACGAAGGTACCAGCACTAGGCACATGCACTTTGTCCCCATCGCAGTTCACTTTCAAGATACGGCGGCCATGCCGCAAGCAGCAGCCGCCGGAGTAGAACCCCCTTCGCCTCTACGCCCCCCCCCCCCCCCCCTCGTGCCTCGCGTACAAAAGAAAACAGTGCGCTGACACCTTGCCTTCCTCCCTCATGCGCACGATATTGAGCCACAATCATCGGATTACCCTCCCAAGCCTGTGTCGGCACAGTAAAAGCCTGTTTTATATGACCGATTTCGACAAAAAATGCCGCTATTTTCATCTGCTTTAGCCAACAGTCTGTTGTAGCGCGGTCTGTTAAAAGCGAACTTCGTCGCATTAATAAAACAGAGTAAACTAAGGTTGAAATATGGTTATTTATATCCGAAAGCCGGTTGTACGCGGGTACATTGTAACGAGCGCAAACTGTATAATGAATATATAACACGAATGAATGCAGATGTACAAAAAGAATTTGGAGGATGCTTCAGCTTCGCCTTTAACAGTGTAGCACGACAGTATTCAAAGATCCCTGGCTGCTTCTCATGCTTTCCGGCAACTTCGGCGTATGTAGCAGTAATGTTTGCCGGGAAATGCTCGCAGTGAACGCTATGCACGAAGGCGGGCTTTCTCATAGAAATGCAGCCTCTTGCATGGGCCGCGATGCGGCAGAGGCGAGCGCCATCTGGAAGTGTTTCAAGGAAGTGGACACGCCACTTCATGGACTCGGAGATATTTATGCGCCGGCATGCGTAAACGGCAGATGCCGTCTCCAGTCTATGCATCGTAGAAATACTGGAAAAGGTGTTTGTTTGAGTTTTCACATAACAGAACTATGTTTTCTCATATATTCAAATTACAATACGAGAGCTATCATGTCTATAGGTTTTGTGTAAGTCGTAGTTCACCATTTTTCTACATATTTTAGCTTTAGAAATTCAATTAGTTCAGCCAATGCTTTGCGCCACGTGGAAGGCCTGGGTAAGCGTGGTTTGAAAATCTTTTTTGCTGAAATAATGCAGACGCGGAATGCCGACACCAGATTTTCTGCGAAACGGGCTCCTTAATGCTCTTGTGTTAATAAATACCGTCGCACCCACTTGTAATGATACCGGTTTGAACAATGTATCAATTATAATAATGAGCAGCTGATGCACCGTCAACTTCTGTATGGTTGCCATGGTGAAATAGCCTGCTTACTACAATGCCCCAATGCCGCATTATCGGTTATAATGATGAACTCTGGCTGCTGGGTGTCCGAGCCGAAAGGTAGTGAAATGCGAAACCCTTGAAAAGAAAAAAAGAAAATGAGAAATTCAAGCCACTGCATGTTGGACCACTGCTTCAACAGCCACCGCTCACTCATTTTCCAGCTATCTCCGCGCGCCTCTCTCCCATCGCCCTTCCACCCCTCCGAGCATAAATGGGCTGCGCCCATAGCTCTAAGCAACCCCACCCTCCAAAACATGAATTGACGGCGTCAAATGCACTGCTTCCAGATTTCTTGCATGTTGCTGGCTGGCTCCTCATTCAGCCCAAATCTGCAAACAACTTAATCACTCCCGTTCGTCTTTGTTATCTGCGTCTAAATAGTTCCCGGCCATGCGGTTTCTCAGCCTCGTTTTACCAACAGTTCGTTTGACTCGCGGCCGCAACAGGAGATGGCTGATGCGCTCGCTGATCATCGGCAATGCATGACGTTGCCAGTGAAAAGAAAGCCCAGGGCTATAGATTTGGCAACTAAGTGCTTCTAGCCAATAGGCAATCGTCGCGAACGTGCTTGCATTACATAGCGGGGCTTCATTTTCACAAGCAACCTTCCGCTGCACTACGTGGAGTACCTGGATGCGTTTGAGAAGGATGTCGGCAAGCTTTGCGTAAAGTATGCAAAGCTGAAGGATGTAGGTAAACCAGTGAGAAGTATGAGGCAAGATGCTTGTGGCGATCTCGCCTCAGTGTTCGTTCTGGATTTCTCAAGCTGACATGGCTGCCGTGGTAGCCTTCTCCCAATCTTAAAAAGGCCCCTTTTGGGGCCACCAAATAATGCCTTGGTAGTGCTCACATATCGCTTGCCATCCGTGACCCCTTTTTGCAGCAGTGCCACTCCTTAACGCCAACAACTGCAGTTTGTTACATGCAATCGGAGTGCCCAGAAAGCAGTTAAACGAGTGAACACAATCAGCAGCCGGATGGAGGAAGGTGGTGGGGAGGAGCACTGGCCTCCCCGCCATTATAGTTTATGGGGTTCTCATCCGTGCTCTTGGGACAAAGGAACGACAACACAGTAGTGCAAACAATCACAAGGGCATTTATTGCACCTTTCATAGATCAATGCCTGCTAGCCGAGTTGCTATCCACAAAACATGCTGATGGGCCTGTGACAAATCTAGAAGTCCGACTCACCGCGACCGAATAGGGAGCGAATATGTTCGCCCCATGCTGGATCCCAACGCCTGGTTGTTCGCGTGTACGGTCACGCGAACGGTGGCGCGTTCCAAGGCGGCCACGCAAGACAGTCTCGCAGAAGCATGGATCGGCGCACGCGCGGCACGGCGGGTCCGCACGGCACGTCCACACGGCACGTCCGCACTGCTTGCTGTCCCAAACCCAAGAGCTAGCGCCTTGTCTCTCCCGCACCCAAGTAACCCCGCTGCAGCGCAACACTCGCGCACTGCGCTTGTACCACTCCGACCGCCGCGGGCGCCAGGCCACACAGCGAAGGCGGATTACAGGAGACACGCTATGCGGGAAAAACATATCAGGGGATGCGCGAGTCGCGCCTCCCCACATCCCCCCAACCTTAAATCACTACATATTCCGGCGAAACATGTCACACGGTCTAACATCAACGCTTGCTTCGCGAACAAGGTAGTACATGCAACAGTGACCGCGCTGAGGTAATCTCCACACGCTGTCCATAGCATGCGAGCCGACATTGTCCTTGGGTACACCGCTGGCGTCCGCCGGTCACAGCAGCAGCTTTGCAGACTCGACTGCACGATTCCAGGCCAGGACTCCGGAAACGACGACGCAGTAGTCGGTACGAGCAAGCGTCGCTCGCGCCGACACGCCCTGCTGGCAAGAGCCACCGTAGCTGTCGGTGACCGCCAGCTCTTTTGTCCACCGCCGAGGGTTGTGAGCTGGATACAGGAGGCCGCCGAAGTCGCTGCACTGAACTCGCCACAGCATCACCATTGCCCGGTGGCTCGATCGTAGTCCGGGGCAGCAGCGCAGACGATGTGCAGGTGATGGCAAACCAGGGGTGACTCCACGCTGCGTACACTCAACACACTCGGCAAACACTAAAGTAGTGCAAGGGAGAGGAATTCTGCATGCGCATCGCCCACGTGGTATGGTGTTCGACTCAGCAAGTGAAAGATCGGGCAGTTCGGGCAGCTACTCAGATGCTAAGTTCACGTGAACGATGCTCGCTTCCTTGAGTCGAACGAGTAATTTCAATTCGTGCGAGGCTAACTAGAATGAGGGAAGCAAAGTGCAACACTTCAACGCCACGGTCCACCAGGTTGTGTCCCTCCACGTGTGACAGGCAGCTTCGTAAAGCCTTAGGCCTAAAGCGTTGCTACCCTGACAACAACTGGCATCCAAAAACAACACCCAAAATGAGCGCAAAAAAGGCAGCCATGATGAGACGTCAGCTCTGTGAAGTGGTCCTACTCCGCTCGGTGCACACAGCATCCGAGTTGACGGTGCCCACTGTCCCAGGCGGTGTCGGAGCGCCCGGTGCCAGGCTGCAATACCAGTCAGCCCGTAGTGGCACCCGTGGCCCGCAGCCACCCGGCTCCCAGAGCCGCGACTTCATCAGAGTCAAAGAGATAGAAGAAGCTATTTACATAGGAAATTCGGACCACCCACGAGGCTTCAGTACTCACCCGCTTCAGGCTTGCCAATGCTCCGCGGGCGCTAGGCCTCGCTCTCCCAGGATGCAGACCACGTGGCTCTCGTACCGACGAATGTCATAAAAAAAAACACTTGCAAAAAGGCTTAGCATGTTGACAAGTTCAAACACACTACAGCCACCGTCGCCTCTCTCAAGAAAGCACGCCGCCAACGCTAGCGATCAAAATCCATGCTAGCCCTACGCTTCGGTTCAAACAAAGGTCTCGAACGAAGCAAAACTGTTAAATCTATCGTCCGATGCCCCAAGAGGTCCACGTTGGGCAGCCAGATGTGGGGTCTCTCACCCATACTCTTGAGACAAAGGAACGACAACACAGTAGTGGAAACAATCACAAGGGCATTTATTGCACCTTTCATAGATCTATGCCTGCTAGCCGAGTTGCTATCCACAAAACATGCCGACGGGCACGTGACAAATCTAGAAGTCCGACTCACCGCGACCGGATAGCGAGCGAATATGTTCGCCCCATGCTGGATCCCAACGCCTGGTCGTTCGCGTGTACGGTCACGCGAACGGTGGCGCGTTCAAAGGCGGCCACACGAGACGGTCTTGCAGAAGCATGGATCGGCGCATGCGCGGCACTGCACGTCCGCACTGCTTGCTGTCCCGAACCAAAGAGGAAGCGCCTTGTCTTTCGGCGCCCAAGTAACCCCGCCTGTGGGCGGCGTTAGCAGCGCAACACTCGCGCCTTCTCGTACTGCGCCTCAACCACTCCGACCGCCGCGGGCGCCAGGCCACGCGGCGAAGCTGGATTACAGGAGATGCGCCGTGCGGGAAAACAACATATCAGGGGACGTGTGAGAGTCGCGCATCCCCACAAGTTTTCTCACATCAGCTCTGCCATCCCCCTATTTTGATTTTTTCATGCAACCCGGTTATAACAATTATCAGTTATAACAATGGAATTTTCGGGGCACTTGAATATTGTTATAAGTAGGTTCCACTGTACTTGTGTTCATACTGCCCAAAATTCTGTGTCATCTCCTTGTGGTGTGCTGCACAGTTTCATTGGTCATCCACCTTCATTGAGTAGAATGGCTCATGATTTTGCTTTTTTGTTCTGTTCACTGTCTATATTGTTCCATACGCCCTTCTGCAACGCCTTTGGGCTTTGAAGGTATTGGAAATAGATAAATAAATAAGTAAGTAAGTAAATAAATAAATAAATGGTACATGGACACTATAGTCGGATACAACTCAAGTCTGCAGTAAAGCCCTGCCCATGCCCTCATAACTGCCAGCCACTGTTCCTCAGTGAGGCTGCAAATAGTTTGTAATTCAAACTTTCCCTGTTACCTAAATAAGGCGGTAACCACAAAAATAAAATTATAGGCGCATAATGTTGTATGTTTTCACTCGTCTGTTTATTGTAACGGTAAAAGCCTAATTCTTTTATTGAACTGAAATAAAACGCTTGCTACGCTGCATCTATTTATTGTCAAGTTTCACTTCAGTTGGCAGTGAAGTTTTATGAGTTAAACGGGGTCAGCAGTGAAATTAACTGTACTGAAGACTTTTGAAGAGTGAAATGCTCAGACTCCATACACTTTGCAGGTCAGTTGCACACCTCATCGCTTGCGCCGATGAAAAACAGCAGATGCTCCAGAGGTATCAAGTACGACGCCATTTTAAAATGGTCGCATGACGACGATTTTGTTTGCTTCTGTGATTGGCTGGTGGAGTAACAACCCCGTGCGGTCTGTATGCCTTAGTTGCCAACTGCTGTTTTTTTAAGTTATATCCTACTATAGTATGTCATTACTGATGTCAAATCCATGCTTCCTTCTTGATTCAAGACAGCGTCCACTTCCATTTACCACTCCACGGCTTTTGGATACCCACTGTTGATCCTGCAAAGCTGTTCCGTGATGGACCATGCATTATGAATGATATGCGACCACTGCCCATTTTGTTTACAATATGCTGTTAGACCCAAGAACCACAACACAAAAAGAAAGAGCAAGCGAACGAATGAAGGACGCCACGCTGCCTGCCACCGCTCCGCCAGGCCTGCAGCACGATACCATATCACCATGTTTCGGAGAGACAATCAATTGCCATTTACAGATTATTGATCACTAGCGCCTTTAAGAAAAACAAAAGCTGAAGCATTGCGTCGGTGCAGAGAAAGACTTGGATTTTGTTACTTCTGTTGTATTTTTACTTTTGTAAATGTGTGCTTGAAACGCAGGCGATTTGTCGCTGTGAATCATAAACCAGAACACACAACTTATGTGCACACGACAAACAAGCGACACGAAGAGCAGACGTGCGGCTACGTCAACTGCAGGGGTGAACCAGAAGTCGTAGGTTCTCAGAGATCGACCAATCGACAGCGTTTACCCTGGTGACATCACCTGGAGCACCCCGTTGACATCAATACGCATGAAGGGGGCACTTGAAAGGCAAGCATAGGATTGTTTTTTTTTTATCTGTGGTTTCCCCACAGCGCGTGTTTACTTAAAATGGATAAAGAAATGTCAGATGGTTCAGGGGCCTGTACTCCTGAGCAGATATCAAAATCTGTGATGTCACGGGGAGATAGTGTGGGAACATAAAAGTCTCATATTTTGTTTTTGTGCCTTTCTGGCTTGCGAAGTGCTGCAAAAGTGCAACTCACCAATTCGGATTGATTTGTTTTTCCTAATAAGGGGCCCTTTAACGTGGCTCAACTTGCTTTTTGTCATGTCAAATTGGGCATTAAAAAGCAAACTACAGGAAGGAAAACGAAATGAGAACTTCCTGTTTTTAAAAATGCGATCCCCATGTTTCCATTCATCTCAACAACACCCATGCAGAATCCTCAGACAGAAAGCTTGCTTACCTTCTCTCTCTCTTTTTCAAGCAGCTTTTGCATTGAACGTTGCAGTCCCTCATCAAGAAGGTCTGCCAGTTTGACTGTGTCACCAGAGCGTGTCTTGAACTTCTTCCTGCACACAACCACGATGTTAAATAGCGGTGCACATTCAAACACAAGGCGTGTCCTTCTATGAAGCAAATATTTAACTTTTAAAGGCAAGTCTCACTTTAAAGGTAGTATTGCTCATAGCTCTACACTGCTGTTGGTAGCTCTGCTATCGGCAGTCTTTCTGAAGAATGCAAAAATTAAAGGAAAAATGGTCAGCCGTTACCCTGTGTGTCACATGCTGATTATATACCAAGAATGCCATATTTTATAGATGGCTCCAATGGGGATCATAGCTCAAAATGATTTGAGCAATGATTCTCAATGATTCAAAATGATTCTCAATCCAGCGGTTACCAGGAAATGACGCGATTGAATAACCAGCACATTGAGCACCGAGATCAGAAGGCTCATCAAGCCTATTCAGACTACGAGACAGCTAAATACAGTAGAATTTTACTGATGTGTTTTTAGAGGATCACAGAAAAGAAAATACATGGTCTGGCAAATTATAACTTCTGATAATGCAGGCAGCAGCCCTACAGATGAGACAAAAAATTACTTCCACATAAAGCTTCATTTGAAGATAAATGAAGAGCTAACAAACTATTTAAAACCCCCTTAATAAAGCTGGCTACCCAATGGTTATAATGAAAGTTAAACACTCCTCTCTGATGCGGTCATAGCCGTCAATCACACGAAACGAAGCTTTCAATTTCAATCTGGCACTTGAGTCGAATGTTCAATTATAATAACAGCATTCTTTTGAGCACTCTCATCCCTCTTTAAGTCGCCATGCAGCCATTTAACAGGCACAGCATCACAGGTTATGATAGCGTCCACAAACTGTGGGGATGCGAGACTCTCACGCGTCCCCTGATACGTTGTTTTTCCCGCAAAGCTTCCGTCTCCTGCAGTGCGGCTTCGCCGCGTGGCCTGGGACCCGCGGCGGTCGGCGTGGTTGAAGCGCAGTTCGAGAGATGGCGCGAGTGTTGCGCTGCTAACGCCGCCTTGCGGCAGGGTTACTTGGGGACGCAAGGGAGAACACGCTGTCTCTTTGGTTCGAGGTCGTCAAGCAGCGCGGACGTGCCGCGCGTGCGCCGATCCATGCTTCTGCGAGACCGTCTCGTGAGGCCTCGTTCGAACGCGCCACCGTTCGCGTGACCGTACGCGCGAACGACCAGGCGTTGGGATCCAGCATGGGGCGAACATATTCGCTCGCTATATCCGGTCGCGGTGAGTCGGACTTCTAAATTTGTTGCGCGCCCATCGGCATGTTTTGTGGATAGCAACTCGGCTAGCAGGCATTGATCTATGAATGGTGTAATAAATGCCTTTGTGATTGTGTGCACTACTGTGTTGTCGTTCCTTTGTCCCAAGAGCATGGGTGTGAGAACTCCACAAAACAGACGTGTGAGATGACCACTTATACTTTCATGTACCTCTTCCTTGCTTACAATGTTGCGGGCCATGTTGAAATTGGCAACAATACTTCAGACAATCAATGCTTTTAATGTACTAATGCCATCATCGCAGTGCACATATTTACGATAGCTGAAATTAGTGCCCATTCGTGCCACGGCATCCGTAAAAACACCTGTCAGGCATGTGATACTCCAGAGGCCTTCTGCAATTGCTGTGATTACAGCAAAAAACATCCACCACTTCATACCCCATTGTCTGTTTAAACGACAGACCCCTTTTGGAGTGGAATATTCTGGGTCCACAGAACAACACTCAAAGTGCACTGAATTGAATTTTCGGGTTTTACATGCCAAAACCACGATTTGATTATGAGGCACGGTAGCTCGAGATGCATTTTGTTGTTTTCCTGTTGCGTGGTATTTTAAGAGGGTAGCACCGAATACCACCGAAGTGAAATGTGATGGCCACATCGTGCCGCCTGCAGCAGGGAACAGCGATGGTGGTGGTGGTGGTGAAAAGCTTTTATTGCATAATAAAAGGAGGTGTGAACCCCCTAGGGGGAACCCACATACTGGTTGGTGTCTCTAGTCCGGGACCCCATTGGTCAAAGCCACCGTCCTAGCTCCCTGGACGAAGGCCCTTTGGGCCTAAAGGTCTGAGCAGCCTAGCAGGGCTGCCTCCCAGTCCTCTCATGTAGGGTTGGGAGTTAAGGCTGAATTTCGCTGGCAGGCCCATACCATGTGGTAGGTGTCTGCTACCTCACCACAGTGCTGGCACCTACCAGTGACCATAGGGTCAAAGTGTTTCATATAGCTGGACATAACACAGTGTTAGTGAAAAGTCTCAGGAGCATGTGTTCATTCGCCATGCCGAGCCCCTTAGCAGGCATAGGGTATCGGCGATGACTATCTTTATAGTAATCTAGAATTTCTCTAAATCTGGTGGAGTTGGCCCTCATCCTGGTCAATAGCACGTTTGAATTATCGCCTACTAAAAGCGTGCTACCAATGGCACTATGCACCCCAAAGTGATAGCTGTGAATGCAGCGTGCGATGGCCTGGGTGGAAATTTGCTGGTATCGGAATAAGGAACTGTGCACGCTGTCGTTTTCATGTGAGACGGGGGGCTATATAATGTTCTCGATCGCACGCACCTCGAGCCTTTTCTTCTTCACATGGGATCTAATGGCCAGAAAACATATACGACCGCAGTCTGCAGCAGGGAGCGGCAGCGCGTTTCAATTATCGCCTATGAAAAGCATGCGCTACGCTTCTGACGGCACCATGCGTTATGAAACAGATAGGCAAAGATGCTTATCACAATAGGATTGGCAGTGATAGCTGTGAATGCTGCGTGCGATGACCCCAGAGAAGATGTCCTGGTACCAAAATGAGGAATTGAGTGTGCACACTCAACATGTGCAGCACATGCATGCAGAGCCTGTGGGCTCTGCATGCATGCGAATGCAACATCTCCAAAAAGGTCATTTTCTATAAGTCAAGCACACAGCTCTAGCAGTCAACTCACTTGTCCTCGCCCAGTACAACACCAAAGCAGCAATGGTCCAGTCGCACCTTAGAAGTGTCTACATAACCGGCCCTTTGTCCACAGGCAAACACAGTGTTGAAGTGCTGTGCCTGAAAAAATACAGTGGTGAGCTCTTGAGTGAGGCATGCAACAGCAACAGAAATTAAAAGATTGATGAGACAAAAACTGGGATGTGCCTTTGCCTTATGTATAGTACACATATGCAAGTGCATGCAACAGTGCGACTCAAATTTGGATGCCAAATTCTGATGCCAGTGTATATTTTACAGCTGGCTCACACTTGCAAGTGATTGTGTGTTGAAAGGTGTTTGTATGATTTATTATGGACCTTATAATCGTATTCTTATTCACCTTTTTATTTGCGCAGACACTGAGTAGCCAGATTTAATTGTTATAGCCAATAATGAAGCATGGGAACATTGTAGTAAGTGGTTTATTTTACCACAGAACACACAAAAGTTCAGGGTAAGGCAGCTGCTCATTGTTACATTCGAGTACACTCGAACCTCACTATAATGAAATGGGATATAACGAAATAATGAAAATAATGAAACTAATAAAATTCCCCTTGAAATCCTCACAGAATACGTGGATTTAAAGCCACGTTTTAACAAAGTGAAGTTGTCGTCCTGCCAATCGGAAACGATCTAGATTCGTCTCCAATTGCTCGTCTCGTTTGCCGCGGCAGTTCAGAACTACTTCTTCCCCACGTCGGATATGTCGTCGAGCAACACTGGTCTTTTTCACTGCCATGCATAGCAGCACATCTGCACATAAGCATCTCTTCACTTTCGCACTTTTCCGCTGACCTCTCTCCCTTGCACATGCCTTGCTGCGTGAACCGCACCATGCTGCGCAGCTACGCGTGGCGGTGCGAAAGATTAGTGCATGCGCTTCTGGACACTGCGCAGGCAGGTGCAGCGGGGTATGGCCTCCGAGATCTCCCCATCGCAATCTCGACGGTTACGCGCAAGATGCACCATGCTACCCGGTATTGTGCAGCGGTGCGGAAAAGTGCATTCACTTCTCTCTTCCTCTACAGAGCGCCGCACATGCCGGACCTGGCCTCAGAGACCTCCGGGTGCAATCTGGGGGTCATGCTCAGGTCATGCATTAGGGTAATTTTTTTACCTACACAGGTACGCGAGTGTAGCTAGCGTAGGAAGTTGACATTTTTTGTTTACTTGGTGTACAAAAGTGTAGCTCCACCCACCTACACGAAGCGATTTTTTAGAGCTGTAGTTTAGCATGAAAACTATACTTTCTACACTGGTTTTGTTGACTGTAGGCAGCAGGCGACAAACAACCAGACTGGCGTTGCAAAGGCGTGGCACCATTTTGCCTGTGACTACTGGCACTAATATAGCGACGATAGTGAATAGTCACTGCAAGGACGGTAGCAAAGTGCTGGCACGGCTATGTGTCACAGAGGAAGGTGAGCGAATCTTCCAAGAAGATAAAATTATCTTACTCTCAGATGGTGCAGGCTGCTTCAGACTACGCACTGTATTATACGCATTGAGAAGCTGTCTTCGTGCGCTGCACATTTGCTATGTATTTCGCTGTAGTTAGTCTAGATTTGTTGATGAAAGAAAACTCGTACATTGGCATTTAGTTTCAGGCATGGGCATATGCGCAGCCAGTAAGTGCGAAGTCAGGCAAAGTGTGGAGTCGGGCGCTTTCCACCTGCTGATGCAGAAGACGACGCGTCGTCTAGTCTGATTGGCTACAGCCCAGCGAGCTAAGTGGAAAGCGGGTACGAAAGACCATCGCAATGGAACAGAAGGCAGCTATCTAAAGGCTGCTGCATCAGGTGCTAAGTCGCATGTTGCACATGCCGAAGATCCTTTTGTTCTTTCATTCAAATTTCATCACATGCGTGGCCGTGTAGTGATACCATGGGCTGCAAAGCAGTCTTCTTATTCCATGTTTACAATTGTGCGCCCGTTGGGCATATATTGCAATGAACGGTAATAATGGATATAACGAAGTAATTTCGGCTGCCCCTTCAACTTTGTTGAAGGGGCAGCATAATGAGGTTCGACTGCATTGTTAACAGCGATATTGCTATAAGTGGGTTCGACTGTGCTTCTTTTTGTCTAAATAAAATGTTTGAATGTTTGTCCCTCTGCTTTTTGTATGCAACCCGGTTATAACAATTATCGGTTATAACAATGAGATTTTCTTGGCACTTGTATGTTGTTATAGGTGGGTTTGACTGTAGAATGATTTCACTTGGCTGTCCTACAGCTGTGGTTAACAACAAAAATTTTCTTGCCCCAATACACTGCAGGTATTATCTGCCAAAACACGACAAGAGAATGAAGTAGTGGGAGAGCTGGAACAAATTCATGATACAGTGCAAGACATGAGACAAAGAAAAAGTATGGATGACACGAGCAGCGTCTTTCGACTGAATGTTTAATATTGGCATATGTTTTCCATAAACGTTCAGACGAAAGACAGGACTCGTGTCGTCCATACTTTCTTCCTTGTCTCGGTCTTCTTGCACTGTGAATCCCGAAAGCATGGCCAACATGTCAAAATATTGGTTTTAGTCCACTTTCAGCCCTAATTTGAACACAGAAGTGTTTAACTCTTTCCCTGCCCTGCCCATTGGGCATCATTAGCCCGTTATCGATGGTTTGAAATGCCGATTTTGAGACCTTCTGCACCGCTCACGAACGCACCGCATCATCGGAGGTGAAGAAGGGGAACTATATTCTTGTTTCCTATGCAATTTGCTTTTCTTCCCACTTGGCACTTATTTTTGAACACGCTCCGAAGTCTCACGATCGTCAAAGTAGAAAGTAAGAACGGGAGCCTTTGGAAGAAGCATGCGCTTTGAAAGATTGCGCGATTCCACAGAGTCTGTGGCTGATTTTATTGGTGAATCTAGCAGCAGTGAGTCTGACGATGCTGCCTCTTTGTCGGACTTTGACTCTGAGAGCAACAACTATGCAAACTAGCCTGGAACAACGGTGGCCGCAGAGCAGTTAGTTTTGCTCTCGGCTGTCTTCGTTGTCGTTTGGAGTTCTTGAGAGCCTGGTAAGATGAAGACTTCTAGAAACTGCAAGAAATGCTACAACGATAGAAAAACCGAGCAGAAAGCAAGAGTTTACTGCAAGACATGCAACGTTCTGATATGTTTTACATTGAGGAACTACTTTTTGCATGGCACGGCTAAACGTAGTGCTTGCAGTTAAATTTTTGTAGTGGAAGACCCGTTCAATAAAAAATTCAGTTTTTTTCGGAGATAGTGCTTATTAGATGGCAATACCTTTTGCATATCTCATCAGTTTTGTTAAATTTTTTTTTCTTAGTAGATATGAGGGGAAGTCACAAAGTAAAGGGACGTTTCAGAAAAGGTACATTTATTCTAATGATAGAAAACTGAAACACACATTATTTTTTTTGCATAACCTCCCTGCACTTCAATGCACTTTGCCCAATGTTTCACAAGTTTTTTGATTTTGTCAGAAAAAAAGTTTTTGGGTTGCATCTGTAACCAATTTTGCACTGCATCAATGACTTCTGCATCGGTTGCAAATCTTCTTCCCCTGAGCACTTCCTTCAATGGTCCAAACATATGAAAATCGCTTGGAGCCCGATCTGGACTGTATGGCAGGTGTTCCAGCAATTCAAATCCCAACTCCTTTATTGTTTCAGCCATCCGTTTGGCAGAATGTGGCAGAGCCTTATTTTGCTGCAGGATGACACCTTTTCAGAGTTTTCCACGATGTTTGGATTTCATTGCACGTTTCAGTTTAGTTAGCAACACATCACAATAGTTCTCACTGGTCACAGTGTTGCCTCTTGGATCGAAATTAACGGCTACCACCCCTTCTATGTCTCATAACAGTGCTAGCATAATTTTACCAACTGACGGCCGACGTTTCAATTTCTTAACTTCTGGTGATGATGAGTGTTTCCAAACCATGCTCGCAGCCTTACTTTACGGTTTGTGATGATGTACCCAAGTTTCATCTGCAGCAACAATTTGCTGTAAAAATTCATCTCCCTCACGATGATAACAGGCCAAATGTTTACAAGAGATGTCCAACCTTTGTGCCTTATGCTCCGCTGACAATTCTTTTGGGACCCACCTTGCATACACTTTCCGAAAATTTAGCCTGTCATGTAAGATGGAATATGCTGAACCATCACTGATGTGTGAAGTATCGGTGATTTCGTTCACTGTGATTCGTTTGTTTTCCATCACCATACCCTCAGCGATTTTCCAATTGTCCTTAGTCGTTGATGTCAATGGCCTGCCCGATCTTTCCTCATTACATAAAAAAGTTCTTGCGCGTTTGGAATGCTCTATCCATTCGTAGATCTTGCTTTGCGATAACTGTCACAGACTGCACTTGCATTCAATGAATAATTTCCGCAGGTTTAATACCTTCCGCAAACAAAAAGCGAATCACTGCCTTCATTTCCTCCTTGGTGCAGATCGACAATGGAGCTGCCATGTTTAATAAATTGCTACACTCTAACGGCTAATGCAGGAATAAGAGTTACACGTTTCATAGAAGTGTTGCAGACGGCAGTAATTCAGCGCTGGATACTAGTAGCAGTGCTACCAAACCCTAATGCGAGAAATTGCAAAGGTCCCTTTGCTTTTTGACTTCCCCTCATACAAGCGTGTGTTTAGAAACTTTGTTCAATTTTATCCCACAATCTTGATTTAGGCAATTTATCTTTTTTTATTACATATATCTCGTTAATAAAGCTTTTATGTGTGAAAAGTGCATTCATTCTGCTTTTTGTTTACCTATTACAAAAAATACTGAATGCAGTAGTTTCTTCAGAAAAATAAATGTGGTGTAACCTACAAAAAACACCTATTTTCCGGTAGGGAAGGAGCTAAAGTAAGAATGTGACACTAAGTGCATTAGATAGACCGGTTTTTTGGTGGTGAACTGTCATTATTTTGTTTTGATTTTTGTTTTAAGTGGGATATAAACCTTTGATGTTGACCTCTGTCTTGTGCTCGGCATAATTCATATGCGACCACATTACTGCACAGTTGTGACTCTTTAGGCAGTTGGCATGTCCTACGTGGTACTGAAGTGCAATTTGCCTCAGCACATAAGGACTCGACTGTGTGGCTGAGTCCCAAAGTCATTACAAAAATTATGTTTGTCTTGTCTTCTCATCATGTCTCCCAGAGCATGTCAGAATGTCAGGCAAAAGCTCTCATAGTCCACTTCTTTTGTCAAAACAACCCCTGTTTCTTCTTACCTTTCCATTGACACTCCTGCCATTGACACTCATGCCTGAGGTAGATAGTACCAAAGGAGTGCTTATTGTGAATGGAAGAGTAGAAAAGCACTGAAGCACTGCTCGTGAGTTCTCCTGTGCACATCTGCAATCAAAATCTTCTGAGGTTTCACAGATTACTTCAAAGGCATAACACAATGAGGCATACTCGCTTCCTAACTGGCTTTTGAAAAAAATGCATTGTTGTTCCATGATGAGGGAGGTGTTGGACTTCAATTAGATGACTACCAGTCAAGAACACACTATTTTAAAATGATTCACCATAGCTGCCTGTCAAAGGACTCACTTGGCCAGCATCCACAACGTAGATGATCCAGTCAGCTTTCTCCTGCTGCACTCGATGCCTGAGCGCAGCCATGTCAGATGTGTCATATGTGTAGCCACCATCACTTTTTACGATCGTCAATGGAACTGGCATGTTTTCTGCAAACATCACCTTGCGGCCGTCGTCTTCTTCCAGAAACCCTGCGCAAGAAACACAGTACAGTAAGGAAAACACTTTCTTCACTTGAAGGAAGGTTCAGTGCAAAAATGTATTTATGCAATAACACGCATGACGGGGTTTCAGCGACCTTCAACGGCGTCTGCTTGGAGCTCAAACCAGATTGACCATCGGAGAGGGTCTGGCAGGGAACATGAGATGATGTAAAAACAAATAACAGAAGTTTAATACATCGTTACGGGTGAGCCGTGTTCCAAGACAAAAGGTACAGGAACTTTTGGCGTGCGCTCCTGCATGCAAAGGCAGAGAAGATCTGTCTGTGGCATCTCGCCGGCCTTTTTATATGCTACACCATCCGGGCAACCGTATTCTCTCTTGCTCCTTGGTAAAGGTTCGTGTCCACACAATGGTCAGGGCACACAGAGGAATACGGAGGAAACCCACTGTCTGGCAATCCACACACAGGAATTCGGAGAAAAACCACTCACTGGTGTAGAGGGCTTGAACTGAGGACAGTGGAGAGTAGGATTTGCACTGGTGCATAATTCCGTCGCGCACACTCGACGGACAAGTCTTTTCATGCTGACGAGCATGACGATTAGGCACATTGTGTCTCAGGCGCTTGGCATTCGATTCCTTCATCACCACACGGAGTGAACCATAACACTGTACCTTTACCATCCAGACATTGGCACTATGCAATCCATACATTTTCTTGTGCCGTTGCTACTGTGTGCTTGCTAAACCAAGTTATTTTTTAATTTTTTACTCAAATGTTAGACGCTGCAAAAGATGATAAACATGGTTGAGATTCCTTAGCAGTGTAAGACCACATGTTAGGCTGATATTCATGGCTTCTATAGCATCATTTTACATACAATCTGCACTATAGTTAAACATGTACATAGTATCTGCTAAGAAGACAAAGCACACTGCAACATTAGAAATGATAGCACTTGCCATACTAACACAAGTCATCAGATCTTTAAACTATGTTTATGAATATATCAAATGTGCAACTCTTATAGGCCGAGCATTAACCCTTCACTTATCAAAAGACAAACAGGGCTCGTCCACTCAGTACTCATTTCGATTACTGAAGACAAGCTCAGCTCGTCAATTTCTGATACCAAAAACCAGCTCAGCCCGTACATGAATCTAGTTGTGTTTAAGTTCATGGATGGTGCTAAAAAAATTGCAAACAGTCGACCTTCCTGCAAAATTGCAAGCCTTCCTATTTTTCTCAAAATGTCTCCCAAGAGATTCTTTAGGGTGATGACTCCATCTTCCTCTTTTCCTGACACATTTATTATTGATGATAACTGTATACAAGATGAATACACAATTTCACCTGCCTTCAATGATCACTTCAAAGGTGTATTCAAAGGAAAAACATTATTGCTTGCCTCACTTTTAATTGGACTTGCCTTCAAGTCCCAATGTTGTTTCCAAACACAGTATCTTGAACTTGTTGCTAAACATTAGTGATAGGAAGTCTCCAAGTCTTGATGATATTCTAAATGCCTCTTGGAAATGTGATGCACAATGGAGTTCAAAGTACATGTGTGTCTTATTTAGAAAATTGCTTGAGAATGGTGTGCTAGCAGAGTGGAGAACAGCCAGAATAAAACCTTTCATAAACCAGGAAATAAGACACATATTCAAAATTGGAGTTTTATTTTCACGTACGTAAAGGCTTTGCGTACGTAGAGTTCTTACATGTGAGCAGTGCGCCGGTGCAGAAAGCAAAGGGTTTGCGTGAGTCTCACGGACATACGTGAGACTCAAACGTTCGTGTGCGTGCCTTGCGCATATAGAGAGCTCTGCGCGGCGGTCTCGTGTGATCTCGAACAAGCGAGAGGATCATTGCAAGATGGCAGCCAAACAGGCCGAAAAGGTAGCTCCGTGCCTTCGTTTTTCTAAAAACGACTTGCATTTGTTGCAAGATGTAAGGGAGTGCAACTCATTCGAGGACAACATGCGGTATAGCACTTCTAGGCATTGCGAAGCTCCAATAGGCACAAGAACACACTTTTACGTGTTTTGCATGCCAATCCAACTCGACTGGCTTGGCTTTGATTTGTCTTGGATGTCAATGGCTACAGCAGTGTTTATACCTGGCGATAGATCGCGATACATGGTTGCTTTTAGCGTGCGTCGCATACGTGTAGCTAAAAGCGTTTCAGGTGCAGTGCATGTATGGTACGTAGAGCTTTCATGTTTGTGTGCGAGAAGTCTCAGCGTACGTGTAACTAAAACTGTTATATTACCGCTCTAGTTCACTTATTTCAACAGCATGCAA
This sequence comes from Dermacentor andersoni, assembly GCF_023375885.2. Classification (NCBI taxonomy): domain Eukaryota; kingdom Metazoa; phylum Arthropoda; class Arachnida; order Ixodida; family Ixodidae; genus Dermacentor; species Dermacentor andersoni. Next base: position 8,550,832 of record NC_092817.1, on the reverse strand, counting down.
ATTATTAAAACACATAATTCATAAACATATATTTAGTTTTCTTGATGAACACAAGGTGTTGACAAAAGCTCAGCCTGCATTCAGGCCTGGCTTTTCAACCACTACTCAGTTGGTTCAAACAGTACACAACTTTGCCAAAACAATCATAAGAAAAAACAAACCGATACTACGTTTACGGATTTCAGCAAAGCTTTCGACAAGGTTTCCTACAACAAGCTAATCATAGATTAGTATTTGTACTTAATTAACAATGACCAGTTATTAAAACAGATGAAAGCCTATTGTTTCATCTGGCATTTTATTTTTGAAATGTGTTGACCACTAGCGCCACACCACGTCAAACATGGTGTGCTGCGCCGTGTTCCCTTCCCCTCTACTGGAAATAAAATCAGTCTTTGCTTGGTCCTTGTTAAAGGCAGTTGTCCTTTTTTCTGCGGTGCTCCGTGCCCTGGCCGTTATGCCGCTTTGTCGGCCTTCCCTCGGCTGGCGTCGTACCGACACCATTACGCTACAGTGAAAGCTTGTTAATTCGAACTTCAATAATTTGAATTTATGGATAATTCTAACTGTACAATTTGGTCTGGCCAAGCTCCACAGAAGTCTATGCATAAAATAGTCTTAATTCGAATGCTGCGTCGCCTCCGAAACGGAGAGAATGGCGAGAAAAGGCAAAATCGGGAAACATCTAACCGGCGTGAGATCGGCCAGAAGGCAGCGGCGGCTGCCTCCTCTCTGTTTTCCATTGACCTCAGAGATTTCTTGCCCGTCGCAAATCTTGGGGGCTTTGCAAATCTCCTTTGCTGACTATGTCGACGTGGACGAAAGTGCAGTGGTGTGTGGTGTGCTGACAGATGACACAATTTCTCAGGTCAGAGGCGCTGAACCTGTCACTGCTAGTGACGAGGAGGAGGAGGAATACGAAGCGCCAGTGCGGCCCTCCGCTGCGGAGGTCATGGCTGGATTGGATGCTACTCGTCTCTTCTTCAGTTTTGAAGAAGGCAAAGAGGAGGCCTTCCGCCACATTCGCTCGTTAGAGCAAAAAGTGCTAGCTGTTGCCTTCAAGGAAAAAAGGCAGACTACGATCACGGACTTTTTCAAGCATTACATTTCTGACATTTCCTACTGCTTCCAAATCGCTGTGTACTGTTGTTGTCCTTCACTTTCGTTAGTTCGAACTTTTGTTAATTCGAAATGAAGCGGCTTCCCCTTGTGGTGCGAATAACGAGCTTTTACTGTACACTTATCTTTATAACCGATGTCAATTCATTTTGATTAAAAAGCTTCTTTCCACATTGTTCCTGTTGATTCGTCAGTTAATAAAATAGATGAAGGCCTATCTTTATAACTGATGCCAATTCGTTTTGATTAACAAGCCTTTCCACAATGTTCCTGTTGATTCTGGTATTACCCAGGGATCTATAGAAATCTCTCAACAAAAACCACACATTATGCTGATGACTGTGTTTTATACAAAAACATAAATTCCACTAATGATCAAGCTATATCAAATGAAGACTTCACAAAAATGGTTGCTTGGTGTGAACAATGGCAAATGCTCAATTAGCTGCAGCAGAATCGTCCTCATGAGAATAACATCAAAAGGAAAAACCCTCTGTTCTTCCCCTTTTCTGCTAGCAATAATTTTCTCTCTGAAGTAATGCACTGTAAATATTTAGACTATACACTACACATGGCTGGGCAAAGATGCTTTAAATTACATTATGATACAGATACAGATACACGATACTGAGACAATAAGTATTTGAGGTACAGATAGAAGGTACTAAGAGATTAAATGTATCCAATACAATGCTCACAATTTGTATCACAACATACTTTGATATGTTAGCTTGTACTCATAGCTCTGCTGTAGAGGCTGCTGCAAATTTATGATAGTTGGCTTGCAAGTTCCTTATCTCCGGCCAACAGAGCCCTTGTCATTCAAATTTTCTCTACTGACATGTAAGAATTTCTTTTGACCTTCTAACAAAGTCAGAGAATTTAACTTGTCAGGTTGAACTAAAGCCCCTGAAACTTTGTAAAGTAGTGACGTTTTCCTCTCTCTGCCTTCACTTCTCCTCATTTCTCCTCTCTTTTGCGCTCCCTCCTCAACCATGGCGCCACCTACAACGCTTGAGCGTAGCAGACGACCTTTTGCAGAGTGAATGCACGCATAGCAAAGCAGTGTGCTTTAAGCGTTCGCATAAGCTTTCTAGCTCGGAGTAAATTTCTGTACAGCATGAAATTTCTATATGGAAGGTTATACAAATTCAATGATTGCAGATTTCTTTGTCATGTTCTGATAACGATTTTTAAAAAAGTATCTAAACAAGCGCTAATGCCGTACCATAATGACTCCTAATGTATTGCGTGCGCTACCATTAGGTACGCAACATCTGTCAAGCGCGTCTTGCAAGAACTTGTTTCAAATGGTCGTAAATAATATGTTTACAATCGAATGGCAACATCCAGGCCTCTAGCAAGCCCTCAGTAACCTAAATATACCACACCATCCTTATTGTGTGAATTCGCAGCGGGTATCAGCTATGACGCACAAAGGCTGGAAGAGGGCACGATTGCTGCTATGAAGGTTCGATAGAGTACTACAAGCTACAGTGCTGCCAACGTGCGTGCTGGTGCTATTATGTTTCTCGTGCCTCAAAACCGGCAGAAATATGTGTGGCCGATCAGCAAGTCGGGATTCTGCGCGTATAGAAAATGAAATCAGTTTTTTAGTATTCATTCGCGATGCGGGAATGCGATAACAGCACTTCATTCAAGCTCAAACAAGAGCATAGTGAGCTCATGTTGAGTAAATAATTTTTTTCAGGTTTGTGACTAATCACGAATAACATCTCATTGTGCATTATTACGAAGTGGCACACTTGTTGCAAACCAAGTTGCACTAAGGCGCATGCATTGAGGATGGTTGCGCTCGCTCTAAAATAACATTTGCAAGATACGACTTTATTGATGACCGTGCAAAGAATTGCCAAGCTATGATGCGGCCGAAATTGCAGTAAGTGAAATGATGCAGTCGTTGATATTTAGGCACCATTTGTTGTCTCATTACGTAATTAAACACACCAGCCTAAGTGTCCTACAACAAGTGCGCCTCAGAGACATAGTGGCTGTACGAAGTAATATTTGAGTGAATGCGCAAGCAAACGACTAAACGAGCGTGCCAATGACAAAACGAATGAGCAGCCGACAACTAGACCAACCAGTAAACGAGCAGGCGACCACATGTCTTCTCCGCGAGTGCTCCACCCCTGCACCTTAAGTTTCAAGCATTTTAAAGCTCACACAAATTAGCATGTACGTCTCAAAGACCTATGATGCTGTCGTTCGTTGACAAACAAGCCCTGTAACTCGGTTTTGGGAGAGCATGCATGCCTTTTTTTTTCCTATCGCAAATCCACTGGGTGATGAACATGAACATGATGAACATGAACAAAAGAGGCAAACACAGCTAGAAGAAATAGCCGAGGCGCAGCTCACCGCGCAATTCGAGCGCCTCTCTACCACCAAGATGGGCCGCAGTATACTGACGTCCCTGGGTTACAACCCCCAAGCTTCCAGCCGGCAACCGTGCGAGATCACAGATGAGGTGCGGGCCCACATTTACGTGGACCCCATCCTGAAGAACATGCACCCAGAATACAACCAAGAACGGCGGCAGGCGCGGGCCAAGGCCCTCACTGAACAATACGCCCAAGACCCGCACGCACGGTACGTGGACGCAGCGGAATACAAGCGGGAAGGCTTTGCGGCAGTGGTCGTTGCAGCGGCTACCGGCACCAAGACAACGGCGGCAAGCGTGCAGTGCACGAACGCCACAGACGCTGAGGAGGTTGCCATCGCTCTGGCGATCACCGAGGCCGAGTGTCGCACCGTGCTCAGCGACTCGAGGAATGCCGTGCGCAACTTTGCCAAGGGGCGAATATGAGCGCCGGCGGCTGCCATCATCGGCAAGCTCCAACTTCAAGATCGCGGCAGCACCGTCCGTATCAAGTGGTTCCCGGTGCACGCCGGCGAGTGTGCATCCTCACCGAACCACAACGAGACGGCCCATTCGGCGGCGCGAGTGCTTACTTTCCGCGCCGCCGAGAGTGACCGTTCCGTGTGGTGGTTCGAAACCAAGGACAGATTGACCAGTTATGCCGAAGTAACCAAGTGTTACCGCTTAGCTCGACAGACAATGCTGCCTCACCACCCAGCACTCAATCGGGAGGAGGCCGTAATACTAAGGCAAATACAGACCGCGTCACTCCTCGCCCCCGCAATGCTGCACGTGCTTCACCCAGAGCTCTATCCGAGTGGGCTGTGTGGTGTTTGTGCAGAGGGTGTGGCGGACCAATGGCACATCATGTGGGACTGTGCCAGGTTCCCGACGGCAGCTACCTCCAGGACTTACCCGCCCGAACTTCAAGGTGCACTGCAGTCTACAGACAAGGACTCACAACTATGGGCCGTCCAGCAGGCCCGGGGTGCGCTCGAAAAGCACAAGCCTCATGACCTTCTACAAACTGGCCCAACTGGGCTAGTGTAGAGTAGGGTATAACCCCGGGTCGACGCTTGGCCAGCGTCACGACGCGTTGAACCGTCGTTTGCCGGCACTTTATTAAAGTTATCCCTATCCTATAGCTATTTGCTCTAAAGAAGGCAAGTAAGTAACCACAAAAGGCAGAGAGTTGCTTTCCTAAGATGAGTTGTCACACTCGAATCTCAAAGTTTGTCAAATGGACTGAGCTGAATCTTAATAAAAGTTTCATAATCACATCTTTGCACACAGGCTCACATGCCCACGTATTTAGGCCATTGCCACACAAAACTATTATAAGCGCACGAAATACTACCACGTACTGCTTATACAAGCAAAGCACACATCGCAGTGGAATTGTGTTAAAGCATGCAGACAAATGGCAACTTGCTCAGTGAACTGTGCAATATGTTCTCCCTCTCAAGTCGATGAATCTATGTTTTTCTTAACCCGTCGCGTTTACCGGATGGTATCAGGAAGAGCTTCTAGCCTTTGCTGAAACTATTTTCGCATACAAAGGTGCAGCAGGTCATGCTGATGGAAAATGCCGTGAAGGGACATTGCACTTGCCACAAAACTTAGTTGAAGGCATTTGCAAACCAAAACAACATGGAAGAGCAATGGCACCAACATGTGCTACTCACCAGTCAGTAGATGCTTCTCAAGCAAAAATGGCAGTGGAGAGAGACTGTAAACAAACGAAGCCGGCGCGAGGGCCCACGTAATGCCATAAGGCCAATAGCGACATGACGTCGGCCTCAGCCAGGACGCGCGAAGAGGAGGCGGCATTCTTCAAAGCGTGTCACTACTTTGAAATTTGAGGGGCTTTAGGTTAAACGTCCCAAAACAGCACAGTGGTTTATAAGGCACACCGTATAGTAGTGGAGAGCTCCGGATCATGTTCTTAAAAGTGCACCCAATGCAAAGCCCACAGGTTCGAATTTCATTACGGAGCGCCTGCGAGAGTATTAACATTGACTGGATCAATGCTCGTAATGTGTACTCAAGTACTATAAATCTGCAGCTAAATGCACCACTCTTCCAGATAATATATTTTTGTAGTGTGCAAAATTCAGTGAAGAAGCTCTTAGCTGGAACAGCAATGCATTTCACGACACGTTCAGTTCATATTTCTCAAAACTGCTTCTAAGTACCACATTTCTAGAAAAAGGCTAAATGACTTCAATTCTGCAGTTGCATCATTCCTCCAAACAACAATGTTTAGGAGGTTAATTACTCAAACTTTGCCAATTATTAATACTAGCACCCCACAGCATCTGAATTTCTCAATTGTGTTTCATTATTAGAATATTAGCACAAAAGTGTCGTCTCGTAGATTAAGCATTACCTGCCATCATCTGCTAGCTTCAGTGACTGTGAATGTCTTTTGTGTATTTTTCTATAGGTTTATCTTGTATATTAAGATACACAATATTTCATGGGACGTATGGGAAAATATCGATACAGTGAAACTTTCGTTAAACCATACCCACTTAAACAGTAGCTTCATTTTAAAAGTAATAAAGTCAAATCCCCGACTCAGCAGCCATTGAATATAATGCGTTTGGTATCCACATAAACCGTACCAGCTTATTGCGTACATGTTGGTTAACACATAGTATTTCCACTTTTCGTTGTGCAATCACAGTGGTACATCACAATTAGAATAACGGCGGTAGATCAGCCTGGCAGAACAACAAGCCTCAGAGATCAGAACGGCTTCCAAGCACAAACGGAAAGGGCACTTGGAAGGGTGAAGCCACATCACCATCCTTTCGGCATTGCGCCAGAGAGCGTTGTGGCCTGTGTTGTGGCGAAGTGCAAGCTAGGACTCGTGTCATGCCGAAGGTCGGACAAAAACCGGGTGCTCAGCATAGAAGAAAAATTGGATATTGTTCGTGCTATTGAACATGGCATGAAGTCGGCGCTGGCATGCGAAAGGGATATATCGTTGACTAGGTTGTGTGGCATTTGGAATGCGAAGAAGTTGCTCGGCAGTGCTGCTGCAACCGCAAAAAAATGTCGGCTACGAGATTTGACTTTTCGCCATCGTTGCCTCTGTTATTGCCAAAGTTTCACCTAACGACAGTGATGAGGACACGGAAAGCGACAGCACGGGTGATGCAGGTCTGACAGTGACAGAAGCTGCATGAGCCTCATGTGGGTGTCACCCTAGAAGAGGGGGCTGGTAGAAAAGCTGGCTTGCAGCTTAAGTAAGTTTGAGGCTGCTGCTAGGATGCCACAACATCAAACGAAAATAATAGACTTTTGTTGTGCGAAGTAAATAAACACTGCATGTTTTTTTACCTTTCATTGCACTCTCTCTGAGTTCCGTTTTTTAACAGGTGTGGGTTTCTCCTCCCGTACTCTTGGGACAAAGGAACGACAACACAGTAATGGAAACAATCACAAGGGCATTTATTGCACCTTTCATAGATCGATGCCAGCTAGCCGGGCTGCTACCCACAAAACATGCCGATGGGCGCGCGACAAATCTAGAAGTCCAACTCACCGCGACCGGATAGCGAGCGAATATGTTCGGCCCATGCTGGATCCCAACGCCTGGTCGTTCGCGTGTACGGTCATGTGAACAGTGGCGCGCTCGAAGGCAGCCACGCAAGACGGTCTCGCAGAAGCATGGATCGGCGCCCGCGCGGGACGTCCGCGCCGCTCAACGATCTCGAACCCAAGAGCGGGCGCCTTGTCTTGCCGGCACCCAAGTAACCCCGTAGCAGCGCGACACTCGCGCCATCTCTCGCACTGCGCTTCAGCCACTCCGACCGCCGCGAGCCACGCGGCGAAGCCGCACTGAGACGGGGGCTATGCAGGAAAACAAGATATCAGGGGACGCGCGAGAGTCACGCATCCCCACACAGGTAAGTGGGCAATCTCGCGCTATTTCAGTTAAGCAGTACTACCATTTAGTACATACTTTTTCCAAGCTCCAGCCAACTTTGGTTTAAAGAGGTTTCACTGTACAAGAAATCCAAAGAGTGCCTTAATATAGTATCTAAGATATATGTACCTTCAATACTGCCCAGCCCCAACACTAGAGCCTCGTTGATACGATTCCATTTCATACGACTGCCCGGTGTCAACATTGCAATTGAGAACACAAAAAATTACACTACAGTTAGGCTTCTTTCTTAACGGTTAATGCACTCCCAGAAAATGCAATCTTTCTTCACGAACGTTCAGTAGATAGCTAAACTGCAATCGCATGGTACGTTTTCTGGCCACTAGATCTCATGCCAAAAAAATTATGCAGATCCCATGCGCTGTGAGAATCTATGTAAGCGGAGCTTTCTGTGCTGTTCACTTTGATTGACGACACTTAACGGTGATGTTGACGCCAAATGTTTAATTTATTCAGCGTTCGGTCCAATACGAGTCGTTAGTGGATGCTAAACGTTACTTTGTGTGCACCACTGCTGTTTGTCTGCGCAGTACACAGAACACACAGTGAGATGTGCTCGCTTGAGGTGCTGCTGTGCCCCCCTGTTCATAACCTTCGAGAAGGTTAGCATTGGTATTGCCTTACTTGGCACATTGCATTGTGGCAGAAGTGTTTAACGTAATTTAACTTTAATTATGGGGCTGTACGTGCCAAAACCACAATCATATCATTAGGCATGCTGTAGTGGCGGACGAAGTATTAATTTGGGCCCTCTGGGGTTCTTTGACATGCACCTAAATCTAAGTACACAAGTGTTTTTGTATTTAATGCCCATCGGAATGTGGCTGCCACAATTGGTATCAAAACCGCAACCTAGAGCAATGCCATAGACACAAAGCCTACCATGGTGGGCGCAGAAGTGTTTATTTGACGTGTGACTGCTTCCGCAGTATCGCATAGATGCTACGGTGCTTTAATGCAACTTTGCATGGTGTTTATTTTTCAGAAATAGCAGATACAGTACCATGTCTAGGAGTAGTAGCGTTTCCTCACTTTCTCAAGCCATCTCTTCGCTCTCCCACCCTTCGCTTATGTATGGAAACTGCAAACGACGGGTGGCAAGGCTGTCATTTACTCGTTTCGTGACTCCGTAGACTCTACCCATTCTCTACCTCTATTCACTGCAGGTAAGCACTACAGTTTCTGCAATGCTCTTGCAGGGAGTCATGGATAATTACAGCTGTCAAGAGGGTGTTATGGAAATGCCCAGGGAGCTCCAGAGGGCATTGTGCACATGCGACGCGATGGAATGGTTGAAACAAGTTTCTCACGTCACCTGTCTTCTGTGCCAAGCCCTTGACATGCACATGCATGCTTTGAACCACCTCCCGACACGGCGTGCAAGACAGCAACAGCAGTAGCAGTGGAAAAGTCAAAGGAAAAGGCAAAGAAAGCTTCACTTTAAAAAATGACGAAGATCCAACATGCCCTGTTGGAATCTATATACAGAGAAGCTGACGAGACAGTGGTTATGCACACCTTCTCATCTGGCACAAGGATGCCCCGTACAAGGAGCTCTGCATTGCAATGCACCTTTGAACGCACCCAGCATTACAGGGGTTGAAAAAGGCAAGCTGACTTTCTGTGCCATTTGTATGGGGTACCCGACCTCCCCCTGTAGGCACAAGATGCGACTGTCGATGCAGTTACTAGACTGTGCAATGCATGTGCTACATGAGGCCATATCCTCTGGTGCCCTCTTCCCCGTCTCATCATGGCTCTCCACGTCACGGCCCCCTCACCCTCTCCATTAGCAGCCAACAACCTGTATGTGCAGGCTGGCTTCCCCCCTCTACTTTCCACTGCTGCAGGTTATGGGACATCGTCCTGTAGCTGAGTGTGAGCAGTTCGGAGAGACTGTAGCAGCAGCTGGCAGCAACGGTCAACGAGAGGCACTTGGCGGTTTGTAAAGAAAGCTTTGCATTAAAATAAATTGATTGAGAGCAGTAGACACCCGCCACGGCACCTTCCCCATACTATTCACCCACCCATGTTACCTTAAAATGTTGGCATGCACTCAGTTTCCCCTTCCAGTACAACCAAATCTCCTTACGCGTTGTCAAACATTGCATTCACATATATCACTAGTAACTCTTTGTGATAAGCATCTTTAGCTGTCTGTTTCACAGTGCATGTGTCATAGTGCCGTTGGAAGTATACTGCACACATTTAATAGACGATAATCCAAACGCACCACCGTTCACTGCTGCAGGCGGCGCAAAGTCAGCGTCATGTTTCACTCTGGCGGCATCATATTCCAATATCACCTACCAACCCAATTTCACCTAGGTAACGTGTCTTTGTCTCAAAACACTACACAATAGGAAAACAACACGACTTGTCTCGGCTCGCTCTGGTCCCACTAGCTCAGTGCCGTCTCGTGCCACAACTATTCTCAACAACTGGGCATGTCAAAACTTCCCGCCGAAATTCACCAGCTGAAAAAGCTGCTGACCCATAGGTGAATTTGAGGAACGTAAATGTAAGCTTGTGAAAGCCGCAAAAACGACAACGCACATCAGCATCCCATGATGTAAAGATTCGCACAATGCTTCGTAATACACAGATTCCAACTACAGTCGAGTCTGCTAATATTTTAAATGACTTTGAATTAAATTTTTTTTCCAGTTAGTACATTTATTCTTGCAATTCTTCCCAAAACATAAGAATGAGTTTCTACTGTATATAACCAATAACCTTTTCTGGACAAGACATGTAGATATACAGCCATGGCCAAGTGTCTTTGAAAGCGTTTCTTTTTTTTCTAACAAATTAAAAAGAATTCAAAAGGAAGCTGAAATTTATTTGCTATTTTTATGGCTGTACTTAAATAATTGAACTGCTAAGGCAAAGTAAAGTACTGCCGGTGGCAGATACGAATTACACTAACCGCTTAAAATTCTTTTTTTCAACTTTTCATCGGCCATTATAACTAGACATGTGAGAATACTCAAATATTACCGAATCGAATAGTGAACATTCAAATAACCTACCATTTGATTTCTCGGATATTCAATATCTTCAATGTGGAGATCCGCATAGTGCCACAGGTTGCGTACATCGCATAGCCCCTCTTGTGCAATGCCGCCCAAACGAGCATTTCACTTCGTTTGTGGTGCAAAAAGAGCGCTGTGGTTTGGCAGCCCTGGCTAACCTGGTAGCAGACTGTCACTGCAAATGCTTCCCGACACCAGCCCAATGCGGGAACTGCACAGGGTGCCCCAACGCCACAATTGGCAGACAGCACCGTGTTGACGGGGGCCACCTTTGTCGGTACAAGGTTTGTCCAGGTCGAAAGGACCGAGTGAAATGATAATGCAACGATGGGCAGTGAAAATAGCAACAAAAACAGTACATATTTTGTAAAGTGCAAAGATCGGCCTGATTAGCTGCTGATAGACGCACAGATCATGTTGGATACGCGGCGACCAACTTGACGTCGCTTGAACAGCCATCAATTTGACCTGCACATGTGATCTCGATACCAATTATAGATGAGCCATCTGTACGAACATATTAGTGGCAAGCATTCCGTGACGCCTTGTGGCAAATTTTCATCCTGGCCACACTGCCTCAGCCATCAGGACTAATTGGCCCTGCTTCATAGCGTGTAGGTGATTAAAGTTACGGTCTGATGCCAAATCGACACAGATCTGCTTGGAGCAGCTGCAAGACACTCGGAAAGCGAACAAACTGCCTTGCAAACGAAAGTGAGAGACAGCGGATGAATGAGGAGGAATAGGAAGGGAGGGGGAGGTAGCGATCACCCCACGAACTTGCCCTGACCCTCCAGATTTTGGATTCTTTGACAGGTGACAAATTAAGCCGAACCTGACAATGAAATGGCATGAATGGCACCTGCTCTTTACCGTCGGTGCCGGCTACATCCGGAGCGGCATGAAGTCACGTAATGGTCAACAAGGCTGATTCTTGGGCTAGTTGGTACGGTTTACTCATAATGGACAGCGCTGTCCCGTGTCTCTGTCATGTCCCAGTCTTTTTTTAATTGCGCTAAAGGCTTTGCCACGTGATGAGCAGTCCTTTTGTCTGTCACGCAGATTGCGCTTAGATAACCCAACTGCTGTAAAGTCAGTTTAACCCTTCTGTAATTAAAAAGTGGAATGAAAAACTTTCTGTGCAATAAATAAAAGATTGCCACAAAACACAGGTCCACTATTCAACTGATGACCTCACTGGCATTCAGTACAACAGAACATCACTAATTCGTTAGTTTCATATGAAAAGAAAAGCACTCGATTCTATTCAACAGAAACTCTACTGATAAAAAAAGATATTTTCCAGACCTTCATATACTAGAACTGAGCTGTAATCAGTTCTAGCATGCTAATTTGGTGTTCCCTTTAATAAGAGTATACTGTAGTGTATACTATCTTGATTCCTAGGTACCGAAGTTACTCATAGCTTGCAACATTCTTGTTATGCAAAGCTACAATGCTCCTGAGCTTGTGCAGCGCCAAATCTTCCTGCCCAAAATTTGTAATAATTAAATTCTGTGAAAGATATTCTGATGTTTGGCTTTTCATTGTCTTGATTCGATTTTATATTCAATTTAAAATCTGCTATTCAGTATTCACACTCTACTAATTATAACGTTGATGCATCAAGTATTCTTACTTGAGCATTCTTCCTATCAATTATCCTGCTCACACCATGTAACAATTGCTTTAAATATTCTTATTTTCCACAAACAATAGTAGATTGAAATAAACTTTCAGACCAAACAGTAATACAGGATTCTCTGACGTGTTTTGAAGTGCAGCTTTTATCATGACCTTCTCTCATGCCTTCTCTCTTTTCTGCTGATTTTTCTTCCCCACTTGTATTTGATTATGCTTGCCAATGTTTATTACTGTATTGCACCACTCTGCATCTTGTATGAGATTGCAGTATATATAAATAAACAAATAAATAAGTAAACTTTCTGCTTGCATAATTTTTTTTCCCCTTCTTCCAAACATTATTCATTTGAATAGAGCTCTGGCTGTGCCTTGATGCGCTGGTTTCTTTGGACCCTTAAAGAATTCTGGTAATCTGAGAATGTTTTCTTGGGAGGCTCTGAAAATGTTTTCGTGGGAACGTTTTCATGCTGGCTCTTAAGTGGAGCAGTATTACAGTGACAATGATAAGCACCCAGGAGTGGGGTGAACATTTCGCCCAGAAACACAAAGCACATCAGTTGCAGTGTGTAGCGAAGAGTCGCTCCGAAAGCAAATATTTTGTAAACAATGTGGGCTCAAGGTCGCGGCTTCTGACCCCAAAGACCAATTGAGGCTCTCAGAGCCGGCACTAGGCAGACAAACAAGGAGCACCACTTTTACTAAGACTCATCCAGGTCCCAACTGCCATGGCAGCTAGCCCTGAGCAAGCTCGGCCACGCGCCACGGGCACATGCCCTGAAAACGGGCATCAATGTGATGATGGCAGCATCCAACAACGCAAAACACAACTGAACAAAATGGTTGCTTGGGTCAGTTGGTGAGGCACCTTCGAGGGTGCCTCACAGAGCAATGGAAGCAACAGGCACAAAAAAAAAAAGGAAACATAAATTAGTGCTGTTCACGTCTCCTTTTTTGTCCCTGTTGTTACCATTGCACTGTACACCCTCAAAGAAAACACGACATGAAGATAAGCAGCATCGAAACGCAATGACAAGACACTAGCGGAATGAGTTAGTGCCATCTATGGGTGTAAACAAGTTGAAAGACTCTCCACACAGGAATAATTTGGTTCAGTGTCTAATATGCGACTCCTGTCTCTGTCAGATGTACTGATTTTTATTATTGTGCACAGTACGCAGTGTGTCACAATGGAGTGCATTTACACAGAATTTCAAAAAAAAAAAAAAAAGGGAGGGAGGGGGGATGCACGAGTGTCATGAAGGATGTCTGCCCGAACAGGTGACCAACACCAAATGTAACCCAGTTCAGTTTCAGCTCTTCCTGTTGACACAGACAAAACATGTCAAAAAGCTAACCAGATATGTTCAAACCAAGAAATTATGTTACGCTAATTTCACCATGAAATTGTGGGTAATTTTAATCACCTCAGTGTTAACCTCTTTAATGATGGCATGCATAGATACCCCCCCCAAAACATTCTGCAAGACATTGTACAAAATGTTGTGCAAAACATATCAAGAATAAGCATAGTCAATGAAATGAAAAATATTTTGTAGAAACTTATTCAGCAATAGGGGAGAAACAACAGGCAGAAAACTGTAAGTGGACATCACCACAAGCCACCCATGGCTTCATTTGAAATTTATAAATACAGCTCTCGTCATATGTGAACCACTGGTGTACTATCGCGCTCAGCATGAGCTACAATGCAAAAGCATGTGGCAAAGCAGTTGTGCATTGTAGTTCATACCGAGTGCAATAGTACATTTCATTTGCTTTACATGACGTGTGCGACACCAATGCAGCCGGAAATCTTGCGTTGGTCTTTCTCCACTGACCATGCTTTCACAAGAAAGCGAGTTGCTTGCCAAACACTTGCTGCCTGTCATTCAGTGTTGACTGGAGACATTTAGTAAGAAACTTTGCAGTCAATACAAAAACTCAAGAAAAAAACATTTTTATGGTGAATTGCCTGTAGGCAGCAACCATCAAAAAGGGTGAATATAGCAGATGAACATAAAATTTGCTTTTGGCAAGGAAGCTTCTAGTGGTCCTTACCTCGCTCTTCAAGGTCCTTAACAACTTCTCCCATCATGTCTTGGTAGAAGGACTCCCCTCTCTCTATTAGTGTTGCATCCAAACGTTCGTAAATGGTTTGGAACTCTAAATAAAGAGACAGAAAGCCTTCGTTTTTTTATTTGCACCAACTGCAAATTCAAGACAGGCCTATCGTGATATTCCCTGCCAATGTACATAAAGGGTCTTGAACACTGCTTAAGTACTGCTTTTGCAGCTCAATAAATAAATTTCTTAATTGTAAAGCTAGCTTTTCTGCAAGGCAGGCTGCAAAGCTAATAGCAGTGTAATCAGTTTTGCAATCAGTACACATACATATGCATAGTGTAAGCATTTTATGAGATGGAAAATCATTTACCTGTTATGTAGACAAGCCTCTTGCGATGAATCTATGTGCATAGATAAGTACACTGGCATGCGTATTTCACAGTTTATCTTAATTTGAACAATAACTGAGGCCGAGATTAGGCTGGCAGATGTTTTGAAGCAGAAAAAGGCCTACTAAAGCTTTCAAAACATAATGATATCAATCAGGCCCAGTTTCGCAGCTGCAAAGTGCTATACTCTCTTAGCTGTGAAGATGCGATGTAACCTGCTTCCAATAACTGATGTCCTTAGCTTTTGAGCAAGCACGGATACTAGAAATGGTGCTGCTCAGTGCATTTCTCACTTTGAATAAAAGTGGCAACACAAGAATCGGAGGAGTACAATACTATGTAAAAGTAACAGCTGACTGCTATGTCTGAATGCCCATTAAATATTAGCCCATTAAGGCCCAAGAAAACTCTACCAGATGGATTTTATTGATTTTTGGTACACACTGGTCCTTTCACAGTGTAACTGCATTGTGAAAGCTTTATAAATTTCGCTTTTCATTTCAAACCGTACAATGGTGTACTTAATAAAGTATGCTGAGCCTTTATGGGAGCAAAACACGATTCAGGTCCTGAAAGATATGCTATAGACTCGCTTTGAATGGTCAAATTAAACTTAGTGCAGGCCCGCTTAGCCGTCTGGTGGCGAAATTAGCATTTGTGGCGACTATTCTTTGTTTGGGAGGTGTTCTTACTGTTTACAAGCAGGGAACAGGGAAGAGCTTTGGCATTGCTTTCCCAGATGCATGTGGTGATACTATAATTGATACAGAAGAACACGCAATATTCTACGATCAATGCAGGCATACAAGGGTAGAGCACCGAGCCCTTGCTTCAAAAGTGGTTGAAACACATCAACGTAACAATGACCTCTCTTTCGATGAGTCAATTTCTTGCATTATAATTTTGTTGCATTATTTGATCTATAATATTTTTGTTAGAAGTTTCTGACCCATCATTAATTGGTGCCTGCCTCTGGTTCCTGAATGCGGCTTGCCCTATATTTAAAGGCAAAGTCTTTCTTGGCGAGTCACCACCACCTTTCCGGATCGGATGTTTCCAGCCTCCTTGGGCTAATCCCAAAGATAGTAGAGTCTAAAAATGTGGGCCAATATGTACTAGTGGGTGTGCTGTTATGTGCCCCTGGGGCCAATTGTCGCTGTGTACGAATGAATTTTTTTTATATATGTATAAAATTGTCCTATGGCCGGATTCAAGCCCAGGACCTCTAGCATAAAAGCCCAGTACTATTACCATTACGCGACGAACTCTTCCTCCACTACAGTGCACCTTAACATGATCTTGGATTGTAGCGCGAAGGGACACGAACACAGACTAGAAGCACACAGGACGAGCGCTAACTCTCAACTAAATTTTTATTGAAACGAAGAACATATATATATATATAGGTGATTGCAAAAAACCGCAGCATGAACATGACAAGGTATAAGAACATGACAAGGTATAAAGACATCAGTTAAACATATCAGGAGGTAGGGAAGTCAAAAAAAGGAAACAACAAAAAGGCACTACTACCGATTAACACACGTGTTGTGAAGATACTGAAATTCGCATTCTAACAGAGACAAAGATGCATGGCTAACGCAAGTATCTCATAATCTTGATTTGGAATGCCTCGATTATTTCCCGTGTGGTTTGGCATTTGTGTTTTGAAAGCATTTTTGTGTCTTCAAACAAAGGTTTACAACCACAATTGAAACAATGTGACGCTAGATGTGAAGCATTAGGGTTGTTAAGTGAATGTTTGTGTTCTTTAAGTCTAATATTAATGCACCTGCTGCTCTGTCCAATGTAAGTTTTCCCGCACTTGAGTGAAATCTGATAAACTATACCAGTGTTACAAGGCACAAAAGGGGACACATGTCTAACACTGCAATCCTCTTTTCTTTTTTTGCCACCCTGTTCCAAGTTTGCTATTTATCATAGGGCACATGACAGACAACTTGATGGGGGGCCGAGAAAACTGTACTGACGTCATATCTATTGGCCATGTTCCGTAAACCATGGGATAATCTATGTACATAGGGCACCACAGCTAACCTTTTTTCTTTTTCTTGTTTCTAAGCAGGGCTTTTTACCCATATTAAAAGCTTTTCGCAGGTTAGTGAAAATAAATGCACAGGATAACTAGCCTTCTCAAGCCTATAAATTTGTTGTGAAAAACTTTGTTGCATATTGTAGCAACACATCTACGCATTTGCAGCCATCGTAATCCTTCCCGTTGAAGAATTACTACCACAATAGGGAGCTTTAGCTCGTCCGGTATTCTGGTAAGTGCAAGCGGACTGGGTGTTGTACCAGGTAATCGGAGGTGCAAATGTGAACAGCCTGCATGGTGCCAACCACCTAGTGATACAGAGCTCAACCAGACAAACAAAGAGCTAATATAGCAGTAACCAAGTGCTTTCTTTGCTGCAGGTGTAAGTTTTCTTTAGGAGCGTAATCGTGAACACAGTCCTTTTTAAATGTTTAAAATGTTTTACACTTGGTTACAGCAATATTAGCTCCGTATTTGTCTGGTTAAGCTCTGCGCCACCAGGTGGCTGCACCGTGTGGGCCGCGCACGTTTACACTAAAGCCCCTTCATTACAGCAGTAGTATGAAAGGCATTAGTTTACGCTTCCGCCTATACATCAAAACTCCAGCGCACCTGCAGTTACCGGAATACAGAACACGCTCAGTGCTACTACAGAACGCTCACAATGCCCGCTGCTTGGATCTCGCTGGGGATCGAAGGAAAGGTGGCTAGCAGAGAGGTTGGAGAGGCTTCGCGAACTGGCGCCAAGACAAGTGCACGTCATGATATCACATCATGATGCAGAGCCAGTGAAGGTGGAGCTTAGCCTCGAGCACTCGGCGAATGAGTTGAGGAGAAAAAGCAACACTAAGGAAGAGGGTAACTTGTAATTGTCCATAGCTCTATTAATATGAGAAGCTTCACTTAAATTATGGCGCGAGTGTTTCACTGAAGCTGTACCCTATGCATCTACAAGATTTGTCCAAACCGTTTCAGGGACACTTTAAGGTGGCTGTGCTTTTAATGCTAAAACTTACAAAGCCTGCATGTCAACACACACTGTTTTTGGGCTAGTTTATCTGGAGTAGCTTGTGAGTGGCACCAGCAGATAGAGATGACAGCAGGACAAACAGATCAACTACCAAGTTGCATTGCATTCATCCTATCGTGCTGCCGTCCTACACACTCACTGGTGTCATTTTCAAGCCTCGCAGCACATGTTTTGGCTACACACATACCTGCAATCTGCCAACTTTAAAATTCATAATAATCCTGCAGACACAACACTGAAAAGGGCAAGGTGGGGTGACAGCATGCACTGAGAAACACCCGTTCCGTAAGATACTTAGTATTCTCGTTTTACTTTTAGACACAGAATGCAAGCAAACTCGAAACAGCACAAAGAAGCAATAGAGTACTTTTAGATCACAGCAACTTTTTCAGTCGAGACTTGCTTGAATAAACCTGCTTAAAGCAGATACCCTCTGGCATCATTTCATAATCAGAATACTTCCAAAAGTATGAGACCAAAGACCAAAGCTTTCCGTGATGCGATTTTTCACAAAACTTGACAGAGCATTCGTAATATCCTAGAATGAGCATGAATCCGCAAACTTAAAGGAAATCCTGGGACAGTTGGCACGTACGCACACATGCTTTCACTTTATGGACATGAATTTGTAGGGAATGAGGATTGCACAACAGAGACCTCTAGGTACAATAACGTACTTCTAGGTACGAGAAGCAGGAATAACGGCTATTGCTCAGCCTATATATACCTTGCCTTGAGACATCACAGATCAGCTTCCATGCAGACATCATGTCCTGGTCATGCGATTGCAGCTTAACAACGCATGCATAAGCCCGCTTCTTGAATTCTTCATCCGAGTCAAAACGCACCTTCGACTCCTGCAAGTGCCGAGAGAAAAGTGTTGAGAACAGCAAAGGATAACTGGCTTGACATCACCTTACAACACAGTTAATTAGAGTAAAGCATCATCAGCTTTTCAATGGGATGCAATGTAGAGCAACCAAAAATGTTTTTGGAGCATGGAACATGAAGTGGCAAATTTTAGCAGTAACTCTAGAGCACAGTCAAACCTCGATATGACCAAATCATAAAACTGACACCTTGCTTTGTTACATCAAAGTTTCACTGCAGTGAAATAGCCAAAAGTTGGCCCTAAATATTTCAGAAAAAAAAATATTTAGCAATTATCCATGTCGCGCTCGCCTTCCCCAAGGACGTTCCTTATCAGCAGCAGATGTGCAGCAACGTGCACTGCGCTACCTCGACATGCTATTAATGCAGTGCATACAAACACATCCTCTTCAGTTGTCTCTACAGTTGATAGTCTGCTGGGGGGAAGCTTGCAAACTTTAAGTGTTAGTGCAATCACAGAACTTGTTTCCTGATGCCTCGCAATGTGTTTCATTGTGCTTTTCACCTGCACCACCTTTTGTAGACTGCGCATGCCATGCTGAGCACATAAGAATCACACATACCATTCACCAAAGCTTTCTACACTTTCTGTGCACTAAGCTTTCCTTGCTCCTGTGCTGCCCAGAAAGTACGCACATGTTATTGACTGCAGCCTTCACATTTTGTGCAATACCAGTAAATGCTTCTTTTTCATCACATAGCCTCATGGGTGGCACGATGTCCGAACGTGCCTCTGAGGGATGCTTCTCCTCTTGAACAGTGTGGTATAGGCATGGTGCATCAAGGCCTCTCGGCACCCCCATTGACTGTTAGAGGTAAACTTATCGACTAAGCATCAGCGTCACCATGTGATTCGTACCCAGTGCCCCGCAGTTTCTTCTGTCATGCTTTCCCCCTGGGCACACGCATAATACATATAACATACGTACGCCACATATGGACACCAAAGCAAAGGACTCGTTTTGACCAGTTGGGCTCGGCACCCAACCGGGAGAGAGTCACAAACCTTGTAGAAAGCCTGGAGGTCTCCAATGGGTGGTGAGTGCACCAGGTAGTCAGGGAAGCGGTCCTGCAGGTGTGCAATGAGCATGCCAAACTGGGTGCCCCAGTCTCCCACATGGTTCAGCCGCAACACATCATGACCCGCGAATTCCAGCAACCGGCTTAGGCTCTCCCCAATTATGGTTGACCTGTAGAGACCATTTCCCGATGGTGTCACACACACTAAAGGCGCAGGTTTCACACACAGGAACCAGTACTACAAGGTAAAACTGCAAGGAAGAGAGTATTCTTACTTGAACAGAGAGCTTCTGGAGTCCAAAAATAAGCTACACATCTATGGATGCTAGTCTGTCTGTAGGTGAGTAAAATCATAGGAAGGCACGAGTATGGACAGAAATGTCTTGACATTCAAGGAACTTATAGGAGCCTTGTCTGGACTCCTGGGGGATGCCAAGGAGGATGGTCACACTGCAAGCAGCTCCGCAAAATGCTGAATGTACAAGGAAAGCCCGACAAGGCAAGCTCACAACTTTTATGCAGACACTTGTGTATATAATATTAGTAGAGGTACACTGACACAAAGGATGGATCCACTGCTTCCAAAGTTTATGCATGCACTTGGCATCACATAGTTGGCCACTTGCGAACTTGCAATACATGAGTTTCTTTACGTAGTGCTTGTATGTTTAATGGCAAGTTGAGTTATTCTCATTCACCTGTGGTCAATCACTCACTCTGTCTGAAGCTAGACAACAAGCTCACTGGCACCTGGCTACAACGAATCATTCTCTTTGTTGGAGCAGCACAACCTGCTTTTTGGCATGGATTGTGCAGTGCAGAGAATGGGAATGAAAGTGCTTTTGAGGAACAAGTTCTTTGCACTTGTTTTTTGAATATGAATGGCATTTAAATTGCCCACCTTGTGGTACTTCAAGATGGATTATTAATCTTCGAAAATTAAATTATGGAGTTCTAAGTGTCAAAACCCCCATCTGATTATGAGGCACACCGTAGTTGGGGACTGCGGATTAATTATGACCACCTGGGTTTCCTTAATGTGCACCCAATACAGGGCCATGCCCCCATCGTGTAGCGGCTGCCGCGAACAGGTTCTGATCCCGCTACCTCGTGCTTCGCAGCACAATGCCTACGCCACTGAGCAACCATGGTAGGTAATCAAACTTTGAGCCGAATATCGAAATATTGCTGAGGAACAACACCATTCTGTAAAGCTCAGAATGCTGATCAGTCTAAAAACTTATTTAATTCAAGTCCACACTAATGCCAGAAGTAGTCAGAATGCCGTCATGCCATGCCAAACATCCTTAGGAACATGGATAGAAAAATAAGGAGACCACACGGAAGGAAACTCACTGTAAAGCAGCTCACGCGCACAAGAAAAATAAACTGCACAGCTTTGCACGATTAGAGGAAACTGTGTGCCATTTTTCTTTCTTTATTCAATAAAGCAAATTATCTTTCTCAGCAGCTAGGCAGTACAGCCAAGATCCCCTTATTACCTTAACGACCACCGTTTAGGGGGTATTACATAAGGGGTAGGCTAACAAATGAAGCTTACAAATAACAGCCTTTGTGCAGAACAGTGTCCTGTGCCAATTTCTGCAAAAGTTGATAGACACGTGATGGCTGCACTGTCTTGGGGAATGCTATTTCAGTCCACTTTTGTACGAAGAAAAAATGATGCAGCGAAGGTGGTAGTGTGAGCACATGAGCATGCAATTTGATACGGATGGATAGTGCAGTGGGATAATGTAGGGTGCGTGATTGAGGAAGCTGTGGAAAAAACTGACGCAAACAGAGGCTGGCGATGCGGCGACGCACAGAAAGATTTCGAAGACCAGTTTCTCATTTAAAGGATGATATGTTTATGTCATATGAGCATGAAGAATGAATGAACCTAGTGGCACAATTTTGCACGGATTCTAATTTGTTGATTAAGTACACCTGGTGCGGACTCCAGATGGGCACCGCATATTCTAGTTTAGAACTGATTAGAGATTTACCGTATTTACTCGAATCTAACACGCACCTTTTTTCCGATAAAACGAGTCCAAAAATTGCACGTGCGTTAGAATCAAGTACGACCCTAAATTCGCATTACCATCTCACCAGCGGCATCCGAAAAATGGCCACCTCGTACGCGCTTCTAGCCTAGCTGCCATAGCTTCCTCCACGTGCATACCTCCATGTTGTACATGTAACCAGGCGCTGGTGTAACCTAGTCTACCTCCTGTCTTCCCGTTTTCTGCGTTTATTCAATCAGCATGGAAGCGCCGACTGCGAAGACACGTCGAGTCCACCATGATGCCGCATTTAAAAGGAAAGTTATCATGTACGCGGAGAGGGACAAAAATCGAGTCGCATCACGGGTGTTCGGAGTTCCTGAAACTTGCGTGTGGGACTGGCACAAACAGAAGGAGAATATTGTTACAAGCACGGGGAAAAGGGGTATATTTAGGTGTGTGAGGGCAGGAACGGCAGGCTACGAACAACAGGAATGGCCGCTGCCCAGTCTTCGTTCTCCTCTTCCCTTCTCTTCTTGATCCCCGCATCCCTTTTACGCGCTTGGACGTAACATATACCTCTCCTCGCAGACAAAGCCCACTGGGCGAGTCAACTAGCTTGTCGTGGCGTGCATGATTTCAACCGTGCGACATGCGCGACTTGTGTCCTAGCAGAACGTCTACCAGTGTTCGTGAGGTACGCGTGAGTATAGTTCACTTCGCTGACTTTGTCGATGACAATATACGGTCCATCGTAGGTCCATGTCGCAGAACAATAGCGTGAAGTAAGAAGATCGATACTTCGGTGGCAGTGGCTGATGGTATAGCCACCGTCTCGCAATAGCGGGTGAAATAGTCGGCGCAGACAATTATCCAGCGGTTCCCCTTAGATGACTTTGCAAAAAGGCCTAACAGATCAATTCCAACGTGCCGAAAGGGTGAGCTGGGAGGCGGCACAGGTTGAAGGAGACCAGATGGGGCAGTGGTTGGGCGTTTCCGACGTTGGCACTGTATGCAGCTGGCGACATACAACTCAACCGAATGTCACATCCGGGGCCAGTAAAAGCATTCTTGAATGCGATAAAGGGTGCGCACAGTGCCTAGTGACCGGAGGTAGGGTAATCGTGCATAGCCTGAAGGATTGCTGGCCGGAGACGCTCCGGCACCACTAAAAGGAAGCGTGCACTCGTGCTTGAGTAGTTCCTTTTGTACAGGAGCCCGTCACGTAGACAGTAGCTGCTTGTTGCACTTGAATGGGCAGAAGTGAAGAGTGGCTCCAATCTGGTGTCTGTCCGTTGTTCTGCTTTGAACGCATCGATATCTGGAAAAGCGGATGTCACAGAAGCGACGAGATGATCAAAATCGTCTGCGTCGCAGTCCGTCGTAGTAAGCAGCATACGGGAAAGGCAGTCTGCGTCAGCATGTTTTCGGCCACTCTTGTAGGCAACAGTGAAGTTATATTCCTGCAACCTCGAAACCCAGCGTGCAAGGCGACCACAAGGGTCGCAAAGGTTCATGAGCCAGCGCAGGGAATGGTGGTCTGTGACGACTAGGAATGGGTGTCCGTACAAGTACGAGCGAAATCGCTGAACTGCAAAGATTACAGCGAGGCATTCTTGCTCTGTCACCATGTAATTTCGTTCAGGTTTGCTTAATGAGCGGCTTGCATAAGCAATCACGTGCTGACGGTCGTCATAACGTTGGACCAAGACGGCACCCAGACCGACGCCACTAGCATCTGTGCGGATTTCTGTCGGCGCAGTAGGATTGAAGTGGCGAAGGATAGGTCGGGAGGTCAGCAGGAACTTCAACCGACGAAATGCACACTCGCACTCGGGTGTCCACTCACACCGTGCGTCTTTATGCAGAAGATTTGTCAGAGGATAAGCGACGTCAGCAAAACCAGGAATAAATCGGCGAAAGTAAGAGCAAAGACACAGAAAACTACAAAGTTGCTCCACTGACTGCGGTGCACTGAATACCTCAACAGCTGCCGTCTTGAGGGGATCAGGCCGGATACCGTCTTTGTCAACAAGATGACCCAGCACAAGGGTTTGACGGTCACCAAAGTTACATTTCTTGGAGTTCAGAACCAGGCCGGCGTTTTCGATGCAGTCGAGGACAATATCCAGGCGCGTATTGTGCTCATTGAATGTGCACCCGAATATAACAACGTCGTCAAGATAGCACATACAGATGTTCCATTTTAACCCACGCAGAATGGTGTCCATGACCTTTCAAAGGTTGCTGGAGCGTTGCACAACCCAAATGGCATCACATTGAATTCGAACAATCCATCCGGGGTTATGAAGGCTGTTTTCTCCTTGTCTGCCGGGTGTATCGGGATTTGCCAATATCCTGAGCGCAGGTCCACTGAAGAAAAATAAGAGGCCGAATGAAGGCAATCAATTGCATCATCAATCCGGGGCAGCGGGTAGACATCCTTCTTAGTCACGGCGTTTAATCTTCGATAATCGACGCAAAATCTCCAGTTACCGTCTTTCTTTCTGACGAGTATGACCGGAGCTACCCGAGGACTCGAGGACTCTTGTATTATCCCATTTTTCATCATGTCACTCACTTGTTCCCCGATTATCTTGCGCTCGTTAGGCGACACGCGATAAGGCTTTTGCCTGATCGGGCGCGCAGATCCCGTATCGATATTATGGCGCGTTCCTGACTCGGGAATCGAGAACGCTTTGTCCGGCTGCGCAAAGTCAAAGACTGACAGACGCTTAGAAAGCGTATCCACCAAAGTATGGCGTTCCCTCATGCTGAGCGACTTGTTTATCATAGACAGAAGCTTTTTGTCTGAGACGTGGCGAAGGTCAGCAGGTTCATACGGCGGGTCTGTTAGTACGGCTACGAACGAAGATGTGTATTCTGTAAAGTAGGAGAGTTTCAAGCCGTCTGGAAGCAGGGCGGGTTCTGCCGAGCAGTTGGCCATCCACGAGCCAGCACGCCCGTTGCCGATGGATACCACACAATGAGGGACAAAAACGTTCTTCTTCACACAATTTAGATGCATTGGCTCTACGGAGGCATCGAAACTGTCTGGAACTTCACCGCGACATACAACCGGCACGCACACAGACGTGGACGCAGGCACAACAGTATCTGCAGACACACAAAGTTCACCTTGACTGCAAGTCTCCTCTAAGAGCCCAGATGAAACATGGCCATCAATGCAAACTTCCCCCGTGCGACAATCAACGGTCGCACCACAGCAAAAAGTCGATGCCCAAAATCACTTCGTGCGTCGATCGGGGAATAACTACAAACTCCGTCGCGAAAACTCCACCCACCAAGGATACTTCAGCAGTGCACACACAAACAGGGCGCAACGACTCGCCGCTCACTCCACAAAACGTTGCAGCCTGGTCCCACGAAAATACAACTTTGCGCCGCAACCGACATTTAAAAGCGAGATTCATTACGGATACAGTTGCTCCGGTATCCACTAAAGCCATTGTAGAAACACCATCAACAAGTACATGCACTTTGTTCTTAATCATAGCAACTGCAGGGGGCATTTCTGTCGATAGCACGTGTCGAGTGACCTCACCCCCATCGGCCGCGCTAGCTAGTTTTCCGGTTGTGAAGGGGAGGCAGAGCGGCGCACTGGCGATGGAGATTGACGTAAACGCGGTGCACGAGAAGTTGGCGGTGGTGTCAAACTCCTGTCAGATGCCGGCGAGCGGCTCCGGAAGCTTCTCTGCCAGTAATTGTTGCCAGGAGGGACGCCAGCTGAATAAGAGGTGGTGTATGGCTGTTGAGTTGTCCTCGTAGGAGGTGTGGTCCTTGTTGAAGACCGCGATCGACGATTCCACGTTGTTGGGCGACGATTGCAAAATCTCGCTATGTGGCCCGCGACACCACATTGGAAACACACCGGCAGATGCCGCAAATTTCGATGTTCTTCCATGTAGTCGCGCATGTTGCTGTCGACTGCATAGCCTGCAGGTGGGTCCCATTCATCATGGCTAGGCATCGGCCGCTGGGAGGCGTGCGTGCGGCGAGGGCGTTGGTCGTAGTCATGATCTTGATAGCTTATGGTCCCTCTCGTTTGTGGGGTAGATGTATACTCGACGGTCACTGAGTGAACCGTGGGTTGCCATGCGGTCGAAACAGCCGTGTTTCTCATCTCGTGTGGTAAGTACGCACCAGCGATGCCGGGTGTGCAATGGTACATCTCTTCCCGATGCAACAACTCTTCGCGAACAATCTGCTGTATTGTTGATGGAAGGTCAACACACGAACTCGGGTCTACACTTGCCACCGTTGTGACATTAGCCAGGCGGCCAAGCTTTGGTATTATCCGTCGCAGCTTCAGCGTCTCAAAGGTCCTGCAGTGGCGAATGACGTCAGACACAGAATCCAAGCTTTCCTTGCCGATCAAAAAATTGTAGACGTCTTCGGCTATTCCTTTCAACAAATGTCCAACTTTGTCATCTTCAGACATCTGAGAGTTGACTATATTACACAGTTTCAGCACTTCTTCGATATAAGTCGTACAGGTGTCGCCGGGAATCTGAGCTCTTTGCGAAAGCGTCTGTTCAGCGCGTTTCTTTTTTGTGCTAGAGTCTCCAAAACACGCTCTGAGCTCCTCTACGAAAAGCTCCCATGAAGTGAGTGTGTCTTCGTGATTCTCATACCAGACGAATGCTGTGTCGGTAAGGGAAAACACAACATTGGACAACTGTGCGCTCGAGTTCCAACCATTAGATTGGCTCACCCTTCGGTAGTTCTTGAGCCACTTGTCGACATCTTCTCCGGCTTTTCCTCCGAAAGTGAGTGGCACCCGGTAGTATTGACACGGAACGCCAGGTGCTGGCCTTGAAGCCGCGTCAGAACCTTCGGGAATCTGGCAGGCGTATTCAGGCATGCCAGGTGAGGGTGGCGGAAGTCCGGCAAGTCGACGGCTTTGGCGAAGTTGTAGCAGCGTAGGCTCCGTGGTTACGAGGTGTACTTTGTACCGTCAACCAATTCGTTACAAGCATGGGGAAAAGGGGTTTATTTAGGCGTGCGAGGGCAGGAACTGCAGGCTACGAACAACAGGAATGGCCGCTGCCCAGTCTTCGTTCTCCTCTTCCCTTCTCGATCCCTGCGTCCCTTTTATGCGCTTGGACGTAACAATATTTTTGCCAGCAAAGCAACAAGGAAGGGTTTCAGAGGACCAAAGCAGGGCCGCTTTGCCAAAATAGAAGAGCTGCTCGCGGAATACGTGCAAGAGCAGCAAGCGGCACAGCAGCCTGTGACGACTGACCTGCTCAAAGTATGGGCAATGCAGTTCGCCCTACAAAAAGGCCTAATGCGGAGTGACTTCAAAGCGAGCAGGCGCTGGCTATCAAATTTTATGAAAAGAAAAAAACTTTTCTCTTCAAAGGCGGACAGGGATACGCCTAAAATTGCCCAAAGAATATGAAGAGAAATTGCACAGTTTTCAGTAGTATGTGTTGAAGTTGTGCCACAGAAATGGTTACAACTTCGGACAGATTGGAAATTCCGATCAGACGCCGCTCTACTTTGACACGCCTGCCACCATAACCATTGAAAATTAGGGGGCGAAGCAAGTGCACGTTTTGTCTTCCAGCCACAAAAAAACTAGAGTCGCCACAATGCTTTGTTGCACTGCGGATGGGCACAAGCTGCCCCTGTATCTTATCTTCAAACGGAAGACGCTTCTGAAAGGAATCGTGTTTCCGAGTGGCATGATTGTGCGTGCAAATGAGAAAGGTTGGATGACCACAAACTTGGTCGCTGACTGGATTGATAATGTTTGGCAGAAGAGACGCGGTGGCAGTCTGGGTCTGCCTGGGATGCTTGTGCTCGACGCGTTAAGGTGCCACCTTCACCAACACATCAAGGACAAGCTGGCAGCATGCAACACCGACCTTGACGTGATACCCGCCAGCATGACATCGCAGCTCCAGCCGCTCAATGTTTGAAAAAGCCAGTGAAAGATAGAATTCTGGCACTCTACATCGAATGGCTTGTCAGTGACTGCCACAAATTCCCGCCCGCCAATAAAATTAAGTGTGCCTCGCTGCAGGAGTTTCCTGGATAGGTGAAAGATGCATGGTGCATGATCCCCTCTGCCATGGACAACAAGGCCTTAAATTAAGAAGTGCGAGATTTCGAATGTCATGGACGGCACCTAGGATGAAATGCTTTGATCTGTTGATAGCGATAAGGAGTTGTCTGATAGCGACGACGAGTGATATCTATTGCCCCACGCAACTTGTACCGGTGCAGTGAAAATCTTGGCGGCAAGGTATGCTGCTTCCATTTGCGTTTTTATTCATTGCAACTTAAGTGTATTGGGAATAAATCTGTTTTTTACAAATGAGAGAAAATAGCACTTCTACATGAAAGCACGAGGTGCGCGATATTGTACTCTCGTCTTTTTTTTGGTCATGGAAAACGGGTGCACGTTACAATCGAGGTTATCATTTTTAAAAATTTTTTGATCATGGAAAACAGATGCATGTTACAAACGAGGGAGTGTTAGAATTGAGTAAATAGAGTGTACGCGAGAAGTTTTATGTCCTGTGGGGTGTGATGCAAATGACGCTTTAAAAAACCAAGAGATCTGTTTGCTGATGATATTGTTACGTGTAGAAAGACACAGACAAAAGAGGCTATTTACAGACTATTTACACTAGACTGGAGCCAGAGCGTCAGGCCGACATTCACTCGCACCAAGGGCACAGACCCACTTCGTCGTCGTTCTCACGGCGACTCGTCTCTCGGGTATCAACCGATAATATCGTAATACTACCCCCCGGCGGCAAAAGCGCCGTCACGGTGCAGTTAAATATCCAAGGCACGTGGAGAGTTGTAGGGCTTGAGTCGGGTGACGTGGACAATGTCACTGGTTGTCACAGCAGAGGACATAGTGGGCGTGGCGAGAACGATTTCGTAGGTGACATCTGTCACTTGGCGAAGCACGCGATATGGGCCCGTGTAGCAGGAAAGCAGTTTTTCACAAAGGCCAACTTTACGTGATGGTGACCAAAGCAACACGAGGGTGCCGGGGACAAAATTGACATCACGGTGACGGAGGTCGTAGCGCTGCTTTTGTTTGTCTTGAGAGACTTGTAGACGAGCGCGCGCAAGTTGGCGAGCATGGTCAGCATGGGCGATAGCATCACGGGCATAAGCGCTAGTTGATGCTGTGGTGGACGGAAGCACAGTGTCCAGTGGTAGCGTCAGTTCACGGCCATACAATAGGTAAAAAGGAGAAAAGCCAGCAGTGTCGAGACGGGAAGAGTTATACGCAAAGGTGATGTAAGGTAGAGCCTGGTCCCAGTCACGGTGGTCGTCTGAAACGTATTTGGATAGCATGTCTGTAAGCGTGCGGTTCAAACGCTCAGTGAGGCCGTTCGTTTGAGGGTGGTAGGAGGTGGTAAACTTATGCTGTATTGAGCAGGCACACATGATGTCGTCAATGACTTTGGCTAAGAACGTACAGCCACAGTCTGTTAGCAATTGACGCGGAGCACCATGAATCAAAATGATATCATGCAGGAGGAAGTCCGCAACATCAGTTGCGCAACTGGTCGGAAGAGCGCGGGTTACGGCATAGCGGGTCGCGTAGTCCGCCGCGACTGCAACCCACTTGTTTCCTGATGTAGATTCCGGAAATGGGCCGAGAAGGTCTAAGCCGACACGATGAAAGGGCTCGGCAGGGATGTCGAGCGGCTGCAGGTAACCAGCAGGGAGCTGGGAAGGCTTCTTGCGTCGTTGGCAAAGTTCACAGGCGGCGACGTAACGTCGTACGGAACGGGCAAGGCCCGGCCAGAAAAAACGGCGACGTACACGGTCATAGGTTCGAGATACGCCGAGGTGTCCTGCCGTTGGTGCGTCGTGAAGCTCTTCTAAAACAGTTGAGCGGAGGTGTTTAGGTATGACAAGTAGGAACTCAGAGCCGTCCGGATGAAGGTTACGACGGTACAGAGTACCGTCGCGGAGGACGAAGAGGCGTAGTGTGGCGTCGGCCGGAGAGTGTTCAAAACGGTCGATGAGTGCTCTGATGTAGGCGTCACGACGTTGCTCGTCGGCGAAATGAAGCAGCTGCGACACAGAGAATACGCAAGTAGCACTGGTAATATTGGAGGAGTCAGGGTCGTCAACAGGGTAACGCGACAAGCTGTCAGCGTCTTGGTGCAGGTGGCCAGACTTGTACACCACGGAATATGAAAATTCTTGTAGCCTCAAAGCCCATCGACCAAGCCGGCCTGTAGGATCTCTTAGCGATGAGAGCCAGCAGAGAGCATGATGGTCAGTGACTACGGAAAAAGGGCGACCGTAAAGGTAAGGACGGAACTTCGCTACCGCCCAGACTACATCAAGGCATTCTCGTTCCGTAATGGAATAGTTGCGCTCCGGTGGTGTGAGGAGGCGGCTCGCATAAGCAATAACGCGATCCTGGCCACGCTGACGCTGGGCTAAGACGGCACCTACGCCATGACCGCTGGCATCTGTACGCAATTCTGTAGGGGCATCAGGGTCGAAGTGGGCGAGAATGGGTGGTGAGGAGAGAAGAGTAACGAGACGAGAGAAGGCGGCGGCTTCTGCAGTACCCCAGGAGACCCCTCACTAATCTTTCTTCAAAAGATTAGTGAGGGGTCTAGCAATTGCCGCAAAATCTTGAATAAAACGACGAAAGCATGAGCATAGCCCTACAAAACTTCGAACGTTGGCGGCTGTCTTCGGAACCGGAAAGTCTCGGACAGCGCGAGTTTTGTCAGGACCAGGCTGTACTCCGGAAGCGTCAACGAGGTGGCCCAGAACAGTAATTTGGCAGCGGCCGAAACGACATTTGGACGAGTTAAGTTGCAGCTTCGCCTTTCGAAATACATCAAGTATAGCTGTGAGACGCTCAAGGTGAGTGTCGAACGTGGGTGTGAAGACGATGACGTCGTCGAGGTAGCAGAGACATGTGGACCATTTGAAACCTCAGAGCAAGGAGTCCATCATACGCTCAAAGGTGGCAGGGGCGTTGCATAATCCAAACGGCATTACTTTAAATTGGTATAGGCCATCAGGTGTGATGAACGCGGTTTTTTCTCTGTCCATATCGTCAACAGCAATCTGCCAGTATCCAGAACGAAGATCAATAGAAGAGAAATAGCTGGAACAGTGGAGGCAGTTAAGGGCGTCGTCTATACGTGGGAGCGGGTAGACGTCCTTCTTAGTAATGTTGTTCAGATGACGGTAGTCTACACAGAAGCGCCACGTGCCATCCTTCTTCTTAACCAACACTACAGGTGATGCCCAGGGACTCGAAGAAGGTTCAATGATGTTTTTGTCTAGCATTTTGTTCACTTCGCTTTGAATAACTTGGCGTTCCGACGCAGAAACTCGGTACGGTCGTCGGTGAATAGGAGTAGCATCGCCAGTAAGAATCCGATGCTTGACCGCGAGCGCCTGGCCTAAAGGGCGATCGTCGAAGTCGAAAATATCTCTGTAGGCCGATAATACTCGATAAAGGTCTTCAGCCTGCGCAGAAGACAGGTCCGTCGCAACCATTTTCTCTATCTTGGGATCGGCGGCCGAGGCTGGCACGAGAGGCCTGCTAAGCTCGCAAGAAGGATCGGTTGATAAATTTGCCACGTGATGGTCGCCGAGACAATCAACGTTGGCAAGGCAAATACCTTGTGGTAGAATCTGCTTCGCCAATCCAAAGTTAAAGATAGGCATGAAAGTGCGGTTCGCAGTAATAGTAAGTACAGTCAAACCCGGCTATATCGAACTCGCAAAAAAACGCCTATCAGTTCGATATAGAGCATAATTCGATATAAGCCTGCTAAATAATTGGATGTCATAAAAGCACATACCATTTATAAAATCACTTTATTAACGAAACTAGCTTAGTTTGGCATAAATTAGTCCTGCATTTTCTTCTGCTTGCGCAATTTCGCTGCCTGCGACGCACGCACTTCCCCACGTTGTCTAAGGAGTCGGCGCAGCTGAGGCCGCAACCTTCCGCATTCGCGCAGAAGCGCCGGACTAATGCGAGTGCACCAATCACTTCGGAGGATATGGGCAAAGGACCATAGTTGCTTTCCTCAATGTGCCTACTGTCATTTGTGCTCAGTACGATGTCGGCGATGTAGTCTTCGTTTCCGGGCTCTACCGTGGTCGCGACACCATCATCTGCACTCACGAACTCGTCCACCGTTGATTCGAATGTCCCGGAAATTTTGACAGCTCGCTCCAAACTTCGGCAACACCGGCAACGGCTTCGTCGCATTCATCAGAATTTACAGTCCTCACCGAGCACGCGGAAGCCGGCACGTATGAAGAACCCCTCGTACACGGCCGTGCGTATGCGTTGGGCGCCATGGGCACCGGGTTGCGAGTCTGGCCACTTTAGCCCTAATCGTGCCGAGAGTGCTCCTCGGAATCTTGCACGCTGCGGGGACATCCAACTTCTCATCGCGTTCGATGCGATTAATGATTTCGAGCTTCACGACGAAAGGCGAATTCTGCCGTTTCATCACGGCAACACTGCGGGAGAAGGCCCACAAGGCGCAAACACGATAAACCAGAGAAGCAGCCAAACAACTCGCACTTTCCCCATCTTGCACGGAGAGCACAAGAGCTTCTGATTGGCTGTCTGAGCAAGCGCTGTAGGCGGGCCGGGATCATCTTTTGCTGGGGAGTGTCGCTAGATAGTGATCTAAAGAAAGGAAGGACGCTTGATTCTGCAACCCGTGTGGGAGCACGGCGAAGCGTCGTCAGGGGAGAGGGGGTGGCAAGTGAAAGATGATAGAAAAAGAGGGAGGATGTGGCCTAATGCACTCCACTATGCGCGACACGGGGAGTGTCGACGGCTCGCCCGAACAGCCCGAGGCAGCGCGGTCACGGTAGGGAGAGCGGTTGGATGGAGCCGCGCCGCCGGGTTTCCCCGCTACCGCGAGGGAAAGCCAACTTCTGGGGGCACTTTTCCGCCGCTTGACGTTCGATATATCGGGAGTCACTGCAATATTTGTTCGATGTAAGCGTAATTTTTGCTATATATGCTCATTGTAACTATACCGTGACCAGAAATTGTTCGATATATAGAATAATTCGATGTAAACGGGTTCGATATAGTCGGGTTCGACTGTATACTGTGAGGCACGGTAACGTCATACTGTAGTGGAATGTCGCGCAGAGGAATGACGAGGTACTCGCCATCAGGGACTGGTGGGGAAGACAAGAGTTCAATATAGGCTATCGATTTTGGCGGCAGGCAAATAAAGCCAGTGGGGCGTAGGCGGCACTGGGGTGCGTCAGAAGGTTCTGCGAGAGAAAATCGAGGCCGAGAATGAGGTCGTGGGGGCGATGAGCAATCACGGTGAAGAGGACAGGAGTGTGGCGGCCGGCAATGCTAACACGTGCCGTACACATGCCGATGATAGGTACAGTACCGCCATCCTCAACGCGGACGACGCGTGCCGACGCTGGGGTGAGGAGCTTGTTCAGTCGTCGTCGGAAGGCAGCACTCATAATAGAAAGATGTGCCCCTGTGTCGATGAGTGCCGTGACAGGATATCCATCAACGTCAACGTCAAGAAGGTTTTGGTTCGTGTTTAACGTGAGCAGAGGATTTGAGGGCAGTGTCGACAACGCAGCTTCACCTCCAGAAGCTGCAGTGCCTAGTTTTCCGGCTGCGCCCGGGAGGTGATAGGCGGCGAAGAGAAGCGGCGGGGTTGGGGCGAACGGGACTGATGGGGTCGAGGTGAGGGCGAGCGGCTGTAGCGAAGGTTCAGAGCAGGAGCATCAGCGGCAGTGGGTTCACGGCGGGTGGCATAGGGAACAGAAGGTCCAAAGGTGCGGGAGTAAGTGGCGGCGTATGTCCGAGGAGGCGGAGGCCATTGGTTGCGGCAGTGACGAGCGACGTGGCCGATGCGACAGCAGTGAAAGCAGATTGGTCTGTCATCAGGGGTACGCCAATCGGACGGGTTGCGGCGAGATGTGGCGGAAAAGGACTGTCGGGGACGAGGAGGGCCGGTGGAGAATTGGGGAACGCTGGGTTGAGATGTTGAACACACAGAGTTCAGACCAATGTTCTCAAATTCTTGTTGGACTACGGCCTGAATCATGGCAATCGTGGTTGCTGGCGGATCGGGAGGCGTCGTGGAGAAAGCTGGCGAACAGGCGGCCTCAAGCTCGCGGTGAACAATACTGGTGACGTCGTCACAGGTGGTGGCCTGACGCGATCGACCCTCACATGTCGACGTAGCAGCGGTGTTGGGTAGCCGCGTGATGTGGTGTGTGATATGACGGCTCTTGGCTTGTTCAAGGTGACGGCATTCTTTAATGATGGCGTCGATTGTCGAGACATTGCCGAAAACAAGCCAATTGAAAGCGTCGTCGGCGATGCCTTTTAGGACATGTGACACTTTCTCTGATTCAGACATAGCATCGTCAGCTTTGCGGCATAGAGCCAATATGTTGAAGATGTAGGAAACGTACGGCTCTGTAGATGTCTGAACGCGAGACGCAAGAGCCTTTCTCGCGGCAACCTTGCGGCCAATGGGGTCGCCGAACAGTTCCCGTAGCTTTTCTTTGAAAGAGTCCCAACTGCTGATCTCCTCGTCATGCGTCTGGTACCACACGCGTGGCGTGCCGCCAAGATAAAAGATGACATTGGCAAGCATAATGGTTGGGTCCCACCTGTTATTAGCGCTGGCATGTTGATATAGCTTGAGCCATTCGTCAACGTCCTGTCCCTCCAGGCCAGAGAACACAGCAGGGTCGCGATGTTGGGCAACCGTGACGACGGGAGCAGTCGCACCAGCCGAAGCCGTTGCAGAGGCGGGCTCGTCACCGGGAGGCATGGTGACAAGCTCGACGTACCGACCACTCCGGAGTTCCGTGGCGAGGACGTGGATCGCTGACCTCCACCAGAATGTTACGTGCAGAAAGACACAGACAAAAGAGGCTATTTACAGACTATTTACACTAGACTGGAGCCAGAGCGCCACGCCGACATTCACTCGCGCCAAGGGCACAGACCCACTTCGTCGTCATTCTCACGGCGGCTCGTCTCTCGGGTATCTACCGATAATATCGTAATAATATGACCTTGGTGATATGTGCGCACCAGGAAAGATTGCAGGATAAGGTGATGCCAAGGTACTTATGGGATTGGACTTGTTCAACAGTGGAGTTAGAGATAACATACCAAAAAAGCAACGGATTAAGCTGGCGTTGAAATGCAACGAATTTACATTTAGTGGGATTAAGCTTCATTAGCCACTCGCACCACTCCTGTACTTGGTTAAGGTCATTTTGGAGCGCATTTTGATCAGAAAGGTTAGTAATTGTACGAGAGATGACGCAATCGTCAGCAAACATACGGTTATGGTTGGGTAGGTCGTTAATTTATATTAGGAACAGAAGGGTTGGGAGGACAGACCCTTCGGGGACACCCAATGTTACTGAAAGGGAGCTAGAACGGTTATTTTTAACAGGGACGAACTGGGAATGGTTAGTAAGAAATTCTGAAATCCATTCGAGAGTGTGAGAGTGCAGGCTAAACGGGGGAAGTTTTAGTAACAGGCGTTTGTGTGGTACTTTGTCGAATGCTTTAGCGAAGTCCAGAAATATTACATTGGTCTGAAGGTTACAGACAAGATTGGAATTTAAGTCATGAACAAATATTTTACAGGATAATGATTTACAAAAGCCATGCTGAAAACATTGAAAGAAATTGTTCATGTCCAGGAAGTGCATTATGTGAGAGTATATGACGTGTTCCATGATCTTGCATGGGACGCTTGTTAGTGAAATGGTGCGGTAGTTTAAAGGGGATTGTTTGTTCCCTGATTTGTGGATCGGAATGACCTTTCCCACTTTCCAGTTGTCTGGCAAAATTCCTGTTTCAAGTGACAGTGAGAACAGCATTGAGAAATAGACTACAATAATTTTAGTATTTTTTAACAGTTTGGAGTTAATTTCATTTATGCCGGCCGATGATGAAAGTTTAATTTTGTCGATGAGGGACAAAATACCAGCAACAGAGAATGTCACTGGAGCCATCATTGGTAATATAGTAGTAGGTAGGTGTCCTTTAGTAAACACGGATGAGAACATAATGTTAAACATTTCAGCACAATAGGCGTCGCTCACCTCTTCACCATTATCGTTTAGAAGTGTAACATCGTGCGTCAGTTGCAAGTTTATGACTTCCCAGAATTTTCTATGGTTACTTGTTAAAATTTTAGGTAAGTCACTGTGATAAATGTTTCTTTAGCATTTCAAATTGCAATATCATACGAGTCTTCTGCAGCACAGTACCTAGCCCATGTGCACACACTTCCATTAAGTTTTGCAGTACGAAAGGGACTTTTTCTGTTTTCTTGCGTTTTTAAGCTTTCTGAGAACCATGGTTTGTTTTTATTGGCAAGGAAGTTAATCTTGGGGATGAACTTATTAGTTAGCTCAATTATTTTGCCCTTAAGGATAGGCCAGTTGTCATTAAGACTTCGGGAATCGAGACTGGATTCAAACGCAAGCAGGAAATGTTGTAGTTAGTTATTAATTGCATCGCAATTGGCCTTATTGTACAAATGAATTGTTTTGCTGAAGATTTGGCGTGTTTTGGGGACAAAATTAAATGTAGTATGAATTACTTTGTGATCACTGATTTCATGTAAGTATGTGATGTATTTTAAGCTTTCAGGGTTATATTTAAGTGCCAGGTCTAAAATGTTTGAAGATTCATTACTGACGTGTGTTGGGACGGTTACCAGTTGGCTAAGGTTAAAGTTCAGGCAAAAATCGACACATTCCAGACAAACCTAAACCAGCAGTCCTTATTGCTGCAATAAAATAATGAGCAATGACGTCGTGAATATTGGAGCCCAGTATTCTTGATTATATAGTAAAACCTCAATATAACAGTCACCCCTTCACACAAAAATATTTTATATTTGTTATAATCATATATCCGTTACATTCCAGTTACGGCAACAAACATTTGACATTTCCTTCATTATACACCTGTTTGTTATATCAAGATTCAACTGTATTTGTAAAATGGAGTCTACAGAATAACTAAAAACACTTCTGTTTTCAAAGGAATACAGACACTATATTACCAAGTCTCATTTCTTTTTCTTTAGATGAAGGTCCAGTGCCCAAGGAAATATACTGCCAAGCCTCACTGCCATAGATAATTCAATACAATGGCTTTTCTACCACCAGTTTCAGTTTCGTTTGTACTGCATTGTGACATCTGCTTTGGTTCACTTGGTTGTCTACTATGCTGCTACTGTACATCGGCCCTCACAAGGAATAGCAGAAGATGAGGCGACCGCGCATACACCGAGGGCACACAGTAGTAGCCTCCTGAAAAACAAGAATGAAGCTGGCTGCAGATTAAATTATCTACGGTGCTCTGAGGCTTGTCACTATCTTTTCTAGTGTTTAGAGCTCTAGGACCTTCATTAAAAAAAAAAAGTTAAGTCAAAAATATCTGTCAGCACTCCTTTACAGCAGAAAAAAAATTACAACTTGATGCACTTCCAAAGTAAGGAAGCAGCGCAAATGAAACATACTAAACGTTCATTTCTGCTGCCTACTATGGGCAAGCTACCTGAGGTGCCCGACATGCATTTGTTTTGCAATGTTCGGGGATGAGAAGTCGACGATGACCCGCTTCTTGGGCTCCGTTCGGCGCGGTGGCAGCACTCCTGCAGTCAGGATGCAACGCACAGATGACGCAATGTAAACTGGGTTCAGTTTTACATTGATGAAGCCAGGCGGAGCCAATGATGTCTCGCCAATGATGTCACTCATGGGAAGTTCTGCGAGGATACGCTTGGCCACCTCCATGGGAGGCATTGGCTTCCCAGCCTTTTTCAGTGCCTGCAAACAGAACACGGTGGTGCTGTTTGGCTTGGCACTTATACCAACTTGAACAAATGTGCAAGTAGTTGTTTCAGTTTGGATAAGTTCTTTATTACAAAATGCACTTTGCTGTTTTCAAAAATGCCATGCTTTGAGATTTCTTCACAAAGACGCATGCTCCTTATAAAAGAAAGTCAACTTCAAATAATATGATAGTTTTCGTGCATCTTTATGAGCAAAGCCCCCACCTAAGCTTTAATTCTCCTTCACACATTGTGGGTTCGCACGCATGTATCCTTGTCGCAAAATGCCATACTTACCCTATTCTGATGTGCTCAGCTACTACACACCGCTGATGTACCGGAGATTTCGGCCACCCAGGACATTAGGCAGCCAATATCCAAGGTGAGCTAGGAGTGATATTGTGCGAGCATCTCACTCTCCAAACATTCGCTTGCACCGATCGTTACCTCTTGTGGTGGGCAGGAGCAAGGCAGGAGTGCAAATTGAACCTATTGTGCAAGCATCTTGCTCTCTGAATGTTCGCTTGCACCGATCGTTATGTCTTGTGGTAGGCAGGAGCAAGGCAGAAGCGCCAGTTGAACATCGCCTACTCATTGACGTGGGAGTCAAACACAAACATTTGGAAAGCAAGATGCTTGCGCGATCTTGCACTATCGTCAGAATAATGGAGGTAGGGCCAAAATCGTGCCGTGTTTTGACGCGTATGACCTCTTTCGCACCGTCGGCAAGCACGTGTGCTCAGAGTGCTGCCGTGTAAAACCTGCCACCTTCAGTAAATTCTATATATACATGTCACACCACTGTATAAGGTGCACTGATGAAAAAAATTGGGAAGAAATCTGCGTCTTATACACTGGAAAATACAGTAACCTCTATCTAAGTGTGGTGTCTTGTTGAGTGAATAGCCACAGACACTGCAATAACGGAAGAAACATCCATTTGCACTGATGATGCAGAAAAGCTCATCTAAGAACACAGACTGAATGTGGTCACTTTAAAGCACACAGTTGTTTTTGCATATAGTGCTGCACCCTCATGAGAAAAAGCATTCACTTGTCTTCACACAGAATGCCGATTATAAGCAGCAATCTTTTGTTCTTGATAACACTGCCCAAAACGTTTGGGGACATTTGGCTCTCTCGCTTTCCTTGATGTTGTTTTCCCTGCATGCCTCTTGCATCTCCTGGAATTTAACTTCTCTGCACAGCACATGTTGCAGCAGAAGTTGGTGTATTTGCACAGTAGTGTGAGAGATGGTGCGAGTGTTCTGCTGTTAACACCACCTGATGGTAGAGATACTCAACTCATGAGGAACTAGGTTCCCACTCTTTCTAAATTAGGGTGAATGTCGCCGCGGGACCACCCTGCGAAAGGCTTCAGAGTGGGACATGGGGATGGCCGAGAGTGACTGTTCAAATGCACTTCTGTTCATGTTATTGCACCCACGAACAATTTTGCCATTGGTATTTTGGAAGGGGCAAACATATTCACTATCCTCGCGTGGCAAGTAAGACTTCCTTGATTCACCAGCCCCCATCGGCACGTTCCATTCTTTGTAATTCGGCTCACTAGCTTACTTTATAGACGGAGCAATAAATGCCCCTTGGCTTGTTACCACTGCTGTGTTGTCGTTCCTATATCCCAAAACCATGCTAGAGACCCCACAAATATAACAGTAAAAATTTCACACTTCAAGTGCCATGACTAAGAGGACAACAAAGAAGAGCTCAGAAGGGTTCCTCAAGCAACTTTAGTGAGAACAAAGAGAATTACGATGCACCATTTGTGCCACGTGCGTTTATTCCGAGCCATGATCCAGCGACGAAACATTGCTGCGAGCATTGCTGATGGTGTGCTTTGCTTCTTCTGAAAACAGGATCCTGCAGCGACACAGCACTACAAACAAACATCCTGCGTGCTTTTCCCGTGCTGTTTTGTTTTGCTCCAAAGTTACGACAAGGAAAGTTTGCCAAAGTCTGATGCCTACTGCTAGCGTTGGGTGTGTTCGTGTACTTAGTCGCTGTGTTTTTCGTCGGACGAGGTGAAGTGATGGAGCAAAACCATTCTCAGGAGAAATAAGAAAAGCACATGCAGATGAGACAATATTACGAGTGTCTCAACAGAAAAGATTTGTCAAAGCAACCTTCAACGCAAAGATTCATTGCTGCCAGCTCAGCACGAACGATTGTTGTCAGCAGTGTTATAAAGCAACCGAGCACCTAGCAGTGTCGTTAGAGCGTTATGCAGCACCGTCGATTGATTGCTGTCCACCAATGCTAACAATCAGTAACACACTGCTTCAGCGAATGTTACTGAATTAGTGACAGTCAGATGTTTGGTCGCAGTGTCTGTTTCCTTAATGTCAGCCCCAGTACAAGTCGTATAGAATTATGACTGTTAAACTTGTACCTTTACAGGGAAACTTGGCATAAATTCAAGTCACTGTGTGACTTAGTACTCTTTGCTCACTGCACGCACCAGCTGTAGAATGCCTGCTACGAGTACACGAGCAGATTTTTCATTTCGCCCCCACCTCTGTGATCCCAAAATGCACAAACGATCCTGTACTTACCAACTAGTTAGCACCTAAATACTGTGACTCAAAAGGTTATTCTGTAAGCACTAGTGGACAGTGCCTCAGCTTCCGTCACACTGTTATGCAGTCCCTGCACAGATGTCTACAAGGCTACATTGACACAGTGTATTTAAACAGAGGCTCATACAGATGGTAATGCAAAAGATGACACGTTTGTAAGCAAGTAAGTGGTTGTGTATGAGGGTTCACAAATATTACGATCAAGACTTCACAAGCAAACATTTTCTATTACAAGCATGATGCTCATTCGTCTAGAAGACAGCCAAATATTCACCTGTGACAATGGCATTGCAGCATTGCACTGGTAGTCACCAAATTTTTCATTGGTGCTTGGCAGCACCGGCACCAGCGGTTCTTGGACATCCGGAAAGGCAGTTTGGACAGCATGAACAAACAGTTTCAGCAGGGAATCACGGGGGCATTCCATGAAATTCCGTCCTTTGGCCTCCTCCTCTTCAACACTCTGCAGAGGAAAAACAGGGTTAGGCATCTTACAGTGGTTTACAAGTGTACTATGTTAGGGTAGTTGCTGCATACCTACAAGAGGTAGGTGGTCCAAGGTAAAAATGCACAAGAAAAAATGCTAGGCGACCATAATCTTTGACTTAAGTGTCTCTTAGTGGCACTTGCACTTCGACGTTGGTGTTCTTTAGGTTAACTTTAGGCGAACCCAACACACGAACTTGGAGGCAACTGTTTTCCACTAATTAGCTAATTAAATACCACGCCACTTTCTTGTGTGTGACATCATTAGTGACGTCATTACTTCCATTTTCTACTTCCGGGTTTCCAGGAATTTCAACAAAGTTGTGCTCACGTGGCGGGTCTCTAAAGTCTGATTCTGTGCTTTGGTGGGGGGTAATCAGTGATTTCTAATTAATTCTAATTATTCCATACACTTCAGTAACTCAACTTGTAACTAAACTTATGCTCTGATATCATATTGCATTATGCGTGTGGTATTTGATTGTTTGAACGAGGCGCGTAGGAGGCATCACTTGAGAAAAAAGGAGGAAGAACGAACTGGGCTCGCACTGTAAATCTAACCGGTCAGTGCTGCAACCACTGTTGTAAATGTAACCTGTAAATAGTTGCTCGTCTTACTGACTTGTCCTTCACTAACATTGTGGTGGAGGTGGAACGTTCCCCGTCCTCACCACAGAGCTCCAAAGCGCCTGCTCCTCGCCCATGCGCCGACGATCGCCGTTATTCACCTCGCCGTCTGTACCCTACTTCTGATGACCCTGACAGCCGCACCTCCGTGCAATTGCCGTCGCTCCCCATCACCCCAACCTCACCGCTTTTCCTCGCCAAACCGACGGACGGAAAACTAGGCCATGCTGCTCTTGGAGGTAGTGCTGCATCACGTTCGTCCTGTCCAAATCCTCTGTTGATGCTCCTCACCAACACAAACCTAATTGAAGTAGACGTCGATGGTGTTCCATTGATGGCATTAATTGATACCGGAGCCCAAGTATCCATAATGATCGTTAACCTATGTCGTCGCCTCAAAAAAGTTCTTACGCCTGCCATCACTCGAGCCGTACGTGTCGCCAATGGCGCCACTGTTGCCGTCAGGGGTATGAGCACTGCTCGCATAGGAATTTCTGGCCGACAAGTTCCAGTCATGTTCACCGTGCTGACCAGTTGTCCTCATGACCTAATCTTCGGGCTCGAGTTTCTGACGACGCATTCTGCCCTCATAGACTGTTCCACCGGTACGCTGTGCCTCAAGCTTCCTCTTCTTTCAGACATTCGCCCCAAACAACCGAACACCCTCTGCACTACAGCGTTTGTTCACTTACCTCCAAAAACCCTAACCTTCGTCGAAACGGCCTCAAAGGCAACCGTGCTTCATGGCGACTATGTCGTCGCACCTATTTGTGGTCCTCCTGGCGCGCGACATCTCTGTGCCACACTCCATCGTAACCCTTGCGACTAATCGGATGTGTTTCCTCGTTGATGCATGCGCCCCCTTACATAATTCCATCGTGCCCTTAAGGTTGAATAAATGAAATGAAATGAAAAAAGTTATCAATTTTGACTTGACGAAGCAAGTGTTACTTGATGTCATAGCGGTGGCCCCGCTCCGGTCAGTGACTGACGACCACGTCACTGCTTTTGCAGCCGACGAGTCTCCAGATGCTCCTGATTACCCGCAGGATGCCTTGAACCTCGACTGCCCATTATGTCCCATGGTCGCTCCGGACCTCGCACCTGACCAAGCAGCCACCCTATATCGCCTTTTGCTTTCGTACTGCGACATATTTGACACTGACAATCGACCACTTGGTCAGACGTCTCTTGTTAAGCATCAGATAAACACTGGTGATGCTGTTCCCTTTCACCACCAACCGTATTGCGTGTCCACGGCAGAGTGGCAAGTTATTCAGCAGGAAGTAAACACGATGCTTGCCAGAGGCATTGTTGAGCTGTCATTGAGTCCTCAGGCGTCGCCGGTTGTGCTCGTCAAAAAGAAAGATGGCACATGGCATTTCTGCATTGATTACCACCACCTAAACCGAATTACTAAAAAGGACGTTTACCCTTTACCACTAATCGACGACGCTCTTGATTGTCTTCACGGTGCAAAATACTTTTCGTCCATCGACCTTCGATCTGGTCATTGGCAGATTTCTGTCGATGAGCAAGACTAAGAAAAGGCCGCTTTCGTCACTCCAGATGGCCTCTACCAATCCAAGGTTATGCCGTTCGGTTTATGCAATGTCCCCACCACGTTCGAACAGACGATCGACTCTCTGCTTCAAGGTTTCAAATGGTCAACTTGCCTTTGTTACCTCGACGACGTCCTTGCGTTTTCTCCTACATTTGAGACGCACCTTGAGCGCGTCGCAGCTATCCTTGACGTCTTCCGCAAGGCTGGGCTCCAATTAAACTTATCGAAGTGCCCCTTCGGATGCCAACAGATTACAGTGCTAGGCCATCTCATCGATACTTACGGAGTACAACCCTACCCAGAGAAGGTTCGAGCAGTAATGGCTTTTCCTGTACCTCAGTCTGTCGAAGACATCGGGAGTTTTGTGGGGCTCTGTTCTTATTTCCGATGGTTTGTGAAAGCTTTCGCAGCAATCACTCAAGCACTCACTGAACTTCTGAAGAAGTGCCTTTTACGTGGAGTTCCCCTCAGGCTGCTGCATTTTCACGCCTTATCACGATTCTCACCAATCCACCGGTCTTGGCCCACTTTGACCCGTCCGCACCTACAGAGGTCCGAACCGATGCCAGTGGTTATGGGATCGGCGCTGTCTTATCGCAATGCCAACACGGACACGATTGCGTTATAGCCTACGCTAGCCGGCTCCTGACAACTGCAGAGCGCAGCTATTCAATTACCGAGTGCGAATGTCTTTGCTCTTGTCTGGGCTGTTTCAAAGTTCCGCCCATATTTATATGGCAAGTCCTTCTCAGTAATCACAGACCATCATACGCTCTGTTGGCTTTCATCGCTCAAGAATCCTACTGGCTGGCTCAGTTGTTGGGCCCTCCGACTACAAGAATATCCCTACAGAGTGACTTACAAGTCGGGACGCCAACACCAGGATGCAGATTGCCTCTCTCGCTGCCCAGTCGAAGACGCGACCTCTACGTCTGATACTGACACCGACGCCTGTGTTCTCTCTGTTTTTTCACTGCTCCATGTCACCGACGAGCAGCGCCATGACTCCTCCTTGTGAATCATCATTGACCGCCTGGAATCGTCACTTGCCGACAGTTCCCTTCGCTTATTCACACTTCAAGATGGCGTACTCTACCACCACAATGTTCACTTTGACGGCCCTGCATTACTCTTTGTGATCCCTAAACACCTTCACTCGGCTGTTCTCCACGGATTTCACGACCTCCGCACTGCTGGTCACCTGGGTGAGTCCCGTACGTACGACCGGATCCGCTGATGCTTCTTTTGGCCAGAGCTTGCTTGCTCCGTTCAAAGATACATAGCTGCGTGTGAGAAATGCCAGCGACACAAGACACCATCGATGCTCCCTGCAGGGTACCTTCAACCCCTTGACATTCCCGCGGAGCCATTCTTTCGGGTTGGTTTGGACTTACTTGGCCCTTTTCCTCTTTCTACCTCTGGGAACAGGTGGATCGCTGTGGCCACGGATTACGCCACGCGCCACACCATCACCCAAGTGCTTCCTACAAGCTGCGCCACAAATGTCGCCGATTTTCTTCTACGCGACGTGATTTTATTACATGGAGCTCCACGGCTTCTCACAGACCGTGGCCAGACATTCCAATCAAAATTTATCGTGGACATGGCACAAGCTATCCACATCATACCATCTGCAAACAAATGGCCTCATGGAGCATCTCAATCGCACTCTCACAGACATGCTCGGAAAATATGTCTCTTCAGACCACACTGACTGGGACCTCGCTCTACCGTTTGTCACATTTCCTTATATT
This sequence comes from Dermacentor andersoni, assembly GCF_023375885.2. Taxonomy (NCBI): domain Eukaryota; kingdom Metazoa; phylum Arthropoda; class Arachnida; order Ixodida; family Ixodidae; genus Dermacentor; species Dermacentor andersoni. The sequence continues at coordinate 8,506,337 of NC_092817.1, read as the reverse complement.
TCCTCGCGCCACGACACAGCTGGTTATTCCCCATTTTTCCTTCTGTTCGGCCGAGAAACAGCACTGCCCCTCAACACAAACTTCCCTGTTCACGCGGCACCGACCAGTGAATATGCACTTGACGCCATCGCCCGCTGTGTCCACGCAACGGAAATTGCCCGTGACCGCCTTCTGAAATCCCAAGAGAGTCAAAGGCCTTTGTACGACTGGCGACACCGAGATGTGCACTTCCCGCCTGGTTCCTCGGTGCTTCTACGGTCTCCATCGCGTCAGGTCGGCTTGTCAGAAAAACTGCTGTCTCGTTACACAGGCCCATACTGAGTGTTTCGTGCCGTGACTCCTGTCACCTACGAGATTGCCCCGGATGCCCCATCTGATGTCCAGTGTCCAGTGATATTGTGCACGTTACACGACTGAAGCAGTATCACCCTCTCAATGATGACATTTAGACGCTCCGGGACGTCGCTTCTGCCGGCGGGGGTTTATGCTACACGTGTGTGGTATTGGATTGTTCAAAAGAGGCGCGTGGGCGCCATGACTCGAGAAAAAAGGAGGAAGAACAAACTGGGCTCACGCTGCGAATCTAACTGGTCAGCACTGCAGCTGCTGTTGTAAATATAACCTGTAAATAGTTGCTCGTCTTACTGACTCGTCCTTCGCATAACAATATCTATAATGAAACCTATGAATTTTGTACTGTACTATTTTTCTTTCTTTCCAATTTATTTTGAATTTCCTCCCCAGTCTCTCTGGGGGTGAACCAGAAGTAATGCGCAAGAAACAGAGTGTCACTAGATGCTCGTGCCACTAAAAACCAAACGGGAACAGCTCGTTTCTTTTTTTTCTCGTGTTTTTACCTTGCGTCATGTACCTCGAACATTTTGCAGTGCGACATACTCACTGTAGTTGCATATTAAAAGAAAATGAGACATCCACCCAATGGTAGCAACTGCTACGAAGGAAACCCATACGGGTTCCTCCAAAGAAAAGCCTCGCAGTTGAAGAAAAATTGGTCCTGGTCCAGGACTCGAACCCGGGACCACCGCCTTTCCGGGGCAGCCGCTCTACCATCTGAGCTAACCAGGCTATAGCAATTGCTACGATTGAGTGGATGTCTCATTTTCTCTTAATTACGTCTCTCCACCTTGGGGGTTTACGCATAACTGTTACGTCAGTTACATATTGTTCCCTTCACTTTTAGGGTGGCGAAGTCAACGCACCCTCTTCTACCTCGATGACCGCACAATGTTAAACGAGGTAGCAACTGACAGCAACGCATAAAATTATGCGTCTAATTTTTTTTCTTTTTTTGCTTTATAATGTTCGCTTTATTCATGATCACCTTCGATGTCGGATGGTCGCACCCGTCATGTGTCAGAACTAACATTCTGAAAAGTGGTACTCTAACGGCAACGAGCCTACCACTGCATGACGCCGACCTTCAAACACCGTATCACGACACCGTAGACTTACCCTCTTGAGTATCTGGAGCCTGTACTTGAGCTTGGCATTTTCAGCACGAAGAGCAGCCAATTCGGGCGACGCAGAGATGTCATCGCAGATGCCATTATTAAGAGCCTTTATTTCGAGGGCAATTGCCTCTGCCTCACCTTCCTGCAGGAAAAAAAAGATTGGCTATCAGAAAATACGTTCTCGACTTTCTTTGCGGTAGAATTATTATCAACGTCCAAAAAGTATCGTTGCAATACCGGTCGAAAGAGAGATTAATAAAGAAGTGGATCACAGCGTGCGATCACCAGTAAGCGCACATAACGTAATTTAACAGTAAACGAGAGAAAATAAGCACTCCAAATAAGCGTAAGCACTCCTAGACTAAGGAGCACTTATAAAATACAATTCCTGCGGAAATTAATTCGAGTCAACAGAAACGTACGGCTTTTTCAACATGCTTCGTGTATTTCTCTAACTCGGCAGGCTCCATGTTGGACAGAAAAGAAGCGCATAATCGGCTATGCATGACTTCTAAATAGTAGAACAGCGCTCAAACTAGTTTGGATCAGTTTAGATAAAACAGTAGCAATTAAATTATACTGATATTTTTACACTATTATTATTGGTAAAAGTTAGTCTGCTAAGAAACTTTTGGCTAGAGTGTTACTTGGCTAATTGTTAGGTTCTAGCCTGGTTCTAGCCTTCTAGCCGACTCCGTGTTGCATGGCATGGCCGCGCTCATAAACCATCATAAACAAACATGGTTGGATGTTTGAAGGTGGTGAGTATATTTCTGCCGTAGATTTCAAGTGTCTGATAATTATGCTATATCCTACAGTGACACTGCAATCTGGGTGCATGCGTCCGAAATTGCTTTTTAGCCGTTACACCAAGTGGTACGGCATAGCAAAAGGCTGCAGAATTCGTAGCCTTTCACTTTCCGTTCATTACTCGCTGTCTATCGCACAGAATGACGCAGCGGTCTGAAGTAACACGAGTAATGTTGGAAAAAAGTAATAATAAAAAAAAGGAAATGAGGGTAGATTTTTACAAGATACGGCTGCGGGGTTTTCTTTTAGCATATTACGCTTTGTCTGCCTTAGCTATAATTCACGTTGTTTTCCGTCGACTGTGCCACATTTTGAAACTTCTGTAATACTTCATGAAGCTGGGGAATAGTGAACTGAGGTTTTGTGTATTGCTTTATTAATGTCGGGCATCTTTTCGAACAGCACTTAAAACGCGTACATAGACAGGGACCAAAAGAACGACAAAGACAAGCGTGGTCTTCTTTTGGTCCCTGTCTATGGACGCGCTGTAAGTGATGTTTGAAACCACAGAATACCAACTAGCCGGTACCCAAACCCTGCTTCAGACATCTTTTGCCTAATTCCAGGCAATTTGCGGTGGTTTCGAAGAACTTGTTGTTGGGCGAGTTGGTACATGTTAGCGAACATAGTTTAACTGCGCCAACAAACGAACCACAGATACAGCATGGGACAAGGACGGGCGCAGACTTGCAACTAATGTTTATTCCACAAAGACCACATATAAGTACACCCCCGACATACACCACTGCGCGTGCACGAAAAAAGAAAAAGATAAAAGAAAAACCTTGTATATGCAAAACGCGACCTACCTACGCTCGTCAATAAACCTCATCTCACTGTTGTGTAAATAAACTGAGGTGTTTTGCATATACAAGGTTTTTCTTTTCTTTTTTCGCGCACGCGCAGTGGTGTATGTCGGGGGTGTGCAGAAATGGTTACAACTTCGGACAGATTGGAAATACCGATCAGACGCCGCTCTACTTTGACATGCCTGCCACCATAACCATTGAAAAGAAAGGGGCGAAGCAAGTGCGCGTTTTGTCTTCCGGCCACGAAAAAACTAGAGTCACCACAATGCTTTGTTGCACTGCGGATGGGCACAAGCTGCCCCTGTATCTTATCTTCAAACGGAAGACGCTTCTGAAAGGAATCGTGTTTCCGAGTGGTATGATTGTGCGTGCAAATGAGAAAGGTTGGATGACCACGGACTTGGTCGCTGACTGGATTGATAATGTTTGTGGAATAAACATTAGTTGCAAGCCTGCGCCCGTCCTTGTCCCATGCTGTCTCTGTGGTTCATTTGTTCGTGCAGTTAAACAATGTTCGCTAATTTGTGGTGGGCAGCTAGGTACCTGTCTTGCCTCGTTCGGGGCCTTTCAATAAAGTTAACAATCGCTGGGCAAGGTTTTGACTGGTGTCGTAAAAGTCGCGGGCCGCTTTTTTTCATTGCGACGATAGATTGGATTTTTTACAGGTACTGCTCCAGGAGGGCATGTGTAACTGGCGAACGGAGGCCTCAGGAGAGCTCCTATGGAGACGGCGCAGGATCTTCATGGCACCCAAGGGGTAGCGGGGGAATCAAAGGTGGCAGTAGGGCGGCCCTTGGGTTGGCTGTCCGTGACAGCCAACTGTCGCGGACAGTCAATCTAACACACCCCTGGCACGCTCAGGCCTCGGCGAGCCCCAACCCACGGACCAGTCCAGGTTCTAGCTTTGATGTCCCTGTTGCGGCTTTGGTGACCTGGAGCGCGCGCCGCCAATAATGCGAAATAATGACATGTTGTTACCACTAGTAAACAACACGATTGAATAAGTATAATTACGTCCAGCCGCCAACTTGTGACGCTAAGTTCAGCACTACTGTGCCCTATGACTTCTGCAACACCAGCCGGAACTTTGCCCAATCGCTGTGACGAAAGGTACGTCGGACATCAAGAATGCAGGCTTTCTCGCGCCTCACGGCGCTCTACTTTCAAAATAACATTACTGATCTTCTCGGGGGCGCAATAGCTTTGCTCATGCCGTTCTTTTCGTATGCTGCTCTCCGTGACTTTTCGCAAGCAATTCTTTAGCACTCCCCTTTGAGTTAAAACGTCCTTCTGCAAAAACATTACCAAAAATCAGTAGGCAGGAGCCGCGGAGCTAGGGAAACGAAAGCTCCTACGTATTTTTAGCTTCTGTGATTAGGGTATGTCCGATTTAGCTTTAGACACTGAATAAAAAATAGGCAGCATGTTACACTCCTGTAACATGTGAAGGCTAGAGCCTGTTGCACAAGTGGTAATGCATTAAGTTGTCTGATAGGAAGTGTCAGACTGCTTACAAGACAAAGAGCTGCAGTGTGAAGTAAACATATTGCACTGTAGGTCAGTTTCCTCAACGACACATACGAGTTCCTAATGTACTAAAGGTTATTTCTTTCTTTCATTCATTTGTTCTTTTTTTCATTTCTTCTTTCGTATTGAGCCATAGCATCTTTGCTTGCTTACAGGGGTATGAGCCATTCCAGATATTTTTTGTACCACTCGTCAACTTTTTTTAAACCACTTGATATTTTTTGAACCACACGACTAGACACCGTCTTTTTCGGGTATGAGACATTGCAACGAGCCACTTAAGGTTTTTCACATTAAAATAGGCAGATCGCACAAAAATATGTGAATCTGTGATAAGCGAAGCTTTGTTGTTGTTGCTGCTTCAAAGTATGGCTCGTAACCACGAGGGGGACTGGCCACACTGGAATAATTAAAAAGTACAATCGAGATATTGCTTAAAGGGGTAAAGGAAACCATTCTAAACTAAGCATTAGGCAACTAAATGATAACACAAATATTAAAGGGCCCGTGAAACGGTTCAGACAGATTTTGTAGACACTTAGGGTACAGCTAAAGTTAATCATTCGCACCACAATTTGTGTGAAGCGTCTCATATTAAGAGAGCTACGGATGATTACAAGTGACCCTCCTCCATAGTCCTGCATTTTCTCCTCAACTCGTTCGCCACGTGATCAGGGCTAAGCTCTGCCATCACTGGCTCTGCGCCATGATGGCACGTCATGTCATCGACTTCTGGTTCTCTAGGAGTGAGCACACGAAGCCTCTATGAACTCTCCACCAGCTCCCAGTCGACTCCAAGCGAGAGCTATCGAAGCAGCGTGCGTTGTGAGCATTCTGTCACAGCGCTGAACATGTCTGTATTCCGGTAACCACAGGCGAGTTGGGCGTTTTGATGGATGGCTGGAGGCAGAAACTCAAGCTGATGAAAGAACTTTAGCATAGACGTACGTGAGTGGCCTGATCGGCCTGTTGGCGCAGAGCTTAACCAGCCAAACAAAGCACTAATATTGGTAACAATAAAATTCAGTAACAATAAAATTCAAACAGCGCTAGACGACAGGACCAGAAGGAGGAGAAGACAAACGTGTTTGTCTTCTCCTCTTTCTGGTCCTGTCGTCTAGCGCTGTTTGAATTTTATTGTTACCATGGAACACCAACTCGCCCAATCCGCTGCCCTTCTGCATATTGCTCTAACCAAGTGTAAAACATTTTAAACATTTACAAGAACAATGTGTTGATAATTACACTCCTGCAAAAAAATTTACACCAACAGCAAAGAACACATTTCATTACTTCTACCATGTGTGGTTGAGCTCTGTGCCACCAGGTGGCTGCACCATGCAGACCATTTACATTTGCGCTTCTGCTCATTGCGTGAAACAACATGGTCAAACGGCCAGGCCCTGACCCCTTGTGTTTGCGTTTACTGGAACACTGGACTCACAAAACGCTATTGCGGTAGTAATCCTCCGGTGTAAAGTGATGGCCACAAACGCACAAATCTTGTCGCCGATCGGACAGCGGCACTCCGATGCGCTGCAGCCAGTCTGCTCGTCTGCTGCCTTGCAGAGGGGCATGATGTCTCAGCTTGACATATTGCCAGTCGCTATGTTTGCCGCCCACCACACAACAAAGTCGAATCATGGTGCTTGCGAAAAGACAGACCGACTCTGACTGTGGAGCTCTCGTCAAAATGGAGCACATTGTAACACAAGCAGACAGTTGCTGTGTGCTGGAAGTGCTTAAGTGTAGTGAGAAATTGTTCTTGTGCATTCTCTTTCTCTTACTTTCTTTCTATAGAAACAAATTAACTAGCATTCCAACTGTTACGGACAACATTTGTTCACCATAAAGTTGGAAAAATTATTGATGATGCGCCCTGGGCAGCCAATCGTATAGCTTGCCCTACCAACGTCATTGGGGTAAATGACGTCAAATGGGTAGGGGCGGCTTAAAATTCAACCGAGTGATGTGCTGCAATCGGCAGCGATGTGCATATTTAAAACCTTATAATAAATTACACGCTTTACGCGGAGCACTTAGATGCATCTATTAATGATCAGAAGGACCTACTCTAAAGACTCTGTACGTTTGCACAACATCGTCAAATTCATTTCAAGTTCCCTTTAACAGTGCCTATACATAATCTTTGGAGAAAAAATTAAATGAATATGTAAATCAACTGCTCCACGGTCAGTACCCTAGCAGCGTAACCTTGCGGATGCTTCAGTGAACTTTTGCAGAGAGTATTCATCAACCCACGGCTTGTGCCTAATTGACAGGCACCAAAGGACAAAATGTTTGGTGTAAGTGCTAAGCGCAGGTTACCAGTCAGAAATATGAGGAACATTCTGGGGAGGGATGAGAAGCGGTGGCAAGAAGTAAATAAATGGTCTATAGTTCCTGGTTCATTACAAAAAGAGCAGAGGTTAGTCATGGATAAACCAGATCTATGAAGGTAAAAATTTAGGTGGAGAACACTGCAGCGAAAGCTTAATGACGTCACCTCACACTATCGTGAAAGGCATTTGCTTGTGTTCCCCAGAAATTTTAGACGTCAAAAATCATCAGCAGAAAGTAGGGATGATTCAGTATAATTTAGAAATAAAAGGCGTTTAAATCCAGCTCCTCTTGTAAATGAGAAATGAGGAAGAACATTTAAGACCTGACCATTTAGTGAAAACGATGGGAGTGAGTCAGCTGATTCATTTACAAAGATTCCACAATGTCTAGGGACCGAAAAAAATCGGACTTCAGACATATTTTCTGGGGAAAGGGTCGAAAATATACTTGGCAGGTGTGACGGATTATAAGAAGTTCAATGTGTGCTGACCGAAAGCACATCTGTAAACAATTATTACTTTAGGTTTCTGTGGACCCAATTTTTTGATGGCCAGAATAATTGCCAGAAATTCTGATGAAGAGCAAAGGACCAGTTAAGCTGATTTGAAAAGATGCCAACTCCGGCCTTTCTGTAAAATTTTACGCTCGCAAAAATCTGTTTTTCATACTGAAACTGACAAGAACGCCATTACCACTGTGCGGGAAGTGACGTATGACTCAACTGTAGAGAACCAGTGCCCGTGTTGTCTGCTTTTCTTCCGGCTTGTCGGCTCTCTGTGCTCATCGAGCAGAGATGAGGAGCGCATTGAGGTGACCAAGCTAAGGGACCTTAGTTACCTTAGAGCGAGTGGACAACTACCGCCATATGTAGTAGTAAAGGATAGGAAGCAGCTAGGGCTTGGCACAAAGTGCATGTAAAGTTTCGCCCATTTTGCTTTCGTGGCATTGCATTCTGGCATCGCTTGTCCAGCAGTCTGTGCGCGGGTGACTGTGCTCGCGAAATGTAGCCTGTGTGGCTTCATCTGCAGTTTACATCCTTTGTGTGCATTGGCTAGTCTGCATCACACTTGCCTGCTGTGGCACGGTGCACGCTTACTCCCTGAAAGCTGGAACAAGAAAGATGTGTTCCGTCTTCCTTTGCGCCGTGTTGTGTACTGGAAAACCCTCGCTCATGTTCAAGCACGTATTCAAGCACCCGACGGCAATGCAACGCGTCGGAATTCTCTGACAATATTACTTGCATAGCATATGCTATGCATTCATAGCTCATTTAGCCTAAGTAGAATTTTGTTCCAATTGGCCTTTGATATTGAAAGTACTAATTGAGTGTGCTGTAAACCATCTGACAGGAAGACAGTGTGGCCATCCTGTTCACACATTATCATTATACAAGGTGCACTCCTGGCATTTGTGGTGTGTAACCGTTTATGAAAGCCAGTGCACCTTCTAGCATCTGAGTATTATCAGGCCGCTCCTCTCTATAATGCCTCTGGGCCTTGAGAATATTAGAAGAGGTCGGAGCACTCTCTACGCCTGTACTTTGTCACTTGAAAAACGAGTCTTTCTGCCCGCGTCTGCTCAGCTATACATGTAATCCAGAGTGCGCTTTAGTGTGTTTTATTGCTTTGACTTAGTCATTTCTATAGTCAACCAGAGGAGACTACGTCCTAGCCCCATTTTAATGAACTGGACATAGAACTCCTTATGGTACTGTAAGCACATGACAATGTGTACTACTGTATGTACTCCAGTACTTCATTCGTCCATTCATGGTGCACACCACAGGTGGGCTTTTCATTTTAAATATGGTTATGCAAACAATGCTAGCTGAATATCTGCACTCTCGGCCCATCTTAAAAGTGGTGGAAATATTGTCTATCTGGATTCCTGCATGCTTGGCGCCATACACGATTTAGCTGCCATTAGAGCAGGTAGCTTTTTCCGCACAGTTGTCCTAACCATGCAGGTGATACATTTAATTACAATGACAGTATTTACAGCTATATGCAGCACAAAGTGTTTAAAAGTTATAACGGTCAGGCAATCATAATGCACACGCCATAAAGCAGCTGGAGGCATGCTTGAACAGGCAGTTTGTTTTTCTGCTAAGCACATGGTGCTCACAATGTGTGTCCAGCTTGATGGTGTTTATTTTGCATTCTCGCAAAAGGTAGTTTTTATGCCCTGTATACAGGAAAAGATGTCAGTGTACACATGTGACCATTGAATAAACAAACCTGTGATTCTCTTTACCAGATCAAATCGCCAGAAGAAAATGAAAAATGCCGGACATTCCTTTTGGATGACCAGGATCATACGCTAGGAAATGCTCTTCGGTATATGATAATGAAGAAGTAAGTTTATTTTTCCAGTAGTGTTTCTCCATTATAGTGGCCCCAACTTAATATTTCACTTTGCAGCCCACAAGTGAAGTTCTGTGGCTATGCCATACCGCACCCCTCTGAAAGGAAGGTGCATCTTCGAATAGAAACCTATGGTAAGTCGTATTTCTGGTTATAGCTCCTAACAGACCAGCAGAAGTCACCGTTGTGTGTGTGTGTGTGTGTGTGTGTGTGTGTGTGCGTGTGCACGCACATTTTTTTCTGTGTCATATTTTTTTTTTTTTACTGCCATTTGTTTTCTTTTTTGGCTTAGGTCACTTGAGTCCTTTATTTCTCCCTACAAATTCCCTCATCATTCATGCCAGCCCACCTTGTTACTTCAGTTTCAGGTGTTAGTGGTTATTGTGGTAAAACTAAACCCTGATTTAGTGGCTTTGTCAGATCCAAGCTGTCATGTTTTAGCTATATAAATTGTTTTATGTCGTTCTCATAACAGTCATAATTGGTAACATATTGTTTTTATGTGTACAGGGTGTTTCAGCTAACTTGTGCTGAGCCTCACAAAATCCACATGTGCATTACAAGAATGCAACCAAATTAGTAACTTAGTGTTGGTGTCTGTCTTCATGAGCATTTCTTTTTTTTTTTTTACTGTGGGCTTAGGTACATAATTAAAAATAACATTTAACCAACTTTTAATGTATTGCTTTAAACACATTTTGTTCAGTGAAGTTGTAGAGCCTACTGGCATGTGTCAAAATAATTTCTTTCCGTGGTAATAGCTGCTGTGGTTTTAATTTTTCAGGGCTCCAACGGAAGTATGTGAGGTTTAAAAGATGGCCATGCGACTAGGCTCTTGCACACAGTAACGTCAGTGCCCTCAAACTCGCTACCACTGAATGATCGATGCTGCAAGCAGACTGAACGCATGAATATGCCTCAAGTGAAAATAAGGAATAGCCACACCCATCGTCTCCGACCCATCATCATCCCTCGCCAAAACCCCCTTGACCTTTTTACCCTGCCTATCAAGAGCAAAAACACTGACAGAGCTTCCAGAATTGCTACGCGTTATTTATCACATATTCCATGGCTCCATTTGCTTCATTGCTTCAACATTCAAAATATCTCGGCAAAAGTGGAAGCCAGGACCATTGTTTTCAATGCACCTTCGTTGCTGAAGGCCTGTTCATGCCTTCGACCTGTGTGTAGTATCAATCATTCATTCGTAGCATGTTTAAGTGCAATAATGTCACCATGTGCAGGCACCTAGTCTTGTGGTACTTTTTTGAATATTAGCATTTTCTTTGCATTTCAGAAATATAACGACAACAGGGTATCATTACAAAAAAAAAATTTCGATATTTGTTCATGGGCTCCACCTCTACACCATTGAAGATTTTTGTGCCTAAAGTAATACGTTAAAAGCTGGTTAATTAGTTATTGGCAAATAATGACCTAAGCTCCTAGTGAAAGAACACCCCAAGTTGCTCAGGAAGACCTCGAATAATAATACTAAGTTGATTGCATTCTCATGATGCACACGTAGATGTTTTATAGATTGGCATTAGTTAGCTGAAACACTGTATGTCAGGGACAGAAGTGCTGCCCCAATCGCGCCAACTTGTGCCAACCCATCGAGCTGCTCGATGGAGGATAAGTTGCTTCACCTAATTCTTGGGCGGGGGGGAGGGGGGAGCACATCTAGGTACTCGGCAATAATAATGGAGTGACTGTGCCACTGGATCTTGATGCCCTTGGAGCACATAGTGTGTTGCCTTGTGTCTGGCATTCACTTCAAATGATGAGCAGTAGTCGAACAAGGAATGTCGCTGAGGCTAACATTTTGACCGAGGGACTTGTCTTTATCAGGGCGGACTTCGACTAGTGCCTTTGTCAAAACGTTGGCTTCAGTGACATTCCTTGTTAGACTATTGCTCATCATTTCAAGTTTCCATCTTCTTGTGAAGTTATGTCTTGTCTGGCACTCTCTTTGTAAGACTCGTAGCACTTAAGTGCAAACTGGACGATATTGAGTGCACACTATACAGATAAAGTTGTGAACTAACTTGGAAGAACCATACACAGCGATCGCTATAGAAGTACGCCTTGATTGGTTTGTAACTAAATTTATAAATTTTGTGCGTAGAAGTACAGCATGTTATTGGAAAGGAACTGGCAATTCACATCCAGTTATTCAAGCCCCAGCTGCAAGCTGCCAACTATTCAATGTGTGTCACAGAAAAGTTTGTATAGCTTAGCTGTAACACACCTCACATGCTGCTTCACAAGTTACAAGGCTTGTTGATTCGCTGTAAATCCCTTTTGCAAAGCTCAGTAATGTATGCAATGTGTTGGTTGTCAGTTACAGTGGATTTGTGTTGTTCCTTGATATATTAGGCACAACTGCAGTTGAGGCACTGAAAAAGGGCTTGCAAGACCTGCATGAGATGAGTGAGCACATTCTGAAGGAGTTTGAGGTGTGTATTCAAAGCGTGCTGTTAGCTACTCTAACATAGTGTGTTGTTGCTAGTATAGTTCAGTAGTTTTCATTGTTTTTCTAAAGGTGTTAATTTTCTGTTGCAGAAAACGGTGGAGAAGCACAAAGCAATGAACACAATGAATGTTGAATGATATACTTTATTTGTTAAGGCTGTTCTTTCTGTGTGGTCATTTCATTTCGAAAGATTTCCAGTCATTCTGGCCTCAGGTAACCCCAACAACGTTCAACCCGTGCCAAGCAACCTCTTTAAGAACTTGTCGCTAATTTCATCACTAAATGATGAAAATGGCGGGACGACAACTGTATGACGAGAATTGGATGATAACAATGGAATGACCGCGACACCATTATGACAACAGTACGCAACAAATGCAAGATAACCACCGTATGTCGACGACACAATGACGACGATGGCATGACAGTGGCGGAAAAATCACGATTGAGTGACGAAAACATTATTATGATGGAATGACGTCGCTAAAACTGTGAAGGCGATATGACAACAATTTGATGATGTTTCTGAAATGAGGATGGTAGACAGCGTTACGAGAACATGATTACAATGGTATTACCATGTCTGTGTGAAGACAATGGAATGATGACAACGGTAGGCATCATAACCCCGAGGACATAACTGTAGTGACTCAAGTTAGATATATACGTAGTTACTCGCATAATAATTGCACTTTTTTGTAAAAAAAATTGACACAAATTCATGGGTGCGACATTATGCGGGTTAAATTTCCCACGAAAAGAAGCATTTTCTTTTTTCATCCAGCATTTGCTGTGGGATGACAAGCAGGTGGGTACTGCTGTCAGTGCGGGCCACCAAAACAAAAATGGCGGCCGGCGAAGCAAGTAGAACGTGCTGAACGCGATTATTTTTCTTCTCGTGAGTACATTACGTGCATTGAAACAGTTTCTTCCGTATCAGTAATGAATAATATCGTTAATGTCGGCAAGTTTGTGACAATAACTTAGCCATGTCCACTTTGAGGGGACAGAAGCAGAGATGGGCGCACTTAGCTGCCTGTGACATAGAAACACATGGCGGGCTTGCTTGTGTTTCTATGTGTTTCTTGTGTTTCTATGTGTTGCTTGTGTTTCTAGGCGCCATGTGTTTCTATGTCACTGGCAGCTAAGCGCGCCCATCTCTGTTTCTGTCCCTTCAAAGTGGACAATTTTTTAGAAGCCCATGTGAGATGCGCACTCTTTCTCAGTAGTGCTGTACGCGTGTTCTCGATTAGTGAATTTCTGACTCGTAAAGGACCGGGTGTTCCTTGTAGCTCTCTTCCTTTTGGTATAGTACAATGCACATGCCTCACTCGCATCGCATTGAACCACAAATCTCTTTATGCAGTCCAGTGATCTTAGCACGGGCTGACTTGTCGGCACGCTCTTCAGTGCGCTAAAAGAGGATTCCTTTCGTCCCAGAGGACACCATGTGGCTCTTTTTTAAAGAGCATCAGTTAAAGCTCTATATAGCTAGTTCAGAATACCTAGGGATGTACCATTGATAGCATCTGGCGACCCCTAAGAATGATCGCATATCGGTCTTTGTGCGAGGCCGCGGGAAATCTCATATCGCAACCACCTTTAGCCCAGAGGGACGGCAACGGCCTTGTCTGATTACATGACCGAAGTAGATCACTTCCGCTCACGGCATTGCACCATTCGGCATTGTGGTGCCTTGACGGTGAAGCTTGCTTCGTGCAAGTGCGCCAGCACTGCCCTCAGGTATTGCATATGATCCGACCAGGATGCAGAATATACTGCGACATCATCTAAGTAAGGCAAGGCGAACTCTTCCTGTTCTTGCAACACTTTGTCCATAAGTCTTCAAAAACAGTATGGTGCATTTTTCAAACCAAAGCTTAGGACCTTAAGGCGGAACGTTCCCAATGGAGGTATGAAGGCGGAATATCTGCTAGCCCGCTCTGTCAGCGGAACCTGCCACTAGCCCCAAACTAGATCCAGTGTAAAAATTAATCGGCCGCTACTAGCTTTCTCGATGCACTCTTTGATGTTTGGTATGGGATAAATATGTTCATCAGTCATTGCATTTAGCCTGCGGTAATCTAGGCAAGGACTCTGATCCTTGCCCGGCATCTTAACTAAGATCAAAGGCGAGGTGTAATCGCTCTCGCAACACTCGATCATACCTAGAGTAAATTTTTTCCACCGCCGCATCCATGATCTCACGTTGGTGTGGTGACAGTCGATAAGCCTTTGAACGTGCCGGCTCCAAAAAAGTGAGCTCGATGTCGTCGGTAACAACCGATGTCGCAGAACTGATAGTTGAGCTAGTTGGTAAGTATTCATGGTGAAAGTTCTACCCCTCACAATAGACAAGGACACAGAGAAAGTGGACACACGAGCGCTTGTGTGTCCACTTTTGCCTGTGTCCTTGTCTATTTTGTGCACTACAAATTTCACCACATAAAGCAATGCCTTTCATGGCCTATCTACAAATAAGTCCTCAAATTCTTGCAGGATTACCTGCAGCTCCATCATTTGTTGAGGCTCCAGCTGCACTTTAGAGACTATGGTTCCCTAATTGTTCTCTAGCCTCTCCGTTAGTGACTGGCAGGATCCCCGGAAGCTCCACCTCAATCTCGGTTAGGTTGGTTAGTTTGGGTTTAATGGCACAAAGGCAACTAAGGCCATGCTACGCCAGACGCAAGACAGAATGAAACGCAACGTTAGAGCAGGTAAACTTGCATTACATTAAAGTTGGTGTAAATAACCAGTTTTTTCTGAAAAGTCGGACAGGTGAGCAAATGGCACTAGGGGATCATCTGCTTGTTATAGTGCAGGGTGTAATGGAGTGTGCAAATTCTACAGGCTGGTGCAATAACCTCCATCTCAGTGTGTTGATGTGTGGACATGTTATTAGGATGTGTATGACTGTGAGAGGTCCATGGCATTTTTCGCAGGTTGGCGGGTTTTCTTTTCGGAGGAGGAAATTGTGCGTCAGATGTGTGTGTCCAATTCGAAGTTGACACAAGATCACCTCGTAAAACCGTTGCTGGTGTCTGCATGATTTCCACTCGCCAATTACAGGTTTGATGAGATATGTAGCTTATTCTTTAAACATTTGTCCCAATCGTATTGCCATTTTGACGTCAAGGCCTTCAGAATCACATTGATACTGTCTTTATATGGAAGTGCTGTATTTCTAATGTTTTCATACGCTGCCGTTGATGCGCACCTATCCGCTGCTTCGTTACCCGGTATACCAACATGACTTGGTACCCAGCAAAACCTAATTGACCTACCGTATTTGTTTATTGTTATCATGTTTAAGATATCCCCTATCAGGGGTTTACATTCGGATTTCATGTGAAGAGCCTTTAACGTGCTTAGTGAATCGGTGTATATGATCGTGTTTTCTAGTTTTTCAGTGATGATTTTTTTAACCACAGTCCATATTGCATAGACTTCAGCTGTGTAGACCGAGGCATGCTGTGGCAAACGAATACTTCCTTCCCAATGTTCTGTCATGGCCCCCACACCCACGTGTTCTTTTGTTTTAGAGCCATCAGTGTAAAATTCCATGTAATTTTGATATTTGTCCTGTAGAAAGCAGAATTCTTGTATAATGTGTTCATGTGGGGTGTCTTTCTTCTTTAAATGTGTCTATGTCCAATCACATAACGGCGCGAAATCGTGCCACGGGGGGCAAACGCTGTGGCTTTCTCGCAACCTGGAGGACTTCGCGAGGAATGTTATAATCGCAAATATATTCCTCATATCGCAGGACAAGTGGCTTAATCATGTTTGGTTTGTTTGTATAGTGTAAGCGTGAGTTACACTGTGTGACAATGTTGAAGCATATGTGTTGTGGTGACGACTGAATTCTGAGTACGTAAGAAAGAGTTGGTAGCACTCTGTGCTGCTGTAAAGGAGGTTCATTTCAGTCAACATACAAACTCTCAATCTCATCTCACTCTCAATCTCACCTCAATCTTATCGGAAACGTTTAGCATCATGAATACAACTGCTTCCCATTCCCTGTAAGGCTTGAGCAGATTGGAGTGATGAAACTGCTGTATCTTCCGCTTTCCAGGCATGGCTTGTAACGCAGTTAGTGCCAGACAGTTTCTGAACCACGTTTGCGGGACCTTCCCACTGCACCTCGAATTTGTTTTTCTGCAATGGTAGCAGAATCGTTACTTTATTGCCGACTTGAAATCGACAGGTCTTGGCTGTCCGGTCATAATACACTTTAGACCTATACTAGGCCTTAGATATGGCATCTTCTGACAACTTCTGCGCCTTCCTTAAGCGTTCTAGTAGCTTAAGAGGAAGTTTTAGCTCGGGCCCAACTCTGACACGGCCTCTTCATTAAATACATTTAAAACAGAAAAACGTTTTCCTGAGATAACTCCTGGACCGATTTTAATGAAATTTGTTGTATTTGAAAGAAAAAGGTAAATTCTAGGGACTGTCCGAAGCGGAATTTTGAGTTAAGGCCTGAATTTTGTTGAAAGACTTCAAACATCTGTAAGTTAAAAAAACATTGACCCTCAAAGTTTACAAATTAATAGCTCTGCGTCAAGAACAGATATTGCGGTTCTTTAAATGGCATCCATTAGATCATTCAAAGTCGACAAATTCTATATGTCAATATATATCCTATGGGAATTTGTTACGTTGCGTACAAGGGTACTGAAAAATCTGTATTTCGATATCAAATTTTTTTAGATTCATGTGTAACATATTTTGTCCGCTTTAGATGCACTATTACATCAATTCACATAATTGTGCTATCATTTTTCATTGCCGAGTTGTAAAATTGATAATTTTGTTTTCTGAACATTTTCGATTTTTGCCACTATATAATAAAAAATTTACGAGCTAAATAAAAAATTCGAAACCAACAGTCTCTAGATTTTAAGTTCTTTTAAGTGCAACAAACCTTTTCAATTTTGGTGCAGTGGTTGCCGAGAAACACGAATGCTACTTTTACATGTATTTAGATAGGAACACCCGAGCTAAAGCTTTCTCTTAAGTAGTACTCGACCACAACTGGTCTTCCCCGCGCCATTCCCATGATTCGCGGAGCATGCGCAGCGACGATCGTAGCTCTGCTGGCGAAAAACCTGTTGCTTCATGCGGCGCGCTCCCCAACACCAACATGGTAGCAGGCAAGCACAGCTCAGACTTTCTTTCGAAGCATAACACCCTTGACGCACGCTTCATAATAGAGCGTAGCTTGTCTATGGAATTGGACTGCGGATGGTACATTGAGTTATGAATTAGCCTTGCTGCACATCGTTTTAGAAAGGTCGTGGTTAGGGTACTAGTAAACACGGTGCCTTGGTCGGACTGAACTTCGGCGGGAAAACCAACTCACGCGAATATAGAGAGGGGCGCATTAACTATTTCCACCGAACTAAGTTCTTGAGGTGGGACCGCTTCGGTGAACTTAGTAGCGTGGTCAGATTGCTTTCAAAATATGACGGTATCCCGAGGTTGTTACGGGAAGTGGGCCTACTGTGTGGACTACGAGCCGGCAAAAGGGCTCAATGATGTTCGGCACTAGCTTCAGCGGCGCTCTTGCGTTTTCACGCGGCTTCCTCACGCGCTGACGCGTGTCCGGCGCCTCACAAGAGGCAATGGACACAACACCTATCCCCACGGCGCACCAAGCGCCTAAGGAGCGGCGAGGCTCCCTCGAACGCTCCAAAAAAGGCAAAACCCCGGTTGCAGGGCCTCGCAAGGGTTCTGTAATCTAATTCATTATTTCTGTTTCCGTATACACAGCACCAATTTACATTAAATATGGATACACAAATCATACAATGGAATGTCAGAGGTCTTCTGAGAAACCTTGACGATGTACAAGAACTCATCCACCAACACAATCCAAAAGTGCTGTGTTTACAGGAAACACACCTAAAATCAAAACACACAAACTTTCTCCGACAGTATATAGCCTTTCGTAAAGATCGCGATGATGGTGTCGCATCATCGGGCGGTGTTGCCATTGTCATCCACAAAAGCGTTGCGTGTCAACATTTACAGCTACAAACGCCTCTTGAGGCAGTGGCGGTTCGAGCTGTTCTCCTAAACAGACTCATTACCATTTGTTCCCTTTACATACCCCCACATTACAATTTAAACAAACATGAATTTCAGTCCTTTATAGACGAATTGCCTGAACCTTACGTTGTTCTTGGCGACTTCAATGCGCACAGTTGCCTGTGGGGCGACTCTCGTAAAGACGCACGAGGTCGTCTTGTTGAACAGTTCCTTTTCTCTTCTGGTGCGTGCCTTCTGAATAAGAAGGAAGCCACATATTACTGTCTTGCATACAAAACCTTCTCTTCAATTGATCTCGGCATAGTTTCTCCATCCATACTGCCCCAACTCGAATGGGAAGTTACAAACAATCCTTACGGGAGTGCCCCATACTGATAAGAACATGTAAAGAAAACGAATATCCTCCACAAGCTCCTAGGTGGAAGATAGACACAGCCGACTGGGAGAAATTTCGAACTCTCACCAGCATCTCATGGGCCGACATTCCTTCTTTAGAAATTGATGCTGCTGTGGATTATCTTACATCATTCATAATAGATGCCGCAGCAAAATGCTTATCCGAAGTAAGTGGTCTGGCATGCAAACGACATCTACCGTGGTGGAACAGCGAATGTAGGATCAACGTTACTAGACTAGCTTCAGTTGTAAAACTCCCCGCCCGCGCGCTTACAGCCGCTGTCGCCACTTCTGTGACAGCCGCCAGAGGGCAACGCTGTTCCATCGGGCTCCACAGCAGACGCCTCGTAACAGCCTTGAGCTCGAGCGGACGGGAAGTTTGCGCGTGTTCCACGCT
Organism: Dermacentor andersoni; assembly: GCF_023375885.2. Lineage (NCBI taxonomy): Eukaryota > Metazoa > Arthropoda > Arachnida > Ixodida > Ixodidae > Dermacentor > Dermacentor andersoni. Next base: position 8,487,690 of record NC_092817.1, on the reverse strand, counting down.
CGCTGGCGTTCTCCCTTCTCCGAATTAGCGATACCACGAGAAAGCGCTATCCACCTACAGCAATAAGATTTATCGCGACAGTTCGTTAATACTGAACGAAGGGTAAACTGCACGAGAGGAAGAAACGTATACAGCGAAGCGCAGAAGCTGCGTTTCTAAATTATACGAGGAAAATGCCAGCAAACTTGAGAGTGGAAAAAATCAAGAGGCCGACATAGACAAAGGGACAGGAAGGTGGCTTGTCACCACATTCCTGGTCACCACCAGCCGCCTTCCTGTCTCTTTGTCTATGTCTGCCTCTCGATTTTTTCTACTGTCCAAGTTTGCTGGCATTTTCCTAGTATAACCATGTACCAACTAACCCAACAAGCCACTCTCATGAGCGTTTCTAATTGTCGTGTGTTTCTTCCTGTCGTCTTAACGTTTCGCGCAGTGTAGGCACACGAGCCTGAATATCTGGCCAAAGTGCGTTATTGTACGGTGATCTTCATCCCCACCAAAGCTTCTCACCACACCAAAGAAGCGCTACAAAAAGAAAGATGAGGTCAGTCTTTGAACACACAAGCCACACACAAAAAATAAGAAAAAAGAAGGAAGTCGGATTTTTCATTCCGTGAAGATGCTTAATCAGCGAAGCTGAAAGGTGCGGCCACTGTGTTTATCACTGGGTTTTAATCCCAAGGGTTTATTAAAATGTTTCTCACTTATGAGGCTACAAACACAATCGGCTGCGACGGAGAGAACGACGTCACTGACGGTATGCCCGCAGTCCGCAGTTGTCGCTTGTGTTCGATGTCTCGAGTTTGCTTGGCGGCGTGGTTAGCAGCCTTCGCCTGCGATTTGCCGCTTGTAATTCTTCAAAATTAAATCTTTCCGTTACGTAAGACCATGAGTGGCTCATACCCCCCTAAACGAGGCCTCCCCATTACGACGACAGAAGTGAAGTGAAATTCTACGCTGGAAAGATGAACGGCCACGCAGCCAGCTGTGGAAGACGACGACGAACGCGGGAGCAGTGGCACGAGCGCGTGCCGTTGATTTTGCAGAGAGTTCCCGGTCGGCACGAGGAATCGCTCTGTTTCACGCCGAGCCAAGCGTCGCATTGCTGGGAGCACAGAAAAAGTGGTGCGCCGAACTGTCGACATCGTTCCGTTAGCGGCCTATGTAGTCAGGTACGTAGCTCGTCGGCATCGTCTGCTGATATTCTTAAGAAACTCGGGGAAGGCTACAGTTCTACGGATGACATGCTTGCTGAAATTCGCCGTCCACAACGAAGCACAGAATACACCAGCGCTGCACCGCCTACTTAGTCCTGCCCGCCCGCGTAGCCGGCAAGTGAGGAAGTGAAGCCGGGCGCGACTGCAGCACCACGAAGGCGCGGGCGGGTGGCGGTTCCACTCAGCGGCACCGAGTTTTAAAACTGAAGCTAGTCTAGTAACGTTGTGTAGGATCGCCCGTAAGAATCAGAACAAGGCGTGGGGGTTGCTACGTGCTTCTCCCACAGCAGAGAACCTTATGAACTTTAAAAAAGTAAAGTCCCAAGGCAGGCGAACCCGCCGACAGGCCAAAAGAGAAAGTTGGCACAAGTTTTTGTCGAGTATTAACTCGTTCAGAGATGAGGCCAAAGCCTGGAACAGGGTGAATAGGATTAGAGGGCGCCAAACATATTCACTCCCTCTGGTAAACACACAGGGTGATACACTGCAAGACCAGGCAGACTCACTTGGGGAGTATTTTGAGAACGTGTCAAGTTCAACAAATTATTCACAATCCTTCCTCAAATACAAACGAATAGAAGAACGTAAGCCTTTCAACAGAAAATGTCGTCAAAATCAACCGTACAACCGTCCTTTTAGTATTGCAGAGTTTAGAGCTGCCTTGAGCGCATGCAAGAGCTCTGCACCGGGATCTGACAGAATCATGTATGAAATGCTGAAAAACTTACACAATGACACGCAAGTTACACTACTTACACTTTTCAACACTATCTGGGACACAGGGCACCTTCCGACTGCATGGAAAGAAGCCATTGTGGTCTCTGTTTTAAAACAAGGCAAAGATCCTTCCTCAGTGGCAAGCTACCGCCCGATAGCCCTCACAAGTTGCATGTGTAAGGTATTTGAAAAAATGATAAATCGGCGCCTCATCCATTTCCTTGAACAGAACAAAATACTTGATCCCTATCAGTGTGGTTTCAGGGAAGGGCGCTCCACAACTGATCACCTTGTACGTATTGAAGCAAACATCCGTGACGCATTTGTACACAAACAGTTTTTCCTATCCATATTCCTCGATATGGAGAAGGCATACGACACAACGTGGCGATACGGGATCTTAAGAGACTTGGCAGAAATGGGCATTCATGGTAATATGCTAAACCTCATAGAAAGCTATTTGTCCAATCGCACATTCCGTGTAAAAGTCGGCAATGTACTGTCACGTCCTTTTACACAAGAAACTGGTGTACCCCAGGGAGGCGTGCTTAGCTGCATGCTCTTTATAGTGATGATGAACACGCTTCGTGCTTCATTACCTCCGGCCATTTTTTACTCTATCTATGTGGACGACATTCAAATAGCTTTTAAATCCTGTAACCTCGCAGTGTGCGAGAGACAGGTACAGCATGGTTTGAACAAAGTATCAGAATGGGCAGAGAAAAACGGATATAAAATCAATCCTCACAAAAGTTCTTGTGTACTTTTTAAACGAAAGAGAGGCCTGGTCCCGGATCCTTGCTTAGAACTGTGTGGACAACAAATTCCTATCAACAAAGAGCACAAATTCCTAGGTATTATACTTGACGATAGACTCACTTTCATTCCGCACATCAAATATCTGAAAGAAAAATGTCTAAAAACAATGAACTTAATGAAACTTCTATCCAAGACTACGTGGGGTAGTGACAGAAAGTGCCTAATGAATCTGTATAAGAGCCTCATCCGGTCACGATTAGATTATGGTGCTGTGGTATATAACTCTGCCGCCCCAAGCGCGCTAAAGATGCTAGACCCGGTTCACCATCTAGGTATCCATTTAGCCACGGGCGCTTTCAGAACAAGCCCGATTGAAAGCTTATATGCCGAATCGAATGAATGGTCTCTCCACCTACAAAGATCATACAACAGCTTTACATATTTCCTTAAAGTACGCTCTAATCCTGAACATCCATGTTTTGATACCGTTACCGATATGACGTGCGCTACACTTTTCAGCAATCGCCCCTCTATAAGACGGCCTTTCTCGCTGCGTGTGAAAGAGCTTAGCGATGAAATGCATGTCCCACTCCTCGAGCATCGCCTAATCCACCTAACCAAGCTCTTACCTCCTTGGGAGTGGCAGGTGATACAATGTGACATATCCTTTATAAAAGTTACAAAGCACGCTCCTGAGGCAGAAATCCTGATGCATTTCCTAGAACTACAGTACAAGCACTCCTGCGCAGAGTTCTACACAGACGCTTCGAAATCAAATGCCGGGATATCCTATGCAGCCGTCGGCCCATCGTTTTCGAAATCCGATGTACTGCATCCGGAAACAAGTATCTTTACGGCCGAGGCCTACGCATTACTCTCTGCTGTGAAGCATATAAGAAAATCAAAACTTCCAAAAGCAGCGATCTATACTGACTCTCTAAGCGTCGTGAAAGCCTTAATGTCACTCGGCAAACATAAAAATCCCGTGTTTAATGAACTATTTTCGGTCTTGTGGAAAGCGTACTCATCTAACCAGAATATCGTAATATGCTGGGTCCCTGGCCATAGGGGAATCGAAGGTAACATTCTGGCGGACGAGATGGCCACGTCAATCACATTGCAAGCTGTTAACCCTACCGCTGCGGTGCCTGTCACAGATCTGAGGCCTTTCTTGCGAAGGAGATTGCGAGACCACTGGCAACGCATGTGGGACGCGGAAACTGATAATAAGCTCCACCTGATAAAACCACAGTTAGGATTCTGGCCCCCTACTACAAAATTGCGCCGAACAGATGTCCTATTCTGTCGTCTCAGAATAGGACATACGTTTGGCACCCATAATTTTCTACTCACCGGAAGTGAGCCTCCAACCTGTGGTAGATGTGGGGAGAGGCTGACCGTACTCCACGTCCTCCTGGAGTGTCGGGAAGCCGAATCTGAGAGAAAGAGACATTTGCTATTAGCATACCGACAGCACATTCCTCTTCATCCTGCAATGCTTCTTGGTCCAGATCCGCTTTTTAATACAGACACAGTGCTAGGTTTTCTTAGAGATGTGGTTTTACATATTATTAGTCCCATGCATTCATAGCGCTTCCTCTCTTTAGAGGATGCCACTGCGATAATTGTTTTGCATAGCACATGCCTCCAGGCCCTTGTGTTTCAAGGGCTCTAAGGAGGCAGTAGTGCTCTGGCATTTCTCATAATCTGATATATTTTACCTATCGTATCATTCTTTTTATATGCATCTAAATGTTCATTGTACAAGTCATACGTCATCGCCATAATTTTATCATACAGATTTTACGCACTTTAGAGCGTATATTTTAAGGCCTCTTTACAGCCACCTCACACGAACCTCATAGTAATCATAATTACACTGCAAACTGATTAGCACAGACATGGCGCTCTTTGGCCATACCTGGCCTTTGCGCCACAAAACCCTATACATCATCATCATTCCTCACGCGCTGACATGTGTCGCAAGTTCTAACAAATTGCACTGCGTCGAGGAAACAACCTGGCCAATAATACTCCTGTAATAGCTGATGCTTAGTTTTCTTTACAGTGCCCACACCAAGAGCTTCCATGCGACAAGTGCATAAGAACCTGTGATAATCCTGGGGCACGACCAGCTGGTCAAATGGGACACCCTTGCGATCTACATATACTTTCGTTACAGTAAGCTGTCTCTCATAAAAATTCACCTTTTTCCGTGCCACACCGTTTAGGTTGCTCCGAATATTCCGCAGGTTGGGGTCCTTGTTTTGATCGGACTTCAAGGCTGAACTGTCTATCTCTAACAGCCGCTGTAGGCCTTCCGACGTAGGCACTACAAAGAAATCTGGCGACTGCTCTTCCAAAAACTCGGCTGCTTTCAGTATCGGGACCTCTGCCTGTGCGGATCCAAACGCCTGCGGTTCCAATGCGGCGGCATCCTCGATCTCTGCTTTCTGTTGTTCCGAACAGCCATCCGCCTCAGTTAGTGCCATCACGCTAGCCTCCCCGAACATTACACTTTTCTCGCGCAGAATCTGCTCCGACCTATTTGAAAACAGGTAAGGGTACTGCGGAATAAGCGCGGGTGATAGGGCAGCTTCCTTCTCAAGAGTGCCATAAGTACCTTTAAGAGGAAGCTTTAGCTCCGGCCCAACTCTGACACCGCCTATTCAAATACATGTAAAACGCAAAAACGTTTTTCTGAGATAACTCCTGGACCGATTTTAATGAAATTTGTTGCATTTGAGAGAGAAAGTTAAATTCTAGTGACTGTTGGAAGCGGAATTTCGATTTAGAGCTTGGATTTTGTTAGAAAGATCTTCAAATATTCGACCGTTCTAAAAAAACAGAAGCACCAAGTTTACAAATTCATAGCTGTTCATCAAGAACAGATATCGCGGTTCTGTGAACGGCATCCATTAGATCATTGAAAGCGGACAAATTCGATATGTCAGTTTACATCTTACGTGAATTTATTACATTGTTTACAAGGGTTCTGCAAAGGCTGTATTTCCATGTTATTAATTTTTTGAGATTAATGTATAACATATCAATTTTGTCCGCTTTAGATGTACTATTAGATGTAATTCACTGAATTGTATTATCATTTTTCGTTGAGTTACAGAGTTGTAAACTTGATAATTTCGTTTTTCGAAAATTTTTGATTTTTGCCAATCTTTAATAAAAGATTCACAACCTAGATAAAAAATTCAAAACCAACAGTCACTAGATATCAATAAACCTCGTCAAATTTGGTACAGTGGTTGCCGAGAAAAACGAATTCTTTTACATGTATTTAGATAGGAGCACCCGAGCTAAAGCTTCCTCTTAATAGATACGTTTGCGATCGGAAGACATGCGCTGTGAGCTCCTACAGCTTGCTTAATCCAGGCGCATTCAGCCGTGAACATCTCGGTTTCCACATAAGAGCTAGCTGTGAACCACGTCCATAGTAGCCGCAGTGTCTCGCAGTACGCGACACGGTGTTCGTTTACGTCAAGGTCGCGCATGTGCGGTTCGAGCAGCTTCATGTTATCGTCATTGCGACCGACCGATAAAAACACTACCTTTCCCTTGTTACACTGCGCAGCACTGTGCCCTGGTTTGTGAGAGTTGTAGCAAAGAAAGGGCTCCCTCGCTTTCAATTTCGTTTGCTGCTCTGCATTCCGATACAGTATCTCATACCCTGTTACTACAAAAGCTGTCTTATCTTAACATACCACATACTCTCGTAAAATGGCTGGAAGCTTCTCGAAAGAAACCAACGCGCGATTCTTGGTGGTGTCCGCTCACCTGATGTTTCTGTATTATCAGGCTTGCCACAGGGGTCTGTCTTGGGGCCTTTGCTTTTTCTTATATTTAAAATAATCTAAGTGAACATTTGTCTTGCCATGTTAGACTTTATGCAGATTATTGTCGTTTTTACCGTGAAATTTCATATGAGGCAAACAGTGAACAGCTATAAAGGGATCCATTAATACGACGTTTTGAAGACTTTGTGTGCTACCTGGGTCGCACGATCACCATAGGCTTTTTTTGTTCCTTGAGCCATTCTTCCATGTTTTACATAAGCTTATATGCAACTTATGTATAGGAGTCATTTCTAGCTTTTTCCATTTCGCGGAACTTCCGCCGGAACGCTTCCGCTGACAGCCTATAGTTCCTCAGCAAACTGGACTTTACCTTATCATAATCCTCAGCTTCCTCTCTGATTCAGCGAGCGATTACGTCCGTTGCCTCGCCAGGTAATAGTGTGAGCAGACGCTGTGGCCACGATTTCGCGGGAGTACCCTTACTTCTCGTACGTCCGCTCGAAGGTAACCAAGAACAAACCAATGTCCTTACCGAGCTTAACATTAGCTCGGTCATCTTTAATGATACGCGCTCCCCTGCACTGTTTCCTTCGCTCCCCTACCCTGCTGCTCGAGCGCGTCCCATTTCAAGCTCGAGTCGCTTCAAGGGTGTGTTCCCTTTCCTCACAATCTTTCTGTTCTTTACGTTCCCGTTGTTCACGTTCTTCTGCCTGACTTTTTGCAGTCTCCCTCTCTTTAATGATATCCAGGCATTCCGTAAGCTCATGATCCTCAGCCTCCAGAGCAAGAATAGCCTCAATCAACTGTGGTTGTCGGAGTGCGTCAGTGACATCCAGGTGCAACTCCTTCGCCAGCTCCAACAACTCCGTTTTACGCAATAACGTCGAGTTCATGGCTGTTTTCAGGGCTGCTCTCTCTACTGTACACAACTATCTTGCCGCAACCTAACTAGGCAACAACAACAATAGCTCGAATTACCCATTCTTTTCTAACCCTTCAGCGAAACCTGGCAAAACTCAGCAGAGAAACTCCCACACTTACCAGCTTGTAGCCAAGAATCCGGCGGAGACCTTCGCAAACGCTGCATTCAGTTGTGACTTGGTAGACGAGGCTCATAGATCTATATGTCCCACCGCTGCTTACCAGTGGTTACGGGGGCGGGGATTTGTGAACCTTCAGCAGCGCCTGCTTGGAGCTCGAACCAGGCTGACCATCGGAGAGCGTTTGGCAAGGAAGACGAAGTGATGTAAAACAATAACAGGAGTTTTACACACCGTTACAGGTCAGCGGTGCGCTCCAAGAAAAAAAAAGTGCTGAAACGTTCGGCGTGCATGCTCCTGCACGCAAAGGCAGAGAAGATGCGTCTCCGCGTGGCGGCTCGCTGGTCTTACACCCTCCAACGCCCGGGCAGCCTCATTCTCTCTTGCTCCTTGGTAGGCCTTGCCAGGACATGTCGGGTCAACACGCACAGAGGAACACGGAGACAAACCACTCTTTGGTGCAGAAAGTTTGAACGTAGGTCACGTCAGCTCAACCCACACAGAGGAACATGGAGACAAACTGCTCTTTGGCGTAGAAAGGTTGAACGTAGGTCACGTTGGCTCAACCCACACAGAGGAACATGGAGAGAAACCGCTCTTTGGCGTAGAATGGTTGAACGTAGGCCACGTCAAGTCAAACCACACAAAGGAACACGAAGAGAAACCACTATTTTACATAGAAAGGTTGAACGTAGGACAAAGGGCAGTAAAATTTACACTGGTGTATAATCCCGTCGCGCACACCCGACGGACAAGTCGTTTCATGTTGACGAGTTTAATGATTAGGCACGTCGCGTCTCAGGCGTTTGGCATCCGTTCCGTTCATGGCCGTACAAAGTGAACCGTAACACTGCTCAAGCTGTATACCAAGCTAGCTAGTAGCCAACTTGTGCTTCCTGGGATGTTTCACAAGTGACCACACAATGGCGGAAAAAGCGCGCGAGGTTTGGCCGAAAGAAACTACTTCGGACAGTCTCATAAGTGCGAGATAGGCCGAAGTGTCCGGCAGTGGGCGCATAGTGAAGTTGTGATCGCATAGTGAGTGAACCTCGTGATCATGAATACAGGGCCTAAGTGTGAAGGACAGATCACGTGGGAAGTGGGAAACCGGCAATCGACCATTGATTACTGTCTGATGACGGAAGGAATTCATGATAAGTTGAGAGAAATGGTCATCGATGAGGAAGGGTTTAGCAGCATAGGGAGTGACCATAAACGCATCATTTTGAATATGGGATATGTAGTTGGGAAAGAGAGCAAGGAAAGCACAATGGCCAGTCCAAATTTGAACGCTGAACAAATAGCAAATATAGTCACTAGAGTTGAGGAAGAACTTGGCAAGTGGCCAAGTAAGGAGTGGGAATATGGTGAGCTTCTAAGTGTAATAACGACAGAAATACGGAAAGAGAAACAACATGTTCGTTGGAAAGGAAAAAAGAAACCGAAAAGCTGGTGGAACAAGGAGATACAAGAAGCGATCGCCGAACGACAGAAAGCATCTCGAGAGCACAGGCAGGCAAAGAAGGCGCAGATGCCACAGGATGAAGTAACCAGTAAATGGGAAATATACCGGGAGAAAAGATCTATGGTTCAAATACTGGTGCAAGCAAAATTAAAAGGTGAAAGTGAACGTTGGTTGTCAGAAATACGTGAGAAAAAGAAGGCCGCACCTAGAATATTTTGGAATCACATAAAATTATTAGGCAGGAAGTCAACAACAATACAACAACATATCCTAGACGAAGATGAAAACAGACTGGAAGGAGAAGCGGCAATAAATTACATCCAAAAAGTAACAGCCGAATCTTTCCAAGGCAAGGATGAGGCTGTATTTGAAGAAAAAAAGAGCATGAAAGAGACCCAAGTGGAAAAGGAGCTGGTGCTGACAAATTTAGACTGGAAGAAAGAGAAAATTCCTAAGCGCACAGCCACAGGGCTAGACGAGGTTCCCGTTAGGCTGATAAATGAACTGGGACCAAAAAGTAAGGAAGCTCTGGTGAAAGCAGTGGAAAAAAACTTTAGAAGATAGACGAATACCAGACAGTTGGCGACAAAGTAGAATGAATTTATAAAGGTAAGGGGGAGAAAGACCGAATTCACTCGTATAGAGCGTTGACCATTACATCGGTAATATACATGCTAGCAATGCAGGCAATCAAATTAAAGCTTCAAGCATGGGCAGAGAATAATGCCATTTTGGGAGAGCTTCAGAATGGCTTTAGAATAGGTAGGCGTTTGGATGATAACTTGTTTGTTCTTACTCAGTGTATTGAAATATCAAAAGCAGACCGTTGTATGTGGCCTTTTTAGACATTACAGGAGCCTACGACAACGTAGACCGCAACATTTTGTGGGATATTCTGGAAGGGGAAGGCTTAGGTAACGATTGTCTGCAGCTTTTGAGAGAGATTTACCTAGAAAATACCGTTTGCGTTGAATGGGAAGGGATGAGGGGAGCGGAGAAAGTTCATATCAACAAGGGACTGAGGCAGGAGTGCCCTTTATCCCCGCTGCTGTTTTTGATGTACAGGGTGAGGATGGAGAGGGCGCTAGAAGAAAGTAATATCGGGTTTAATCTCATACAAACAGGCCGGTACAGTAATAGAGCAGCAACTCCCAGGTTTATTTTATGCGGATGACATTGTGTTGCTCGCTAACAAGCAAAGTGATTTGCAACGTCTGGCTAATATCTGTGAACAGGAAGGCAACAATTTAGGTTTGAAATTTAGTGTTAGTAATACAGGTGTTATGGTATTCAATGGAAACAGTGAACAGACAGTGGCGATACAGGGCAAGGAAATACCTCTGGTAACATAATATAATTATTTTGGTTTATGGATAAACGAAGGCAATAGATATATGGAAACACAGGAAAAGACAATAACAGTGAAGGGGAAGAGGAATGCAGCCATAATGAAACCCAGAGCGCTATGGGAATACAATAGGCATGAGGTGCTCCAAGGTATGTGGAAAAGTATAATGGTTCCAGGACTTACTTTTGGAAATGCGGTTGTTTGCTTTAAATCAGGGGTACAATCAGGACTCGATGGGAACCAAAGGTCAGTGGGTCGCCTCGCATTGGGAGCTCACGGGAAGACTACAAATGAAGCTATGCAGGGTGATATGGGCTGGACTTTCCTGTGGGGAATGATATGTCATGCTGATAACGCGCATGCCGTTCGTTGCTGGGAAGTACCGGGCTCGCCGCGTTAGAGAAAGGAAGGAAGAAAGGAAGTTAGGAAAAGGAATCCAGGGTGATTCTATCCTTTCCCTCTGTCTCCAGCAGCGCAACCCTAAGACGCGAAGCGTGTTCAGTGCTGCATAAAAATGTGAGCGCGGCCTGTTACCTATACGTCGTAACAGGGCTTTGCCGGGCGTAGACCCACTCAATCGTAGTAGCTGGATCATGAGAGCCTGGGAAGCCTGAAGTCGCAGAGGGCGCGTCTCAGCTTCGTAAAACACTTTCTTGTTTGATGCTGGCTGAGGGACTCCAAGGCAAAGTCGAATACCTTTTCTGTGGATGGCTTCTAAGCGCTCATATTGGCTATCTGAGGGTGACATCAAAGGTAGCTGATACAGGATCCGACTGGTAACCAACGCTGTATGTAGCCGTAGCATCGACGTCGGATGGTTGCCCCAGCGTATGCCAGCGACTTGCTTGAGCACATGTAGCCTGGGTGAAGATGATGCCACAACGTGGTCAATACCGCGGCGCCAGAGTGGCCTGTGGCCGTTACGCCAAGAAATCGGACGTTGGTGACTTGTCGAATCTGGTATCCATCCAAATTCAGCGTCAAGCGCGTAGATTTTCTTTTCACTCCAGGAAATAGTACGAATGATGATTTCTCTGCTGATAGTGATAATCCAATCGTTGCCAAGTGGCCGTGAATGGCATTTACTGCTCCCTGGGCTATTCGTGCGAGGCGGCGGTGCTTGTAGCCGGAGACCCATATGCATATCATCGGCATATATAGATATCTTCACTGGTGTTCGATGGTTTAGTACTTTTGGGAGGCTAGTCATGGCGATGTTAAATAATAAGGGAGATAAAACACTCCCCTGTGGCACGCCGCGAAATTACGTATTCATTTCATCGCTCAAAGTGCCGCCAAGACGAGCTCTGATGCGACGATCATTGAGGAACATATGTATGAAGTGCAAAAGATTACCCGTGACGCCTCTAACTTGTAACTGGCTGATGATGGCTGTTTGAGACACGTAGTCGTAAGCCTTGGAAACATCCATGAAAACAGCAAGTGTCGACAGGCCATCTGCACTATAATTAATGTTCTATGTGGGTTAGCAGGTCCAGCACATTGTCTTGAGCGCTTAGACGCTGCCAAAACCCAGTCGTGCACGATGGTAGTTTTCGACCCTGCTCGACATACCAAGTGAGTCTTGTGCCCGCCATCTTCTCCATTAGCTTCGCTGCACAGGAGGTCAGCGATACCGGTCTGTATGAGTCCAGAGCTGCAGGATTCTTTCCAGGCTTCAGAACCGGTACCACCCATGCTACCTTCCATAAATGTTCAATTTCCCGCTGGCCCATTTGGTTGAAACATGCCAGCAAATCACGTCGTCTTTCAACAGGTAGGTTAGTCAGCATCAGATTACTGATAAGGTCAGGTCCCACCGCACAGCGACGTCGGAGGCTGCTCATAGCTAGTTCCAACTCTCTGAGTGTGAAACGAGCATCCATTAGAGACGACGATAGCGGCGGAGGCGGGTTGGTTGTGCCGGTTGACCTGCCGGAAGAGTATACTTCAGCAAAGACATTCGCAAGACAAGCGAGCGTCTTGCCTAACTTCAATGCTAGGACTTCAGATGGCTTGTTTGGTCGAAAATTTCCAGCAAGGTTATTAACGACCCACCATATCCTTGGAACTGGCATGAAGACTGATAGGCTTGCACAAAATGTTTCCCACTGATCTCTTCTTAGTTTCCTTGTGTAACGTCGAATCACTGCGTTAATCCTGTTATATATAGTCTTCATTGGTGGGTCGCCCTTCGTCCCCATCAGCCTCCGTTCCGCTCTTCTACGGGCAGTGCATAGATTTTTCAGCTTTAGATCCGGAACGGGGAAGTGGTCAGGTAGCTTTAGCCCAGCGGTAGCTAATCTCTTGCTACGTAGCATGGCCGCGAACAGGTCTCCAGATGATTCGCTTAGGCCGTCCCTGTACGTATCCCAACGTCACAGGACAGGATCTTCGGCCGTTGGTTCTATATCCAGCAACGTTAACGAAGACAGGAAAATGGTCGCTGCCCATTCTATCTTTACTCGTCGTTGACGATGCGAGGATGTCCGCTGAGTGTAATGTCAAGTCAATGACACTGTAAGAGGCCGGTGGTCGAAAAAACCTTGGCTGTTTGTCATTTGCCACGCAGAGTCCCTCGGTGTCTAAAGCACTAACAATTTGCTTTCCACGTGCATCAATCGCCTTGTCGCCCCAGGGAGTATGGTGCGCGTTAGACACCACAAATAATCCTCGGAGCTGGGCAGCGGCTGTACAGGTCTGTTATAATTTCTCCCATCGAGACCTTCAGGCGATAGCTCACATATACGGAGGCCACGCTGAGGCTTCGGTTTCCCACCCACACTTTTACAGCAGTGACTTCCAGAGCACTGCTGCAAAGGTCTTGAACTGGTAGAACGTAATGTCGTATTTCACGTCTGACATATAGCATGGCGCTTCCGCTCATAAATGTCGGAATACTTTGGTTTTCATGTTGTAAGAGTTGAGGAGGATTTTGGGATGAAAACTTGGAGGTTTAATTACATTATTTACAGTGAGACGACCAAGAAATTAAGTCATAAAAGTCATTACGGGCCGGCAGCAACTCGGACGCTGCGGCCCGTGGCAAGAAGCTCGAAAGAGATGAATCAAGGAATGCTCTAGGAATGCTCTGTTGCTGCTCCCGGTCTGCGTCTTTTAAGCCCTTCGGTGTCTCGAAGACACGTCACGTTCGGCCAATGGGAGAGCCCGCTCAGGTGACGCCATTTTCGGCCAATCGGCGAGCCCGCTCGGGTGTCGTCATTTTCGGCCAATGGTAGGCGCCCGTGCGATGGTGTCACACCCGGCGAAGAGAGTCACTGCTTAGTCCCCCAATGTCCGAAGGCTTACTTCTCCCTGCGGTCTTGCCTTGCTGACTTGCAATGCGCCGTCACAATAGGCGGATGGGGGCGACGCTGCCAGGTTTTCACGGTGTATTACAGCCGTCTTGCTTCGGGACCAACTTTACCTGCAACAGTGCCAGGCTGTCGCTTCACTTTCGGGAAGAGTCAAGCAGTGAATAGCTCCACATGCGGCACACGAAGTGGGGGCCGCTAACTTGTTTGCACGTGCCGCGCCTCAGGAATGTGGTATCCGTGCTTCTGTGCTCCTTAATTAGCTGTGGTGCGATTTGATGTGGTCTGGTGAACTCGAAGTAGGCTCAGGAAACGGTCCCGTATCTAACAATGTGCGACATAACTGGCAATTGATCTGGAACTTGGAAGACCAGCCTCGGACAGGGCCAATATTGGCACATGCATGTTGCGTAAGAAAAGCTACAGTTCAGGTAAATGGCACGCAAGACCCACAGAGTTCCATGGTATAATTGGCACGTTTGGGCGAGATGGTGAGCATTCTGTCCTGACCGCATCCATATTGCTAGGTGCTTTAAGAAGAGTCAGAGCTTAGAATCACTGACTCGAGAGCCAGGACTACTTCGAGCATTTCCTTCATCGAGCTCGCCGGCATCTATGTGTGAACACAAGGCCTTGAAGAGAGCACGTAGCACCTGCTGACGGTCCTCCTGTGGTGTTTTTTCATCGCAACGCATTGGGGTCGCTGCTGTGCACACACATAACTTCGCTGTTCCGGTTGTTCAGCGGTCTTCTCGTCTACGGGGCCTCTGTTCATTGATTTTACTGCTTTAGCCGGTCCGCTGCGTGATGACACCAGTGTGTCCTGGATTCCTGAAGAAGGCTTTAGGACTGGGAAATCAGTTTCACTCTTTGAGCTCCATTTGAATTCGTCTGACTCTCTGCAACTCTCCGTCTTTTTCTTCGTCATATTTTTCTTATCTTTTCCGGTTGGCCCCAAGATAAACATTTTCTTTCGCTTTATTGCCGCCGCCCGCGTAGGACACTTGCTATAACTAGCTGGATGACCACCACTACAGTTTGCACAAGGAAAGTTCTCGCTGCACGCGCATGTATTGAAATCATGCGGTTTTGAAATCTGCTCCTAACTGGCGGTGCGCCAAGAATTTTCTCAATTTCCGTAGACAGAACAATGGGATTCACTTTTTTCAGGTCGGCTCCTTCTGTGGCAGGTGTGGCAGGGGTAATAATCCCTGGGATTCCGACGGTCCTCTTCTTACGGTGACGCACAAGCCTGAAGCCTTCATGGTCCAGATCTGTGATGTCAGCTATGTCACAATCATCAATAAGCGTAGACTCGTCGTCTGTTTCTGTAGCCTTATATTGCTTAAGTTCACGGTTGCTTTCAGGGTCAGTCGGTTGCCTCTGGCCCGGTGTCAGGTCAGGCGTAGTCATGACGAAGCTCTCGCCGCCACCAGAACGGGCTCTTCTGCAGGCTCCTATCGAAGCGGCGGGAGGCGAATGCCCCCCGGCCTCCGGATAGGGAAGGTATCTTGGCGAGTCGTCCGACGTCTTCGACAATTCTATTTGAGAAAACTTCGAAAAATTACAAAAATACTAGGAAGCGAGACAGCAGTGCGACTGTGTCAAACCAAACTTCTTCCTTCCTGCGGTATGATTTTTTTTTTGCGGTGTGAATCGTAAAAATAAGTTTTGCATAAAATGTGCGCATGTGAACATTTGAAATGCGTTTAAATCTACGTGCCTGTATACCGCATATATCGAAAACGTGCAGCTGCTGTGAATGACGGTCACGGTTAACGGTCACTGACATAACTGCAGGTACGATAGTTCTCTTGGCCACGATCATTATTCGCCTGGTTGCAGCACGAAATGTGCTCACATAATTGTCCGCCACACGTGTGTGAAGTTTTCTTAACACGCTTGCAAAAATTTCTTGCTATCCGGCCTCCGCGAGAAAACTTCATATGCATGCTGAAAAACATTGCTCCGCTTTTTGTTGCTAGGTAATGCGCGTTTGCGCGCGAATTTTTGAGCTTCGAGCCACGGGTGTAGTCAGGATTTTATTTCGGGGGATGGAGGGGGTCCTGCTCCTATATGTACGTTCGTGCATGTGTTTGTATATGTGCGTGTATATATGCACACAAAAACTGAACATTTCGGGGGGGTTAAGGGCTTCTGGCCGCCATCTAGGCGGGGTTGCCCCCCCCTCCCCCCCAATCTGCCGGCTATATAAATAAAGGTTATTTCTCTCTCTCTCTCTCTATCTGGGGTTGGCACCCCTCCGGCTGCGCCAATCGTTCGAGCGTAGCCTGCATTAAAAAGTGTCATCTTGCTCACCGCTCGCGAACAATTGCCGCATGTAGCTCACGACCAGCAGAGAAGAAAGCAAATGGAGAGAGAAAGAGAAACTTTTATTGGCTTGACGATTTACGTGCAGTGGTCGGAGACCCTTTAGTCCAAGGCCCCGCTGGCCTCGGCCGCCCGCTTGACCTGTCTTATGAAGGACTGTTGTCCCGCCAGGCCTGAGCTGGTTAGCTGTGCCTCCCATTGCTCCATTGTGTGGCGTGTTTTATCAAACGGGTGTGATTCACAATCCCAAGTAATGTGTTGTAATGTTGGTATGCCGCCGCACCACGGGCAGTTGGGCCTGTAGCGAGTGGGGAACATGGCATTCTGCAATTTAAGGTGGGGGAATACCCCAGTCTGAATTTTGCGCCAGCTGGCGGCTTCCTCTCCACTGAGTTGTGGGTGAGGGGGAGGGTATTTTTTCCTGGTTGCACGCTGATGAGCGATAATCTCCCGGGCATTCGTTGGATTGGGGTCATTACAGTGGCTACATGGGACCGTCCCAGTCGAGTCGGCCCGGTTAATAATACCTCGGGCTAGCGAATCGGCCAGTTCGTTCCCCTGAAGTCCGGTATGACCCGGACACCATGGGATCCGGTGATGATGGGCGAATTTCGTCGGTATTATTGAGTGACATGTTTTGGTCACGTGGCCCCTGAGAAAAAGGCGACATGCTTCTTGTGAGTCTGTTATTATGGTGATGCTCTTTTGCGTGCGTTCCGCGTGAGCGAGGGCCATTGCCACGGCGAAAGTTTCGGCAGCCGCCGGAGTACCTGCCTTGACGGATGCCGTAAATTGTTGCTGTGCTTTCGTGTCGACGATTGCCACTGCGTACCTCCTGATGTTCTTTTGGGCATCACTGGCGTTCGAGTGTACGTTCGAATACGCGGCTGCGTCCGTGTATATTGTGTTGTACGTGGGATTATTTTCATATATTGTTCTAATACGTTGTGCGCGTGCTTTTCGCCTTGCTTTATTGTATTCAGGGTGCATGTTTTTGGGCATGGTGGCCACTGTTATTCGAGCTCGTGTGGAGTTTGGTAGTGGTAATAGGTGTTCGCTGATAAATTGTGGGTGTGGGGAAATACGTGCCCTTGTCAGTAGGGCCCGTCCTGCGTGAGTGTAGCACAAGCGTTCCCTCTGGGAGATTAGTGTGGCTTGTTTTAGTTCTTCGAATGTGTTGTGTACTCCTAAAGCTAGCAGGCGATCTGTGGACGTCCCCTTGGGTAGTCCGAGGGCCGCTTTGTATGCTGATCTTATTATGATGTCGACCTGCCTTTCCTCCTCGCGACTAAGGGAGTGGTAGGGCATGCCGTACGTGACTCGGCTTATCACTAGTGCTTGGACGAGCCTCAGCGTGTCGTGTTCTTGCATGCCCACTTTCCTATAAGTTACGCGACGGATCATTTGCGTAATGTTATTTGCGGTGGTTTTCAATGTTTTGATGGTGTGGGATGCGTTCCCGCTACTTTGGAGCCAGAAACCCGTGATCCGCATCGCCTTAACTTCTTGGACCGTGTGTCCTTCCACAACGATGTTGACAGGTCCGTTAGATATGTAGCCCCTCGAGTGTACCCGAATGACCTGCGATTTTTCAGGGGCACATTTGAGGCCACTGCTCCTCATGGAACACCGCGCTGCATTTGCCTCCTGCGCGCTCGAAGAGTTGCTTCCCTGCAGAGCTGGAACACAACGGCGGACTTTGCGCAACTCCGCTCCCTGCGGGAGCAGGAAACTATATATACAGGAACACTAACTACTCTTAAAACCCCCCAATTTTCTAAATGTAGCGCCATTCTTAGGTCTTTCCGCCACCCCGCTCTCCCCGACGTTTCTTTTCCCACGCCTCCCGTCGCCACAGGCTCCTCCGCTCCCCCATTGGCCAATCTGTGTCACGTGGAAGCAGGCGCCGCGCTTTTGTATATTTTTTCTTTCCAGCGTGCTCCGCCCGCCATTGTAGGCCCTGCTCGACGAAAGTGCGTGCAAACGGACTGATCGAGTGCGTTAGCGGAACAAATCGAGTGTTAGGGACGAGAACTTCGTTGTGATGCCCTGCTGCTGCGCCTTCGTTTGCCGCCACCGACAAAGCGACGGCAAAAGGCTTCTTTCTTTACCATCCGCTGAGCGCAACGCACAAAGAAAAGTGTGGACACATAGGATCGAGCGGGCTGACTTCGAGAAAGCGTCAAAAAACGCACTGCTTTGTGAAGTGCCACGGTTCCTCACAACCTCTTTTTTGAGCCTAGTTCACTCCTGCCGCTTCGAAAAAGTGTATGTGTTCATGCTGTGCGTGCTTTTAGCGCGTTGCACTTTTTTTCGAATGTGATCTCTTTGTTTCACGTAATTTCGTCTTGCGGCGAAAGTGTACGCATCTGCAGCTGGCCTGCGACATAAAAGCGACTTTATTCATGCTATATTTTGAGCTCCACCAGAAGTCAGCACATTCTCGACTCTTTTGCGAGGCTCACTATGACTTACGGATGCAATCGTTTAGCTTCGGATGTACGCCCGCATGTATTGATTTGGTTTGTGGTGATTAACCTTCTTTAACGTCCCGAAGCGACTAAAGTTATGGGGGAGGTCGTAGTGGATGGCTCCGGATAACTTTATTTAGGTCGCCTGGGGATGTTTAATGTGCCCTTTGATCGTAGTTGTACGTGTGCCGGTAAATTCCTTGTTGGCGTTTCGGAATTCTCGCGCGGGCCCGGTAGCGCTGCGCCAGAAGTTGGCGTCTCGGCGTGATTGTATCGCTTTATTATATTTACTAGTTGTAACAACGTGTCATTATTTCGTATTATTCACGGCGCCTCCAGGGCGCCAAAGCGGCAACGGGAACAATGTAATGTACGTGCTCTCCAGAGGCCGCTGTTAGCCGCTACATGTGCCCTCCTGGAGCGGTATTTGTAAAAAAAAAAAAAAGAAACACCTCCAATTATCGTCGCGATTACCAAAGCTCCCCGCGACACAGGTAATCTCTCCACAGTCCTCTTGCATTTCGCCTCTATCCCGGCTGCTGCCGGACGCCTGCTCAGTATTAGAGGCGTGAGCAGCGGCTACTCGCACGTTTTGTGTGCAGGATTATAATGGCCGAGAAAGGCCGCAAAGGACCGCAGGCCCGCTGATAAGGATTAACATTTTTACTGCTTAACGTTAACATCTTTATGCGTCCGATTAAGTAAATGGGTATCGAATGCGTCATATGCACTGTATGTGAGCTTGCGAAACCACGTACACATACTTTCACGCTGTCAAAACCTGAAACTGTGGTAATTACGCGTGTGTTTGAGCACACCGCGTGCATGCGTCATGTTTCAGCAACACGAACTCTCAACGTGCACGTGCTTTATGCCTTAAATAATTGCCCTTTTCTCTATTTCTTCCGCAATTCCAACGCGACATTCTTAAGGCCAGTTACCGATTGACGAAGCAAGATCTCGATTGAGAAAACTGCTCCGCAGGCCTCGAAGGAACTTTTCCGCGGATTTCTTCCGGTAGCGTATTAGCCGTCGTCTGCTACGGCAGGGCCAGCATGGGTGGCGCCAAGGCCTCGCCGCATAGAGTTTCTCACTATAACACCTAGAGGGAAATCTGGCGCCACCGTCTATGGGAGTTTCTTAAGGGGGCACCGTGCCGTCATGGGAATGACGGTATATGTGTCTGCGAGGCTTGTGTTGGCTGGTGTTGTAAGAGGCTTCGTCAAAGCCGTGGATATGGCTACACAAATACCGCGTTCTCAAAGTAAAATCTTCATAAAATGTTTCCATTCACGCATATCACATCTTTACTCACACTAATGCATGACCAAGCGAAGAAAAGCAAGAACAGACGACAAACTGTTTCAAAGCGAGCGCGAACCTTGTCGTCTGTCCTCCAACTTTAGCGGCCCGCTGATACTTTTTACGTAACATATAATTCTACATGCAATAACAAGTTCTCGTAGTTAAACAAAACATGTTTTTGCGTAATAATAAAGCGAAAACAGCTTTTCACGTGCTGTTATAGTAGAAAATGAGTCATTGTGACAGACGGAACGGTGCTTGCCAAGCGCGTCTTCAAGGTGTCCTGTCTCTCCGAGAACGATGCCAATCCGAAGTCGCAATATACCGGCATTCCCATGCATACCACAGCGCAGCAGCGCCAGATTTCCCTCTAGGTAATGTAGTGAGAAACTCTATGCCTCTCGGCCGTGCCTCGCCGAGAGTAGGAGGAGGGAAGTTGTTGGCGCTACTTTTGGAGATTGAGTGGTTTTAACTGGATGGACGGATGTCTTGAGCGTCCCCTTCGGAACGGGGTGGTGGGTTGCGCCACCAAGCTCTTGCTATTACACTGCGTAATGTCCTACCTAGGTTAAAAAAAACAAAACACTATGAATTCCAACAACCAAATTTTCTGATCCCCTATTGCGAACTTTGCTTTTGTGCGTCTCCGTTTTTTGTCGTATCCCTACTTTTTTTCCACCGATCTTCCAATCGCCTTTTACTAATCTCTATTGCGGACATGTTTACTTTTCCACTGCTCTCGCTAAGGGCTTCAAGGAAGCCAGTGGTGCCTAAATCGACTGCTGGGCAGACGTCTTCACATTCTAAAAAAACTTGCTCCATCGTTTCCCCAGCTTTACCGCAGCAAGCAAATGCTTCTTCTTCCTTCTTATATCTCGCTATATAGGTGCGTGTTCTAAGGCGTCCCGATATCGCTTCGAAAAGTAATGAGCTTCCCTTTGAGTTATCATAAATTGTTTCTTTCCTGGATGGATGAATGGATGTTATGAGCGTCCCCTTTGGAACGGGGTGGTGGGTTGTGCCACCAAGCTCTTGCTATCATACTGCTTAATGTCCTACCTAGGGGCCCTATAACGTAAAACTATTCCAATATGTTTCTATTCCAATCTCCTGACGTCAAATTTGCGTAACCACCGACGCAACCACCGGGCGGTCACCCGCAGGGTTGTCTGAACAGAACAATCAAACGCTCTCCTCGTTTATAGGAGGTCACTTTTGTTTGCTTGAAAAACGAATAACATTGCCCACACTGAGCGGCTTGTCGTATCTAATTGGCTGACAAGAGGAGAGTAGAACGCTCAAGTGGAGAAGGATTCACTGGGGCAGAGCCAGTGCACTGAAAATCGGTAACCGGATGAAGAGGGTGGTGCCGGCGTCTGCGATTGGTCGGCTTTCCCTTAGCTTGTGGTGGCTGGTCGAAAATCACGGCGGCATGCAATGGAAGCTTAAGAATGACGCTAAAACTGACCCTCAGCAAAGAAGAGTTGGCAGAATGAGGTGGTAAACGTGCCGAAATGGCTCGAAAACGTTACACGGCCACGCAAGAAGGTTTATTATACGCAAGTACACCCATTTTCTCCGGCAGGTGCGAGTAGCCAGCGTCTCAGCGATCGGCGGCAGCCATCATTTATCCCTTTCGGAACGGGGCAGCCTGCGGCTATTCCCAAGAAAATTCAGTTTTGTTCGGCATATTAATGCATCTTTATCGCGTACACGTCACTTTGACGCGATGAGTTTGTGTGGTTTTGTGACGTCGCGTGACAGGCAGGTGAAGTGGGTGCAGCCCGAAAACTTTTTACCAGTCGCCGAGGGCTAATGGCAAAAAGGTGTCGAATCAGAAATAGCTGTTTTTCTTTTTTCTGTCAAATCATGGATAATCAGGGTGTACACATCATATCAGATGGGGAGGTATCGCGGTTTTCGTGAAGTCGCGTGACAGACAGGTGAAGTGGGCGTGGTCGAAAAATGTTTTTGACCAATCGTGGAGGGCTGATAGCAGAATTGGAATAGAAAAGTTTGGAATAGTTTTACGTTATAGCGCCCTAGGTTACTGCCTAATGTCCTACCTAGGCGCTACTCTCATCGTGTACAGCCGTCTGCCGAGGAGCGTGTAAATCATTCACCAGCTTGCTTCCAGGTGCGCATGCGCTGAGTGGCGGAGACCGGTGGCGACGGTGGCGCGGAACGGGCGGTGAGAGGGTGTCGTCTGCTAGAAACTCGAGCCCTCGGCCGCCTCAATTGGACAGCAACAAAACACACACACACACAAAAGAGAAAAAGAACATATGCACACAAATGATAAAAGCGCAAATGAACGCATGGTACCGCTTTTTCTGCTCGTATGTGAAACATTTTTACATGTTTTGGAGGAAACTGATGGAAAAGTAATGCTGTACAAAAAGGCACCACAGGCGTGCTTGTTTTTCATGCCTGAACGTCTGCGCGGAAGCGAAGGTTCGAAATCTTCATGTTTCTCGCTTTCTTTGCGATGTCTGCAGCATGTTTATACATGCCTGACGGAACAAGGTATCTTGGTACCTGTGCGTGAAGAGACGGATGCAACAGGACAGGAAAGAAATGATTTGTTCACCGCTGTAAATCTGGGTATGACAAAGGATGGGAGAAGTTTTCGCTCTGCACGGCGCCATGTGATCCGCAGCTAGTGCACCAGTGGAGAAAAAAAAAATTGGCAGAGGCTTAGCTTGGCTAAGCCTAGTGGATTGCGAAAGCAATCTTCTGTTCATTTTGTAGAGTTCCATACTGCTCATCGAACGTGTAGATGCAGTCTCGTCGCCATTTAAAGCATCCATAAGGCTTGCTGTCGAACGATCAGGTGACGCCAAAGTCGCGTCAGCATTGAGAGCATGCATGATACTTGTAGCTGCACCCAGATCAAGAGATGTTGAACGCATTCGCCTGGCTGCATAATATGCACGCCGTTTAGCTAAACGTTGTTCCCGCTCTTCATCCGTTTCTTCCGCACGCCGCCGCTTCTTAGCTGCAGCACATCGTTGCAGCTTCACCTTATACACATCATCCGACATACCGTGGAGGATTCGCTGGGACGACTGCGACGAGCCGAGCTGGGGGGCCGCTTTTCCACAGCTGGCATGACGTCACGTAGAGCGAGCGCCTCCCCTACGGCAGCGGCGCGTGGAGGATTCGCTGGGACGATCGCGACGAGCCGAGTTAGGGGGGGGGGGGGGGGGGCTTTTCCACAGCTGGCATGACGTCACGTACAGCGAGCGCCCCTCGCGGCAGCGGTGCGCAGCTGCAGCATGGAGGATTCGCTGGGACGATCGCGACGAGCCGAGTTGGGGCCCCGCTTTTCCACAGCTGGTATGACGTCACACATAGGTCACGCTAAGGTCAATGGTGGATTCTCTGGGACGACGGCCAAGAGCGGAAACCTCGAGCAGTATTGCTTTCGCAATAAAAATTCCTTAAAGTAAGCGACCGCTTAAAGCAAAGGACAAACAATCTGCGCGACACTTCGAGATGCACCTTATTTTTGAACTTCAGCGAACACAAAGGTAATGTCCTACTAGATGTAAATAAATTGCCTCGACTTCGGAAGGCAGCCGTTCTTTCACTTTTTGAGGGAAGCCTGGCGCAACTCAATGATGCTGAATGCCAGCAGTGACCAGAGGAGGCCTATGCCGAAGCACAGGAGGAGATCAATTTTTCTGCAACTACACACAGCCTTCCCTTCTAAAGACACGTGCCATAATGAAAATTCTCAACCTCGCCTTTGAGAAGAGTCCTTGAGTTGGCAGCCTGGCAGGAATCTATTAAGCAAAGAAAATAGTTTGAGTGTGCCTTCAAAGGAATAATCCGAAAAAAAAAATGGCACAAGCAGCTACGCTGCTCGAAACGTCAACACGCAATCCCTGAACACAGATAGAAATTCACTTTTGCAGGAGCTCTTTCTGCATCCAGAAAGAGTGAAGCTTCCACCTAACACGGGGCGGGGCCACTGCAAGATACGAAAAAGTTCGAAATCTAATAGTTGGGTGCTGCTCCCAAAGCAAGACGCGCTTTTTTCTACGTGAGGACACAGTTCCTTCTCTAACGGAGTGCATCTATTTCACGGAAGGCCTTCGTGGGAAAACATTCAAGGCATTTATACTAAACTGCAATTTCCATAACACAAGCGACTTTGAAGGACAACCGACTACCATCGAATACTTAGAGCGCATGGTATACAGTCTACTGACTAGATAAAGATGCGCAGGGGGGTCCCGCAAAGCAAGAGTACCCCGGCGTGAACGCTCAGTGTGCCTACGTGGATGTGTGGAGGCACAGAAGGGACGCTGACCAGTGTCCGCGCTTACGGGCGCATTGCGCGCGTGGCCACGCGATGCCGAAGTCTACTTTCCTCGCCACACAAAGTCGACGAAAGCGACCATTCGCCATATGCTGCAGACACAAAATCTCAGCGTCTCTTGTGAAGTTCATAAGCAGGAAGCAGTATTTCTGCATTATTACATTTTAATGAGAATGCGACGGAAGCGAAGGGCGGTGCCAAATGCACTGCTCTCGAGAAGTCTCAACCGTAGGACTTCTCGTATAAATAAATAAATAAATAAATAAATAAATAAATAAATAAATAAATAATGTTTGGCCGTCTGGGCATCCAGCGTAAGTGAAACGAACAAACTAATAATTTCGACTTGAATTTATAAGCCAGAGACTTACGAAGATATGTCAGAGTGTGTTAATTCTCTGAAAATTTGACACAGTAAATTTCATTTATGAAGTTTGTTGGGGATTTCTTGTTCTAGAGGAGGAAAACAGGTTATCGTATAAATTCCGTCACTGCTATTTCCTATACGGCATTTTCACTGCAGCGTAACGTACAGCGGGAGGGACCGTAAGCGCTTGTGACCTAATGCGCTGCAGCCAGTTGGTCTATGCGAATGCATACCATAGTCGTCTTTTACATCCAAACGAATTAAATCCAGTCTTTTTCAGCACGCGGCACTATTTAACACCAGTCGCCGGTCGGAGGCTTTTCTGTCGGTGGCATTTCGAGGCGACGTCGTGCCGGTGTCCTTGTGTGTAGGCACACAACAAGAAACAAGTGTTCTTGTAGTGCACTAAGTTTCAAAAGGAAGCGAGGCCTCCTAGGTGGGTGAAATCATCGGTGCATCATATGCGCATGATTTTGAGTGCTGTTCAATATTAATCCTCGTAATAATTAATAGACGTTTCAAAACATCCGGGGCTGAAGCCACCAATGTTCTCGTTAATTTTGTAAGTGCTCCTTGCTGATGCTGCAGCCGCCTTCGCTAAATATTGTTAAGAACGGCCCAGCTGAGGTGCAAGTTTTGCCAGCCAGTTGCGACAGCGGCGTCAACTTTCCCGGAACGCCACCGCAAACCTCTAGCCACGGCGTCACTAAGTCGACTGTGTGTGGAGAACAATACACGCGTCCTCGACTCTCCGTCGCTGGAGCCAAGATGAGTGCGACGAAGCAGGCTTTGTGCCTGAACCCGCCACCGCCAACCTGGTCTGCTGTGAACGAGGGAGTCACCGAGGGAACGTAGTTCGAGGCTCCTTCCCACGCGCCGTTCAAAACGCAAGACAATGGGCACCTGGCGGCGCGCTGCGGGGGTCAGCTCGGGGAATAAAAGGCGCCTTTCCTGGAGTAAGCCCCGAGTTCCTCGAAGTCCGTCTGACGCCGGCTCCGGACCGTGAACCTGCGCGGAAGTGTGTGTGTAAGCTGTCTCGCAGAGAGGCGGCTTGTTTACGATGTCTGGACGAACTCTTCCCTCACCTTGGGATCGAGGGAGGACCGAGTGTTTATAAACCGTTTGTGCGGCAGCTCAGTGAACTTTTCTCAAGCAGTCCTGCTAGACTGATGAACTGCAACATCCTGATATAGATACTGTAAATAAACTCATATTCCTCGTTCTCGATGAGAAGCAGTCCTTCCCTACAACAACGTCCTCAGCGTGGATAAGTTGGACGACGGCATGGGCCAGCTACCTTCTAATTCATGCCCGACTCCAATCTTGACAACTGATTACGAGCGATGGGATTGAGCCCCCAATCCTAACAATATTATGTCGAAAATGTCGACTGGCTGCCTGCTCCTACGGATAGCTCTAGCGTAACAGCTTTTTCTTTAATGCGCAACTGTCGGTGGTCTGCTCCGGCAGAGACAGGACGCATGTCGAGTGATCTGCTGAACAACAATGCGGTTTGAATCGTGGATCCGGGACCTCAAAGAGGTGCGATGTAATAGTAATTTCTCTCGCATTTACCGCTAATTCATCACTGAATTTCGGTGTGTGTGTGTGTGTGTGTGCGTGCGTGCGTGCGTGCGTGCGTGCGTGCGTGTTTGCGGGCCCAGAAATTTGTAGCACCGTTGAAGGTACAATAATATCCAGGGTCTTGTAAAATTATTTTGATGCCACAATACAGAATGCGGATTTTGGCGCGTACCGCGAAAAATCGACAAATGTTTACAATGAGCTGCATGCACTGGTTGGATCATTTATCTGAACTGGTTGTGTGAAGTGCGAAATAATCAATATGGAGAAAAATTAGGAAGGTATAGGTTCGGACTCGGGTATAGATGACGCGTCCCTCTGTTAAATATTTTCTTTTTACTATTTTTTTTCTTATTTTTTGCGGCCTTATGGCGCAGTTTCTTGCTTTTCGCTTCGACTCAATTATTCAGCAACGTTCACGGCCGCAGACAAAGATAAGCAGTCGCGCAGCGCTCCGTCTTCCTACCAACGCACGTTTTAATATGCTAAGTGGCCTTGCGGGCAGTGTGAAAATAAGAACGTAATGATCAAAGAGGACGAGGCAATCCTCACTCCGCCAGCAAGAGGGTCTGTGCGTGGACATACTTTTCCTTTCTTTTTTCTTTCCTTGACGTCCGCGAAGTAGCGTGTCCGGCGTGCTGAAACAGACACCGCAAGAACTGGCACGCGCGCATCCATCGTAGGGTCACGTTTAATGCAAAAACAGAGGAATAACAAACAAGCGAACAACAAGAGCAGGTGCGCCGCGCCTTTCGATTTCTCTTTTTTTCTTCGTACGCCAGCCGTCACGGAGGACGGCTGGCCGCAAACGCGGGTGTTTGTATGTGTTGGGGGTTTTCGGCGGTAAAAGTTACTTTATTGCTCCCTGAAAGCTTTTGTGTGATCAGCAATCGACGAAGCTGGTAGACTTCTCCCGTTCATTACTTTCAACACACTTCTCCATTCTTGAAACTAGCTGTGCTAGCTGTTTTCTAACAGAAAAGTTAGAAAGCAGGCAGTTTCGGTTCCGTTTCTGGTCGCTTCGCCTTTTCGTCCGCTCCCGTTTTTGAAAAGCAGACGACCGGAGCGACGCGGCGAGAGAGCAGACGATGCAACAACTACCATTCGCCGTTCGGGGAAGTGAGGGTTGCGGCGGCGCTATGAAGTGGACAACCGTGGCGCGGCTACCATTTCGTGTGTCCTGGTGATTCGTGACCAAAACCACGCTTCACGTGCCTGTCTTACCGTCGCCACTTTATCGAAGCATCACCCGGATACAGCGCCGAGTACTTGGAAGAACACGAGGCAGGTGTTGTGGTGGTCCGCGCAAGCGTCGGTCGCCCTGCGGAGACAGGCCGCTCCAACAGGTAACGTGATGGTCACCCATCTGCACGCTCGGCGGCTCGGACGCCTTGTGTTCGGAGCGTTCGCCGCCTGCGTTTGTGTATGTACCACGAAGTGACCGTCGAACGCAGCGGCTCTGTGTGAGGGACTGTCGAAGCAAGTAAACATCGCGCGCGATAGACGCCGGCCACCGTTCGCGGAGCCTATACGAGGAATAGCGATGTGGGCGTGTTGGTTTAAGTTCTTCCTCCTCTTGCTATTCCTTCGTCCTTTTTACTTTTCGCGTTGCAGAAATTACACGGCACGGTGTCTTGGCGTAAGCTCGCAAGTTATTCTTTATATGGCTCACGATGTTATAAGTTCTCGTGGCAAATCAAATGTTCCATATCGTGTAACGCGGCGTTGTGCTTCTTTCTTCATTTCTTTCCCGTTTAATTCTTCATGTGGTTCGCGTTGCGTGAACTTCTCTGTGGCCGCTCATCGCGCCGTGAATTATTACACGGCATAATTTCTCGCGAGGGCCTAATGTTCACCATCTTTGCGAATGACATACAATTCAGCAAAGATTAATCTCAACTCTCGAGCAATTACGACTTTTAGTAGACCGCGCCACCCTTCTACTTAGTAGCGCACCTCCGTAAGCGTAAAAAAGAAAGAAGCCTCGTGCGCTTCGCGAAAAGCGTGGTTTCACTTGGATTCATCAAGCGTAGACGTTTTCGTATCAGCGCCATGTGTGGCCTGGAGGTGTTCCATTTGGCAAGCAGGTCCTGCGGATGCCCGCAAGGGAACCCGACTGTAGCGCAAATCTATTAAGGCCTTTTTTTACACGGCAAAATTAAAGTTAATACTCATCGCCATTCTTTAGTGTAGCCTTAGAGCATGGTGTAAGCACATTTCCACCGTCCCTTAATTATAGTCTGCGGATTGCGACATAAGGGGAGCACTTTTTTTTTTACAAATGGTGATGTTCAATGGTCAATGGAGCTTGGAAGTATTAACAGCCATTGATTAAACAAGCTCTTCGTAAAAACAAAATGCAAGCTCAGTACATAGATATAAATGCTACCTAATTACAACATAATGAATGGACAAAGAAAAGCAATTATGACGTTTGTTGTAGGAGTTTGAACGTAGACGTCTGGGAATTTGTTCGCGGCGCCAGAATTTGGTCATGTGGTGGGTTTATCCTCTATTGCTCCCTTTGACAGTAATGAGTTACATCTCGCAAATATATCAACTGGCTGTGCGTTTCACAGTTACACTGCACTTAAACAGGCCACTGTGACTCCGTACTTGAAGTATTTTTCAGTCTTGAGCATAGAACCTGCTTTGCGGTTGCAGTAGAGCGCAGTGAAAGCACTCACAGGACGGTTACGAGTGTGTGCCGTGTACATACTCGTGTAATTGCCGCACCCAGAACTTTGTAAAAAGAGTCCCCCCCCTCCCTCCCCCCCAAAAAATACTAAAACAATTACCCGTGTATAAGCCGTAACCTTGATTTTTGAGAAGGTTGGCAGTGTTATCTGTTGTGTGGTGCGAGAATTCGGAAGCCTTTTTTTTTTTTTAATCCGTGGTAAAACAAGGCAGCCGTGCCGATTTTCGGCGTCCCCAGATGGCAACAGCACAGCTTCCGAGATTTAGCGGCCGCCTCCGAGACGCTGCCGTCGATGGTTTGTGAGGCGTCGCCATTAACTCGTCCGAACGGCCTGTTCGGACCCAGGTTTTCTGAGCACCCTCAGACCTGTGACGCAGTAGAGGGTGCTGAGAATACCTGGGTCCGAACAGGCCGCCATTCGAATCTGAACCTGGCAACGTTTAACGCTAGAACGTTGTCTAGTGAGGCGAGTCTAGCAGTGCTATTGGAGGAATGAGCGGGCAGTAAATGGGATATAATAGGGCTCAGTGAGGTCCGGAGGACAAAAGAAGCATATACAGTGCTACCGGGGCTTAGCGTAGAGACGAGAACTAGGAGTCGGATTCCTGATAAATAAGTATATAGCTGGTAACATACAGGAATTCTATAGCATTACAGAGACGGTGGCAGGTCTTGTTGTGAAACTTTTAAGAGGTACAAATTGAAGCTCGCACAGGTCTACGCCCCTACATCCAGTCATGATGACCAGGAAGTCGAAAGCTTCTATGAAGACATGGAATCGGCGATAGGTAAAGTCAAAACAAAATACACTATACTAATGGGAGACTTCAATGCCAAGGTAGGCAAGAAGCAGGCTGGAGACAAGTCAGGATATGGCATAGGCTCTAGGAATAGCAGGGGAGAGTTATTAGTAGAATTTTCAAAACAAAATAATGTGCGGATAATTAATACCTTCATCCGCAAGCGGGATAGCCAAAAGTGGACGTGGAAGAGCCCGAATGGCGAGACTAGAAATGAAATAGACCTTATACTCTGCGCTAACCCTGGCATCATACAAGATGTGGACGTGCTCGGCAAGGTGCGCTACAGTGACCATAGGATGGTAAGAACTCGAATTAGCCTAGACTTGAGGAGGGAACGGAAGAAACTGGTACATAAGAAGCCGATCAATGAGTTAGCGGTAAGAGGGAAAATAGAGGAATTCCGGATCAAGCTACAGAACCGGTATTCGGCTTTAACTCAGGAAGAGGACCTTAGTGTTGAAGCAATGAACGACAATCTTATGGGCATCTTTAAGGAGTGTGCAATAGAAGACGGTGGTAACTCCGTTAGACAGGATAGCAGTAAGCTATCGCAGGAGACGAAAGATCTGATCAAGAAACACCAATGTATGAAAGCCTCTAACCCTACAGCTAGAATAGAACTGGAAGAACTTTCAAAGTTAATCAACAAGCGCAAGACAGCTGACATAAGGAAGTATAATATGGATAGAATTGAACATGCTCTCAGGAACGGAGGAAGCCTAAAAGCAGTGAAGAAACTAGGAATGGGCAAGAATCAGATGTATGCTCTAAGAGACAAAGCCAGCAATATCATTACTAATATGGATGAGATAGTTCGAGTGGCTGAGGAGTTCTATAGAGATCTATACAGTACCAGTGGCACCCACGACGATAATGGAAGATAGAATAGTCTAGAGGAATTTGAAATCCCACAAGTAACGCCGGAAGAAGTAAAGAAAGCCTTGGGAGCTATGCAGTTGGGTAAGGCAGCTGGGGAGGATCAGGTAACAGCAGATTTGTTGAAGGATGGTGGGCAGATTGTTCTAGAGAAACTGGCCACCCTGTATACTCAGTGCCTCATGACCTCGAGCGTACCGGAACCTTGGAAGAACGCTAACATAATCCTAATCCATAAGAAAGGGGACACCAAAGACTTGAAAAATTATAGACCGATCAGCTTACTGTCCGTTGCCTACAAAGTATTTACTAAAGTTATCGTAAATAGAATCAGGAACAACTTAGACTTCTGTCATCCAAAGGATCAGGCAGGATTCCATAAAGGCTACTCAACAATAGACCACATTCACACTATCAATCAGGTGATAGAAAAATGTGCAGAATATAACCAACCTTTATATATAGCTTTCATTAATTACGAGAAAGCGTTTGATTCAGTCGAAACCTCAGCAGTCATGGAGGCATTGCGGAATCAGGGTGTAGACGAGCCGTATGTAAAAATACTGAAAGATATCTATAGCGGCTCCACAGTCACCGTAGTCCTCCATAAAGAAAGCAACAAAATCCCAATAAAGAAAAGCGTTAGGCAGAGAGATACGATCTCTCCAATGCTATTGACAGCGTGTTTACAGGAGGTATTCAGGGACCTGGATTAGGAAGAATTGCGGATAAGAGTTAATGGAGAATACCTTAGTAACTTGCGATTCGCTGATGATATTGCCTTGCTTAGTAACTCAGGGGACCAATTGCAATGCATGCTCACTGGCCTGGAGAGGCAAAGCAGAAGGGTGGGTCTGAAAATTAATCTGCAGGAAACTAAAGTAATGTTTAACAGTCTCTGAAGAGAACAGCAGTTTACGATAGGTAGGGAGGCACTGGAAGTGGTAAGAGAATACATCTACTTAGGGCAGGTAGTGACCGCGGATCCGGATCATGAGACTGAAATAACCAGAAGAATAAGAATGGGCTGGAATGCGTTTGGCAGGCATTCTCAGATCATGAACAGCAGGTTGCCATTATCCCTCAAGAGAAAAGTGTATAACAGCTGTGTCCTACCAGTACTCACGTACGGGGCTGAAACCTGGAGGCTTACGAAAAGGGTTCTACTTAAATTGAGGACGACGCAACGAGCTATGGAAAGAAGAATGATGGGTGTAACGTTAAGGAAAATAGCAGATTGGGTGAGGGAACAAACGCGAGTTAATGACATCGTAGTTGAAATCAAGAAAAAGAAATGGACATGGGCAGGACATGTAATGAAGAGGAAAGATAACCGATAGTCATTAAGGGTTACGGACTGGATTCCA
Organism: Dermacentor andersoni; assembly: GCF_023375885.2. Lineage (NCBI taxonomy): Eukaryota > Metazoa > Arthropoda > Arachnida > Ixodida > Ixodidae > Dermacentor > Dermacentor andersoni. The sequence goes on along the minus strand of NC_092817.1, from coordinate 8,455,889 downwards.
AGGGAAGGGAAGCGTAGCAGGGGGCGGCAGAAAGTTAGGTGGGCGGTTGAGATTAAGAAGTTTGCAGGGAAAACATGGCCACAATTAGTACATGACCGGGGTATGCAGTTGGAGAAGTATGGGAGAGGCCTTTTCCCTGCAGTGGGCATAACCAGGCTGGTGATGATGATGACCATTAACTCCAGCCGGCAGGTGACACGTTACGGTAAATAGCCAAGAATAGCCTGAGCAAGTACGAGTGAATACTGTATTTCAATAAAGGCAAGTACCACCGAAAATATTTACCGAGAAAAAAAGTGTTGGGTCTTTTTCTCTGTGTAATGGCCGCACCCCCGATTCTCAACCCAAATCTCGGGGAAAAAAAAAAAAAGACAACCTGCAGCCTTACACGAGTATATACGGTAATTGTTTAAGCGTTAGCGGTGATGCTGACCAGGCGTTTTCGTAACCCGATCTCGAGCTTGTCCAATCGCTTGGAGGTTTCAAGGTACTGATGCCTCGATGACATTTCAGTGTAAATGATGTTTTATAGCGTTCTCATTTAGTAGTTTAGTATTTTCTAAGCACTTGACTTGGAACGAACATGTTGATTATATCAGATCAGAAATATCTTCAGCAGTCTATGTTATGTGACGCCTGCGCGCTGTTCTTCCTGTTAAAGTTAGGCTACTGGTTTGTTACTCTAGTTTTCCGTCTCTTACAATATTGCAGTACCGTATGAGGTACTACCGCTATCACTAATTTGCCCAAGTTACACCTTAAAAAAATGGAGCTGTGAGATGCATTGCTTGTGTGTCTTACGGTTTCCCAACACGTGACCGCTTTTTAAAATATGAAAGCTTATCAGTCTAGGCTTTATACAATTACAGACTTTTAATGAGTTTCAAATCTTCACGAAGTGATGAAAATTGTATTGGTCATCTTGCAGAACTTGCAAAAAACACCCATATTCCGCCGACAAGACAAAAAGAAATGTGGTTAGTTCCGGCAGCTACAGCATATTACACTGAACAATCTGTTTCTTACCTAGTGTTTTCTATTCTCTTGTCCCCGAGCGTTTGTTTGTGTGAAAGAATATATTCTTTTGTTGGTCTGCTGCACTGCCAATTTAAAAGGGGGCAGAGCCTCTCTGAAGCTTGCGAGCTTTTAGTCCTGTCTCCTTCTATAATTCAGAGAAAATAAAAGACTGATTGATTGATTGACAGTAGTAGTGAAACCTTATTGGTGACTCCAACTAAATGCTCGCCACCTAGCGGCCGCGCCAGCCCATCCATGTTCGAGCTCGAAGCGAAACGGGGTTTGCAGATACTTTTGTTTGCAGGCACAGTAGCAGGAATGATAACCACCTCCGAAAGTCTGAAGGTGATCGTCACACATGTTATGCCGCGATGCGACATATCGTTTTCATAGCATGCTTTAATTTAGCGGTGCAAGCAGAAGATGCTGTTTCCTCATTCAACGCGTTTAGTTGTCAGTTTATTTGCTCGCAAGAAATTTAGAAGCAACAGCAAACAGTGCTCGTTCCAGCTTTGGAGTGCACACCGCCGCTATAGTTTGTTTTCCAGTGCACGTGCCTAAATTCCACTACAACTGTTCATAACGGCTCTGTTTGCGTAGCGCACGAAATTAAGAAAGGGGCGACTGAGACGAGCAAAGAGCACTAACTTCCAAGTGATCTTTATTTGCGGACGAGCATAATATATATGCGCGGCAAGCAGGAAAACACACAGAAAAAGGGGGACACGCAGAGCCAGCATTAGCGAACCCTGCCGCTATATGTACTGGTTCGTCTCCAAGTTATACATTTACACTAGTAAAAGTTACTTTGCCCAAAAGAAAACCTTCGATAAATTTTGGAACCTGTTGGAAGAAACTCAACTTGTCCGATTGGTTGTCATTCAGTTCTCGCGTTTCACTAGGGTTTGATAATTGCGTGCACGTGGGCGGCGGGTGTTTGCGGCATTCGCGAGCCCTACCGCGAACACTGCAAGCATAGACGAGCATCGGGCGCAGACGACGTTATCACGTGTGTGGGCCAACTACAAAAGGTGCGGCGCACAAACGAAATTCTCACTCGTTTTTTTTTTTTATCCCAAGCACACTGACCAGGTATACCGTTACAGTTTTTAGCCTCAGTGCAGAATATCCGTATTTAACTCCTTAAAAGCAAGACAGACGTTACTGCTTATATATTGTGAGGTGAGATGCTATATGTGACATACTACGACACGAGTCGCAGTACGGAGTGCCTAGAAAACAACTCGAGCATCGCACCTGTATACGAGTGGAGCAACGCCGCGAACAAGTGCTTAAGCACCTTTCGGGGGCCCGCTATATATACGCGCACGCACCTCCCTGTTTAAACCTCCGGCTCGCTTGAAAGGCTCTACGTCCTTAAAAAAAAAAGTGATGCGGCTCGCTGGGCGAGGTGAGACGTTGGCAAGCACAGCACGACGATTTTGCGCGGCTTAGTGGCCGAAGCCCTCGAGAACGGTCAAGGTGAGCGGCAGCAAAGAACCTCGATTCGACGCTATACAAACGAGAAACGCGTGAGCGCAGCACGAAGAGCCGCCGTGAACCTGGATGTCGTGGGCATCTCTGTTTATTTAGTCACGGTGTTGCCAGCACGAGTAACGGATTCTTTGTTGGCCAATGGATACAAGATTCTCTGCGTGGTCCAATCTCTCCGGTAGGGCCCCACTGGCTTCCGCGGCTCTCCGGGCCTGCTTAAACTACTACGTTTATCTCCGACGCTCGAGTACTTGCCGGCTTTCTAAGCATACACTAGCGCAGCCGAAGGCGGCATGACGACAATAGATGACGATTGTAAAGCGATGACGATGGAATAACGACGACATCGTGATGACGTCACGAGGGATGACAAGTGCACGACGGCGAGAATTGGGTGACGAAGCTGGAATGACGACGATGAGACGACCTCGACGGCACCACGACAATGGTATGGCAACGAATAAATAACGGGAACTGCGTGATGATGACGCAATCACGATGATGGCATGACAATGGCGTCATAATCACGACGGAATGACGACAGCATAATTACGATAGAATGACGAAAAAGGAATGACGGAACGATAACGGCGGTACGACAACGATGGCGTGACGACAATATGATGACGATGGTGTGACGCTGACGGCATTACGAGAACCGGATGACGACGATGGAAAAACCGCGAAGGCATTACGACGACTGTACGACTTTAGATGGCGTGGCGAGAATGGTACGATGAAGCTGGAACGACGACATCAGGACGACGGTATGACAACGAATGCGTGAAGAATGCATGACGACGGCGCAACGGCGATGATGGCACTCCATCGCCAACATGCCGTCATCGCCATACCATCGTCATTATTGTGTCCTTGCGAGACATTCGTGGTCATGCCATCGTGGTCGTCCCAAAGTCGGCGTTCCAGAATCTTCGTCGTCTTGTGGTCATGCAGTCATCGTAATTTCAGCGTCGTCGTTCACGTGGTCCGAATGCTCGAGTTGATCGAAGCGTTTCCCGGGGTGAATGGTGAAAACATCAAGGCTGCCAGATTCGAGACCTTCGCTATGAATAAACGGGAGAAGAAGGGAAGCCGAGAGGCTCAATTTTTGTTAAAGGGCCCCTGAAACGGTTCGGACAAATTTTGTATACACGTAGGGTACAGCTTAATTTGAACATTCGCGCCACAATTTAAGTGAAGCGTTACGTATCAATGGAGCTACAAACGATTACAAGTTACCAGTGGCGTAGCAACAGGGGGGGCCGGGGGGCCGTGGGCCCCGGGTGCAAGGGGCCAGAGGGGGGGGGGGGGTGTCATATCCGTCTGAAGACACCCCTCTTACCGCTGGCTACACCCGGGGAGGGGGGGACAGAAGACCTATGGGCCCCGGGTACCAGACGACCTAGCTACGCCACTGCAAGTTACCCTCCTCCCTAGCCATGTTTTTCCTTCTCAACTCGTTCGCCAAGCGATCGGGGCTAAGCTCCGCCTTCACTGCTTCTGCGTCACGATGCGATTTCACATCGTCCACTTCCGGTTGTTTTGGAGCCCGCCCTCGCCCGGGCGAAACCTCTCCGCTAGCCGCTTGGCCGTCGACCGCAAGCGAGAGCTATCAAAGCAGCGTGCGCTGTGAGCATTCTGTCGCAGCGCCGAACGTGTCTGGTATTCCGGTAACCACACACTAGCTGACGTTTCGATGGAACGGTGGAGGCATAAACTCAAGCTGATGAAGGAACATTAGCGTAGACGTATGTGAGCTGCCTGATCGGTCTCCACGGTCCAGCCAACCGTGGCGCAGAGCTTAACCAGCCAAAGAAAGAGCTAATATTGCTCTAACCGAGTGTAAAACATGTTAAACATTTACAAAAACGTGTTAACGATTACACTCCGGCGAAAAATTTACACCAGCAGCAAAGAAGAATACATTTTGTTACTGCTACTGTGTGTGGTTGAGCTCTATGCCACCAGGCGGCTGCACCTTGCAGACCATTCACATTTGCGCTTCTGTTCATCCCCTGAAACTACACGCAAGGGGACACGGCCAGGCCCTGTCCCCTTGCGCTTGCGTTTACCCTAATACCGGACTCGCGAAACGCTATTGCGTTAGTAATCTTCCGCTGTAAAGTGACGGCCGCAATCGCGCAAATCCCAGCGCCGATCGGATAAAGGCAGTCCGATGCGCGGTCGTCTACTGGCTTGCAGAGGGACACGATGTTGCACCTTAACATATTGCCAGTCGCTACGTTTTCAGTCTACAACGCAACAAAGTCGAATCATAGCGCTCGCGAAAAGACAGACCGACACTGACGGCGGAGCTCTCGTCAAAGACGGAGCACGTTGTAACACAAGCAGACGACACTTGCTGTGTGCCGGAAGTGCTTAAGCGTACTGAAAAATTGTTCTTGTGCATTCTCTTTATGTTACTTTCTTTTTATAAAACAAATGAACTAACATAACAACAATTACGAACATCATTTGTTTACCATAAAGTTGGAAAAATTATCGATCACGCGCCCTGGTCAGCCAATCGAATAGCTCGCCCCACTGACGTCATATGGGTGATTTCCGTCATATGGGTATAGGGCGGCGTAAAATTCCGCCGAGCAGTGTGCTGCGATCGGCAGCGATGTGCATTTTTAAAACCTTATAATAAATTACACGCTTTACGTGGAGCATTTAGATGTGTCAATTAATGATCAGAAGGACCTACTCTAACGACTCAGTACGTTTGTAGAAAGTCGTCAGAATTGTTTCAGGGTCCCTTTAAAAGCACCCTGAAACGATTTTGTCAATTTTCTACAAACGTACTGAGTCGTTAGAGTAGGTCCTTCTGATCATTAATTGACGCATCTAAGTGCTCTGCGTAAAGGGACCCTGAAACGATTTTGACGATATTCTACAAACGTACTGAGTCGTTAGAGTAGGTCCTTCTGATCATTAATTGACACATCTAAATGCTCCGCGGAAAGCGTGTAATTTATTCTAAGGTTTTAAAAATGCACATCACTGCCGATCGCAGCACACTGCGCGACGGAATTATAAGCCGCCCCTACCCATATGACTCCAATCACCCATATGACGTCAGTGGGGCGAGCTATCCGATTGGCTAACTAGGGCGCGTGATCGATAATTTTACCAACATTATGGTAAACAAATAATGTTCGTAATAGTTGGAATGTTAGTTAATTTGTTTTTATAAAAAGAAAGTTGCATAAAGGGAATGCACAAGAAATTTTTTTTCACTGCACTTAAGCCCTTTCGGCACACAGCAAGTGTCGTCTGCTTGTGTTACAACGTGCTCCGTCTTTGACGAGAGCTCCGCCGTCAGTGTCGGTCTGTTTTTTCGCGAGCGCTATGATTCGACTTTGTTGCGTTGTGGACTGCAAACGTAGCGACTGGCAATATGTCAAGCTGCGACATCGTGTCCCTCTGCAAGCCAGTACAGGAGCGGACTGGCTGCAGCGCATCGGACTGCCGCTATCCGATCGGCGCCAGAATTTGCGCGACTGCGGCCGTCACTTTACGCCGGAAGATTACTAGACAGCTTTAGTTACACGTACGCAGCGACTTCACGTACGCAAACGTGAAAGCTGTATACGTACCACACGCGCACTGCACCTGAAACGCTTTTAGCTACACGTACGCGACGCACGCTAAAAGCGACCATGTATCGCCGTCTATCGCCAGGTATAAACACTGCCGTAGCAATTGACATCCAAGACAAAGCAAAGCCAAGCCAGTCGGGTTGGATTGACGCGCAAAACGCGCAAGAGTGTGTTCTTGTGTCGATCGGAGCTTCGCGCAGTGCCTAGAAGTGCTATACCGCATGTTGTCCTCGAAGGGGTTGCACTCCCTTACGTCTCGCAACAAATCCAAGTCGTTTTTAAAAACGAAGGCGTGGAGCTACCTTGTCGGCGTGTTTGGCTGCCATCTTGCAATGATGTTCTCGCTTGTTCGAGATCTCGCGAGACCGCCGCGCGAACTTTTGAGTCTTACGTGCGTCCGTGAGACTCACGCAAACCCTTTGCGTTCTGTGCAGGCGCACTGCTTACACGTGAGAGCTCTACGTACGTGAAACTAAAGCTGTCTACTAACGCAATAGCGTTTCGCGAGTCCGGTAGTGGGGTAAACGCAAGCGCAAGGGGACAGGGCCTGGCCGTGTCCCCTTGCGTGTCGTTTCATGGGATTAACAGAAGCGCAAATGTGAATGGTCTGCACGGTGCAGCCACCTGGTGGCATAGAGCTCAACCACACACAGTAGCAGTAGCAAAATGTATTCTTTGCTGCTGGTGTAAATTTTTCGCAGGAGTGTAATTGTTAACACGTTGTTTTTGGTAATGTTTAAAATGTTTTACTCTTGGTAAGAGCAATATTAGCTCTCTTTCTTTGGCTTGTTAACCTCTGCGCCAACGGGTGGCTGGACCATGGAGACTGGTCAGGCAGCTCACGTACGTCTACGCTAAAGTTCCTTCATCAGCTTGAGTTTATGCCTCCAACCGGAAGTGGACCATGTGACGTCGCATCGTGACGCAGAACCAGTGAAGGCGGAGCTTAGCCCCGATCCCTCGGCGAACGAGTTGAGGAGGAAAAGCATGGCTCGGGAGGAGGGTAACTTGTAATCGCTTGTAGCTCCATTAATACGTAACGCTTCACTTAAATTGTGGTGCGAACGTTCTACTTAAGCTGCACCCTACGCGTCTACAAAATTTGTCCGAACCGTTTCAGGGGCCCTTTAATCATGACCATAAAAGCCAACAGACAATGAAGCCAAGGAAAGCATCGGGGCATCTAACTGTGGTGGAAATTCAAGTGTTGAAAAATAATAGAGAAAAGGGAAATGAAAGTGGACGAAAAGATAACCTGTCGCCGGAGGGAGCCGAACCCGCAACCTCCACATTAAGCGTACGTAGTGGATGTTGTGGTTTTATAGATGAAGGAAGTAGCTGTTGATATCCGGAGTTTAATACATCGGTAAAAAGTGCAGGCGTACTTAGAAATACTGAAAAAAAAAAAATCACATTATATTCGACGTGTCAGCCGGGGCCTTGTGATAAAGGCCGGACCCCGGAGGAAAAGTCGACTTAAATGTTTTCTTGTGTTTATTTTTTTAGTTTTTACGTGCGCCTGCACTATCTCGACGTACTTGTATATATTATGCATTGCAACCACATCAAAATGCAGCCCCATATCGGACTCGGTGCACAACAGCAGAATTCCTCTTGCTTCGAGAAGGTTGTTGTTGCCAACATGATGCAAGACAGGGGAGTCGAAAACGACGCCCAGGAGGCTCATAAAGACAAGTGCAGGAAATGTAGCTTTTAATTCGTGCTAAAGCAGCAGCGGAAATAACACGCGAGCTTATGGCAGTTCGTAAGAAAATTTAAATGTTTTAGAGGAAGTTGAAGCGTAAGCAACGAAAATTACAAGATCGCAACTATTAAATTCTCAGCTTTAAGGAAAATTTTTCAACACTGTCTTAAATACAATATATGTGTAAGAATGTAAGTGAGAAAGACATTCGCATGAAGAGAGCAGCGTGGTTTAAGCGAGCCATTTTGGAATCGATGTCCCTGCTCGAGTTCCTTCATCGCGTATACAAGTGAACCGAGTGAGGCAAGCAAACAAGCCCCCTTTTTTGGGTGTGCACTGTTGCAGGTGAGTACAGAGCACACGTTCGTGCTGCCTCGTCGCCTCCGCAGTATTTATGACTCGCGCGCGATCAAATAGGGAGCATTATGGCTACGCCCGGAACACATAAGTCGTGTTGGAACGGAGCACGAAGCAAGATGCGCGTTTATCGCCCGGCACGGGGTGGCCAACCGGAAATATGCTCTGGTCTACCTCTCCGTCTTCCCTCATCTCAATCTCGCCTTCGCAGTCCACTCTAAGTCCAACGGCGAGCCTTGTAAAGTTCTGGCAGACGAGTGTATGCCTGCAAGGACGCAAGTGCGCTTTGCAGACGCCGCCATTTCCACCGCGCTATTCAGCGGGCCGGCAATTAACGGTGCTGGAAACGACGTACGTCAGGTTCAGCATCAGAGGCCAGGGTCCCTCGGTGTCGCTCCACGCAGGTGGAGGTCAATTGTCATCTTCGTCACCCCGACACACGTGGGAATTCAAGCCACTCGCACCGTCGAGGCAGAAAGCTTGAGCTGCAGGCCATACACGTTGGGATCTATATCTATGCGCGGCTGCTATGACGGCTCTCGCCGTCGCTCACTTAGTTCGCGCATCTTCACGGATTTGCTCAGCGCTGGGTCAGCCGAGCAAAGCAATTTGTGTTCTGTGAAGAGGTACATTATAGCAGAAACGAAGTGCAGAAGTGTATGGATTTAGGCTGGTTGGTTCATGACTCGTGTAGAAACAGCGCAAAATAACAGGGTGTGAGTAACGGATATGCTATAGACAACACCGGCGTGGTGTGTCTCTAATTCTCACGTCTTGTTGCGACGTTTCTATACGCAAGGTATACATTAGTGGCGTTTTCGTGAAACCGACGTATTTCCCTGCGCGTTACGGTATTACCGTGGCGCCGACTTGACACATCTGTCGAGGTTGCGACAAAGGGAACGAGGATGCAGCGTTTTTTTCTGCCCCTTGTTCGGGTAGTGTGCCGTCATGACTCAACTGTTCCACATCACATGCTGCCCTGTTTTCTCCATTCATCCACTAGATGCGCGGACACGTTCAAGACCACCAGCCACGACCGTGTGACTCGCCCTTGACGCATCGCCGCGTTTCACTTGATTTGTGTATTCTGACAGGACCAACAAAATACAATCCACACGTTTTCTCAGCTCCCACCGTAGTCTCCACTCGGACTGCAAGAAATTCTTATCCGCATAGCCCGGTCTACATCACGGCGGTATGTCATGAAGATGCGGTGGCGCTGTCGTCGGGAGTGACTCTCGCATGGTAGGCACTCTGCCGCTGAGTTTCCCGTGTACTGTTCTGTGTGTGTGGTGTTAAGTGTATATCACTGTACACGTATCGTAATCATCACCCAGCACCTTGAGCAGCATGTCGGGCGAACAGTCAGGCTAACATCTCCAGCATATCATTAAAGCTCTCCTTATTCTATGGTTTTACAACGCAGAGAGCGCAGTATGCCGACGAGCTGCGTAGTGCTGATGGACGCAAGAGGCTGAAGTTTTCAGTTAATGAAAATCGTTACGAGCAATTGGCCGCCACGGTAAAAGGCGGATACCGATACCAGTTCATCGATTATGCGCCAAACCTTTCGTTATTTTGCACGGCGTGCATTAGCCGACAAGGGTGCTTAAATCGTTAATAGCATGTCATTACGATTCCTTACCACACTGTGGGAAAGCTAGATTAGGATCAGCCTTGAATGTCAGTCGAACCAGCACATGCATCTCAAAGCACGTCACATGCGCAGGCAGCCCGGTCACATCTGCGTTAATTGAAATGTTAATGTCATAAACGCGCCCTGTTAATGAATTTCTGCGCTCGAAATAAAATGTGTACCGAGTTGGTCATTCACGCAATCGCGAATAATGAAAGCACGAATTCAGTGATGCTTTACCTGCAGGGGTGGGCAGGACACACGCAGTATGATCCGGCGTCCGTCTTTTTGTCGTCCCAGCAACCACCCAAACAATTTCTAAACAGTTCTGACATGATGCGGCCTCGGATCGGACGAATGAACAATGCCTCGGATCAGGGCCGGATTAACAGTGCTAATGGCCCGGTTCGGAATACCAAGGGGGGCCCCCTCCCCCATCTCCCCTCCCGCCTTACCCTCTCGTCATTCTTGAGACTTGACGCTTTTTAGAATTCGCTACAAACAACACATGCCGTATTTACTCGAAGGTTCTCCGGAGTGTTTGTGAACATCCCCTGGACGTCTACTTTCTCGCAGAGCACGTGGAGAGGTTGTCATCGGAATTGAACTATACCAGGAGACGAAGAGACATAGATCGCATTAAGATTTGTCGGGCTAGTTGGTTCATGCTGAAAGAAGGGTAAATGTTTTTAATAACATTCTCGAATAAACGCTCATACATAGTTTCATTTATGCACAGATCTCTGACTTTTAAACAGGAAATAAACTTACATTTTTGCAGGTTTTTATTAGAAAAGGAAACACATTCATATTGCACACGCCTTTTCTGCTATTAAATTGCGGAATATGTTTAATTTTTACAAAGATGTTCCGCTTCAACACAATGTAGAAAATAGGTTGTGCTTTTCGCAGAAATTCAACCTCTAAATGGGGCGTGTATACGTATTGAGGTGTTTTCTCTTTTCATTAACCTTTCGAGGAAAGAAAGAAAGGTATGTACGTTTCTACAAGCGTTTTCTTGCCCTTTGCTAGGACAGTGTGTTGATGAGATCTACAACGTTGACCCTGCTAAGAATCTTCGTATCCACGCTCAGCAGCGACAAATCGCTGAGGCGGCTGTCAGTAATCGTCCATCGAAGCCTGTTCTTGATCAGTTTCAGCTTGCTGAATGATCATTCGCGAGTGCTATTTGTGACCATCAAGCACAAAAAAAAAAAAATTCTAACAGCAACATGAACATCTGGGAATGAACCTTCGAAATTTTCACGAATTAGAAGTTTCAGCATGTCTGCCACAGAAGAACAGCCTTGGTTGCTCTCAAATGAAATAAACTGTTCAAGCTAACCCGGAAATATGCAAGCCAGATCAGGATACTTTTTCACAAGGTGCATTGCCTGCGGGCGCCTCTGCGCTGGGAAAAAGCAGTTCCAATTTCTAATAACAGCAAACTGCGAGCAGACTTCGGTGTAAGCTCTCCAGCGAGCTGTGAGAGTGTGGAAGAGTGTCAATCATGAAGAAGATTTCGCAGCAGAACTTATCTGAAGGATCTTGTGGCTCTGGCGTGCTCGTGCCTTTTCGCTTTCTCTGGGTGCTCGCTTTGTACGAAGCATTGTCGGACGCTTCCTACGCAAGCTTTTCAATTTCATCGACGCTCTCTCTTAACCCATTAAAGACCAGCGTGACCATAGGGTCACGTTAGTCTGCACAGGGGATTTCAATAATTAAGATTAACAAAGCGGCACCAAAATCGCCTTTGACGTGCCGTTTGACAGATTAGAGTTCCCTTTATGGATGCCAAGTGGCAGCAGCTGTCAGTCGTTTTGTGGGAGCCCCTCGCAAAGGCGGGAATAAGTGTTACTCTGCGAGGAGCGTTGCCATGCATCGCTCCAAGGGGTAAGTGTTTCTTTTTTCACTACTTGTTTAAGCAATAGTCAGATATCCTTACCTCCGAATTGCTCTTTGAATATATGACCTTCGATTAGCATTTGTGAAAGAATAATGCTTGATTTATCTATGAACGAACGTGTTATCTTGCGCGTTGCCATATGGTCACGCTGGGCCTTTAGGCTACCTAACTGTTTATTTTTTTAACTGCATTCTCATCTCTTGCATGTCTGCTGGCGCGTTCTCGCAGTGGTTATTCCTTATTTTGTTGTCTGAATAGGTTGATGTGGGAAGAAATAGCGAAGATAGTCGTAGAGGTAGATGACGTCGTGTCAGTGATTTATAGAGAGCCGCCAGAGGCTAGCACCTATTCGGATGAAGACTCGGCCGATGAAGACTCAGGTGGACTCATTGACAATCTAAGCAGCTGGCAGCTATGAGCCGGCGCTGAAACGCGGAAAGCCTATCCGCTTCGGGTATAAAGTATGGTGCCTAAATGCCAATAACAGATACCTTGCAAACTTCAAAGTGTATCAAGGCAAGCAGGGGAGATCCCGGAACATCTGAAAAATATGAAAAGGACTTCGGAAGGGCAGTGGCGCCACTTTTTCAAATGGTGGAAGAACTCGAAGCAGAGACGCACGACCTTCCTTTCTCTTTCTATTTTGATAATTTATTCACAAGCATGAAACTACTCAGGCATCTCAAGGCACAGGGCTACGAAGGCACGGGCACAGTGAAGCAGAACCGTGTTCCCAAAGAGTGCCCTATTGCTTTACTAGAATTCGTCAAGTACCAACCTCGCGGGCACGAAGATCCCGTGCTGAGCGACAATGGGATAATTGCTGTCCGCTGGATGGACGATTCTGTAGTAAACGATCGTAAGCAGCATTCACGGCGTAGAGCCAATATCATCTGCAGACCGGTACTCTCGTGTTGAGAAGAAGCGAATCAAGGTGGCCCGTCCAAACACTGTTGCTCAGTACAAGTTTTATAGGAGGTACGGACCAGATCGATGCAAATGTAGGCGCCTATAGGATTGCAATCCGTGGCAAAAAGTGTTGGTGGCAGATTTTCACTTGACTTTGTAATGTATCTATCAGCAAATCTTGGGTGATAATTCGTAGCAGAGGGCTCAACGTCACGCAGGTGGAATTCCGCAGGCAAATTGCACAAAGCTACCTGATGCGATGGGACAATAAGCCTAGAGGACCTGGTCAACGCAGAATCCCAAAGACTGGTGATGTACTGAATTGTACACGGTATGACCAAGCGGCCCACTTTGTTGCAACAATACCTAATGGCAACAGGTGGAGGTGTGCATGAGATAATTGCAACAGCGTGGTGCACACACAATGCACAAAGTATGACGTCGGCATGTGTATTCCATGATTTAAACCATATCACACTAAATGAGTGCTCGACTATTCGCTATGTATGTTTTTTGTGATGTTTCATGGTTTGAAATGTTTTTAACTTCGCGTATTCTGCTGTAGCGTAAGGGCCCAGTGTGGCCATATGGTCACGGGCTATATTTCAAAAACTAATTAGGCAAGAGTAATAAATTCTTGCATGTGAATTACTAGTATAAAGGTAAGCTAATATATTACATTTATTTCAAGATAGCAAGAAAAAAATGAAACTGGTCCCTAATGGGTTAAGCCAGATACATAATCACACAACGGTTTCATCAGGCTTACGGCAGCATTCAATGACAGTGTTGGGCTCTGAAGTACCTTGCATGTGGCGTTGAAGCGCTGCAAAACTCTATCCTAAAACTCGGCCATCAGCGCGGTTTCCACGTTGCCATTACCTTCAGCAAAGAATTTGCCTCATGCTTTGTTTCTGCTTGTTCATCGTGATCTTCGGATAGTTCCATCAAGGTGGCTTTGATTTCTTTAGAACCTGCCACGAGAGCCCTCGCCACGTCCGCTCGCGCTGGCCACCGCATGTCTGAGATTTGCTTTGGGATTACCGCTGTCACGTTTTGTTTGAAGTGAGCCTCGAGTACAACCCAGCGATGTGTAGACGCAGCAAAGAAAACGTATATACGCTGTACAAGCCCGAAAAAGTTAACGGCTTGCCCACAATAATCTACAGCATTCGCCCCGACCAGGTTAAGAGAGCGAGCAGCGCAAGTGATAAAATTTGCTTGCGGATTGATTTTTTTCAAATGAGCCTGCATGCCGAAGTACTTGCCAGTCATACTGCTCGCGTTGTCGTATGTCTGGCCACGACAGTCTTGGAAGTTAACTCCCAAGATTTTTTAAGAAGTCGAGCGTTGATTTCCCGAGATCTTCCCTTTTGTGACTGGTTATCGGTAAAAACCCGAGAAAATGTTCTTCAGGCTCATCGTTAGCGACGCAGCGAATGACCACTGCAAGTTGATCCCTGTGGCTCGAATCAGGTGTATAATCAACAGAAAGAGCGAAGTGCTTGGCACTTGCAATCTCGCAAGCGATTTTTTTTACTTCAGTTCCAAGAGCTTCCACAACCTCTTCCACAATGGTTGAGGAAAGGTAGGATGTCTTACCACGTCCGCTGTTCCCAAAGGTCATAGTATGGGCAGCAAGCAAAGGATCAAACTTGGCGATCAGTTCATTACACCCAAGGAAGTTGTCATTTTGGGGAGACACTATAAATCGTTAGATACCCCGAGAGAGAGCCCTCGTTCTGCCAGAAACATTACAACCGCCATCACGCGCTGATGGACATTTCTCCAGTAAGTTGCCCGTTCCGAGCAGTGCTCTTCAAGGGATCGAATGACTGAGGTTCGAAGAGAACGCTGCTTGCGCAGGTCAAGCACGAATTGTCTATGGCACTCACTTTCCTCGTGTGTCATTAACTTCGCATATGCCTTGTTCCATGAACTGAACCTGTCCGGCGCCGAAAATTGGTCATTTCTTGCCGACATCAGAATACAAGGAAGCATCAAGTTCACCTCGACGCTCTAGCCCTCGGGGGCCCCCTAAGCCCGGAGGGTTCATTTGAACCCTTTGGACCCTGGTCAATCCGCTCCTGCCTCGGACATCGTTGTACAGCGGCCCGAGCGATCGGACGGCCGTGGAAAAGTGCAGATTGTGCGGTCCTACATAGCCGGCGTCAATACCGGTATACCTCGCCTGTCCCATCATCCAGCGATCGCTTCTATGTCGCGCTCACGGAGACATTCAAACCGGCTACAGTTACTTTTTCACATGAAATACTACTTAATGGAACAAAATGAAGTCGAATGTGCGCCTCTTGCCTAAAGCAGCGCCGAATACGAAACCACTGGCACGATCGCGAGCAACGATCCGACGGCATTTCGTTTAAGGCTCAGCTTGTTTGTTTGTTTCTCACTTGCGGCGTTTGCCCACTACGGGGGATTGGCCAAAAAGCCGGCGTTTAAAGGCTAACGGGAAGGGGAGAGGGAAAGACGGAAAATTAAATCGGAATGAAGTATAACGTTCACGGTTAATTAAGACATAGATTTACGTGGCAGATATAGCAATAAAATTTTTTTTAATTATATATAAACAGCAAATTCTGTATTCTTTTTTGGGTGGTATTAGAATAATTTCGATGGCACAATGAGGGATTTAATTATCTATCCAATTATTGATTTCTAGAATTAACATGGTAGCCTTCTTGTGCCACAGGGATAATCGCAAATGGCCACGCAGATGTTCCTGTGGCTAAGGCCCAGTGAAGAAGCCCCGCAGGAGAGCATATTTTGAGTATAGTTCAAGAAATACCCAATTTTCGGAATGAAAATTCTAATTTGTTCCTCCGATTTCTAAATCGACGGCATGCTATTAGAAAGTGATCAATTGTTTCGGGTTCCTGGAAGGTTGGACACAGAAGGGACGGTGCCAGACAGGACCTGTGTAGTGTTGTGACTGGGCTTCCGATGACGGTGGAGTTCGCTTTGCTCGCGGAGGATTAAGGAACGTGAGGCTGGGCTCGACATTCAGGACGTTTGACAAACGCGTATATATTTACACATTTACAATAAAGTTCAAAGTAATGCAGAAAAAGTTGACGAAGCTGTAGCAGCCGATCACTCCCGCCGTCTGTTGCTCCTTTTCTGCCCTGCGAGGTCATTGTTCAGTCATTTATCCCAACCCGGCTTCAGGAGACCGATGACATCAGGTCCCACTAATCCGGAGGTCGGTTGGGAGCTCTGTCAGAAACGCACGCACATCACTGGGCACAAACAGGGGATCGCACACTGACTCCCTCCCTGGCGTGTTCATGCCAATTTGTGCGGCTGACAAGTGATGGCCGTATCCTTGTTAATTGCTCAAACCTCTCCTGCTCGCGTAACTCCCGTGTCGGCCATAAATCATCCGGTTTGAGAACCATTTTGACGAGGCCGTCGGCTCGTTCCCCACAATCGCGCGAGCCGTGACCGGAGGGTGTCGCGGAGTGAATGGCTGGTCATAATAGGTAAAAATTTGATGGCGGGATGCGGCGTCGTAGTTTTGCTATGGAGATTTCTAATTTACCTGTGGGGTTCCATTTATTATCCCATGAAAAAGACAAATGTTTAAATTCTTACATTTGGATTTTCAATTTTGTAGAATTTTGGAAATGAGAAAATTTTCTAAAGCCAGCCGCAGTGAAATAAGTCCAAATAGGCATAAGGGACATAGCTGGTCCATCAAGAGACATGCGCGGAAGTGTGTCTGCCATTTCATTTAAAAATATACCACGATAGCCTGGAACCCATACCAACCGCACCAGACTTATAAGTTTGAGAGGATTAATGATTTAGATGTGTTGGCTACAGTAGGTGTCTGAAGGTGAAGTGAGTGATGTGCATAGTGACAATGAATCAGTCACTATAACCGCTGTCGAATAACTTGAAGGAAGTTTTCCAAGAGCTACGATAACGGCTGATAGTTCAGCCAGAAATATGGGTGTGAAATCCGGAAGGCGTAATGCATATGACTAGGGTAGTGACTAGGAGAAAATACCCGCACCCGCTTTCGCCTCACTCATTGACGTATCAGTCGCGATCGCATGATCTGTTGCCAATTGCGTTAAATAAATTTGGAGCATGCCATTTAAATATGTACTAGGCAAGAGTTTGGCGTTCGATGGAAATATATCATCAAATTCAATCTTTATATTAGGCAAGGGCTTGTTTGGCCAAATGATCTCGCGTACATTAACGTTTAGTACATCTAGCTCAGCTTGTAGAAACAAAACCTGAGGTCTATATAAGCGAGACCAATGCTCACCGAAAGATGTCCTCATTTCACTAATAAATACAAATTGTGATCGTCTCAAATAAGATTAATAAATGTTTAAATACGTCTTTACTGTTAGAATGCGGAATCGACAGGGAAGACTAGGCAGTCGTTCTTCTTGATATTAAACATTGTTATCTACAAATTTTGGTAAACCAAGACATTATCGGAGAGCCTGCCGCTCTGGATGAACCAGGAGGTTAATTTTGTGTGCTGGCCCACCAGAGAATAGCACGCACCCAAATTCGGTCTAATGTACAGGCGATAAATCATTATTAGAGTATCTCTGCGTAGCCCATGGAGCGTGACGTCGGCCAAGTCTGCTTATGCCAGCAGCGCGTGCTGCCCTAGATTTAACATGATCAGTGCGATTTCGCCAGCTCAATTTTGCGTCGTATATTACACCTAAATATTTGATGTAGTCAACTTGCGGATTTCCTGACGATATAGAAGAGAGATATTAACTGGTACATTGAATGAAAACGCAATCAAGGAACTTTTGTTGACATTAAGCACCATTCGAGTATCTGCAAACCAAGCTTCAAGTGTTCGTAAGTATGACTGCAGTGTTCTTTGTAATGGGGGAATAGCACTCGCAGATGCGAAGGATGCCGTGTCGTCTGCATAGACGTATACTTGTATAGTATCGCACAATGGGATTGTTCTTACTAAAATGTTAAACAATATAGGAGAAATAACAGATCCCTGGGGAATTCCTCTTGATTGACTTTTTTTTCGTCAACGAGCCACGTTGGGAACAATAAATTTCCTATCCATTGAAAATTAATATATGCAATTTATAATATACCGAGGAAAACTCATGCTATTTAAAGCGTTAAGGAGTATGACATGCTCTACGCTGTCGTCTGCTTTAGCTAAATCAAGGGTCACTAAAGCTGCATGCATGCATACTGCCGCCTGTGTCGAGCAAGCTTAATGCATCCCTCTAAATCGTCATGTGCGCACCATATCGAGCATCCAGGTCTAAATCCAATCTGGCGTGGGCTTATCGTTTAAAAATTTCGTGATACGAATGTGCAATACCCTTTCTATTAATTTTATAGCATTCGAAGTTAGTGCAATGGGCATTATATTATCTATATTCATTCCCACCCCTTGCGGTTCAATCTCGTGCACGGATCTCGCGTGCGCGAGCGAGGAACGCGGCCCGGACGCGTTTTTTACGGTTGCTCTATAGTAGGTACAGCTGGGCGTGGCACTTTTCACGGCGCTCGACGTTTCTGCGCAGGCGCGAGTAAGAGTGGGTGCGAGAGAAAAAATCTGGGGGCCTTTGCTTCTTGAATATGTGAGTCTGCCTAGGAACAACAGAGGAGGTTTCTTAAAGGGAAGCTGAAAGGTTTTCCAGAAAAAATGAGTGAAGAGCAGTACGCCGTGGTTTTCAACCCTCTGAATTCGAATATCGCATCGAAATTGAGTGAAAGAAAGCGCAAACATATTTTATTTCGACGAAAATGCAGCAGCAGACGCGCCCAGCTCGCGCGCCTCGTTTCCGCCTGTGATTGGTCGGGCGCCTTGTGACGTCGACAGTGGTGTTCGTCCGGACCGACTGCTGCCGCTACACACGAAGCACGGTGCAAAGTAGTTTGGTGGTGTTTTGCTGAGATGGTCATGGAAATTTTCGAGAGCTTGCGTTTCCCTGAGGAGTTCGGCGTTAAGTCCAAACTCTACGAGAGCGATTTTGCGCGCGACGGTGACGGGCGACGGCTTCGAGCGACAAAACGGGCCGTCGCTTGAACAAATCGCTCGGTGTTGTCGCTCGATCGCTCGTTTCTAGAAATCTATAACTCGTCGCTCGTCGCCCGGAAATGCTATGAGCGACTAGCCAATTGTGCGAAGCCGAAACTGGATGTACATAACTCAAATACTGCTGTTTGTCGCACGGAACGAGCAAACTATTGAATTTTACACGTGCAAAAATAAGAACCTAGTGCAAGACCTTCAGAAATATTTTATGCTCCTTCTTCAGTAAAATACATCAACTTAAATTGATAAAGCATGCGTCACGCTAGTTTCGGCGCGTATATTGCTGCCCTCATTCCGGGAAGTCGTCGCTCAAAGCCGTCGCTCGCGTGAAGTTCGGCTTGCAGACGACGAGTGAACGCGACAGCCATCGCCTCGCTTGTAGCGCTGTCGCTGTCGCGTGCAAAATCACTTGTAAGGGGTTTATACTTGTACATACTACACGTACGTACATACTTGTACATATTGCATGTACGAGCCGATTGCGAAGAGCCGGCCTCTCCAAGAAGCAAAAAATGCTGGTGCAAGCACTGCTTTCCACGCGAACGAAGGCGAAGTGTTAGCATCTCCTTGTGTTGGAAATGTTCTTTGGCGAGTATGTTTTTTGCTAAGCTGCATTCAGCGTTCCAGTGAGTACGTTTCTGGGCAAACAACTGTAGTGTTATGTTCCTGCATGCCTCCTCGTAGAACGTAAGCGGTGATGCGATCTTCAGCATTTGTGCGCTGCCCCAAAGCTGTCGGCAATCTACACAGACGGTTTAAACGCGGGAAAAGTTTACCGGCTGTTGTAGCACGTGCAGTATAGAACCTTCATCAGCGCGCCATCCGCACGCTACTCGTAACCGGCGAATTCTGTCGGCTACGTGAGATGGTCGGTTTCTTATGTGTGCGAGAGAAGGGGGAGTGCAGCGTCTTGGCGTGAGCAGGCTTTCCAACACATGCAAACTTTACGCTTGCACTGCGTTATGGTAGCCGCATGCAGGCTGTTTCACAACACACGTGCGAATAGAAAATTCGAGGCGCTTGGCGATGAAACCTGCGTCAAGGGTGGGCGATAAACATGCACCTTCCGTTCAGCGTGCTAAATATTTTTTTTTTTTTAGGAGAACCCAAAGCACGCATTATTGATAAACTCCGGTAGTAATCGTCACGGAAGTGGTTATAGAGCACAACACTTGTTCTTGAGCGCTTGAAGTTGTTTCGCTTCACAGCAGCCTCCCACTTAGCTGAAAGCTTCTTGTCTTGCAGGAACTAATGGAACATCGGAACATCGTCGCAGCCGGTGGTGTTCGTGCAAGCGTAGGCTGCACAGAACGCCGGCATGATCGGCCTACAAGTTCAATTGATGCTGCGCATGCACGTCAACTACCACTCCTATATACACACAAATAAAGGAATGTAGGGTCGAGCGAAGCAGATTAGGACGGCACGCACGCAGAAATAAGCCCGGTCAGGCACGGTCGCGGAGGCTGCGAAGGAGCGCAACACCAGTGTTGACGTCACTACGCCGCCGTCTCCGCTTGCATCGTCAGCGTCAGCAGCAGCGCGCGGTGCTCGACGGGGGGCGGAGCTACAGCGCAATTTTAACCGACGATTGCGTCGCTCCTAAGTGAAAAATCCCCCCCCCCCCAAATTTTACCTTCATGGTTTATAAGGTTCCCGCATCCGTATATGAGCGTCTTATTGAATACGACAGACTCTTCAGCTTCCCTTTAAGGCGTTGTATGCGTTTGTCCCCTAGACATGCCGGCATTGCGCAGTGCGGTCCAGTTTGTTTGCGCTCCGCCGCTGGCTGCCCGCGCGGTGAGGCAGTGGGCACGGACGCCCCATTTGGTGATCGCTGTGTCTGAAGGGGCAAGGTCCTGACTGGTGTTGTATTAGTCACGGGTCGCTTTTTTAGTCGCGACGATAGATTCCATTTTTTACGAGCACTGCTCCAGGAGGGCACATGTAACCGGCAAACGGAGGCCTCAGAGTAGCACCTGAGGTTATATTAAAGCAGGCGGCGCAGGATCTCCAGGGCACCCAAGGGTAGCGGGGGGATCAAAGCTGAAAGCAGGGTGGTCCCAGCCCACGGACCAGTCCGGGTTCTAGCGTTGATGTCCCCGTTGCCGCTTTGGTGTCCTGGAGGCGCCGCCAATAATGCGAAATAATGACACGTTTTCATTAGTAAAAAAACACGATTGAATAAATATAACTGCGTCCAGCCGCCAACTTGCGATGCTAAGTTCAGCACTACCGCGCCCCGCGACTTCTGCCGGCACGCCTAGGGACAAACGCATACAACACACGCTAAGAAACATCTCCGTAGTGCCTAGGCAGAGTCCTATATTCAAGGTGCAAAGGTCCCCACATTTCCTCTCTCGCTCCCGCTCTTACTCGCGCATGCGCGCAAACGTCCGTTGTCTCCACAAGTGCCACGCCCCGCTGTACCTTTTCATCATCAGCAGCAGCAGCAGCATCATCAGCATCATTATCAGACTGGTTAAGACCACTGCAGGGCAAAGGCCTCTCCCATACTTCTCAAGCTACCCCGGTCAAGTGCTAATTGTGGCCATGTTGTCCCTGCACTATTCAGTACACGCCAAACTAATTTTGTCACCACGGCCAAGCTGCGTCTAGCTAACTGCGTCAGAACGCCAAGCGCGGCGAACATGCCTCAAAAGTATCCCAGAATGTAACGAAGGTAATTACAATATGTTGGGGGTCAGAGAAAGCGTCACGAACTTGTCCCAGTAAGATTCAGTACACGCGAAACTATAGCTTCGTCACACGGCCGAGCTGCTTTTCGCTAACTGCGTCACAAAGCTGGGTGCAGCGAGCGCGTGCCCAAAAACTGCCGAAATAAGCTACACTAATGTTGGTGCCCATAGAAAGCGTCGCAAACATCTCCCAGTACAAGTCATTAACTCAATTGCGTTAGGACGGCGAAGCTGTTTTTCGCCAACTGTGTCACAAGTCTCGGTACGTGCCGTAAGCCTAATTTACTTGAAATGCGTCGCAGACTGTCAAACAAAATTTCTCACCTTGCCGTAGTCCAATAGCACAGTGGTCCCATGTAGAAGCGCAGAAGGAACGCAAGAATACGCCGGGAGTCCAACAAACCAGGCTAAATCCAAAAGAAAAAGGAAATCAGGCAGACGGGTCGCCGAACAGGTCAACGCCGAGACCTGCAGCCGGCCTCGCTCGCTTCGGCGGCGTCTGACGCATGACGCGTGCATCTGGCGCGTCCGGCGTGCCGTTAGCTTGTGGCTGTGTAAGTAACGCAAGGAAAATAAGTCGCGAAGTATAGGTTCATTTATATGCAGAACTCTTTAGTTTTAGCGGGAAAGAACAAAAAATAAAACAATGTCTGCTGACTTTATTTCGCATTCTTTTTTTTTTCCCTGATGCTCTCGGCAGCTTACGAACACATGAATACTAGCGTGACGTATTTCCTGTTGCGAGTTTTCGCTGAATGTACCCTCTTGTTGAATTGATCTATCCTATGCTCCTTCAAAGGACCTTTGCTTTGCTCGTGTGACTGGGGGTAGGAACACATTGTCACGTGGTAGAGACGGCCAAGAACACAGTAGCAAACCTGTAAATGGCGAAACCATCTCTTTATTGGGCGAACGTGCGCCCAGACACACAGGTTACACACAAAGAACGGCGACAGCGGTGAACGCAGTCGGCGATCGTTGAAAATCTGATCTGCCGGTCAAGCGTATCGGCCTTCATACATGAGTAATGGAAGGAGTAATCGCTGGGACCCGCGTGTGTTCCAGAAGGTACGACACCGTTCGCGTCTCGCATACTATCAGATTACACAAGCTTCGGTGACAAAAAGTAACGGATATAACAATCGATAACATTCCATTAAGTTCCAACCATGCAACGCGTCTTGCGCTGAGCGTTAACTTTAAGGTGTGTGATGGGGATGAAATGGGGTCTCCGAGAAAACGATAAATAAGTACGCGTGCCAATATCCCGTGAAGTAATGTTCCTTTGAAAGCTCTGTACTCTTTCAGAGGAGCTTTGGTGTGCCCGTGTGACTGGCACACACCAAAGGGCGCACAAGTTTATATGCCCGCCGTCACCTGAAAAAGCGCTATCCGAGAAGCGTTGTGTGTTTGCAGCGGATGCTCGACATCACTTGCGGGTGTGCTCAGGGTCTGAACCCGAGATACGGGACATGCCAGCAGTGGCGTAGCTAGAAATGTCATTTCGGGTGGGAGGGGAGGTTCACCGTCAGCACTACTCTCTCTCTCTCTCTCTCCACACACACACACACGCACACGCACACACACACACACACGTGTGTGTGTGTGTGTGTAGAATGCATCTGTGTGTGTGCATATAGAATGCATCTGCGCAGCGGTCTTCGTCTGCTTTGGCAGAGCCATCTGTGTATACTTGTAGGTGATTCGGGTAAGTCGTGTTCGAATGTTCTAGGACTAGTGACTTGGCCTCTGCAGATGGAATGCAGCTCTTTGACTGCAATCGTGGTACACTTAAGTTGCATGTGATGTCCTCGAATGTCCAGGGTGGTTCTATCCTTTCCCTCTGTCTCGAGCAGCGCAATCCTAAGACGTGAAGCGTGTTCAGTGCTGCATAAAAATGTGAGTGCGGCCTGTTGCCTATACGTCGTAACAGGGCTTTGCCGGGCGTAGACTCACTCAATCGTAGTAGCTGGATCATGAGAGCGTGGGAAGCCTGAAGTCGCAGAGGGCGTGACTCAGCTTCGTAAAGCACTTTCTTGTTTGATGCTGGCTGAGGGACTGCAAAACAAAGTCGAATACCTTTTCTGTGGATGGCGTCTATGTGCTCGTATTGGTTATCTAAGGGTGACATCAGAGGTAGCTGGGATACAGGATCCGACTGGTAACCAATGCTGTATGTAGCCGTAGCATCGTCGTCGGGTGGTTTCCCCAGCTTATGCCAGCGACTCGCTTGAGCACATGCAGCCTGGGTGACGATGACGCCACAACGTGGTCAACACCGCGGCGCCAGAGTGGCCTGTGGTCTATAGGTAACGCCAAGAAATCGGACGTTGGTGACTTGTCGAATCTGGTATCCGTCCAAATTCAGGGTCAAGCGTGTAGATTTTCTTTTCACTCCAGGAAATAGTACGAATGATGATTTCTCTGCTGATAGTGATAATCCAATCGTTGCCAAGTGGCCCTGAATTTTCACTTACTGCTCGCTGGGCTATTCGTGCGAGGCGGCGGTGCTTGTAGCCGGAGACCCATATGCAGATATTATCGGCATATATAGATATCTTCATTGGTGGTCGATGGTTTAGTACTCTTGGGAGGTTAGTCATGGCGATGTTAAATAATAAGGGACATAAAACACTCCCCTGTGGCACGCCGCGAAACATGTATTTCATCGCTCAAAGTGTCGTCAAGACGAACTGATGCGACGATCATTGAGGAACGTATCTATGAAGTGCAAGAGATGACCCGTGACACCTATAACTTGTAACCAACTGATCATGCCTGTTTGAGACACGTAGTCGTAAGCCTTGGAAACATCCATGAAAACAGCAAGTGTCGACAGGCCATCCGCACTGTAATGTTCTATGTGGCTTAGCAGGTCCAGCGCATTGTCTTGAGCGCTTAGACACTGCCGAAACCCAGTCATGCACGATGGTAGTTTTCGATCCTGCTCGACATACCAAGTGAGTCTTGTGCACGCCATTTTCTCCATGAGCTTCGCTGCACAGGAGGTCAGGAAATACAGGAACGAAGCTTCGCGCTGGAACTTCGGTAGTATCACACTATGCAAATTTCACTCGCTTTCGGTGACCGGCTGTGCGATTTGTTTGAAGAAATGTTAGGAAGTATAACTTGCGATAATGGTATTTTAGTCATCACGCTACGCATATTGTTATTTGACCGTGACTCGGGAACTGATACGAGGAAGAAGCAGGGCTGGCTGCTTCCTGGTTAGAAGCCGTTGTGAAAATTACGCCATCCTAAGGTCGCAGTAAAATAAGGGCCAGTAACCTCCTAGAGATTTGAAAGTGTCATGTCTCCCGACACCCGTATATTCTGAAAATTTCCGAGACGTTTAGTTAGGATGGTCTCTCCGCAGCAAGCAGCACGTGTTACGACGGGGTATGTAGTGAGCCTCAGCCGTAGGCGACTGGCCGTCTGGAGTTGAGCGATCGGGCAGTGACGAGACACTCGCCTGCTTGCTTGCTTGCTCCTCGCTTGCGGTGTTTAGCCACTACGAGGGATGGGCCACGAAGCTGGCTGTTGAAGGGAGAGAGAAAAACCTAACGGAAAAGTAAATCAGGGTGAAGTATAACGTTCGTGTTAATTACGAAATAGATTTACATGGCAGATGTAGAAATAAAAAAAAATATTTCTAATTATATATAAACAGCAAATTCTGTATTCTTTTTTGGGTGGTATTAGAATAATTTCGATGGCACAATGAGGGATTTAATTATCTATCCAATTATTGATTTCTAGAATTAACATGGTAGCCTTCTTGTGCCACAGGGATAGTCGCAAATGGCCACGCAGATGTTCCTGTGGCTAAGGCCCAGTGAAGAAGCCCCGCAGGAGAGCATATTTTGAGTATAGTTCAAGAAATACCCAATTTTCGGAATGAGAATTCTAATTTCTCCCTCGGATTTCTAAATCGACGGCATGCTATTAGAAGGTGATCAACGTCTTCGGGCTCCTGGCAGGTAGGACACAGAGGGGACGGGGCCAGACCAGACTTGTATAGGTCAAAATTGAATGGTGGGATGCAGCATCGTAATCTTGTTATGGGGACTTCTGATTTACCTGTGGGACACCATTTATTGTCGCATGAAACGGACAAATCAGTAAATTCCGACGTTCGGATTTTCAGTTTTGTAGAATCTTGGAAAAGACAAAATTTGCTAAGCCTCTCCATATGTCCAAATTAACCACCAACTTCGTTTTTACGCCTTTTATGCGCCAAGAACGGAAAACATGGGAAAATATTCCTATATTTCTGTTTCTGCATGGACTTGGAGGCAATTCATTTGCCTGCCCTCCCATCTGTTTGTTGTGGCGGTTTCTTATCTTCCCCGATATACTTTGCCGTGCGCAAAGCAGCGTTCTGTAGGTCTTTCTTTCTTGTCCGGTTTTTTGCCCTGTTTTTGTTTATAACAGCGTGTACAAACTAGCCTAACAGCAAGCTGTTCTCAAGTTCATTAACATAATGAAAGTCAGAGAAAAGGGGAGGAAAAAGACGGGGGGAGGGGGGTGCTTCTTAGGCGTTTCTCAGACAAGCAAGTCGCAGTATTTTCGGAATGCTTTTCTTCCAAGCAGCGTAGTCGAGGATTCGGTCAAGTTCGAGAAGTAAGAAGCTCGTCGACGGTACAAATGCCCGGTGTACGGAGCAACGGTGCAGTGGTGGAGCAGCTGCGCCGATTGCGCCACACTGCGCCGTCATCCTGCGCCAAGACGGCATTGAAGCGGAAAATTTCGCCGAACCTGCACCAAAGCATGCATAAAAGCGAAACCTTCCTTCCGTCGATGCTTCGCACCTAGCAAAACTGAAATCAAAACCAACAGCACGCTATCATCATCATCATCATAGAAGGAAACAGAGGGCCGTCCATAGAACTCGGGAACTCTACGGGCCCGTCGTCTGGTTCGTCATTCACGTGTTTTCCTCTGACGGTCGTACAATGTAGGGCCGCTGTATACCGTTTTGCTGGCGCGTTATTTTGATGTTCATCGAACCCGCGTGGTAGCGCTGAGTTGGCCGAAAAACGATTAAAGGTAAACTATTTCGATGTCCACGGGTGATAGCGGGCCTTTGCAAGAGAGCGACTGCGATCAGAATCCCGCGTGGTGCACAGTTAAGAATGGTATTGGCGAATGTGGTACACGGTGAGTGCTGCCACTTCGATGGGTGCCGCCATGTTCGTTGACTCAAAACTTCTGCGTCGAGTTTGTATCGCTGCGCTATTTCAGTGAAATAGCGTCGTCGACGCAAAACAGTATTTGCGGCCCCTATTCAAAAATTTCCTAATGTACACCCGGCTACAAAAGTGGAAACCACGGGATATCAGGAAACGTTCAAATCCCGAGCAGCGCCTGTAGCAGTAGCCAGTAAAATTGTACACGACAATGTTGATAGCATATTGTAATCGAGGCCGGAAATACAAATGCCAGACTGCGTTGCGAGGTTGCGGAGATATTCAGCTTCTCAGATTTCATGGTCCGTCATATTTTTTTGGCCGCGGGTGTGCATGGCATAACATGAGTATATTGCATGATGTCATGTTCATTGCAGGCGCGCTCACTCGATCGGCGTTCACAGTGAGCCTTTGCGCACAGGCCATGACTGTCGCACTGTCTCGCAGCCTGGGTTAACAAACATGCGTTTGTTGACGATCTGTCTGTGGTGCTTTCTCTGCGCCGTATCGACGAACCCGGCCGTAGCGCCTTTTGTGCGTCACGGGGTGGAGGAGCGTCGGATCCTTTCCTGACTGCACTTGCAGGGTAAGCCCTCGCACAAACCCGTCTCTACAAGACATCGACTATATCAGTTAAAATCTGCAGGGTATACGGTAAGCGCACGGGCGTTGGACCCTGCGACAAAAGTGATTGCTGCTGCGCCAAATATGCTTTTTGCCTGCACCAGGTTGTGCGCCATAAGATTAAATGGCTGTTCCACCGCTGAACAATGCTCCCAAGTTTTATGCATGCGCTCGTCCTATCTTTATCTGTGTGTGGAATTTTTAGCGCTGATCCCCCTCGGCAGTTATGGTTAACACGATCCGGAAGGAGTCGCGCCATCAGTGAGGCCGCAATGTTTTTGTGCATGGGATCGGCATCCCCCCGCCTCTTAGCCCTCCCCTTGCTTTCACATTCAAGCTTTCCTTTGCATCCACATGTCGCTCTTTCGGAGCCCACCTCCTGAAACTTTCTGTTCCGTGGGAAAGGGGGGAAAGTGGGGGGGGGGTCGTCAGAAAACTTCGGAGGGAGGGGGTTCGACCACCCCCTGGCAGCACCAATGCATGCCAGTCCGATAACTATACGCGCAGTTGCCCAACTTCACGAGTCACTTCTCCATTATTGGCCTGAAGCATTGCTAAGTAAGATGATAACCAGTGAAGGAAACAAGGTGCTTCACAGGACGATGCTGGACTAACAACTTTACTGTTGACATAAGCCTGCAAGTTCTCACCACGCGCATGCGCCAGCACAAAGTAACACTATATCCGCCACGAGCTAGACACAATTTCACTCAAACGTACTGTCACATTCAAGGTTCTAGATACAATATTTCTCCTTTTCACTTAAGGCGAGTGACGGCACATTAATGCAGATGTTGTGCTTCTGAATATGGAAGGCTTGATCTGGCATTCGCGTTTAGCCACAGCCAGCAATTGTTGCAGAGATGAATGGTACAACACACACACGCACATCTACATCACTGATGGGCTAAACGAATATCCTCTCCTGAGGCTACCTTGTTTTTGCGATCTCCATGCCCGGTTTATACATTACCCGGTTTGACTAATGTAGACCTTTCCGCAAGCCACAGGTAGATTGTCTGGCTTGTGAAGCGCAGTTAACATTTTTTGTTGTTATGATTGCCTGTTAGCTGCTCTCGCAATCTGCCGAGGCGCGCGAACACAAAGTAGACACTTTTGACGGATATATGTCAGAAATAAAGTTTTGTTAGTCCAGCAGTCGTATTTGTGCATGCGTATCTTGCGCTGATTTTTCGTCTTGTAGTTTACCATATGCCAACTTGCCCAGCACCTATAGCCTCGCTGCAGCCTAAGGCAGGCCATGGACGCACCTGTTTAGCGATTTCATTGTATGCCTTCCGGAAAACAGTTCAAGAGAAGAACGTTTCGAAACCACAGAAATCCACGCCAAACGTCACCAGGATGTTTCCGAACGTAACAGAGCATGTCCAAGCACCGTCCACACGCGGACAGAGAACATACACATCGCGGCGACTATGTAGTAGTCATCATCGAGTGTAGAAAAAAAAAAAAACTGCTCGTGTGCTCCCTCAACAAAGCCCCTTAAAAGCAAGAACCTATCCGTCTCCTGCAGAGCAGCTCTGTTATGCACGAGTCAGGCATACTTTCAGTCATTCAGAGCGGCTCCCTTTCCGCCTTGGTTTTCGCGCGCACTTCCGTCAATATCTTTATTTCTTTTGTTCATTTCATTTGACGTCTGCCTGATTTAAGTGCGCGCTCCGGAGTATGCATTAATTTCATTCATAGGAAAACAACGTGTTTCACGCGTGTGTATACCAGCAGGTGCCCGTGAGAGGAAAACTCGAAGAGCACGCACCCTCCGAGGGCTTCCGTTGCATCGGAGTCGGGCGAGGAACACTCTCGCATCGATCGTCCTTATTTTAGTAGCGCCCGGCAGAGTCGCGTCGGCTCGTGAACTCCCGAACAGCGAACGCGTGCTCACGCCGACACAGCGTCGTTTGCATTCCGCAGTCCGTCCTTTCGCATACGTTATTATTTGTTCTTTCTTTCTTACTTACCTTATCGCGTGCTGTGAACCAAGGCGAGACCAGGCTAGAACTTCTGTTGTCAATGGCGCCGTATAAATATCGCAGTGGTTTAGCACAAACGGGAAAATGTGTTTGTGCCCTCACACACATGCGGTAGGGCACACACGCACTTTTGCTTGGCAGAGCTCGACTGACATATGCTGTGTGCAGTGAGACATCGTTATGCAGAAGTGTTGAGCAGAGAAGTGTGTGTCTCTATACAAAGTGAACGAAGTGGATTCGCATTGTCTGTACATTTCAGAAAAGGGCGGTTACAGCATCCATACATCGGGCTGTGTGCTACCACCGTTATTCATTAGTAAATCGATGTATATGTATGTATACACGCACACAAACACACACAAATATATATAATAGGTTGAGGACGCACGTACGAAAAAAAAAAAAAAAACGATGCTTTATCTCCTACGTTTCGACGGGCGCCCGGCCGAAACGTAACGCATAGTTTTTTTCGTACGTGCGTCATCAACCTACAAGTGGCTCTTCCGAGTACCGGATCCCGGCAGACTCTCACTTTATACATTTCAAGTGCACTAGCAGCGCATTGCCATTTCCGTGTTGTAAACCTGCACGCACCGCCTATCGTGAGAAAGTAAAAGCCGTTGTAGCCGGCAGGCCTGCCTGCACTTTTTTTTGCAAGTGCATTTGTGTATTTCACGAGTGGCCTGAAAATGCGAGCGCCTTCTCAATAGATGGCTTCTTGCCTTCGAACCAGCTCGTGTTCTATCTCTCGCTGATTATCTTCGCACGCCGTGTGGGGCAGACGTTCGGCCAAGGCTGAACAGACCAGGTTTACGCGTCTCCGCGCACCAAGGAATGAAAACAAGTTACCGGCTGCATGAAGGTGCGACACCGCCGTGTGGCCGCGCTTCGAATCGCTGCAAAAGCGGTGCTCGATCCTTGCCGAATATGTTTCACGACCCTGAAGAAAGAAATGTGTCAGAGCCATATTAATGCGTTAGCATTCTTTGGGTACTTGACGCACTTTCCGGGTGCTATCCATGTATGTTTATCTAAGCGTTTTCCCGCCTTATACCTGGGCACTGGGTGGTTCTTGGTCGAAATGTTAGCTCATAGGGCTGCTGTACGGAGGTAACAGAGTTCAAGACCAACCATCGGACCAAATTGAGATGCCAAATGTGCGAGTGTGTACAGACGTGCCGCTCTTCAACGAAGCCTTTTCACGCCGAGATGAGTCACTGTAGATGCGGCAATGGGGGTAGGTACCGCTGTCGAGGCCGACTACAGGAGCACCGCCACTCGGTCCGTGCTTGTCTCCAATGAACGTATCGGGCGACAATGTATTGTGACTAGGCATGTGCCAGTACGTGTGCTGCTATTCAATCAATGCTTTTGACGCCATCTTGGATAGCTAG
Source organism: Dermacentor andersoni (assembly GCF_023375885.2). Taxonomy (NCBI): domain Eukaryota; kingdom Metazoa; phylum Arthropoda; class Arachnida; order Ixodida; family Ixodidae; genus Dermacentor; species Dermacentor andersoni. The sequence continues at coordinate 8,425,290 of NC_092817.1, read as the reverse complement.
GTATGTGCCACTGGGAATGACAAAGAAAGATCCCTTCAGTTTATCCGAGGCTTAGCGCAATGGAACCCACGCCACAAGAGTTTCGCAAGGACGGCAGCCGGACGAATTCTCAGGCTGTGCCACAAATTCTGAGCGTTCGCGCCCACGCTTCTCGTCTCGGCGGCGGCGCCGTCACACACACGACACAGCGCGTACAGAAAGAAGCGCGAGAGGGGAACCCGGTCGCTATACTAAGAGAGAAAAAAAAGCTTGAAGGCCGTCGTTGTTCCTGCGTGGTTGAATTCAATTCAGTTTTATTGCATTTTTTTCACATCAAAAACATTAACATAACTAGAAAAGCCGTAATATAGCCTTACAAATCTATTATTTTTCGTTAAAACTACGAGCACGAGCGATGGCGACGTTCAAGTCTGGCATGCGCAATCCCACAGCGTTTCAACTATTTCTACAGCTTCTCCGACAAAATATCCTTGTGCATTTGATTTTATTGAAAGCGAAAATCGCAATGCTTCTAGCACAAAATGTATACATGGTTTTAGTATAGCAAATATATCCAACCGGCATCTTTTTCGGGTACGCTAAGAGCAATATCAGTGCCAGCCGGTGTATAAATTCCCACTGTGTTTCCAGCGGTGCGTGGTGCCTTTGACAGTGCCTGGTGACGAAATGAAAAGGAAGAAAATGAGAATGCTAATGATACAAAGAAAAGCACTCTTTCGATTTCTGAGAAATAAAAAACTCATTCTGGCACAAATAAACGTCGGCACTGTAGTTTCAACACCACGTGAATTGGCCATATTACTGAAAGAAACTGCTAAAGGTCTAGAAAGCCGCTTTAAAGGGCAACTCCGGCGATTTTTTGACCATGTCAAGGTAATGGAATATTTAGGTTGCCGAGACCCCCCTGTCACGCGTCTGATAGGAGAATTGTTCCGCAAATTCGAAAATAATTTTAAATAAGCAAAAGAGCGCGAAAACGAAACTGAAACCTGACCAAGCAGCCGAGTGACTGATTGATTGATTGAAAACTTTATTGTTCCACCGAGCTGGGGTGCCCGCCTCTTAACCTACACGTAGGTAGGGGGGAGGACGAAGCAGTCCCCGCGCGTTGAGGACGGTGAGTCTTCACGGCCTCAACGGCCAGGCGGATTGCTCGACGCTGGTCGTCTTCAGCCTCGCTCTGGAGCAAGGCCTCCCAGGCTTCTCTACTGTCAATGTTTTCCTTGGCCCCTGGGGAGCCAGCACACTCCCATATTATATGGTCTAGCGTACCTTTTTGCTTACAAATTTTGCAGAGGGCGTCGTTATAGTCCCTCGTCTGTGTTAAGTAGATCCAATGTGGTGATGTATAATTGTTTCCCTGGAGGCGTCGCCAAATGCGAGCGTCCTCCAGAGAGAGAGACCGATGCGGAGGCGAAAAGATTCTTCTTTCGGCTTTGTAGTGATCGACAATTTCCCTGTACGTGATCATGCTATCTTTTATCCCTGCAACTGGCTGCTCTAGAGTTGCCCGGTGGTAGAGTGCTCGGGCGAGCTCGTGAGCGGCTTCGTTGCCTGGGACTTCTTCATGGGCCGGTACCCAAATAAAGGTTATGTCCCTCCTGGGAGGGTTTTTGAGTAGAATGTGGAGGGCTTCTTCTGAGATTCTCCCTTTGTTAAAATTTCGGATAGCTAATTTGTTAGCGCATAATATTACTCCCGCTTTTGTACCCGCACAAGCGAGCGCTACTGCAACCTCCTCGGCTGTACAGGCGTCCCTCGTGCACGTGGAGCACGCTATCTTAACGCACCCGTCGCCATCAACCACCGTCGATACCGCAGCCCCGTCTCTGCCGCAAGCGGCGTCCACGTACGCCACGTTATGCGCCGGTGTGTCTTTAAGTTTATTTACTAGAGCCTTAGCCCTGTGAGCTCTCCTCTCTTTGTTGTAGATAGGATGCATATTTTTAGGTAGGGGGGTGATTCGGAAGCGCTTACGCACGTCCAACGGAATGTCTTTCTTGTCAGTCGGGGCACCCCTGTCACATTGAATTCCTACCCATTCCATGATTTTTCTCCCTGTTTTAGACTGGCCTAATCTTTCCAACTGAGACACTCGTACTGCCTCAGTGAGTTCAACTAGCGTGTTGTGAACCCCCATTTTGAGGAGGAGGTCTGTCGAGGTCGAGTCTGGGAGCCCTAGGGCTCTCTTAACGCTCTTCCTAATGATCGCATCTATATTATCCTTTTCTTCTCGTCTAAACACAAGATACGGTGTGGCATACGCTATACGGCTGGTAATGAAGGCTTGCATGAGTCTGAGGAGGCTGTTCTCTTTGAGGCCCCTGCCTTTGAGTGCTCTTGTGACGTCACAAGTGTCCCCAGCGGCGAAGGCGCGCAAGGCATGCCGGTCTCGCCCGCTGGGCGAACGAAACCAGCGACACGGCCGCTCGATGCAAAAGCACAGGGTGCGGCCCGCTGCGTCGCGTTTGAACGGCGTCTCGGGCCTAGTTCTCCGCGCGCCCGCTGCGGCGCCGCTGCTAGGGGACGGCTAGGGACGGCTGCTGATAGAGAGCGCCTTCACAGCTGCGTCAGCACGCGCGATCTCCGCTCCGATCAAGGCGTAAATAATGCGTTTTATATTTGGAAATTGCAGATAAAATATTTAAGTCGTCGTTAGAAGTTCTGATTATGCCACAAACGCCAACAGATTGTCACAGGGGTGGAAATCTATTCTATATATAATACGCCTGAACGCCTAGAATTTCCGTCGAAAACGTACCGATGTCGATACTGCTCCGTGTTGTCGCTTCCCGCTTTAATTTTGCGGCACTTTACGAAATGAGGAATGATTTATTTCAAATCCGTATGGTGAAAACGGAACTACAGAAGGAGTTTTGTTCATCCTGATGGTTTAATTAGCTTCAGCTCAGTCGTTCAGGTGCGCGAGCAGTAGACGCATCAACTTCGCGACTGTGACTCAAGCTCGGCTGAACGCGGTCAGCGTCGACTCAACCTGTGTGTGCAGATGGCGAGGGCCGATGTTCGTGCAGCCAACAACACCGCTTGCCATCCCTTGCCCGCCTACATGCACTAGCTCACGATCGTCGCCTCCTTGACGCAGTCGTCTGCATGATCTCGGCATGCTATGCATGGAACACTCCTGACGTCATACACAATGCGGCCTGTAACTGAGGAGGAGGTAACGTAGGGTGTTCGAGGCAATAAATTAAATTCATTTGTAGAACTGTGCAACTCTCAAACCTGATTTTTGAAGACGTGGCGGAGTTGTTCCGAGGAACGTACCCAGCGAATTTCATCGACATCCGTCGTCATCCAAAAATCGCCGGAGTTGCCCTTTAAGAGGAAGCTTTAGCTCGGGGCTCCTATCCAAATACATGTAAAAGGAGAACTCGTTTTTCTCGGCAGCCACTGCCCCAAATTTGACGAGGTTTGTTGTATTTAAAAGGAAAACTTAAAATCTAGTTACTGTTCGTGTCGAATTTTTGAGTTAGGTTGTTAATATTTTATTAGAAGTTGGTAAAAATCGAAAATTTTCAATAAACGAAACTATCAAGTTTACAACTCTGTAACTCAGCAACGAAAAATGATATCACAATTCTGTTAATTGCATCTAATAGTACATCTAAAGCGGACAAAATTGATGTTACACATGAATATAAAAGAATTTAGTAATATGTAAACACAGCTTTGCAGAACCCTTATAACCAACGTAACACCTTCACGTAAGATGTAAAATGACATACCGAATTTGTCCGCTTTTAATGATCGTATGGGTCCAGTTTACAGAACCGCGATATCTGTTCTTGATGCAGAGCTATGAATTTGTAAACGTCGTGCTTCTATCTTCTTCAAGCGGTCGAATATTTGAAAATCCTTTTAACAAAAATTCAAGCCCTAAATCGAAATTTCGCTTCCAACAGTAAATAGAATTTAACTTTGTGTCTCAAATGCAACAAATTTCATTAAAATCGGTCCAGGGGTTATCTCAGAAAAAGTTTTTGCGTTTTACATGTATTTGAATAGGCGGTGTCGGAGTTGGGCCCGAGCTAAAGCTTCTCTTAAGTCAATTTTGCCCTATAACGCTGCTCAACCTACTCATCATGAAGACTTGGACGAAGTTACAGTTTCAGAGCTGACAAATGTAGTGAGCCAGCTGCCCAATTCAGCGCCAGGTCCCGATGGAATTACTATGCCAATAATAAAAACTTTATATAAGATATCGCCTCACACATTGCTTACCATGACAAACCGCTCTATTACATATTTCTGGATTCCTCCGGAATAGAGACTTTCAAAAGTAATCCCATTATTAAAAAAGCAAGGTACTGGTACGTCTTAGGTAACATCAGCCAATATCTCTTACATCGAACCTAGCAAAACTCATCCAAAGAATCTTACACAACCGCATAGATAATTGGCCGATAGAAAACATGATTTTGAGCCCATGCCAAATTGACTTCAGACGTGGGTGCTCGATTTGGTGTGCCCATGTCGACATAGAAAGTCCAACTAGCTCGATGTCAGAAAAAATGTGCTGGCTTAGTCATTTAGTTTTAGGAAAAGTTGCGCCTAAGAAAGAACGTGCACAGGAAAAAACGAGGTAGACGAAAAGAGCGCATACTAAATTCGCGCTCTTTTCGTCTACCTCGTTTTTTCCTACGTTCGTTCTTTCTTAGACGCAACTATTCCTAAAACATAGCCATGCACCTACTCGCCCAGCAAAAAGTTCTAAAGCAGTCACTCTGGATGTCGCTAAATCGTATGACAGTGTAAACCTAATAAATGCACTTCAGAACGCAGGTGTGCGAAATTATTTTATTGTGCGGGTTTATGAATGCTTAAACGTACAGCAGGGAATTTTGCTGCTTTCTACGCGGATTGCCTTCATGAACGTGTAAACAGTCAAGAGGTCTACCCCAAGGACTATCGACATTGCTGTTTAATGTTTCACCGAGTACTGTACCTTTTCAGCAGGATGTGCAACAGTACGTATATATGCCGACGACATGGAATCTTTTGCTGCATCGGCAGATTTACCTTAATTGTACCAAACGATACAGTCCGATATCAGTACCATTGAATTGTGGCTTGATGGCATAAATCTCTCTTAATGTCACAAAAGGCGGCGTCCTGATCTTCCCTCAATGTATTCCTGTGCAGATTTCGATTTTTTATCGACAAGAGGATATGCCGCAGGTGAATTCACTGAAATATTTGGGTGTCATATGCGCTGAACAGCTTAACTGGGGGAGTCCGAATTAAAGAGAGCGCGCGCAGTACTTAACAGCAATCGGTCAGGGTTGCGTCGGCATGCCCTCGTTATGACCTATCGCGTGTATGTTCGCCCGATCATATAGGATCCGGCTCCGTTTTGTTTTCTGGCGGACCTGCATACGGCCTCTGCTTCTATTGGAACGAGAGGCATCGCGTCTGTGTCTTGGGCTTCCTAAATTTGCTGCTAACGATATATCTTATACAGAGAAGCATGCCTGCCTTCTCTTCTCATGCATTTTCATATCTTAACAGTACAAACTTTTCTAAAGACATATGCACCACCACAGAGGAGGTCACAATATGTTCCCGTTTGTGAATCGGCCTCATTTTTTAGCTATCAGTGCTATCGCTCGCGTTGCCATTCAAGTCGTTTTCGTACAAAAACTATTGGACCCATTAAATGTTCACCTATGCCGAGGTGCTCTTACTAAATTCCTCTGCTCCCGTCGCTACAATTGAATTTGATATTTTTTTTTTCAAACAATGCTAAACATTTGCCCTATCAATATCTGAATGGTATATTGGAAGACCACCTTACGCACCTGGATACAAAGACCATTATAGCGAGTGATGCTTCCGTCTGTGCAGAGAAGGCAGGTGTGGGCGTTGTATCACCACATCTAAATTGGTCTTTTTCCGTTCGACTACCTGACTTGACGCCAATCTTTCACGTGGAATTATTGTTTTAGCTTTACGCAAATTACCATCGTCTCTGTCATCAGCCGTAATTTTAACCGATTCTCTGTATTCGCTGTCCACGTCCATGCATTGCCACATTCATTAGAAACAATCTGTAGCCGCGTGACCATCGCCTCCAAAGCAGGCGAAGATGTGGTCACGTGCAGGTGTATACCGCGAGAATAGGACACGCGCTCGACCAGAGGGGCCATGCAGTGGCGTAGCCAGAAATTTCGTTCGGGGGGTGGGGGGGGGGGGGCTCGCGTTACAGCTTGGCCTCCTACTTAAGAGGAAGCTTTAGCTCGGGTGCTCCTATCTAAATACATGTAGAAGGTGAATTCGTTTTTCTCGGCAACCACAGCACCAAATTTGACGAGGTATGTTGCATTTACAAGATAAACGTAAATTCTACTTAGTTCTGGTGTTGAATTTTTCCTTTAGGTTGTCAATTCTTTATGAAAAATTGGCAGAAATCGCTAATTTTCAGAAAACTAGACTATCACGTTTAAAACTCTTAACTCAACAATAAAATATAATGTCACAATTCTGTGAATTGCATGTAATAGTACGCCCACAGAGGACAAAATTCATTTGTTAAAATGAATCTCAAAAATTTTGTATTATCGAAATACTGCTTTTGCAGGACCCTTGTACACCACGTAACCAATTCATGTAAGGTACAAATTGTCATACTAAATTGTTCCGCTTTGACTCTTATAATAGATGCCGTTTGAAGAACCGCGATATTTGTTCTTGATGCAGAGCTATTAGTTTGTAAACGTGCAACTTCTATTTTCTTCGCTCTGTCGAATTTTTCAAAATAATTTAAACAAAATTCAGGCCCTTAATCGAAATTACGCTTCAAACACATACTAGAATTTAACTTTCTCTCTTAAATGCAACAAATTTCATTAAAATCGATCTAGGGGTTATCTCAGAAAAGCCTTTCTGTGTTTTACATGTATTTGAATAGGTCGCGTCGAAGTCGAGCCCGAGCTAAAGCTTCCTCTTAAACAATTTTTCGAGGGTTCAAATACATGAATAATAACTGCATTGCCATCGTCAAAGACGCTGCAAATGAATTCTTGAACGCTACGCACTGTCAAAACAAGTTTTATGTGTATTTTTTCATCAAAAGATATACTCGCATGTGCCTAAAATTGTGCCCCAAATAACTGATATCAATGATTACATGGTTTTGTCTATTTAATAAGTAAAAAAAAGTATCACACAATCTTTAGAACTACATCAATACGAAACCAGCAAAGCAGTGCATGCCACTGATATCAAAAATTTTCAGATCGGAAAATTCGGGTTACTAAATATCCACGAGCTTTTGGAAGTAACCGCTGCAGCTGTAAACACTACCGGCGGTGCACATTGTGTTGCGCCATGAAAAAGTAGGTCCTTAAAAATCGGCATGAAATGAACAAGTCTAGGACAAATATGTAAATGAAACTTTGTCATTCAAGAACCTTGTTTACATTTTTGTACATATGCAACGGCCAGTGAAAAATCGCAATGGCGCTGTCATTTGTTCTAATGTATTACGCAGGAGCAGCTGTCACCGGTCGTGTATCGTGAGTAATTGCGCCGAAATTATTGTCCCAACAGAGAGACTTATATGAAGCCGTGCTGCAAAATATACGAGGGCGAGTCAAATGAAAGTGAGCCAATGCGAATATATGACAAACGGAGTACTTTATTTGAAAGTAGTCTCAATCAGCATTTAGACATTTGTCCCATTGACTAACGAGTCGGGTGATTCCCATCTCGTAAAACTCCTTGGGTTGCTGCTTCAAAAAATCTGCAACTGACTCTTTCCCGTATCGTCCGGTACGAATCTGTTTCCCTTGAGCTGTTTTTTCATGTCCCAAAATTTGGAAGTCGCAAGGCGACAGGTCTCAGCATATGGGGGATGTTGCAGCGTTTTCCAGATGAACGTTGCCAGTTTTGTATTAACCACATCAGCGACGTGGGGACGGGCATTGTCGTGGAACAATTAAAAATTAAATTATGGATTTTACGTGCCAAAACAACTTTCTCATTATGAGGCACGCCGTAGTGGTGGACTCCAGATATTTTGACCACCATTGGTTCCTTAACGTGCACCTAAATCTAAGTACACAGGCGCTTTCGCCCCCATCGAAATGCGGCCGCCGTGGCCTGGATTCGATTCCGCGACCTCGTACTCAGCAGCCCAACATCATAGCCAGGTCGTGGATCAAGATGACCACATTCGTCAATTTTGCACGTCGTTTGTTTTTGATTGCGACATGCAGCCGGTCCGGCGTTTCACAATATCGGAAACGATTGATAGTCTCTCGGGCTTTAGCAAATTCTATCAGTAATGGCCCCTGACGATAAAAAAAAAAAAAGTCAACAACACATTTCCGGCGGAAATGACAGTCATTGCTTTCTTTGGGGTGGTGAATTCAAATGTTTACACTGTAGGCTTTGCCGTCGTGTTTCAGGCTTGTAGTAGTGGCACCATGGTTCGTCCCCGATCACAATTGCAGACAAGAAGTTTTCACCCTCATTGTGAGACCGGATCAGATGAGTCAAGGCAGCGCCGAACTTCTCTCTCTTCTGGCGGTGGTTCAAAATATTGGGCATCCATTGCGCATACAAGAGCCGATAACCGAGATGCTCATGAATTATGGTGTGAACCGAACCATGACTGTTTTTCATACGCTCTGCTAGTTCCTCGATGCTTATCCTCCGTTCTTGTCTCATCAGCTCATCAACCTTCGCAATTTTGTGGGGGTGGTTGTACGATGGCTTGGGCCCTGTCTTGGATCGTCTTTGCAACTTTCACGTCCTTCTTTCAACCAATTGCTCCAACGCGTCACAGTGGCCAATGAAATGCAATGTTCAACGTACATGGCAGTCATACGGCGACTAATTTCTTTTTTGGGAAACACCTTCAGCTGTCAAAACCCTCAGGGCACCACGCTGCTCAACGTCTAAAGCGTCCATTATGTCACGCAACCATGTTCAACCCAGTGTATGAGAGCATTAAGGAACATTTACCCTCACACCTGCGTGTCACTTTTGTAAATGAAAAAGGCCTGTGTGTTACGCGCATGCCTCGCAGATAACGAACCGAACCATTATTGCGTGGTGTGGGTAGGCTCACTTTCATTTGACTCGCCCTCATTCATTAGAAATGCGAATATATAAATGCTTGATAAAGGGCAAAAGTGTCACTGGAAAGAAAGTTCACTGCACGTACACGCAAAACCTCGCAACAAGATATTTGAATATACGTATAAGTCTCCAATAAATCTACGTATCTAAGAAAAAGTCACTGTATATAATGCGTCAAACAAGGCGAATAAACATGTTGCCCAATCACAGCTTCACAACATCCTAGATCCCGCCCCCATTCCATCCACTCCCCTCGACGTATCGCGCGCGACGGAAGGCGGCGCACTTGCTCCCCGCTCTTCTCTTTTGCGCACACAAGACATAGCCACCATCGTCGGCTCACCCATTCGTACCCCCCCTCCCCTACTATTTCACTCGCACGAGCAGCATGCGGCGCTTGGTCACGACGTTATCGCCCTTAGACTTCATACGAAACATGAGGGCAACGCCGACAGCAGGAATGCGCCTGGAGTGTTCATATAATTGCTATCGCAATAATATAATAATGGTATCCGCCAACCGAAGCGTGCCATGGTTGATTACTTCACGCAAAGGTAGTAACAAGCTGTCACCATGCGACATTTCGCTGCGCCACAACAATGTATACTTTTTTTCTTTTGTGGGAAGGGGGCACCGAAATGAAAGAAAAAAAAAAACGCGAAGGAGAGTATGTTGGCCACAATCCAATGCCTACTTTGGCCCCTTAATGTGGCTACCGAATGAATATCGAAGAAAATTTGAGATGTTTGGTCCACCGAGAACCATACGCATATATTGCTCGGTATCCTTACCGGCGTGACAAGACTTTCCGGAGAGGTTGCTCTCAAACGAACGCGGTGCAATTCGTCGAGTCTTCAAAGTGATTGCGGTGGGCGACCATTGTTTCTTTTTCTCGTCTGCTAGCCAGAAGGCGTCCAAAACTCTGCCAGGTGAAAATCTACTCGGCCAGAGAAAACCAAACGCGCACCGAAGTGCATAGCGCGGTGGTCGGGGCAACACGAGAAAAACGCATGCGCTCTGGCTGGCTCTGGCAGCCCGCTAGTAGGGTAGCGAGTATAAAAAAATTTATGAGGCTCAATGTGTCCTCACGAATAAAAGTCAAAGTAGAAGAAACAAATAAGCACGTAGTTACCCTGGCTGGCTTTAGTGTCTTGACATGGATGCTTTGGCGTAGGTGAAAAAAAAAAAAAATGTTATTTTTTTATGCGACATGACGGCACAACTGAACCATCACAACGCTTCGTCTCATCGGATCTCACTGCATGTTTTGTCAACTTGTCTGATAGCGTGTTGATTTGGCTTGTCTCGTTGTATGTTCCGATCTAAGACTTTAGAAAAGTCAATGCACATTTCGCGTAAAATGTTTATAACAACATTAAACACACAAACTTCCGCAATTGAGCCTCTGAAGCACAAGTTCGGAAATGCCAATGCACGTTTCGCATCAAAATTTATAACAACGTTATGCCCATAAGGTTTCGGAATTGAAATCTATGCGCTCCGTAGATTCCGCGGCCTCCGCGCGATTCCGCGGCGAGCCCGTTCGCCACCAAAACGCCCTTGAAACTTTGTGCTCGGATGGGGCTGCTTGCGTTATGTGACTCCCGGTCACATAGCGGTCACATATACAGTCACATAAACGGTCACATAAATCCAGCCCGAGTTCGCAATTTTCGCGGTGCGATGTCTTTTCGAGCGTGAAAAAGACGTTCTTGACAAAATCCAGAATGATTTCCGGCGCCGGGGGTTGCTTTGGTCGACGGTGCATGGACTTCACGAAAAAATTTCGGGGGGGGGGGGCTGAAGCCCCATAAGACCCCCCCCCCCCCCGGCTACGCCCCTGGGGCCGTGGTGTCGGCCGCTCCCGACATCCCGCTGCACCGTGGGCCTAAATAAACCGTGGCCACGGGGGCTAGCTCATCTCGACGCCTGGCTCTCTCCTCCCAAGACGCCTCGTCCGTCTGGGTGCCAGGCCCACAAAGGTCTAGCCCTAAATGAATATGCAGACGCACTCGCAGCAGCATCCCACGATGGTCCTGTAATTTTACCTACGTCAGCTTTCACCAGTGCGGCGCGATTAAGAAAATATACTACCACAAATAACTTGGCCAAGTCGTCGTTGTCAACGTCTGATTTCCCGCACCTCAATTTTCCTGGGAACAACCAATGATGCTGCGCTAGGAAAATTCAAGTAACGATTACGAGACTAAGGCGCCTGGTCCCTTCCACGGGTCTGGCCTGGCTGTGTCGCCTCTGTGTCCTTTGTGCAGCGAGAGCGAATCTCTGCGACACTTGACCTGTCACCGCTCATTACTGAAAGTATTTTCAGAAGAACCCTTACAAAATCTTGGCTCGAACTTGACTCTTCCGGTAATTCTTTCCTTGGGGGCTACAATAATGGGTTGCAGCCTGAGGAACGTTTGTGCAGCCCTCTGCAACTTCCTGCGCGAGTCAAAAATAATTGCACGCTTAAAGCGTTCTTCACACGATCACACAAATTTTTACTGTAATGCTCAGATATTTTGGTCTTTCATATCTGTAACAGCAGACATTCACATTTACAGATGGCTCACTCGATTTATTTTCCCAAATGCGTGACAATAACAGTTTTCTCGCCGCTCTATTCACGGCCGGAGAGCGCCACACGGACCGCGCGCCTGCAGGCTGGTCCCGACGACGCCGGCTGCAGCGTGCGGCGGCGTGCGCGAGCAGAAAGCGGATAGGTATGCATGCATATAGAACCATTAAAGGCTAGGTGGCGCGCGCCTCCGCCGCCCGATTCAAAGGGTTGAGCCTCAATCATCCATCCATCCATCCATCCATCCATCCGGCTGCAGCGCCGTCGGTGTGCAGCGAACGAGACTGGCGGCGTGCGGCGCCGTGTCGCGCCTGGACACCGTCAGTGGGTCCAAGAAAATCAACGCCACTCTGCTCACGAAGTAATTGTCTCTAATTGCGTCTTAAATGTGCACAAACGGAACACAAGTGATCGCGACAGCTATTTGTACAGCTTCTTTCTCTCGTCAATTGTATTTCGCTGAGACCCTTCACCGCCGTTGGCGGGTGTCGTTTTCTCACCCTGGAAAACAATTTACTGCATGCCAATCCTCGCCCTTCTGTAGTTATTAATGCAAAAGCATTCTATAGCTCGCGAGGCGGAAAATATGGCGTTGGCGTGACCACACGATGGTCCACAAAAAGCTAAGAACGCTCGACCTTTGGTGGGAGCCGAACCATACGCAAAGTGCCTCAAATACGCAAAGTGCCTCGAGCGGCCAGTCGCGCGACAATTTTGCGCGTATTCGCGGGTTTCTCTCACGCTCGAAAAAAAAAAAAAAAAACACTTCTATGTAGCACGTATATTGAGCAACAGAAATCTGTATCGGGAGTTTTTCGTGTTACTCTGCAATTTTCTCATTCACACTTTTCATCTAATATGTTGAGAAGTTGATTAATTGATTCATACTAATTGTGGAATTAGGCGGTATGAAAAAAATAATCTGAGTATCTCCAAGCGACAGCAAACAACATTACCTTGGTTCCGTCCAACTACGCTGCGTTTGCATATTTTTAAATCTTGTTGCATGATAGTTGGGTTACCCTGTATAGGTTTGTGCAAAAGAGGGAAATTTGAGTTGTGCAATCTATGTAACGTACATTAAGACCCAGTCCCTGCGGTCATCTGTGCCACTTTTCGGGGGGGGTCGCGGATGTGCTTTTGTCGATTTAACGCCGCAGAGAATTGATAAGGAAACCGGTTCCGGATCGTCGATAGGCATTATTCGCTTTGTCATCGGCAAGCGCACCGCCAAATAGAACGCAATATCCTGAGATCGATTGAAATATGACAATCGCATTAAATTTTGCGCCCATCAACACTGTATGCGAACTTGATGTTTCGGGGTCTAGGAGAGACGCGTAATGGGAGCCGCAGTTTAGGGGACGCGACCGTCCGTAAGTATGTTGAGAAGCATCGCGGAGCATCGTCGCTTGTGTAGGGCCCGCAGAAGGTATCTCCTCGAGACGAGTGATTGTTAAGCACATGTCAAATAATGACCTCCGATAATTCCAACGACAACCTTAATTTGCTAAATGTTGACACAATTACGACATCGGAGGCGTTGCTTTCCAGAATGCCACGCGTATATATACGCTTTGCGAAAAATAAGGAAATCAGGCGATGCAATTTTCGGTGCCGGGTAAGAAAGAAATGATTTCAAGTCCGCCGCGAATTTTCTTGCATATCGGCTTCCTCTCCGCTCGTATCGCTGTAGTTTGGAAACTGGTCTCTCACTTCAAATTAACGAACGGCCACCGAAAAACATCTCCGGTGTCAGCGGTAGCTCTTTTATCCTGCTTTCATCTGGCCGGCTGTGGTAAGCACAAGGTCCGGTCTCTCGCCCTATGCATGCACGTGCTGGTGAGTTGGCCGCGCAGTGTTTGTCGTTTCCGGCGTCTCGCTCGCAGTCCCCTGCGGCGACGCTCTCGACAAAGGGATCAGCGACGCATGAAGTTCGCGTCGCCCCCACTTCCGGCCTGGCTCGGCCGACGAGTGGGCCGCGTTGCATCGTTTTCGCAGCGCGCGTCGCACCTGCTTGGCCCCCTGCGAGACGTGCTCCCTCCGAGTGGCTCCGAACACGCGGTGCCAGACTTGACCACGCAAGGTGGCCCACTTTAAGCGGACCGCGGTTGATGCTACGCTCCTACACCGTAAGTGCGTCAAGCGGCATCCCTAGACGCTGGACGGATGCAAAAAGACCCGCTGCTTTCGGTTCGGTCATCTAAACATTTCGCTTGTGGCGCGGGATGTTTCACCGAGACGCATTCTCCCGACCGACGAGGCCCGGAAGGAAGTCCCGTCGGCGCAGCTCGGTCCTCTCGCGCACCCGAAGGGCTTCCAGGCGTCGCGGTGGCAAGGCCCGCTCGCTGTCAACACTTGCTCGTGCTGGATACGTGCCCTGCGTGCATGCACGGCGATGGCTTGGGCTGCCAAGTCCAATGTGACGTCATCGTGACGCGGGAAGAAACAACGCTATATATACGGAGCGGGTTTTATGTCGCGCGCTTGCTTGATCGTGCAATGCATGGTCTAATGGCAAAAAATTGGTCCTAGTACTAGTCAGCGGAACTAAGGGTTCAGAAAAAAAATAACCTTCAAGAAACTCCGGTCCATCCCCGAGCCTAAAGGACCGTTCGTTTAAGCCGCGATGCGCGGTCCCGACGCCACAGTGTTCGGAGATACGCGCACGACACACTCGCCGTACTCGCTCTGCCTGAAGTGCGATCGACTCGGCGCGTGTGCAGGAGGGTCTCCTTTGCAGCGCTCTTCCTCGAAGCCTCTGTCGCAAGCACTTGCTTCAAAGCGCGATGCGTCCGAGACTGAACTGATTTAATAACGTTACACTATACATGTATTGGGTTTTTAGCATATGCCCCCACTCCCCGAAACAAAATCTTGGCTGTGCCTCTCGTCACGGCCTTCTTGATGGCATCCACGCTTTTATTACGAGGCGCCTTGATAACCCCCTACAGCTTTCGAAATACAAAAAGAAAAAAGAGAAAGAAAAAAAAAACGAAAGGAAGATCACAGGGGGGCAACGTCATGGAAACAGAGACGTTCCAAGACGGCGATTCTGAAGGTGTCATATGACTTGTCCCGACGGAGCAGCCAAGATTTGTCCTGCCGCGACTCCCGTCTCTCCTCGCGCACTGAGCACCGCAAACGCCGCATGACCTATTTGCGGTCTTGAACATTGATCGCCTGGCTCTGTCACAAGAACCCATTGCGGACTGTGCCTCCCACATCGAAAAGCGGGATGGGCCCGCTTTCACATTTCACTTGGACTGCCTTCGGCCAGGGCGGAGTTTTCCATTGACAGCAATGACCCTTAAATTCAGGTTCGTACTCAAGAATCTATGTCTCGTTACTATAGTGAAGTTAAAGAAACTCAGGTGGTCAAAGTTAATCCGGTGTCTCATAATCGTATCGTCGATTTGGCACGTAAAACCCCATATTTTTTTTTTCATTGCTGCACTGATGTCTGGTTCCGTCTGGAGGCGTCCGATGATGTACAGTCACGTGCAATATGACTTCCAACACCCTTGTTCGTGGTCCAAGGGGTTCCAGGGCTGCGCAGCGCCTCTGGCATGCAGAATAGCGGCTTAACAAATACCGCTAATTGAAGCTGTGTTTGTGCCTAGAACTTACCCTGTGCCTGCGCAGCCGCACAGTGTTGGAGCCCCTTTGACCACGGGCACCGGTGTTGCAGGTCATGTTGCGCGTGACTGTACATACACTGACACACCTGCATGCCCTCTGAATAGCCGAGATGTCCGACGACGTATCGCGCGTGATTTCGCGGCACCGAGGAGAGTCGGGTGCACGTGTGGACGCAAGCGCGCAGGCAGCGCCACCGAACACTTGCTCCGAAAGGCTCCTGCAGTGCAGCGCTTTTGAGGAACAGCGGGAGCGGCTCACGTCAAAACACTTGTGCGACTTCCTCGAGCAGTCGGGCCTCGCTGCCCGACTGCTCACGGTGACCCCACAGCACGACGACGATGTGGTGACACAAACTCTCTCGAGGAAGAAACTCCACAATGGAATTATGGATAACTCTGGCGTATAGCCGCTCTGTTGTATATTATGCTTTCATTTTGTGCCCAGGAAAACAGCGATGGCGGCGGGCGTCAGGATCTCATCAAATGCTTCGGGACATCACCAATCGATACATTCCAGCGTTCCAGAATGTACATAGAATGTACACTGAATGTACTATTCGCTTCGTAAATGTGCCCTCACGTGGAGCTCCTCTGTGGTTGATGTTTGCGACACAAGCGCAGGGTGCTGCAGGCGCCGTGTGTTGCGGAGAACAGGCATCTCTTCTATGTAGCGTAGTGCACCTTTCTCCAGGAGTTGGAGCTCTTTGAGCTAGTGTTCGCTCCAGAGTCCCAACAGTTGTAGCGGCTCACCCTTGCGTATTGCGTCAGCCACTCGTCGACATCTTCGCCCGCTTTTTTTTTCGCGAACGAGAGTGGTTCCGTGTAGTGCTGCAAAGGTCCAGCCGGCGTTGACTTTCGAGCAAGTACAACTAAAGTTGGCGTTTGTCCATCCTGAGCCATGGGGATGTCGTTGGCAAGAGCCAGGCAAGACGGCGGCTCCGGCGAAGTTCTAGGTGTTGCGACTCCGTGGTACGTTTTGTCGTACCCCGCACACTCCAGCGCTCTGTTACGCCCACGAAAGGCGTTAATTGACAAGCCAGGCAGACTTAGTCGCGATGGCCTCGATCAGCTCAGCGCCTGTCTTATTATTGTTCCCTAATGAAATGGAGCAACCCACTCGGGGGATCGGCCATGAATCGGGTGGTGAAAAAACTGTTATCAATTTTTAAAATAAGTTACGGTGAAATGAAGTAAGTATCTTGCAAATGGGGTATAAAGCCTATCGAGATTCAGCTAGCCATTCGCACGTCGTCTTCCTCCTTCACCTGTCTTGGATGCCCCACACCTTGTTGAGGCGTAAACCTACTACGCTCGAAAGAGTTTCACAAGATATAATGTTGTTTCTGCTATGCGAAAAGGAGTAGTGATTTTCGGGCGCACGTTCAGTGAGCACAACGCACGTCTCGATCTTGTGCTACGCTGCTAAGGAAAAGCGGATTTGGTGCTCAACTCGAAGAAATGCCATTTTGGAGAGGGCCAAACACTGGTTCTGGGCCATCCAGTGTATAAGGACGGCGTGCGACCCGATCCAGCGAAGACTGCTGCTGGGGAAGCATTCAAACAACCTCGCTCTGTGAAATATGCTATGCAGTTTCGTATGCCTTGGCTCATACTTCCGCCGGTTTATTCGTGGATTTGACAATATCGCGTATCCGCTCAGACGTCTTCTCCTTTGAACGGACCCCTGAATGTAAGGCCAGTTTTCTTGAGCTGAAGTTTCTTCTGACGTCCCAACCCGTTCTCCGACATTTCGACTGTGCGGCTCCCACAGAAGTTCATACGAACGCTAGCGGTATTGGCATCGGCGCTGTCCCCATTCAGCGCGTCGACACCAAAGAACACGTCGTCTATGCGAGTCGCCGTCCGAGTGCAACTATGCACCGCCATAGAGCAAGGATGTCTTGCAGTGGTTTTCGCAGTACAGCGCTTCCGGTCATAGCTGTACGGGCGCCCCTTCACCGGGGTGACAGACCATCATTCTCTCTGCTGGCTGGTTAATCTCAGTGATCCATCAAGCCGGCTTGCGCGTTGCACACTTCGTTTAGAGGAATGAAAGCGGCCGACGGCACGCCGAAGCTGACTGCTTCTCGCGCATGCCGCTTCCAAAGACGGACTGCGACGCGGACAACTTCGACCGCTAGGTAGCAGCATTGGAGCCAGGCTTTCCTGATACAAATATCTTCAAGGTCGAGCTACAGAAAGACAGCACTTTAGGCCACTGCTCACTGTTGCAAGGAAATCAGCACCATCCACTCGTTTCTGCGTTCGTGACGGGGTTCTGTACAAAAAGAACTACAGGACCACGATATCCAGCTTGCGCACTATGCATGACGATTCAACATCTGGGATCTGCGCGCGAACGCTCTGGCGCGTCCAAGAAAGGTTCTGCTGGCCTAAAAGGCGCCAGACGGCCGACTACTGCTTGTCCAGCTACAGCGAGTGTCAGCGTCACAAGCGTCCGACGAGTGCTCCTCCTGGTCGACTACATCCAGTGCCAGCCCCAAGTACTCCGTTTGAGCAAGTCGGCATCGACCTTCTCATCTCATGGGAATCGCTGGATTGTCGTGTGGCTGGCTACTGTGAGACAGCTGCGATACCATCGGCTATACTGCAACACAAGTGTGTGTTTTTCTTCTGCGTTTTGTCATTCACCGACATGGACGTCCCGGAGTTATCGTCGGCGATCGGACGGAAGTTCACTGCCGATGTGGTCGACGAGATGCTTCGTCTATGTGCTTCAAGTTTTCGACATTCCACCCCGTTTATACAAACCAAGGGCCCTACGCAACGCACGAACAGAACGTTTAGTAACATGCTGTCCATGTATGTCCTGTCAGGTCATAAGAACTGGGACAGCGTGCTGCCTTTCATTACTTACGCCTTTAATACCTCACAACACGAAGTTACGGGCAACAGTCGCTTCCTTCTTCTTGATGCTCGTCCGCCTTGTTATACAGTGGACACTATCTTCCCGTTTTCAAGCCACGATAATCATTGTATATCCGCCACCGTCTATCTTGCTGAAGAGGCCCGATGACTTGTTCTTTGCGCGCTCTTGTTTCACCAGACCGCTCGAAGGCACGCTACGACTACCTATGCGTGGTGTATGACCCTGGGGACTCAGTGTGGCTGTGGAAACCAACAGGAAAACGTGGATTATTGCTGGCCCACAATGTTGGACCCTATTTTATTACTTATCGTATAAGCGAATTAATTTGGCGCATAGCACGCCTCACATCAAATGGACGACGGTCAGCAAAGACTCGCATGTCGCCCGTTTAAAGCCCTTTATTTCTCAACAGCCTGTTTGACTTGCCCGGCGGGCTTTGCCTGCGCGGAGGGGAAATGTGACACTCTTACGTGCGTAGTGGGTTTACGCATGTGGGCCGTTCTGTACAGACGGGGAGGATGGTGGCAGAAACATTTATTGCCAATGATATGAATGGTGGGGGCGAAGCCCCCTACATGGCACTTGAGTGCTCCCTTACTATGAGGGGGCACCCTTACAAAGCGAGGGAGAGTCCTTGAAGCACAATCCTTCTTATTGCACTAGAGTTAATCCGGCACTGGTCTTGAACGGAAGTGCAGGTCAGAAGAGTCTCCCAGTAAGACACCGCCACGGCAGGTGATGGGGGATGAGGGAAGGTGGGGCATGTGAGGAGGGTGTGCAGGAAGTCTCCTGGTTTGCCGCAAAGTTTGCATGTTGAGGGGAATTGGTCTGGGTATCTGGCATGTAGTAGTATGGGGTATGGAGCAGTCCGAGTTTGTAGTCGAGGCCAGTGTGCGGCCTGCTCTATGGTGAGGGATGGGGCTGGGGGTGTGTATTCCCTTCGTTTGTCCCGGTAGTACGAGAGAATATCACGGAAGGAGAGCAGGCACTCCCCGGCCCGTAGAGGGGGCTCGGCTCCCACTGCCCGGAATGTGAGACCTCGGGCGAAGGAGTGAGCCTCCTCGTTGCCGGGGAGGCCAGCATGTGCTGGCGTCCAGATTAGGGTTATGCGGCGCCGGGGCTGCCAGAAGCGTAGTAAGCGCGCAGCGGTGCGGGATATGTAGCCATTGGCATAGTTGAGAATGGCGGATTTGGAGTCAGTGATAACTTTGGTGGCAGATGAAGAGATGAGAGCAAGTGCGATAGCTGCCTCTTCTGCCTCTGTGGTGGAATTGGTGATGATTGAACTGGAGGTTAGAAGCTTTGCTCGATTGTCGGCTACCGCCAGGGCCATACGGGAGCCTGACGTATATTCCGCTGCGTCCACGTAGACCACCTCATGGTCCTCGCCATACTGCTTGTGGAGGGCCCGAGCCATTGCTATTCGGCGGTTTCCGTCTCGCTCAGGGTTCATGTTCTTGGGGACAGGGGGTATGTTGAGGTTAGAGCGGAGGATAGGAGAAAGGGGGACCCTCTCGGTAGCGTGTGTAATTGGGGTTAGGCTTAATTGGTATAACAGAGTGCGGCCAGGCTCTGAGTTAGACAGACGGGATATTTGTGCCGTAAAGGTAGCTTCTCTGAGTTCCTCAAAGGTGTTGTGGACACCGAGTTTGAGGAGTCGGTCATTGGATGTGCTGGGAGGAAGGCGTAGAGCTGCTTTCGTGCAACTCCGTAGGAGCGCGTTTACTCGATCTCAATTTCAATTCAATTCAATTCTTTATTTGCAGACATAGAATACACAGAAATACCAGAACTGGTTGGACCCATAGCCACAGGCTAGTGTCGGGTCCAATGAAAAATGAATAACAATTGCAAGTACAAAGCAAATAAAATACATCATGTGTATACACATGTTTGTCGCATACCATTAAGTTGCACGAGCGTACACAATGAAATGCGAAACAGTGAAAAGCATAGCTGAATAGCTCTCTCCTTCTGTCGAAGGGGTAGGTAAGGAAGAGCATATGCGGTGCGGCTTATTATGTAAGCCTGGGTGAGGCGAAGCGTGTTTTCCTCGCGTAAGCCAGCCCGGCGGTTCACTATGCGGCGAATCAGTCGGGTGGTTTGTTGAGCGTGTGTTTGGAGAGTTTTTATGACTTCTCCGTGCGCGCCATGAGAGTGGATAACTAGCCCTAGCACTCGGATTTTTGATACTAGTGGGACGGGGTGAGTACCTAGCGTAAGGGTGATGGGAGGAACGACTGAATCGTGTTGCTTGTGGCGGTACAGAAAGAGCTCCGATTTTGATGGGGAGCAGGTCAGGCCACGCTCTCGTACATATGTGTCGATGGTGGTTAGTGCCAATTGTAGGTGTTCTATTTCGGCGTTACTGCCTCGGTTTGTCCAGACAGTGATGTCGTCGGCGTAGAGGCTAAAATGGATGTCGGGGATTTGAGCTAGTTGTTGGGGTAGGTGAAGGAGTGCTATATTGAATAATATAGGGGAAAGGACGGCTCCCTGGGGCGTACCTCGTGCCCCGAGTCTGATGCCTGGGAGGCTGTGGTCACCGAAAGTAAATGTGGCTGTGCGGTGGCTGAGGAAGTCTCGGATGTAGTTGTACATCCTGGCTCCGACTCCCAAGGTTGTAAGGTTTTGTAGAATAGCTGAGTGTGTAACGTTGTCAAATGCCTTAGTAAGATCCACACCTAGAATAGCTTTGGTGTCGTTGGTTTGGGAATCTAGAATGTGATGTTTTAGCTGTAGGAAGACGTCCTGTGTGGAAAGTCCAGGACGAAATACAAACATGCAGGTGGGCATCAGATCATTGCTTTCTAGGTAACGGCAGAGCCTGGTCTGGAGTACGTGTTCCATCAGTTTGCCCACCGAAGATGTCAGAGAGATGGGTGTGAGGTTAGAGGTGAGCAGAGGTTTCCCGGGTTTAGGTATGAAGACGACTTTGGCCTTTTTCCATTGCGATGGGAGGGTGCCCTTTTGCCAGCACCCGTTAAAGTATTCGGTGAGGGCCGCAATGGATTCAGCGTCGAGATTCCGGAGTGCCTTGTTATGTACCCTGTCCGGACCGGGGGTTGAGCACGTGTTAAGTCTCTGGAGTTCAGCCTGGACTTCTGCTTCTGTAATGGGTTGGTCGAGGAAGTCGTTAGGGGGGCCTGCATAGTCGGTGTGTGTTAAAGGAGGGTGCGTGGGGAAGTACAGATTTCGAAGTTCTTGGAGGAGTTCCAATGGAGGTGTATCGGAAGTATGTATGAGTTTGGTGAGGTTGTGTCTTTGTGTAGTCTTAGACTGTGTGGAGTCTATTAAGTGTCTAAAGAGGTTCCAGGTCTGAGGTAAACTCATATTGCCATCTAGCTTGTTGCATAGTGACTCCCAGTTTTGTCGTGAAAGAGTCGCTGCGTGTGTCTCTATCTCTTTGTTGAGACGGGCGAGGCGGCGTTTAAGTGTCCGGTTCCAACGCTGCCTTTGCCAGCGTCGTTCTAGGCTTGCTTTAGCTTCCCATAAATGTAGGAGGTGGGAGTCAACTGTGTCGCTGGGGTAGTCCTCCCATAGGGGACGAGTTACGAGTCGGACATCACTTTGTAGTTGTTTGGTCCATTCGGTGATGTCCTTGATGGGGGCGGAGGTGCGGGCTGCTCTATATGATCGGAAAGAAGCCCACTTCGTGAAAGTGGAGCCTCTGGGAGGTCTGCGGGGTAGTTGAATGTTTAAGAGAATTTCGATGATGCAATGGTCACTACCCAAGTTCTCTTGTGTGTTGCACCACGTGGCGTGAGGGAGGCGATGTGCGAACGTAAGGTCTGGCGTAGTGTCTCTACAGACGCTGGTTCCCGTGCGTGTAGGAGAGGTAGGGTCGGTGAGTAGAGAGAGACCGGCTTGTTGCGCTGCTAACCACACACGACGGCCTTTCGGTGTGTCATGTGGGTAACCCCAGGCCGTATGCGGGGCATTAAAGTCTCCTACAACGAGTAAGGGGCATTTGTTTGCTATGCGCTTCGCAAGTGTAAAGAGGCGTTCGAAGTTGCTTTGTAGGCACTTTGGGTGGCTATATACATTTAGGATGAAGAGACTGTTCGCTCGAGCGTGTTGCGGCACAAGCTCAATTAGAAGGTGATCAATGTCTTGAATCGGTAGGGTATGGGAGATGGTGGTGATTGAGCGACTAACTAGAAACGCTACCCGGGAGGGTAGGGGGGATGTGGGCAGAATAGGAGTATAGCCAGGGAGGGTAAGTGGGTTGGAGGGTTCCTGCAGGGCAAGGATGTCGGGCCCCGTTGCGCAGGACAGCAGTTGGTGGACCACATGACGCTTCTGGCGAAAGCCCCGGCAGTTCCACTGCCAGAGTGTAAGATTATGGTTTGGAGCTGCCATCATGAGAGTCGATAGCAGGGGAAGGAATAACAGGGGGGTGGGAGTCGTGAGCTATGACAGGCATAGGGTTGTCGTTTCCCTCCGTTGCTTTAGCCTTCTTGCGTCTATTTGGGGTGGGGTCCCGCTTCGGGAGGGCGGTTGAGTAACAATTGAGCTGGGACTCAAGATCGCTACATCGGTCAGAGAAGCATTGGGTTAGCACGTCTAATCGTTGGTTAAAAGCAATATTGTCTTGTGTTATGTGGATTACCGCGTTTTTGAGGGTTGCACATTCCTGGTAGATGTGAGTAATATCGGCCTGCAATTTTGCCTCAAAGCGAGCAGCGAAGGACTCCAGCAGGGTTGGAATGTCGTCTCGTGAGGTAGCGGTGGAGGGAGTGGGTGCTGTGCATGGAGTTGAATTTGCGGAGGGTTCGGTGTCATCTTCCATTGCTAGCGAATCAGGAGAGGAAGTAGGGTTGGAGTGACTGGGTAAGGTATGGGCGATGGGTGGGTTGGGGGTGGGAGGCTGGGATGCGGCAGGAGCGGGGGCAGGTGGAATGGGAGATCCAGAGGCAAGAGCACTTATCTGGGTTTCCAGTTTGGCGATATGTTGATGAAGGGCGGCGGCTTCTTTCCGGGCTGCTGTAGCTTCTGCTTTGGCCGCCGCTGCCTCCTCCTGGGATTTTGCAAGGGCGTGTTGTAGATTGGGAGTCGCTGTCATGGATGGCATGCGCTTGTGAGAAGAGAGGGGAGTGTCCCAGGCTTGCTTCAACGGCGCTGTCCAGGCTTGCTTGTGTTGGTTGGGCGACAACTGGGAAAAATTGTCCCCGGATGTGATCAATTCTTGATGCCGCGTTTGTGGGTGGCTCGGCTGTTTCCGTGTCTGGTGAAGGTTTCGTCCCTTGCAGGATCCCATGCCGGTAAGGTGAGGGCCCTCGCACAGAATGCAATTAGGTGTGCAAGGAGGTTCTTAATTGTTGCGGATGTTGTATTCCACAGCGGGGACAAAGATTGGTCTTGGGGCTTGGGCATACGTCATGACGGTGACCCGGTTGTCTGCAATTTGTGCAGGCTTCCGGACTGCCGCGGTATAGGGTGCAGCGGTGGATGGCTCCCATGTATTTGATGGAGTTCGGGACTGCGCTTGCGTCGAAGGTGATTAGGATGGAGTGCGTCTTTCCCATGCGTCGGGCTGCTAATATGGTGTGCTCTGGATTTCTTCTGACCAGGTCTTGGTAGAGTTGCATTGGGGTCTCTTCGTCAGAGGCGTTTGTGATGACTCCTCTGGTAGCCCCCGGTGGGTCTGCCACGTAAGCTGCGCACGGGTAGGTTCGGTCTCCAATGGTGAGGGAGGTCAGCGTCTTCAGAGTATCGGCTGTTGGGAAATGTGTTGTTGCCATGGTGAAAGTATTGTTGGTCGGGTAGATGCGAAGGCAGAAGTCGTCCGGTAGAGTGATTTGGAGCTGGGTCTGCACTGCCTTACTGAGTCGAGGTGTTGGGATGTCTAGGAGTCGCACTTCACCTCGCGGGCGAACGACCACTCTAATAGCGTTGGGTGGGAGTGGCGGCAGTTGCTTGCTGCGTTGCACTGTGAGGCGAGCCTCCTTGGTCGCAGGTGCTAGGCGGGCCGGCGTCTTGCTGCTGCTAGTTGCGGCTGCTGCGTCGGGCGCCGCGTTTCTGGCGTTCGGGTTTGCTGCCTCGGAGGTGGCGTTGCCTGAGCGTTGAGGTGGTTTCGGCGAATTGGCCGGTCGGGAGGCATAGGCTTTATATAGAACTGGTGTCCAATCGTCTGACTGGAGCTCTTGTGCGGTTACGGTGTGGCCTTCAACCGTTACTTCCATGTTAACGGCTGGCGTCACCGGCGGAGTCCGAGTGAGGCTTAGCTCGACGGCTGAGCGTCTCTCCGGAGCTGTGGAGCCGGATTCCCGGGGAGGAAGACGACGCGCGGCTGCAGGCTAGCTCCATTCGCGCTCGGCTGGCCGTCGTGGCGGGCCAATAAACGCATTTCGTGGGTGTAACAATGTGCGGGGTGTGCCTTTAGCCAGAGCTTAAGCACTCTAAGGCGACGCGACCAAATGCATATTGCTCACTATTGTATGGAGAAACCATTTCTTTTATTCTGCTTAATTGCATAATTATACTCAAGATTAATACCCCTGTCAAGCGGGCAAGTTAAGTGCACTTACGGGGAGTGCACTTCGGGACCTTGAGTCACACTTTAGGCAACGCGCTTCTTAACGGGAAAACAGAGTGCACTCGCAGTAAAAAAAAATGGCGACAGACTAAGAGCGCGTTTTTAAAGATGTAAATTAACAAGAGAAAGCTGCTAAAAAGCGATTGTTTTAAGTAGAATTATATATAAAAACAAACTTCATCTATTTTTCTCAACAAAAAACGATGTATTTATAATAAGTGTGTTGCAAGTCAATGCTGGCCAAGACGAATGCCTAGCCAATTCAAAACAACACGGCGGCGTGCGGCAGTTGATCCTGCTAGAACAGAATATGAGCGAGTATATATGAGCAAAGACGGCGAGTTCGATATTTAGCTACACTGCAAAATGCCACGCACACGGCTCAAAGCACGACCGGCTTGGTCAGCACGCTTTCACACCAAAATAAACACGAACTGAATGAACATGGCGGCGCCGCAGTGCCGCATCATTCTGGCGCCGTTAGTTGCGTACATGATAAATTCGTTTCTTTATTGTGCTGTTTCGCTTCTCGCTAAACGCAAATTATATTGTTAAAAGCTGCTCAATAACTGAAATGAACTTCTGTGTCCTTTTTCTATGCATTACATTTTGCGTCGTTGAAAGCGTTGGTGGCGAGGCTAGGCACTCCTTCAAACCGTTGGCGGCGAGGCTACGCACTCGGCCAGCGAAGTGCGTTCCGTGAACGTACTCCGACTTGAGTGCACTCATCTGAGAGTACACTCCGCTGCGACGTTAAGATTTGGTAAAGTGCACTTAAAAACCGAGTGCACTCGCCGTAAGTGCACTTAACTTGCCCGCTTGACAGGGGTATAATTAACCAACTTCTGAAGGAACGACGTTAGGCAAAAGTTGCCAATCAGAAAGTTGTAGAGCGCTTTGCAAAACGTCCGATTAAACAGTTTCTATCTATCTATTAAGTATTAGTGTTTTTCCGCTTACTGCAGGTGCCCGCGAAAGAAAAGAAATAATACCACGTGACATGCCAGCTTGCGCGTCGTGATTGCAGCGCTCCCAAACATTTCTCGTACAAATGAACATAGCATCTGGCAGGATGTGCTGCGACTTAAAAGGCGAAAGGGCAGTGACGCGGGCGTTGGCTGTGCGATTTACGCCAACCGATGAGCTTCCCTCGCTGCGATTCGTGATAGCTACAAGCAGGCGCTGCATCTGTTCTCGCTATGCTCGGGCGGAGAAAGACTTTCGCCGAAACGAGCCTTTGTCTACCGACATAATGTAGCGCGAAGGTAGAATTCCGAAGAAGAGACACAGAACACGTCACAGGCGCTACTAACAACGTTATTTGAAAGACAGCGAGAAGAGTATATATGTTCCCAACACGCAAGCGCACCCACCACTACCGAGGGCGATTATCACGGCTGGCAAGATCACTTGGTAGATCTAAACAAAGTAAGCTCCGTGTTGTACAAAACAACACGACCAGGCGACTTTTTCGTTTCGCGAGCACCGATCCACCACCGAGGTTTTGAACTATGGACGATCCGTGTGCGGCGCATGGCTTGGCGTTTTCTTCATTTTCTTTACAACTCGCCAGTCGGCGTGCTTTCCACGCCCGTGCGATAAAGGCGACGACTTGTGTTGCTCTGGTGCTCCATAGGTTATGCCGAGAATGCGCTCCCCAGACGCTGTATACTGTTCCCGGAAGCACGAGTGCCTTCGTCAGGTTTCGACTACCAACCGTCCAGACCACTGTACGACTGCGTGAATCTCATTTTAGGAGACAGTGTTTGTTAGTCAGCCCACTTCCTTTCTTTAATGTCCATCGGCCCCGTTTTCATACGCCATACGGGCTATTGCACTGCTCGAGCCCTTGAACTCTGTGAGATTACTCCAGCAAATTCTACGACCGTCTCTCTAGAAAAAAAAAAGAAAGTTCGATAACATCTACCCAAATAATGCAAAACGCTCATCTTCACGATTTCTCATTGACTTGCCGGATGATAACTTGAGGCATATACAGACCAACGCTGTAATAGCGACAGATGCCTCACAGAGCAATGAAAAGGCAGGTGTAGGATTTTTTTCTCATTCGCTAAATTGATGCTATTGGATTAGATTGCCTGATTTTACTCCTATCCATCTAGCAAAATTCTTAGCCGTACACTCTTAATCAAATGTACATACACCCTTTGGAGCTTATCTTGCCACAACCATAGCCGTCATCGGTCATGCCCGCATTTCCTTTCTTTAACGCTGCGAGCCCGGTACTTTCAAGTCACGAACGGCATGCGCGTTATCAGCATGACAGAGCACTCTCTACAGGAAAGTAACGAGCGAAGCGTTTTCAAGAAAGGAAACGCAAGAAAGACAGATGACAATTATTGTTCTGTGGCAAGACAAGTGCCAAAGGGTGTAACTTTGTTTAATAGTGTAGTTTTAGCACTGCGCAGATTGAACTCTTCTCATTAGTAGCTATTATCATAGACTCACTCTCTCTATGTTCATCGCTTACAACGTGTAGTGACTCAAAATTTTTGAAAGCATTGTATATCTATTGGCTTCGTCTCATTTGCGTTTCCGTCGTTTAATTTGTGTGCCTCGGTACAAAGGTTGGCCTTTGAATTAGTGTGCCGACTCATTGGCAAATGTTTCTCTTGGTGGCCCTTCGATTTCTGCCATTCCTTTGATCGCCTGTATCACTGCCGCCAGGTTTCGGAGGTTAACAGTGATGAATGAGTTTTATGAATCTAGACTGGCCTCGCATTCTGGCTATCACCACCTACTTTTCCCCTGGAGCCGTAAATTCTGCCTAACACGGAAGTTAGAGGTCACATTAACGAGGCTACGCTCTCGCATCCCGACAGTACATTTCTATGTACACAGGGTTGGTTTGGCGGCATCTCCTTTGTGTACACAGTGCGGTGAACCGGAATCTATTGACCACTTCCTCCTTGCGTGTCGACGATTTGCCGCGGTAGGAAAAAGGTCCACGAACGTCCTGCTTTTGTTTGGAGCTTCCTCGTTAAGGTACAGTCACCAGAGTGTTTGTACAGCGATGAAAGACTTTATTCTTGACACCAATCGGCTGCTTTCCTAAAACAGTCAATTTATGATAATTATATATACATCTTTTGAAACACGTTAACATGATGACTGTTCCACTTTGAACACCGAGCAAAATGCGTCTTTCCCCAGTATTTTCTTTTTCTTCTAAACTTATTTCACCCATTTTGTGCACACCGCCCAGTTCTTGGCCGATCCCCCACATTGGGTATGTGCCACTTGCGCAGAGAGACAACAACAACGATAATCGCAAGAATTTGTGTGTCGCAGTCTTCGATTTATTAATTGAAACAAACGGTTTACCCTGCTAATATTTGTAGCTTCGTTCTGCTTACCTTATAACTATTCATTTCACAGGAAATGTTTCGCCAAATCCTTCGGTAACGCGTTGTCCTTGTTCTGTCCCCGACTTCTTTCTCCGTTTTCCTTTCGTCCTTCCTCTTGATTGGCGCTTCTCCCCTCCCAGTCCACGCCGCCCGAAGCCTCCCCCTGTGTGCGCGCACAGAGGGGGCATCGTCTCCGCGGCCCAGACGGATCCAAGCGCGACGATCTCGGTGCTCCTCCGGGATGCTCGCCTCTCGGCGGGACGTTTCGGACCCGCCCGCCGCAATGCAACGACCTGGCCGGCTGTCGGCATCTCCGCCGGCTGATGACGAAGGGGGAGGGGGCCTTTGAGAGCGGTGCGTTGACCTTCCGTGCGCGGGACACACACAACAAAAGTGTGGCGGCACGCGCATTCCTGGCCCCCGACACACACGTGGCCCCCGCTCGATGCAAGAGGAAAACCAGGAACCGGTCTCATCCATTGTGCTGCTCAACTACTGGCCCTGCTCTCATTGTGTGCGCATCTCGCTCTGCTTTTCCTTCTTCGTGGAGTTTCTTTTCCTTTTGGCTCCTTCTGTGCGCTCATCGTCACCCGCCAGGTGGGGTGGCTGCTTACTTCCATGACGTAACTCCCCCTCCCCCGGCTTGGAACCACCTGCACGGGAGCGCAGACTAACGAAGCGCATTTGTGCAAGACGGCAAACCTCGCGCTGTCGCAACCTGCTCTGTGCCAGGACCGCAAAGGTGACCGCGCTGTAGCGCATCGTGTGCTTCCGTACTCTCACATAAGCCGCGCCGTAAACAAAGAACTTCAGTGCGGCTGATCTTTTTCTTTTTTCTCTGAAGTGTTGCGAACTGCAGTATCAAGAGCTCAATAACTATTGTCGGTTCCTTTTTTTTCTTTTGTTTCAACGGGTATATATATTCAAAAATCGCATGGAGCCTCTACCACAGTTTTGTCTATTCTGGTGGACTACATGGATTGGGGCATTACATACCGGGTGACCAATTAAAATATTCAATAAATAACTTCAGACTTATTCACTTCAGAGCACATTGCGAAATCGAAAACGCCTATAGGACCAGCAACGCGGGCACCTTCGAGATACCCTAATACCCCTGTCACACGGCAAATCTAATGTCATTTCCAACAAATGACATTTGTTGCGATTAATGTCATTATCACAGCGCGCTGTCACACGGCGAAAACTAATGTCATTTGAAAATGATGACAATGACGATAGTAAAAAAAAAAAAACACGCCTCAAACCCACTTTTGTCCAATAATTATTTTCCAATATGCTAAATTCCACTAGAATATGTGATCGTTGCTTTCAAACTGTAGCGTTCGATCACAAACGTGTCGACATTGCCAACGAAGTCGAGTCGAGCCAAGCCAAAGCTAAGGCAAGCAACAGGGCGAAGAGAACGATAGGCGCGTCCGCTACATCTGCTAAAGTGGTACGAGAAGGGCAGTTGCATGTCATCGCCGTTCTGATGTGCATGCGGGCTTCTAATATCCTCATTCTTGGCGCGTGCCACAGGAAAACACGCGCACGCTTTTACGCCAAGTCAATTGAAGCGGCCGCGGCCGATGCTCCGGTGCGAACCAACACGACTGCTGCAGCGAAAGCTAAAGACGGCTGTCTGGTCACTGGACTGAGAGTAGTTTCCCGTATTTGCGCACGTGATGGACTTCAATGTCGTTAAAGCAATAATTAGGTAATAAAATGGATAGAATAATAGTGATTTTTTGTTAAAACAAAAAAGAAGCATGTACTGTTTGCGAAACACTGGTAAACTCGTGGTGTCGAGGATACATATTCAGATCCAAACGAATGCGAATGAGTCTGGCGAACTCATTAGTTTGTAAATGTCATTTTCGAAAATGTCCTTACGTTTTACCGTGTGACACCAAACAAATGGCATTATCAGCGAATGTCATTCGTTGTAAATGACATTTGCCGTGTGACAGGGGTATTAGTTTGCTCAAGAGTGCGCGGCTCTTGGAGCTTGGTTTTCGGGAAATTGTTGACTGGAACGCCAGTGTACACATTGGTGCACTTTTTAAAGCGGCCCTGGATCACCTCTCAAGCCTCTCTGTTGCAGGTTGCGTAGACTAACGGCTAGACTGACAGCACGGACACCGCAACTGCGGCGGCTACGCGCGGCCATGTCTTGAGAGCCTTCTGCGTCGGGGGCAGGGTCTTGGTGCGTCGACGGCTCGTACCTTTGTGCAGGCTGTGTGTTCTCGGCGCTCAGCTTGCGTTGAAGGGATAGAAGGTCACTTCACTCGCTGCTGCTGTTGCGCTTGCTCGCGCCAGCGTTTCAACAGCGAGTCTCCACGATTATCGAGCGTTTATGTTTGCTATGCGCGCTGACACCATGCTTGTTAATTTAGTTAGCAAGCGAATGTTTACAAGTTGATACGGCCGATAAAAGTGCTATCCTTACTTCGTATGGCTGTCTGCTTACGTGCTATCGCAATCGATGCTTCGCCTTTCCGGCGAAACTGCGACTTTTTTTTTTTTTTTTTTGAAGTAAACGTAGGTTTACAAAAAAGCAAACGTTGCTCAGCCGAGCATTGTCGATACTTCTGCAGCTCTTTCTTGCGTTAATATGGTTGAACGATTATCTCGTGAAAGTGGTTCAAGGCCTTCGCTGCCCGAAGTAATTGACTCTCCCGCCCACGTTGAACACAGGACGAAGTAACGACAGCGAGGAATGAACGAGACGAGGCAGTGATTATAGACCGTCGCTTGGCACGTCGATAGCACGCGTAAACGAGACAAGAACCACTTCCATTCTGTCGGCGCCGCGAGAATCGAGGGTACGGCCGAGCTCTTCCAGAAACGCATCACTGCCTCACCGGAGCTCGCGGTGCGCGAACAGGCGCAAGCGGCGGTCTCTCTTCACGCCGACGGCTCGGAAGGTTTTTCGAGATCGCTTGCATTGGGCGGTGCATTATTGACACTGCATGCGCGCCTGCCGTTGCAATTACCGAGTGGGCCTGTCGCTGTGGAACCTGGTACTGAATGGTACTGTGACCACTCGTGCGTTGACCTATATCTAGGAGTCATTGGTGTTAATTATGGGGTTTTACGCGCAAAAACCATGATCTCATTATGGGGCGCGCCTTAGTGGGGGAATAATTTGAACCCCTTGAGGTTCTTGAACCCGCGCCTAAATTTAAGTACGGGGGTGTCTTCGCATTTCGCCCCATCGAAATGAAGCCGCCGTGGCCGGGATTCCATCCCGCCACCTCGTGCTTAGCAGCGCGACACCATATCCGCTAAACGGTCGCCGCTGGTAATTCGAAGGACATGTGTTTACATATGTATACATGCTTATCATCTGTGGGATTCCGCACTCATGTACGAAACTTCGTATCTTATTTTTTATTGAAATGGGGAAAACAACTGAACGATCGAGATTTACTCACCCTATAATGGTGGCCACCCCTTTTCGTGTAGCAAAAACAATATAAAAATATATGTAGTAAGAAAAGGCAAAGAAACAACGTGATTGGGCCAGACATCCACAGCACACATCACTTTACATCCACGAAAACACAAGTATAAAAGGCAAGGCCAAGTGGCACCACAATGAGTCGAACCACAACGCACACCAGCAGCCGCGATGTAGACTGCGATGAGCGTGCAAACAGATGAGGAATACACACAATTAAAATAATGCATGCACTGAACATGACAGTCAATAGTGAGCTTCAGCACAGAATACAAGAGTATAACACCTAATATACAAGCTTTAATAATGACAAATAATGGAAGCAAGTTGTATTTACATTGTGTGACTATTCGGTGCGGTATCTAGTACTTGTTAAGGATGCATGTTTCTTCGAAAAAATGTTCGACTGTGTTCAGTGATTTTCGCTGTTATCTTCGATGACCACGGGCCCAGTAATTTTGCGAGTGAGAAAGGTTAGTGAGGATGAATGGAGTGTAGCTCTTGTTCCAGCTGCCCTCTTTTCTTCGCGTGCCTGGGTCATTCGAGGAGTGGGTGGCGAACAGCTCCATCGTCGTTGGCGTCGGAGCAAGCCGGTGATGTAGCCCGTTTTGTGTGATATGGAAAACGTTTGATGTATGCTGTCCCAAGGCGCAATCGGTGAATTAGTGTCTCAGTACTTTTCGAAAGTTCTACATCCGGCTGCTATTTGAGTTGAGGGATCCGCTTCGTAAAGAACCGATTCCTTAGTATTTTCATTGAACCAGGTTGACATAGACAATTCCTTCTTCATTACCCTTAATATGCGTTGCGTGTCCATTGGCGATAAAGGGACGAGTTGAATTTCTGCATCTTTATGGGTCAGTTTTGCCAACGAGTCCGCTAATTCGTTGCCTGATGTACCAAAATGTCCCGGTACCCACTTTGTTTTCTTTCAGTAGCCTCAGTTAAAGTGTTCAGTATACTGCGTATGTTATGTGTGCGTGTGGTTGGCTGTCATCAATATTTTCAAGACATGCTAAAGCGGATAAGGAGTCCGTACAAATTACCTACTTTATTGTGTCTCATATGTATCGATAAAGTAAGTGGCTTGAAAAATTGCCACTAACTCCGCAGTTGTTGGTAACGAAGTGCGTCCCAGCCGACAAGCGTATTCTACCTGTAAGGATGGCATATTAGTAGCTGCAGTCGCACTTTCTTCGATTACAGAACCGTCCGTGTAGATGTTAATAGATTACTGTTACTTGTCAAACAGCTGATGTAAAGCTTATTGTTTCGCTGCTAGTGTGGAAACGTCGCTTTTATGTTAAGGCCGTCGATTGACGTTTCTCTTTTTTATGCTATAGAAGCCGCGGTGGGCAGCAGAGGGCTGGATGCCAAGAAAGCGACCATGGAAGTCGTAGTTTAGGCTCATGAAACATGCATGGCTTGTATCTGCGCATCCGGGTGGCTCTCTATCATTGAAAGAAGTGGATGCACAGAATGGTGGGTAGAAATTCTGAAGAGATGTCGGCATGTTTCCAGGCTGTGAATTACGGTGAAATGTGGTTCCCACGCTTCTGCAATAGTGAGGTGACTGCACGTAGCTTGCGAGACTGCTGTAAAGACACTCGTAAACCCTGAGCTTGCAACAGCTGTAGACGGTGAAGGAACGTCACGATAACTTGTGCAATACATGGGCGGTGTAAGCAATTTTCCGGCGGATAGTGTGAACGTGGAGCAGGAATGCAGTTGTTCCACCCCACTTCGTACCTGTGATTCTGCGGGGAACGTTTATGACACAAATGATTTGGTCTTCCAAGTCCATCGAAGCTGGTGGTTTAAGCTCACGCCGAGAAGACGAGGTTTCCGAACCAGGTAGATCTCATGGCGGTCTGCTGAAGGACCGATCTTTTTTTTATCGTGAAAAGGCAAAACTGCTGATTTGGCATAAGACATATGCATGCCCCGTTCTCTTAAATAATCACTTATTGCAACCTGCAACCGATGCTTGACAACCTCTAGAGACTTGTGCGATGTCCGTGTGCAATTGTCATCAGCATACACAGATACGTTTATGCCTGCCGGAATTACCGCTGGTAAGCCTGCTATTGCTGCATTGAAGAGAAAATACGCTTCCTTGCGTAGCTTCTTTGTTGATGGTGTTATGCGTCGCTTTGTCCGTCATTTGTGTTTGTATATATCGCTGTCTTTCAAGAAGTTAGCGATCCATTTGAGAACTCGGCTGTACAGGCTCTGAGCGTTGAGAGTCCAAGCAGGACATGAGAGTGCACTGACCAAGTCAAAGGCCTTCTTAACATCAGTAAACACAGCAGTGGCAATGTTCCCACAGCTAATTTTGTGGTCAACAAACGTTACCAAGTCAAAGATGCAGCAGGTTGCACATCTTTGTTTTCTAAAACCAGCCATTCGAACTTTGTGTTGATGTTGACTGACTGTTTATTGCAATAATTTGTGCCATATTTTGTTCCGAAATAATATTTTTCTTTGCCAAGCGACGAGTAGCCGGTGCCACCTGAAGGAAACAATCTCTCCAATTACGTCATGCTAATAAAACATATGCTTTGCATTAAAAGTAAATGCGTTACCCCTGGTAGGATCGAACTGACTTCAAGCACAGCAGCGTGATGCACTAACCGTTAAGTCACGACCGCTTTGCTTTTTTATTGCCTCGCTTGACACATTACAACAACAAGCACACAGAAATAGTAAAAACAAACGTGTCAAGCTGGTGGGCTAAGCCACGATCTCTCGTGCCAAAATCGACTCGCTCTTTGAGACGTTTGGCGCCGGTTCCTCTTCGTGGCAGCTAGCGCTCCAAGAATGCTCTAGCTGCCATTGACATTTCTCAGTCCTTTCCCCATAGCAGCTAACGCCACGTCGAAGCTCTGCCACGTTGTGTACCGCCTTAATGATCGAGCCAGGCTGATCAGGTTTTAACGTACCTTCGCCAGAGTGCCATATGTACGTACGATTGCGTACTCCCAATCCGTGTTCCTTTCGCCTCGTATGCCCGTTAACTCATGGGCGGGGACCCAACAGTTGGCATGTTGTATGAACTCGCGTCGAACGGCCGGAGTGTAAATCATGCCGCCACACTATTGTCGCCACCGTCGTCGTTTTCTTGCTGCTGTCGTCACACACGCAACTGTTCGGATTACACAGACACGTTGCCTTGCGGAACCACAATTGAGGCTGGATAGCCATGCTTCGCATAGCAGTGATTACTAAAGGAGTATGCATAATTTATTTACTTGAATGCCTCGTAACATGCAATAGTGGAGGACAAACGGCGAACCACCGGCATCCGGTCCTGAGTATATACCGTTTGCGCTTCATCCATGAATTAGCACACGTTGTATACGTCGATTGTCATTTATTTCTCCCGTGATGTAGCGAAAGAAGATAACAATAGAGCTGTGCGCTCAATAGAGAAAGAAATGCGTAAATTAAACGGGAGGGTGACAGGTTTACCAATACCGAAACCCTTGCAGAACTGCAGCCATGCACATTCAGCGACCATCAAAGAAAGAAAGAAAGAAAGGAAGAAAGCAAGCAAGCAAGCAAGAAAGAAAGAAAGAAAGAAAGAAAGAAAGAAAAGCCGTTGCCTCTGAAAAAGAAGAAAAAGAGTATAGACGCACCCGTAACTTACACACACTCTGTCCAGGCAGCGGGTATCTCTTATTCGTCTAGGAGTGCGCGGTCTGCATCAGACGCCGGCGATTAGTCGTGACACGTGGGGTGCACTGCTCTGATGGACAGAGCCTCGAGTGAGCAGCCAACGGCGTCAGAGAGGACTCGTCCCACGTGCCGCCGCCCACGTATGGAGTCGTGTCGCATCCGCGCCTCTCATTGAACAAGGGACTCGCTGGCGTTCTCTTCTCGCCTAAGAGATCTCGAGACAAGGGGGCCTACATCGCGAAGACCAGGATTCGCCCAAAGGGAGCGAAGGCGCTGTCCTGCTTGCGCCCGAAGGACATCTATCTACATAGGGACGCGATCGTCTCCGTGCTTGGTGCAATATTTCAGGAAGCGGATTACCTCTTGTGAATGAGGTCGTTTAATTCTCTTTGGGACATGGGGACTAGAGTCGACGTTGAGCCCGTCTTGGCCAACTCCTCGGCTCGGCTCTATCTTGTTAGAGCCGGCTCGTTAAGCTATGGCGAACGGTCGTTGCCTCGCGTGCTGCACCGCTCCAACCTCGTGCTCGAGAGCCACGGTAAACCTTGCTATCGCTTCCAATGCTTCGCATTCCGGCCGAAACGGCCCCTCTTTTGAGTTGGGAGTCGGTGGGAGGGAGTCTGCTCTCTTTCCCTAAGGTTTCGCGCTCCAGAAAAGCAAGGCTTCCAGAAAGGGCGGCCACTTGACACACAGCGCACAAGAGCTGTACTACACTGCAACGTGGCGTGCTGACTGCTTCCCCTAATCTCGACGCGCGTCGACGTCTAAAAAGGTGACGGCGTAATTATTTCGCTGCCGCGATCTTTCTAACCACGCCCTACGAGTGACAGCCGGGACTTTGTGGCGCGCACCGCTGGCACATTTCTGCCGGTTGCCCCCCTTTGAGCCGCTGGGGTTTCGATCGCGTCGCGTGGTCGCGTTATCACATGGTGGGCGAGGAGGCGCGTATGAGTCGGTGGTACACACTTGGCTTGTGGCGCGCCTCGGTGGTGGCAGGACTGGGCTGCAACAGCGATGCGAGACAGGACGCGGCCCAAGTGCTCTCAACGATCGGTCTTAGTTGCGCGGCCGTTGCAGGCACTGTCGGGGCGGAGGAGCTAACGCGACGGGCCCCGCGGTGCAGACCAAGCGTCCGGCCACTGGTTTGCAATTGGGCGGGATTGGTGCCGTTTAGCCCCGGCGCGGGAGAGACCCCGGCGTTTCCTGCCGGACATCAACGACTCCCGGACGCCCCGAATTTGCGCGCTGGAAGTGAATTGTGCGAGCCCGAGAGGGGCGGCCTGCATTTTGTATACACGACACGCTGCGAGCTCCAACGAGGTTTTAGGCCGCGAATACACTGCGCGAGAACGACATCAATCGGGGCCGTCCTCCTGCTCAAACCATGCGCTCGTTCATTTTTCTTGTGCCAAGCACGGTAAGACGCAACGGGGACGAAGCGAACGCTGGAAATGAGGCGGACACAAAGTGACCCAGGGGAGCGCGAACGACCTACTGCCAGATCATACCGCAGTTCGTAAAGTTTACAACGACGCATTGCGACTGCGTTAACTCGGTTATAGCAGATTATCTCAGATCGCGTTCTCATATATCTGGTTGTTACTATTATATCAATGCGTTCTGTGTGTGCATGCATTCTTTGCGTAAGTGATCTCAACTTTAGTGTAAGCATGACTGAACGCGTGCTCACGAAGTTGTCATTTTCTTCGTCTATTTCTAAGGCTTCTCGGATTTCCCTGGCCATTTTATCTTTTTCTTTAACCACGACTGTCGTCTTGTCAAAGAACGCTGTCCATTTGCACATTCTGCGATACATAGCCGGATTGCTAGGCGCAGCTGTTTGTTTACATGCGTAACTATGTTCTCTAAGCCTGTCGTTCGGACAGCGTCCCGTCTGGCCAACGTATACATTGCCGCATTTAAGCGGAATCTTGTACACCACATTACTTTCGCAGGCTACGCATTTTTGCGCGTTTTTTACGTTACACGTTCCCTGCGCGTTTTTGTTGTCTGAGTTCAATTGCTTGCACAGCCCTCTTAGCCTGGATATCGCCTGGTGACGTCATCACGTCAAACGTGACGTCACGCAATGATGTCACCTGATGACGTCATGTGATTCCGCTTGGAGAAGCAGCCCACTGTGCGCTTCCCGCTTTGCACTGTTTCCGGGATCGTCCCACATTTTTCTGTGAGCAAAGGTCGCGCACGCGGACACTAAAAATACCAACTAACTATGTTCACAGATCCGCTCTAAAACGTTGGCGGTGGTGAGTTTCTAACCTCCGAATCTACGCTCAGAAGCCGCGTCCTACCCACTGGGCTAAACACCCACGCTTGCAGGAGGTGAGTATATATCTGAACCATATGAATGGGTTGTACCGGCGGTACAAAACAAAAGGAGAACATGCAGTTTCTATGAAAGCTTTGTTTAAAGATCTGGCGGAATCAAAGCCATCTCTAAGGCCACAGCCGACTCGGAGCATTGTAGACATGAGCGATGTAATTCCGAAATGTAATGCCAGACACGCCACATCCCCGATGCGATTCGGTGGTCGCGGGATCCCTCGGGGTTCTCCGCTGCAGAGATGTGTCACTCGCGCAGGCCTCTGCGGCCGGCTCTCGGCGCACCCGGCAGATTAGTGGCAGGCTGCTACGCGCCGCGAAGTATCGTTTTCGTTTCTTATCTCTTGTCTTTTTTTTCTGTGACCAGTAACGTTGCATGCATCATCGAGTGGTCTCACGCAGGTGCTTGTGCCGCTGTTTATATGTTGCGATGACGAGGGCACAAAGGTGGTTCACTTTATGTTAGTTTTACTTAAATTCATATTCGTTACGTTTCAAGCTGCAACTTAGCGCCACACTCATGCCAACTGTTTATGGGGATGTCTAACTTTATCGTTGTGATATTGTACTTCTAATAATCTACACCAAAAGAAGTATCGTAAATGATTGTGTCATGTTCTTTCAATATCAATCAGCTTGCTGGACAGCCAAGAACACAAAAACAGCAGACAAGAATTTATTGTAGCAAAATTGTGAGAACAGGGGCAGACACATGAAAACAGGATGAAACTGCGAAATGCAAGTAATGGAGAATACTCGAAAATGAATGGCGTGCTGGAAGTAAGCCTTACACAAGCATAATAACACACACACAAAACGTGTTTGAAGCATCCAGATAATGAAACTAAAGAGAAGTACACAAACAAGCAAGCAATTAATTAACTCAAAATGCGATTGTTCTAGAAGGAATAAATATGGCGTTGTTTCTAGTACTTGACGAAGGAGGGTGAATTAAGGTAGCAAAGTTATGTGAGTGGTTGCGGGTCAAAATAAAATGGCTGCATAAACAATTGCGCACGCACCAACATCATCGTCTTGAATGTATAATCCAGTGGATCCCTGATTAAACAGCTGCGAAATCTTGGCATCTGAGCCAATTAAGTACTTCGACTGTGCCGGGGGTCCGCTCTCTTCGAAGCCTTGCAATCGTCTTCTGATACTTGAACATTTGCCCTCGAATGTGCATGATGTCCTTTGGCTGTAGAGTGTATGTTGAGGAAGGAATAGTGGAGATTCCTTCAAAAATAAAAAAGAAAGCTTTTGAATGTAGATGTTCCTTCGTGTAATGCACATTTTTCTGATCTAACACAGCGACCGTCTCTGATATTAATGTATGCCATCAAAAAAAATGGCGTAGAAAGTTTCTTAAGAAGCTTTCTACGGTAAGGACACCACGCACAATTAAAACATTAAAACACCTATCTTCAGCCCAATACAAAACAGCTAACAACGCTCTAGCGCACGTGCATGGCACAGAGGCTGAGAGAGCGCGAATCGTTGTCATACTGCAAATATTACACGTGTACGGCTTTAGATAAAGCCATATTTCTTTTGCAAAAGCGGCACGCCATACTTTTTCAGAAGCCGCTGCGAGCAAACACCTTCAGTTAATCACCATAAAGCCCTCTGCGCCGAACGGCATGTACTCGTAGGCTGCGTTTCTTAACGAACCACTTTCCTTTCTTTTCGAACTTCGTCATTGCCTCGCACATGGCTCTCAGCTCGCGTCACTGTTATCGCGGGCACTACCACTCATTGCTGCGTATGTGCTGAAAAAAAAAAGGAATGTAAAATGAAATAACATGTTACACCATGTGGCTGCCTGTCAAGTTGCTAGCCATGGCTGCAGCCGTAGCCGTGGTCGCAACCACATGATTGGGAGACACGTCGGGCCACCTGCCAGAATCGGCGAACCTCGAGCTCGGCCGCGAAACGGCTCGAGTCGCCACTCGTATCGTTTACTGTGTTACTCTAGGGGCGTTCCTTCACCGACCGAAATGCCTCCGATCTCTGAGGGCTCATGCGCCTCGCGCAATACTGACAGTTGAGCAGTCATTGAGTTGATAAGGATGATAAGTAGTGATGAGGGGTTATATGGTTGATAATGGTTCGAAGCGGATGGATAAGGTGCTGAATGGCGATGAGGGTTTACAATGATCGGAGCTATTCTGGTCAGGTTGCTAAGGACCGATAAATGTCAGATCGACCGAGACACTCTCACGGCGGGCACGATGCGCGTCCACTTCGCGCTTTTTTTCAATGGACGGCTTTTGTGGGCGCTGTCACAGAGCCTCCTGTTCCTGCAGCGCTTGTTTCCGCTTCGCTGGAGCGAAACAACACACGGGCTCCACACGAGGGCGTCTCTTGAAGGACGCGGTGCTTCCCCGCAGAAACCGGCAGGTACTACTACTACGTTTGTGAGGGCACAAGCCAGCAGGGTCTACTGCATGGGCTGTGCCGCAATGTGTTCCGCCGAGCGACTTGCTCTTAGAATACAGCTTTTTGTGTGCACCAGTCTGTGCGATTCGAATGCGTGCACGGCTAGACATCTTTCACGACCTGGCGATGAAATTCTTACGCAAAGGAACGTCGTACCTTCTTAAAGCTAAAGAAACCATTACCATTACGTGTATTTATCGACGATATCGAAAAATTGCGCGGAGTGGTCATATAATTTACGTTGCGATACAATGGCACCGAGCGTCTCAACGCGCTGGCTTGCACGCGGGAAATTATCAAGAATGTTGTTCTATTCCGCTGCTGAGGCATGTGGCGATGGTTGGAGCATCGGGTTGCTGTGCTAGGAACTGTTGTATCGTAGGTGTAGAGTAGCTGGGTCAGGTGGCCAGGCGCACCGAGCCACACTCGGGGGGGCCCTCCGTCCCAAAAAGAGCAACCACGACTTCAAACGTCTGCGATCACATCCCTCGCTTCTCTGTGTGTGTCCCTTGACAGCAACAGCCTTTTTATTGCCATTATGACGTCACGTATGACGTAACAACAAAACCGAAACTAGAAACGAAACCAACTGCACAACAACACAACATACACCTTCCCTTAAAAGAAAGAAAGAAACAAGGAAACAAAACTTGAACACTTCACAAAGACAGTCTAAGAGGTCACAAAGTCACTCAGCCATGCTGGAGGTCGGCGAATTCTAATTCTGCGTTCAGACTGTGCTGTAGCACTTCTGGGTGTTGATGGGGACTCTAGTTGATGCTCCTCTCCTGTTAGCTCGTTCTCTGCTTGAGCTGTTCGTTCAGTGGTATCGAGAAGGCCAGGGTGCTCAGCTGGCATAGTTTGGGGCTCGGGAACAACAGGAAAACTGGCATACCAGTCACCAGCCACAGGAGCAGCTGTTGTCAACTGTGAGCCTCCTTGACGAACCGTGTACGGCACCTTAGACAGCCTCTCGGCATTCCACGTTTTGTTGTCTTCCAAGGTGAAAGCACTATTGCCCTTTTTACTCACTATCTTCAGGGGTTCACTGTAGGACAAATCGCCTTTCCTCGAAACATGAGGGTCTTTCACCCTCACGAAGTCACCCGTACGGAACATTGGCACTTTCGCCCCTCTTTTTCTATCTGTATACTCCTTGCTGCTCATTTGTTTATCTCTCACCCTCTTCCGTAATTGGGCAATTTCTGGTGCCGGCTTGTAACAGAAACCTGGGCCTGGGGATATGCCCACTATGTCCAACATGGTACGTGGAGCGCGTCCATGCAAGAGTACAGCTGGTGGAACGCCCGTTGTGGCATGTGGTGTACTGCGATAAACAGCCAGGTACTCCAATACTGCTGTCTCAATAGGTCGATGTTCCAAAACTGCAAGCTGCACGTAATCTTTCAAGACCCTGTTGAAACGTTCCACCTGTCCGTTACTTTGAGGGTGATAAATCGATGAGCAGGAGTGCTTAATTCCGCGCTTTCTGAGAAAATCCTCGAACTGGGTAGACTTCAGTTGCGGTCCATGATCTGTTAATATCTCATCTGGGTACCCCTCTCTGCTGAACACTGCTGTCAAGAATCCGATTACAGCATTACTTGTCACACTTGAGACAAAGGATACCTCAGGCCACTTGGAATAAAGGTCAATCAACGTTATTGCAAACTTGCAGCTCTCCCTAGCTCTTGTAAAAGGACCAACAATGTCCAGCGCTAGTTTCTGCCAAGCACGCTCAGGTAGCGGAATGGGTTCCAGTGGTGCTACTGCGGGCTTCGCTGACTTATCTGCCGCTTGACAGACACTGCAAGACGAGATTGCCTGCTCTACTTGTTTGTCGAGTCCTGGCCACCAATACTGCTCGCGAAGCCTCTGCTTTGTGCGCACAATTCCTTGGTGACCTTCATGCGCCGATTCCAGGAGCGTTGATGTCAATGCAGCTGGTATGACCAGGCGCTCATCCCGCAATAGAAGGCTGTCCATAACTGCCAACTCATCCCGTACGTAGAAAAAGGGCCGCAACTCAGGCTGAAGACTGCATTTCGCCGGCCACCTAGTTGTTACGTAAGTCATCACCTGCTGTAGCAGCAAGTCGGATTGAACAGCTTCCTGAAGTTGTGCCTTTGTGATGCAGGTGGAAACAAGAGACACAACTTCTTCCTCTTGTTCTTGTACGTTTGACAGAGGCAAGCGTGATAGAGCATCCGCCACCTTGTTATCACTTCCACGGTGGTATAATACATCAAAATTGTAGTACAGTAAACGTGCCGACCATCTTGCAATTCGGGTAGACCGGCGGCCTGTGCCCCGGGATGAGAGGAGAGTAGCCAGAGCTTGGTGATCAGTTCGTAGCTCGAACTTCCTTCCCCAAAGAAAAACGTGCCAGTGTTCACACGCCCATACGCATGCGAGTGCCTCCTTTTCTCCCACTGAGTACTTGCGCTCTGCTTGCGACAGCGTTCGAGATGCGAAGGCAACGGTGCGGAGTTCATTTCCGTACCTCTGTTGTAGCACTGCTCCCAGACCGTGGTCGGAAGCATCTGTAGTCACTACCGGAAGTAGCGAGGGGTTAAACATGTGCACGGCCTTGCTTGTTGCGAGTAGTTGCTTCACCGCACGGAAGCTTTGAGCAGCCTTGTCGCCCCAGGAAAAAGAAGCTCCTTGACGAAGTAACTCGCGAATAGGCTCCACGACGTCAGCAAAGTGAGGAACAAACTTGGCATAATAGCTGACAAGCCCAAGGAACGAACGTAGCTCAGTGGTGTTCGTGGGCGCTGGGGCATGAACAATAGCTTCAACTTTCGATTTCAAGGGTGACAAGCCGTTGTGGCTGACGACATGTCCCAAGAATGTCAGTTCTTGCACATTGAACAAGCACTTTTCGTTAAGCCGCAGGCCAGCCGCTGAGATGCACTGAAGAACATCATGAAGGTTTGCAGAGTGCTCAGCCGCAGATTTACCGTAGACGATAATATCGTCTATGTAGCAAAGTACACCCTTGCAGCCTCTCAGGATTGAAGTCATCATCTTCTGGAAAGCGGCTGGTGCAGAGGCGAGGCCGAAACACACTCGACGGAACCGAAAAAGACCGTCATGCGTAATGAATGTCGTCAGATCGCGGCTTTCAGGCGTTAATTCCACTTGATGGTAGGCTGATGCCAAGTCGATTTTTGAAAAGTGTGTTGCCCCTGCTAGCTGA
Organism: Dermacentor andersoni; assembly: GCF_023375885.2. Lineage (NCBI taxonomy): Eukaryota > Metazoa > Arthropoda > Arachnida > Ixodida > Ixodidae > Dermacentor > Dermacentor andersoni. Next base: position 8,382,042 of record NC_092817.1, on the reverse strand, counting down.
TGTAGTAGGTCGTCACTATGTGGAAGAGGAAATCCGTCAACGATGATAGCTTTGTTGGCTTCCCGAAGGTCCACACAAAGCCGAATGCTGCTGTTCTTCTTTCGGACCACTACCACCGGAGAAATCCATTCAGAAGCATCCACTTTCTCGATTATGCCTGCTTGCTCAAGCCGCTGTACTTCAGCAGAAACTTGTTCCCGAAGGGCCAGAGGAAGTCGACGTAGCTTAGCGGCCACTGGGGTCACATTCACCTTGCGGTTGATGTGATGAGCAAAGCCTTTTACTAGTCCTGTCTCATCTGAGAACAAGTGGCTGAATTTCTCGCGAAATTCCAGAGGTAGAAGGTCGGAAGCAACACTTTTCATTTGCAGGCATTTCAACTCAGCCCCATGTATATGCAAGTCCAGGCTGCTGATGGCGTCCATTCCAAGTACTGCGGTTCCCTGCTGTACAACATACAGGAGAATAGGGACAGTGCGTTGCTTGTAAGCAACGGTAGCGGAGAAACATCCCTTCACTGTGATCTTCCCGTTAGAGTAATCCAATAAAGCAACAGCAGGTGGTAGCAACGCTTTCCTACTTTGAAAATGCTTCATGTAAATGTCCTCCGTTATTATTGATACCGACGACCCTGTATCTACTAAAAAGTTCACAGGAACGCGTTCAACTTGCAGTTCGATGAAAATGCTGAGGCGCGAAACGCCGGTCGAGACATGTAGCAGCGTCACACGATGCTCGGCGTCCGCTTGCACTTGCGTTACGCGTTGCTCGGCGTCCTCTTGCACTTCCCTCACGCTCTCCTTAAATTCCGAACTGCGGCACATAACCTGAAAGTGACCTGCTTTTCCGCACCCAGAGCATTTCTTATGTTTAGCCTTGCAATTCGGCGAATTTGCCAAATGTCGAGTAGACCCGCAGCGGTAGCAACGACGCTGATTCGTATCCCTTGCAGACGCCGGCTGCGTCTGTTTGCGTTTCCGCGGCGAGGGCATGAACTCTTTACGGCGACCGTCACGCGACTTCGACGCCGAAGCGCCTGAATGTCGTACATACTTCGCCTCCTCCGCTGCGCCGAACTCTCGAAGGCTCTTCAATGTTGCTTCGTAATGTTCTGCTATTGTAACTGCCCTGTCCAAGGTCAGCGTTGCGCCTTCGAAAAGGAAACGCTCACGAAGCCTGTCCGATGCGATACCAGAAATGAGTTGGTCGCGGACAGCTATGTCGGAGGATCCCTCGAACTCACAGTTCTTTGCTAGTTCGCGTAAATTAGCAATGTAGACATCAGTAGGCTCACCCGGATTTTGTATCCTCTGTTTGAAGCGGTGCCGTTCGACAAGCACATTCGTCGTGGTTGAGAACAGGCGGTCACAAATGTACAGCGCGTCTTGAAATGCGTCTTCCGCCGCTGTAACTTGACTTGTAGAAGTAGTATGCTGATCTGGGACTGGCACCGTGGGAGTGGTAGCAGACAGAGTAGTAGCAGCGTTCATCGACGCGTTCCGGAAGTTACGTTGCCCCTCGACGCCAAGCGAATGCAGAAGTATGGCTCTCCGCCGAGAAGCAGCAAACTCGGTGGCACCCGACGCTTCCAAGTAGGTAGAAAATAGTTCCTTCCACTGCTTCCATGGTATGGGTGGCTGACCGGGGGTTTCCAGAAATGCAGGCGGAGGCGTAAGTCCCGCGAAAGTCATCGTAAGGCCTAGCTCGTCGCCAATATGTTGTATCGTAGGTGTAGAGTAGCTGGGTCAGGTGGCCAGGCGCACCGAGCCACACTCGGGGGGGGCCCTCCGTCCCAAAAAGAACAACCACGACTTCAAACGTCTGCGATCACATCCCTCGCTTCTCTGTGTGTGTCCCTTGACAGCACCAGCCTTTTTATTGCCATTATGACGTCACGTATGACGTAACAACAAAACCGAAACTAGAAACGAAACCAACTGCACAACAACACAACAGGAACGTTCTGTTCGAATGCTGCCGTCGAAAAGTGTGCTTGCATATCGAGAACATGACGGTGGCCCAGAGGCATATACGTACCTGCAGTGGCACCTTCTCCGGGATCGACCCACAAAAGAGGCTGAAAACATACCCGACACGGGAAAAGTGGTGGCAGCTCCCTAACAAACTGCAACGCCGTGGTTGCTTGGGCTAGTCAGTGCGCGCCTTATACGGCAACAGCCTTCTTGTCCTGCGTCTATTCGCGTTGTTCTCCCGTACACTAATAAAGACTTTGTCCTTAAAGAAAAATAAAATAACATGCAGATCCAACGCACATCTTGGAGTCTCTTTGAAGTTTTCGTGAAGCGATTTGTCAAATATTTGCCAATTTCACATTTTTGCGTCTTTGGTGTAAACTGGCGGATGCGCATGTGCTCTCACGCACCCGTTCTACGTGCAACGTGACAGCACACGGTGATCATCTCAAAAGAGCTGGCTGGAGAGTTGGCACGGCAGAGGCTGTGCGTGGCCTAATGGCATCATGCTGCATGGGCACCGATCCAACCACCGAGCACGCTATTTAGCTATTTTTTTTTTCATGTGAGAGCTATGTGGTAAGACAGCAGCAGAACCCGGCAGCCACGCTCGTGAAAGTCCGGGAAGGAGGCTTCGCTTTAATATCGAAGAAATAAGCTAAGCTGAGGGAAACCTTCTACTGTGATCTAAGTCGTCAGACGAACTAACGCGTTTGGTGTGCGTGTGTTGTACGATTTGGGGGGTCGTGGACTCGGAGTCTGGCGTCAACTGAGGGTGGTTCTTTAGCCTACGTCGCCGGTGCGCCTCGTAGTGGGTAGCTGGCCTACCGGGGCGTCACGCGGAGGCTAAGTGGGACCACGCCGACGTCCGAGCCTACTTGACGAGGGTCGCCTCTTTAGTGAAGAGTGAGCCAGGTCGAGAGGATTGAGGAACGGAACAGGGGGCTTATTTACATAGGAGAGGCAAATTGATTTACGGAGCAACGTACTGGCCTGAGCACGGAGCGCAGCACATCGCTCTCGTAGCATGAGCTATGCAGTGGCGTAGCCAGAAATATCGTTCGGGGGGGGGGGGGGAAGGGGGGGGAAGGGGGGGGGGACTCACTTTGCAGCTCGGCCTCCTCCTTATCGAAATAGTCGAAAGATCAAATACATTAAACATTAATAATAACTGCGTTGCCATTTCCAAAGATGCTGCAAGCGAATTCAAGACAAGTATGTATTTTCTCATAAAAGAATACACTCGTATATTTCAAAATTGTGCCCGAAATAACTGATATCGATGCTTCCATGTTTTCTGCATATTTAATAAGTGAAGCAAATGTCACACGAACTTTAGAACTATATCAGTTTGAAACCAGCAAAGCAGTGCATGCTGCGTATATGAAAAATGTAAAGGCCATGAAATGCACAAGTTGAGGACAAATTTTTTAATGAAAATTTGTTAGCCTCCCGGCCTTTCTCTCATTTGCATCTCTCTCTCTCTCTGTCATTCAAGAACCTTGTTTACATTTTTGTACATATGCAACGACCAGAGAAAGATCTCAATGACGCTGTCCTTTGCTAGAATGTATTGCGCAGGAGCAGCTGTCACCGGTCGTGTATCGTGAGCAATTGCTCCGAAATTATAGTCGCAACAGAGAGCACAATAAAAAGCAGGAGTTCTGCAAAATATACGAGGGCGAGTCAAATGAAAGTGAGTCAATGCGTATATATGACAAACGGGGTACTTTATTTATGAGCATTTAGACATTTGTCCCAGTTACTAACGAGTCGCGTAATTCCCGTCTCATAAAACTCCTTGGGTTGCTGCTTCAAAAATCTGTAACTGACTCTACGTCATCGTCCAACACGAATCTGGTTCCTTTGAGCTGTTTCTTCAATTGCGCCAATATGTGGAAGTCGCAAGGCGACAGGTCTGGGCTGTATGGCGGATGTTGCAGTGTTTTCTACTTGAACTTTGTCAGTTTTCTGTTCATCACATCAACGACGTGGGGACGGGCAATGTCGTGGAGCAAGATGATCCCATTGCTCAATTTTCCACGTTGTCTGTTCTTGATTGCGACACGCAGCCGATGCGACGTTTCACAATATCGGAAACGATTGATAATCTCTCCAGGTTGAGCAAATTCGATCAATAATGGCCCCTGACGATCGAAAAAAAAAGTCAACAACACCTTTCCGGTAGAAGGCCTTCAATTGCTTTCCTTGGGGGTGGTGAATTCAAATGTTTCCACTGTAAGCTTTGCTGTAGTGTCAGGCTAGTAGTAGCGGCAGCATGATTCGTCCCCGGTCACAATTGCAAACAAAAAGTCGTCACCCTCATCGTGATACCGGATTAGATGAGTCAAGGCAGCACCGAACTTCTCCGTCTTCTTGCGGTGGTTCAAAATCTTGTGCATCCATTGCGCACACAAGAGCCGATAACCGAGATGTTCATGAATTATGGTGTGACCCGAACCGTGACTGATGTTCACACGCCCTGCCAATTCACCGATGCTTATCCGCCGTTCTTGTCTAATCAGACTTTGCATTTGTGTTGGGGATGATTCCATGGTGGCTTTGGGCCGGCCATTGATCGTCCTTGCAACTTTCACGTCCTTCTCTGAACCGTTTCCTTCAACGCTTCACAGTGGCCAATGAAATGGAATGTTCAACGCACGCGGCAGCCATACGTCGACTAATTTCTTTTTGGGAAACATCTTCAACTGTCAAAAACCTCACCGCACCACGCTGTTTAACTTTTGTAGTGTCCATTATGTCACGCAACCATGTTCAACCCAGTGTATGAGAACATTAAAGAACATTTATCCTCGCCCCTGCATGTCATTTTTGTAAATGAGATGCATGTGTGCTACGGGCATGCCTCGCAGATAATGAACCGAACCATTATTGCGCAGGGCGGGTTGGCTCACTTTCATTTGACTCGCGCTCGTACATTGGAAACAGATACAATAGAATATACAGTGGAATATACAATGCAATATACAAATGTGAAGATACAGCTTGATAAAGGGCAAAAAAGTGTAATTGGAAACAAAGTTCACTGCGCATATACACAACACCTCGCAACAAAATATTTAAATATACGTGTAAGTCTTCAATAAATCTACGTATCTAAGAAAAAGTCACTATATCTGATGCGTTAAAGAAGGCAAATAAACATGTTGCGCAACCACAGATTCACAGATCACAGCCACCTCCCTCCGCCCTTCCTCCACTCCCCCGATGTATCGCGCGCGACGGAAGGCGGCGCGCTTCCTCAGAGCTTTTCTCCTTTGCGCACACAAGACTGAGCCACCATCATCGGCTCACCCATGCCGCCTTCTCCCCCCCCCCCCCTTACGCTCTCACTCGCACATACAGCTTGCGGCGCGCGGTCACGACGTTATCGCCCTTGGACTTATACGGAACATGAGGGCGACGGCGACGGCAGGAATGCGTCTAGAGTCTCCATATAGCTGTTATCTCAATAATATAATAAGAGTATCCTGCAACTGAAGCGACCCCTGGCCCGTTACTTTCCGCAAAAGAAATAACAAAATCGAACTTTCACCATGCGACAATTCGCTGCGCCACAACAATGTCTTTCTTTTTTTCTTTTGTGGAGCGGGGGGTGCCGAAATGAAGTAACGCAAAGGAAAGCATGTTGGCTGCAATCGAATGCCTACATTGGGCGGTTAGTGTGGCTACCGATGGAATATCGAAGAAAACGTGAGACACTTGGTCCACAGAGAACCATACGCATACTGCTCGGTATCCTATACCGGCGAGACAAAATTTTCCGGAGAGGTTACGCTCAAGCGAACGCGTTAAAATCTGTCGAGTCCCCTCAGTGATGGCGGCAAGCGACCATGCATTGTTTCATTTTCTCGTCTGCTAGCCAGAAAGCGTCCAAAACTCTGCCAAGCGAAAATCCAGTCGGCCAGAGAAAAACGAACGCGCATCGAAGTGCGCCGCGCGGTGGTCGATGCAGCACGAGAAAAACGCATGCGCTCTGGCTGGATCGGCAGCCCGCGGGTAGCGAGAACACACGCACACACAAAAGAGAAAATTAAAGAGGCTCAATGTGTCCTCGCGAATAAAAGTCCAAGTACAAAAATAAATAAGAACTTAGTTACCTTTGCTGGCTTTAGTGTCTTGACATGGATGCTTTGGCGCAGGGAAAGAAAATGTTTATATTCTTTTCTGTGACATGACGGTACAAAGGAACCACCTCAACGCTTCGTCTAATCGGACCTCGTTGCGTGCTTTGTCAACTTGTTTGATAGTGTGTTGATTTGGCTTTTCTCTTTGTATGGCTCGATGTACGACTTGAGAAAAGTCAATGCACCTTTGGCGTCAAATCTTTGTAACAGCATTAAACCCACAAAGTTCCGGAATAGAAAATTTAAAGCACGACTTTGGAAATGGCAATGCACCTTTCTCGTTAAAAGGTTATGATAACTTTATACGTATAAAGTTTCAGAATTGAAAACCAAGCGCTCCATAGATTTCGCGGCCTCCGCGAGATGCCGAGACAAGCTTGCTCGCCGTTAAAATGCCCTTGAAACTTTGTGCTCGGTGGGGCGCCTTGCGCTACTATATGTGACTCGCGATGCATGGGCGTTGCCGCGAAATCCAGCCCGATTTCGCAATGTTCGCGCTAAAATGCATTTTCGAACGTGACAAGGACATTCTAGACCAAATCGAGCATGATTTCCGGAGCCGGGAGTTGTTTTGGTCGGCGGCGCATGACAGCACGAGAAAATTTCCGGGGGGGGGGGGGGGGGCTGAAGCCTTATAAGACCCCCCCCCTCCCCCCCCTTCCCCCAGGCTACGCCCCTGGAGCTACGGGTCAGACCAGACTACATTTTCTGGGAGAGCACACACTGAATTGGAGCATCGAAAAGTACGCTTAAATCCCATTGGTCCTCCCTAGATTCCTAGGTCAGGGAAATGTGTGGTCACACCTTACTCCAATCCGAGGGTGCGCATAAGCCACCTTTGTTCCCTGAACACAATCGGAGACCTCGGGCGCACACGTCTCACTGCCTTGGAGGGAAGACGCGTTAACAGGAAGGCTCACGGTTGTCTCAATTGACGCGTCTCGGCTCGTGGAATGGCCCAGCAATTGGCTGGTTCTTGGAATGAGTACAGCCCGCTTACGTAAATATCTTGGAAATGTATTCGCAGAGATTGCACAGCTACCTTAATTCTCCACAATAAATGTAGGAAGATAACTATACAGAAAGAGTCACACAAGGAGACACAATCTCTCCCGTGCTATTCACTGCGTGCTTGGAAGAAGTATTCAAGCTATTAAACTGGGAAGGCTTAGGAGTAATGATCGACGGCGAATATTTCAGCAACCTTCGGTTTGCAGATGACATTGTTCTATTCAGCAACACTGCAGACGAGTTAAAACAAACGATTGAGGAGCTTAACAAAGAGAGTGGAAGAGTGGGGATGAGGATTAATATGCAGAAAACAAAGATTTATTTATTTTATTTATTTATGTAATTACCACAGCACCTCTACAGGCATTGCAGTGGGGGGAAATACAGAACAAGCGCGTTCATGCAATACGACCTAGAAATGAACAATACAGTACGAATGGCAAGCATAATGGCCAAGTAATTATAGACACTATTCCCATGGAGATAAGAAAGAAACATAAGTAAAGTCGCATCAATCAAACAAGGCATAAAATGCATCATTCGATATTGACATAATAGTTGTGTGGAAATCCGCAAGGTGGACAGAAGTAATTAATAAAGGTGGAATGGAGACATCCACCCAAACGTAGCTAAGTGCTATAAAGGAAAAGGGTGGGTGTCTCATTCTTTCTTTATTAATTGCTTCTCTTCACCTTGCGGATTTCCGCAGAACTATTACGTCAAACTCTTGCCTTTGCTTCGAGTTGTTGACGAATTGGACTTCGCTCTGCCATCTGCTAGCCGTCTGGTTAGCTCAGATGGTAGAGCGGCTGCCCCGGAAAAGCGGTGGTCCCGGTTTCGAGTCCCGGACCATAACGAATTTTTCTTCAATTGCGAGGCTTTTCTTTCGAGGAACCCGTATGGCTTTCCTTTGTAGCACTTAGCTATGTTTGGGTGGATGTCTCATTTTCCCTTTGTTAATCATTCGATATTACATCAACCACTGACGATGATAGTCTATTACACTTCTGTATTGTTCTAGGAAAAAAAGACATCCTCAATAGTCCTGTGTGGCAAAACATTTCTCCTACTTTATGGGGGTGGTCGCCTCGAGCTGATGCACAATAAGGTTCAAGTATGTACTGTTGCCTGTCAATTCCAATGGTTGTGCGAAAGATACTATGAAAAACTTTAAGAGAAGTTTTTTTCCTGCGATTCTCAAGATACTCCTATGGTAAATTATTCTTTGCTTGTGTAGCGCTAAAGGTAAAACTATAATTTCCAGTAACAAATCTTGCAGCTAAATTTTGTACTTATTCAAGGCGTTCCTTGTCACCAACAATCGGTGGGTCCTATACCTCGCATGCATGTTCTAACACAGACCTGGCGAACGTTTTGTACAGTATACCTCTCTAGTAGTCATACTGAAACTTTTTAGCGTTGTGCCGTAGAAACCCTAATGATTTGCGTGCACTCGCTATTGCATGATCGACGTGACGATGCCATATTAAATCAGTGGTAAAACAAACGCCTAGGAATTTATATACAGACACTCGTGACAATGCAATATTATCTAAGGTATACTGAAACAAACATGGTTTTTTTTTCTTGCTAAATGACATAAGAAATGTCTTAGCCGGATTCAAACTCATGTTCCACTTACAACACCGCTGAGCAATGCAGCTGAGATCACACTGTAGAATGTGGCAATCGTCTTCAGAACTAATAGGCTTGTGCAAAACGCAATCACCAGTGTACAATCTCAAATGTGGCAGAACTCCTTCACTGATGTCATTGATAAATAAAAGAAACAAAAGTGGACCCATAACTGTGCGTTGAGGGATGTCAGAAATGGTACCCGCCGTGGTTGCTTAGTGGCCATGGTGTCGGGCTGCTAAGCCCGAAGTCGCGGGATCGAATCCCGGCCACGGCGGCCGCATTTCGATGGGGGCGAAATGCGAAAACATGCGTGCACTTAGATTTAGGTGCACGTCAAAGAACCCCAAGTGGTCGAAACTTCCGGAGTCCCCCACTTCGGCGTGCCTCATAATCAGAAAGTGGTTTTGGCGCGTAAAACCCCATAATTTAATTTCTTGTCAGAAATGACGTCTCATCTTGATGACTCAGCACCATTCAAAGCTACGTACTGTTTGCGCAGTCTTAAGTATTCCTCAATCCATCCAATAACTTGTGTATTAATGGTGTACGTATGAAGTTTCTCAATTAACAAAGAATGGGATACAGTGTCGAATGCCTTCCTGAAATCTAAAAATATAAAATATATAGAAAATCGTTCGTCCATAGCACTGGCAATATCATGTGTGAATTCAATTGTGTTATGCTAGACAAATTCTTTCTTAAGCCATGTTGAAAGGGATTAAATAGGGAATACCGATTCATATGTGCTGCAATACTTGAGTATAAAACGTGCTCTGAAACTTTGCATGCAACACACGTTAAAGAAAGCGGACGATAATTAACTACTCACTTGCGGACCAGATTTGTGGACTGGAACTACTGCACCAATCTTCCAATCATTGGACAGGGAATCTTCTGCCACTGGTTTTTCAAATAGTATTTTCAAAAAAGGAGCTATAGGTCGGGCACAAATTTTAAAGAAGTTATTAGTTAAACCATCAGGTCCTCCGCCTTTTGTAGCGTTCAATTTCAAAAGCAACTGCTCTATGCCACGTGAGCTGATAACGACGTCATGCATATCGCCCATCGAGGCTATCAATTCTCGCGGGGTACTTCTGCGGTTATCGTTGCTTGGAATCACAGTGGAAAACACGGAAGCAAAATACTGATTAAAGCATTCCGCTTTAGCTTTGTCGTCAGGAACGACGCCGTTTCCAGTGACAAGTGACGGAATAGATGTTGCCTCTTTTCCATTTCTTTTCACGTGCTTCCAAAATTGCTTGGGATCATCTTTGATTCACAACTGGATAGTTTCACTAAAAGCATTCTTGGCTACGCGAATTGTCTTCATTTCCGACGTAATTTCTTTCAGCTTCTGCCTGTTATCGCTTGACGGCATTTGGAGAAAATTGTGATAAAATCATTGCCTTTTCTGCGTAAGACTGCGCAACGCTTTCGAAAACTAAGGCTTATCTCTACTTTATCTTTCATTCAGCATCCTACACGGTAGAAAACGCTGCCGAAGTTCTAGCATGTTGTTTTTGGGGCAAGTCCATAATTCATCTGTATTTTTATATTCAGCTTCTGTTGCAAAAACATCATAATGCCCATCCAAACCTTCATTTATATTATCAACCTGAACTTTCGAATAGTTATACACATGTCTCGCCACTGTGTGCGTAGGTTTTACATGTGTAACTTTCATTTCAGATCAAGCAGCACTGTGGTCACTAATCCCAGGAATAACAACCGTAGAAATAAACAGTTGAGGTTGGTTTGCGAAAATCAGATCCATAACATGATTTTCTCTAGTTGGCTCAGACACTATTTGAGATAGTGCGAGCAATTCAACAACGTTCATCATTTCCTGGCACAAGTGACCCTTACTTGAAATGAGTGATCCCTGATCGCTCCACAGGGCATTTGGGAGATCTCCACTTATAACCAGCTTGATGAATGATGATGAATAACGATGGTTAGCCGTGCAAGGGAACAATAGTTCAGGATCGCCAGTAAGCCTCCAGAGTCTCTGAAGAAGTACGTTTACCTAGGTCAATTACTCACAAGGAACCCTGATCATGAGAAGGAAACTCACAGGAGAATAAATATGGGTTGGAGCGCATACGGCAGACATTGTAAGCTCCTGATTGGAAGCTTACCATTATCATCGAAAAGGAAGGTGCGCAATTAGTACATTTTACCGGTGGTGACATATGGGACAGAAACTTGGAGGTTGACAAAGAAGCTCGAGCACAATTTAAGAGCCGCGCAAAGAGCAATGGAGCGAAAAATGTTAGTCGTAACGTTAAGACACAGGAAGAGAGCGACTTGAATAAGAGCGCAAACGGGGATAGCCGATATTCTAACTGACCTTAAGAGAAAAAAAAATTGAGCTGGGCAGGTCATGTAATGCGTAGGTTAGGTAACCGGTGGACCATTATGGTTACAAAATGGGTGCCAAGAGAAGGCAAGCGCAGTCGAGGACGGCAGAAGACTAGGTGAGGTAATGAAATTAGGAAATTCACGGGCGGTAGTTAGAATCTGTTGGCGCAGGACAGGGGTAAATGGAGATCGCAGGGAGAGGCCTTCGCCCTTGCAGTGGACATAAAACAGGCTGGTGCGGCTGCTGACGATGGTGATGGAACGTACTGTTAACGTCACAAAGCTTAAGCGATTCGTCTCAGGAAATTCGAAGAGAGGATCGAAGGTCGCGGTCCCCGCTGGCCCATCGTAACAGTGTGCGCGTGTGTGGCATAGGATTTCCCATCTTTCATATTTTTTTTCGTTACTTTTGCATTCGCGAGCGCCTCATTATTGAAGAGAACGACGAGCCCGCCTCGAATCGGGAGTCGCTTCACTGACGCGGCCTCAAGCTGTGGGAGAAGCCGTCCGGGGGGGTCGACAAGAAGAGCGCGCACACGCTCACTCTGACGCCTGCCTCCACTGAAAATTTAATCGGACGTCTCCGGCACGCCCCTCGTTACGTTTGGGCGTGGCGAAGGGAACCGGTTGCGTGTAACGCTGGCGTTGTCACCCTGCGTTCTCTGTCCTTTGTTCAGGCACGATGCGCGGCCCTCGAGGCGTCCCGCGTGTCCTGACCTTTTAAAATGTTTATGTGCATTTTGCGGTTCCGCTCTTTAAGTTAGTCTGCTTGTGATTTAAGTTGTCTTTATCTAAAAGTAACTGAAAAAAGTACTTTCTGGAGCGAATTTCTCTGGGGCTTATTTAGATTTCGTGTGATGCGTTATGTCCTTCCGTGAAAAACCGAACCGCGATGTTTATAACAGTTCTACGAGTTGCCCCATTCACGTTGCGTCCGTCGGTGTATACTACAGCAGTTTGGCGTGTATGCAGCGGTCTTGTTGGCACTATCACGCAGCACTTTGACAAAGAAGTTAGCATTAGTTGCATTAGCGAAATGCATGTCGTGTTTAAGAATTTGCGGTTGTTCGTAGAAAGGATAGGAAAATACGCGCACACCGACAGAGCGTCTTTCCGTTAGGTTTCAACACGGCACATTCTTGGAATAAGATGTGCGCCAGCCCGTTTCTGTTGGAAACGACCAATAACGGTCGGACAGAGCGAACTCGCCGGGGCAAAAATTGGCTGCTATACGCTGTTTGTTGCAGCTACGCGGGAAGCACGTCGTGAAAGCCATTCACGCGACATGTCACGATTAGCCATCGCGTCGCCAGTTGTATACATTGCTCGGAGGCTGCGCATAACTATGACTTAACCTGAGCCGTGATAAGGCCACGATTGCACTCCACTTCTGTCGGCTCTTCTTTGCAGTGGTCGCAGCGCTCCGGCGACTACGTTCTTGCCGGGGCGGATCGAGCGAGGACGCAACGTGCGCTTCACTGCTGGCCTCGCCACACAGCAGCGAGGAGGTCTCGCTGCTCGAAGCAAAGCAGTTGCACCAGCAATAAGGTATATACATCGGCGCAGAAGGGAAACAAGATACATGTGTAGATCATCTAGTTTACAAAATGCAGAAAAGAAAATGAGACAGCGTGAAAGCACTCGTGTAGTTCGGTACTAAAACATTTCGCGAAAACGTATCCGGAATTGAATTCTGCGGTTTTACGTGCCAAAATCACAATTTGCTCATGAGGCACGCCGTAGGGGGGTGACTCTGGATTAATTTTGACCACCAAGAGATCTTTAACGTTCTCCAGTGCAGAGGACACGAGTGCAGGGACACGGGGGACATGGGTTTTTGCATTTCGCCTCTATCGAAATGCGGCTGGGATTCGATCCCGCGACCTCGTGCTTAGCAGCGCAATACCATAGCCACTAAGTCAATGCGGCGAGTGACATCTGGAAACCATAGTCTGTTCTACGCCGTTATAGGTGCTCGGGTGTTGGAGCGTGTTCAGGTGGTGAAGGCTCCACTGTTAATAAAGACACCCCTAATACTACAGCCATAATATGGGCCCTTTTCTAACATTTGTAATGAATTCCTTTAAAAGTCACGTAACTTGAACCATAGGCGTATCTACGGTGTGGGCAGGGTGGGGGTGGGGGGGGGTCAATGCACTTCCCCCCGTTTGCCCACCCGGTAGATACGCCTATGGTTCAAGTTGCGTGAAACAGCCTGTATATATGCGCTAAACAATTATTTAGGCCTCAGAATTTCTCAATATTGCTAAATATAGAAGTTAGAGGCTATATGCGACTGATTGTTGTTTAAGATCAATTTTTAACAAGAAGTGATTCTACGCCCAAAGGGTATCCTAATCATTTTATCATTCCCATACTGACGACCTCACGCAAATACCATATTTCATTCTATGTAGTACATTCCTAGTATGAATCTTTTATTTTGCTCTTTTCAAACAGCGCGTCATTATCGCACATTCTAAATCGCAGTTTTCCAGGCGTAGTAACATCAGCGAGAGAAAGCGGAAATACGAACCTTCGTGCCAGCACCAAGAATTACCGATTACAGTGTATTGCATCGACGGGATTCTACCTGTGAGCTTCCAGCAGCGGTGCGTCACTTTTATCGGTGGCATCCTGACTGAATTGCTCGCAATGTTTCGAACGCATCAAGTCAAAACGTCGTTATTCGCGCCGTAGCAGAACGTTTTTGGTGATTCGCGGTGCACCGCATTACTGCAAAGCGTTTTCCCTTCAACCCAACTTTCTAGAGTTGCAAAAAAAAAAAAAAACAATAAATAACTATTCACCGCTCGAGTTGGCAGGCCCGCACGTGCTGGCGAGCGAAGTATCTCCGCATCGTGCCTCCAATGTTGTTCGGGAGCGAAAGGACTGCTCGCATTAGAAACTCTTTTCGTGCATTTCTGCTCTTTTTGCTGCTGCATAGTCTACGTGCTTATGTTATATTGCATGTTCGTTTGAAAACTGTAACTGGTAACTAGTATGTAAATACTGATGTAATTGTACCTCCACCAAGTTACCCTTTAAAAAAAACAACTAGTCAGTTGAAAAAATATGAAAAGATTATGATTACAAGTTTGGATAATAGAAAGTTGGTGCCTGCATGCACAAAAATCTCTTACGCGAGGAATATTCGTTGAACCAGCCAATTCCTATGCTGGATATATTATTAGCTAAGGTGGCCAGCCAATGTTACTGTTACTGAAGTTAACGGTTCCGTCAGCGTTCCACGATGCCGCTCCGTTGAGCATGTGCCGTGCCGTCCTTCATTGGTAAACGTTATGCTTATCAATTGCCGAAGCGTCAAGAACAAAACCGACGAGTTAACAGGGCTCGTATCATCTTTTGGCCCTGACATTGTTATCGGGTCTGAATCTTGGTTGGATGAATCGATTTCCAGCTCTGAAGTATTTCCTGCGGAATACGTGGCTTATCGCAAAGACCGCAATACGCACGGTGGGGGCGTTTTTGTTCTGGTCAGGCACAGCTTGCCAAGTTTCATAGTTGACTTGGGGGATAACAGCTGTGAATCTGTTTGGTGCAAAGTTGTTCTAGAACATAGCAAACAGCTTACAGTTGGAGCATTTTATCGTCCGCCTAATGACAACAGCAGTCGTACCTTTAATACCCTTTCCCATTTATTACTTATGGTCTCAACTGATTACCTTCTCGTCGGTGGTGACTTTAATATGCCAGATGCGCAGTGGATTAATATGCTGCCAGTACTTCCTTCGTGCTCATCCTTGTCGTCGGCTTTTTACGATCTTTTCGCAACGCATGGTCTTTATCAATTCGTGGAGGGACCAACACGTCGCCATGCCAATGCCGCTTCCATCTTAGATCTTCTGATTTCAAACTCTCCTTCGTTGCTGCAATCTGTTTCCATAGTTCCCGGAATAAGCGACCATGATGCAGTGGTTGCCCGTCTCGTTGCTCCCAAGCCGTACATACCGCGACCGAAACCCAGAAAAGTTTATTTCTTTGATAGCGGAAATTACTCTCGTATTTCTGAAACGCTTGAGTCAAACTTCGATACTTTCTCAGAACAAAGCAGCACTGTATCTGTCTCCGAGTTATGGCTGCTGTTCAAGGAACAACTTTTACAGCTCATTGACTTGCACATTCCATCTAAACTTCTTTCTGTGAAACACCGAAAAAATAAACCTTGGTTTGATAAACCCATAAAGGTGCTACTTAATAAGAGGAATCGTATGTTCAAACGGTATAGAGAAAAGCCCGATTCACTGCAATTTTCTAAGCTTCGACAACTTGGTTCTGAAATCCAGATGAAAATCGCAGAAAGAAAAAAGAGGTATTTCGACTCTCTTGGTTCTAGAATAAAAGAAAATCCAAATGAACTTTGGAAACTAGTGAAATCAAACAGTAAGGACGATGTTGGTATCCCTCCAATAATCCACAATAGTGCAGCTGTTACTAATGATAGAGATAAATCAAGCTGTTTTAATGATTACTTTGTTTCTGTGTATTCAACGCTAGTACCTCAACATCTTCCAGTCTTCTTGAGCAACGCGCTTGATGATATGCCGGATATTGATATACACTACTTCGGAATAGTCAGCCTTCTCCAAAAATTAAAGCCACACTCGGCACCAGGTCCAGATAGGATACCGAATGTTGTTTTGAAATCCTGCGCATATATCATATCAAGGTATCTAGAAATACTGTACCGCAAATCTCTTGAAACCTCAGAATTACCTGAAGACTGGAAGATGGGCGACATTGTTCCGATTCATAAAAGCGGGCCCCGTGACAGTGTCATGAATTATAGACCTATATCCTTAACTTCTGTGTGTTGCAAAACCCCGGAGCACATAATTTACACTAACATCTTTTCCCACCTTCAAAACAACAGTTTCTTTGTTCCTTACCAACACGGGTTTAGAGCTGGTCACTCATGCGTAACTCAGTGGAATTTACCCATGACATATTCACATCATTTGACAAAGGTTTACAAACAGACGGCATACTATTAGATTTCCAGAAAGCGTTTGACAAAGTGTCCCATGTTCTCTTACTTCATAAGCTTTCACTTCTTGGTTTAACAGAAAAAATACTTTATTGGCTCAAAAACTACTTGACAGGTCGTTTACAAAGAGTGGTAATTAATGGCACAGAATCAGAATATGCATGCGTATCTTCTGGCGTTCCGCAGGGTTCCGTCTTAGGTCCTCTTTTATTTCTTATATATATAAATGACATTGGCACAGGAATCACTTCGAAAATCCGGCTGTACGCAGACGATTGCGTCCTTTACAGAGAAATTAATAATGATTCCGACCGAGTAGCATTACAGACAGACCTAAATAAAATTTCTTCATGGTGTGACAGGTGGCTTATGTCCCTCAACGTCTCAAAATGTAAGCATATTTATTTCACCCGCAAGCGGCAACCAATCCGTACACAGTATTACTTGAACGGCTCCCCTTTATCAGAAACACGCGAAGCTAAATACTTAGGTGTCACATTTTCCGCCGATCTGACATGGAATCGTCACATTCAAAGCATCACTTTAAAAGCAGGGCGAGTGCCTAATTTTATCAAACGGAACTTTAGGCACGCGCCACTAGATGTCAAGAGAACACTTTACTTAAGCAACGTTCGCCCGATTCTCGAATACGCGTCTGTTGTGTGGGACCCGCATACACAAATTCTTGTGAATAGCTTAGAAGCGATACAGAAACGTGCGGCCCGTTTCATAACCGGCATTTACTCATTTCCAAGCAGCATCACAGAAATAAAACGGCACATATGTTTAGAAGATCTTTCGCTACGCCGTGTTGTTTCCCGCTTCTCTTTCCTTCGAGATATCGTCTTCAATCGCACACCACTAAACAAAGAGACTTATCTACAACCACCAACATACATATCTGGGCGCCGCGACCACTTACTTAAGATAAAAGAAATATGCGCGCGCACAACAACATACCAAAACTCCTTTTTTCCCCGTACAATCCACGAATGGAACCTGCTGCCTCCTGAACTAATTGAAGTTGCTTCTGATGTCGCATTCCCCACTGCTCTCCAAGCATATGTTTGCAGATAAAAATGCACTCGCCATTTGTAATCTTCTTTGATGTTTGTTTTGCAATGTTAGCCAACGTGCTGTGAAAATAAGTGTATCTTGTTACCTGGGCGAAACTTGTTCTTTGTGCTGTCTCATGCGCTCCCTTAAAATGTAACACATGTATGATTAGTATTGTACCCATGGTCTGAAGTGTTTAACCTTTTAAGAATGTGCAATCTTGTATTTTATATTGATTATCTGTCCTCCCTACTGTAATGCCCAATGGGCGAAGTAGGTATGTAAATAAATAAAAATGTCAAATAACGAAAGAAAAGCTTTGTGAATTTAGCCCCAGGTATACGGGCGAAATTGCCATCCACCCGTCACAAAAACCGTGCAAAGAAAACTCGCACGGCTTTCTCAAATTCAGTGCGTCTGTGCGTTGACTTGTCGAATTATTCGGCCTCACTCTGTGACATACTAGGCTCCTGGGGCCGTATAAACTAAGAAGTTTGCACTCTGATTTCATTGCAATCCCCCGACGTCAAGTTTACGTAACTGCCGCCGCAAGCACAGTGAGTGATCCGCAACGTTGTTCGAACAGCCCAATCAAACGCTCTCCTTGTTTATAAGAGATCACTTTCATTTACTTTCGCAGTGAATAGCATTGACATGTTTTCGTTAATTGGCTGCCAAGAGGCGAGGAGCGCACAGAAGTGGAGAGGGTGTCAGTAGAGCCGAGCCAGCGCAGTAAAAGTAGAAAACCGGCTGAGGAGGGTGGCGCCGGCTTCTCCGATTGGTCCGCTTCCCCTTGCTTATCTTGCGATGGCTGGTCAAAAACAACGGCGAAGAGCAACGTGCAGTTAAAGATGCTGCTAAAACGGATCCTCAGCGAAGAAGAGCTGGCAGAGAAATGTGTACTTGCCAAAAGGGCTGGGCAACGTTATACGGCCGCGCAGATATTTTTATTACACGTAAAGAAATAAATTTTCGCCGGCAGCTCCGAGTAGCCAGCGGCAGTGCTATCGGCAGGCAACCATTTCACATCCATTTCGGAACGGGGCAGTCTCCTGCTATTAAAAAGAAATTTCAGATTTCTTTTTCGGCATATACGAGGTGTGACACAAAAGAAACGAGGCTAAGTGTGTAGATTGAAAATGGAGTGGAGTTGGCAACAACTGTTTTGCTGACGTAATCCCACACACCTCCTCTATTCATGCCTCCAGTTTCGACGGAACTGATCACGCCAGTTGGGAGTGCTGCGTCATTGAGTGAACATGTGCAACTGCATTCTACCGGAAAAATGTCTGATGTAAAAACCGAACAGCGAATCAACATCAAGTTTCTTGTGAAACTTAAGAAATCAGCCACGGAAACATTTCAAATAATAACCGAGGGTTATGGAGATGTAACCTTGTCTCGTGCACGTATGTTTGAATGGCATAAGCGGTTTTCAGGGGGAAGGGACAGTGTGGAAGATGACGAACATGCTGGGCGCCCAAGGTCAGCGATCACAGACCAAAACATTGCCAAAGTTCGTGATGTGATCAGTGGTGACCAAAGATTAAGTGTTCGTGCAGTGGCGGAGTTGGTTCACTTGTATAGGGAAGCTGTTCGACGCATTTTAATAGACGAATTACACATGACGAAGATTTGCGTGAAGGTTGTTCCAAAAGTTCTGTCCGTTGACCAAAAACAGTGCCGTAACGACGTGTGTGCGGACATGTTAGAACGCATTGCAAACGAGCCAAATTTGTTGGAATCTGTTGTAACATGTGATGAGACATGTATTTTTACCTACGACCCAGAAAGTAAGCGCCAGTCAATGCAGTGGAAGTCTCCAGGATCCCCAAGACCCAAAAAAGCACGCATGTCAAAATCAAAATTCAAGGCAATGTTAATCGTCTTCTTCGACATTAATGGAATTGTAATGATTGAGTGGGTTCCCAGTGGTCAGACTGTTAATCAACACTACTACAGGACTTCGTGAAAAAATTAGGAAAAAAAGGTCACAGTTGTGGAGTGATGGATGGCTGTTGCACCATGACAATGCACCCGCTCATATGGCCCTATCTGTCAAGCAGTTTCTGACCAGCAAAAACAGTACTGTGATGAGGCATCCTCCTTATTCACCTGATTTGGCTCCATGCGACTTTGTTTTAATTCCTAAAGTTAAATCTTGCTTAAAGGTAACCCATTTTATCTCGGTTGAAGAGGTTCAGGCAAAAACGGAGAATCTCCTGAAGGGCCTTCCAAAAACCTCGTTCCAGAACTGTTACCAGCAATGGCAGCACCGAATGCAAAAGTGTGTGAATGCTGAAGGGGACTACTTTGAAGGTGATGATGTCACAGAGAACTGATTCAGTAAGTACAATAAGTTATTGGACCAGTCTCGTTTCTTTTGTGTCACACCTCGTATATGCATCTTTAATGCGTACTCACCACGTCAAAGTGACACGGTGAGTTTTTATAGTTTGTGACTTCGCGCGACAGACAGGCAATGTTGCCACGGCCGGAAAAATTTTAACCAGTGGCAGACAAAGGCGTAGAATGGTAAATATTTTTTTACAGCGAAGCTGTTTATGGCTAGGGTTCCGTGCATTTTTCGCGCCCGTGAACAAATCTGTGTGAGCAAGAGCTATAATCATCAGCAATGGCTGGTGCCACTGCTCGCGCGTTCGTCGTCGTCGTATTCTTGCACAGCCGTTGCCGCTCACCATGCTAGCGTTCCCGTACTGACCTTCCCTCTGCGAAGGCGCCGACGGCACTGAGCCACTGCCAGTCAGTGCGCTGATTTCGGTCTCAAATTCTCTGCCTCAATATATCGCTAAACGAAAACACGAATGTGCGTACAACGAATGTATAACACGAATGAACGCGGATGTTTAAAAATGAATGTGTGTGCGTACCTTTCGTCACGATGACAACCGATCAGGACAATAAATGTGGGGGTACCCTTGGTCCAATTTCTGTGTCACTTCTTTGTCGCGTGCTACACAGCTTCGCTGGTCATCCACTTTCACATAGTGGGATGCCTCATGATATCTTTTGTTAGTCATAACCATGCATATCAGTAATCAAGTAAGCCACACGGTTGGTCCGAGTAGAAGACTTGGAGCGCACCATCCGAGGAGCCCATAACCGTTCCCAGAAATGCAAGAAAGTTGACGTGACTGCTTGCGCCTCACCGCCGGCTGAGCATGGTTTTCAAAGAGCCGCAACCGAGGCCGGGAAAGGCGGTCACCGAAGCCACGCGCGCGACCGTGTTCGCGCGCCGCAGCCGCCTTTGCTCGATGCACGTTGCGGGCTCCGCAGCTGACGGGCCGCCGTGGAAGCGTCCTCTGAATTTGCCGCCAGGGGGTGCCGCGTGGACTTACTTTTGCAAACTACGCGTCGTGTTTAAAATCTCAAGTTCGATCTACGCTAGACAATAATGAAGAGTATGCTGGGAGACTGACTCTAGGTGCGCGCGCAAAACAAAATATGCGGTCGCCTGGCGGTAGAGCATCCGTATGCGGCAGGCGCCGACTTAAAATCCCGCAGCTGCCGGAAACCCACCGTTTTTTTTTTTTTTCTAGTGGGTAGAGATGTTCCCTGGTGCTCGGCTCTCGGGGGGGGGGGGGGGGGGGGGGGGTTCACATATCGAAGGAGGGCCCGATAGACATTTCCCGAGTGGTCTCTGGGCGCCTGGTTGTCCAACCACAGACAGCCTTGCTGAAAAGCATCCGCCGCGACTGTGGGGGCAGGCAAGTGCTGTCGCCGGGTACCTACTGGTAAAATAGGTACATGTGTACCTGGGAAATGGTCGCCTTGGGAGCGGCCCAAACATGCTTTTTTTTGTACTCACGGGGGTTTCGACGGGTACCTAAGGGTGAAAGCTTCTCTCCCAAGCATATCACCCTGAAGGAAGCCGAACGTCCGGCCGGGCTACACTTGTGCCCATCTGAACCAGCGGGTGCCCCGCGGTCGTGGGAATCGAACTCACAACCTCGCACAGCCTTGGCAGGCACTCTACAACTATGCCACGGCTGCAAACTGGGGACAGGCGCCCCTTTCCAAGCGTTGAGGTCCCGTATAGCCGAGCGCCACGCCAGGATCGCACTTCTACCTATTTTACCGGTAGGTACCCGGCGGCAGCACTTGCCTCCCCCCACAGCTGCAGCGGATGCTCTTGAAGGAAGCGGTTTTACGGTCGTTCCGAGCGGACGCGCTGTGTATGGGCTCCTCCTTCAAAGTCCACAGCGACCGGACATTCCGACCTGAGGCTCTCAATATCAGCAACATCGTATCCGGGAAGGTGAGCCGCCAATTTTGAGCCTACCCGGTTGTCATTATCCCGCCCGGGTCAGATTTTTCGGCCTTTTCTCCCTCTCCCTGGTGCACGCCGGAGCTAGGCCTGTTTTAGGCGTAGCGTCCGTGGCCTCCCACAGCCCACTCAGCCATGGAATACCAAGTAAAAGGCACTGACATCGACCCCGCCGAAGCCCTAAACGGGGAATGGGAGACTGTCCTGCGTCTCCGCAACCAGCACCGCCCGGCGACTGCCACTCACTCTCCCCAAACGGAACCCAACGGCGTCGACGGCCGTTCAACCGCCGAGAAATCCCGAGCTGCGGCGCCGCCAGCTGCGTACGCGACGCGCGCCTATCCCGCAACTCCCGCGGGGAGACCTCAGAATCGTATTTCGACCACGCGGCGGTTTGGACATGACGAAGGAGACCCCTCGCTCGCTCTTCGCAGCAATCTGTGATGCGACGAAAATCCCCCTGCAGGAAGCGCACTCTCAGGACCAGGTGCGGCTGCATCCAACAAACAATACCTTGACGATTACCATTCTAGAGGAGGCTCGAGCTCGGGCTTATGCCCAAATCACGTCAATTCGCATCGGCACGAGCTCAACTGATGTCAGCGCCTATCCTCGCTCCGCCCGGTGATGCCGTGAGGGGCGTCATTCACATGGCCCACAGTGGTGAGTCGTACGGTGAAATCCTGAAAGGACTTCTTCCCTTCAATCCTGAACTACCAATTACTGACGCCCGGCCCTTCGGAAAAAAGTGATCCATTATTATCACTTTCGCCACCGGCCCCCTGCCCGAAGCTGTCCGCTTTTGGGCGGGTATTCACACTTGCTTTCCTCATCGACCGAAAATAGAGGCTTACTACAACTGCCGGCGTATCGGACACCGCCAGGATGTCCGTCCCTCCCCAACTAGCGGATGATGCCACAATTGCGGTGACAAACACACGCCAACGGAACACCCAACCTGTACACCCAAGTGCATAATCTGTGGGGACGGGCATCATACTGGGAACATTCAATGTAATAAGTACCGGTACGGCAGGTCTTGTTGGGAAACTTAGTAACAGGTATACTCCAGTTGATGGAGTATACCTTAGCAACTTGCGATTCGCTGATGATATTGCCTTGCTTAGTAACTCAGGAGACCAATTGCGATGCATGCTCACTGACCTGGAGAGGCAAAGCAGAAGGGTGGGTCTGAAAATTAATCTGCAGAAAACTAAAGTAATGTTTAACAGTCTCGGAAGAGAACAGCAGTTTACGATAGGTTACGAGGCACTGGAAGTGGTGAGGGAATACATCTACTTAGGGCAGGTAGTGACTACTGATCCGGATCATGAGACTGAAATAACCAGAAGAATAAGAATGGGGTGGGGTGCGTTTGGCAGGCATTCTCAAATCATGAACAGCAGGTTGCCACTATCCCTCAAGAGAAAAGTATATAACAGCTGTGTCTTACCAGTACTCACGTATGGGGCAGAAACCTGGAGGCTTACGAAAAGGGTTCTGCTTAAATTGAGGACGACGCAATGACCTATGGAAAGAAGAATGATGGGTGTAACGTTAAGGGATAATAAAAGAGCAGAGTGGGTGAGGGAACAAGCGCGGGTTAATGACATCTTAGTTGAAATCAAGAAAAAGAAAAGGGCATGGGCAGGACATGTAATGAGGAGGGAAGATAACCGATGGTCATTAAGGGTTACGGAATGTATTCCAAGGGAAGGGAAGCGTAGCAGGGGGCGGCAGAAAGTTAGGTGGGCGGATGAGATTAAGAAGTTTGCAGGGACAACATGGCCACAATTAGTACATGACCGGGGTAGTTGGAGAAGTATGGGAGAGGCCTTTGCCCTGCAGTGGGCGTAACCAGGCTGATGACGCCCGCCCGCCACCACGCACTACCCAGCCAACCGCCGGATGCCAGTCAAGAACCCCGGAGCAGAAGCCAGCCCCGCGATGCACTGCGCGCTCCACCTCATGTGACCGTAGCCACAAGCCCCAGCAGGATCTCACCTGGGCTGATCGTGCAAGGAGATCGCCGCCTGCCCCCGCCCAGAAAATTCCGGACCCCAACGAAGGGGAGCTCCGGGCCCTGCGGGAGGAGGTAAGACGCCTCACAGTCCTCACTCAGAGCTCACTTCCCTCTACGACTCTTTCTCACTCAACTTCACCTCCTACTTCACCTCCTACTCTATCACAAACCAACACCGCTCCCTCTCAATCACACCGTCAAAAAAAAAAAAAGACGTATCACTCCCCCTTCCCTCACCTTCGGGTCGATCGATGTCGACTCCAAACTGAAAGACCCCTCCGACCAATTCGACAAAAAACTCAAAGATATTGAGGTTCGCCTCGAAAGCAAGTTCAATGCCCTCATCTCTGACCTCACTACGAAAGTGGTCTGACGCGCACATGGAACGCTGCATGGAATCTATACTCCAGAAAATGGTCGACCTCCTCGAAGCACGCCTCACGCAGCTCCCCCTCCCCCCCCCCCGCTCTCTACCCCCCTTCTCCCCACAGCACAACTAACCGCCATGGAACACCACATCCCAATAGACGCGAGACTAACCCCTCTTATCCATCCCTCTACGCTCCAGTATGGCGGGATGGGGCAACAATAACTCTCTTCACATCATAACCTGGAACTGCCGCGGCTTCCGGGGCAAGCGCGCGCCCCGCAGCTTCTAGTTCCTACATTTTCCCCAACGCCCCAAGTCCTTCTTCTACAAGATACCGCCAGTCAGGCCACACTTCCCAGTCACAACTCCACACATTCTGACACCACAAACAGGCCCAGGGCGCCCACACTTGTGCACCACACTCTAACACACAAGAAACATTACATCAAGTCAGAGACTCCCTGCGTGATCACCGAAATTATCCATCACACACATACACTCCCATCCATCTTTATTGCCAATATATACCACCCCCCATCCCAACCGATGGCCTCGTTGGACTCCCTCCTCCGAGAGCTATACCGCCTAGCAGGGAAGCACCCCATACTAATCGGTGGGGATTTCAACAGTCAGCACACTGGGGATACAAAACAACCACACACAGAGGTCGCAGGCTCCGGCTGCTCATGCAGAACCTCCAAGTTTCCGTCCACAACAACTTTCAGACGCCTACGCGAATCGGCAACAGTGTCAACATGGACACTAGTCCGGAACTGGTTATCAGCCGCTCCCTCCGTGGTGTGACCTGGACGAGAACACAACACACACTGGGCAGTGATCATTACACGATACAAGTCACTGTACCATTCAAACCACCCCGCCACACTTACATGGCACACAAACTCATTAAATGGGACGCTCTCCGCACCACGCGGACTGCCCTTCCTGACAACCACATCACCGACATCACCGACTGGGTAGACTCTCTTCAGGCTGACATCCAACACCATACGCAGCAAATTGGGACCACCACAGACACCCCAACACTAGACACCCGACTCGCCCACCTCTGGGAGGCCTACCACAGGCTCCTAGAAAGGTGGAAATGGGGTAAGCATAACAGGACACTAAAAAAAAAAAAAAAAAAAAAAAAAAAAACACACACCTAGCCGTTTTACAATTCCAAATTCAACTACATTCGGAGAAGCTCTGCCACTCAAATTGGGGGCAAGTATGCGACGGCATCGCCGACAAACTGACCACCAAACGGGCGTGGCGCCTCCTCCGACACCTCATCGATTCACCGAAAACAAAAACACCACTCATTATTTAATGTCACTCTCATCGCCCTAGCACGACAATTGGCAACCGTTCCTCACCTGAAACATACTCTCTACGCTGACGACATTACGCTATGGACTACCCATTGCAGTGATGGCGCCATACAGGACACCATCCAAGCAGCCACCAATCTGACCCAAAACTATGCAGTTAGCGTAGGGCTTTCTTGTTCCCGAGAGAAGTCCGAGCGTCTGTGCATTCGTCCCAAGAACCGCAACTTGCCCTGCTCCCCCATCGTCATCGAGCTGGACGGTAGATCGATACCAGAGTTCGAAACCCTCAGGATACTTGGTATGCATATCCGGAGTGATGGGAAGCACACGACTACACTCCGGAGACTCAAGCAGTTAGTAGGGGCGATCTCGCACCTCATCTGCCGGGTCTCGGGCCACCACAAAGGCCTGAGGGAGCGTGATCTATGCCGCCTTGTTCACGCCTTTGTACTCAGCCGTGTACTCCACTCCACTCCACCCCCTATCTCAAGCTTCCTCGCCGTAAAACTGACGCCATGGACGCTCTCATTCGCCGAGCATACAAAGTCGCCCTCCACCTTCCCATAAATACACCTACCGACCGACTCTTACAATTAGCCCTCCACAACACAATCGGGAAACTTGTAGACGCGCACCGCCAAGCAAAATACCTTCGCCTCACACAAAGCAACACAGGCCGGTACATCCTGCATTCCCTTGGAATCCGGATACCAGCCGATCCGACATTACGCCCCATATCAAAACCCTTACACGGCGAATTGCCCATTAAGCCACTCCCACGTAACATGCACCCCGACCACCACGATAAGCGCCGCAGAGCTCGAGCTACAGTACTCCACCGTTATTACGGCTAGGAACCGGACGCCGTATGGGTAGGCGCAGCCTGTAAGGGTGATGGAGCGGTCGCTGCCGTGGTGGATCACACTCTCTCTCCGATCGAAACGCACACACTTCCCCCAGACACCTATCCCGAAGCTGCAGAGGAAGCCGCGAATTGCCATAGCCATCATTAACACTGAAGCACGGTATGTTTCATCAGACTCCAAAACTGCAATCCTAAATTTCGCACGAGGCCGAGTCCACGTCCCTGCTTTTTGCTTACTCGACTCGCCCGTTGCACCCCCGCTCCGTCATGTGGAGCTGATTTGAGTGCCCGCGCACTGCGAGAATTCTGAAAACGAGGCCGCCAACCTCTTAGCCCGAGGTTCTTTAAACCGGGCTTTTGCGGCCTCCGATCCGGGATGCACGAAGTAGCGCGCGCACACTTTCAACTTGCTGATGAATGCCTCCAGGGCGGTGCGTCAGCTGTGCCCCCCACCACACAAATCCCTTAGCAATGAACAAACAATTCTTTGGCGCCAATTACAAACTCACTCTTTCCGATCTCCTCTCACTCTTTCTCACTATCACCCATTTTTTCTAACATCAGCCTGTAATCTGTCCCGAACCTCGCACTTCTGCTTTCCACCTCCTTTCTCAATGCCCGGCGGGTCCTCCCCCGCGGGGCCTAGAGCACCTGAAGACCTGGGAGGACTGGGAGACCCTGCTGCGCTCTGGAGACCTGGTCGTGCAGACCATGGCTACTGATCGGGCTGCCAGCGTTGTGGACCGAAATAACATAAACGCTTGAGTGCAGTGGGGTCGTACTGGGGCCCGGAGCCTGCGTGCCCCAAACTCCTGTCTGTACAGTTAAGTTTTTATGATGATGATGGTGATGCTCTTGAACCAAGGCCGTCTGTGGTTGGACAACCAGGCGCCCAGAGACAACTCGCGAAATTTCTATATGGCCGCCTTTCAAGATGTGAACCCCAACGAGAGCCAAGCACCAGGGAACATCTCTACGCATTAGAAAACAAAAACAAAAAATGAACGGTGCGTTTCCGGTGGCACCGGAATTCGAACTCGGTACCTCCCGCATACGAGGCGGATGCTCTACCGCCAGGCAACCAAAACAAACAAACAAACAAACAAACAAACAAACAAACAAACAAACAAACAAACAAACAAACAAACAAAAAGCAAACAAACAAACAAACAAAGCATTGCGTGTAGAGAATTAGCGTCCTTTAAAGGGCTCAGACTTTCGCGCGCATTAAAGAAGGCTCAGGAGGAGAGAGTGGGCCGCTTGTATCAGGCCTGAGAGTAAGGCGGAAGCTGCTGTTATTTCTCGCTTCTATTTTTGGTTTCCGAACCGTGGCATCCGCTCGTCCGGATCTGCTTTGAGCAGTGTCTGGCACTTCTCCTTGCACTCTAAGACAACGTCGAAAGTCGCACAGCATTGACTAAATAAGATAGAAAGGTGACCTTCACTAAGGAACTTTCTGCCTGCAGATACCGAACGAACACTGCTGTGCATAAGCACCGCCACTCAGCGACGCAACAGCGCGAGAGTCCCTCGTGAGTCCTGTTTGTACGGGGAGCGGCATCGAAGTTCCGCCATGTTGAAATAGGCTCACTTTTGTGTAAGGCGCACGCGTTGTTGCCAGGGCTGCACAGGGCTGCAGGGGCTTACACTGGCTGCGGGCGCTGTGTTCGGTTCGGCAGCTTGCCGAATTCGCTCTGCGAAGAACAAATGAAGGGAGAGGAAAATTCTGCTGACCGCGCCGTGTTGACATCTGCCACCAGGAGGAAGAGGGGCCGTTCGATCTGATTTCAGTTACAGCATCTACAATATTTCAAAGAGCTACGGAAAGTTCCGCGCTCGTGGAGCTGTGAGCGCCGCGTCCGCTAATGTCAATACCGATAATACACACGCAAACATACGTTCAATAATACGCGGGTAGGTGCAGCCAGACATCATTCCCCGATCGGTGCACTGACTCGCAGGCTCCGGTCCGTATGCGAGCGCGAGCGGCGTCGGAGTTAAGCCTCTCGGTCGACCGGGCACGTCAGTGGGCGAGACAGCGCTCGAGCGTGCTGCCAGTTGGCACAGTGCCACTGGAACGCTGTAGACGCCGGGCCGCCGGGGCCGTATCGCGAGAAATATCGCGCGAAGGCGATCGCATTCCCGAGGGAGTGCGCTGCGAGTGCGCGGCCGGAACGCCCGAGTGCAGTTCCGTCTGTCCGCCACCTGCGCGTGTCGCATCGGCGGGCGTGTACGCGGCCGGCACGGCGGCAGGTGCGTTCACGGGTAGCGTGCATGGCTGTGTCGCTCACGCGCGGCCGAGTCCTCCTTTCACGCGCCGCTCGTCTGTGTCGCAGTCGGTCGTGTCCGTCGTCGACGCGGGCCCTATGCAGACACGCTTCGCCCGAACATGCGCCCATATCCGAGCTCGCCAGCAGGTGTCCCACCGGGCCTGCTGTAACTGCCCCAGAACGTTCAGGAAAGGGCACGGCGGTGTTGTTTAGCAATGTGCAAAATATCGACGCGTCCCAACAGTTTAGTGCGCGCTTAGAACTAAGTAAAAAAAAAAAATGGAAGATTGACCTCGATGAAAGACAAAGTCTTCCTGAGAGAGTTGGGGGCGAGAATTGGATGATGAACCATATACAGTAATTTATTGTGAAAGCCATGCCGGAGTGACAACGTTTGATCGATTGATGGTCATCAACTCGAGATTAAATTGCCTTCCAGATTTGTGTCATCGGTTATCATCGTCGTCAGTCATCGTCATGGTCATCACATACCCAGTGATCCCATGAGCGCATATCCAGGGGCCCATACCCATGTCACATACCGAGTGGTCCATATGCCCTGTAACTCCAGGGGCACATACCCCTGCAGCACGCGATACTCAGTGCACTTACGCTCAAACTGCACTATCTCCGGTATCGGCCCACGAAAGAGGCTAGAGAAACATACGGAAAAGTATGCAAAGAATGCCCTAATTCGTCCTTAAAAGGTATACATACTTTCCGACTGGCACAGGCGCATGTTTGACTCCGCCTCATGGGCATGGCTCCTGCACAGATTAATTTCTGGTCGCCTCTTAACAATCGTCCAATCGCCTGCAGCGTACTACACACCTGAAATTGCTCAGTTGGATCGGGTCTTCATGTGCATTTCATTCGAGGCGTTGAGGTCACACCGCACGAAGCGGCATCGGCTCGAAAACAAGGCGGATGCGCTTCAAGACGATGATGCGACCACTAATACACAAGTCGACTTAAGGACGAATACGAACAGGCTCATACCTCTTCCGCGCAGACAGACAGACAGACGGACGGACGGATGGACGGACGGAGAGAGAGAGAGAGAGAGAGAGAGAGAGAGAGAGAGAGAGAGAGAGAGTGAACTTTATTTGATCCTGAGAAGCCCTGCTCCGACTTGGACGCTGACCGCGTCGAATTCGGGGCTGGAATACCGTGATGTTGCGCTCTTTCTTGGGCCCTCTGGATTGCTTTTAGTTGTGTCTGGAGCGATGGGCTCCGGAGTGCCTCTTCCCACTCGGCTTCGCTGGATAGAGGGCCGTTAGGTAACGCGGGGCATTGCCAGAGCATGTGCGCTAAGGAACAATAAATCTCATTACAGTCCGGACAGCTTGAATCGATGTCTGTGGAGATACGGCTGAGAAAGCCCCGCGAGGGGAATGAGCCTGTCTGGAGCATTCTAAGTGAAACTGACTGAGACCTGTCTAACTTCGGGTGAGGAAGAGGATAGGCTCTTCTACTAAGCCGATAGTGAGAGGTTATCTCATGAAAATTAAGGAGCGGATCGTTCTGCTGGATTTCATCCTGTCCCCATATGGCCTCCATGCCGCCGCGGCGTGTTAGATCTCGCGCACGGTCATGGGCAAGCTCGTTGAGGTTAGGTAGGTTCTGATGAACGTCCGAACCCATATGGACGGGAAACCAAGAGATGAAGTGAGTGCCAGGGTTTGTTCTCTTTTCCAGAATAGAGGCAGCCTCTCGGGCTAGGTTACCCGATTCGAAAGCTTTGGTGGCCGCTCGTGAGTCTGTGAAAACGTTGGTGCGCGAGGAGTCGGTCATGGCCAGGGCTATGGCGACCTGTTCCGCGACTCCGCTCGTAGCTAACCTAACCGAGGCCGATGAGCGTAATTCTCCTTTGCCGTCAATGATTGCCAACGCGAATGTGCTAGATTTGCCGTACTGAGCCGCGTCGACAAAGGCAGTCGAATCTTGATTCTCGCCGGCCTTCTGTAAAATCGCCCGTGCTCGGGCTTTTTGCCTCCCTACATTGTATTGCGGGTGCCTATTCCGAGGGAATGGGCTGACCACAAAGGTTGCCCGCACCTCCATGGATAAGGTAATTTCCTGTTCGTTGAGAATTCTGGGAGCCATGCCGGCATCGTCTAGGATGCGTCTCCCTGCCCTGGTTGACGAGAGCCTAACTACCTGAGCAGTGACCTGCGCTTCGATCACTTCATCAATGTCGTTGTGCATACCGAGTTTGCTTAATCTGTCCGAGCAAGTGGTTACTGGTAATCCCAGTACCTTTTTGATGCTCTTGAGCATGAGAATGTTAAGCTTATTCTTTTCGGTTTTGGTCCAGTTAAGGGCGGAGGCTACATAGTTGATGTATCTCATTAGGAAAGCGTGATGGATCCTGAGGAGGTTGTCTTCACCTAGTCCCTTCTTTCGTCCGGATACTCTAGCAACGAGTCTCAGCATGCTCTCGGTTTTGACCGAGATGTGCGTGAGCGTTTTGGCGTTACATCCACGCGCGTCAATCAGTAATCCTAGGATTCGGATAGATGCGACTTGAGGAATGGGCTGCTCGTTTCCTGCAAAGAGGGATAAGGGAACTTGGTTAAGGTGAGTGAGCCCCCTAACACCTTGCCTGGCCGGCCTGTACAGTAACAATTCAGATTTGTTTGGGGACAGTTGGAGGCCTGTGTCTTCCAGGTAGGACTCCGCTGCTCGTTGCTACGTCGGTGGCTAGAGACACAACCCCTGATCTCACCCTTATCAGAAATGTAGAGCAAACAACTTGGGATAACAAGCAAGAAAACCTGAGCAGCGATCACTTCATCATTAGTGTTACCCTTCAGGTCAGAGCCCCCCAGACCAGGGAATTTAAGGTGACGGACTGGGATGCTTTCCGTAAGCTCAGAAAGGAGGACATGGGCGAATACGCCAGCTTCAGCTAACTCGTCGAGACACTCAGAGCAGATGTTGAAAAGGCTACAAAAACTATTCAAACCGAGCTCGAGGTTTCCAGGATGGACCCGCGCCTTGCACATCTCTTGGAAGCCAAAGCGTCCGTTTTGAGGCGATGGAAAACACAAAGGCTTAACAGGAGGTTGCGAAAGAGGGTTGCCGCACTTAATAGGTAGATTGAACAGTACTGCACCGAGTTGTAGCTAGGCTACAATGGGATGAAATCTGTTGAGCAGTTGATGGGCGCATGCGCACAGGGGGAAATGGAATCTCCTTAAACACATGCTAGATGACACGCAAACCAAAGGTAATGAAAGACAGACATTGTGCCGCCTCATTCACAGACACAAACAAGAGGGAGGAACCGCACAAACGCTCTTAGACGAGGTATCCGATAGATATCTCCCACTAGGTGCAGCACACTGAGAGGAGTATCCCAACATCGAATGTGACACGGTAAAGGAGCTCGATGACCCCTTCACGGAGTCCGAAATCAGAGCAGTATTTCACAACTTAAATAGCAGGTCGACCTCAGGTCGGCACAACATCTCTAACAGACTGCTAAAGAACCTGGATGATAGGTCAATTGTGCTGCTAACGAAAGAGGTCAGCAAGATTTGGGAGAGCGGATGCGTCCCGGACGAGTGAAAAGCGGCCTCGGTTGTGCTTATCCCGAAACCGGGCAAGCCCCTAAACCTTGACAACCTAAGGCCGATATCGCTAACCTCTTGCATAGGCAAGGTAGCGGTAGATAGATCCTGCAAAGGATCTCGGATTACATAGAACGCAACGAACTGTTCCCGCACAACATGGTCGGCTTCAAGCCCGGCCTTTCCACACAGGATGTAATGCTACTCCTTAAGAAGCACATTTTCCATAACAGCACTAGGGATGTTTATTTATTTATTTATTTATTTCAGAATACTGCAGGCCAACAGTTATGGCCCATGCAGGAGGTGCTATACAAGGCATGCTATACACTGTGACATAAAAAGAAAAAGAAAAAAAGAACGGCAGTTTAACAGATTGCCGCTAATAAAAAAGCTGAAAAATATATATACAGATGTACATATTTACACATATATGTACGTATACGCACATATACAATACTCATTCACTCAAACAAATGCTCTTCTAGAGCTTTAACAAAATTAGGGGACTGGAAAATGGCCCCGGGAAGACAGTTCCAGTCGGAAACGGTCCTCGGGAAAAAACTGTGTTTGAATGTTTCAGTTCTTGCAAAAATTGGTTCCAGTAAATGACTTCCTGTGTGGTGTGCTCGTCTAGACGATAGCTGTTTAAGTTCTGTGGGATGCGAAATGTTTAGTTTATGTGCTAAAAGGTTATGCAGGAACAACAAACGGGACATTTTCCTACGTACTTGAAGTAGTTGGATGTTATTTGTTTTCATTAGCGGTCAAATAAACTATACATGAAAGAATCCGCTGCATCAGGTGCACAATACACAGCACAAAGAAAAAAAATGAGACCATGCGCAGTAACGTGCAACAACAAACTTTCATGCTGATCAATTTGTTCAAGCAGCGTTACGTTTACTGCACGTTTCGCAATCACAGCAACGCCTCCACCACGTGAGCCGCGATCGCGTCTGTATATGACGTAGTCCGGTGGCACAATTTCTTCATCAAGAATACCGCTATGTAACCATGTCTCGGAAATCACCAGTAGGTGAGGATCGTAAGAAATGAGCAGAACTTCAAGGCTATCTATTTTGTTTACAATGCTTCTAGCGTTCAGGGATATCACACGTAACTGGCACGTATCTGGCGATGGGGTCGTCTTGACGTCAATAGAACTACCGGCGTTAATATTAACCGATGGCGGTTTATGCTTCGTTTGATTCGGAGAACCATGGGCGTAAAAAAAAGACTGATTCTGAACCTGTGGCTTGTCAAGTACTAGAAGCATTGGCGCGTTTCCTTCGCGGACGACCTGCATTTTTCCCCGGTTGTGAGGCTTTCGTTACACCACTCTCATAGCTGTGATCCATACCGCGTGAAGCGGCTTCAGGTACTTTAAACCTTTGATTTTTCCTTTCGTTCCACGCGTAGACCTCTTTGTTAATGACTAATTTATCATACTTAAGGTACACTTTGTCCTCAGGCTCCTTATCTTGAGCAGTAGCCCAGAGCAGCTTTCAAATTTTTCTTAGCCTAGGTGAAAAGTCTTCCGAAATGTACGTTTGAGTTCCCTTCAGCTTCGAAGCATTTCTGAGAAGTTCTGCTTTTTCAGTGAAGTCAAAAAAACCTTACAATCACCGGACGCGCTTTCCCTACCGCTTTTCTTCCTAGGCGGTGTAAACTTGCTAGGCTCTCTACTTTTATTTCAAGTTTGCGTTCAAAAATTTCTGTAAGAATATGTTCCTTAAGACTATTTACCGTCTCTGCTTCAGACTCCTGAATACCATACACGAGCAGATTCTTTCGTCGAGAATAATTTTCAATGTTGTCCACATTTCTCCTTAGTGAAGCAATCTCTTCGTTTAGTTCCGCAAGCGATTGCTCGCATGTCTTCATCCTTTTAGCTGTCTGTGAAAGCACTTCCAGTTTACCTTCAATGGAAGACAGTCTCACGTTTGTCGCGGTAATGTGCGAGTCTAGCTTAACTCCGATAGCCTTTAGTTCACATGAAGCTTTTTGATTTTGGAGAATTTCTTCGAGTTGCTCTGCTATCCCTGGGCATGGATTAAGGTCGGCGTCCCCGCTTAACAACAGTGCAAGTAGACAAAATGAGTCAAAACACTCAGTAAAACATTCAAGCAAGACGCCTGGGCAAGGCAGCACAACCAAACAGAGGGAATCACTTTTAAATTCACAGGATTGCGATATCTACTAACCTGCATGAAAAAGACGAACAGGTTTAGCCGTGACTGCATCCCTCTGGTGCTGCCTTGCCCACTGGCGAAGAAATCTTGAGGGGCGGTTTCCAAGAAATTTGATGATGTCGATGGTACTTGGGACAGCCAACGCGAATGCCGATAACGTTCAGGGCAGCAGCCATCGGTGTCGTTGCGAAATCCAGTGTTGGCATGGAAGAGCATCGTCACTGGCACATGGTGATGTCGTTCATTCCACGGCGCAGCACACTGACGTTCGACGGGATGAAAAGAAGCAGTGTCGATGCATGAGGCAAAGACCTGCATGAAAAAGACGATGTTAGGGTGATCTTAGCCCTTGACCTGACCAAGGCCTTTGACACCATATCTTATCGATTTGTTCTGCAGGCCACGGCGAGTTTAGGTCTGGAAGCAAGGTTTCAGGCTTTTGTTAGATCAGTCCTCATGAACAGAACATCCACCATCAGGATTGCACGACTCAAGTCAGATGTGTTCGCACTAGGGGCCAGAGGCACTCCCCAAGGAGCAGTCACTTGAGCAGGCACTACTTCTTTCCTAATTCTTCGTGCCACCACTGCCGCGGAGGCATACAGGCGCGTATACAGTGACGATCAGCAAACGATGGATGCAGGGGGGACACACATAAAGTAGCCAAAGGACTCAAGTGGTGCCCACGTTATCGTTCCGGCATGCTGTTGTGCTATTACCACCAGCCCGGATTCCGAATCTACAAGATGCAGAATTTATCCTGCGAACGCCCTTTGGACAAACCCGGGGCTGCGCCGAAAGGCACAGCGCCCTAATTCTCCCTGGACAAGCCAAGATGCTGATCCGTCAAGCAGCGACGTCCTGGGGAGAAGCATCGGCGAGCGAGATGTCCAAACGTGCAACAAAGTGCCAGACAGTCCGGCGCCGTATTTCCTTTTGCCTGGAAGTCACCGCGCGCGGCAACTTTGAACCGGGTGGCCAGCGCGGTCGCTGGTTGGACCTCTCGGACGACCGTCGAGTGCTGGCTTTGTATTGCGCCGTTTGAGTGACAATGGTTTTTCTCGGGGCATTATAAGCCCCGTCGCCGCCGCTGGAAAACCGGATCCACCGACCCACCTGGAGCGGAGTGCCGCTCTCGAGTAGAGTGAGATGTGTCACGCGTTGCAGTCTCGCCGGACGTCGCCGTGCGGGAACAGTCGCGTTTGCTGTGAGCTCTCGGCCCCCGTGCCGATCCGATCTTGTCCTGTATAATGACCTATATCCTAATGACCATATAATGTATAAAGTCCCTTTCGTTATTCTCACCGACGCCTGACTCGGAGTCCTCGCTACCAACGCTCTGTCACGAAACGGGTGACGAGCGCTACGGGACCACCTCAAAGTCGTAACAATGCGTAAGACCCGCGCTGTGCGCGTTGTCGCAAACACTACTGCTTGAGCACGTGATATCCTGGTGCTCTGCCAGCGTCCACTATTTTGGAAACTCTCTGTTGTAGAAGTGTCATCATCATCATCATCATCATCATTAGTCTATTTTTGTGTCTCCTGCAGGGCGAACGCTTCACATTCCCAGCGATCTCCAATTACCCTTGTCTTGCGCTAGCTTATGCCAACTTGCGCTTGCAAATTTTACAATTTCATTACCGCACCCAATTTTCTGCCGTTCTGGACTGCACTTCCCGTAGAAGCGCATTCGCCGGTAGGCGCTTCTTCGGGGAGGACACGGAGAGCACATCTGCGTCGTCGTCGGGCAGCTCCCGCCGTGGTGTAGTCCGGCAAGCTCTCCCTGCGGCTGCGCTGCACACGGCCGTCACATCATCGAAGGGGGCCGCATTACGGGTTCCCGTGACTGGGCACACAATCCCGTCGCATTGTTCGCGCCCGTAGGCTGTACCATTGTGTCGCGCCTCTCGGGCCGACGCTGGATGACTGCCGCTGTGCCACTGTGCTCGCCGCGGAGTGCGGCCTGCCCTCGATGCGAGGTCGCACCTTGTTATGTCGCACCCGTGGAATGCTCCCCCCGTTTTCGCGCTCGCGCGCCTTTTGTCGTGCCGACGGCGGCTCTCCCCCTGCAGTCAGATAAAAGCGAAAAGAGCGGTTCTTGTGCGTCGTCTCTCTGCCCTGTTGTGGAGGCACAAAGAAGGGAAGGCAAGCCCGATAGAAGGAACTTGACAGTGGAGAATTAAACCGTTTTGGGGGGGGGGGGGGGGGGGGACCCGCCTATATTAGATGATCGCGTCGTGAGTCAGCGTGTTTGTGCGGTGAGTTCACTCTTGTGTGCCCCCTCTCTTATATTCGGGCTGAAATGAAAGATGTCTCGCTACCTGACTGAGAAAATCGCGTTAGTGAGCGCCGAGTAAGAAGACGCCTTTCACACGCCGGTACAGGTCACCAGCATACCGTGTTCTGAGGCAGCAACAACGACATGCGACACTATTTCGCGCAAATCGCTCGCTCTGAGGAGGTGCGTCCAAGGACAGTGGCTAGGGTGGCTGGACAGTGGCGTGATCATGCAGAGGGTGGCACACCGAGCACCGCGCCCCCTCCCTTCCCTAAATTTCTGTATTCCAGCCAACGTCCTCCCTCTCTCACCATTCCCGTCCACGCCCAAAGTACCGTACGGAAGGATGCTTGCAATGTATTGCTCTTGCAATTCGATACGCCATCCGTGTTCCTGAGGAAGTGTATATATTGACGGACTCACAACAGGCATGCCGGGCGTTTCTATCAGGACATGGCATCCCGAGAGCGGCGCACCAAATTCTCAAACAGATCCCGCAAAATACACCAACCACACCTCCCCGCATCCACTTACTCTGGACCCCTGGTCATACCTCGCTGCCGGGTAACGAACGCGCGCATGCGGTTGCCCGACAAATTTCCCTCCGGGCGACTCGGCGTGGTGAGGCGACTAGTTCAGAGTGGGGGGATCCCTTGCTCCGTTACAAAGACATACTCCGTCATTATACACGCATTCGTCGCACCCACGCCGCACCACCGCCGTCCTTCTCGCGGGAGGAAGCAGTGGCATTACGCCAGCTACAAACCGCAACTTTTCCAAATCTTGTCTCTCTCCATAAATTCTACCCACACTGTTATGCAGATCGTTGCCCTGGCTGTGGCAGCTCGCCCAATCTTCCACGTCACGATTGAGTGCACTGCAAACCTCTTTCCTCCCTTGCCAACTCTCCTTTACCCCTTACGCAACAAAGAGCTGTGGGACGATGCCCTCCGCGACGGACCTCCCGAGGTCCTCCGAGCTGTGATACAACGGGCTCGAAACATCGCCGGAATCATCTTAGGGACCCTGGACTGAGGGTTCCTCCCACACTGCTCTCGCCATTCAAATATTATTAATAAAGATGTTTTACTCTCTCTCTCTCTCGAGTAAGGCGCCCTTCTGTCAGGGACGAGGAATATGGCCACGCCGCGATGGAATACCGCGAGAACTCATCTGCTGCTATTCGTAAGTTACTGTGTGCCATAAAGTAATTAACGAAGAAGTTAGTTAGTGCATTTTCGTCGTTAGTTGAATACGTGTTTCGATTTTTCGTGCAAGAAATGTCTGCGTCTCGGAATGATTCAGCTCAAGGACTATAATTATGTTATCTGCAACAGGTAAGTTTTTAAAGAAATCCGGAAAACTGAAATATGGCCACTCCGTGTACTGCGGAAAACTGATGCGGGAGCCCGGGTGGTGCCGCGAGCCACACGGGCGCCCGTACGCATCGGTGCAACCTTTCGCACGCGTTCGTGCAGGATACACGCGCTCGGGCGCTGCGTGATAACTTGCGGCGCCGATGACGATCGCACGGCAACAACTCCTTTGCGGAGGCGCTGCTTTGCTCTGCTCCGATGGCCTTTGCGCCACTTGTCCGTAACACTTAGTCCACCCTCGACGGCAAGAAATACCGTGTGTCCCAGCTAACGCTGGCCACGCTGTTTAATATGCAGGGAGTTTCAGCGAACACTTTCAACATTGTTTAAGGGTTGCCTGTGGCAGATAGCTCAATTCCAGTTCGGGAGGTGGTCTACTAGAATCGGCGGACACTACTTGCACAAGAAACAGGAATGCAATATCGACTAATTAACAATAATTCACTAATTAACTTTTTAGCTAATTGTCTTATGACGCATATTGCAATCTACAAATTCTAGCAGTGGACTTCGCAAGGGCGGGTCCACTTGGAATGAATTCTCAGGACGACACCAGTTTCGAGATATGAATTCCCGAACTTTGCGGAGAACTGCATTGGCGTTCCAGTTACTTGTGTGCTTTAGTGCGTGAAACGTTTTCTTAACGAATTAACTAGAACGCCAATGCATTTCTCCGCAAAGTTCGGGAATTTATATCTCGAAACAGGTGTCGTACTGAGAATTCGTTCCAAGTGGATCCGCCTTGCGAAGTCCACTGCTAGAACTTGTAGATTGCAATATGGGTCGTAAGATAATTAGCTAAAAAGTTAATTAGTGAATTATTGTTAATTAGTCGACTTTTCATTTCAATATTTTTGTGCAAGTAGTGTCCGCCGCTTCATACGTACAGGGTGATCATTTCTACATTTTATGGAATTTTTAAGAATAGCCTGTTGCGTATAACATATTTCTGCTCCTTGAATTAGATTATTCAGATAGGCAGATATTACTTGCACAAGAAATCGAAAGACATATTCAATGAATGCAAGAAAACGCACTAATTAACTTCTTATTTGATTACTTTATGTCACACATAGTAATTGACGAATTGCAGCGGTGTATCCACTTGGAATGAATTCGCAGAAAGACGCCAATTTGGAGATACGCCCAATCAAAGTCGCCGTAAGAATGCACTCTTATTCGACTTACTTTTTTAACAAAACGCTCTCTTCTGCAGTGAAGCACGAAAGTAACTGCAACGTCCTTGTATTTCGTTCCACACTTTGAGAAATTATTTCTCGAAACTGGTGTCATCCTCGAAATTCATTCCAAGTGGATACATCTGGCAAGCTGCCCGGCTACAATTCGTAAATTTCAATATGCCGTAAAGTAATTAATAAAAAAGTTCATTAGTTAGTTTTTGTTAACTAGTTGAGTACGTGTTTCGATTTCTCGTGTTAGCAATGTCCGCCCCTTCAAGTAACACACGCACACACTTTTCGTTGAAGAGCTTGGCTAATGTTTGATGGAACACCCTGTATGTATATGTATACGTACAGTGTGAGGATCCAGGAAATAGCCAGTATATACAGCTTGTGGTATATATGCACACATTCGACAACTCAGGAAGAAAACAGGCGTTCGCTTTGACTGAAGCGAAGTGGACGGGGTGGGAAAAGTGGTGCGAAAACAGCAAATATCGCGACTGCAAAGGGGACCTTAATGGACACATTGAAGTCAGCAAGGAAATATGCATAATGTATTCCGGTGATGCTATTAAGTGCCTGGCCTTTGGTCTCGCGTGCAAGGGCAGGTGATACACGAAATGACCCGTTTGCACAGGAACACGCACATGAACGCGCAGGGACAGGTAACTATATGTACTATAGTCTGGCTAAAGCCAGTGTCCCGGATGAAAACTTGGAGCACGCGAAGCACAGTCTCCAAGGTCCGGATGTGTGGTGCCGGTCAACGTACCTGTAGCACAGTGTACGTAAATTTCAAGCAGAATTCAATCGGAAGTGGAGGCCTATGTATATGTATAGGCCTCCACTTCTTTATACATATACACACACACACATGTGGCGCTATGCGTGTCTCTTTCAGCGTCTTCCGCGCTGTGCTCGTTTTGCCAGATTTCAGAGCACGCGCTGTGCGTACAGACGTGTAACATGGCGCTGGACCATTGATCGATGAACCTCCCGATTCAATAGAGATCAACTGCACTGAACCCGATTGTGGCCGCGAGCCAGTTCGTGCCAGCGCCGACAGCTCGATCCGCTTCGCTGGTTGCACGGCAGGTTCCGGCGGCGCCTGCGGGCGCTCCGATCTGCGGAGCACGGAAAATGCGGCCCCACGCGAGTGCCTCGCAGCTGGTGTGGCTGTGAAGCGGGAACGCTTGGAGTTTCTTTGCCTCCGCAGCTGGACCTTCGACGGCGCATGAGCGAGCGTGATATGTGCTCGACACACACGGCCTGTGTGGTTAACAAGAAGCTTTCGATTCCGATAGGGTGGTTAGCTTTTTTCTTCAAAGTTTACGCACATAAACCAGTAATTTTGGTTGTCCCTTTAGTTTACATCCACATATTCGACTAAGTGATGCAATAATTGATTGAACGTTTGCAATTATTCGTACTACAATTTTTAGTGGATGCCGAGTCCTGTATCATAGAGCATGGTTGAAATTGCATGCGTTGCACAATGGCGATCGCGTCAGTTGCAGTCTCATTTAGAAGCAGCTTGCGTAGCTTGAAACTGTGCGCAGGCATGGCGGCTCGCAATTGAAACACGCGTCTCTGGTCGATTGGGCCGATTCGTCGGTGCCCGCACCACACCAGAGAGTGCACTGAGAGCGCCATGCGGCGGCGCTAGGATCGAGCCAGCACTGAAACCGGAACGAGAAGGGAACAGGATTATTTATCGAGTGCTCCCCACAAATTTCGCCAAGAGTACAGAGCGCCTGTTCAAATATACGACTAGTCCACACAATTTCTGCTGCCTATGCTGAAGGAAGTCATTCGAAGGTGATCCCAAGTGAACACGTTGACCCAAAGAACAGCTGCCCCTGATGGGCCTCAGTCCATTAATAACACCGATGTGCGTGTGGTAGCCTGCTTCTCGGTGGCATATTTGCTTTCCTACAGCCACGCATCGTTTTGTAAGCAACAACTGACTATACCCGGAAGAATATGAAGAAACACTTTATATGCTAAATTCAAGTGCTGCGGCGTGTTGCTCTTCCTGGGGCCCCAGCAGTAGGTTTTGGCCACAGGGGCGTGTTTGATGCTGTGTGTAATTTCATGCAAGCAAGAAAACGTATACCATGGGTATTCTTAGGATATAAATTTTCTAAATTCCTTCTATTCTAAACTGTTCAATGAACCTTCTCCTTACTTCTTATAAAATATAAGTGTCCATTCGCCTCCATGGTCTCGCTTCTCAATTACGTGCTGCTCATTTATTCGCAGTTTTATGTTTTCAATTTCTTTTTTCCCATGGAATGTCAGAAGCGTCGTCAACAAACGAGTTGCTGTACCATCCTCGACAGACACTTTTTCGCAACACTGACATCACATGTTCGTGCTTTCGTCCGCATAACTCGTCCTACGGTTATTCATTTAAACTGTGCGATGTACTGTGCGATTTGCTCGTACGGTTTCCAAGCTCGCCTGTTTTCCTTCGAGGTGACTTTAATTTTGCAAACACTTCGTGGACTGACACTCTTCCAGTAGCGACCTGTGAATCATCTGAATGTGTTAGTTTTGTTGATACTTGCATAGAATGTAATTTTGCTCAACTTGTCAAATCACCAACTCGTACTACACCGAATAGTGCTACAATCGTATACCGAGTACTAATAGCGCATCCATCGCTTGTGAGATCTCTTTCCTTGCTGCCGTGCTCAAGCGATCATTCGGTTCTCAATTTTCTCATAGCGAATGATCTACACACACTCACACACACACACGCACACGCACACGCACGCGCACACACACACACACACACACACACACACACACACACACACACACACACACACACACACACACACACACACACACACGCACACGCACACGCACACGCACACGCACACGCACACGCACACACACACACACGCACACGCGCACACGCGCACACACTAAATGCTTTAGAGACTATAGCAGAACTGGTTACGTGGCTATTAACACCGATCTCGAACACTGATCTCGAACTGTTCTTGCATATCTTCTTTATCAACTTCTCAGAAAGATCGGTGCAGGGTAGTTGGCGTCTTTTTAGGCAAAAAGTCACGTAACCAACAGGCCAATACATACCACTGCGTAAGAATAAAACGTACAATCGGCCCCGTGGTTCACTCCGACATTAAAACGGCTCCTGAATAAAAAGAAACGCATATATCGAAAGGCTACGCCCTCTTATAGCCCAGAAAGATTGGCAGCTTATCATGATGCGACCGCCGAATAAACAAGTGTTTTTTTCTACGGCCAAGCGCACGTTCTAGGAAATAACCCTGCTGTCATTGTTGGTGACTAACCCATGCAAATATTGGCATGTCGTGAACGGCAGTAATGAAAAATAAATTCAACCAACACTATATAGCCACACAAGTGTGCCCTGCGAAAACGTCTGCATACTATTCTTAACTCAACCTTTTGAGCTTGTTTCGTCACTGCTATTACATCTTTGCGACCAGATGTTACCGTGCGTGTTTGTTAATGGAACCAATTGTTTTTGACTGGAATGGCATATGCAACATAATTTAAAAAATTGAAAGTGCATGCTTCTTCAGGTGAAAATGGTATAAGCCCGAAATTTTTGAAAAACACCTACACTTCTTCTTCTGTAATTTTGTCTAAGCTCTTCTCACAGTCCCTGGATTCCTGCGTACGACTGGAAGGTTAAGAAAGTGGTTCCCCGACACAAGTCTGGTAATGCTCTTGACCCTAACAACTATAGGCCAATATGATTAACCAGCATACTATATAAACTCATGGAGCATGTCATTTACAATCGTCTAGTCCACTTTTCCTAAAAGAATTTTTTTTTTCAGTTTATCAGCATGTAACAAGGGTGGTACTGTGCTGTAAACACACAGACAACAGAAATAGAAGTGGACATGACGCGTGCAGTCTGGCAACTGAATTTTATTCGGTGAAAGATGACGTATATACAATGATCAAAAAGACCTCCTCATACGGGTAGGCCGTCCGAAAGCGCTGCCGTCACAATCTTGTGTGCAGAAATTGCACCTCACAATCAAGCAAGTGCAACGGAAGGATCGCTAACACATACACGCGTTTTCTTCATAACATACGCCTCGAACAGCCCCCGTTCACGACGGTCCCTATGACGGTATGAAATTTTAGTTTCGTTTTTTCCTCTAGAAGCTGAAAGCGCACCTTCTTTATCTCTTTTTCACAAGCCCTGCAATGTTTTGCTACGTGGGAATACTCATCAGATGACCGATTCTTATTATATGTTCCTTTAAAGGGACATCAATACAGCCTACGCTCTGAGCGACATAAACGCAGCCGCAGGAGAAAGGGAATTCATAAACCATAGCGCAGGCGCAGGGAACGAACTGTGGCCTGTGGCTTACATGGCAAACAAAAGCGCTATGGCTAGGTGTTATGAAACGTCGTTCCAGCGCACAATTGAACACGCACGGCAAGAGAAGGACAACGCGAATGTCGGACTTCAACTTCGTGTTCGTGTTGTCCTTCTCGTCCGTGTTCAATTGTGCGCTGGAACGATGTTTCATAATGCCAATCACAACCAACTAGCCCAGCTGTCCATACTATGGGTGCCTAGGTGCCTAGGTGCTAGGTGCCTTTCAATCTTTCTCAGGACCTGTGCACACAAGCGGGCCATTTTTAAAGGAGCAGGAAACACCACATGGATTTAGAAAAACTACTCACGTGAAACCCAGCTTTCCTCTTTTACCAATGATTTGTTTTCTGTGTTAGAGCGTTCATAAATCATTTATTGTACGATTTATTGATTCCCTAAACCATTTGATTCCGCTTACCGTAAGTTACTACTTTTAGAACTGAGCCTGTTTAACATTAAACATCATGTCGTGAAATATTTCGAGTGCTTTCTTTCCAACCGCACGCAGTTTGCAACAGCTAGCGCTAACAAATCGCTTTCGAACGAGGTAATATATCAGGCATGCCACAAGACTCGCTATTCTTTCTGTTCCTGATCTAGATTAACTACCTTCCAAATAATATTTCCTCGTCAATAAAACATTTCGCAGATGACTGCGTTATGTATCGTTAAATTTTAAACCACTCTGACCATCTTTCGCTTCAAGCTGACATGAATATCGATTCCGCTCGGTACGATTCTTGGCTAATAAATCTTAACCGCAATAAATGTAAATCGATGAGTGTTTCGCGTCGTATTTCTAACACTGAGCCTTTCATGTACTTTCTTATGAACGCTAGCTTA
Source organism: Dermacentor andersoni (assembly GCF_023375885.2). NCBI lineage: Eukaryota > Metazoa > Arthropoda > Arachnida > Ixodida > Ixodidae > Dermacentor > Dermacentor andersoni. The sequence goes on along the minus strand of NC_092817.1, from coordinate 8,337,838 downwards.
ACGCAAGTCACTAACAAATACCTCGGTGTGTATATCTCTAACAATCTTTCCTGGCAGACTCATATTGATTATGCAATCAGTAACGCACTAACCGTGCTCTTGGCCACCTTCAGCGGATGTTCTCCCTTGCGCCCGTGAATCTTGTACTACTCTTATACAAAACACTCGTACGATCCACACTTTCGTATGTATCATGGATCTGGGACTCCCATATTAACGCTCAGGCTTTTAACCTCGACGACATTCAAAATCGCGCTTCTCGCTTCATCTTACGTAACTATTGTTGCGCTGCTAATATTAGTCAAATGAAAGGAAATCTTATGGCTTTGTCTTTTTCACAAAATTGATCACTTTAACCCAAACCTACGTGATTCTCTTTTTTATTTTTCCTCTACCGTACATGTGATTTCGCAGTAACAGTTCAAGGTCGACGAGCCCAATGGTCGCACAAACATGAAACTGGATTGCTTCTTCAAAGCCTCCACTGTGCATGACATATTGCAGTAACCATCATTTCAAAGTAACGTGCCCAACAGTCACACAAACATGAAACGCGATTCCTTCTTCCAAGCCTCAATCATACATGTCATTTCGCAGTAACCGTCACTTCAAGGTCGACAGACGGACAGACGGACGGACAGACGGACGGACGGACGGACGGACGGACGGAGAGAGAGAGAACTTCAATGAGGTCCTGAGACGCGCCGTACTATAGAGCAGCATCGCGGGCCGCTCCCTGTGTGGACGGGGAGGCCTAGTTCAAGGTCAGCGTGCCCAACATTCGCACCAACATGAAATTCGATTACTTCTTCCAAGCCTCCAACGTACAATTACCATCAGTTCAAGGTCGACGTATCCAACATTCGCACTGTTGTGACTTCGGGGGGGAGGACGAAAGACGGACTCTTTCCGCAGACGAAGAAGAAACGATAAACTTTATACAGATAGTGGATGATAGCGTACAGGTAGCAGTAAGAGCGCATCAGACCGACTGGGTGGTTGGAAGCGACTCTCTCTTCTCACAATGGGCCGGTTCTTCCTTAAATCCCCTCGGCGACCCCTCGTAGGCGTCGGCAGGAACCCGTTTGGGCGAGTTCTCGTCAGCAGGAACCAGGCGGGGCAGGGTGATGACGTCGCCCGCGTCGATTTCTTGATTCGTCGCGGAGATGGCTGGGTGCCGCGGATATGGCTGGGCGCTTCTTGAAGTCGCCTCCCGTGTCGAATTCTTGATTCGTCGCGGAGAAGTGGGAGCTCCCGTCGCCTCGTGGTTGTCACGTGGTGCTCGTAGTAAGGCACAACAGTGCCGACATAAAATTCGATTGATTCTTCCAAGCCTCTACCGTGCATGTCATTCCCAGTAACTATCAGTTCAAGGTCGACATGACCAACAGTCACACAAGCGCGAAATTTGATTCCTTCTTCCAAGCCTCCACCGTACATGCCAAGGTCGACGAGCCGAACGTTCGCACCAATTAACATGAAATTCGTTTGCTTCTTGTAAGCCTCCACCGTGCATGTCATTTCGCCGTAACCATCAGTTCAAGGTTCACGCACCCAACAGTCGCACAAACATGAAACTCGATTTCTTCCTTCCATAATCTAATACTGACTGGAACCACCTCGCAGACTCCGTCACCTCCATAACCGATGTTAATGCCTTCAAGGCTGCCGTTTGTGATTGTTTGTTTCGCTTGTTAACGCCCCTTCTTTATATATATTTATGTACTTTTGTGACCCCCGCTCCTCTCTGTAATGCTCCGGCCTTGAGAGTAAATAGGTTAAATTAAATATGAAAACAAAATTTAATTTTTCTGATGTCGTTAATTGTGCTTACACTCAGCTAATTCAAGGGCGATCCCTTATTATACAATATTTTGAGGAATAATCATTACCATGAAAACCAAAACAAGGACAATATCGCGAGCCTGATGAGCGATCATTGCTTGGGGACAAGGACCTGGTGTTTGTTTTTTTATTCATAATTATCGAATTGTAATGGGCAGATTCAGGAAACCGTGTTATCCGTGATATCCTATACGCGCGCAGGACAAGCAAGAACGGTGGAAGGGGTTTGGGAACAGGGTAAATAATATATAGGGAAAATTTTCAGGCTAGCCCCGAGAAAAGGAACTTGGTGCTCGAATAAAGAGGTCTAAAAACCAGTGTCGGCATAGAAAGATTCGCAGAACAAGTTGGAGACGACACGCACAGCTGTAGACCTAGGTTTTACGACACGGTGGAGTAATAAATGAGAATGACGATGCGTGCAAGTAAAAGCCAGTGTGTGCGACTTTACGTGCGATATCAGGGAGCATCACAAGAAAGAAACGTATATGGACAGATTAGTTTAGAGTTGGAGAAACGTACGCAACAAGTGGCGTCACCCGCATCGCGCAGATCAAGGCATCCGACGGTAGAGTACCGAGGAACTCAGAGCGAAGCATTGGAGTGATGAAATAATTATTGTGCCGTTCGGTGCAGGGAAACATCGGTGATACTACGAGGGTGGGTCGACCAGTGCCGTGATTACTGCGGCAACGGGGTCACGGGAGAAGCTCTGCCGAAATATAGTTGGCGTCTCTGCGGGGCCGGGCTTTTTTGGCTTGCTCTTCGCAAAGGTTGGTAAGGGCAATCCACTTTTGCTCATCGCTTGGAGACACTCTTCCCCCATTGTCAGCAAACGCGGTCTTGGGAGCTGCAGGCTATGTTTCCTGCAGCGCGCACAGCTTCTTTTTGGCTTCGTGCGGCTTTTACCGTCAGCGAATTCCAGTGCATACAATTCTAGGTTGGTGTTCTCGCCTGACATTTGTTTTAAGTAATGACCGTAGACGCAACCGCGCCGGCCATAGGAACGTGGAATGAAAGACCGGGTGTTCTCGACGTGTGCCTTTCGCGGCTGCATTTGCGTCGGCGTGGAGAGTGCGTTGGCATGTCCTGCATATCAGTGACGAAGTGCCTGTCCTTCTCATTATTACCTTGTGAGAGCTGGACAATGAAGACAAGAAGGATAACCAAGGTTTAATGGCGAACTTGCAGCTCATTAACTTGAATATTATACGCGCGCCAGGAAATGCGTCAACAGCATGCGACTACGTGGAACCAGTATTACCAGTGTCCATCTGAGGACTTAAGGTCGTTAACGCAGGGCCGGAACTCCTGCGCCAGTGCCATTTTGATACAAATGCAAATTCCTGTGCCAAACTGCGCCAAACACAGAAAATTAACCGAAATTGCGCCACGCTGCGCCAGAACGGTTTCGACAGTGTGCTCCGACAGTGGCCGCGAACACCGAGCGGATTCGTTCTCCGAAAGGGTGCAGCCGTTCATATTGCACACACCGCACGACGGTGCCCAATGACGTATTTGGAATAATAACAGATTTGAGAGTTTTACGTTATACCAGAACGTTAAGCATTATGTTCCTTAGAACCGCCCTCGTGTATTACGGCTTTGAAAAAGTTTGTTTCGCCAGAAAGACGAAGCATCGATTGCGATAGCAAATTAGGAGACAGCTATACAAAGTAAGGATGGTTGTTTTATCGGCCGTATAAACTTGTAAACATTCGCTTACTAAATTAACACAGATGTTGTTAGACGCGCACACGCAAACGTGAGAAAATTCACTCGATTACCGCGCACACTCGCTGTGAAGGCGCTGGACTGAGGAAGCACAGCAGCACCAGCGAGCAAAGTGGCCTTCAAGCTGACTCCATCTTCTACGCGAACTAAGCGGTGAAAACACAGCGCACTCGAAGCTATCAGCGCTCGGCGCATGCCCTTTCACTCTATCGCAGATCGCTTTCAAGATAGGGCCCCCGCGGACGCCATACGCAGCAGCCGCCGGAAAATAATGCCCCCTTCCTCGCCTCCCCCGTGCGTTGCGCGTGTCGAAAGACGGCGCTTTCTCCCCGCTTTCATCCTTTGCGCGCGCAACATTGAGCCACCACATCGGCTCACCCTCGCACGCTTTCGCTCGGACGACCATGTTATCTGCTGCCTTGGACTTTATACGGAATATCACGGCGACGCTAACGGCATAAGTGCACCTGGAGAGTCCATATAATTGCTATCGCAATAACAAACCACAAGGGTTCGTAACTCTGGCTTCTCCGTAAGGCCTGTTGGTGAAGCGCATTTCCAGGCACTTCACGAACACTGTCGAGACATTCGACAGCTTTAGGATAGCGTTTGTCGCCTTACGCACGTTAAACGTAAGCACCTTTGCGGGGCGTTACGGTGCGCGTCCTTTCCAGTCTTTTAGTTTACTGTAGAGAAACGCAAACATAAAGAAGACGTTATGAAACAGGACGCCGTCTGGTGCCTCGTGCCAAACGTATCCACGCCAAGACGATCCATTAGCAACCATCCTGCTGTTGCTATGCGGACGCGTCTCGTTAGGCCTACGGGCGCTAGAATCGCCGAACGATCTAAAAACATTGACGCGCTTTGCGCTCATAACTAACCTTTCAGGTGAGTTTAGAGAAAGCGAAAGCTCATTGCAATGGTTAAAGGACGCGAGTCAGAGCGTAGCCGGCCATCACGAGAATTCACGCTGAAGCCGGGGCCATGGGTGCCGCCATGTTGGACAACGCTATTTCTTCGCGTCCGCAAACATTACGAACGTTAAACTCGCAAAGTAACGTACGTTATCAGAGCGCATGTAAACCACAGAAACCCAATAATGCTCGGAGCATCCGCAGTGAGGACGACGCTATTTCTTTACGTACGTAGTGCGTTTACGTTTGGTTGCAAACGATACTCTAAAACTCTATTAAAGAAAAGTGTACTTATAAAAATCGTCTTGGGCTATTTTTAAAAATTTCGGACGCTATTTCAGAATGCGTTTTTTTTGTGATTGCTACCAGAAATCTACAGACACTATTACCAAAATTCGCATGTACTAAGCGGTTCCACTATCGAGGTAACCTATTTCAAAATTCAGATGAAGGTGTTGCTTAAAACAGTTGCAGTACAGCGCTCGTGTTGGTTTATTTTGTTTCGTCGTGGTATCGAAGTGCGTTGCCATATTCCATATTCCATTATTCCACAAAATTCAGATTGGCCTGCTCCAGACTGCTTCAAAATGAAATTTTATCTGTTTCAACTTGCTCCAAAATACTATTTAGTCTGCTCCAAGCTGCTCCAGAATGCAATTTTGTCTGCCCCAGAATGCCCCAAAACGCAATTTTGCTTGCTCCAAAATGACTTTGGGCAGTCACACCCCTGTTAATGATATAGTAACATGGTTTGGCTCTGTTGGTTTTTCGTATTTCTTAAGGACGTTCGTTCATTGATTTCTCTTTTCCCTTTCTCAAAACGTGGATGGGACTCAAAACCGTAGCAGCGGCTTGACAAAGGTCCCGACTCTCAGTTCACACGCATCCGCGACCTGTTATCTCTGTGGTCACGCCTCTTTTGATGTTACATGCTTAGGTTTCTTTCTTTCTTTGTTTAGATGTAGATGGATAAAAAGGTAGGATACGTCAGAGCCGCCTATCCCAGCACCGTTACTCCAGAAAAAATAATGGAAAAGAAAAAGGAATAAAAAGAAACGATGTACACACGAACACAGGCGGCGCAATGATTGCCGCATCTACCGGCACCAGCACCGATAGCGCAGACTATGGGACGGCCGCACACTACACAGGCGTCAGGAAGTCTACACAAGTGTCTTCGTATATGCACATAAGGACACCACAACCGCTGGATCATCTTTTTAAATAGGAAGCACAATGTAAAAGAACAAAAATTAATGTCACTTATAGGCAATAGATTAGACTTCACTCAGGCGACCATAGCATAACTAGTGATCGCGGGTATGAATATCTGTGGGGAGGAGGTGAAGGATACCTGCATGCATCAGGTGTCACTGGCGACAATAATTCCGCAAGGACAAATGGCATCCGAGCGGCTACTTCGGTGCACGAAGCTGCTTTGCAATATGAAAGAGGGAGATGCGTTACAAACAGACGATATTACAGGCAAAAAAGTAAGTCAGCACTTCTTTAAGAATATCTTCTGAAACGCGACGGGCTCCTTTCCGAACAAACCAATCCGATGATGTTCGAGAACGAGAATCATATAGGCTGCACCTTTCCACGCGGCGCGGCCCCGCTGCTCTCTTTCCAAATAGATATGGGCGGGCTTTGCCAACCCTCGAGACGTGCGGTTGGCACGCCTTCTCGCAGCCACCGCGCGTCCGCCAGGAAACGTCAATCTGCCCAAGAGGCTACTGTGCTTGGGTTGCCCGCAAAGACCGCGCGGCCCCGGCGACGCCCGGGCAGCTGCTGCTCTGGGGGCGGGACCCTTCTGGTCGCGGCAACATGTTGGGGTTCGAGTGTGCAGCGACTAAAAACTCAGAAAGACGCAGTGAGGGCCAGGCCGAGGTACCCTACACGAGGGGGCACTGAAAGACGAGAAGGAAGAGACACACTGCACACACGCAGTCGAGCACCGATCGCCAATCACGAGCGGTGATAAGAGGCTGGTGCTTTTCGCTTGCCACACAGGGTGCTTGTTGATAAATACGTAAACGCATTCTTCAATGAAAAGGAAATGAAGCACAAGTTGAATGTAAGTCAAATAGTGTGAAAAGAAAAATTTGTACGGCCTAAATTAAGGAAAAATTATTTAAGACCGGACACCAGTTTGCATGAAATTAGCACGAAGAAAGCAAAGAAGAACATCTATTCTTTCGGCTTTAAACTCCTTTAGTGCGGTAGGACCTTAACAGGCTGTCACAGTGAACAGCGCCACCTCATTTGATTGCTTGCTTCTCAAGCAATGGCCCTAGCTGTCCGGCAACAGGACAGACGCGCCGTCAATTCATCGGATTCGCAGCCACGGTGACAACCGAGAGTCACGACTGCGCGCCCACGAAGCAGGCGGCCAAGTCAGAGAGCCCCCTCTAGCAACACTCGTGGATGTGAAAGACTCGGAGACAGGCAACGTTCCCTGATAAATGGCCTCGGTTTCAGGTGATACGGCGCTCCCAACCTGGGTGCGCTGTCATTCCGGCGTTCCTGCAGAAGGGACCGCAACCACGTTCGCTTATCCCTCCAGGAGGAAAGAGGATCCCACGTCCTCGAACCCCGAGTCGCAACAATACGAAGTCGACGGCAAGGGTCCCAGAAAACTGGAAGAATGCAAACATTATACTAATCCACAAAAAGGGATTCGTTAAAAAATTGGAAAATTATAGGCTTACTCCCAGTATTATATAAAATATTTAGCAAAATAATCTCCAATAGAACAAGGGCAACACTGGACTTTAGTCAACCAAGGGAACAGGCTGGCTTCAGGAAGGAATACTCTACAATGGATCACATCCATGTCATTAATCAGGTTATTGAGAAATCCGCAGAGTACAATAAGCCTCTCTATATGGCTTTCATAGACTACGAAAAAGCATTTGATTCAGTAGAGATACCAGCAGTCATAGAAGCATTGCGTATTCAAGGAGTACAGCCCGCTTACGTAAATACTTTGGAAAATATCTACAGAGATTCCACAGCCACCTTAATTCTACACAAGAAAAGCAGGAAGATACCTATAAAGAAAGGGGTCAGACAAGGAGACACAATCTCTCCGATGCTATTCACTGCGTGCTTGCAAGAAGTATTCAAGCTATTAAATTGGGAAGGCTTAGGAGTAAGGGTCGACGGCGAATACCTCAGCAACCTTCGGTTTGCCGATGATATTGTTTTATTCATCAGCACTACAGACGAGTTACAACGTATGATTGAGGACCTTAACAGGGAGGGTGTAAGAGTGGGGCTGAAGATTAAAATGCAGAAGACAAAGATAATGATGAATAACCGGGAAAGGGAACAAGAGTTCAGGATTGCCACTCAGCCTCCAGAGTCTGTGAAGGAGCACGTTTACCTAGGTCAACTAATCACGGGAACTCTGACCATGAGAAGGAAATTCACAGAAGAATGAAAATGGGTTGGATCGCACGCGGCAGACATCGTGAGCTCCTGACTGGAAGCATACCAATATCATTGAAAAGGAAGGTATACAATCTGACATATGGGGCAGAGACTTGGAGACTGACAAAGAAGCTTGAGAACAAGTTAAGGACCGCGCAAAGAGCGATGGAACGAAGAATGCTAGGCATAACATTAAGAGACAGAAAGAGAGCGGTTTGGATCTGAGAGCAAACGGGAATAGACGATATTATGATATTATCCCTTCATTCGACAGGGAGAGAAACGCGCGCTTTGTCGACGCAGCCGAATATGCGAACGGCCAAACATACACCGCCGTAGTCATAGACGCAGAGTCAAAAATCAGAACCACATGCAGTGTATACACCAAACACTCGGAAATAGTGGAGGAAGTATAGCGATTGCGCTGGCCCTCACAGAGCAGGAATGCGAAGTCGTACTAAATGACTCGCAAACGGCAGTAAAGAATTATGCCAAAGGTCGAATTTCCAAGGAAGCCCTGTTCATTCTGGCCAAAGCGGGCAGATTCAATACCGCGAGCTCGAGGATCATATGGTTCCCCGCGCACGTCACCACGGAAGGCGACGCGCTCCCGAACCTGGCGCACCGGATGGCGCGAGACATGACCCGCCGCGCCGAACAGGGCAACGCCTCTCGCACGATAGCGAACGCTTCTCGAGCAGAACGGGACAGGTTCACCAGATACGACATAACCAGTGTATATTTGAACGTCAGAAGGATATACCCACCGCCGAGTCCCAAATTGAACAGGAGGCAGGCCGTCGCCTGGCGACAACTCCAGACGAACACCTTCCCTAATCCATTCCGTCTGAAACGTATCTTCCCAAATAAGCATCAGGACGACACGTGCAAATTGTGCCAGGAAGGACCAGCAACACTCAAACACATGCTGTGGGAGTGCAATGTAGTTATAGGAGGGATGGCAGTTACTCCGGACACCCTGTCGTCGAGGTGGGCCGCCGCTCTGCGCAGCTCAGACCTCGGAATCCAGATGGGCAGTCCAGCAAGCCCGTGAGGCGGCGTTGAGGCAGGGCCTTGACGTTCCCCCGTGGGAGACCTGAGCCCGGGTCGCGTTAAACCTTGCCGGACGTACAAGAAAGTTGTATCCATCCATCCATGAAGAGAAAAAATGGCGCTGAGCAGGTAATGTAATGCGCAGATTAGATAACCGTTGGACCATTAGGGTGACAGCATGGAGATCGCAGGGAGAGGCCTTCGACCTGCAGTGGACATAAAATAGTCTGATGATATATATATATATATATATATATATATATATATATATATATATACTTAAAGATGTGTGCATTCGTACACGCTTCGCTGAGGCGGTGCTAGATGGCGCGGCGTGTCCATAGAGTAGCCCTTGGGAGGAGCCGGGCTGCATGACGCCTGATACACGACGCTTTTTGGCGGTTGTACATAAGACGGTGTGTCGGTACATTACTTCACTGCTAATGGCATTAACGTCGACATTCATGGTGAAAAGGATTCTGCCGAATTTTTATTTTTCTGTCTTTTTTTGCTGACAATAGTACCGCGTGGTCGTTCGTCGCTGCTCCTCAGTGATCAGTATTTAAATGACAGAAGTATTAAGGGGGAATCGAGGGTTACCGCGTTGTGGTTTATCACAGTATATTCGTGTACTGCAGGTACAGTAAGCCACGAAAAAAAAAAAGACACGTTATTCGCAGCCAATGCCACGGTCATTACACGTATTCTATTTTGAGGGTACAAGTGTCTGACGAGCCAGTTCAGACCTTCGGACTCCAGCTACCCTTGGTGCACAAGCTCTCCGGCGCGTCGAGATGCGAGATGAACGCCGCAGCTGCTCCACCGGTTCTGCAGGGATCGCGGCCAACGCCTTCCTTGTCGTTCCAGGGAGCACGCGGCTGGATTTACAAGGCTCCTCTCCTAGCAAGGAATTGCTGTCAGGCATACAGTCTTTTACGCTACATTTTAAGCAACTATTGAATAGCAGAGGCGCCGAGCCACATGGGACATTGAACTGTTGTCGCGCGCGCAGTGGCTTGCCTACTTTTGTCAAAGGGCAGTCGCACGCAACAGTCGCATGTTTCGGGCACTGCAGGTTCTGGATTTTATAGCCGTGCGTTAGTCCCGAGCCAGGGATGAGCTGGTAACAATGTAAAAGGAAGCACCGGGTTCACGCACTTGTTCAGTGTTGTGCGCATCAGTGCGACTGTTTGAATGAACTAGCTTTAACGCCGGCTTATAATCGGGGGTGTTGATCCACCTGAAATGGCAGCGCACAAAGGCTGTGCGGGTGCCGTAAAGCCGCCCATTCTCGCGTCCTCTGCCAGAGCTCATCGCCGTCCGCTCCCCCGATTGCTGTCGAGTGCGCGGGGTGCGCGTAGCCGCTGCCGCGGGGCCGCCCTCGCCGCCGACCGCAAATTGCCCCGAAAGAGGAAAGCCAACTTCTCCACAATCTGTCTCGTTCTCCACGTGCCTGCCTCGTGCTCGATCAGTTAGTTCCTCTTTCTCGGCTCTGCGCGTAAAGTTGCGTGCAGAGCACTCACGTGGCACGCATCGTTTCAACTTCGCTTTGTCGGTCGTTAACGGCCTCTGCTAACTGTATCTCTGGACCGACCTGTGCAGTTGCGTTGCATGAAAAATGTGTGTTATGAAGCTTGTCGCCCTGTGGGGGTCATTTCGACGGTTGAGCGATGGCTCAAGCCCGTGTGGTCCGACATCGAAGGGGCTACACAACGTAGCGACAGACCGCCTGTCCGCGTATGTAAAACGCTCGTTCTCATTTTGCCAGCGGCACGCCGAGGCTTTTCAGGCTGAAACGATGGCACCTGATGGCCAAGTTGTCATCTGTCGTCGCACAAGATTATATAAACAGACCAACGCCCCGCGGTTGTTACGCAGCGATGTGTACATGACTTTGGCACCACTATGAAAGTGCAGGAACTTTGATGGAAGAAAGCATCCATAATCTTTATTATAATTATTATTATGACGTGTCTTATTACGGAATGATTTATACAGTGTTGTGCTTGGCCGAGCGCATGGAGGCTGTGGGCGCGGGAGACGCCGAGAGCAGTGGATGTATTTACGAGGCGTTCACTGCTGTCTCCTTCTGAGGCGAGAAGCGGCCGCACAGGCTGTCGCTCGACGCACCGAAATGTGCAGCTCGCTCATTGTGAGCGTTGGCAGCAAGCTGTGCTTACCTGATGATGATGACGATGATTTAGTGGCATCCCGTTTGAAACGAGGCGGGGACAAATCGTCACCTATAGCCTGGTTGAGTTACTCAGGTATGCTATCAATGATTTCCCTTATGTAGCATTCTGCTATATATCTTTTTAATCTTCTCTATCTGCCTTGTACCGCTGCCTATGCCTGTAATGGATCCGGTCGTATCCCTGCTTCTTTTTTCACCAATACTCTGAACGTGTCTTGCATATCTCGACTGCTGACCGGTTGATGGTGCGTTAAATCCAAGCGCTTCTGTAAGTTGTACGTTACGTACTGGTCTCGCTGGATGAATCCCTCCGCATATTCCGTAAGCATGTGTGCTGAGCGGTCTCCGGACTTTTGCTGCACGTGCCTCATCTAATTGCGAATATTTGCTTCGGTACGTGTTTGTCCTTGGGCAACCAGCTCGAGCTTCAAAAAGCAAGGCACTTCCCTTCGTGTTGTCGATTTTTCCCTTCAACTTTCATTCTTGTAAATCTCCATGGTCTGTCTCGTTTCCATTCTGTGCACCCAATTCCCTGTCCCTGTTTCTCTCACTTTCTTTCTGATTACTCCTGGTTGTGTATCTACACTTTCAGTTATCCTGTACTTGGTTGCCAACTTTCTTGACCTCTTTCTTCATTCTGTCTCCATGCTTTTTAGGTACAGACACTTGTGCACTTCAGCCGCCCATTTATTTTGATCCATGTTCCTGGGCCTTTCTTCAAAACTGATTTTGCTCTGCGCTTCTCTGACTTCAAACGAGGCCCAACCCACGTCCCCCTGCGCTGCCTCATTTGTGGTTTTTCCATGGGCTCCCAAGGCCAACTGGTGCGCCGAACTTTGGTTAGCTTCCAGCCCCGACGATATATCCGATTTTAGACACAGAATGCCACTTACGAATGCCAGTGCTGACGCCGTCACTCCCTTCCCAGGTTACACGCACCTCCTCACATTAATTGCCGAGACCCACGGCGCGTCCGGTGTCGGCGCCTGCACGAGCGCGTGATCCCGGAGGCTGTGCACCGCGCTGCTGTCGCGCATGCTGCCGCGTCTCCGTGTCAGGTGCACATTCGAGGTTTGCGGCTGTGCTGTTAGTCGATCACATTCAATAATAGTGACGGTCGTGATGGCTTGGTGTTCGGTTAATTTCCGTCGGGTCAAAAGGTAACATCAATACAAAGGTTGTTTACTGCTGTGACACACAGGTAACTGCGGAGCCAGGCCTAATGGTATAACATGCCCCAGGACGCACTGAGACACGTATAACTTGACGTCTAGCGCCACAGTTATCGATGGATTGCTCCCGTAAATGTGACTTTGGCCCACATTAGATTTAGAGATGATGAAACATATATAAAGCTAACACATCGGTTGCCGGGTCAACCTTAAATATAGAAGGGCGCACCTTTGTAGCAGCTATTGTGGACTGGCGATGTCTGTGCTCCTTCCAGCGCAACGCAAAACCTAGCTTGCTGTCTGTCACTGCCGCATTTCTCTAGTTATATTGCTGCAGCCAGACCAGACGCAATGGTTCCCCGCCGGCTTTGTATGAGCTGACATTATGCAACCATCTCGCAGAGCGGGCTAAAACATCTTCACACCATTCCACACCAAGCGGCGGCGACGCATTCAAAAGCACCGGTCCGACTCGCACAAGGCGAAAAGGAGAAAAGGCTCGCAGGGCGTTGGTTACCAAACGTTTCCTCCTCACCCTTGCAAAAGTATATTCAAATGTGAGGGCAACACAATTGCACAAAAAGGCGAATAAGCACCTTGGTATCTCGATGCGAACGTGTGAGAGCGGAGGGAGCAAAAACAAACGCTGCTGTCACCAAGCACATTAAAATGGATATACTTCGCAGAATATGTGGAGAGCGCGTAGATACCGAGTCTCGCATTGTAAATGCAGTAGTATATACCTGGGCTCGGATACGGAATTAGTTTCAAAGTTAAGCAAATGGCTATCGGTAGACCAGCATTAGGCATTCCTTCAAAGGAACTAATACAGGCTGAAGTGTAGGGGTGGTCAGTGTTGGAAGCATAGCAGGCAATAGAGAAGAAAACGTATACGAAATGCGGTTGAGGCAAGTGGAGAGAAAGCGATGGATTTTTCAGGTGTACCTGTACCGCTTCGCCTTGGACGCTCAGTATAAAAGGACATGTATTACTTGCAAGAAAATACTGATGGCAAGGTTGTGTTCACTTACATCTGCATCTGTGTCAGATGCACAGAGGCCGATTGTGGGGCGTGGGCCGTTTCTATCTTTTTCGCTTTCTTTCTGCCCCCCCCCCCTCCCCCATCCTCCTTCGCCGCTAAGTGTACTTGGAACAAAGAACAGAAAAGGCCACCGTTAACAGTATGGTTGCATGCAGTTCAAATGGGCACGAAGCGGACGGATGTGAAACTTCCGCAGTAAACCTGAATGGTGTGCACCTGATTTTCCCTTTCTTCTTCCACATGCAGGTGCAAGGACGACCGGACGCGGCCGCCATGATGGTCAGCCCTCGCCTTCGGAAGTTGCTTCCGCTTATGGCTGTTTCCTTCTCTTTTTTTGCCGGTGAGTGGAGCGCAGGATACACTCTCTGTTACACACTCTGTCAGTGACCTTCTTGAGGCGCAGCACAGACGCCTCTTTGTCGTAGCGCATTTTAAAAACATTTCGTTGTTTCTCGTTTTTGTAATGGGGCGTTCAAGTATCTTATTTCTATGCACTGTAAAATTCGCATCAAGGTTATCATCTGTGATCCTGCTATTTCCCTCGTGGCCATCATCTCCGGGATACGCGCAATGCATTCGCAGCCACAGGCAGCCTGAGCCCATTCCTGGGCCTGCAGCTGCGCGCCGTCGGGTTGTCCGATGAGGAGTCCGTGCTGGTGATCACGGCGGCCGCGTTCGCCAGCCTTCTTGGTCCCGTGCTCGTGGGGCTGGTGGCTGAGCGGCGGCGGGCCTACCGGTCGCTGTTGGTGCTGTCGCTGGTGCTGGCAGGCGCCGGCTACTCGGCGCTGCTGGCAGTGCCCCCCGTGGTGCGCAGTCCGCGCAGCCCGCTGCTCGAGTTCGACTGCCCGTCGGGTCTGTACCTGGAGCGCTGCCCCGAGTGGGACTCGTGCACGGCGTCCGAGCTGAACCCGCTGGGGCTGGCCACGTTCCGCGTGTCCAACTGCCACTACCAGTGCGGCGGTAACCGCAGCAGCAGCGCCGAGCGGCGGCAGCCCATCCACTTCTGCTTCCTGAGCCACGAGGGCAACCTGTGCATCATCCACGAGGCCGGCACGCGTGACAATTCCACCACCGAGTTCGGCGCCAGCTTCCTGGCCAAGACGGCGCGCACGCTGGTCGACGTGAGCGTGGCCAAGTTCCTCGAGCACGAGGGCAGGGGCGACGACGAGCTGGTCGACGTGTGCAGCTTCGACCTTCTCGCACCCATCGTGGTCAACCAGAAGCAGTTCAACGACTACGAGTGCCGGCCGCACCCGGAGGGATGCACCATCCGCTGCTCGGTGGCCGTGGCCGACAACCTGGGCCGCCGCATGCAGTCGGCACGCTGCACGCAGGTCAAGGGCGACCCGCAGCTCACGTTCTGGGCCACGCTGGCGCTGCGGGTGTTCGCCGACCTGTGGCTCATGACGGCATTCTACCTGGTCGAGGCGGTCACGGTGCTCTCCATCAACGACTTCACCGGTCTCTACGGACGCATCAAGTTCTGGGCTGCGCTGGGCGTCGCCATATCCGCAGTCGTGACCGGAGTGCTGGTCGACTACTACAGCGAGCTAACGGGGGCCGCCGACTACTCGCCGGCGGTGTTTGTCTTCGACGGGCTCGCTCTCGTCTCGTGTGCGCTGGCGGCGTTCCTGCCCGCCGTGGAGGACAAGAAGGCCAACCACCTGCTCCACTACGGCCTTGGCCAGGAGCCCCGCTTCTGCTCGCTAGACGCGAGCGTTCTCTTCTTGCTCGTGCTCGTGCTGGGGACGGTGTGGGGCTACATGGAGACGTACCTGCCCTGGATGTACGCCGAGATGGGTGCCAGCCACCTGCTGGTGGCGCTGTCGCTGGCGCTGCCCATGGGCTGCGCGCTACCTTTCCTGGCCATCGCCAAGAACCTGGTGCGCAACATCGGCCGCGCCAACCTGCTCGTGTTCGGCTTCCTCTTCTACGCGACGCGCGCCGCCGGCCTCTCCTTCGTCACGGCCCGCTGGTGGGTCGCGCCTTTCGAGGCCATGGAGACGTTCACGCTGCCCGTGCTCTGGGTCGCGCTGGTCGCGGCCGCCCAAAAGGTGGCGCCCTCCAGCCAGAGGCTCACCGTCCAGTGCGTCCTCGTCGTCCAGCACTTCTGCGTCGGTACGTTCGAGTAGCTGTGCAAGCGAGCGCTGTGGGCGCACGCAGCTTTCTCTGGTCGCAGGCCGCGGAACGGGCACCATCGCGGGCTTCTTCCTGAATGCCACTTTCGGCCAGCGGACCACGTTGCGCGGCGTGGCTGTTGTGTGCGCGGGTGTGGGCCTGCTCTACCTGTTCCTGTACCACACGTGCCTGCGCAGGATCCGCAGGAAAAGCCGCCGCCGCCAGTCCGCCATGCCCGGTAAGAGCTAGAGTCGGGTGGCGTGCGGCATGGCAGCTGGGACACGTTCTGCGCATCTCGGGCCCAACGCGTATGGTGACCTTGCACTGCACATTTTCCCATGCCTGCTGTTAGGAATGTATTTAAATGGCAGGTTTCATTGCCCCTTCTGTACACTCGCGGAAGCGTAACACCGGGCTGTCCTAAAGGACGCCTTGTCGTTCTTGACGACTCGGCATTTAAGTGCATTTTACAGAGAGCTGAGGTTTATAACGTAGCGTGTATCATGGTTTAGCGAACAATTGCGTCAAAGGAAAGAAACCTATTTTGGGCGACCTTATAAGAAAATACCCTCCTCCACAGACAGTCTACTTGAACTCTTGTCATCACCTCGTACCACGCGCCGGTGGAGTTCTTCGGCCGCAGGTGCCGTTTGGGGGTCTGTGGAAATATTGAGCAGGAGGTCCCATTTCACAAATGCTGTTTTCAAATGAAGCGAAAGCAGAACGGGGCTGGCAATCACTCAATCAATCAATCAATCAATCAATCAATCAATCAATCAATCAATCAATCAATCAATCAATCAATCAATCAATCAATCAATCAATCAATCAATCAATCAATCAATCAATCGAGAATTTATTTAACGTGCCCAGGAACAACACTGAAATCTTAGTACTGGTGCACAAAAAAAGAAGCTATCAGCCCAAGCACTCCGTACCAGGCAAGTACCCAGGGGGGGGGTGCCCCCCCCCCCGAAGTTAAGCAGCGTACCCCTCCCCCCCCCCCCTCCCCGTCCACGCCACCAATCCTTACACGCATTCCTAAAACGCCGCCAAATCAATGTTGAGACTTGACAGCTATTTGGTGGTCAACATTTTGATGCCTCTTTCACTCCTTTTGGATGACGGTATTTATCGGCACTTCCTGGGGGGCCAGTTTTCTCATCGGTTCGGTGCCCGCGCGATTAATTCGAGATGCGTTCAGTGGTCACCATGTATTCAACGGTCACGCGCATGGCTGTTGCTTCGTTAGTTCAACTTATTTTGTTGAGACTAATCCAGGGACCAGGAAAGGGATTCGGTTCGTAGTCAGCTGGTCTGCATGCTTGAGGAACGAGTTGCAGCCGGAGAAAACGCCAGTTCATTAACTTTTCCTTTTGCTTCATTATTTTCTCGAGTGACGGCTCGCCGCCGCGACGCTAGCAGATCGTCGGAGCCATATTACCGCGATATGGGTTCGATAAAGTGCAAATTACAATAATACGAAACAGCGTCCATCATCAAACCATGCAATAACCCTTAAACCCATAAGCAATGCGACTGTCACCCGTTACCTCGTCTAGGTTTCCCCTAATTGTACAGCACTTTTTGTGCAAAATTCGCAACCGCAATCAAGAGTCGCAAGGAGTTGAGAAACTAAGCCAAGGCAACAGCCAAACAGGAATGAAAAGTGAAATTAACAAATTGAACCATTGTTTATTAAAATATTTATGGATCAGCATCTTTCTATTTAAAAAGTAACTAGAGAAAACGCTGCCGGAAGCGGAGAACAATTCTGTGCATTTTGAATGACACTCCTACAGTTATCAGTCGAGGCGCATGATGTAGGCAATTCTCTGCTGTACTTATGTAGGTGTTTTTCTAACCTTCCGCGGTGGGCGCAGTGTGGCAATATAGCAAATGTGGCAATATGCAGGCAAAGTTTGAAATGCATGTGTCCGTTAGGCGTTATATAAAAATTGTTACACTCTCGTTTTAGGCCCGTCCAAAACCGTCATATGAACAGCTTAGAAACCTTTCCCTCTGGCCTGGGAGGGCCGTAAACGGCAGGGTTTGCATGTTTTGAAGTGGGGACTAATCTATGGGTCACGTGTACAGAAGGTTTCAAGTGTCTAGGGTTCGCTCTAAATATAATTTCTAAATAATCGTGTTGTCCCTATTTTTACACCTTATACACAGCATATGATTGCTGTTTCACATTGTCCTTGGTGAACCATGGGAAGCACAGTGCCTGTATTTCGTTGGACCAGGAAGCCTGTCGCGCGCCAACGTAAATGATTATTCCCTGCACTTAACTGAAATCATTGTAGAAAGTTACTTATTCGGGTGTTGCAGAGTGTTATACCGCCGTGATTCGCTACATTTCCCAAAGTACTAAGACAACTGCGCAAGACACCAACTTCCAATTCGGTAAAATTAGTTGGAGTGTTAAGTGCGAAGCGTGGCGAAGCTTTTGTTTTGTTAGTTTAAATAGATGCGTTACAAATAATTACTGAAGCCTCGTTTTTTTCCTTACTTTCATGTGTCATATGTTTGCAGTTGGTTTCTCCGGCGTCCGTGGAAAACTAGTCAAGGGGCATTGCTTATATTTCGGAAAAGTAAGTGCCACATTATGGGTCATGTGTACGCAAAGTTGGAAATATTTGGGCTAATTGCGGCGTCTGCAATAAATTGCATATTCAAGGGCTCCATAGAACTATCAGTGTGTTTTACGAACGGCGCAAAACTTAGCCCGCTGCCATTGCATAACTAAATACGCTACCAAGATCAAACTTGGCAGAAGTATGCCGTCAACTATGAAAACTCTGTGCGCGAATGCATGCGAGCGTGTCCAATGCGCATCTCTCTGCATTCCGAAGGAAGCGCGCCACCCCGATCGATGTCGCGCTTCCCAACGCGCAGAAAGAACTTTGCGTTACACAATCTTGGCAGAAGTGGGGGGCATCATAAATGCAATGTGCCCCGAAACTTTAACATTACCGACCTATTTATTGAACCCTCCTCCTTTCGGTATAGCCATGCATTATAACGACGTTCGCCGGGTGTTCTCGATGAGCCAAAGGATGCACGTTGTTTCTGTTTGGTGAAAATAACAGCCGGGCAAGCATTATCTTTGTCTTCTGCACATTAATCTCCAACTTCACTCTGACACCCTCCCTATTAAGGTCCTCAATCATTTGTTGTAACTCGTCTGCAGTGTAGCTGAATAGAACAATGTCATCGCCAAACCCAAGGTTGCTCAGATATGTTCGCCGTCGATCCCTACTCCTAAGCCTTCCCAGTTTAATAGCTTGAATACTTCTTCCAAACACGCAGTGAATAGCATTGGATAGATTGCGTGTCTCTGTCTGACCCCTTTCTTTATAGGTATCTTCCTACTTTTCTTCTGTAGAATTAAGGTGGCTGTGCAATCTCTGTAGATATTTTCCAAGGTATTTACGTAAGCGGTCTGTACTCCTTGATTACGCAATGCCTCTATGACTGCTGGTATCTCTACTATGAAATCGTAATCTATGAAAGCCATATAGAGAGGTTTATTGTCCTCTACGGATTTCTCGATAACCTGATTAATGACATGGATGTGATCCATTGTAGAGTATCCTTTCCTGAAGCCAGCCTGCTCTCTTGGCTGACTGAAGTCGAGTGTTGCGCTTATTCTATTGTAAATTATCTTGATGAATATCTTGTATAATACTGGGAGTAAGCTAGCGGGCCTATAATTTTTCAATTCTTTAACGTCTCCCTTTTTGTAGATTAGTATACTGTTTGCATTCTTCCAGTTTTCTGGGACCCTTGCAGTCCATAGACACTTATGTACAGTTTTCGACAGTTTTTAGACAGTTTTCCAAGCATTATGTATCCTCCATCTTTGATTAAGTCGACTGTTCTTCCATCTTCTCCTGCCGCTCTTCCTCTTTTCATGTCTCGCAAGGCCTTTCTGACCTCATCTCTAGTTATAGGAGGAGTTTACGTATACTGTTCATTATTGTTTCGAATGTTCTACTCCTGAGTCCTCTGGGTACTGTACAGGTCAGTATATAATTCTTCCGTTGCTTTTATTATACCTTCGAGATTGCTGATGTTATTACCCTGCTTATCTTTCTGTGCATACATCTTGGTTTGTTCTATGCCAAGTTCTCTTCTCACTGATTTCAGGCTGCGTCCATTTCTCACGGCGCCTTCAGTCTTTCTCACGTTACAGTTTCGAATATCACTTATTTTCGCCTTGTTGATCAGTTTCGACAGTTCCGCGAATTCTATCTTATCTTTTGATTTGGACACTCTCATTGTTTGTCGTTTCTTTATTAGGTCCTTTGTTACTTCGGAGAGCTTGCCTTCTGGTTGCCTTGGTGCCTTGCCTCCCACTTCAATTGCTGCCTCTGAAGTCAGCCAAGTTACGGTTTCATTCATTAGCCCTATGTCATCATCATATGTCTGTTCTAAGGCTGCATATTTATTTGCAAGTACCAGCCTGAATTTGTCTGCTTTTACCCTTACTACCACTAGGTTTACCTGTTTTTTCTTGACCAATTTTACTCTTTCTCTCTTCTAATTGAGGTGAATCCTAGCCCTCACTAACCTATGATCACTGCACGTTACCCTACCTATCACTTCTACATTCTGCACTTGGCTGGGATCGGCATAAGGTATGAAATCAAGTTCTTTCCTTGCTTCACCATTAGGGCTTTTCCAGGTCCACTTTCTGTTGCAGCGCTTCCTGAAAAAGGTGTTAATTAATCGAAGCTTCTACCAGCATCTTTCCTCTAGCGTTCCTAGAATCGACGTCGTAGTTGCCAATTGCTTGTTCAACAGCTTGCTTTTTTCCCACTTTTGCATTGAAGTCGCCCATTACTATACTATACTGAGTTTGCACTTTTCTCATCGCTAATTCAACATCTTCATAAAACTGGTCTACTTCATCATCATCGTGACTGGATGTTGGAGCGTAGGCTTGTACTACCTTTAATCTATACCTATTATTAAGTTTGATTACGACTAGAGCTACATTCTCATTAATGCTGTAGAATTCGTCAGTGTTGCCCGCTGTGTCCTTATGGATTAGGAATCCTACCCCGTATTGCTTCTTATCTGGGAGGCCTCTGTAGCAGAGGACATGGCCGTTATTCAGCAATGTATATGCATCACCAGTTCTAATCTCACTAAGGCCAATGATATCCCAAACAATGCCACATAATTACTCAAGGACTCCGGCTAAGCTAGCCTGGCTCGGCAGAATTAGGGCACGATTTTTATTAATCATACCATAAGAAGCCAACAACCAAAGACACCAAGGACAGGACAGGGGAAATTGCTTGTACTTACTAATTCCGAACATCCGAACTCTGTCGAGTGAGGCTAGCTTAGCAGGAGTCTTTGAAGAACTATCTGGCATTGTTCGAGATATCATATATATACATTGTCACAGACAACCACAAAAGACTTCGGTCAACGCTATAGATCTTTTTATGAAGCTGTCCTGGCGCCTTCGTCGTTGTCTTCTTTTTGGGAGCAACGCAACATGCCTAGCAAGTTGCGCCGAATTGCACCGAGTGGCTGTCAGTTGTGTCAAGGTCGTGTCATTACCCCCCTCCCTAGAAGCATCGTTTCGATGCGGAACATTTATGCACTGGAGATTGCCAGAGTGACACTGTTAAGGAAGACTTAGATGGTGAGAGAGGTGTAGAGCTTTGCGGTCAGTGGAAGTAGTATAGCTTCAACCCAGAGACGTGAACGACATCGGACAGGCGTTGGCGTCGGGGACGGCGAGTGGTGCCTTATACTTCAGGAATCACAGGAATCGCCGAGTAGTTGAACGATCCTATAAGGTCCAAAGTAGCGGCGCAAATTTTTTTCCGACCGACCACGCTGGCGGATCGGTGTCCACACTAATGCTTTGTCACCGGGTTGATAAGTGACGTCTCGGTGACGAAGATTGTATCGGTCGGCGTCGTTCTGTTGTTAATAGCGGATACGCATTCGTGCGAGCTGGCGCGCCTCTTCGGCGCATCGAGCGAATTCGGCCGCATCAGTGAAAATATTAGAACAGTAGATGGGTATAACGTTGTTACAGCTTCTCGGTCATGCACCAAGCGAAAAGGGGTGAAGCTGGTAGTTTCTTGAACGGCAGTATTATATGCAAACGTAACATATGGGAGAACGTCGTCCCAGTTTTTGTGGTCGACGTTAACATACATGGAAATCATACCAGCGATCGTTTTGTTTAACCTTTCTGTGAGCCCATTCGTCTGGGGATGGTAGGCAGTAACTTTGCGGGGAATTAACTGTACCACTGAGATGCATGATATCTTCTGTGAGCTACGTTGTAAGTGCTGTGCCCCGGCCGGTTATAAGCACTGTTGGAGCACCGTGGCGGAGCACGATGCCATGTACAAAGAAGATCGCAATATCATTAGCAGTGCCTTGTCGGAGAGCTCGGGTTTTAATGTATCATCATCTGCCTGGTTACGCCCACTGGTGGGCAAAGGCCTCTCCCATACTTCTCCAACTGCCCCGGTCATGTACTAATTGTGGCCATGTTGACCCTCCAAACTTCCTAATCTCATCTGCCCACCTAACTTTCTGTCGCCCCCTGCTACGCTTCCCTTCCCTCGGAATCCATTCCGTAACCCTTAATGACCATCGGTTATCTTCCCTCCTCATTACATGTCCTGCCCATGCCCATTTCTTTTTCTTGATTTCAACTAAGATGTCATTAACGCGCGTTTGTTCCCTCACCCAATCTGCTCTTTTCTTATCCCTTAATGTTACACCTATCATTCTTCTTTCCATAGCTCGTTGCGTCGTCCTCAATTTAAGTAGAACCCTTTTCGTAAGCCTCCTGGTTTCGGCCCCGTACGTGAGTACTGGTAACACACAGCTGTTATATACTTTTCTCTTGAGGGATAATGGCAACCTGCTGTTCATGATCTGCGAATGCCTGCCAAACGCACCCCAGCCCATTCTTATTCTTCTGATTATTTCACTCTCATGATCTGGATCAGCAGTCACTACCTGTCCCAAGTAGATGTATTCCCTTACCACTTCCAGTGCCTCGCTACCTATCGTAAACTGCTGTTCCTTTCCGAGACTGTTAAACATTACTTTAGTTTTCTGTAGAATGATTTTTAGTCCCACCCTTCTGCTCTGCCTCTCCAGGTCAGTGAGTATGCATTGCAGTTGGTCCCCTGAGCTACTAAGCAAGCCAATATCATCAGCGAAGCGCAAGTTACTAAGGTATTCTCCATTTACTCTTATCCCCAATTCTTCCCAATCCAGGTCTCTGAATACCTCCTGTAAACATGCTGTGAATAGCATTGGAGATCGTATCTCCCTGCCTGACGCCTTTCTTTATAGGGATTTTGTTGCTTTTTTTATGGAGGACTACAGTGGCTGTGGAGCCGCTATAGATATCTTTCAGTATTTTTACGTACGGCTCGTCTACACCCTGATTCCGCAATGCCTCCATGACTGCTGAGGTTTCGACTGAATCAAACGCTTTCTCATAATCAATGAAAGCTATATATAATGGTTGGTTATATTCCGCACATTTCTCTATCACCTGATTGATAGTGTGAATATGATCTATTGTTGAGTAGCCTTTACGGAATCCTGCCTGGTCCTTTGGTTGACGGAAGTCTAAGGTGTTCCTGATTCTATTTGCAATTACCTTAGTAAATACTTTGTAGGCAACGGACAGTAAGCTGATCGGTCTATAATTTTTCAAGTTTTTGGCGTCCCTTTTCTTATGGGTTAGGATTATGTTAGCGTTCTTCCAAGATTCAGGTACGCTCGAGGTCATGAGGCATTGTGTATACAGGGCGGCCTGTTTTTCTAGAACAATCTGCCCACCGTCCTTCAACAAATCTGCTGTTACCTGATCCTCCCCAGCTGCCTTCCCCCCTTGCATAGCTCCCAAGGCTTTCCTTACTTCTTCCGGCGTTACTTGTGGGATTTAGAATTCCTCTAGACTATTTTCTCTTCCATTATCGACGTGGGTGCCACTGGTGCTGTATAAATCTCTATAGAACTGGTCAGCCACTTGAACTATCTGATCCATATTAGCAATGATATTGCCGGCTTTGTCTCTTAATGCATACATCTGATTCTTGCCAATTCCTAGTTTCTTCTTCTCTGCTTTTAGGCTTCCTTCGTTCCTGAGAGCTTGTTCAATTCTATCCATATTGTACTTCCTTATGTCAGCTGTCTTACGCTTGTTGATTAACTTGGAAAGTTCTGCCAGTTCTATTCTAGCTGTAGGGTTAGAGGCTTTCATACATTGGCGTCAGATCTTTCGTCTCTTGCGATAGCTTACTGGTATCCTGTCTAACGGAGTTATCGCCGACTTCTGTTGCACACTCCTTAATGATGCCCACAAGATTGTCGTTCATTGTTTCAACACCAAGGTCCTCTTCCTGAGTTAAAGCCGAATACCTGTTCTCTAGCTTGATCTGGAATTCCTCTATTTTCCCTCTTACCGCTAACTAATTGATCGGCTTCTTATGTACCAGTTTCTTCCGTTCCCTCCTCAAGTCTAGGCTAATTCGAGTTCTTACCTTCCTGTGGTCACTGCAGCGCACCTTACCGAGCACGTCCACATCTTGTATGATGCCAGGGTTAGCGCAGAGTATGAGGTCTATTTCATTTCTAGTCTCGCCGTTCGGGCTCCTCCACGTCCACTTTCGGCTATCCCGCTTGCGGAAGAAGGTATTCATTATCCGCATATTATTCTGTTCCGCAAACTCTACTGATAACTCTCCCCTGCTATTCCTAGTGCCTATGCCATTTTCCCCCACTGCCTTGTCTCCAGCCTGCTTCTTGCCTACCTTGGCATTGAAATCGCTCATCAGTATAGGGTATGTTGTTTTCACTCTACCCATCGCCGATTCCACGTCTTCATAGAAGCTTTCGACTTCCTGGTCATCATGACTGGATGTAGGGGCGTAGGCCTGTACAACCTTCATTTTGTGCCTCTTATTAAGTTTCAGAACAAGACATGCCACCCTCTCTTTAATGCTATAGGATTCCTGTATGTTACTAGCTATATTCTTATTAATCAGGAATCCGACTCCTAGTTCCCGTCTCTCCGCTAAGCCCTGGTAGCACAGGACGTGCCCGCTTCTGAGCACTGTATTTGCTTCTTTTGGCCTCCTAACTTCACTGAGCCCTATTATATCCCATTTACTGCCCTCTAATTCTTCCAATAGCACTGCTAGACTCGCCTCACTAGATAACGTTCTAGCGTTAAACGTTGCCAGGTTCATATTCCAATGGCGGCCTGTCCGGAGCCAGGGATTCTTAGCACCCTCTGCTGTATCGCAGGTCTGACCGCCGCCGTGGTCAGTTGCTTCGCAGCTGCTGGGGACTGAGGGCCGGGGTTTGATTGTTGTGTTCATATAGGAGATTGTGGCCAAGTGCTTCACCAGGGTGGCCAATCCTGCTCTGGTGAGGGAGTGCGTTACCGGTTCTGGTCACCGGGATCAGGCCACACTCCAGGCCTGTTTATGCAATTTTATCAACACGCGGATTTTTTTTTAATCTGGTGGAAAATTGCGCGGCACCGGGATTCGAACCACGGACCTCTTGCACGCGAGGCGGGTGTTCTACCTCTACGCCACCGCTGCGCGTGTAAGGTAATCTGTGGCAAGAGCAATCCAACGGTTACCAGCCCTCGACGTGGGGAATGGTCCAAGCAAATCTATGCCAACCTGCTTAAAAGGGATCCGCGGAGGATCAATGGGATGGAGAAGTCTAGATTCTCTGGCAGTCGCGGCATGTCTTCACGATTTGCTTTACTTCACGGTGAAGGTTAGGCCAGAAGTGCTTTTGGCGTATGCGTGAAAACATCCGTGCGAATCCCACGTGGCCCGAAGATGGCTCGTCGTGAGAGGCCCGCAGGATGTCGTCACGTAGTGTGGACGGTACTACAAGGAGGCAGGCGGTTGCGGTCGAGTGGAAACCCAATTTGTGGAGGACGCTGTCGCAGAAGAAAAATGATAACTTGCGGACGAACATACGAGGCGGCTCTGGTAGAGGGTTCTCAGGTAGTCGATGAGAGGCCGGAGTTCTGAAATATCGCGCTGTTGCTTGCTGATGTCTGATACTGTGATAATGGAAAGAAATGCGTCCTCTTCATCAACGTCGAATGCCGACGGTTGAAGTGGAGCACGCGCCAGGCAGTCGGCGTCGGTGTGTTTACGCCCAGACTTGAACACTATCGTCATATCGCATTCGTGCAAGCGAAGACTCCAGCGTGCAAGACGGCCAGTTGGATCCTTCAGATTGGCGAGCCAACACAGTGAATGGTGATCTGTCACAACTCGATACGATTGGCCGTACAAATATGGTCAGAACTTAGCATTTGCCCACACAACAGCCAGTGGCGTTGCAATGGGGAGGGCCGGGTGGCCGTGGGCCCCGGGTGCAAGGGGCCAGTAGGGGGGGGGGGGTGTCATATACGTCTGAAGACACCCCTCTTTGCACCGGCTACACCCAGGGGGGGGGGGGGTGACAGAAGACCTATGGGCCCCGGGTGCCAGACAACCTAGCTACGCCACTGACAACAGCCAAACATTCCTTCTCCGTAGTGGAGTAGTTCCTTTCAGCTGGAGAAAAAGGGCAGCTTGCGTACGCAATAACGCACTCGGCTCCATTTTGCCACTCTACGAGGACGGCACCAAGGCCAACGTTGCTGGCAGCGGCAGCGGCGACGTACGCACGTCATTTAATCAACTTGTCTGGATTTTTGCAGAGGCCGGCGCTTCATCTGATACCTGTAAGAGGATCCGAACTGGGCCGTGGCTGCCTGTTTCTTTCTCAAGAAAACAGACTACGTGAGCAACTCACCATTGTTCCATTTGCCTTTACCAGGACCAGGACTGTTCTGCGTGTCCCGCCATATGCCTGACTGTACCGTAACCACGGCCTTCTGTCGCTTCTGTCTTGGGGGCAGTGTTTTCACTGGAAAGCTGGGTTCACTCTGGCAGCGGCAGCGGCGACGTACGCACGTCATTTAATCAACTTGTCTGGATTTTTGCAGGTTGGTTTCATTTCTTATTCTGTGCTGTAGCATAGCTCCTCCCCTGTCGTCGCTGTTGCTGCCACGAGTCTTGTAGTGCTTTTACCTTGTTGTGACTACTGGTTAGAGTGTCGTATATGCCATATCTGTGCTGCCTTTAGGCTATGGAGGGTTCTGGCTCTGGAAGCCTGCGCGATGTCGCTAAGTCTCTTGCTGATAAGCAGCCAGGTACTATAAAGGAAGTCACAAAAGTGTTAGTTGAACTGACAGCTAAGCTTGAGGCGTTCGCGACGGACATGAGAAATGTCGTCGGTGGTGTTGCTAACTCCAATACAGAGATTCGCTGTGAACTTGGAGCCATTCGCGACTCCATTGGCTTTATGAACGATGGTTTCGAACAATTCAAGAAGGGTGTTGACGCGTTCCGTCGCGAGCTGACTGCAGTGACGGCTGAAAATCAGCGATGTAAAAGGGAAAATGAGCAACTAAGTAAAGAACTGAAAGAAGCAAAGAGAGAAATAGTTGAGCTGAAACAATACAGCAGGAACATGAACCTTGAGGTTAAAGGACTACCGTTAGTTGCAAACGAAGATCTGAGAAGAAGTGTTGGACAAATTGCCACATGTATAGGCACAAGTGTCACGGACAATGACATTGATGTAGTACATCGTGTCCCTTCTAAAGATAAAAATAAGCCAAACGTGATCATAAAGTTTTCGACTAGGTCTGCACGAGACAGAGTACTCTCTGCTGCGCGAACCGCTAAGTTAAGCACTGGGACCCTGGGCTTTGAAGAGAGTAATCCTGTATATATCAATGAGCATCCGTGCGTTGAAAACAAGCGTTTATTGGGTAGAGCTCGACAACTGAGGCGAGAAAAAGAATGGAAGTTTGTGTGGGTGTCACAGGGAAAGATCCTGATGCGGAAGTCTGAAAATTCGCCTGTCCTACATGTTACCTGTGACTCGGACCTAGACAAGGTGCGTTAGGTTACCCGCTATTGCATACTCAACGCCATTTATGTCATGGTGCCAACAGATAGAATGGCTCAAGAACAATCTAGGAACCTATGGTTCTTCTTGCTTTTCTCGATATTTTTGAAAACAGTTAACGGAGCGTTTCTTCAGACACCCACGCACATTTTCCGAATCTATGCGGCTTCGTACCTAGCAAATGCGCCTGATAGTGTCCTTATGTATGTAAGCTCTAAACTACTGTCGGAAACAGTTATTTTTATGAACGTTAACCTTTTGACCAATATTGTACACCTTAGAGTCTATAGTACATCAGTGTTGCACTCATTTGTTCTTGCTTGCTACAGTGCTGCGGTTGAGGGCGTTACCCACATAAAAATTAAATTCCCCTTAATATTTTCTTCAGCAGTTGGTCTTGCATATATAACGTCTTATTCGTCTATGCCAACGGCACTGTTTCTACATTGCAATGGCTGTCTTTTTTTCCTGAGAATTAAGTTTCAAAATGGCTCTGAAATGTACTAGTCCCTCTGAATTAAGCACGATTGTTGCGCATCAGCGCCTATCGACTCTGAGTTTCCTGCATATGAACATACAGTCAGCCCGTTCTAAAGAAGACGCATTGTGGAATTTTCTAGATGAATTTAAATTTAAATTTTCTGTCATTATGTTGACTGAAACTTGGTACTGCAATGAAACCGATATTGTGCATATTGATGGGTATAATGTGGCCTATATAAATAGAGAAACTAGAGGCGGTGGTGTATGCATATATGTGGAAACAAGTATTGGCTATCAGTATATTGATGATTGGTCTCGATGCTGTGAAGACATTGAAATTCTGTGTTTAAAATTCGAAAACTCTCTATTTACTGTTGTGTATAGACCTCCTCACGGCAACATCAACAAGTTTCTTCAATATTTAGATGAATTCTTTTGGTTTGTTAATGAAAATAATTATACATTAGTACTCGGAGGTGACCTCAACATTGACATGCTCACAAAGACTAGCAAACAAACTGACCTGTCAAATCTACTTCTTTCGCATGGCCTTTCAAATGTTATAACTACCCCAACTCGCATTACAGCTGCTACAGCCACCTTGATAGATCTATTTATAACAAATTCTGCTAACCTACTACACCATGGTCCGATAAGTATCGCTATCAGTGATCATTTACCAATTTGCCTAATTACTACGGTTGAAATTAAACAGAGGCACCCGGTGAAATCAGACATTTATTTCCAAGAAATTAATTCACAATCTCTTTCTTGCTTTCGTGACGAAATAAGCTCGTTAAGCTGGGATGACATACTCTCCTCTTCATCACCTGATAGCGCCTATGACCGCTTCATTAAGATCGTGTGCACAGTATACCAAAAACACTTTCCTTACAGGCACGTAAAAAAACCTAAACACGCTCGCAAGCCATGGATCTCCTCTAAGCTAATCAAGATGATAAATGAAAAGAATAGGCTGTACCATGCGTTTTTGAATAGCCGTGACCCAGATGATTTGAAGCGGTTTAAGAAATATCGAAATAACCTGACTAAGCTGCAAAAACAAGCTAAATGCGACTATTACTACTCCATGTTCGATGTTATCGTTGATGCAAAACAGACTTGGAATAAGCTGAATTCTGTTATATCATCAAGGCGACCCGCCAGTACTATTAAAGAGCTCAAGGTTGGTAATGAGGTTCTTAAAGATGAAGCACTCGCCAATAAATTTAATGATTACTTTGCCTCTCTAGTTGAAAGCACTTATGACCAAGATGCCTTGATGTATTTGCCCAGTCCCCTTACACATTCTTTGTATATTGATGAGACTGATGACACTGAGGTTTTAAATGTGTTCAAAAATTTTAGGCGATCTAAAAGTGAGGATGTGCACGGATTAAAAATACAGCCAATTCTTTTTGTTATTGACCTGCTCACCCCTTGCCTCACTCACATTTACAACATCTCCCTAACCTCTGGCATTTTTCCTCAACAGATGATAATCGCAAGGGTAGCTGTGGTTTACAAAGGCGGAGAAAGGGAAAACTTAAGTAACTATAGACCAATCTCAATTCTTCCACTGTTTTCAAAAGGTTTAGAAAAAATTATTCTCCTTAGGATGACTGCCTTTTTTAACAAGTATTCTGTTTTAACACCATGTCAATATGGCTTCAGGTCAGGCTGCTCGACTGAAACTGCTCTTCTTAAACAAAAGGAACTAATTTTGAAAAATATAGAGGCGAGGAAACTAACATTGGGACTATTCCTAGATTTCTCAAAAGCTTTTGACAGAATTAACCATGGAACACTATTAAAAAAATTGAATTGTTATGGTACACGCGGAATAGTTTTAGATTTAATTAGAAGTTATATAACCAATAGAAAGCAATGCGTATCAATAAATAGAAAATTATCTTCGTTTAAACTTATTACGCAAGGCGTGCCTCAAGGTAGCATATTGGGACCACTTCTATTTATCATTTACATAAATGACATTGTTAATATTGATGTTTCGATTACCTATATTATTTACGCAGATGATACTAGTTTATTCTTCTCAGGAACTAAGGAGGATCAACTCATCAATTTTGCAAATGAAATACTTCACAAGATATATAACTGGTCTGTAAAAAATTCTCTCCAGTTAAACTGCTCCAAGACAAAAGCGGTCCTCTTTAGAGCGAAGTCCACGCCTTGTGATCTAACCCAATGCCTCACACTCAATGACACAAAAATAGAACTTTCCGCTACAGCAAAAACATTGGGTGTTATTTTCCATGAATTGATGCTATGGGACCACCACACCGATTACTTACGAAATAAACTTAGTAAAGCGTTAGGTATGTTGCGCAGATGCCAGAGGCTACTACCAATACCACAGAAACTTATGGTTTATAACGCACTATTTGCTTCTCACCTGCGCTATTGTAACCTGGTCTGGTCAAATAGTACTAAGAAATCATTAGGTAATTTAGTTTCAGTTCAAAAGAATGCCTTACGTGCTATTTCAGACTTACCTTACAAAGGACATACGCGTGACATATTCCGGAAGTTCAAGATTTTACGTGTAGACCGCCTTTATGAGTATCAACTTATGTGTTCTTTTAAACGTGACATGATTAAGGGTACTAATCATATCATAAACATCGCGAACTTGCAGCGGAATCCTTCTTTTCGCCTAAATCGATATACGGAACACTGGGAAGTCCCGCGCCCTCGGACTAACTATGGCCTTCAAGCACTCTCCTACTGTCTTCCCTCTACACTTAACAAATATAGTCTAAATGATGCAAACATACGCCATATATCCAAGAGCACATTACTGCAAAAATTTCTGTGAATAATTAACTTTTTGGTTTGTCGGTTGTGTGGGAGATACGGGTTTCTCTCCTCCGTACTCTTGGGACAAAGGAACGACAACACACAGTAGTGCAAACAGTCACAAGGGCATTTATTGCACCTTTCATAGATCCATGCCTGCTAGCCGAGTGGCTATCCACAAAACATGCCGATGGGCGCGCGACAAATCTAGAAGTCCGACTCACCGCGAGCGAGCGAATATGTTCGCCCCATGCTGGATCCCAATGCCTGGTCGTTCGCGTGTTCGGTCACGCCAACGGAGGCGCGCTCGAAGGCCGCCACGCGAGGCGGTCTCGCAGAAGCATGGGTCGCCGCGCGCGCGCGTGGGACGTCCACGCCGTGCGCCCGACCCGCCGGGCAAGAGGCAGCCCCTTGTCCCTCGGCGCCCGAGTAACCCCGCCGCGGCGCGACGGTCGCGACATCTCTCGCACCGCGCTTGTACCACGCCGCGGGCGCCAGGCCACGCGAGTCGTGCGGGAAAACAGCATATCAGGGGATGCGCTATGCGGGAAAAACATCAGAGGACGCGCGAGAGTCGCGCATCCCCACATCCCCCCAACCTTAAATCACTTCTTATTCCGGCGAAACATGTCACACGGTCTAACATTAACCCGTGCTTCGCGAACAAGGTGGTACATGCAACAGTGGCCGCGCCGGGGAAATGTCCACACGCTGTCCGTAACATGCGAGCCGACTGTCCTTGGGGTACACCGCTGGCGTCCGCCGGTCACAGCAGCAGCTTTGCAGACTCGACGGCATCATTCCAGGCCAGGACTCCGGAGACGACGACGCAGTAGTCGGTACGAGCAAGCGTCGCTCGCGCCGACGCGCCCTGCTGGCAAGAGCCGCCGTAGCTGTCGGTGACCGCTGGCTCCTTTGTCCGCCGCCGAGGGTTGTGAGCTGTATGCAGGAGGCCGCCGAAGTCGCTGCGCCGAACTGGCCACAGCATCACCATCGCCCGGGGTGACTCGATCGTAGTCCGGGGCAGCAGCGCAGACGATGTGCAGGTGACAGCAAGCCAGGGGTGACTCCAATCACGCTGCGTAAACTCAACACACTCGGCAAACACTACAGTAGTGCAAGGGAGAGGAATTCTGCATGCGCATCGCCCACGTGGTACGATGTTCAACTCGGCTAGCAAAAGATCGGGCAGCTACTCAGATGCTAAGTTCACGTGAACGAAGCTCGCTTTCTTGGGTCGAACGAGTAATTTCAATTCGTGCGAGGCTAACTAGAATGAGGGAAGCAACTTGCAACACCTCAACGCCACGGTCCACCCAGGTTGTGTCCCTCCACGTGCGACAGGCAGCTTCGTAAAGCCTTAGGCCTAAAGCGTCGCTACTCTGACAACAACCGGCATCCAAAAACAACACTCAAAATGAGCGCAAAACAGGCAGCCGCGAGGAGACGTTAGCTCTGTGAGGTGGTCCTACTCCGCTCGGTGCACACAGCATCCGAGTTGACGGCGCCCACCGTCCCAGACGGTGTCGGAGCGCCCGGTGCCAGGCCGCAATACCAGTCAGCCCGTAGTGGCACCCGTGGCCCGCGGCCACTCGGCTCTCTGAGCCGCGACTTCATCGGAGTCAAAGAGATAGAAGAAGCTATATACATAAGAAATTCGGACCACCCACGAGGCTTCCGTACTCACTCGCTTCAGGCTTGCCACTGCTCCGCGGGCGCTCAGCCTCGCTCTCCCAGGATGCAGACCACGTGGCTCTCGTACCGACGAATGTCATTAAAAAAAAAAAACACTTGCGAAAAGGCTTAGCATGTTGACATGTTCAAACACACTACAGCCTCCGTCGCCTCGCTCAAGAAAGCACGCCGCCGACGCTAGCGATCAAAATCCACGCTAGGCCTACGCTTCGGTTCAAACAAAGGTCTTGAACGAAGCAACACTTAAAATTATCGTCCGATGCCCCAAGAGGCCCCACGTTGGGCGCCAGATGTGGGGAGATACGGGTGGTTCTCCTCCGTACTCTTGGGACAAAGGAACGACAACACACAGTAGTGCAAACAGTCACAAGGGCATTTATTGCACCTTTCATAGATCCATGCCTGCTAGCCGAGTGGCTATCCACAAAACATGCCGATGGGCGCGCGACAAATCTAGAAGTCCGACTCACCGCGAGCGAGCGAATATGTTCGCCCCATGCTGGATCCCAACGCCTGGTCGTTCGCGTGTTCGGTCACGCCAACGGAGGCGCGCTCGAAGGCCGCCACGCGAGGCGGTCTCGCAGAAGCATGGGTCGCCGCGCGCGCGCGTGGGACGTCCACGCCGTGCGCCCGACCCGCCGGGCAAGAGGCAGCCCCTTGTCCCTCGGCGCCCGAGTAACCCCGCCGCGGCGCGACGGTCGCGACATCTCTCGCACCGCGCTTGTACCACGCCGCGGGCGCCAGGCCACGCGAGTCGTGCGGGAAAACAGCATATCAGGGGATGCGCTATGCGGGAAAAACATCAGAGGACGCGCGAGAGTCGCGCATCCCCACAGTTGAAAAGTATTTCTTTGCTATTTCTAAGTTGTCATTTCTGCTTTTCATGCATACATGTATGCGTATATGCATGTGTGTATGTATATATATATATATATATATATATATATATATATGTGTGTATATGTATAAATGTGTGTCTATATATGCGTCTGTGATTATGTATATATTGACCTTGCCACAAGAATGTACTACGAATATCTTGCCATGTTGCTGCCTGTTGTTCATGGGGAGGTGGGACTAGTCAAGCTGCCGTTATGCAGCTTTTATCCTGCCATCCCTACCGCTTTGTATATATCAGTGTACTTATGGGGTAAATAAACTTCTTCTTCTTCTTCAACTCGGTGTCACTGTCGTCGTCGAGGTGTCCTAGAACTGGAGGTGTGCGCAGACATTTCTGGAGTTCACAGAAAGCCTCTTGTTGGTCCTGCTCCCAGACAAATGTAACATTATCCTTTGTTAACCGTTGCAGAGGTTCGGCTATCCTTGAAAAGTTGGCCACGAAGCGTATATAATATGCGCGAAGCTCTAGAATACGGAGGAGTTCATGTTCGAGGTTGTTGGAAACGAAGCAACAGCAATGGCTTTGGCGGGGTCTGGTCGAATGCCTTCGTAGCTGACGACATGGCCTAAAAATTTGAGTTCGTCATACCCGAAATGGTATTTTTCCGGCTTTAAAGACAGTCCAGCAGTACGAATTGCGTCAAGAACTGCTTGTAAGCGCTGGAGGGGCTGCTCAAGAGTTTCTGAAAACACAACGATATCATCTAAATAGACAAGGCATGACTGCCACTTGAGACCTGATAGAACCGTGTCCATCATGCGCTGAAAAGTAGCAGGCGCAGAGCGCAATCCGAAAGGAAGGACCTTGAATTCGTAAAGTCCGTCAGGCGTAATAAACGCGGTTTTCTCACGGTCATGGTCATCAACCTCGATTTGCCAGCAGCCGCTGCGAAGGTCCATTGATGAGAAGTGTCGATCATGTCGAAGGCGGTCCAAAGAATCGTCGATGCGGGGAAGGGGATAAACGTCCTTCTTCGTAACGTTGTTAAACTTGCGATAGTCAACGCATAAACGCATTGTACTGTCTTTCTTTTTCACCAGAACCACAGGTGACGCCCATGGACTGGTGGAGGGCGGTATGATGTTGTCGGTAAGCATTTGTTGGACTTGATTTCCGATGGCGTCTTGCTCTCTACAAGAAACACCGTAGACACGTTGGCGCACGGGTCTTTCATTGGGATTTGTAATAATTCTGTGTTTCGTAATAGGCGTTTGGTTGACCTTCAATGTTGAAGCGAAACAGTCCGCGAAAGTCTGTAAAAGGCTTCGAATGCTAGCTTGTTGTTCACCTGATAATTTAGAATTCACATCAGTTTTGCTGTTGGCTGGTACGTCACAGTTAGAATCTCCACCATTGTGTCCTACAGTTAAACAATCAGGAGAGTCACTGACTGGCTCCAAATAGGTGATGGCAGTTCGTGGGGCGAAGTGCTGGAATTCACGGCTGAAATTGGTCGCTAAAATCTGAGCAGTCCGTGACGACAGCGGCAAGATGCCGCGGGCTACCGAAACCTGTCGAACGAACAGGACTGACAGATTGCCTTCAACGATTTCGAGATGGGGAGGATCATCGTCTGTTTCTACGGTGATCAACGTAGTACTCCGTGGTGGTAAAGCAGCGCAGTCACCCGAAAGGCGTAACACCGTGGACTGTGGGTGATAGTCGTTCGAATGAGTTGCGTGTTCGCTGTAAAAAGTGACAATCAACTTGCGAAGGTTTATGATTGCGCCGTACTCCCGAAGAAAGTCCATGCCGAGTATGACCTGTCTAGAGCACTCTGCCAGTATAATAAATGAACCGACAAATGTGGCCTCAGGAATTTGTACCCTCGCTGTGCATTTGCCGATCGGCGTGAGAACATGACCGCCGGCTGTACGAAGCTTAGGTCCTGGCCACGGTGTCGTCACCTTGTGAATTGCAATAGCCAGTTGTGCGCTCATAACAGAATAATCGGCACCAGTATCGACAAGAGCGGTTACCGTGTGGTTATCTACAAAAACGAGTATGTCAGCTGAAACAGGTTCACGGTTTTCGAAGGAAGGTGTCGTCGTCGTCGGGGTGTCGCAGCGGAGGATCTTTCGAAGTGCATTGGACAGCGGGCCCACCCCCTGAGGTCACTGTTCTTAGTTTCCCCGAATTGGGCTCGTGGGCCGGTTGTACACGGAAGCGGAGAACGTAGTGTAACGGCTAGGTGACGCCGATCGTCGAGGAGGTGGTGATCGTGACTGGCGCCTCTGCGGAGACGGAGATCGGGTCGTTGGCAGCGACTGTTCAAACGGTGGGAACTGCGCGTACGGCGACGAAGGTTGACTTGCCAGATATTGCTGGATTTCTCTCGGGCGCTCTCCCTCACGTGGGCGACGAGCGCCGGGGGGATAGCCCAGGAGGCCTATTCTTCGGTAGTAGCAGGCGTGGTACAAGTGGCCTGCTTAGCTACAATGGAAGCGGAGTGGCTGATAGTCAGGTGTGAGCCACACGTCTGATTTTCACGTATTGATTCGGGGGCTCGTGAACTCATACATATTTGTACGTGAACCTTCGCCCTGGAAGTGGCACAGCGGTTCTTCGGAAAAAGGCGGGTTACGGTGGTTTACGGGCTGCGCAGCTTGCCTCACTGCTTGCGCATAAGTCAGTACGGGGGCAGCTTCAGGTCTGGTTTGCACGAGTGTCTGTGCCAGGCGGACTTCTTCGCGGACGATATCTGTGAGGGATGTTACGGTCGGCTGAAATCGCACTCCCTGTAGTCGATCAAGCTCCTCACGCACGACACAACGCACAAGCTCTCGAAGCGCATCGGTGTCACAGGGCAACGAAAGAGGAGGTGCTCATCCCAGGCTGATTTGGCGATCGTAGACCGAGGA
The DNA here is from genome assembly GCF_023375885.2 of Dermacentor andersoni. Classification (NCBI taxonomy): domain Eukaryota; kingdom Metazoa; phylum Arthropoda; class Arachnida; order Ixodida; family Ixodidae; genus Dermacentor; species Dermacentor andersoni. The sequence continues at coordinate 8,301,562 of NC_092817.1, read as the reverse complement.
GCGTTGCTGAAGGGCTCGCTGCATTGTTGTCGCCTCACTGACGAACTCAGCTACTGCAGCTGGCGGCCTTCTCGTCAGTCTAGCAAACAGCTGCTCTTTCACTGCACGCATAAGCAGGCGGACCTTCTTCGCTTCTGTCATGCCAGGGTCAGCACGACTGAAAAGCCGGGACATGTCCTCTGCGAACATGGCTACGCTTTCATTCGGCTTTTGAACCGTACTCTGAAGGGCTTGCTCTGCTCGCTCTTTTCTTGCGGGACTGCAGTACGTATCGCGTATCTGCCATTGCAATTCTTGCCAGGTGGTGTTGGATGGCTCGTGATTAGCGAACCATGTTCGGCCAGAGTCCTCTAGGGCGAAGTACACGTTCCTTAACTTTTTCTGTTCATCCCAATAATTGACGTCGGCCACACGTTGGAAATCATTGAGCCAGTCTTCGAAGTCCTCAAAAGGCTCACCATGGAACGCCCGCTGCCAGTGTGGCGTGTGGAGAACCAGCGACGCAGGAGGCTGTCCCGTACCGTATGTCGCTTGTGTCTGGCTTGCGGTTGTAGTCGACATCCTCGGCAGATCTTGCAGGCCGTGTTCCGGAGGCAGTCCTTGAAGCCGTCGGCTTTTGCGTAGGTTGTCCGCTTCCAGTTCCTCGGGGTCAGAGTAGATAGATGCGTACCCAGCACCTCCACCAGTTTGTCACAGACATAACCACAAAAGACTTCGGTCGACGCTATAGATCTTTTTGTGAAGTTGTCTTGTCTTGTGTCCCAGACAGTGGCGCGTACCCACTATGGGGGATTGGCCAAGAAGCAGGCGGTTTTCGGTAAGGTTAGAAGTATAGAGAAACTAGATTTGAATAGTGGAGCGTGGGACGATAGAACTGTAATTTAGACTTGCAATGAAAGTATTGGTAAGAATTTTGATAAAATAATTTAACGTAAAAAAATTAAGTAATAGAAACTATGGATAATTGTAGAAAATCAGCAAGGTACTCTTGTTGTCTCTCTAATAAAATTGTAAACAGCAAGAAAAGCATCCCTGTGGCTGGTTCCCAGTGAAGTTGCCCCAAAAGAAAGAATGTTTGTCGAGGTTAGTAATAGGCCAAGTTTGGTAAATGAGTATTCTAATATTCTTCTTTGTCTTAGAAAGCGGCCGCATGAGAGAAAATAATGTTCGATAGTTTCAGGTGCAGTGCAATAAGAACATAGAGGGGACATCGCGAGACCAGACCTGTGTAAGTAAAAATTTAGAGGAGGTATACGGCATCTCAATTTTGTAAAAGATACTTCCAATTGCCTTGAAGGACACCAATTAATATTCCATGGGAAGCCAAGATGGTGGAATTCAGAACACGGTGTTAGCATGGGTATTGCAGAATCTTGAGATATAGCGAAATTTCTGTACCTTGCCGCGGTGACATAAGCTGATGTCGGCAAAACAGATATGATAGGGCCGTTAAGGGATGCTCGTGCGAGTGAATCTGCCATTTCATTCAAGTGCAACCCACGATGTCCCGGTACCCAAAGCAAACATACTTTTCGTAAGTACGGAGGTATCATCGAACGAAATGTTCTTTGAATTGCTGAATTTAATGATGCAGTTAGTGCTGTGCATACAGATAGCGAGTCGGTCACGATAACAGCTAATGGGTCTTTTTGGGGGAGTTTTCGTAATGCTAGTATAATCGCTAATAGTTCTGCCTGAAATATATGTGTGAAGTTGGGAAGGCGAAGGGAGTAGGACCATTGAAGAGATTCAGAGAAGATCCCCACTCCTGCCCTCTCATTGCAAACAGAAGCGTCAGTAGCTACTACGTTGTCAGTGGTTAGCTGGTGCAGGTGGCCGTGTAAGATATTAATTAAATATCGCCTTGGTAATAGTTTAGCATGATTAGGAAATATGTCCTCGAACTCAATTTTGAGGTCTGTAAAGGCATCATTTGAATGGTAAACTTGGCGTATGGATACATCCAGTTTTTGTAACTGTGCTTGTACGAATACTATCTGAGGGCTGTGCAATCTCGACCACGATACTTGGAAAAACTCAGCAGGTTCAGTGATAAAGGCATATTGCGTACGTCTTTTTGAAAACTCATAAATGTTTAAAAATGTCTGAACCGTAAGCATGCGGAATCTGCAATCTAGGGTGGGTATATGAGCTTCCTGATATAAAACAGCATTGGCAACAAATCTAGGAAGCCCGAGGCATGATCGTAGAGCTTCTCTTTCTAAAAGTATGAGAGGTTTAATTTTGTAGGCGGGGCCACCGGAAAGTATCACGCAGCCGAATTCTAATATGGGCCGAACATACATTTTATAGATCATCAGTAAGGTATCCCTGCGTAATCCAGAGCGACGGTGGCTGAGCCGGCGGAGCATAGCTACGGCTCGTTCTGCCTTTGTTTTAATATGTTCAATGTGACTGCGCCAGGTGAGTTTGCCATCGTAAATGACACCAAGGTACTTGACTTCGTCAACTTGAGGAATGATTTCCTGTCGGTATTGTAAAGTAATTTGCACCTGTGCAGTTAATGGGAATACCAATACCGCACTTTGGCTAATATTTAACGACATGCATAACCCCTCTAGCCATGTCTCCAGCATTCCTAAGTAATTCTGCAACGACTGTTGTAGTGAATGTATATTATTTGCGGACGTAAAAAATGCGATATCGTCCGCGTAAACATAAACATGTACTTCCGGACACAAAGGAATTGTGCTTAGCAAAATATTAAATAATATAGGGGAAAGAACGGAACCCTGTGGTACACCTCTTGTCTGCTTGTGTTTGGACGTCGAAATACCGCGTTGGTAACAATAAAACTCTCTCTCTCTTATAAATTCATAGATCCAAGCGGTTATATATTTTGGGATATTCGTAGACTGAAGTTTATCGAATAGAATACAATGTTCTACAGAGTCGTATGCTTTTGATACATCTAGCGTCACCAAAGCTGCGTACTCTCGTTTGCGGCGAGCAAGTTTAACGCGGCTCTCTAAGTCTACATGGGCGCACCATATGGAGTGGCCGGGACGAAATCCAATTTGGCAAGGACTAAGAAGGGTGTGATCCTCCATAAAATTTGTTATACGGCCGTGAAGAACTCTTTCTATTAATTTGACGACATTAGAAGTAAGAGAAATTGGTCGTATGTTGTCTAAGTCAAGTCCAGCTGATTTTTTCTTTAATAGTGGAATAATTTTAGCTACTCTCCACTCTCTTGGAACCCATGCATTCTTGAGAGAGAAATTTAATATGTTTAGGAGGTCCTGAGGTGCATTATCAAATAAGACTTTTAGCATTCCTGTTGTAATTCCATCTGGACCGGGGGATGACGCTGGCAGCGAACTAATAATGCGTTCAATCTCTGTCGCTGTTATTATCTCAAAGTCGTCTGCCAAGGGAGGTTTCTTTAGGTTTAAGGGCAATTTATGTTTGAAACGTTGCGCAAGTCCTTGAGCAATTTTTTCAAGTGATTCCGATACTTCTTTTGTAGTTAAAACGACAGAATCGACATTCACGGGCGCCGGTATAACTTTACGAGATCTAAGAAATTTAAACAGGGCCTTTTTATTGCAAGACTTTGAAAGGTATGTGTAGTGCTTGGAATCATAATCCTCCTTAGCTTTTGAGACTGTTCGTTTAAATGTAGTAGCTATATATGTATAATCCGCCCAATTAACAGGACTTTGGTTGAATAAAAGTTTCTTCCACGCTGCTTTTCTACGTCTAAAATCTCGCTCGCAGTCAGAATTCCACCAGGAACAATATGATCCACCCTTAGTGGATTGCACAACAAACTGAGCTTTTTTTGATGACTGTTTTAGAATGGAACATAGGCTCATTGCTTTAATATCCCTCTCCATGCCCTCCTGAGCGTGTAAAGCTGATTTTAATGCATTTTTAAATTTTTCGTAATTAACAAAAGTGCGCACATTACTATCTAAACTAGTTAACGGGGTAAGCAGTTCAAAAATTATAGGGAGGTGATCACTGTTAGTTCCGGAGTCTACAGTCTTCCAGGAGGTGACAGACATGCTCGAGGTAGCAAACGTAAGATCTAGGGCAGATCGCGACTGACCCCGTACGAAAGTATGTGCTCTCGAATTTAAACAAGAGAATTGATTTGTTAAAACCCAATCCCACAAGCGTTTGCCGCAAGTGTCCGTTCGGAAACCCCACGATACATGATGAGAATTGAAATCTCCCACCAGTAGGATGTTTTTCTGACTGCGTGCAATACAGATATCCAGATAGCGGGTATCTTGCACTCCAGCGGGGAAGTACGTGTTAATTATAGAAAAAGGTGTGCAACCAGGGAGTATTATATCCAGTGCTAAGATTTCACAGTCTGGGGACATTATCTGGTATGTTATAGTAGCTCTATGACAGATTTTTGATGAGATAAACAAAACCAAACTACCGCCTCGGGATAGGCGATCCAATCGAAAACATCGGAAATTTTTTAGATGAAAAGCCTGACCTGCAACAAGCCAAGTTTCCTGTAAAATAATAATATCTGGAGAATATTTAGAAATAAGATATAACAAATCTGTTGCAGCGGAAAGTATGGAACGACAGTTCCACTGAATTACTGTTAAAGTTCCTATGGTGAATAAATCCGAGCAGTAGAAACTGCTTGGTCTAAAACGCTCTCTTTTAAGAAGTCCTTCTTAGTAGGAATCTCTCTATCGTACTTCTTTGCCTTGGACTTGGTGGGAGAGCTAGGTTTTTTCTCTGTCGGTGACCTTGTTCGTTTAAGAGATCGGGGGTCCATATCTACATCTTCATTTTCCATCCCGTCTGTGTCAGAAAGACAGATCTGGTCGATTTTCTTAGAAGTTGATGGCTTAGATGGCTCGTTTATTGTGGATGTCTGCGCGGTCGATATTGCATTTGGTGGACTCCGCGGTAGATCTGACACCGGATCCTCACTATTGGCTTTATTAGTTAGTTGAAGCCACTGAGTTAGTTGGGAGGACAGCACCTGAACAAGGGAGTCGGTGAGATTTGTCATGATACGCTCCATTGCTTTCTCCAATGCCTTTTCTACGGAAGCTGCCACAGCCTCAGAGATTGAGTTTTCCATAGACAATGTTTGACGGGCCGTTATACCAGCATACCCTTGAGATCTGCTCTGAATTTCTCCAATGGCCTCACGACGAGAGCATCGACGTCTGTCAATTATTTCGAGGATTTGCATTTCCTTTGCCCTTGCAGGGCAATTAGGTTCATTTGCGGGGTGGGGACCACTGCAAAGGCAGCAGGACTCATTTCGGGAAGAACAATCATTTGAGTGATGGCCTTCTCCACAAATTCGGCATCGTGTGTTGGATCTGCAGCCTTTTATCGAGCGCCCGAACCGCCAGCACTTTAGACACTGAAGGACGCGAGGTGATAGAGGCTCAACTCGGTATATCAGTGGCCATGCCTTGATTTCCGATGGGCGGTTCATTCCAGCGAAAGTAGCAATGACTGTTTCAGTGGGCATGCGCTTATTGTCAACGACACGGCTGCAACGATACACAGAAATCACGCCTGCTGCTGAAAACATTTCCAAAATTTCTGCCGGACATAGACTTATGTCGACACCGCGGACTAGGCCTTTGGTACATGCAAGGTGATGAGGAATGAAACTGCTCACCGGATGTGTCGCGAAAACATCGCACTTCAGTAAATCTTGAACACAAGCCTGGTCTGACGAGCAGCAAAGAATCCCCCCTCGGCCGAACTGTCGAACCTCGGTGATTTGTTGAAAATTGGCCGAGGCCATCCGGAGTTCGCTTTGAATTGCTTTGGGATTCTTCATGCGAATCGCACCGCCATCACTCGGAACCAAAGCCACAGGTACGCTGCTCGTCCCACTGCGTAAGAAAAGCTCCACCGGCAAATCAGAGTTAGGAACAGAAGCCGACCAGGAGGAAGCCTCCTGGCCTGCCGATGAGAGTGACATTGCAAAAAAAAAAAACGGGAAATTACTCTGTAAGGTTAGCAGATATTGAAAGAAAAGGTAAAAATAAATACGTAAAACACACAGATTAAAAGAAAACCGCCAGCTACTTGACCAGAACCAGTGTTCGGGAGCTCAGGAACCAGGCCACGTCAGCGCGTCACCTTCGTCGTTGTCGTCTTTCTGGGAGCAACCCAACATGCCTAGCATATTGCGGCGAATTGCACCGAGTGGCTGTCAGTTGTGTCAAGGTCGTGGCAACATATATATATATATATATATATATATATATATATGTGTGTGTGTGTGTGTGTGTGTGTACAGTACAGTCAACGAAGGCTGGTCCACCAGCCGAAAACGTTAAGCAAACACGTCAGGCAGTACGCAGGATCTTTTTCGGGGGGGGGGGGGGGCAACACAAGATAACTTTTCTATGCAAATGAGGGAGGGGGTGTACCTTCGCTAGCACAAATGAGAATAACGCCCGCCATTCGCCGTAAAGACGCGTCAACACGCAAGAGTATTGAAATAAGGTGTATCTCACAGGTAGTACGCCTGTCAGATACACCTCTTCTTTACTTGGCAAACAAGGAACCACATCGAATGGACTCGCGCTGGAAAGAAGCGCAGGAAGAACACTTCCAAGAACAAGTAAACAAACGAAAGTGCAAAATAATGATTTCTATCATCATCATCACCCTATATTATGTCCACTGCAGGACGAAGCCCTCTCCCTATAGTAGATTTCTATAGTAGCATACAACTTAAAGAAAACAGCAGTTGGCAAACAAGGCGCACGGATGGCCCGGTGTTGTGTTACTCCGCTTGCCAATCACAGAAGCAAACAATATCGTCGTCGTGCGGCCTTTTCAAGATGGCGTCGTACTTGGTACCTCCGGAGCGTCTGTTGTTCTGGAAGTGTCTTTTCATCGACGGAAGCAATGAGGTATGCAAGAGACATGGACAAAGCGTATGGAGTCTGAGCATTTCACTGTTCAAAAGTCTACCCACCATGGTTCTTTAGTGGCTTTGGTGTTGGGCTGCTAAGCACGAGGTCGCGGGATCGAATCCCGGCCATGGCGGCCGCCTTTCGATGGGGACGAAAGGCGAGAACAACCCTGTACTTAGATTTAGGTGCACGTTAAAGAACCCCAGGCGGTCCAAATTTCCGGAGTCCCCCACTACACCGTGCCTCATTACCGGATCGTGGTTTTGGCACATAAAACTCTATAATTAATTAAATCTTGAGAAGTGTGCAGTACAGTTCATTTCGCTGCTGAGCCCGTTTTACTTTTGAAATTTCACTGCCAACTGTAGTGAAACTTGACATTAAATAGTTGCAGCGAAGCAATCATGTTATTTCACTTCAATAAAGAATTAGGCTTTCGCCAGTCCACTGTATTTAATAGGCGAGGGAAAACGTATAAAATTATGCGCTAATAATTTTATTTTTGTGGTTATCACCTTCTTTGGGTAACACGAAAAGTTTTAAGTACGAATTATTAGCAGCCTCGCGGAGGAACAGTGGCTGGCGGTTATGAGGGCGTGCGCGGGGCTTCACTGCAGGCTTGAGTTGTATCCGACTATAGTGGCATCTTCCTTCCTTTTTTATTAGCTCTGTAAGAATTGTTGAGAAATATATATATGCGGAATAATCACAGTTCTTTTGTGTTCCTCGTTTGCTGCTCTACCAAGTCAAGTGCCAAAACCGACTCGTATTGCTATTTGGGAAGTTGCGTAATGATGCGTGGCACCAGTCCCGTACAACCGCGTAGAGCGCAGGACGCTGCGGTTCTAGACGTACTGTGCCCACCGGGGAAGGTTAGAAAAACACCTACATAAGTACAGCAGAGAATTGCCTACATCATGCGCCTCGACTGATAATTGTAGGAGTGTCATTCAAAATGCACAGAATTGTTCTCCACTTCCGGCAGCGTTCTCTCTAGTTACTTTTCAAATAAAAATGTGTTGATCCATAAATATCTTCATAAACAATGGTTAAATTTGTCAATTTTCGCTTTTCCTTCCTGTTTGGCTGTTGTCTTAGCCTAATTTGTCAACTCCTTGCGACTCTTGCTTCCAGTTGCCAATTTTGCACAAAACGTGCTGTACAGTTAGGGAAAAACAAGACGAGGTAACGGGTGACAGTCATATTGTTTCTGGGTCTAAGGGTTATTGCAGGGTTTGATGATGGACGCTGTTTCGCATTATTTTAATTCGCACTTTATCTAACCCATAGCGCGGGTATAGGGTTCCGACGATCTGCTAGCGTCGCGGCGAGCCGTCACTCGAGAAAATAATGAAGCAAAAGGAAAAGTTAATCAACTGGCGTTTTCTCCGGCTGCAACTCGTTCCTCAAGCATGCAGACCAGCTGACTACAAACCGAATCCCTTTCCTGGTCCCTGGATTAGTCTAAACAAAATAGGTTGAAATAACGAAGCAACAGCCATGCGCGTGACCGTTGAATAGATGGTGACCACTGAACGCATCTCGAATTAATCGCGCGGGCACCGAATCGATGAGAAAACTGGCCTTCACACCACAGGAGGTGCCGATAAATACCGTCATTCAAAAAGAGTGGAAGAGGCATCAAAATGTTGACCACCAAATAGCTGTCAAGTCTCAACATTGATTTGGCGGCATTTTAGGAATGTGTGTAAGGATTGGTGGCGGGGAGGGGGGGGTATGCTGATTAATAATGGGGGTGTGGGGGGGGGGGGCGCGGGCCCTCCTGGGCCCCACCCTGGGTACGTGCCTGAAACACGTCCTACTTCCGAAAGGTTCAACTCTTTCCTGCATATGTTACGTCGGGTCCTGCCTGCAGAACTTTGAAGAAACGCCATATATATATATATATATATGTATATGTATATTTTTTTCGTACACTTGACGAAAATTTCGTGTGACCTCGAAGAATTGCCCACTGAAGTCACAGCCTTATATGGGAATTTACAAGACCTCATACAAGGAGACAGTTCAATTACACAGCCGGAGTCCTCTCCCCACACAAAGAATCTGGCGTCTCTCGGTGGTGTAATCTTCTTTCGTGTAATTGTCGTATACTTCGCTATCACTAATACTGCTTCGTCTTTTCGACGAAAGTGCCGCGTCTCTCTCTCTCTCTTTCTGTGGGTCCGAGTATAAGCGCTCCGGCGCGTAATTGCTGTTGATTCTGATTTGGAGTGAATCCGGCTTGGCGTCATTTCGGTTACTGAGGGAACCATACAGGGTGCCCCAACAATCATGCACGAAAACTTAAAGAAAGAGCAGTTGCGTTACTCGAAGAAAACCTAGTGCATATTGTTTCCGGTACAGTGGGGTAGCCGCCAGTAATTCTTCCGTTCCTGAAATTTAATTCGACATTGACAATTAATTATCTAATTCGAGAAGTACTGTCCTAATTATCAAACTGTCAATGAGGCATTCGTAGGCACCCCATGTACCCCCAAATGACACCCAGATGTTGTGTTTTCAGCGACGTACAAGTTGCGTGAAATTTTTTTCTGATTGGCAAACGAACCTCACGAAATATGAAAAATACCACGTGACAGCTCTTCCACCTACATCATAAAGCAGTGCCCTCAAATAAGCTGATCAAAAGCAACTGCATTGCCTGTCGCAAACCCGAAGAGACGGCGCATCACCTTGATAATGGTACGGAAGGACTCAAAGATGGAGTCTTACGCCGCTGTTTCTTGAAGCTGCATGTTTGTCTCAGGTTTTCATCATTTCTGATGATAGTCGACGCGTTTGGTCTGCTGCCACACTTCCATGACTGTTATATATTTGCGGCCTTCCTCTTGTCATTTGCAGTTCCCAAGGCAAGGATCATTTTTACCTTCCGCTCATTGGAGAAAGACATTGCCACTGAAACGAAAGAAAACGAACCGTTGAACATTTGCACTGACGTTGTCAATTCTCTTTTGTGGTGATAAGTTTGTTGGAAAAAAAGAAAGACATCCGTGCACTTTATTTACGCTAAGACAACAGCTATCACAGCTTGTTTCCAACTTTGATAATTATGATAGGACGTCTCGAGATAGATAAATAATTACAATTACCTGATTCAATCTCAGTAACAATATATTACTGGCAGCTACTGCACTGTACTGGAAACAATGTGCACTAGGTTTTCTTCGAGTAACGCATTGATTTTTTAAATATTGGCGCATGATAGTTAATTGAACACCCAGCGCCTTGTCCCATCGTCTTTCTTGTGTGCGTTGTTTTGCGCTAAACAGAGTAATTATGCACTCTGTATATATTTACGGCCTCTGCATGCAAGTGAGGATGTTTCCATCCCTAATAAATGTAAATTATTAGAAGTGCTTTTTAATGAGTCGTTAGCTTTGCTTACTGGAAAGAGGAGCGATGCTGAGACACACATAATTCACGTGCATTTCGCACGCTGTTGACAAATGACTCTACCGGAGAAGTCACTAAAGTGTACAGGTTTTTTTCAAGGTCAAAAAAGCACGCAAAGCATTTTGAAGCGAGGTTAACATACTGCAACATATTTATTCTTTAGGCATAAGCTATCCATACCTTCAGAAATAATTGCTAATTGGCTACCTCCTTCTCTTTAAAAATATAATAAAGTTTGTCGTCTGTATATATATTGCGTATGTGAATGGTGTTTACAATGTTGAAGTGAGAAAATGCGGATGAAACAGCCGCCACTGATACTTATAATGGGCTTGTTCTCTTACTGTCAGGATTTGTAGAAATAAAGCGAAAGTATGAATTAAAGTCCGTCGACATTTGCGCAAACAATGATGCAGTAAGCTATTAGCCAAAATAACGTTTTAATTGAAAAGCTCGAGGCAAGCCAAAAGAAACCTCAAATGATGGTGGCGACAAAACTCTGGCAATGATGCGTTAGGGGGGCGGGGGGTAGGCTTCGGCATCGTCGAGGGGGGCTTAGCCCCCCCCCCCCCCCCCCCCCCACCCCGGTAGTCGGCGCCTATGACTGCGTTTGGAAAATGTCTTTACCAAGTGCCCGAGTGCGTTATATGCTGGAAGGTTTCAAACGTACCAGTCATATAGGGGCACCGTATTGAATTGTGTAATTTAATTACAGGCAAGGTGAAATTTTTAGTGCAACTGGTCGCAAGAAATAGCTTCGCTAGAAATTGGGTTGTGATGCTACAATGTCGCTCAAGTCTGCAGTCTCTCTCTCGCTCTCTTTTGATGTTCCGAACGCGGAATGAAGAGCCGTTCAAGAGATAGCGCACCGCAAGCAATTGAAATCGGTGTTGTCGAATGTGTAAGAAAGCTTAGTATTGAGATGTCTGCCGTAAGACTAATAAATAACACTTAGTTAATTAATTATTACACAGTAATTAGGAGCAATAATTATACGGGACGCTTTTCCAGGTTGTTGCTATACAACACACAGCTGGTGTCATCCGCATCGTTTTCGTTTTACAACTTGCTGTTTGATGCACCATGAATACATGTAAGGTTAGGTTAAGGAGCCTGAAACTGTGTGGTTTTAGGCGCTCTAGCAGGATATCGTCGCTGGTTGGTGTAAACACATGCCGAGGTGCACTGTTTCGGTTGTGCAGCGACCATCAATGGCGGCTGGTACCCGATGCAGAACTCTCGGGCGAACGGCGACACGCCCGCCCACCGGCCCATGATGGGCGACCAGGACGACACGGACACTGGCGGCTTCGAAGACTCCGGCTGGTCACACAGAAAGAACAGGAACTGACCCCTCGATAATGAGGTATGCAAGGACGTGCCGTGCAGCCCTGCCTGACTGCGCGGCATTCACTTTTCTTCTGAGGTGTGTCATGCAAGTTCGTGATCGCTTCTTGTCGTGTTGTCGGCGGCGTCTTTCTTTTAGTCATGTCCCCACTGGTATGCTGAAAATTGGGTTGTTCTTTTGTAGGACTTCATGGTTTTGAAAGCAGTGAAATTTTCGACTCGAACTTAATGCAAATGTACGGGCAATGGGGGGTTTGAATGCAAAATTTATTACCGCTATTTTCGTTTTTTTCCCTGTCACTTCGAAGAAAAGAAAGAAAGCTAGCAAGATCACGCGAATTGAGAGCTGGAGGTTGGGACGGGAAGGAGCTGAGTTAAGCTGCAGTGTATGCGTGTAGTGATGTATGCTTTTCTCGTCAGGTGGGCCGACCCGTAAGCTTGAAAAATGTGCGAGAATTCCTTTGTCCAGTTAGACTAAAAGAAAAATTGCAGCTCGTGTGACTCCATATAATGAATCGCGGACGAACAACAGAAGGCTGGAGTCAATATTTCGACAAGAGTACTTGTCTCTCAAGGCGCTGTTGAAGACATTTGCCCTTGTAGAAATTTAAATCTGACATCTACAGGTAAACAAGACAAAAATAGCACAATATGACATGCACACTTTTGAGGTGTTCTTGCCTGTACGCGTGCCTCGTGGCCGAAGGAACAGCTCTTTGTTTCACGACGAACTTTAGCTGCACTCAGTTTTTAGAGCGCAACTCTTAGGCGCCCGTTCCTGCGTTGAGCATTGGCGTGCCTCGGCGCTGTACTTCGGCGTAACCGAGCGCAGCGGGGGATTAAATACGGCGAGAGTGAAGAGACCGCGAGGAGGAAAGCGGACGAGGAGGGTGCAGAGGAAGCATGAGGAGGAAAGCGGAGGAAGCCACCTTGAAGCACCACCAGATGGCACTCACGTCCGCGGTAGTGGCAGCACCGGCCGTCCGATGGAAAGGAAAGATCCAGAAAGCTCGCCTTCGCGCAAAGCGTGCGCAGCAAGCGTTTCTCGGTAAAGATTACGGCTGAATAAAGCTGCAGTTGTGGGGAAGCGGCAGCTGAGTGGCCAGTCCATATATAGAACCGTGCATCGCGGTTCCGCCAGTCGGTGCGGTGATCGGTGTAGTACCTCAATATATCGCGAAATGAAGACACGTGTTTAGTTAATCTCAGCACAGCCTCGGATCCAAGAAGAAGCGCCTCCTTCCTGGAGGGAACCCGTGCTCACGAGCACGTGCAGCCAAGGGCTACCTGAACAGCACAGAATAAAGAGAATGATGCTTTGAACCTCGCTTCTTGTCAGTAAACCGTACGCCACGTTAAACATTTGGTGCCGAAACCCGGGATCTACTACCAGAGACCACGGAAGGCTACGAGTGAACTGACCATCATGGAGAGGCTCCGATCGAAGCGGACGTCGAGACGATCTCTGAACACCAGGCTTATCAACGAGGCAAGAGCTCTTCTCAGCGATGAAACAGCCACCGTAGATCAGCTCAACACTATTTACGGACGTCTCAATGTGAATAACGATGAGCTGAACAAGATCAACGAGGAGCTAGGGAGCCACATAGTTGATGAAGAGTTTGAGCAAGAATACAACACCGTTGTGGAATACGAGGACAACGCTACCAGCGTCAGGAGTAAGCTGCTCAGCAAGCGAGATGGTGTTGTCACGTCATGACACCAGAGCTTCGGACTTCATCGACAGTCAGTACAGCGGGAGTCTCTGGAGCTAAGCTACCCAAGCTTACCGTCGCCACATTTGATGGTGATTTGTGTCGATGGAATGATTTCTGGGAACAATTCGGCCAGATGACTCACCGCAACGGCAGCCTCACAGCGATGGACAAGTTTAACTACCTGAGGTTCTTTCTAAGAGGCGATGCAGCCTCAGCTATGACTGCCTGGTCAGACTGCCTACAACAGAAGCTTCCTACAAGGACGCCATCGATATACTGGAGAAACGCTTCGGCGATAGAACGAAACTCGAACAAGAGTACTTCTCCAGGCTTCGTACTTTGCCTTCGGTCCGTTCAAGTGACCCGACAGCTCTTCGCAAGCCGTACGGCAAGATCGTCATCAACATCCGCGGACTGGAGACCCTGGAGGTGAGCAAGGTGTCCTTTTCCACAATGTTGTGCGACCTGTTGCTGTGGGCTTCACCACACGATATAGTGATACAGTACCACCGGTCTTGCGCCATTCGGGTGGCAAGTGATAGCAGTAATGCAGCGTCTATCACGGAGCTGGAACGCCTATTAAATTTCCTGTCCATCGAGTTGGAGAGCTTAGAGAAAAGCCAGTTTGCGAATCCAGGAAGCGAGAATGCGGTAAACAAATTTCGCCATTTTCGTGACTCGAAACCCACGTCTTCAGTTCTCCACAACAACACTATGAAAGTACCTCAGAACTGTGTGTTCTGTAAGTCGAGTCGACATTCCACGGAAGACTGCGCACTTGATCTCCCACTATCGGAAAAGAAGTAAATTTTATCAGGAGACATGAGGTGCTTTCGATGCACGACTAAAGGTCACAGGGGGTGTGATTCTAGACGCAAGGTTACCTGCTCTGCCTGCAAAGGACGTCATTCGACGAGAGTGTGTGATCCGCAAAAGGTAGGCCAGAAAACACGGGAAAACGGCAGAACAACTGCCAGAATACCAACAAGTAATCCAAGCACAAACACGACTGTGTGCGCATATTTAGGGAAAGATCGGCGTACTATCGAGGATTCATCGACGAGCGTCCTCCTGCAGACGTTCCGATCTTGGGCAGTAACAGACGTCACCTGTCGATATATCAGAGGTGTCATAGACGGAGGCAGTCAGCGCACATTCGTCACAGAATGGCTATCACGACAGCTGAAGTTGCAGTGTGTGGGCTCTACCATCATTGCGCTCCATACGTTTGCAAGCAAGTCGAATCGAGCAGCGCAGAAGCGGCGTGTTGTGCAGCTCCGTCTGCGGAGCCAGTTCTCCGATATGGAAGTTGGCTTGCAAGCGATAGAAATTCCACACATATGCCAAGGTATCGAGGCAAGTACAAACAGCTCACCGTTCGTCGCGGAAATTCATAAGTCTGGAAAGGATATCGCTGATCACCGACTATACGAATCCGTTGTCGGGGAAGCAGTCATAAGCGTTCTCATCGGTTCCGACCAAATATGGACTGTGATGACGGGTGAAGTCACTCGATGCGAGAACAATGAGACACTGATTGCTATCACTCTACGCTAGGGAGGATGCTTCAAGGCAACACCAACTGCATGGCATCAGATATAACAGCTTCGCGGATCATGGTCTGCGTACTGAAGACGAGTGTATAACAGCGAAAAATTCCTCCGCTCATTTTGGGAACTCGAGAGCGTGGGAATATCGGACGCCGTTGACAATGAGTGCAGGCTCAGTCCAGTATTGATGAAATTCGAAGAAACCATCAGTCTTAGGGACGGAAGATACGAAGTGATGTTGCCCTGGAAGGAAGAGGTCGAGCTGTCGGACAACAAGCAAGTCGCAATAGCAAGACTTTGGAAACTTATCTCCCGACTCGAGCAAGCAAGGATATTTATAGACGTCTGATAACATCATGCGGGAGTACCTGCGGGCTCTGCTCTACATGCGGAGATTGTTGAAGGGACACCCCTAGATCCGACAAAGGTTTATTACATGCCGCACAGGGAAGTGATCCGAGAGCACGCACTAACCACAAAAGTCAGAATAGTTTTCGACCCTTCTTCGCACGCCAAAGGGTGCTTCACATTAAATGAATGCCTCGAAAAGGGTGAAAAATTGTACTAGGATCTGGTGAACGTACTATTACGCTTCAGAACGCACCGTATAGCTCCGACATTGAGAAATGATTCCTTCAAATCTCCATAGCAGAGAAGAATACAGATGCCTTTCGATTCCTCTGGTCTGGAAAAAAAAGCACTGCGTTTCTCCGAAGAGGAGATTCAAGAGTGGAGGATGACGCGAGTGCCATTCGGAGCAACATGTAGCCCCTTCCTACTGACCCTACTGACGGCAACTATAATTCATCACCTAAAGAGTATGCCTTCAAGCAAAGCCAGTACCGCGAAACTTCTCAACGAGTCATTCTACGTAGATCATTTAGTGGTTGGAGCAGAGTCAGATGAAGAAGTACTTCAAGTCTGCCGTGAAGCCAAATAGATTATACAGGAGGCAGGAATGACGCTAAGGAAATAGGCGGCCAACTCAGATGGTCTGATTAACGCATTGGAGCATGAGGAAAAGTCGGCAGGCAAAGAACTGGCTGTCCTCCACGAGACAAGCGTGAAGGTACTTGGAATCACATGGAATCCGTACACGGATACTTTCACTTTTTCTTTGAGGGGCCTTCTCGAATTTATGAAATAATCTTGGCAGCGGAAGCACATCGCCCCGAGTGCTACAGGCTCACGTATTTTGCGATGCAAGCTCTTCGGCAATACGGCGCAGCGCTCTACATCTTACCGAGCTGCTCAGCGAGGCCCGAGTTGTTGATCGCAAAAGCACGTGTGACACCTATCAAGACAACGACACTGCCACGGCTGGAGCTTCTGGGAGCCTTGATCGGAGCAAGACTACTTAATTACGTCTCAAGTGCCCTCACTGATTTTGAGATCCACTGTACAATGTGGTCAGATTCCACAATTACGTTGTCATGGATAAAAGGTGACGCAACGAAGTGGAAGCAATTTGTGTCGAATAGAGTGAAAGAGATCAGGGAGAAAACCGATCCTTCTATGTGGAAGTATTGTCCAGGACAGGTGAATCCTGCTGACCTACTGACACGTGGAGTTTCAATGGATAAGTTATTGTATATCCATACGTGGCTGCATGGACCAGACTGGCTAGGCGAGTCAGAAGGTATATGGCCACTACAACCCCCAGAACCTATCAGCACCGATGATAGGATAGTCTGTGAAATGACTGCTGTTCACGTTGCGATCTCCAGTGCGACAAAGTCGACATCGATTCTGGACATTGACAGCTACAGCAGAATCGAAGAGGTGCTCAGGGTCACGGCATGGATATTCAGATTCATCAAACACTGCCGATTCAAAAACAGAGCGCACACTGGTTTTCTAGTAGCCGAAGAGATCACTGAAGCAGAAAAATATTGGATCAGACATGTACAGCAGCAAGCCTTCAGCGAAGATATAAGTTCGATTTTAACGGGTACATCAGCAAAGACAGTCTCTCGCACTAAAGACCTCAACCCATTCTTGGATGCCGACGGCATCCTCCGGGTGGGCGGGCGCCTGTTGCACACTGACGCATCTGGGGAGGCAAAACACCCAGTCATTCTCCCGCAAGATCATCACTTTTCTACATTACTGTCAATGCGAGCACACTGCGAAATACTACACGGAAGCGTGAGAGATACCCTGCCACAGTTGCAAGAGCACTGTTGGATCTGCCGGTCAAGAACATTAGTGAAGAAAGTCATACACGGCTGCTATACGTGCCGACGTTTCAGAATTGGCCCTGGTGATGCTCCAACTGATCCTATAGCACGTCATTGTGTAAGGCCGACGAACCCATTCGAAGTCACTGGAGTTGACTTCGCAGGATTGTTGTGACTCAAGCCGAAGAAACAAAATGTTACGTAGCGCTTTTCGCATGTGCCACATCACGAGCAGTGCACCTGGAACTGGTTTCCAGCATGACCTCAGAAGCATTCCTCATGTCCTTACGACGCTTTGTAGCGCGAAGGGGGCTACCTCGCGTGATTTATTCAGACAACGCAAGAACATTTAAGAAGACGTCAAAAGACTTAGAGAAGCTTTTCAAGTTGCTTTCCCAAGAAGACGTAACGGCATACTTGAGCCAGGAGAGTATCACTTGGAAGTTTATTCTTCCCAGCGCACCATGGTGGGGCGGCTGGTGGGAGCGTCTGGTCAAAACGATCAAGCTTCCACTGAGAAAGGTTCTCGGCAAAGCTCGGCTTAACTTTGAAGAGCTGACGATTGTGCATACGGAAGTCGAAGCGGTCGTGAACTCGAAGCCTCTCACCTACGTTGAATCGGACAGCGAAGAACCTGGCGCATTAACACCAGCAGACCCCATCATAGGACGGAGGCTAATGACGCTACCACAGGGCTGCAACGACGTGTCAGTGGACTTTACGGCCACGGAAGCTGTCCGACGACACGCCTACAGGAAACGACTAACTGAGAACTCCTGGAGGAGGTGGATGGAAAGAATATCTGCTGCAACTTCGATCAGCGCACTTTTCCCATGGGAGACCCACCAACGAAATAAAGACAGGAGATATCGTCATAGTCCACGCCGAGAAATTACCTCGACAAATGTGGAAACTCGCAAGGGTTCTTGAAGTCTACAAGGGTGTTGATGGCCATGTCCGCTCTTGCAAGATTCAACAACAGCAAGGAGTTATTACCACCTGACCAATACAAAAACTTTGTTCGCTCGAGCTGAACGAGTGATTTGGCGCCCGGGAGTG
This sequence comes from Dermacentor andersoni, assembly GCF_023375885.2. Classification (NCBI taxonomy): domain Eukaryota; kingdom Metazoa; phylum Arthropoda; class Arachnida; order Ixodida; family Ixodidae; genus Dermacentor; species Dermacentor andersoni. Next base: position 8,283,398 of record NC_092817.1, on the reverse strand, counting down.
TGTTGAATTAATCTCAGCACAGTCTCGGATCGAAGAAGAAGCGCCTCCTTCCTGGAGGGAGCCCGTGCTCACGAGCACGTGCAGCCAGGGGCTACCTGAAAGGCAAAGAATAAAAATAATGCCTGATGCTTTGAACCTCGCTTCCTGTCAGTAAACCGTACGCCATCTTAAACACACGTATATATACGTGTGTTTGAGCGTATATATACGTGTGTTTGAGCGCAGCTCTATAGAGCTGCGCTCAAATTTTGCCTTAGCGATTATCGTAATCGTCGGTTATTTTTTTGCATATAAATCGGCAAGCGAATGAAGCACCCTGCGACAGATTCGAATCGAATGGACAATTACAACGGAGCTTTCATGTGGCTTATAGACAAAAATTTATAGACACATTATTTTCTTTGGTTTCTCCATAACATTTCAATTACGATACGTCATTGGGCCAAACTAGAAGATTTGTCATGGCATGTTTATGTGTACAGCTTCCTGCATTTTTAGTACTATCGCGCGAGCAACCACCGCACGCACGTCAGTGCCTTACAAAAGGTGAGAAGTGGTGACATTGATGATTGACAATTGATGAACTGAACCCTGGCCTCAAGAATAAAGTGCAGGGTACCAGACCAGCTACCCGATTAGCCAGTAATTCTTCCTCTGACGAAACTTCCGAAAATAGTAATTACGAGCCCTCAGTTGCCGAAATGTTCAATAAACTGCTTTCAGGACAGGAAAAAATGGCCCTTGACATCTCTACCCTCGGTCAGTCTGTCAATTCTCGGTTTCAAAACTTAGAACCTCGGGTTACTGCTCTCGAATACTCGTCACCTAACACAGAGGCCGCTGCGGATTTTCGATCTAAAATGTCATCGTTTACTCAGAAGGTCGACTCTCTGTTGGCAAAAGTGTCGCCTTGGAGACAGCTTCCTGGAGTAATTAAGTCACGGTGACTGCCCTTGACTTCTCTTGAATCTTCTGTCTTCTAAACCCAGTGGTGTTATTACTCCTCCTGCCGAGTCTTCCAATGTATTCTTGTCCCTAAGTAACACGGTCAACGAACTTGTTGACAAGAATGATCATCTCGAGAACCGCTTGCGCAGAAATAATCTCATCCTGTTCAGACTTCCCGAACATCCTGAAGAAAGCAATAGTTCACTGCTAAGCAGCATTGCTACGTTTTTCGCAGAAAAGCTACAGATTAGTTGTCCCAAGATTTAAATATGCCACAGAATTTGAAGACTCCAGCAGGGACATACGCGTCCGATCATTCATAAGTTACTCAACTTTCGCGATAAGATTAAAGTATTAAAACAAAAATTAAATTGTGGGGTTTTACGTGCCAGAACCACTTACTGATTATGAGGCACGCCGCAGTGGAGGACTCCGGAATTTTTGACCACCTGGGGTTCTTTAACGTGCACCTAAATCTAAGCACACGGGTGTTTTCGCCCCCATCGAAATGCGGCCGCCATGGCCGGGATTCGATTCCGCGACCTCGTGCTCAGCAGCCTAACACCATAGCCACTGAGCAACCACGGCGGATAAGATTGAAGTATTAAGGAATAAGGATCACAAACTTGAGAACTCGGACAATAATACAACGCATTAGCAGCCGTATAGCAGAGTGTATTTGTTTCTAAGGATTAAAACTTGTTTCATTCAATGCTGAGCCTGTATGAAAAACAGTTGCGCACAATTGCGGTTACAAAACATCGAACTATATCCATGTGCGAACGAAGCCACTGCAAGAAGTCTCTCTAGCCTCCACAGTGTGTTGACTGCTATGTATGGAAAGGAGTATAGACTGCGCATATCTCTTTGGAAAGGCGTGTGTCCTCCCAAAGGGAACAGCGTAGCACATGATGCTCTCCCACTGGCGCCACACCAATGTGCCGCGACAGCAGACGTCGGAACTGGGAAGTGTAGCGTGCACAGCTGTAATCGCTGGGGTCGCCCAGTGAGCGCGACGAATGACAGAAAAATATTGGGAAATGAAGTGGAGCGTTGCAAAATACGGTCCACGTTGTTGGCAGGCTCCAAGAAAGGCCTACCGGAAGGTCGCGCTGACTTCGCATGCAACATTGCACTCGAATGCCCGCCAACAGAAGGGACAACGTTGTTGACGTCGTCGCGGAGGATTGGCGCAAGTGATCGCCGGTTCTTTTGCACGTAATGCTTTCGAGGTGCGTTTGGCGCTGCGTTCTTCACCGGTCATCCCGTACGGGCAGCACGACGGTGGCGACGATGAATATTGGATTACCGAATCTAATTGTGATCGCTGGTTGGGCTGTTGTCGGCGAGTGTCCTCAGCTCTTGAGGCATACGTCAATGTTTTGGGTGACATACCGCATAACGCGACGCCGCCCTGAAGTGGTGGACGTCCTCCCCGCTGGATTTTAGCCCCTTATCCCACAATGTTCGTGGAAAGTGATATCGCCGAGAGTCGCTGATCCGATTGCGCGTGAAAAATGCGATACTGTACTTCGGGAAGACGGTGGCACTCGAGCTAGATCTGCTAGGGAATCTCAGATAACCCGTACAGAAGTGCGATTATTATTATTATTATTATTATTATTATTATTATTATTATTATTATTATTATTATTAGTTAATATTTTTATTCTTGCCTGGCGCCGCGTTGCGAAGTAACCTTCACCCGAATAGCTTCGTGCTTCCACGGCTGCTGCAGGGTCTCCTGGCAGCAGAAGCCACGATATTTCCTTCTTTATTTTCTTTCCGTTTTTTTTTTGGCTCGGATGTAGCCTCACACCATTATCGCCGCCGGAATCAGCCAGTTGGTGCGAGGGAATGATGCGGAGAATAAAAATAAAAGGTTGAAATGAATCCTTACTAAATGCGACCCTGAGGCACTGTGGATTAATACTTTCCCTACGCCGCTGGGAATATGCCTAATGAGCCGATCCAAGTGGCATCTGCTGATTTTTTCCTCCGTTCTCCTTCCAGATTTCCGGTCAGGTGAACCCCCAGGAGCCGCATGGAAGAGATCTGTCCTCGAAAAGAGGGGAAACTTCACCGCGGGACATGCCTGCTGTGTGGCCCTGTTGCAGAACTGTAGCTCGTGTTTCCGACGATGCGAGAACAACCAATTCAGTTTTGGAGCTGCTCCGCGATAACTAGCGCCGCTGCAACATCCCGGGCAGCGCAGGCACACACACACACACAGTGGCAGCTCTTGCCCGGGTGGGCGAGTTGGTGCGAGTTAAACACATTGGCTTCAGCGTAACGTGGATGAGTACACTGCGTTGTCGTCGTCCTTGTATGCATCGTTGAAGCTAGCGTGTACGACGGCGAGGGAGGCCATAATTATTTGCAACGTTATGTGCGCGTTAGGATGTGTGTAGGGTCCGTTGACCAGAGTGGCGCCTCGAGCGTACTGCAGCGTCCGCAGTTCTCAACAGCGCTTCTGGACGACGCAGGCTTAGACTGCTGTGGCAAGGACGCGCGCGGATGTCGTGTGTCCTTCAACCGAGCGTTGCTTGCGAGCGCTTGTCTGGCCGGAGTGTCGTGTGCCCTTCGCCTGCTCTATTTGTGCGCACATTCCCGCTGAATCCACACCAATCCATCTGTTTGATGTAATGCTTAAGCAGCGACTCACTGCACGGGGACACAGCATGCGGCGCTTCGTGAAATAAGTTTGTGAGCCGAGTGCTCGGCGAGGAAGGGGAAACTGACCGTGGTAGCAGGACGATCCGAGTCGCTGTGCTGTCCAGTAACTTGGAAAAATCCAGCTTGATGAACAAGTGTCTGTCGACGAACACTGTGGTCTTTGTGCTGCCAGAACTTCCGCGGTCTGCTAGTTGCGCTTGGTTCCCGTCGGTGCAGCGACGTTGATCGAAGTGCAGAATACGACGAGTGCAAGCCGCGCCCCGATAGCTGTCGCAACGCCAGCGAAGTGAAAAATTAAATTATGTGGTTTTACCTGCCAAAACAACTTTCTGATTATGAGGCACGCCGTAGTGGAGGACTCCGGAAATTTTGACCACCTGGGGTTCTTTAACGTGCACCTAAATCTAAGTACACGGGTGTTTTCGCATTTCGCCTCCATCGAAATGCGGCCGCCGTGGCCGGGATTTGATCCCGCGACCTCGTGCGCAGCAGCCCAACACCATAGCCACTGAGCAACAACGGCGAGTACCAGCGAAGCACGTGCACACAAATCGCACTGGGCTTAAATGTGGTAGCGAGAACGTGTCACACGCCCGCTTCTTTTCATCATCATTTATTTATTTCTTTTTTTTTTTTTTTTTCCTTAAGGACCCCTGTCGGGGTATTACATAAGGGGGGGTTACAGAAGATAAGGATAGAAACAAAGATATGGTTACAATTTCTTACAAGACTCAGCCTGTGGATTCGCATTAAAACAAACAAACAACAACAGCAAAAAAAAAGCATGCCACCCTGTGGCATTTGATACTAGAAAGTTCGATGGTTTTGTATTATTGAGGCTCAGTGCCTCGAGTATCTTATGCGGCTTTTGTTAATAGCTACTTTTTCGTCGGCCGCCCTCGCAACTGTGTCAAATGTGACTGAAAGCGTTTACCTAATTAGTGATGAATATGTGCGGTGGCTTCGTTGCAATACCGAAGGAAGATTCCAGCCCAAAGCACATATTTTTCGCGCTGATCGCCAGTGGACAGAAAAGAAAAATGAGCGCTCTTTTTTTCGCGTCTGTTAAGCACGGCCGAACGATGAGCAGGCACATAACGATCGAGCGATGTGTGCACGTGACCTAAACGCTTGCGTAATATCAAATTAGTCCAACCTGCTTGTTTTCAATGAATGATGCATTGCAAAGAGCATGTCTTGTGAGCTTTGCGTGTAGTACATGTGCGAGTTCTTCCTTGTGTTTTGCGTTAGCTGCAATATTTTGAACTCTTCGTGCGTTGTAGCAAAACGCGAGAAAAGTATTGCCGGTGTGCGAATATAGATGCGGAACGCATACCGGCATTAGCGCTCGAGTTGAAGCATATCTGGCATTTGTCATACATGTCGCAACAGTCTATGACAGTTACAAAGCCAGAACTTCGAAGGTTGCTCTACAACCAACCATTCCTATCCAGAGAAAGTAGTAGCTTCACACTAAACATATCAAACTTAGACTGATATAGGCATAATTTTTAACGTGTTTTCTTGAGCTAAGGCATATATAGGTTTTATTCGTCCCAGATGAGCTGCTTGTTTATGCTTTACTATTATATTTTCCCCTTCATCGTTCCATCTCAGGGAAGTCAGTAAAATGCACTCAACTGCGTTGAGATGCCTTAAACTGCTCACGCATGATGCCATTCGACAACGACGTGGCCGTTTTCGCTTTCTGGATTCACGGCCAGCGTTCCCACACAACAGCATGGAGCAATGCCAAAGCGCTTATGAACAACTGGTGCTTAAACTTGATGGGCCTACAGTAGCACGATAACACGCAGCCTAGCAGGCGGAGGCAACAGTTTTCAGTAGCACATGCTGCCGATGTCGCGTCGCCAAATTCACCGCTCATTTTGGGGCACATGCATGCAGCTTCTGACCCGAGTGGGCAGCAGTACATACCACAACGTGCAAAGCTCGCGCACTCCTCACAACGCGCGTGCACAGAGCTCGGCTGTACGCATCGGGGCCATTATGGGAAGCGTTGATGCAGGCGCGCGTATGTTAGCGTTAAAAATGACGTGCCATTCTTGTGGCCTCCCTGTCGGACGGCGACAGCGTATTGTCGCTGCGCGCTGGAACAGCACCAACTGACCTGCGCTAGCTCCCCGTAGACGCTTTTGTTTTACTATTTCTTGAAGGCACAGTAAAAGAAAAAGCAAACATACGAATGAATGTAACCCCGCATCGTGGAGGAACTCCAGTAACGCTCTGTCGTCTTGAAGCCATGTGCCGCGGTCACAGCCTGAGCGCCGGACATGTGGTGTGCCTAAGCACAGCAGCAGGCATCACTGCCATACAGTTGTGGCGGGCGTTCTTGGTAGGATACCCGTGTGCCCCCCTCGCAATTAGGTGAGTTTCCCTGAGCCGGGCTGGGTACACGTCTTCGATGCCTGTCCACATTCCGTTTGACATTCATTGCGCCAAGCGGGTTCTTTCCGCAGGCAGCACACAGGGATCTCGGAAAACGGCGCCACCGATCTCAAGCCGGGAAAGAATTCGCAAAGGAGCACTGTCATAATTGTGGCGGCAATGCTGAAAGCGCCTTCGCTTCCGCGCACTCCGCCACGAGCACGCCGCTGCACTGTCGCACGCTTTCCTAGACGAACCAGCTTTCGCTCCTTGTTGCGCGACCGGGCGAATGAAGCGTCACGCGCGAGAGCCACGAGCGCGTATCTGCGCGATGCGCTGCTGTGAGGTTCCGAAGGAAGGAAGGAAATCAACTTTATTCGAGGTCCTGCAGGCCACGAGAGCTTTGGGCTCTCATGGAGTGGGCGTCTCCCACGACGGAACCGGCAGGTTGAGTTTCCTGGCGGCGTCGTGGACCTGCTGGACGCCCCAGAGTTGGGGAGCGAGTTCTTCGCTCCGAATTGCTTTTTCAAACTTGCGCTTGTCCGGTTCGGAGCTTATGTGAGCTTGCGAGCACGGCCAGAGTAAATGATATACGTTAAGGGATCTATTGCAATTGGTGCAATAAGACTTGTCGTAGAGCTCAGGCATGTAATGGTTCCGAAGCCCCCCTTGTAACTGCGCCACCACCGTCCGTGACCGCGGCCTGCTGTGCTTGAAGCTCCCCGTGTAGTTGATCTTAAAGGCACACGAAGAAAAAAGAACAGGTTCATAACAATAATGACATAGGGATGAACGCTCGCGCTTTATTTTCTGCCTGTGTTTTCCTCGCCTCATTTAACGAGCTATTCCAGCTTATATACTGTTCGAATCGGCACAATCGCTGGGGAGAAGTCCACGGTTGCTGGTGAATGGGTTACCATAGAGTTTCTCACTATAACACCTAGAGGGTAATCTGGCGCCACCGTCTATGGGAGTTTCTTAAGGGGGCACCGTGCCGTCATGGGAATGACGGTATATGTGTTTGCGAGGCTCGTGTTGGCTGGTGTTGTAAGAGGCTTCGTCTAAAACGTGGATATGGCTACGCAAATAACGCGTTCTCAAAGTAAAATCTTCATAAAATGTTTCCATTCCCGCATATTACATCTTTACTCACCCACAATGCATGACCAAGCGAAGAAAAGCAAGAACAGACGACCAACTGTTTCAAATCGAGCGTGAACCTTGTCGTCTGTCCTCCAACTTTAGCGGCCCGCTGATACTTTTTACGTAACATATAATTCTACATGCAATAACAAGTTCTCACAGTTAAACAAAACATGTTTTCGCGTAATAATAAAGCTAAAACAGCTTTTCACGTGCTGTTCTAGTAGAAAATGAATCAATGTGACAGACGGAACGGTACTTGCCAAGCGCGTCTTCAAGGTGTCCTGTCTCTACGAGAACGATGCCAATCCGAATCCACAATATACCGGCATTCCCATGCATGCCACAGCGCAGCAGCGCCAGATTTCCCTCTAGGTAATGTAGTGAGAAACTCTATGTGGGTTACAACGCACACTTAATCTCAAATTACAATCCGGCAGTCCCACTATTCTATACTTAGTGTGTTTAAAGTTAAGCACACATTAAGTTAAATGAACACGTGAGCAACACAACTGCCTCTTCCAAAGTGCTTTGCGCTCCTAGGAGAACACTTCTTACGCGGTATGTAAAAAATCATAAATATGAATAATCAACAAATATTGATATCTTGATCGCTATAGAAGAATTGCACAAACTGAACTTGCCTTAGGTTACGGCTGTCTGCAAGTTTTCCATATAAATGTAGACTTTAAACTCCGAAACAAGATTTCGTAATCATTCTGACAGCAACTTGCCCTGTACCGCGTGTCGTCCTCAAAGGAGCTCAAAGCATCTATGGAAGACGATGCTCCGCCTTGAATAAAATTAGTTCGTTTGAAGGCACGGTATATCGCTCGCCCTTATGCAGGCAAAAGGGGTCCGTCACGATGAAACTTCACCTCGACCTACCCGTCATTGCGTATCCCGGCCCGCCATTCGGTAACGAGGGTTGTATACGAGTCACGACTCATTCCGAACACTTGCTTCACTGGACGATGGTCGCAGCTTTCGCTGCCGCACCATTCCCTGCACGCTTGAGGTCATTTATCCTAAGTGCGTGTTGACCACGTTTCCAGGGTGAGCCCCATTATGGACTAGTGCGAACAAGCCGTGTTGTGAGTGTCGTTGTAAATAAAATATACGTTCATCACTGAATGTTTGCACTTCGTCATCACTGAGACTTCTTAGGTGTCTAGTGCTGGGAGGCTTCTTACTGCACAAAGCACGTCTCCTTGTAGCATCGCGATCAAAGCCTGGGAAACAAAATAAAGACGGTTAACATTCACGGATTTACGCGCGTTGGACCGGAGAGCCTCACCACTACTCCACAACCACATTGTTTCTTTATTACAGGGAAACAAAGCCGAAGCACTTCCACGGGCTCAAAACACGGCATAAGTGTTTGGTGGGGCAAATGTAATCGCTAATCAATCTTTTGAGAAAATCCGGCAGAACCCATCTCACGATGAATGTCGACGTTAAAGCGATTATTAATGAAGCAATGCAGTGACGCCGTACTGCCACCGCCGAAACGCATCATGTAAGCTGCGTACATGCAGCCGGCCTCTCGTGCTTCCCTCCGGACATGCTGCTCCATCTAGCGGCGCCGCCGCGAAGTCTGCGAGAAGCATGCGTGTGCATGTATGTTCACAGAACATTGGCCATATATATATATATATATATATATATATATATAACCTATTCTCTGTTTCATTAACTTAGCACTTTCTCTGATGAAGGCCGGGCCCCTGCCGAAACGGCCGAAAAATGTTTTCGTTTATGCTTACTGTCATTCAAGCACCTGAAATCACTACATCACTGAATCCAAGGGCACATCTGATATATAGGTGTGTGTGTGTGTGAGAGAGACGACTGTTTAAATTATTAATTTTTTGTCTTAGGAGAGTGAGCGAGCGAATAAACTTTTATTGGGTCCAGCAAAACGCGATCGAACGCGCCCTCTGCTAATCCCACGACGGGACTGCCAGATCTAGCCTACCGGCCCGATCGTAGAAGAGCAGTATATATCCAGTTTTACACACCCAATGACAACACCTGCCAACTCTCCAGGAATTTTTCGTAATTTTTACGAATTTGCGCCCGTTCTACAACTTAACGGATGCTACGCCGTGTTTTACGAAAAAGAAGTTCGATTCGCGAAAAAGTTTTAAAGGTGGTGAAATATTGGCCGACTCGAGATTGCAAAAAAATGCATGCAAGAAAGAAAGAAATTGCGATGGCACTTTCGCGTTCTCCTTACAGCGCATTGCGCTATTTACCAGAAAGCTACCTACTTGGTTCGAGCAAACTTATTCGGTCAAGTTCCTGAAGCAGGAACTCCAGCAAACCCTCTGAAAAAGTCACTGTTATATAAAAATACACGTCACTTGTCAGTCTCTGCTGGGCCAAGCTTACTACTGTTTGTCCTGCGTATAAAGCTAAAGCGTAGTAAATAAAGTGCTTATGTATGCCACCAAAGGCGTTTGCTCAGCAGGAACTCCAGCAAACCCTCTGAAAAAGTCACTGTTATATAAAAATACACGTCGCTTGTCAGACTCTGCTGGGCCAAGCTTACTACTGTTTGTCCTGCGTATAAAGCTAAAGCGTAGTTAATAAAGTGCTTATGTATGCCACCAAAGGCGTTTGCTCAGCAGGAACTCCAGCAAACCCTCTGAAAAAGTCACTGTTATATAAAAATACACGTCGCTTGTCAGACTCTGCTGGGCCAAGCTTACTACTGTTTGTCCTGCGTATAAAGCTAAAGCGTAGTTAATAAAGTGCTTATGTATGCCACCAAAGGCGTTTGCTCAGCAGGAACTCCAGCAAACCCTCTGAAAAAGTCACTGTTATATAAAAATACACGTCGCTTGTCAGACTCTGCTGGGCCAAGCTTACTACTGTTTGTCCTGCGTATAAAGCTAAAGCGTAGTAAATAAAGTGCTTATGTATGCCACCAAAGGCGTTTGCTCAGCAGGAACTCCAGCAAACCCTCTGAAAAAGTCACTGTTATATAAAAATACACGTCACTTGTCAGTCTCTGCTGGGCCAAGCTTACTACTGTTTGTCCTGCGTATAAAGCTAAAGCGTAGTAAATAAAGTGCTTATGTATGCCACCAAAGGCGTTTGCTCAGCAGGAACTCCAGCAAACCCTCTGAAAAAGTCACTGTTATATAAAAATACACGTCGCTTGTCAGACTCTGCTGGGCCAAGCTTACTACTGTTTGTCCTGCGTATAAAGCTAAAGCGTAGTTAATGAAGTGCTTATGTATGCCACCAAAGGCGTTTGCTCAGCAGGAACTCCAGCAAACCCTCTGAAAAAGTCACTGTTATATAAAAATACACGTCGCTTGTCAGACTCTGCTGGGCCAAGCTTACTACTGTTTGTCCTGCGTATAAAGCTAAAGCGTAGTAAATAAAGTGCTTATGTATGCCAACAAAGGCGTTTGCTCAGCAGGAACTCCAGCAAACCCTCTGAAAAAGTCACTGTTATATAAAAATACACGTCGCTTGTCAGACTCTGCTGGGCCAAGCTTACTACTGTTTGTCCTGCGTATAAAGCTAAAGCGTAGTTAATAAAGTGCTTATGTATGCCACCAAAGGCGTTTGCTCAGCAGGAACTCCAGCAAACACTCTGAAAAAGTCACTGTTATATAAAAATACACGTCGCTTGTCAGACTCTGCTGGGCCAAGCTTACTACTGTTTGTCCTGCGTATAAAGCTAAAGCGTAGTAAATAAAGTGCTTATGTATGCCACCAAAGGCGTTTGCTCAGCAGGAACTCCAGCAAACCCTCTGAAAAAGTCACTGTTATATAAAAATACACGTCGCTTGTCAGACTCTGCTGGGCCAAGCTTACTACTGTTTGTCCTGCGTATAAAGCTAAAGCGTAGTTAATAAAGTGCTTATGTATGCCACCAAAGGCGTTTGCTCAGCAGGAACTCCAGCAAACCCTCTGAAAAAGTCACTGTTATATAAAAATACACGTCGCTTGTCAGACTCTGCTGGGCCAAGCTTACTACTGTTTGTCCTGCGTATAAAGCTAAAGCGTAGTAAATAAAGTGCTTATGTATGCCACCAAAGGCGTTTGCTCAGCAGGAACTCCAGCAAACCCTCTGAAAAAGTCACTGTTATATAAAAATACAAGTCGCTTGTCAGTCTCTGCTGGGCCAAGCTTACTACTGTTTGTCCTGCGTATAAAGCTAAAGCGTAGTAAATAAAGTGCTTATGTATGCCACCAATGGCGTTTGCTCAGCAGGAACTCCAGCAAACCCTCTGAAAAAGTCACTGTTATATAAAAATACACGTCGCTTGTCAGACTCTGCTGGGCCAAGCTTACTACTGTTTGTCCTGCGTATAAAGCTAAAGCGTAGTTAATAAAGTGCTTATGTATGCCACCAAAGGCGTTTGCTCAGCAGGAACTCCAGCAAACCCTCTGAAAAAGTCACTGTTATATAAAAATACACGTCGCTTGTCAGACTCTGCTGGGCCAAGCTTACTACTGTTTGTCCTGCGTATAAAGCTAAAGCGTAGTTAATAAAGTGCTTATGTATGCCACCAAAGGCGTTTGCTCAGCAGGAACTCCAGCAAACCCTCTGTAAAAGTCAGTTATATAAAAATACACGTCGCTTGTCAGACTCTGCTGGGCCAAGCTTACTACTGTTTGTCCTGCGTATAAAGCTAAAGCGTAGTAAATAAAGTGCTTATGTATGCCACCAAAGGCGTTTGCTCAGCAGGAACTCCAGCAAACCCTCTGAAAAAGTCACTGTTATATAAAAATACACGTCACTTGTCAGTCTCTGCTGGGCCAAGCTTACTACTGTTTGTCCTGCGTATAAAGCTAAAGCGTAGTTAATAAAGTGCTTATGTATGCCACCAAAGGCGTTTGCTCAGCAGGAACTCCAGCAAACCCTCTGAAAAAGTCACTGTTATATAAAAATACACGTCGCTTGTCAGACTCTGCTGGGCCAAGCTTACTACTGTTTGTCCTGCGTATAAAGCTAAAGCGTAGTTAATAAAGTGCTTATGTATGCCACCAAAGGCGTTTGCTCAGCAGGAACTCCAGCAAACCCTCTGCAAAAGTCACTGTTATATAAAAATACACGTCGCTTGTCAGACTCTGCTGGGCCAAGCTTACTACTGTTTGTCCTGCGTATAAAGCTAAAGCGTAGTTAATAAAGTGCTTATGTATGCCACCAAAGGCGTTTGCTCAGCAGGAACTCCAGCAAACCCTCTGAAAAAGTCACTGTTATATAAAAATACACGTCGCTTGTCAGACTCTGCTGGGCCAAGCTTACTACTGTTTGTCCTGCGTATAAAGCTAAAGCGTAGTTAATAAAGTGCTTATGTATGCCACCAAAGGCGTTTGCTCAGGCCAAAGTCCTTAAAAATGTGGTCTTAAGGCAAGGTTCCGTTTTTTGTTACATCAGTTTACTTGCTACGGACTGGATTAATTTCGAAGCATTCTTCAGCGTAAGCTTTTATGGGCTCATTCCAATAGCCATTTCGGTTGGCGATGTTGTGCGCTGCCGCCGCCAGTGTCCGTCACAGGTATCGCCGGGAATAAGAAAAAAAAATGCGGAGTTCCCACCGGGACTACAATGAATGAAATGATGCCAGCGCTTGTCCTATAGCGCGCAAAAAAACACACGATGGGACATGCGCGCCACGTAGCGTCCATACGTGCAGACTTTGCGTTGAAGTTGCCAATTATTATTACACTAGGTGGCACGTCACGTAGCAGTTGCATAAGTAGCGATGCAAGGTAGATAAAGAAGGTTCGGAGAAGAAAGCGAAAATTAAGGAGAGGACTAAAAAAAGCTAGAATGAAAAAAAAAAAACTTGCTATGTGCTTGATTAAATCAAGCTGGTTCGGCGTCTATGTCCCCGTCCCGTTTCAAAGGGGATGCCAATAAATCATAATCATCATCATTAACAACGCATCGTGCCACTTGCGATTAAGGTCCCTCTATAGTGATTGAGGGACTTTACTTGCGATTTGAGATGCGCGCCGCGTAGCGTCTATATGTGCGCCCTTCGCATTGCAGCTGCATATTATTAGGCCAGCTTGCGCGCCATGTTGCAGTTGCATAGAACGCAGTTGCAGTTGTACGTGGCGGTACAAAGTAGGTAAAGAAGTCTTGAGGAAGAAAAAGAATATGGAGATGTATAAAAACTGCTATAATGAAAAACATGTGGGGCATACCTGATTAAATCAAGCCGGCTAGGTGATTGTCACCGCCCCGCTTCAAGGGGGATGCCAGTAAATCATGATCATCATCATTAACAGCGTATCGTGCCACCTGTGATGCGAGATGCGTGCTGCGTAGCGTCTACATATGCGCCCTTTGCATTGAAGTTGCATATTATTACGCCAGCTTGCGCGTCATGTACCATTTGCATAGTACACAGTTGCAGCTGTAAGTGGCGGTACAAGGTAGAGAATTCTTGAGGAAGAAAAAGAAGATTATAGAGATGTGTTTATTGTGTGCACTAAACATTGGCACATACCTTGAACATTTATAAGTTATTTTGGTGGTGGTGATGGTGGCGGCGGTGGTACAACAGACGGGTATATATATGTATGTATAGTACGCTCAAGAGACACGGCGCAAACGAAGATGACCATCTGGGCTTGGCACGAGCTGGTTTCCATCTTGGTCTCTGGCTGCGCTGCTATTTTAAATACAGTGTAAATTGCTCCTTTTTGTCTGTGTCTTTCGAGGAGCTCCGCAGCGGTTGCTACATAGAGCTCGCTACCATGCCTCCCGGAGATGAGACCACATTAGCGTCGGCTACGACTCGCCACACTGCTCCAGTCGTGACGCTTTCCCAGGCTCGCGACCCTGGTCTGTTTTCCGGATTGGATGGCACCGACTTCGAAGAGTGGCATATTTAACAGGGATAAGCGGGCTAGTTGGTGGTCGTTAATGGAATGCATCATGTAACCGCACTGAAAAACAAGGGACAAGGGTCTTGTGTGTTCCTTCCTTGTCCCTTGTTTTTCAGTGCGGTTACATGATGCATTCCATCGAAGAGTGGATCAACGTTTACGAACGAGTTAGGACCAAGGAGGTTAAAGAAAAACTGGTGTGATCCAGTTAATAACAGGTGTGATCCAAAGAACATGCTCGCTATCGTTGTATTTTACCTGAGCCGCACCCAACGCGTCTGGTACCGAACCCACGAAGACAAATTAACAAGCTGGGACAATTTTAAAAACAAACTTCGCGAACTGTTCGACGACGCCTTCAGGCGCACGGTCGCAGCGAAAAAGGCCCTTGCGACGTTTGCTTAGAGCCCCACAGAGCCCTACGTCTCATACGTAGGGCTCTGTGGCGATGGTGGCGCATTTATTTATTTATTTATTTATTTATTTCAAAATACTGCAGGCCAATGTGGTGGCCCAAGCAGGTGTGGGTTACATCCAACATGAATGTACAAAAGAAAAGACAACAAAAAGCAAGTAAGAAAGAAAAAGCAAAAAGAAAAAATAAAGCTTAAGAGAGAAGGTGACACTCCAACTCAGCGAGAAAATTATTGGAGCTAAAAATATTAGACGGCAAAGAATTCCATTCTTCCACAGTTCTTGGAAAATAACTGAATTTGAAAGATTGATCGGGTAAAGATTGGGGCTAGAGCAAATTCATGGCCATGGCGTGTGCGTCGTGTTGTTAGGGGTTTTATACTGTCAGGCAGATCTATTTTTATGTTACCAAACATACAATTATAAAGAAATGAAAGGCGACTAGACTTTCTGCGGGCTTCTAGAGTAGAAATACAGTTTAATTGCATTAGGTTGGATGGGGAATCAAGTCTACGGTATTTGCCAAATATAAACCTAACAGCCTTTCTGTTAATACGTTCAAGTTGCATGATATCTTTCTTTAAATAGGGATCCCAAATGATAGAAGCATACTCAAGCTTAGAACGAACACACGTATTATAAGCTAAAAGCTTTGTTTGCGAGGGTGCGAATTTCAGCTTTCTTTTAAGGAACCATAACTTACGTAGTGCAGATGTGCAGATATCAGAAATGTGGGTTGACCAAGTTAAGTTGCTTGTGAGGGTGACACCTAAGTACTTATATTTGCCTACAATCGAGATACTATTGTTTCTAAGGGTATAACAGAACTGGCTAGGATTTAGTTTCCTGGTGATACGCAGTAGTACTGTTTTCTGAGTATTTAGTTGCATGCCCCATTTTTGACACCAGTCGTCAATAACATTCAGTGCATGTTGCAATTCAATGTGATCTCTGGGTGACACAATTTGTTTAAAAATTATACAATCATCCGCGAACAAACGTACAGACACATTTTCGGGAATAACATCTACCAAGTCATTAACATAAATTAAAAACAAAAGTGGTCCCAGTACACTTCCCTGTGGGACTCCAGACGTGACATGAAGAATAGCAGATGATGAATCATTAATTACCACATACTGTTGTCTGTTGTGAAGATAAGCCCCAATCCATTGAACTATTTTTCCTGGTAACCCCAAGCACTGTAATTTGTACAGCAATTTACCATGTGGCACTTTATCAAAAGCTTTACAGAAATCTAGAAAGAGAACATCTATTTGTCCTGATGCATCAAGCACTCGTGAAAATTCATGCACAATTGTAACTAGTTGTGTAACAGTGGATAACCCTTTTCTAAATCCATGTTGAAATTTCGATAGTACATTGTTATCACTAAGGAATTCATGAATGAAGTTTGCAATAACATGCTCGAGAAGTTTACAACAACTGCATGTAATAGAGATAGGACGATAATTCTCAAACGACAAGTGGTCACCTTTTTTATGAATCGGCTTAACTCGTGCAATACCCCAGTCAGCCGGTATTTCCCCTGAAGACAGTGAACAGTTAAAAAGGGCAGTTAGAAACCCGGATAAATACTCAGCGTATCGATTAAGAAAGGCATTAGGGATACCGTCAGGCCCAGCAGATTTTTTAGGATCAAGTTTTAACAGCATATTTATTACTCCTTCCCTCGTTACTTCTATGTCAGTATCAGTTTCAAAGACTGAATTCTGAAATTCGTAATCATCGGTTTTAGTAAAAACACTCTGGAAATATGCATTAAAATGTTCAGCAAAAGCACAGGAGCCAGTTATCACTAAACCATCGACATTCATTTTGCTAATCCCGGTTTTCGACTCACTTAAGTACCGCCAAAACTTTTGGGGGTTAGTTTGAAGAAAATCTGTCAATGTATTAGTATAAAAATATTTCCTTGCTTTAGCCAAGCTTATTTGTAGTTTAACTTTTAATTCTGTAAACTTGGAAGTCATTGTTGCACGCTTCTTGCGTAGTCTTTTAATTTTACGCTTCATGTGGATCATATCTCGGTTAATCCACGGGTTTACATGGTGCTTACACATTTTTCGGCTGGGTACAAAATGATCAAGACAATAATGTATGGTTTTAACAAAGAGTTGCCATGAGGTCTCAACATCGTGTGATAAGGTTTCGATATGCGTGTCAAGGTAATCAATTATAGCGACATCATCAGCCTTAGAAAATTCCTTTACAATAGTGGCTGACTGAGTTTTTTTAGTTCGAGCTAAAGCCTTGTCCCAGATAAAGAAGATTAGCTTATGGTCAGAAATACCAGGCTCAATTACAGCGGTGCCGTGAATGAATATTTCACTGAAGAACAGTAAATCCAAAATTGAGCTGCCTCGAGTATAGTCAGTCACCGCTTGCTTAAGGTTGAGCAAAAACATGATGTCGAGAATAGAATCAACAGTAGAAGAACAGCCATAACGTAGGTTCTCCCAATCAATCGTTGGTAAATTAAAATCACCAGTTATCAATATGTTTTTATTACGCAAACCTAAAAGTCGATCGTATAGCTTATTCAAAAACAAATCATCTGCATTGGGTGTACGGTACATGGCACAAAGGAAAAAGGTATCTTGCTTAAACGATATTTTCAAAAAAAGGCTTTCATGATCCGCAATTTGATCAACAAGAGTGGCATCAACGCTATCTTTTATAATAACCGCCACGCCGCCACCGCGAGAGCCTCTATCACGCCTGAAGAGTTGATAACCAGGCGGCACAATTTCGTCGTCGTCTATCAGATCATGTAGCCACGTTTCTGTAATAACGCATATATGCGGGTCATATAAAATAAGGATATTTTCAAGCTTATCAAGTTTGTTTATAATGCTCTGTGCGTTAAAAGATATCAGGCGCAGCTGCGCAGGTGGGAACTGCTATATCTTTGTAGGCTTCTTTTTCGCCTTTGTAAGCCATTTTCGAGTGTTTGAGGAGTCATTCCAACTGTAGATGTCATTGTCAACATGAAGGCTATCATGCACAAGGAATACTTTTTTACCATCAATCGCTTCGTGCTATAAGAAGGGGCGACACATTTCCGCGGGCCATAGGGCACGGCAGCTGGGCGCAGGGGCACATGGATAACCCTTTTGTATTCATCGTGCAGATAGCCGCAACCCTGCTGCTGATAGCCGCAGGTCATGGCCCCGATGAAACACCAAGCCTCCAGATGGACAACACGCCGGCTGCGCATCCGCTTCCGGACCGCTACACCACCGAGACAGTCCCGCTGGCACTGCACAGCAACAGCCCGCACTATCGACATACTTCTTCGACCACTCCGAGCGCCAGTCCAGGGTTCAACTCGACGTTGGTGGCGCATCAATCGCTTCGTGCCATAAGAAGGGGCGACACATTTCCGCGGGCCATAGGGCACGGCAGCTGGCCGCAGGGGCACATGGATAGCCCTTTTGTATTCATCGTGCAGGTAAGAAAGCACTTTAAAGATTGCATGCATTCGAACGAGCTTTGTTTAGTTGTGCTGCCGTGCCCTGGGCTGCTGTGTGAACTAATCTTTGACATAGTGGATCTCGTCAAATTATTGCTACTAGCTGGAGATATGGTCCTGATACACCCGATATTTCGCGGCAACTACAACAAATCCTGAAGGATTTAAAAGAAATTAAGGAACAGCGTTTAACCGCAATAGACAAGAAATTAGAGCAACTTACAACCCTAGACAAAAAGATTTCGTCTTGCGCGGAGAAGGTAACTAAACTAGAGAAAGTCGTTTCAACGCTATAACTAAGACTAGACGACCTTGAAAACCGCTCCAGACGATCCAATCTAATTGTGTATGGTGTGCCAGAAGAGGAAAAGGAAAATGAAGACACATTACAACTTACAGTAAATGAAAAGATTGTAAAAAATGTCCTGAAGCTCGAAGCTGTAAGTATCGAACGTATTCATAGATTAGGCAGGCCGGATACCACTAAAACAAGACCAATAATTTTTAAACTTCTCGACTTTAGAGACAAAACAAAAATCTTGAGAAACTGTTTCAAGCTAAAGGGGTCAAGTTTTTCGATCTCCGAAGATTTTTCGCCTCGCGTACGAGACTTAAGAAGGAAGTTATGGAATTCTGCCAAACCAAGGAAAGAATCCGGAGATAAAATTAATCTAATTTATGACAAACTACGAATCAATGGCGAAATGTTCTACTGGGACGAAGAAAATAATAATGTAGCTCCTTTGAAACCAGGTTCCGTCAATTCTGATCCAAAAAACCAGCAACACGGCCCTCGAAGCCTACGTTCACGCCGAACTTGATATCCGAGTTATCCTTCTTGAACATAAATGCCCGTAGCATATTAAAAAAAACGGATTCCCTTGAAGCCTTGATTCTTGCATATGAACCTGACTTTCTAACACTAACAGAAACCTGGCTAACAGCTGATATTAAAGATGTTGAGATAGCCCCTGCAAACTACGCTATCATCCGGAAAGACCGGACAACACGAGGCGGTGGCGTGGCCATTCTAGTAAAGAAAGAAATCCCGTTTTTAATGTTACCGGATGTTGCGGGCGTTGAGGCTATCTTTTGTAAACTGCGCTTCGCATCTTATACTGTTGTCGTAGGCTGCGTCTATCGCAGTCCTTCTTCCGGCCTCGACAATGTGCGCCGATTGCATGAATATACTGAGCAATATGCATCAGGGTCCAGATTAATAATCGCAGGTGATTTTAACGTTCCTGAAATGAATTGGCAAACAATGCAGCATCATTCACCCTGTGCGGATGTGTTACTTGACTTTATGTTATCGTTCAACCTTACACAAATTGTAACTGAACCTACACGTGTACAGGGATCCAGCTGTTCCATACTAGATCTAATATTCCTCAGCAATCACTTCATAAATGACGAAACAAGATTAACATTACTAGATGGTATTTCGGATCACAAAATTACCCATTGCACTATACCCCTTCATGACAGCGTTACCCCTCAGCAAATCATCGCTTACCCCGACTATTGTAAAGCTAACGACACTAGTATACTTGATTACCTGATTAATGAATACCACACGTTTTTGCAACTTTCCCATAACAGCACTACAGACATCGATACATTGTGGCTCGCATTTTCCGTCATTATATCTCACTGTATAACCAATTACATACCAACTAGAAAAAAGAAACTTACTAGGCGTAATCCATGGATAACGCGTGACGTTATACATGCGAAACGTAAAGTAAACCGAATGCGAAAATTGCTGAAAACTAACCCATTAAAATTTGCGCATGAAAATCTCAGCGCAGCTATCCAACTTATGAAATCAAAAATTAAGACAGCCAAACAGTTCTACTTTACTAATACACTCGCAAACTTTTTGAAAACTGCTCCTACAAAGTTCTGGAGCTACATTAACCAAAAGAATCGTAACGACAACGAAGCCTCAAATGAAGATAATAGGAACTCTGCTAACTTGCTTAACGACTACTTCTGCTCCGTTTTCACTGAGGACAACGGCACACTACCACAAGCAAGCTTCTCTAGAAATAAGCCACTAGAGCCACTCACACTAACCGAAACAGGCATACTTAACCTACTGCTTAACTTAGACCCAAAGAAATCACCAGGACCTGATAATATTCCAAATGCATTCCTTCGCAGATACGCTGAGTGGATGGCCAAGTACTTATTAATAATTTTTAACAAATCAATCTCCTCAGGTACCCTCCCTAAGGATTGGAAAACAGCTAAAGTGAAACCAATTCATAAATCGGGAAGTAAAACAGAACCCGCTAACTACAGACCAATCTCACTAACATGCACTGTTTGTAAACTACTAGAGCACATTATCTTAAAGCACATAACCAAACACCTTGAACAGGAACAAATACTAACGGATTGTCAGCATGGCTTTCGCAAAGGAGTTTCCACAGTCGCACAACTAATTGAGCTTGTCCACGATGTATCGTTAAGTATTGACCAACAGAAACAAATCGATCTAATCTTTCTAGATTTTTCAAAAGCTTTCGATCGCGTAACACATAAGAAATTAATTTATAAACTCGAACTTACCTTGGGAAAGGGCCCTATTCTGAACTGGATCAAAGACTACCTTACTAACCGCACTCAATTTGTAGAAGTTAACCAGCAATATTCCATGAAATCTAGCGTAAGATCCGGAGTTCCACAAGGAAGTGTTCTGGCTCCAGTTTTATTTCTCATATACATTAATGATCTGCCTTCTAATATTCCATTCAATGTTAGACTTTTTGCTGACGATTGTGTTCTCTATCAGGTAATCAATTCTCATAATGACCATGTGGCCTTGAACGACGCTTTGTCACTTGTGTACAAATGGTGTAACGAATGGCAAATGACTTTAAATATTAAAATATCAGCTATTTTATCAATTGCTAGAAAAAAGCTCGCATCAGAATTTAACTACACCATAAATAACGCCACACTTAACAAAGTGAAGGAATACAAGTACCTTGGCTTAACATTAACACACGATTTCAGATGGGAGCGCCATGTTAACAACGTTACCTCGACCGCACAAAAAAAATTGTTTTTCCTGAACAGACGTCTTAGACTAGCACCCCCAAACACAAAACTACTAGCATATAACACATTTGTCAGATCTGTATTATAGTATGCTAACATTGTTTGGTTTCCTTTCACCAAAGAACTCATTAACAAACTAGAAGCAATTCAAAGGAAGGCACTAAGATATATTTACAACAAACATAGGTTAACAGACTCACCCACAGAATTGCTAAAACAGGCCGGTATACTGACCTTACAAAAGCGAGCCAAGCTTGCACGATTAAAATTTATGGATCAACTTATTCATAATGAATTGAAAATAGACAGTTCCAAATACTTATCTTTAGCACAAACACGACTCACCCGACATAAACATTCACTATCATTAAACGAACACCCATTTCATACGGAAAGCCATAAGCATTCGTTTTTCCCTTTAATGACACGTGAATGGAATAAGCTGGACCCTAGTATTATAGACAGCCCATCGTTAACTACTTTTTTGACATTAGCCGAAAATGAATTGCGTGCTTCACAATTATAATGTACCTGTGTCACCATCTATTTTTGTGCCATTTTATTTCATTAGATTGTATACATAATCACAATTTCTTTAACGACCCCTTAAACGTATTTTATGGATTACTACCTCTTGTGTATACCTCACTTTTATAACTTGTATTACTTGCCATTACTCAGTGCTATTGTTTATTATGCAAATTGTTTACTTCTCTTCCTGTTGTAACTATGCTTACCACGATTGATATTTGACAGACTACCTCATTACCCCTTGTTACTCTTAAATTTAATGTTATGTATTATTGTATAATTTATGCTTACCATTTTGTTCACCTTTGTAAATTTTCTACCTTTAATTACCTGTTGTTGCTTTTTTTCTCGTAACATTATTACAGTGTATAACGTTACTTTTCTGCCTACCACATTGTCTGACTCTGCTAACTGCATGTCTAATATGTCTAATCTTAGTATTGCGCTAATTATTATTGTTACACTGCAAGATAACTATGTATGCCCTTCCTGTTATGATCCCTGATGGGATCGTCAGTATGAATAAATAAATAAATAAATACATGCAAGACGTCCTGACTTTTTTTATCGCAAAGCTGACGGCATGTCTGAAACAGACGAAGCGGTGCATATATTATAAGGTATCACGGATGACGCCTTCAACTTGCTGGTTTTGGACGGCGTCTCTACAACTACGGCATCATCGAAGAATGCCGCCGCTTCGAACAAGCGAAGAGCGGATGTATCATGCCCCACATCGTGCGCCTGCCAAGCACTGCTGCTACGTCGACTTGTGAGGACCATCCTCGCCAGCCAATCCCATGTGACAACGTAACTCGCGTCGTTCGCCGGGAGCTCGAGGCCGCCTATTCGCCATCCTACTCCGCGACGTATCCATCACCAGCCACAGTTACTGTGATCCAGGCCACGGTCCAACAGGAATTTGAAAACATGCGTCTCAATCCGTGTGCTTGTCGACCCACGCATCCTGCGTGCAACACTTCTCTGGGGACCTCCACAATCTGCCGCCTTCTCTCGTCTTATCACCCAGTTGACCTCACCACCGATTCTCGCCCACTTTGACCCTGATGTCCCAGCAGAATTGTGTGTGGATGCCAGTGGTCATGGTGTAGGCGCTGTACTAGCCCAGCGTCAGCGTGGCCACCATCGCGTTATCGCTTTTCCAGTCGCCTCCTCTCACCATCAGAACGCAACAATTCTATTACGGAACGGCAATGCCTTGATGTGGTCTGTAGGTGGTTGCCAAGTTCCGTCCTTACATTTGCGGCCGTCCGTTTTGTGTAATAACCGACACCATGCTCTCGATCTGCTGGCTTTCCTCCCTAAAGGATCCCACGGGCCTGCTTTGTCGTTTGGCTTTGAAGCTCCAAGAGTTTTCATACTCTGCGATTGTCAAGTACGGACGCCGGCAACAAGTCGCGGATAGTTTGTCGCGTTACCCCGTCGACAGCTCTGACCTCTCAAACATTGATAATTGGGCTTGTGTTTTCTCTGTGTCACAGCTCCTCCGTATCGCCGACGAGCTACGTCCTGACGCCTCACTCAAAGCGCTCATCGATAGTTTTGTATCCGGGCTCAATGACGCTTCATATGCAGCTCTTAGTTCTCTGGAATGGTACTTTGTACCGTCGCAATGATCATACCGAAGGCCCCGATCTCCTCCTCGTCATCCCAAGGAACCTCCTTTCGACCGTTCTAAAGGAACTTCACGACGTGCCCACTGCGGCACATTTCGGCGTTTCTCGCACTTACGACAGAGTACGCCGCTGCTTCTCCTGCTCCGATCTTGCACGTTCAGTGCGATGTGTCGCAACTTGTGAGCCATGTCAACGCCGCAATAAGCCATCCCTGCTTCCTACAACTGCTTACCTGCAGCCACTTGAAATCGTGGCAGAGCCGTTTGGTCGTCTCGGCTAGGACCCCCTGGCCCCTTTTCCGGTATCTGCGTCGGGGAACAAGTGGGTATCTGTCTCTGCTGGCTATGCGACCAGATACACCATTACGCGCGCTCTTCTAACCAGCTGCGCAACTGATGTGGCAGATTTCCTGCAGCCCGACGTCGTCTTGAGGCAGGGAGCTCCACGCCAAGTGCTCACAGACCGAGGCCGTATCTTCTTGTCCGTGGTCATTTATGACATAATGCGCGTCTATTTAATGCAGCAACAGCTTACCACCTCATACCATCCACGAACCAACGGCCTGACCGAGCGATTGAACCAGACCCTTACATATCTGCTGGCTAAACACGTTTCAGCCGGTCACCGCAATTGGGACATCGCTCTACGTTACATTACCTTCGATTGTATTTATTATCGCATTGACACTTCCGGCTATTCCCCGTTCTACCTCTTGTGTGGCCGTGAATCCGCGCTACCGGTAGACACCTTGCTACGATCGATTACGAATTCGACAAATGAATATGCTCGTGATGCCATCGCTCGCGCTGACCGCGCTCAGCTTGCACGCGCTCGCCTGTCAGTGTCACAAGAGAATCAGAAGCGTCGCTACGACCTCTGTCACCGTGACGTGCACTTTTCACTGGGCGCCTTAGTGCTGCTTGATCGCCTTCCCGTCGAGTAGGCCTTTGCGAGAAACTCCTGTGTTGTTACAAAGGCGCATATCGCGTGGTTCGTCAAGTCACTGATGTCACCTACGAAATCTTTCCAGCCAGCCTCGCAACGCCCTCCACTCCGACCACCAGTGACATCGTCCCCAGGCCCTACAATTATCTGCTTGTTACTGTTAAATACGGACTAACATCGTTGCTAACCTCTCGCCGTCGCATTCCAGTTGTGGTGCGCATGTGCGCGTCGAACATTCTACCAGACCCGCCAGACAAGTTGGCTATCGCGCCCTCGTGTGCCGCGCGTGGAGCTTTTGTCTCCGCCCTGTGTGAGGCTCCCCGAAAGTGCAACTGGAGGCCGGGACGCGCATTTACATTCGCTCGCATGTGCAGCCGGTCGACGGCAGCGCTGCCCCAGCGGCACCAACGGGAACTATATATCTAGGTAACTTTTCGCTCTAGGGGAGCGTAGGTCCCTAGGTGTCGTGTAAAAAGCGCGCCTAGCTCCTGAACCAGACAAGGTGGAACAGCGCGTTTTACGGCAATCGAAATTTGTGTGTGACGCGCTTGGTGTGTGCAAAGAGCAATTGAGTTGCATGTGTGACGAATGTGTATGCGCAAATAGCACGACCATGAACGAAGGTGGAACATCGCGTTTTGGCTTTTGGTGTGCGCAAAGAGCAATCGAGTTGCGTGTGTGACGAATGTGTATGCGCAAATAGCAACCACGAACGAAGGTGGAACATCGCGTTTTGGCTTTTGGTGTGCGCCTTGGTGTGGTGTCTGCTCCACCTTGCTTGGTGGCTGATTTCGAGGGCCCAGGACGCGGCCCGAGCTCAAGGCATTCTGGAATGAAGACTCCTCTCCAAAGCTTCATTCACCCAATAAAAATGTTTATTCTCTCTCTCTCTCTCTGTGCGCAAAGAGCAATCGAGTTGCGTGTGTGACGAATGTGTATGCGCAAATAGCACGACGACGAACGAAGGTGGAACATCGCATTTTGGCGTTTGTTGCGCGCAAAGAGCAATCGAGTTGCGTGTGTGACGCGTTTGTTCGCGCAAACAGCACGACCACGAACGAAGCGATGCAAGGTGGAACAACACGTTTTGCTCAATCGAGGTGTTTGTGTGTGTGCGTGCGTGCGTGCGTGCGTGCGTGTGTGTGTGTGTGTGTGTGTGTGGGGGGGGGGGGTTGCTGAGAGAGATGGCTCGAAAGCGTTACAAGCGATTCCACGCATGTTTTGTCGGTGTACTCGATGAACTAAGTGCCGCATTAAAGAAATTGTGACGAAATGTTGGCATATGCGTAGTGGCATAGTTTAAAATGTGTCAGAGAGTAAATCCGAAAAGAACCGAAGCGTACCATGTGTAAAAAATGTGTGAAAACTACAGCTGCAAGCTTATGTTATGCAGCTTTGTCCGATGTCGAGATATTGTTCTTATGAATGTAGCACCCATCGTCTTTGTACAAATATATGTTCTGGCTTCGGCGCACTATCATCGAGGTTAATAAAACTACGCGCAACGAGCGCGTCGCCCTGGTTCCGGTTTCGTTTTTCGCTGCCGTTCGTTTAATAAACCGTTTGTAAATTGTGCTTTTTGTTGGCGATTCTCTGGACAAGGGACGAAAACAAAAACTGGAAATTAAAATAAGCAATACGTAAAATATTTTAAACGATAAACTCTTTCAACATTCTTTAAATAACTCTAACATTCTAGGGCTCTAAGCGCCACCTGTTTCCGGTAGTCAAAATGTGTCATGGCGGCTTCCTGTCAATTGGATGTGAGCGTAGCATGGGAGCTTCAATTACTGTACTTCAATGGTACATCTGAGCTTTCTTGGTTATCCCAAGCTGTTCCTTATCCCTCCGCGTAATCTCTCTCTTGTACCCAAAATGATACCGAATAGGAATCGTATAGAAGCCCAGAGGCTGCACCTGTCATTCACATAGACAGGTAAGGTCTATGAATGGTAGGTTCGCGACCACTTTCAACTCATCTGGGGCGTACATAATTTTTTGTGTGTTATTTATGCATGATTGGGCATCATTTTTCATGTCGCCTGAAGTCCTCGCTGAAAGTACGCTTTAAATGCACTGCATGCCTTAAACTGACACCCATCTGTAACATGTTTGAGCCGTTATTTATAGCCCATATTTTGCGGACTACAATTTTAACCTCATGCACGCTACCGCCCCTTTGTTCTGTTGCGCTCGCGATATCAATGTTTTTGGATCCAAAATGATGCTTCCGAATGAAATAAGAGACTCGCCGTGTTAGACTGTACACGTGGAAAGCGAACGCTGTGACACGTTCTTTAAATTGGCCGACTGTTGCAAGCGCTGGCATCATTGCCGTCGCCGAAGTGTACATACAGGCAAACTATAATAGAGACATACGTATTTACAGTGCCAAATGAACAATTTGGTGTTTCGACCCTTGGCGCTCTCCTGCTCGGCCTGACAGGCAGGTGTCACGTAGTGCGTTGCACTGAAAGCGCATGAGCATACAGCGAAATCTACGCGAGCGTTTTTATAGGCAAATGCTCGAAGATTTCTATCACCAGCTGCCACTTGAAAGTGCGTTTAGCTAGCAAGCCAGCACTAGTGTCCGCGCTTTCAAGCATACACTTTATAATACGAAGATAATGAGACACAGTGTAAACATATGAATGACAGATTCAATATTTCTTGACCCTCGTAAATCCTCAAACCTGCCAGTTCTTCGTTAGTGCGTGAAAAAGTGGAATTTTGTGTTGTTTAAAAGCAGACATTGGTTCATCCAAACGTGGCTTTGCCTAGGCCGTCGCATTGTATGAATCAATTATCAAATGCATGGGCATTGGCGCAATGAGGCAATGTAGCTGAAGAATGCACCTTTGTTCTCTTTTCACTTTGCCTCATGCTATTCTGTCGCAAGTTTTGCCATTGTGAAAGCAATTTCCGACTGGCACAGCAACGCTCATCTGGGTGGCATCTGTCAATGTCATAAGTTGTCATTGCTCCTTTCAGTACATGTGTTACATGGCCTTCGGCATCTTCAGTACGACCTAAATGTGTTTCACAGCTGTGATTGCCTCGTGCGTATAGAAGCAACGAAGTGATGCTAAATACTTTTTCAGAATAACTGAAATGTGGGCAAGTTCATTCGGATTCATGATTATGGCAGATTTGAACCCAACACTGTGTAACACTACTTCACAGACTGACATTTCGGGTAGTCGAGACAAGATTCTTATTGAAACCTTTGAGATTTGGCAAACTGTTAGCTAGGTGGGATAAAGTAATTGTGATTCAGAATCGTAGCCTCAACATTGAGCTCAAGGCAAGAGGTGAGTTTTTTATTGCGATCATTTTTTACAAGCATGCACATTAGCGTTACAGTAGTACGAGCATCTTTGTAGTACATCCTTCCCTGTATAAAAAGGGTCATGTTGCATACTGCTTAGCTGGTGTTATGTATTGTCCACTTCTATTGTGTTGATGCCCAGAATCTCTACAAAACTCTTTGGTACAGTCTTGTGGCTGCTTGTGTTGTTTTCCCATAGCCAGAGGCATGAAGGGGGGTTCACGATCACTGACCAAGTCTGATGTATAACCCGACGTTTCGGAACTGCATACGGGTTCCTTCTTCACTGAGTTGGATAGGAAATCGTTGTAACTTATGTAGCCAGCACGTGACGTAATCAACATGCGTAAAGGGCAGGCATAGTCCGTGGTGTCCGCTTCATCGTAGCCGGCGTCGTTTGAATGATTGGCGATTCTAGCAGTCGTCGGGATGACGTTCATTTCTTTGGCAACAACAGTGGCATTGTCCCAGTCAATCTTCTGACTATGTTCCTGCGCATGCTCGGCAAATAATAGTCGTGTGACTATTATTTCTTACGTCACGTTTTTTTTTCATTTCTATGCCTGACCAGACGAACTTTCGTCGAACCCTTGATTATGTAGCCAGAGACAGTGGCACTGGTTATGTCATGTTTGCGATGAATGGTCCTTTTGTCCGTGTCTATCCACTATGACCTGGGCTTATCTCCTGGCTGCTGAAGTGCGCCTGCATTTTCCAGGTTAACTACTCGGACAATAATGTCTCGATACAAATTGGATAGATCTTAGAACTTTCAAACTTAGATCTTGCATGCCATGCCCAACATCAGAGTAAGTTTTCTGTTTCTGCCAGCACTTTTGCTCATGCACTTTCATTTTTCACTGGTCCGGGAGTTGTGGAAAGCAGCTGTCTGCAGTAACTGGAAGTGTAGTCCTAAGCCTTCGGCTCGTAAGCATTTGCAATAGCGAGGAGCTATATTTCAGCGGGCTCAGTGTATAATCGTGTGCCTTGTAGGCATCACCTGACGTCTCAAGGGAGTTCTTGATAAATTTACGGTGACTTCTGTGAGATCATTGCGCTGTTGGTAGAGTGGACTGCACATCATTTGTAGGAATTCTTATGAATTCTGTGAACAGCGAGCTGCGCCCTTTTGCAAGCTACAGTTTGTTGCAGTTCACAACCACTACACTATTGCACGCCTTGTGAAAACAAAGACGCATTGAGTCACAACCACAGGTCCTGTCAAACTAGCCAGTACTAGATACCCTGACTAGTATTTTGTGACGATGAGCCACCACACCCCTCCAATAGAAAATATGTCCATGGTGAACTTCTGTAACAGCTTTTCTCAGAATCCCAGTTGCAGGAGTATCACCCTTCTCTTAGCCCTGTGGTGCTAGCATGTATGACATGACTTCAAGACATTTGCTGTGTGTATGTATTCATGATGCAGTGCTTTGTCGTCTTGCTAGGCATTTGTTGATTCCAAAGTGGCCTTCAAGTGAGAAGTGCTGGGTGGGTAAGCTTCTTTGGCGCGATGGTTTTGTTGCCAAGATATCGACATGTCTTGGACTACATCGTCCTTGTGAAGCTAGAATTCTTTCAGACTTTGCAACACCTTGTCCAGCTCTTTCAAGTGAAGATTCGAAGTTGGCAGCAGCGTTAATCTAGCACTCGTTCTTTCTTCAGTTCTTGTAAAGAAGGTGGGGAGAGGCAGCATGCATAGCCTTCAATCTTGGTAGGCCCTTTTGGTGCCTGTTATTCTCCTTCACATGAGACCTTGACAGTGTATCAGCTGCGGGAAAGTCTTTGCCTGAGATGTGCATTATGCCTCATAATGTATCAATCATGTGCACATTTTATGAATTGGGAAACAGATTGTTGCCCCATTTATAAAATTTATCTCGAGCTTGCAAGAAAGAAAGCTCTTTTTTCTATATCTGGACATAGCCAGGCATTCTGTCTCTGCAAAATATCTTGAGGCATATCTAGTAGCATGTTGCCCATCGTCTTGCCTTTGGCTGAGCACTGCAACAAAGCATCAGCCACAGCACAAAGCATCAGCTGTGATTAACAGCTGGCCTCTCATTTTGAGGAGCACCAGCCAACCACAGGATCTGCAGAAAGTATTTCTTTCCATTTTAAGAATTCTTGATCCTGTGGGGGTTCCAGATAAACCATGCTTTGAAAACAGCATGCTGGACAATGGGTGTAGTGTTTGTCATGTTAGCGAATAAACCTAGATAGGTGGTCATGCCCATTAGCAGCTGTAGTTCTGATTTGGAGGATGGTCTCCGCATGTCTGTGACAGCTTTGAGCTTTTTTCGTTCATGATGTGCCCCAAGTAGGATATTATTGTGATGCCAAACTTACATTTCTCTTTGTTGATGGCAGCTCTTGCACAGTGGGTGCCCTCAAATGTACTGCAGAGTTCGTTGTGCTGCTGTTTAGTTGAGCACCAACTGATAACCTCGACCATATGACAAGCAACACATATAATTTATTGATGAATATTATTCATATACTGTTGAATATTATGCTCCGAAAAAGAAGAGAAGAAGACGAAGTGAGAAACGAGCGTGGAGCCGAGCGGGCCTGCATTTTTTGAGTGATTTTTGCAAGCGTCGAATAAAGAAGACGTTCTCTACTTCGGCTCCGCTTCCTGGTTTTCAACATATGGTGCCGTGACCAGGATATCAGATCTACAGTTGAAGACCCCTGACGATGAAGCGAGCTACGTGAAGAGGACGACCGACCGACGCGATCAACGCGACGACGCTGCGACAGAATCGAAGAACGATCCACGTCATCACGAGGCCTACCATTCCCGACGTGACGACATGGAAAGAATACGACGGAAGCGTGCTACCGTTCGAGCGGCGGTCACCAGAATCATCAACGACATGACAACTCTTATGCAGACAGAACCAACGCCATATGGTGAGCTGACCGACCATCTTAACCTATTGAAGATAAAGGAAACTATGCTTACGGACCTTGATAACCAAGTAGAAGAGCATGTTACGGATGATAACCTTGAGGATGAGCTTCAAAGCGTCGGACAGTATCAAGAATCTATCGTCCTCGCGAAATCCCGCGCTGAACGCATTTTATCCGCTCAGCAAACAACGGCTGCGCACGCATCTCACGATGACTTTCATCAAGCACGCGCACACGTTAAGCTACCGAAGCTCGATGTGCCGAAGTTTCATGGTGACCCCATTAAATGGCCAGAATTTTGGGATCAATTTGAGTCTACTGTTCACCAGAACCGATATATCACCGACGTAGACAAATTGAAATATCTTCGGACCTACTTGATGGGTAAAGCGGAAGGTGTCATCAGCGGCCTATCGACAACTAACGAGAGCTATAGCACAGCTATAGAACTTCTCGAAGAAAGATTCGGTCAGAAGTCACTGATTGTTAACGACCACATGCGTCGTCTTCTAAACCTACGTAAAGTTCGTTCTTGCGAAGATTTCGAAGGGCTTCAAAGGTTGCACGAAGAAGTGCAGACGCGCGTGAGATCTCTCCATAACCTTGGCGTCGAAAAAGAATATGGAGTTCTTCTGAAAACTGCTATAATACAAAATCTTCCGCAAGAAATGATGCTCCGTTATAATCAGCGCATCTTGTCTTCGACAAATAGAGGCGTTACTAGTGACAGGCTAAATAAAATGTCTGTTCTTCTAGACTTCTTGAGTCTTGAAGTAAGAAGCCGGGAACAGACTATAATAATGACTTCTGACAACAGAGAACAAGCCTCAACAGCAAAACGACAATATAATGAGCATTTCCAAGGTTCTGCATCTATGCTAACCGTGAAACTGACTCCAGAGAGTTGTATATTATGCGGAGACAAAGATCACTCGGTGAATGTCTGCCCAACGGAACTAACATTAGACGAGAAAAAGCAGAAACTACGGAAATTAGGATGCTGTTTCCGCTGCGCTAGACAATTTCACAAAGCTAAGGAATGCCGAAACTGGAAGAGACTAGGCTGTGCGAAATGCAAGGGGCGACATATCACCACAATGTGCGACCCAAAATGGAAGCAGAAGAATACGGAAACGCAGACAACTGTTTCCAGCTCGTCAACAGATTCACCAAAGTGCACAGTTCTTCTGCAGACCGCACAAGTTTGGGCTCTGGGCACTGGAAGCAAATGCTTTGTAAGAATGTTGATTGATGGTGGCAGTCAACGCAGCTTCATCACGAAAGAATTGTCTAGGAAGCTGAAAGCCACTGTGTTAGCCGAAGAGCAGCTCACAATCTCGGGATTTGGAAACGTTTCAGCACCGCGGAAATATTATCGAAAAGTACGAGTCACGCTGCATAGCCAGTACGACTCAAACTCACTAGAAGTAGAGGCGATAGAAGTTCCCGAAATATGCAATGACTTGTCAGCATTGACAGATACAAATGTACTTGCAAAGTTGAAAAGCAAGAACTTACGTTTAGCTGACGTCAACGCAGTTCAGGTCTCGCCTGAGCCTGGAATAAGCATCT
The DNA here is from genome assembly GCF_023375885.2 of Dermacentor andersoni. Lineage (NCBI taxonomy): Eukaryota > Metazoa > Arthropoda > Arachnida > Ixodida > Ixodidae > Dermacentor > Dermacentor andersoni. The sequence continues at coordinate 8,251,465 of NC_092817.1, read as the reverse complement.
TTATAGGTGCCGACTATTACTGGCAGCTTGTCAGCGGAAGAATTCATCGACTGGACGACTCCTTGACCGCCATCGAAACTATCATAGGATGGACACTTCATGGAGATACCTGAAGTCCACCTAAGTTCTACAAGCCGGAAACCGTAAGGAACTTCAACATATGCCTAACGGAAGCCAATGTTTCTCAGCAACCGAGGTCTTCCTGGGAAATAGAACATCTGGGACTGACTAGAACTTCGTGGAAACAACTATTAGAAACAATGGTCGCGATCAAGTTGAACTGCCGTGGCGCAGCAATTGTTCCCAGCCTAAAAATAACCGGGATATCACGTTAAAGAGGCTGGAGTCCTTGCAGAGAACGCTACATCGAGAACCAGAGTTTCAGAAGGAATATGACACTGCCATTAGGAGCTACTATAACAAAGACTACGCTGAGAAGGTCACAATGGACAGTACGAGTGAACATATCACGTACTATATGCCACACCGAGCAGTAGTGCGACGCGATAGAACTACGACTGAAGTACGGGTGGTATCCGACGCCTCTTCTCATGCTTCGGACTCGCCTTCACTTAACGACGTCTTGTGGACAGGGCCGAATTTGAACCCCAACATCCTCGACACACTGCTGAAGTTTCGCAGCTTCAAGATTGGAACTTCCGCCGACGTCGAAAAAGCGTTTCTTCAAATATCGCTGGCTGAGCAAGACCGAGACGCGTTTCGTTACTTCTGGTTTGAAGAAGGGTCTTCCAATATTGAAGAATTGCGCATGACAAGGGTTCCTTGTGGCGCCTGCAGCAGTCCCTTTCTCCTTGCTGCAACTCTGCGACACCACTTCCAACTAGTAGAAGTCAAATACCCTTCTACTGCCAAACTATTGAAAGATCTTCACAGATTGGCGGCCACCAATAGTGTGTCGGCTACTCAAGGACAGTCATGGAATTCTTGGGCCGAAACTATCTACTTCAAGAGTCCAGAAAACGAAGAAACCGATACAGAGGCAGAGACAGCGAAAAGAGAAAGCGATGCCATGAAATTAAGAAAAGAGGATATGGGACTTTTCGGATTTTGTCTAGCGTGGGATGATTTTTATTTAGTTGTGTGTGAAATATGTAACCAAGTCACAAAACCACAGGCTCTGCGAAAGCACTTGGAGCAGCGGCATGGGAGCCTCGACACTTTTGGTAGGGGTGACCACACTGCTGACACGTGCGTGCTCCACCCGGCGGGTGTAGGGAAGTCGTCGGGGCACATCTCCTTGTCATCGTCGTCCTCATCGTCGTATTCAACGTTATCGTCTTCCGCCCTGCGACACTCGAGCGGGGTTGCCGGGCGCCCGTCGTCAACAGCAAAGGCTCCATCTGGGTCCTCACTGTCAGGGAGGCACAGCAGTGGGGTGAAAAGGCTAAAACGCAACAACCACACGCTGGCCCCCGTTGTCCAGGTGGAGCGAATGCCACTTTCACGACAGCCCGAAGCCATGGCCGCCCGCAACAGCTCGCCAGGCCATCAAAAGGAATTACCTTCGCCTCAGCAGCCACCACCTTACACCCCTGGAGGGCTAGAACTGCTGTCTGGGCCGGGGCCAGGGCAGGCCAATCACATGCACCCGACGCATGCACCAGCAGCACGTCAGCAATGGTGGCTGCGATGGCTTCCACTGCGGCACCTACGCCCATTAGGAAGACACCTGCCAGCAAGGGTTCTACCACGAGCACAGAAAAGTGCTCATGGTGCCGACGGCTTTGCCGACGGCAAAGTTCGCTCATGCAAAGTGCGCACTTCTAGTGGCAACACGTTGCGGAGACCGGCACAGATGCGGTACCACCTAGAATCTGCTAGACAAGCTCCGTCTTGAAAAGAAACAAGCACACGCAAATTGTTCGGCCGGGAGCTGTTGAATATTATGCTCCGAAAAAGAAGAGAAGAAGACGAAGTGAGAAACGAGCGTGGAGCCGAGCGGGCCTGCATTTTTTGAGTTATTTTTGCAAGCGTCGAATAAAGAAGACGTTCTCTACTTCGGCTCCGCTTCCTGGTTTTCAACATATACCATTGTATTTGATCTGGGGCACGCCAGATACCAAATGGCATGAGCAGTTAAAGCGAAAGCAACGGAACAGTGCTGTAAAGGTGGTCAAGAACTTGCCGTCATTTCTCAGGGATTTGCCAAAACCCTGAATTTGGGCATCAATTTTTCATACGCCAAGCTGTGACCCGTAGTATCTGAATGGTATGCTCTACTGCAGGAATTGGATGTGATGCTCGTAGGACTTGCTTGTTCAGTTTTTCTGTAATCCATAAATGTGTGGAGTGCTCCTGATTGCTTCGTCACCACTACCATAAGCGTGCACCAAGGAGTTGGCTCTGTCACAGCTGTGGTAAAACCAATCTTAAACCTGGGGAAGTTTGGCTTTCATCTTCTATAAAAGTAGTCATACAAAACAGTCAAGTGTTAGTGAAAGGACACAGGCTCCAGTTTCAACATTGTCATGCAAGCTACGCAAAGTATTTGAGGATGCGGCTTTGAATCTCCACAACCATTAACATTCTTAATCTGTCTAAGCGCTCGACTTCACCTTAATACTCACCTCTGTGACCTATTTAGCAAATTTATTTGGAAATAGCAGCGTTCTGCCTGGTGCACGAGATGGAACTTTGTTGTGCTAGTTGCCTTACACACTGACCACAGTAACTTGGAGATCACCACCTTCTTGAAATGTCACGAACCACATTGTTTTCAGGGTGAGACAAGAAATCGTGTCTAATTATCATCTGTGACAAAGAGAAATAAGTGATGCCCGTGACAAGGTGCCATCCAGGTGGTTGAGTTCCTCCAGGAGGTAGGGGGTGATACGAGTGAGAACTCTCAAAAGCCGATTATGGTCTTAGCCAAGCAGCCTCAGGTGACATAGTAAAGCTTTTTGGGCACGTTGTCATTAGGCACCATCCTATGTAATTTATTTGCTTCCACAACACCTGCATGGCTCACGAGTGTCCGGTGGTAAATTTCTGAAGCCACATCAACCTCGATGTAGCATCCCTAGTTCCACATACTTCAATCTGCATGCCACTGTGTATGGCGGGTGTTACTGGGAAGGAGACTAACGAACAGCTACACATAGATAAAAACTCTCTAAAGGCTGTTATTGCGGAAGCACTGCCCAACATCAACACACGCTATATGATACAAGAATGTTGCTGCTATCAAAGATGAATTCAGTCAGTAATTGAGGATGAAGATCGTTTTACTCAATAGCCTTATAAAAATGGTAAAAGAAAGCTAATAAATTTAAAACTCATGTTTCGAATCTTGTCTGAAATATTGTTGATATTCCAGAAGTCATGTCTTCAGATATCTCGCGCAGCCGGTACTCCTGTTCTACTTCATGACCTTCAGGTATGCTAGAGAAGTCTTTCTTGTCATTGCGCTCCAAAATGTAGTTGAGCAAAAGGAGTAGACCTAGGTAGCTGACAGGATGGCTATTCTTTAAGTGCTGTGCGTAGAAGAAAAAAGCATGCAAACATCTTCAACGCTGTAATGGGCATTAAATGTAGGGATGAAACATGAAAAACCCTAAGGAAAACATTTAGGTTTTGTGGGAATGTAAAAAATACACAGACTAAAGGCAGTGAAGGAAAACAAAAAATGTTTGTGTAAGCTTCTTCAGCAATGCGTTTGCTGCCTGTAGACAACACCAGGCAGAACTGGGAAAGCGACCTTCACCCAGAGTCGACATCAATTCTGCGTGCAATTTATGGACATAGTCCTAGTCGGGTGTACAACTAATATTTATATTGCATGTTTTACACATTACTCATCTGATGCCTTAGCAGAGCAAGGTTTTTCCTCTGCCTTTCTTGTAAAAAAAATATTGGGAAGTGCCCAAGTGCATCTAGTTAGATTTTTTTTTGTGAATGGCACATGTGCTGTTGGCCTGGAACTGATTCACTATATAAAATTTTAGCTATAATAAACGGAATTTCCAAAAAAGAAATTTTATGTTTGGCCTGCCTTCTTTTGTGTGATCAGACATGGGAGCCATTGAGGCATCATGGCTCATACGTGCTCCCTTTATGCTTGAGAGGTGTGCGCACAATGTTCCTTGCATGTTGAAAAAAAAATGTAGACCACCCACAATTGGTCTTGGTTCGCTCCCTTAGCCACAAGTGCTATCTGAAAAATATAGCTGCTTTTTGTTACTCTTTCTGACGGTGTGTTTTAGATACATAAAAATTATGATGGACGTGCATGTTTAGTGTGATTGCAGGAATGAGAAACTTTACTGGAAGATCCTTTGCAAGAGATACAAGTGCTTGCCCATTTCATGAAAAAAACGCTTTGTTTTCATTGTATACATAAAGCTAAGGGTCACGCGAACTTGATCAGGAAAGCAAAGAGAGAAATTGGTTGACAGAGAAATGCAAAGCCTGCTGACCACATCGTAACTGTCTAGCGCATAGACAACACCTGCACATTGGCCAACAGTGTTGGAAAGGAGAAGGGATGGAAAGATGAAAGAGATTGCCATGAAGCACATGTGGTGAAAAGGAGAATGAAGCAAAAATTGGTGGCATTCAGAAAAAGCTTGATGAGAAACTGAAACATTGGACAAATAGTAGCAACCTTAATCAAGTCTTACCGCCGTATTCAGCAATACATCTTGAAGCTCATGCTTGACTTGATATAAACGACGGCTGGTGTGAACACACCCAGATGCTCATTGCGTTTCTTTTGGTGTGTTCACGACAGGCATCATATAAATCGAGTCAAGCATGGGCTTCAAGTTAAGATGCATTTCTGAATACGGGGGTTAGTGTTATGGCATGGTGAGGCTTTCTGGAATGAAGACTTCATGAACTAGAGTATAGATGTGCCCATGAGAACCTACTTTTATGTATTATCGCAGGCATCTGAATCACAAGAGCAGTCTGAAGCATGTGGTAGGTTTGTGAAGACTTTCCGAGAAAACCCGCTTCTTTGTAACCCGGTTTTCTTTGTAACAGTTTGCTACAATTGGGTGTATGACTCATTTTACATTTCCTCATCACTTTGCATGTTGCCGCACAATGCTTTCGTCATTACTGTTCAGTGATTCTTCTTTAACAAAATGGAGTCATGAGAAAAGAAGGAAAAAGGGAATTTTTAGGCACTGAATAGGCAATACAGGCACGAACGTCAAAAGAGGCACTTGTAGGCAGGATAAATGCAAGATTACCTTGTTTACATTTCCATAGTTTGTGCTTACAAAGAAGGCAGAAGAAGGATGCCAGGAAAAAATAAGCATTTCGTCTGAGGTTCCTCCGTTATAAAGCCGTTTACAGTGATGAGAGCTAAATACAAAAAGTGTGGTCCTAATGAATGGACACCTTCTCCCAGTTGCAATTCATAGTAAGTAAGATTTCGAGGGACTTGCAACTTGCACCTCAAAAAGATGTCCATGATCAATAAACAGTGCAGGAAGCCAGTATAACAGTTTTCTTTGACAGTGAGTTGGCCCTAGGATATGATCCCGTTTGCATCTTCAATAAAATGGCTATGCGCAGATTGACTACTATTTATCTGTACAATAAGCGCAGCACACATACGGAACAGCACACAGGCATGCCTTGAGCCTCAGTTATACCATGTTAAAAGTGTGGAAATACAACAGATTCATAAAATGAGCTCTCTTTATCACCTTATCTTAGGGAGGGACTTGTCGATGTTACAGTGCAGAGCATGAACATTTTCTTAGGAGAAGGCTTCCAGTTATTTATTAATTATATGGTAGAGGTTCATTACCTCTTGAAAACTGTTCTCCATAACACTCGTGCTTCTTCACATATCTATCATGAATCTGTCAAATACGGGATAAGTTGGGTGCTGCAGATAAATGGCTCCTGCATAGCCTAAAGGTACAGCATCAATAGGTAGCTAAATTTTCATTTTGTTTAATGTTTGGTCCAGTTCTCTGAAACATACACATAGAACTGCAACTGTTCAATCTGAGTACCAATATTAAATGTGTTATTTGGGGGCTTCAATGATTTGCTGAAGTTGATGGAAAGTGAAGGACTGTATAGAAAAAATGGCTGTAAGGTCAATTATGATCTTCTGCGAATAACCTTTCAGATACTGCACTAAATATAATATAAAACACATGAAAAGTTTTATAGAACAAAATACAGCCACACTGGATCTCGCTGGCATCATTATCATATGTCACTGGTGTGGCGCTTCAACACAATGTGGGAACTACCATGGCTCGTACAATGCTCCGAAGGATACATTCCAATAGCGCAACTATGCTCAATGGCATTTGAACTGTTTCTTGCAATTACAACAACTTCTAGCAATGCGCTTATTCATTTATGACTTGGATGGTCGTAAAGCCTAAGTGCTTTTCTACCTAGCAATACTGCAAGCTTGTCTGCTGACACTAGCTGCACAAAAGAGCAACGGTAGGTTGTGCTCCAGCAGAACTTGGGGGCAGATTACAAGTTCTTGCCACACTATAGATGAGAAATATGAACATACTCTTAAGCTGCAATATCTTAGCTGGTGTACAGCTGCAATACAGGTACTGCACTCCCTTAATTGCACTGCTTATAGCTGTCAAACTATCCTTCTGGTACTATGCACATTTTGGGGCTGGCAAGAAGTTCCACTAGACAAGGTATCAACCACACAGGCATGTAAAACGTTGAGTTAAGGGTGTTTAAGACTGACTAAACACAATTTGCCACTTGGCTTGGAAATCGATTCCTTTCCCCTCTAGTGTCATTGACTGAAGAGCCACAACAGGAGTAGAGCAGAAATGTTTTGTTGTCTTCTTGCCTGTTTACTAATAACAAGAAACTACGCTCTAGCACTGTAGCATAATCAAAGAACAAAAGGTCAAGTTTCTTGAGCAAGCTTGATCAACCAGCCCTCCGGCAATCTGGGCCCCACGTCACAGGGTATCGTCGTATCGTGTCATGACTACAAAAGTGCATCGAGACTACTAGAGGCTGCTGTTTCAGTAGAAGGTGGGGAATAACCCCTAATTAAGGGTAAGCCTTTGCTTTTGACAATGATCGGCCAAATTTAATCAAGATTTCCCACTTCTCCGCCGGTGCAGAAATGCCATCGTCCTTTTAAGATTGACCACATTACAAAAACGAACGTACGTACAGTCCTATACATCGCGGCTGGTCACGTCGCAATCCCGTGTTTCTCTAGTTTTAACGCCCGTTCAATACGTATGTAGAACCCAACAATCGGTTTGCTCTGGCGCAGTTAGAAGACGATCGCCTTCAACGCGATCGTCGTCGTGCTCTTTGCGCACCGCAAACGCGTCACACACACACATTCAACTCGACTGAGCAAAACGCGTCGTTCCACCTTGCATCGCTTCGTTCTTGGTCGTGCTGTTTGCGCGAACAAACGCGTCACACACGCAACTCGATTGCTCTTTGCGCACACCAAAAGCCAGAACGCGATGTTCCACCTTCGTTCGTGGTCGTGCTATTTGCGCATACACATTCGTCACACACGCAACTCGATTGCTCTTTGCGCACACCAAAAGCCAAAACGCGATGTTCCACCTTCGTTCGTGGTCGTGCTATTTGCGCATACACATTCGTCACACACGCAACTCGATTGCTCTTTGCGCACACCAAAGCCAAAACGCGATGTTCCACCTTCGTTCGTGGTCGTGCTATTTGCGCATACACATTCGTCACACACGCAACTCGATTGCTCTTTGCGCACACCAAGCGCGTCACACACACAACTTCGATTGCCGTAAAACGCGCTGTTCCACCTTGTCTCGCTTCACGCGTGGTCGTGCTGCTTGCGTGCACGCGCAATGAACCGGCTACCCTGCTGATCCGGCGAGTACGCGCAAACAATGCTACCCTGCGCTATGGTACATTTCTATGGGTCCCGCATGGGTCCCGCGCGCGCGGACTAGGGCGTTCAGGAGCTAGGCACGCTTTTTACACGACACCTAGGGTGCCTAGGGCGCTAGGCTCCCCTAGGGCGAAAAGTTACCTAGATATATAGTTCCCGTTGGTGCCGCGGGGGCGGCGCTGCAGTCGACCGGCTGCACAGGCGAGCGAATGTAAATGCGCGGCCGGGACGGTTCGAGGTAGTTGACCTTAGTCCCAAGAAAAGCTGCTTTCAAGCAATAGAAGGTCGTTCAAGGACGACCAGTTCCGCCTGCTGAGCGCCTACCAGGCGAGGAAGGAACGCCAGACGGAGGCACCCATGGGAGATTAGAGCCTATGGAGTGCCCCATTGGCCGAACATGACGCCAGTTGCACGGGCCCTACAATTGGATGAAAATGACGACACCTGTACGGGCTCGCCGATTGGATGAAAATAACGACACCTGCACGGGTTCGACGACTGGCTGAAAATGCGTGACCCCGACGGTCTGAAGGGGTTATAAGCTCGAGAACCATCGGAAAGAGAGAGACGTTCTTGACACGGGCCGCAGCGTGCGATTTGCTGCTGGCCGCGGATTACCTTTCCCATGATAGAGTGTACAAGCGCGATTGAACGAGGACGTAGAAAGAAACAGATACACAGAGAAGAGCTGTCTCTGTGTATATGTTTCTTTCTACGTCCTCGTTCAGTCGCGCTGATACACTCTATCATGGATTCTAACCAACTATCCCGCCAACGTGATTACCTTTTGCTGCTATCTTGCTTTGGACCTATTCCTGCACATAATGTAAATAAACCTTAATTTGTCTAGTCCTCCTCAACGTCGGCCAACTCCCGTACTCAACGGCACCGGGACGGTGCTTTCGTTTCGCCGCCGGCGGTTGTGTTGCGATACAACAGATGCTCAAGAGACATGGCGCAAATGAAGACGATCATCTGGGCTTTGGCATGAGCTGATTTCTACCTTGGTCTCTGGCTGCACTGCTTTTGTAAATAAATGGCCTCTTTTGTCTGTGTCTTTCCACGCGTAACAATATAAACGCGAAGAGTAGTTTATCGCCGCTCACGGAACCTGCGCGAGAGGATAACCTCGTCTTAGACTACAGCCTCTGTTTCTGCCTGTTGTCATCCCGGAAATGAAACGCGTTGCAATGTTTATGTGAATATGACATCATCTAAGACTGCTAGAAAATCCGCATCAACATTTTTTTTTAATGTCAACAGCGATTTTACTTGCAACCGCATTAACGTCATCTACATACTTGAGTGTTCAGTCTGTCATATGCAATACATCAGTCAGACCGAAAGATCCGCTCATATCTTTTAACAACCACTCAGACTCTGACGAAGGCCGTGGCGCAACCGTAACAAGTAAAAACATTTATTTTTTTCGTATGTGTGTGCCTTCTTTCTAAACTACGTGCATACCGGACCTACAGAGCATTCCGTTTGGAATTTCGTATTTATATTTACATTTATGCTGCAACTGATGGTGGGCTGCTCCGGACCACCGTCAGTTGCACTTCGCTCCATAGGCAGGAAGTGTGTCGAGTGAACTCCTGAACAACACTTTACAATGTGGTGAACGCGGTCTAAATCTATATGTATCTGGGACATCAAGGAGGTGCGACGTAAAGCTAACGCATTTCTCTCACATTTACCGCTAAATCCCCACAGTGTTTCTTTCTTTTCAAACTGCGGGCACAACCAGACGAAGTGTTTTACATCATCAACCCCACCCCATAAAGCAAAAATGGGGTAGTGGATTGTCCAGTCTTAAATAACCATATTTGAATATGTTGCTGGGCTCGTGGGTTCATTCTTGCGGGGAACAACAAGCGCAATCTTTAGACGCGTCAGTGTACCATGTCTGTCTCACTGTGCCGTCTAAAGCTTGCGCTTACTATAATTGCCGCGCATGTGTGTGAGTGGAGCCGTTCTAACTTGATACAGGATGATGAAAACAATCTGTCGCAATGAACGCAATGCCCATATTCCAGGGTGCCTATTGGCGAGTAACCCCCGTACTCAGAAATGTATGTTGACTTGAAGCCCACGCTTGACTTGAGTTAAAGGACGCCTATCATGAACGCACCTAAGGAAACGCTATGAGCGTCTTGGGCACGTTCACGCGAGGCATCATTTATATCAGGCCAAGCATGGGCTTCAACATGCATTTCTGAATACGGAAGTTCTTGATTACACAGGTTAATGCGGAGTTTTATGCAGCGTCCGCGATCATATTCAAGTTCTCATCAGTTAGCGTACGTAGTTAGATTGCGCTAAGATTTTCTTTGTACTATTGTCTTTGCTAGTGCCGTAAGTTAGCTTATGCTTGTTAGTACAACTACTGTCGTTTCTGTCTAGAGCGATGGAGAGCTGTGCTGCTGAAGGAGTACACGCATATTTGAGGGCAAAGATAAGGCTTTAGAGACAGTGCTAGAACTCAAGGAAAGTCGCACGAATCTCGTGACGCACCTTAAACTTGGAGAATGTTGATTGTACGCTTTCTTTTCTCTACTCCGCAAGGCTACAGCCCTCGAGATGTGGTGATGGCTGTATAGGTTGGCACACCGGACAAAAACTTGGCCAACGCTGCCTGTAAATTATTGTCGGCGGCCTTTTTTGCACAGGAGCAACATTTCTTAGTGTATACATGTTCTCGTCATGTATCACATTTTTAATGCGTCAATATTAGAACGCTTGTGCGAACGGAAACCCGTCGGCGTCCGTCGGTTACCTTTCGGCGTGGGAGAGGAGGAAAGAAAGGATGAGGGACGTGTGTAATGTCACACGTGGAGAGGATAAAGAAATGAGTGGGATGAGAGAGCGTGTGGAGTAGGGGGGAGGGATGTATGACGTCACACCTTAGGAGCCAATAAGAATACAGGTGGCGCGTGACGTCGAGCTTCGACACTCCTCGGGCGTCTTGTTAGTTACCCAAAGCTTGAGAATGGGCAATGAACGTATTTCCGTCGGATCAACCAATTGACCGACCCTTTTTTATTTTTTTTTTTCTGCACGACGGACAATATTCGCGGGCACTGTTGACCGACGTATTGTTCAATTTGATGGGGACCTTAGTGTGATTGGAAAGGAGCAAGAGCCCGCTGAACGTTTGCAAGGCCAAAAGGTCCTAAAGACACTGAAACATCCACAGATATACGTCTTCGATCACAGACCTACCGTTGTGTTGGCTGACTGCTAGCGGACTCTTGTTATGTGTTTGTATGTGTCCCAGTTTACCACTTCGTGCACATTTTGAACGAGAGGTGCATGGATGAAAGGGAAACTCTCTAGCTGCGCATAGAAGTCACCATTTACTGGGTATAATGTGTGTCCTTACCTAAACGTAATCGAAATGCCATTATCACAAGCTACTCGCAGTGAGTGCTTTAACCCACAAATCAGCACATCCGTCTTTGGGCACATGTAGCTTCGTTCATACACATAGTAGCACACGGTCGCTGCAACGCCATGGCGGCAGGAAAGCTCATCTTCAGAATAGCGATCCGCATTCTGGTTCGCAGTGCATTCCCACAATCCTTCACGAGTTCCTCGAGCACGATGGGGAGATCTTATACAGTTCAGTGCACTTCATTCAATATCTCTCGAGGAACTCGGGAACTACCCGAAGATGCTGAATGCGAACAAGTAAAGCATGAACCTCCTTTGTCCTTTGTCTAAGACAGCGCCATGTTCAGGCTCGGCAGCATCTCGGCATCTGATTCTCATACCGAGCACCATGGACACTGCAAGTAGCATTCCTGCCTGTGTATACACCTGAGCAATGAGTGTCTGTGAAAGCGCGCTATTCGCACGGCACAGTCTTGTCTTAACAGCACCTCCTCCCGAAGGACAGGCATTCAGCATCGTGGAGGTCCACTTAGGCCGGTAACGCTGCTGGTTCGCGAGGAAATCTGAGTGACAGTTTGCTTGTTATCGTTGGACGCTCACGAAACGGTGGGCGTGGCCAATCTAAGCGTCGCGAGGAGTGGGTCTCCGCTCTCTTTGGAAACTGTCTTCTCATACACGGCATTAACCTGTGCCGAGGGAATCCCATTAGGTTCGCTTGTGCCTATACGGAGCCTAAGACGGCGCCTTTGGTGTTTGCCATCTTGGAGGCCTCAAATGCACTTGCCGTATGCATCTTCAAATGTCCTAATTTGCGCAACCGGAGAAGGACGTGCGAGCACTCCTGCGCCCGGTCGGCGCATCTCCGCAGAATGGCGCGGTGTCGGAGCGCTCAGCAGCGACTGACTCGTGAAGCACAGTGGCGCTCCCGGTTACGAGACTTCGGGCTCCGAGCGGCCCTCGCCCGGCGCCTTGGCCGTTCCGCCGGCGTCCTCGTTCCTCGCCGGGCAGTCGGTCGCCGACGATGCGGCGGGCGCGTTCTCGGCTGCCGGAGAAGGTAGCTTGTCTCCTGCGCGAGCGGAAAAGAGAAAGTGTGACAAACTGACCAAAGTGCGAACAAATGCACGCAAACGTTGCTGGCGCGGTGCTGACCTGTGTTGCTCTTACTATTTCCGCTCATGATTCCCGAGTGCTAACTCACATCTGTTGTTCCCCGTCGCGATGAGAATCTATCTTTGGTGCTTAGTACCGCGAGAATCATAGGAAAACGCTGCACGTTATCTACGGCAAAGGGTAGAAACAGCCCATAAAACCACGACGACAGAAGAAACGCACACCACGAAGCGCTTGTGCTCCGCCTGAAGGTCAGTGAACTATCGTCTCTCTGAAAGAGAGATAAAAGAAGCGGCAGAAAACGGTGCTCATGGAAAAGGAAAGGGGTAAACATATAAACAAAAGAACGAAATGAATGACTGAAAGAAAAGGGAACTTGGAAGATGATTGACAAGCGAATGAACAAGAGAGAGAGAGAGAGAGAAAGGCTAAGCAACTCACTGAAATATAACTAAGTGCTGTTGCCTATATAGTTTGAAGTTTAACATCGCGAATAGTTTCTAAAGCCGGCAAAACACTATGCAGCAAGAGAAAGCTGTATCGGGAATTTTTCAAGTTGCTCTACAATATACTCATTGACACTTATAATCTAGTTATAATATTTGTGGAATTTGTTCATTAATTAAGACTACTTATGTAATTAGGCGGAATGCAAAAAATAATCTGAATATATTCTAGCGACGGCAAACAACATTACGTTGGTTCTGTCCAGCTACGTCGCATTTGCATATATTTAAATCTTGGTGCACGATAGTTGGGACACCACGTATACATATTTCTTGTAAAAGCGCTACGACTGTGAGACATTTGTCGTCTTCCCAAAGGAGTGCTACGATGATCGAGGCGGAAATACTTTGCCGCTGCTTAAGTTAATCTAAAAAGACTAATTACCAAAAAGGTGTTGCTAACTGTTTTATAATTAACTTGAGGGCAGTTGTTTTATGGAAAACTCGTAGGACATCACAATTTACGGCATGCGCATTTTTCAGAAATCAAAAAAAAAAAAAAATCGCGAGTGTTTTGAGATATTGATGGTCCAAATTTAAGGCCAAACCAGGCGGGGCGCGTCCCGCTCCGCGTCAGACGACAACGCTCCAAGTGAGCGATCCCGACGCACAGCGGCCCGTGCTTGGCGGGCGGCAAAAGTCGGTGGTGCCGCGGCTTTCGATCTTCGTCACGGGTCTGACGTGACGGTAGCGGGGCTGCCTTTTCTGCGATTCGCCCCGTTGAAATTCGATGACGGACGTTTCAAGTTAGCTGCGATTTTCAAGATACTTTAAAAATGAAGGTCCATTAAGATGCGACTGCCTTCAAATTCGCCATTTAAACAACCGCCCCTAAAGTACTAATGAAAGGCTAATTGATAACTTTTTTGTAATTAGCCTTTTCAGAGTAACTTAAACATATATATATATATTGCACTCGTGGCGTCCAGGTAGGTGTAATTCTAGTGCCAGCTCCGCTGGTGAGTAACAATGCCTCGCTTCACCCCGAGGGGACGGATGAATGGATGGATGTTATGAGCGTCCCCTTTGGAACGGGGCGGTGGGTTGCGCCACCAAGCTCTTGCTATTACACTGCCCAATGTCCTACCTAGGTTAAACAATAAAAAAAACACTACGAACTACCACGCCCAAATTTTCTGATCCCCTATTGCGAACTGTGCTTTTGTACGTCTCCGTCTTTTGTCGTTTCCCTACTTTTCTTCCGCCAATCCTCCAATCGCCCATGGGCCCATGGGCTTCAAGGAGTGGTGCCCAAATCGACCGCTGGGTCTTCGCATTCTAGTAAAACATGCTCCGTCGTTTCCCTAGCTTTACCGCAGCAAGCACCGGCGACGCCCCCTGGCGCCTGCATCGCCGGCGGCCGAGCGGCGGATCGCTGCCAGCAGCAGAAGCAGCCGTACGAGGCCGAGGCCAGCGCGGCCACTGCGCCCATGATGCGGAAGGCCGTCTGGGCGCCGAGGAAGTACATGGCGGTGCCGCCCACCAGGCTGCCCGTGCTGCGACCTGCGACGCGCGCCGGACACAGGGTGAGAAGCCGGCAAGGAACCTCCCGAGGAGACCCCACAGCTGCCAGCATAGCGCTGCGGGGCCTCGAAAAGCACCGGGGCCCGCAAGAAAGAGCTCTCGCACAGAACAGGTTTGCTGACAGACCAAAGGAAGTCACGGCCTATCAAATGCACCGTCGTGCGGGGGCGCTGGACTTGCACTTAAAATGCTGCCCATTTCTTCAAAGTATAAGATATCTGAAACCCAGAGTTCTCTTGGGACATTCGGAAACCTAGCTATAATATCAGTAGCGTGATACTCTCGAACACTTGCTCACAATTTTTTAAACGCTGGATTTGATCGACATGCATGTATCATCGAAACTTGGCGTATTGTTCCCGTTGTATTCGCAAAGTTTGGCCTCGGTTGTTGTAATTATGCCAGCACAGCCGTCTAAGTCTCACACCGCTCGTAAAACAGACCAATAGCGCTATGGACCACTTGCATACTTATTCTACGAGAAAATGCGCATTAACCCACCCATTTGGAACGTTGCCTACGCCTTACCATGCCCCTAACTTTCCTTAGATATAAACAAGATGCCTTGTTTAGCTCACCGAGGACACCGGAGAAACACGAATCTCGTAATGCCCCATCAGTCACACCGTATACGTTTGTGAACGCGACTTATTTTTGCCCTTACGATGCATTTTAGCAAGGAATAGACAACAAACATTAATATTTTAGTAAAGTGAACATTCTGCATTCTTATAGGACTCCTATTTCACTGCTGAGTGAAATCTATCACTTCACACGACCGCTTTAATGAAGGCACTACCGTCTTCGACGGGACGTTTCAAGTGGAGCGTTTCGGTAGTAATCGCGAAAGATTATTTCTTCCCTTGTTGTAATGCCTGTGCCCAATAATTACCCTGTGCACGTAATTCGTGCGGGTGATTCGATATAGTTGATGAAGAAACGTGACATTACTGACTGTAAAATAAATTAATATTTAATTACTATGTAATTATGGTGGGTGGCTATAAAACGTACAGAGCCATTCCCCCACCTTCACTTGTTTTGTATATGGAGTCTCTAGCACCTTGGGATAAAATATGTAAATTTCACACATTTATCGACAGTCGATCGTAATTCGTGACTGAAGGTATTTCATGAAAATACATGAAAAAATGAGTGTTTAGTAATTATCTGCGACATTTGCATATAAAGCAGGAAATGAAAGTTTCGCAATTCATTGCGCTTAAGATATTCCTATTTTCACGTCCGTATCTCGTGCGTTGTTTTAGGAGTCTAGGAAACATCTACATTAGCGGCAGTATGACACCCTGGAACGCTTCAATGATTAACTTTCTGCCAAGGCTGTAATGAACCTGCACAGAGTAAACATATATCGCTCGTCTCTCGGAACATTGTTTCATGCGTAGAATAAACAGCGTGCCCCGCACATTTTACCGAGGATACCGGGGGGAAACAACCAAATGCCGTGCATAACGCATAAGAATTGGGATAAAGGGACAAGTCAGTTACTGTTTCCAGATTACGTAAGCAACCTGCACAGTGCAAATTTTCGGTACACATCACCAAAAAGTGGCCCTCATTTTTTCAAAATACGAAGTATCTGCTGTGTTTGCTCCTGCCAGGAAACAAGTAATACTGTAGCTATTATTTACAAACACCCTGAAAATGAAATCGTCAGCCAGAAGTGACATATGTCTTTAGAAGAAGTCACTGTTCTATTGGTAGTCAAATGGCTGTGCGAGTTCGACCAAGGTCATTTTCCCTAGCATTTCTACGATAAGTTGCGATCACACAATAAAATTTCACATTTCTACCTGTAAGAGCCTTGACTGGATTTCTGATGGTGATAAGATATTGAGCTGTAACGCTGCAACAGACAGAGATTAAATAGTTCCTGCATTTGACAATCCAACGATTTCAGGCCGTAAGGCACACCAGTCGTTGAAGTGAGCGCGTCGGACGTAATAGGCTTTTTTTTACAGTGAAGCTGTTTATAGCTAATATATATATATATATATATATATATATATATATATATATATATATATATATATATTTAGAGATGCCTTGCAAGCCCCTAAGGCATTGTGTAAGGGCGGAGAGTACACTCAAAGATTATACAATAATTTGGGTATACGTATATATATATATATATATATATATATATATATATATATATATATATATATATATATGTTGCTTGTATTTTTGCTTGTGTAGGGGGTTAGGAGCATTTGATGATGATAGTTTTTGTTGACGCGGAACAGAAATTCACGGAAGCCTAGCCATAAACAGCTTCATTGTAAAAAAGACGATTGCGCAATGAGCTTTGAAAAACCTGACATACTTATTTCTTTAATACTGAAACGAATATAATTGTTACATTCATCATCAGCAGCAGCAGCCTGGTTACGCCCACTGCAGGGCAAAGGCCTCTCCCATACTTCTCCAGCTACCCCGGTCATGTACTAATTGTGGCCATGTTGTCTCCGCAAACGTCTTAATGTCATCCGCCCACCTAACTTTCTGCCGCCCCCTACTACGCTTCCCTTCCCTTGGAATCCTGTCCGTAACCCTTAATGACCATCGGTTATCTTCCCTCCTCATTACATGTCCTGCCCATGCCCATTTCTTTTTCTTGATTTCAACTAAGATGTCGTTTACCCGCGTTTGTTGCCTCACCCAATCTGCTCTTTTCTTATCCCTTAACGTTACACCCATCATTCTTCTTTCCATAGCTCGTTGCGTCGTCCTCAATTTCAGCAGAACCCTTTTCGTAAGCCTCCAGGTTTCTGCCCCATATGTGAGTACTGGTAACACACAGCTGTTGTACACTTTTCTCTTGAGGGATAATGGCAACCTGCTGTTCATGATCTGAGAATGCCTGCCAAACGCAACCCAGCCCATTCTTATTATTGAGATTATTTCAGTCTCATGATCCGGATCCGCGCTCACTACCTGTCTTAAGTAGATGTATTCCCTTACCACTTCCAGTGCCTCACTACCTATCGCGAACTGCTGTTCTCTTCCGAGACTGTTAAATATTACTTTAGTTTTCTGCAGATTAATTTTTAGACCCGCCCTTCTGCTTTGACTCTCCAGGTCAGTGAGCATGCATTGCAATTGGTAACCTGAGTTACTAAGCAAGGCGATATCGTCAGCGAATCGCAAGTTACTAAGGTATTCTCTATTAACTCTTATCCCCAATTCTTCCCAATCCAAGTCCCTGAATACCTCCTGTAAACACGCTGTGAATAGCATTGGAGAAATCGTATCTCCCTGCCTGACGCCTTTCACCCAATAAAGAAAGGCGCTAGGCGCCTTTCTTTATTGGGATTTTGTTGCTTTCTTTATGGAGGACTACGGTGGCTGTGAAGCTGCTATAGATATCTTTCACTATTTTTACATACGGCTCGTCGACACCCTGATTCCGTAATGCCTCCATGACGGCTGAGGTTTCGATTGAATCAAACAATTTACCGTAATCAATGAAAGCTATATATAATTAAGGGTTGGTTATATTCCGCACATTTCTCTATCACCTGATTGATAGTGTGAATATGGTCTATTGTTGAGTAGCCTTTACGGAATCCTGCCTGGTCCTTTGGTTGACGGAAGTCTAAGGTGTTCCTGATTCTATTTGCAATTACCTTAGCAAATACCTTGTAGGCAACGGACAGTAAGCTGATCGGCCTATAATTTTTAAAGTCTTTGGCGTCCCCTTTCTTAGGGATTAAGATTATGTTGACATTCTTCCAAGATTCCGGTACGCTCGCGGTCATGAGGCATTGCATATACAGGGTGGCCATTTTTTCTAGAACAATCTGCCCACAATCCTTCAACAAATCTGCTTTTACCTGATCCTCCCCAGCTGCCTTCGCCCTTTGCATAGCTCCCAAGGCTTTCTTTACTTCTTCCGGCGTTACATTATTACATTGTTACATTATTACACCACAAAAATCTCAGCAGAGCTTCCAGGTTCAAAGCCTAGGCACTATTTCACGTCAAGGCATTGACTTCACATCAGAGAGTCAAAACCGACAAGGAGTCGCACTGCAACAGAAGAATTCCACGGGAAGCTCTGTTTTCTTTTTTTTATATTTTATCCTGGTTGAAAAAAAACGATAAACGCCTTTCTTTTGAAATTTTCACTCTTTTTATTTTTCAACCACTTACCTCTCTGGTCAGATGTGTTCATGTTTATTTGTGCGTGTGTGACGCCATGCTTGTTAATTTAGTTAGAGTGCCTATTTTTACAAGTTCATGCGGCCGATAAATATAACTGCTATCCCTACTTCGTATAACTGTCCACTAATTTGCTATCGCAATCTATGCTACCCCTTTCGGGCGAAACTGCGACTTTTTTTAACTGCTAGCATATATAAAATACATTAAAGTAACTCCTTTTTTTTTCGCTTACAGTGGCGGAATACCGCTGACAAGTCTTTGAATAAAATTCCGCAGTGGGCTAGACATAATTAAAGCTGTTGCGCCAGGCGACAGGACTTAAGCAAGAAAACAAAACACGACACCGCTCTGGTGCGGTCGGCTGTCGG